>NC_088417.1:38948830-40410887 GCF_034236695.1 Oncorhynchus nerka | reverse complement strand
TTGAAGTCCTGGATCTCTTTGCGGAGGTTCATCTCCTTGGACTCGAGGAGCTCGGTCAGGCTCAGGTAGCTGTTCTCCTGGCCCACACACTGCTCCTGCACCGACAGGATCTTATAGTCACATGAGTTCTTCAGGTCTGCCATCTTGATCTCCATGCCCTCCATCATCTCGTCCTTCAGGGCGTGGAACTTTGTGTCCACATAGGCGCGCAGGGTCGCATCATTGGCTGGCGGAGAGGGAGGGGGTGAGGCCGGGCTGGCCTCCATTAGCAGGTGGAGCTGTCCATCATGGTGGTTGACTCTGGCTTGGAGGTCGTCCAGTACATTGCTCTTGGTGTTTATGGTGTCGGTGAGGTGGTTGATCTTGCTCATGAACTTGTCCATGTCCACCGTGTTGTATTCTTTTTCCAGTGAAAGGCCCTGCAGCAGCATGCTCTGCTGCTCCCCACGCACGCGGTCTGGCTGCCGCAAGACATTGAGCAGCGTGACCAGCATCTTGCTGGCGTCCTCCTGCAGGTCCACCCTCAGGTTGGCCGACAGGCTGGTCATGGCTGCCTGCATGTCTAGAATCTGCTGGGACAGACGCTGTACCACCTCCTCCAGCTGATGTGTCGTCTGACTCCCTCCCTGGCCCCCTGCCGGCTCTTGGCCCGTCTGACCCCCTGGCTGCCTCCCTGCCCCCCAGGGGTGGCCACTCTGACCCCATGCCTGCTGTCTCGGATCTACAGGGGGATTATCAGATGGTTAGGATAAATCCTCTTTTCATCTCGGAAACTTACATCTAATTGTGGGTGTAATCTATGTTTAACATTATTACATTAGTGCAAAAACATTCCTAAAGGAATCATATGAGAAAACAAGCATATTAGTCATGTTTAGGGTCAGGTATCTGTCTCTACAAGGTGAGGTGGGTTTGAGCCACTTTCCCCTACCCTGTGTCTCTGGGGCAGGAGGCAGGGTGGGCCGAGGCCCCAGCACTGTCTGACTGGATGGGATGCCTTTCAAGTCTTTGCAGTCTTGACCCTGGTGGCCTGGACAGCACCTCCACTCCAGCTCTGTCACCAGCTTATAGCCAACCTTATACATAGGGCGGAATTGGGTCCGATACCTGGAAAAAATAAAGATTGCAAAGAAACGGATGACCAAAAGCTGCCTTCACATTTTCTACAATGGGGTTGTATTGATTTAACTTGAGTGGCAGTCCTCACAAATTAGGAATTTGAATGATATTCATAGTTTAACAACAGATTTAATCAATATAGAAATGAAGGATATTGGGAACATCTCAAAGGAAAGACTTAAACCAAGACATACTCTAGCAACTATGAGCACAGCATAAACCCCCCCTGTTATTCTACAGTGACCTTCTGCTTTCCAAATGTCAAATGGGCCTTTATGTTCAAGAAATGTGAACAATGCTTTGTCAGGCGATAACGATCTGTTTATTTATGACGGCACACTCCAGAAGGGCTAGCTAGCCAGTCACACTCGTAATTAATCACGCACTCCTTTTAACGCTGCTTCATATTTTCCACCATTCACACCCAGTCAAATGTGGAACCACGCTTCGTCATTGGCCCCAGGACATTCTCACAGAGCTGGCTGCTTGTTGCCCAACATGGTGTTCAATAATAACACACACGAAAGCAGCCAACCCGGGGAGAAATGTGTCAGATGCCTCTGATGTTGCACAGGGGGGCTGTGAGTAACAGTGCCAATGCATGCCAGTACAGGCAGTTGCTTATTTACAGTCTAGGCAGATAAAGGACCTATTCTTCTCAGCTGCACAATCCTTTATCCCCCCTTATCTTCCATAAAGCTCAATGGCTCGTTGACATTTTACTCGTCGCAGACACTGACAAATAGACCGCAAAGAATAAGTCAATCAAATTCACTTGTCTGTCGTAAATATAGAATAATCTGATGATCGAAAGGGGTGAAGGCAGATTATAGAGGATGACGGGACAAGTAGGGGCCTATGTCCTGGGGGGTATCACTACACACCATCCAGTGGGTGCAAAGATCACATAGACATTTACACACGTTGAGTCGGTATGCCCATAAACAATGCAATCATGTGACAGTGTTTTGAATACTATTTCTTAGAGACCGTCTCAGGCAGAGGATGGGACCAACCATGGATCATTAACACTAGAGAGAGATAGTAATGGGGTCTTTTTGTAGGCACCAACTCCGCCATTGTTCGTTAGACAATGCCGATGAGTGGCATTTTTGTAGGGTTTTTGAATAAACGCAGAAAAAATCTGTGGTAAACACAGGCTTAGATCTTATGTTTTGTTATATGAAATCATATTCATCAGCTAACATCAATTTGTGAATTTGATGAAGTTGTGGGGGAAAAAGCACAAAGGCTTCATAATTAATAAAGGTTACTGTTAACTGACTGCTATTATCTCATAGAACAAAACGTATAAGATCTCCTGAACTTGTGTTAACCTCAGACCTTATTTTCGGTGTTTATTCCAAAACCATATTCTTTCCCCATAGGGATGTCTGAATGAACCAGAGGTAACTAATTTCCGGGTTTTAAGACTACACGCTGGCTAGCTCTATTGTTTGAAACACGGAATGAACGTTCAAAGTCTATGTTGCGTTCACGTACTAGTCGGAATTACGAAACTCAAATGTCCGACTTGCTAACGGGTGCTGCATTCAACCGTTAGCATAGCGGACAGTTCAGAGTTTACTAGTTCCTACTAGCACATGAATGCGGCATAAGTGTTCAAAGTCATCATACTTGATTATGTTGAGTCACTGCTGTAACACCGCTCTTTAGACTAATCAAAATAGCAGCACTCCACTTACATCACTTGTTGCGCGCAGTTGGGCTGATGCTTCCGGCAAGGCGCTGGCTCCGGCTGCACAAAGCTCTCCATACCCCCCACGACCGCACAGCTCATGTTCTTGTGCACAACGTATGCGCACCAGTTTCTGGAAAAGCATTTATTGTGTCACACAAAATGACGACGAAAAAATGCTGCCTATTCTATAGAAATTAAGTCGAATAATCTAAATCATTCTATAGCCTACCATAAATATGTTGATTTCATTATTTTATGAGATTGCAGCGAAATTGTACATGCCAATGTGTATTCCATTCAACAAAAAAAAGAGAAAGCTATATGTGTAGGCCTATACGAATTTGCTTTTTTTTTGTTCTGTCGATGCTAAATTTAAAAAACATTTAATTAAGTATAGGCGTACTGTGAGGCATAATAAATAATTAAAATAGGTGTATTCTAGACAATTTAGACTATTAGAGACAATCACCATAAATTATGTCAAAACTACACACAAGTATCAAATTACTGTATAAACAGTATACACTTTAATGAAAACTTCACTCACTTATTCCTTTGTCTTTGTTCTGAGCCAGAGTATGCGCTTCCCTGGAACATGTTATACCCCTGGTTATACCGGGACCTCGTTCCATAGATCAATTGAAAGGTGAGCAATAAGGGAAATAAGGCACTTTTAAGGATGAACCCGGTGGGAAGGCACTTCATTTTTAGACAACGAAAATAAACGACAAGTAGACAAATATTAAAAATGTATTTCAAGCATTGAGGTTAGACGGTTGTTCCCTCTCCCAGCAGCAGCTCGAAAGGCTGATCATGCAAACTTACTTCCAGGGTGCCTGTAGTGTGACTTTTGGGGCAAAGCGGCGACCCCCTCCCCCTCCCAAATAGAAAAATGCGCTCCAAGCTGAAAAAACATCCTTTTCCCACTTTCCTCACATCACTCGTCTGCTTTAATTTTTTTTCTGACGCCATATGTCCACCAGATGCAGATGCATTTTACCATATGTTGTTTTTGCAGGATGTCTTGCCCGCATTTTCCGTACTTGATGCACATGTGCGTCACATGGCTGCAGAACGGGTTGCAGAATGAATATGATCATTTTCGCCCTGTTCGACCGACACTAATAATTAAAACAAATGAAAGTTATTATCCTATCTACTGGTTTCAACGGCTGACAGAGCTACTAACAAACTGACGTGCACAAGGTCGCATTGCAACAATTATTATAGTTTGTTTATATTATTCTGTCACATCTCTAGCAACATCAATATATTGAACTGTTGGTTCCAATATAGGATTACTGATTTCAAATCACTGGCTTACCCTGCAAGATAACATGCTAAATTACACACAGAACAGTTGTTTATTCATTTCGCATGCCATTCTGTTGGCTGGTTTGCACTACCCACATATTGGTAATGATGAATGGTCCCAGTGTCATTCTTACAGGAGACAAATGTCCAGTCATATAGTCAGTATCTTCTCATCTAACTACACAATAGTCTATCATTTTGGCCTCTGTATGTTCCCATATTCTTAAATAGATTCAATTATAATTTTTCCTCGTCAATCTACACACAATACCCCATAATGACAAAGCGAAAACAAGTAAACATTTTTTTTTTTAAATACACTTAAGTATTCAGACCCTTTACTATGAGACTCATTTGAGCTCGGGTGCATCCTGTTTCCATTGAACCTCCTTGAGATGTTTCTACAACTTGGGAGTCCACTTGGGATATGTAATTGATTTGACATGATTTGGAAAGTCATACACACCTGTCTATAGAAAAAAGGTCCCACAGTTGACAGTGTATGTCAGAGCAAAAACCAAGCCACGAGGTCAAAGGAATTGTCCGTAGAGCTCAGAGACAGGATTGTGTCGAGGTACAGATCTGGGGAAGGGTACCAAAAAATGTCTGCAGCATTGAAGGTCTCCAAGAACACAGTGGCCTCCATCATTCTTAAATGGAAGAAGCTTGGAACCACCAAGACTCTTCCTAGAGCTGTCCGACCGGCCAAACTGAGCATTCGGGGGAGAAGTGCCTTGGTCAGGGAGGTGACCAAGAACCAGATAGTCACTTTGACAGAGCTCCTCTGTGGAGATGGGAAAACCTTCCAGAAGGACAACCATCTCTGCAGCACTCCACCAATCAGGCCTTTGTGGTAGAGTGGCCAGACGGAAGCCATTCTTCAATAAAAGGCACATGAAAGCCTGCTTCGAGGTTGCCAAAAGGCACCTAAAGGACACTCATGATAAACAAGATTCTCTGGTCTGATGAAACCAAGAATAAACTCTTTGGCCTGAATGCCAAGCACGTCTGGAGGAAACTAAGCACCGCTCATCACCTGACCAATACCATCCCTACTGTGAATCATGGTGGTGGCAACATCATACTGTGGGGATGTTTTTCAGCGGCAGGGACTGGGAGACTAGTCAGGATCGAGGGAAAGATGAACAGAGCAAAGTACAGAGAGATCCTTGATGAAAACCTGCTCTAGAGCGCTTAGGACATCAGTAGTGCTACAAGACCATGGTGCTTGCATACGGAGCTGTGAGGGGAACGGCACCTCAGTACCTCCAGGCTCTGATCAGGCCCTACACCCAAACAAGGGCACTGCGTTCATCCACCTCTGGCCTGCTCGCCTCCCTACCACTGAGGAAGTACAGTTCCCGCGCAGCCCAGTCAAAACTGTTCGCTGCTCTGGCCCCCCAATGGTGGAACAAACTCCCTCACGACGCCAGGACAGCGGAGTCAATCACCACCTTCCGGAGACACCTGAAACCCCACCTCTTTCAGGAATACCTAGGATAGGATAAAGTAATCCTTCTCACCCCCCCCCCCCTTAAAAGATTTAGATGCACTATTGTAAAGTGGCTGTTCCACTGGATGTCTTAAGGTGAACGCACCAATTTGTAAGTCGCTCTGGATAAGAGCGTCTGCTAAATGACTTAAATGTAATGTAAATGTAGTGGCTTTGGGACTAGTCTTAATGTCCTTGAGTGGGCCAGCCAGAGCCTAGACTTGAATCTCTGGAGAGACCTGAAAATAGCTGTGCAGAAATTACATCTCTATCCAACCTGACAGAGATTGAGTGGATCTGCAGAGAATGGGAGAAACTCTCCAAATAATAGCATCAAATTAAATTTCCCATCTACAAGAGGTGTATATTCTATTTGTATTTAAATGTAACTTGCAACATTGCCTTTAAGTAAATCACGAACCAGAAAAGCCTTAGTTGCTATCCCTTTTTGGACTTGTCATTAATTTATATCACATCAGACCAACTTCTTGAAGTTTGCAGTTGTCTAAAGAAAATACTATTTTGCTCAAAACATTTGTTTTTACCCTTGTGTGTATTTATACTTGGGATATCGCCATTCAAAAAGAAAAGTTGTACAAATAGCTGGAGGACGTGTGATAAACTGAGGAGAGTAATACTACGTTTTTTGTATAATTCATTAAATATAATTTTTATTTCAAGATACAAAATAGTCTTTGGACATTGTCCAATACCTCCCAAACATACAGTTAATCGTAAACTGAGCAAAATAAAGAAAGTTAAATGAAATGGCTTAATATACAGCAGCTGCCATCTTACATTTAAATGTAAAATGAAATCACAAACAATCAACAAAAATGCTGAACAAATACATGGATGGAGACTAACTCTTCAGGATAAGATATAACAGATGGTATAGTACAATGCTCTATTGTACACGTCGAATCCAATTGAAAATAGACATTCATGTCGCTCAAATAAGCATGATCAAAAGTCCCGTCCCAATAACTTCCGCCTTGTTCTCTTGGTTACCATACCGGACGATTCTCCGCCATCATCAAGACTCCATTTCATCCCAATGGCAGGAGGCATCTGAACTGAACTGGACAAATACAGAACAGACAAATATTTGAACAGATAAGAAAGTGATCACTCAGATTAAAACAAAGCGACAGGAAAATAATGCATCACCTAACAATGCTCTTTAGGGCCTTGGGTGTGAGAGATGTGCTTATATATACTGCTCAAAAAAATAAAGGGAACAATAAAATAACACATCCTAGATCTGAATGAATTAAATATTCTTATTAAATACTTTTTTCTTTACATAGTTGAATGTGCTGACAACAAAATCACACAAAATTGATCAATGGAAATCAAATGTATCAACCCATGGAGGACTGGATTTGGAGTCACACTCAAAATTAAAGTGGAAAACCACACTACAGGCTGATCCAACTTTGATGTAATGTCCTTAAAACAAGTCCAAATGAGGCTCAGTAGTGTGTGTGGCCTCCACGTGCCTGTATGACCTCCCTACAATGCCTGGGCATGCTCCTGATGAGGTGGCGGATGGTCTCCTGAGGGATTTCCTCCCAGACCTGGACTAAAGCATCCGCCAACTCCTGGACAGTCTGTGGTGCAACGTGGCGTTGGTGGATGGAGCGATACATGATGTCCCAAATGTGCTCAATTGGATTCAGGTCTGGGGAACGGGCGGGCCAGTCCATAGCATCAATGCCTTCCTCTTGCATTAACTGCTGACACACTCCAGCCACATGAGGTCTAGCATTGTCTTGCATTAGGAGGAACCCAGGGCCAACCGCACCAGCATATGGTCTCACAAGGGGTCTGAGGATCTCATCTCGGTACCTAATGGCAGTCAGGCTACCTCTGGCGAGCACATGGAGGGCTGTGCGGCCTCCAAAAGAAATGCCACCCCACACCATGACTGACCCACCGCCAAACCGGTCATGCTGGAGGATGTTGCAGGCAGCAGAACGTTCTCCACGGCGTCTCCAGACTCTGTCACGTCTGTCACGTGTTCAGTGTGAACCTGCTTTCATCTGAAGAGCACAGGGCGCCAGTGGCAAATTTGCCAATCTTGGTGTTCTCTGGCAAATGCCAAACGTCCTGCACGGTGTTGGGCTATAAGCCAAACCCCACCTGTGGACGTTGGGCCCTCATACCACCCTCATGGAGTCTGTGTCTGACCGTTTGAGCAGACACATGCACATTTGTGGCCTGCTGGAGGTAATTTTGCAGGGCTCTGGCAGTGCTCCTCCTGCTCCTCCTTGCACAAAAGCGGAGGTAGCGGTCCTGCTGCTGGGTTGTTGCCCTCCTACGGCCTCCTCCACGTCTCCTGGTAGCGCCTCCATGCTCTGCACACTACACTGACAGACACAGCAAACCTTCTTGCCACAGCTCGCATTGATGTGCCATCCTGGATGAGCTGCACTACCTGAGCCACTTGTGTGGGTTGTAGACTCCGTCTCATGCTACCACTAGAGTGAAAGCACCGCCAGCATTCAAAAGTGACCAAAACATCAGCCAGGAAGCATAGGAACTGAGAAGTGGTCTGTGGTTATCACCTGTAGAACCACTCATTTATTGGGGGTGTCTTGCTAATTGCCTATAATTTCCACCTGTTGTCTATTCCATTTGCACAACAGCATGTGACATTTATTGTCAATCAGTGTTGCTTCCTAAGTGGACAGTTTGATTTCACAGAAGTGTGATTGACTTGGAGTTACATTGTGTTGTTTAAGGGTTCCCTTTATTTTTTTGAGCAGTGTATATACACACAGTACCAGTCAAAAGTTTGGACACACCTACTCATTCAAGGGTTTTTCTTTATTTTATACATTGTAGAATAATAGTGAAAAAATAACACACATGGAATCATGTAGTAATCAAAAAAAAGTGTTAATCAAAATATATTTTATTTTAGATTCTTCAAAGTAGTACACTCTTGGCATTCTCTCAACCAGCTTCATGAGGTAGTCACCTGGAATGCACTTCAATTAACAGGTGTACCTTCTTAAAAGTGAATTTGTGGAATATCTCTCCTTAATGTGTTTGAGCCAATCAGTTGTGTTGTGACAAGGTAGGGGTGGTATACATAAGATGGCCCTATTTGGTAAAAGACCAAGTGCATATTATGGCAAGAACAGCTCAAATAAGCAAAGAGAAACGACAAGCCCATCATTACTTTTTAGACATGAAGGTCAGTCAATCCGGAAAATTTCAAGTGCAGTTGCAAAAATTATCAAGCGCTATGATGAAACTGGCTCTCATGAGGACCGCCACAGGAAAGGAAGACCCAGAGTTACATCTGCTGCAGAGGATATGTTCATTGTAGTTAACTGCATCTCATATTGCAGCCCAAATAAATGCTTCACAGAGTTCAAGTAACAGACACATCTCAACATCAACTGTTCAGAGGAGACTGTGTGAATCAGGCCTCCATGGTCAAATTGCTGCAAAGAAACCACTACTAAAGGACACCTGTTATCTCATAGTTTTGATGTCTTCACTATTAATCTACAATGTAAAAAATAGTAAAACTAAAGAAAAACCTTTGAATGAGTAGGTGTGTCCAAACGTGACTGCTGGAGCAAGTCTACAAACAGGGGAAAGGCATTTGTAAATATATACCATGTATGATACGATGCAACGAAACGTACACAGACACGCACCAGTACAAACAGTGCTAAAATCCAGTGACTGACCAATCTGGCCCATAAAGGTTTGGTATTGCTTGGGGAGGGGTGCACTGAAACACCTGGCCACACAGTTTCTCTCTTGGTGGGGCTTTGTTCTGCAAGCCCCCAAACTTGCCGTTGCTGTGGATCCTCTCTCCCTGCCGGGTCACGAGGGTGGAGAATGGGATTCTGCTCTGGACCACCTGGCCAAAACCAAAATAACAAGATCCCGTTCTTAAACAAGAAAATACTGACTTGACTTTAGGACAAGTTCCTGTACTACCCCTGCGTCCCAAATGTCCCTGGTCAAAAGTAGGGCACTAAATAGGGAATAATAGGGTGCCATTTCAGATGCACACTAGATACATATTTTTATCAGCCTAAGCCAGGGATGTATTCACTGGGAACCAAATGAAAGCAAACATTCTCAAACGGTATGGAAAAAGGGGAGGGACCTAGCTGAATTTGTCCAAAAGAAAAAAAGTTTGTTGCAAAATGCTTTCTTGTTTGCGAAACGGTTTGCTACGTGTGCACTAATGACTACACCCGAGGCAATGACTTTAAACTAGAACACTACTTGGCCTGTATTGTTCGATGGCTTGGTTAAGGCCATCCAATCAACACGCCTTGTTTGACTCACCCCCTTCCTGTAGTGGTTAGCAGAGTCCAGGTCATCAATCAAAATGGTGTCTCCCAATAGGTTCCCAAATACTGGCGGGAACAAGGGATGATTATCAAAGGGTAATTACATACGTAGTCACCAAACTACTACCAGATTACTTGAAACTGATCACTAACCCTCCATTTACTGTTTGAATCATGTTTCATTAATTGGCTAAAGACAAGGGGTCTATAATATCAAATAATTACTTCTGTACAAGAAATAAACACAGTTCAACTCCAGGTGTTCTTTGATGGTTTTAACCATTTTAGTTTGATATTATACCCCTGCAAAAACCTCTTACAAGTGGAGCCCCGAGAAGCATAATGTAAAGAATAATGCAAAACTGTTCCAGAAGCCCTCGTTATGACATCAGTCCCAAATCTGGAAATACTGAAAACTAGGCCCTTTCATTAGATAAGGGAGAAAAAAAGACAAAAACTAAAGTTTAAACATGCAAATGATAATAATCCTTTAATTACACAAACAGCATCATTATATACAATCATTTTAAGGAGAAGGGCTGGCTGGGGTCCAATTCCCACTCCAGTAGCAGAGTCCCCAAGAGAGGGAGCCCATACCCCCCCCCCCCCCCTCTCCCCCAGTGAGTTAAGAGCCTGGGGTTCAGTCTGGAACAGTTTAACCCCCAAACCCAGGAACAGGGGGGGGGGGGGGGGGAGGAGGAGGAGAAGAGTGAGAGAGAGGGAGAGAAACTAGCCTAACAACTGCAAACAAACAGAGACCGGACCTAGGGTCGGGTGTAAACAAGCGTCTCAGCGTAGTAGTGCTGATCTAGGATCAGGTCCTCGTCCGGGTCATCTTATTCTTTGTGAACTAAAAGGCAGGACTGATCCTAAATCTCCTGGGACCAAGGAGGAAGAGTGGGGCAAGCTTCTGGAACTACAGAGAAACCCTCTCAGCATAGACATAGTTACATTAAGGGGGAGGTTACATATTGGTGAATATTTGATCCAAATATAAATTCTGAAGAAGACTGACTCACCCATCTGGCAGCCCTCTGCATTCTCTTGGAAAATAAGGAGGTCTTGGGCAAACACAGGGTTCCCAATGGGAAGAAATCTGGCCTGGCCATTTCTTATGTGGGGCAAGGGTCTGAAAAAAGAAACAAGTACAACTCACTAAAGCTTGAACACCTTTGAGAACAAAACTCCAAGAACCTTTCCCAACACAGGTCACAAAGATTCAAACTATAGAGGTATTTAATTTTCTTCTACATTGAAAGGAAGCAACAATTGCATGTTGTTTTATTAAAGGTACTTGTGTGTGTGTGTGTGTGTGTGTGTACCTGCTGCTGCTGTTGTTTCTCCAGAACACCGTGTCCAGGGGCATGACCTGCTGCCTCCCCTGGGTGTCGTTGTAGATCTTCCGTGCCGCCACCGTTGTCATGGTGACCACACAGTCCATGTCTCCCAGGAGATGACGGTTGCCACGTCATCGTCCTCCACCAGCACCAGGTGGCCAATCTGCACTGGAGCCAGAAGGACGGCACATTTTTAAATCCTGCTGAAACTGAAGCACACGCCACACACTGTTCTTCTCTAGTCAACCACTACTAGGATGAAGGATAAGAACGCTGCAGAGACAGGGGACGGGTCCCAAATGGCACCAATAAGGCTCTGGTCAAAAGTAGTGCACGAATATATATATATATATATATATATATTATATATATTAGGGTTCCATTTGGGAAACAGAGTAAATGTCTATATTATGATATTACATTTCCCAGGATGTAGAGGGGGGACTCTCTGAACCTGGAATTTCATTTTCTCAGTGTCGGCTGTCTTCTGACTGATGAGGGCGTTGATCGCTGGGATCTATATTAACACCGAATGGATCCATCAAACCTCTCAACTTCTGAGAGTGCATGCATCATATATAGTACAAATGACAGTCTTGTGAATGTGCTCGAGTATCTATGGTCTTTCTCAGTAACCAGGTTTCCATCCAACCTTTTTGTGAGTAAAGTTCATGTCGGATAAAGAAAACAATTCACAAAAGGCTGATTGAAACAGCACATTTGTCTAAAATATCCAAATGTCGACAAAACAAAATACACTAGGACAGGTCAAATGTTTTTGTGTCTGTATAGTTTATTATGCAAGAAATGGTGATGGAAACGCCTTAATGCGTTGATATAATAACCATCATATCGAAGTAAACTTGGAGTCACGCGATAACATGTTGTGTGGTCCTCTACGACTTGGAAGCATGCAGTTTATTAGGCTACAGATTAAATGAATGATAAACTTCACATGGTGAATGTGCACAGTGATGAGCGTGACGCTCCTTTCCAATAAATAGAGGGTCTTAATTCTGGTGACATGATGATCAACGCTTGGCTGCCGTTTGACAAATAAAAATAATCTTACCCACAAAAATGTCATCATGTAAGTAGCCTAGCCGCACTGTATCTGCGTGCTGTTGGCTAGAGCACACGTGCCAAGACCAGAGTGGCCCATTCGCTATATACAGCGCTTTCGGAAAGTATTCAAACCCCTTTACTTTTTCCACATTTTGTTACCTTACCACATTATTTTAAAATTTATGAAATTGTTTTTCCCCCCTCATCAATCTACACACAATACCTCATAATGACAAAGCAAAAACGGTTTTGAAATGTGTGCCAATCATTTTAAATAAAAAACATAATATGTACATAAGTATTCAGACCCTTTACTCAGTACTTTGTTGAAGCATCTTTGGCAGCAAATACAGCCTCGAGTCTTCTTGGGTATGACGCTACAAACTTGGCACACCTGTATTTGGGGAGTTTCTCCCATTCTTCTCTGCAGATCCTCTCAAGCTTTGTCAGGTTGGATGGGGAGTTCTGGCTGGATCACTCAAGGACATTCAGAGACTTGTCCCAAAGACACTCCTGCGTTGTCTTGGCTGTATGCTTAGGGTTGTTGTCCTGTTGAAGGTGAACCTTCACCCCAGTCTGAGCACTCTGGAGCAGGTTTTCATCAAGGATCTCTGTGCTTTGCTCCGTTCATCTTTGCCTCGATCATGACTAATTTCCCAGTCCCTGCTGTTTAAAAACACCCCCACAGCATGATGCTGCCACCACCATGCTTCCCCGTAGAGATGGTACCAGGTTTCCTCCAGACTTGGCATTCAGGCCAAATCATGGTTTCATCAGACCAGAGAATATTGTTTCTCATGGTCAGAGTCTTTAGTTAGGAAAGCAAAGGCTAGCTTTTTCAAACAGAAATTTGCATCCTGTAGCACTAATTCCAAAAAGTTTTGGGACACTGGAAAGTCCATGGAGATTAAGAGAACCTCCTCCCAGCTGCCCACTGCACTGAGGATAGCAAACACTGCCACCACCGATAAATCTACAATAAACAATCATTTCAATAAGCATTGTTCTACGGCTGGCCATGCTTTCCACCTGGCTACCCCTACCCCAGCCAACATCTCAGCACCCCCTGCAGAAACTTGCTCTGGCAGTCTCTATGGGGGTGCCACAGGGTTCAATTCTCAGGCCGACTTTTTTCTCTGTATATATCAATGATGTCGCTCTTGCTGCTGGTGAGTCCCTGATCCACCTCTACGCAGACGACACCATTCTGTATACATCTGGCCCTTCTTCGGACACTGTGCTAACAAACCTCCAAACGAGCTTCAATGCCATACAACACTTCTTCCGTGGCCTCCAACTGCTTTTAAATGCTAATAAAACTAAGTGCATGCTCTTCAACCGATCGCTGCCCGCACCCGCCTGCCCAACTAGCATCACTACTCCGGACGGTTCTGACTTAGAATATGTGGACAACTACAAATACCTAGGTGTCTGGTTAGACTGTAAACTCTCCTTCCAGACTCACATTAAACATCTCCAATCCAAAATTAAATCTGGAATCGGCTTCCTATTTCGCAACAAAGCCTCCTTCACTTATGCTACCAAACATACCCTTGTAAAACTGACCATCCTACTGATCCTTGACTTCGACGATGTAATTTACAAAATAGCCTCCAGCACTCTACTCAGCAAACTGGATGTAGTCTATCACAGTGCCATCCGTTTTGTCACCAAAGCCCCATTTACTACCCACCACTGCGACCTGTATGCTCTCGTTGGCTGGCCCTCACTACATATTCGTCGCCAAACCCACTGGCTCCAGGTCCTTATCGCAGCTCACTGGTCACCATAGCAACACCCACCCGTAGCAGGCGCTCCAGCAGGTATATTGCACTGGTCATCCCCAAAGCCAACACTTCCTTTGGCCGCCTTTCCATAAATGAGAGATTGTTCTCAACTGGCCTACCTGGTTAAATAAATGTGGGGAAAAATGCCTGATTGGTGGAGTGCTGCAGAGACTATTGTCCTTCTGGAAGGTTCTCCCATCTTCACAAAGGAACTCTGGAGCACTGTCAGAGTGACCATCTAGTTAATGGTCACCTCCCTGACCAAGGCCCTCCTCCCCCGATTGCTCAGTTTTGGCCAGGTGGCCAGCTCTAGGAAGAGTCTTGGTGGTTCCAAACTTCTTCTATTTAAGAATGATGGAGGCCACTGTGTTCTTGGGGACCTTCAATGCTGCAGAAATGTTTTGGTACCCTTCCCCAGATCTATGCCTCGACACAATCCTCCGAGCCTCGGAGATCTACGGACAATTCCTTCAACCTCATGTCTTGGTTTTTGCTCTGACAACTGTGGGACCTTGTATAGACAGGTGTGTGCCTTTCCAAATCATGTCCAATCAATTGAATTTACTTCTGGTGGACTCTAATCAAGTTGTAGAAACATCAAGGATGATCTATGGAAACAGGATGCACCTGAGCTCAAATTTCAAGTCTCATAGCAAAGGGTCTGAATACTTATGAAAATAAGTTATGTTTTTGTTCTTAATAACTTTGCAAACATTTCTAAAGACCTGTTTTCACTTTGTCATTATGAGGTATTGTGTGTAGATTGCTGAGGATTTTATTTTTGTAATCAATTTTAGAATAAGGCTGCAACGTAATAATGTGGTAAAAGTCAAGGGGTCTGAATACTTTCCAAAGGCACTGTAACGCAACATTTGTTTAGACTAAACCATCAGTGGTGTTACTTCTACGATGGTAACCCATTTTACTTCTATTTCTTTTTTTATTTTGTATATGGGAATTTAACCGCAAAAGTTATTTTATGTGCACCACGTCATCACGCCTTTTAGTCAACTCTATGGAAACATCTCTGGTGGGAAAATGCAATTGTTTTCATTCAGATTTGAGAATATTCACATGAAAAACTGTCGTCAATTGGATGGAATGTGGGTATAATCAAATACTTACAGATGACAGTTGTGCTACATTCATGCTATTCTTCCTGAGCTCCGATTTCAGATGACCCTCTTTGTTGGTGGCGTTGAGCACTTGATCTAAAGATAGAGATATCCCAGCTCTACAGCAGGAACATGTTTTAACACTGATAGCTTGGAACCAAATTGTATGTTTCCATTCTCTCTTGCAGCTCAGTTAACACTGCCATAACACGTTTGGAACGCAACACCTACTATCGAGCTCCGTGATGAGTTGCCTGTTGGTGTCAAACAGACTCTTGTAGATGTCAATCGTCTGGTTTATCTGGTCCTTCTTCCTGGTCAGTTCAGACATCTGCTTCCTGTTCTCCACATCTAGTAGGGGACAGGAGAACAGTCGGGATCACCTAAGACACACTGTTCCAGGGGCCAAGAGACTGGCCTTTAAAATGGACACCACACTTGCCAATCAAAAGTAATCCAACGTTAGGATGGATCTACGTCCCACGACATCGTTTGTGTCGATCCAGCTATTTGCTCCCACCCAACATGAATGGAAAAGATAACCAACGAATACAACCCGGAATTTAGACTGCTCATCTTTTCCACAGATTTGGGACTGAGGCACATAGCTGGAGCTACAAAATAGATGGCCTAGGATGTGGGAAGTCATCTTAACATTAGTCTACCTTCTCAGGTCTGAAACATCCAACACATTTTTACTTTGAGTGAAATGTCCCTTTTAAGATGGCTGGACACTCATGATCACAGCGTGTCAACCCCTTTTGGATGGCAAACATTCAATGTTATGCAAAAATCTAGCATTAAAATGACAAACTGACATTGGTGTGATTTAACAATTAAAAAATAAAACATGTGATCTAACCATTGTAGAAGCGGAAGGGGAGCTCAAAACGCTACTAGGGGATTTTTTTTCGGCCAAACCCTGGGATGACAGGTCTGAAGTGCAGGATGTACTCATTCCCATCCTTACCAGGACTGTTCTCCATGATGGACAGATTCTAGAAGGGAGAGAGACGTTTTCAAACAATATATAGACAATATCCAATGCAAAATCCTGGTTGGCACGCAAAGCATGAAGAAAAGATGTACAAGCACACCGCACCACCACCCCACTCACAGTGATGTGGGCCTCTCCATTAGCAAGGCTAAACTTCAGGCTTTGCCCTCAAAGAGAGACAGGCTTTTGTCACTGGAGCCCTTGGAGCTCTTGATGGTGACCACCACCTTCCCACTCAGCTCCAGTCCGACTGGGTTATTATACACATCCTGGATGGAAGCAACACAAACCAGCAGCCTCATAAATAGACAAAAGACAGGGAGGGGACAAACTCCATATTAATGCCTATGATTTTGGAATGAGATGTTCGACGAGCAGGTGTCCACATACTTTTGGCAGTGTATATTGTATAAATCACTAGAACCTATTTATGTCAATGACGTCAAATTGCCATGGTCAGAGGTTCTACTACCTTTACGGCCTCAGTTAGGCTTGATCACCAAAAATGATACAACATATAGTTTGACCATTGGTAGACTTCAACTCATGCTTATATGGTGATGAGTGATTCATGACTTCCGCTGGCCAGAGGATCTAATCGTCTCACCATTATTTTCAGACCGGTCCTCCATCAGAGTACGACTGGCAATGACAATGCTGTTGGAGACCACTGGGGTTGGTGGCTGAAGGTCTGGCAGGATTGTTGGGCACAGCGTCTATGACATACTAGGCGAGGACAAGAAAGAGAGAGACATGATAACTTTAGTTCTTCAAGTGGCCCAAAATAACCTATAGGGCCTATAGACATCCAGCCACTCGACATGAAATACATTTCTTCTAGATCAAATAAACAGTGGACCAATTTGGAGAGTGGAGACCATATCCAGGCGTTTCATTCAAAGCCCAGTTAGGGGGTGTCTGGAGGTGGGTTTTACGGCTCTAAGCCACATGGTTTAGGTTGAGCTTAACCTGGTGACTCCACAGCACTTTTGTCTCGTCCACACACAGCACAAACAGGATTGTGTACTTACCAACACGTTCTGGGATGACGTTGTCTCTGTTAGATGACCATGAATCCTTTTACATACATATCACAGGACTACCTTTGTGTTGATACAAACCTAGGAGAAGAGACATCACAAAGTGCCTCAGCCCTCTGACAAGAATTTCCCAGCAATCCCACGTTGAATTAGTGATCGCTAACACACTACGGCCACACTGCTTTAAGCCTTTTTGTATTGGTGGTGTCTCTTTTCTTAAGTCATTCAGACAGGAGATGTACCCAACACTTGGCACCAGCTGCGCCCGAATATAAAACACTATCAGATACCTGAAGTGAAAACTCTTCCCTTTTGTCTTTCATGGGTTTGCTGCATTTCAGTTGGGCAGCCTTCAGAAAAGCATGCAGACCAATGAGTTGATTATTCTCATCAGATACAGAATCTTTGTCATCAATTTTTATACTTAAGCAATGTGAAACGTTGTGTGACCGCCAAAGTCAGTCCCTCTGGGTCTAGTTAAGGATGTAGTTAAAAGTAGTGCACTATATAGGCAACAGGGTGCCATTTGTCCAGTAACTAACCCCTGAGGTTGGCCGTGATGTCCCTGATGGCACTCCCTTCCACATCAGCATGGAGATGTTGACAGGGTTCAGGTTCTTTATGGTGCTGCCCTCCTCAGACACCTTGACACACACTGGACATACAGAGAACAAACAGATAACCATGTCAGCTGATACAGAGATGCCAGTGGCACACACATATCAACGGACACACAGAAGAGACCACGGGTAGAGCCACAGACAGACCCACGGGTAGAGCCACAGACAGACCCACGGGTAGAGCCACAGACAGGTAGATAGCGCCACAGACACTTCAATCCACAGTTACACACAGGTAGAGCCACAGACAAACAGGTAGATTTACAGATAAACAGGGAGGTACAGACATGCGAGTGTGGCTCCAGCAGGAAACACTGAGTTAGTGTTGTACTCCACCACCAGTTTGACAGGTTGGTTGGGATCTGGGATAATGGTGAGCGTCACAGATGGACCGTGGATGAGCTGCTTGTTGAAGGACCCTCTGAACTCCAGTGCATACTCCACCCTGACAGAACAACAGGTCGTGAACACTGCCCTCCATTAATATATGGTTACAGGGTCATTATGGCAGGTAGTTAGGAATTATACGGTTAGGAACTCACTTGGGCCCTCTCACATGGTCCACTACAAAACAGGCTTTTCCGTCTTCGTCTATTGGTTGTGAAGTAACAGATGACTTCACCTGAACAACAAAAGATGCCATCACAATTTTGAATCAAGAAGATAGACCACCCAATAGACTTGACTAATTTACCAAGTGTAAATAAATATAGTATGCAGCATCAGTATCCCCCACTGCATATGATCCCCATGTCCCACTTTACAACAGTGGTGGTGAGAGTGTCTGACCTTCAGGGCCGGATTGGAGGCCTTCAGCGCCACGACAACACTTTGGTCGGGGGAGGGGTTCCCCCACTCGTCAAACAGCTGGAGGAGAAAGGGCATCTGGATGACTTGCTATTTCAGCACTTGCAGAAACAAAACACATGGACTACAATGAGGGAGAAAGGAAAGCCATGACCAATACCATAGAGATGATGTCCCAAAAGGCACCATTGACGCAGCCAGAGTGTCAAGGCCCCTAACTTAATGCCTACCTCCTGTGGCCCGTCCACCAGTTTGAGCTGTGCAGGGACCCCAGCCGTCACTTTGATGGTCAAGTGCTCCACAAAGTCTCTCCAGGTGAAGGAGAGCTCTCTAATGCCTGGGAACCCGGGATTGAACCGTACCCCCGTCACCAAGACAGTTGGTGCTCTCCTAGTTACAACACATAGCATAATGGACATTATGTTTTTTCTAAATCCCTACATGGGATATTTGTCTCCAATTATACTTTCAGAAAAAATAATAAATCACAGTAAATGAATAAGTTACAAATCCCTTTGATTTATTCAATGTGCCTGCCAGGTAAACACCAGAGATGTCTTGTCGAGACAGGTAATAACATAAAAAAAAAACGAATTTCAAAACGAATTTCAAACATAACAAGAGCTAGTCTATAGACAAGAATACATTGAAAACAATCGGGTGAGTAACAATATTAGGCCTATCAGTTATCAAATTGGAAATTAAGAGATTGGCGCATCTTGTAATTTATAGATGCAGGGAAAGGATCATCACTTTATCATATCCTCCTTCAGAGTCACATGCAGGTAAAACATGTAGATTTCTATATAGTATCAGAAAGAGCATATTCTGCAGTTTCTATAACACTTACCTTTGTCAAATAACTCAATTCAAGGAGGTACAGCTCTATTTCCAAGAATATCTGTGCTGTCCATGCATTCAGCACATTACCACTCGCGTGGCCTGCATTGCTCTGGCTAGTAACATAATAAACGTACAATTTAAATATTTTAATTTATGCAATTCATCTTCTACATTTGTTCATTCACTGGTGATTTTGTTTAGGAATACAGGAATACAGCAAATGATCTCACCTGGCTGTTATATCATCATCATCAAATCTACAAATCAAGTTGATCAAATGGATTACACTGTTTGTATTGTAAGGGAAACGAAAATAGGCCATAGGCGTACATTCTTTCTAGGACTGTGTAGAATTATACAAAACATATCCTTGACTATCTAAACAAATAACAATTGTTGTTATTTTGAAACTGAATTACAGTACCAGTCAAATGTTTGGACACCTACTCATTCAAGGGTTTTTATTTTTACTATTTTCTACATTGTAGAATAATAGTGAAGCCCTCAAAACAATGAAACACATATGGAATCATGTAGTAACCCCCCCCCCCCCCCCCAAAAAAGACAAAAAGGGTCAAAATATATTTTTGATATTAGATTCTTCAAAGTAGCCACCCTTTGCCTTGATGACAGCTTTGCACACTCTTGGTATTTCCTCAACCAGCTTCACCTGGAATGCTTTTCCAACAGTTTGAAGGAGTTCCTACATATGCTGAGCACTCGTTGGCTGCTTTTCCTTCACCCTGTGGTCCAACTCAATCCAAACCATCTCAATTGGGTTGAGGTCAGGTGATTGTGGAGGCCAGGTCATCTGATGCAGCACTCCATCACTCTTCTTCTTGGTCAAATAGCCCTTACACAGCCTGGAGGTGTGTTGGGTCATTGTCCTGTTGAAAAACAAATTATAGTCCCACTAAATCCAAACCAGATGGGATGCCGTATCGCTGTAGAATGCGGTGGTAGCCATACTGGTTAAATGTGCCTTGAATTCTAAATAAATCACAGTGTTACCAGCAAAGCACCCCCACACCATCACACCTCCTCCATGCTTCACAATGGAAAATACACATGCAGAGATGATCTGTTCACCTACTCTGCATTTCACAAACACTTGGCAGTTGGAACCAAAAATCTCATCCCACCGGTCTAATATCCATTGCTTGTGTTTCTTGGTCCAAGCAAGTCTCTTCTTATTATTGGTATCCTTTAGTAGTGGTTCCTTTGCAGTAATTCCACCATGAAGGCTTGATTCACCTGATCTCCTCTGAACAGCTGATGTTCGGATGTGTCTGTTACTTGAACTCCGTGAAGCATTTATTGGGGCTGCAAACTGAGGTGCAGTTAACTGTGCTGCAGAGGATAAGTTAATTAGAGGTAACTCTACATCTTCCTTTCCTGTGGTGGCCCTCATGAGAGCCAGTTTCATCATAGTGCTTCATGGCTTTTGCGACTGACTTGAAGAAACTTTCAAAGGTCGTGACATTTTCCAGATTGACTGACCTTCATGTCTAAAAAGTAATGATGGACTGTCGTTTCTCTTTGCTTATTTGTTTTTGCCAGAATATGGACATGGTCTTTTACCAAACAGGGCCATCTTCTGTATACCACCCCTTCTTTGTCACAACACAACTGATTGGCTCAAACACATTAAGGAAAGAAATTACACAAATTAACATTTAACAAGGCACACCTGTTAATTGAAATGCATTCCAGGTGACTACCTCCTGAAGCTGGTTGAGAGAATGCCAAGAGTGTGCAAAGCTGTCATCACAGCATAGGGTGATTTGTTTAACACTTTTTTGGTAACTACATGATTCCATAGTTTTGATGTCTTCACTATTATTCTACAATGTAGAAAATAGTAATAATAAAGAAAAACCCTTGAATGAGTAGGTGTTCTAAAACTTTTGACCGGTTGTATGTGTGTGCATGAGTGACACAGACATACACACACCATTCGGAAAGCTAACGTAACAAAATGTGGAAAAAGTTACAGCCTTATTCTAAAATTGATTACATCTTTTTTTTCTCATCAATCTACACATAATACCCCATAACGACAAAGCGAATACAGTGAAATTTTTAAAATTTTTATACATTTGCAAAAATTAATAACTGAAGTATTCAGACCCTTTACTCAGTACTTTGTTGAAGCACCTTTGGCAGCGATTACAGCATCGAGTCTTCTTGGGTATGACGCTACAAGCTTGGCACACCTGTATTTGGAGAGTTTCTCCCATTCTCTGCAGATCCTCTCAAGCTCTGTCAGGTTGGATGGGGAGTGTTGCTGCACAGCTAATTTCAGGTATCTCCATAGATATTAGATCGGGTTCAAGTCTGGGGTTTGCTGGGCCACTCAAGGACATTCAGAGACTTGTCCCGAAGCCACTCCTGCATTGTCTTGGCTGTGTGCTTAGGGTCGTTGTCCTGTTGGAAAGTGAACCTTCGCCCCAGTCTGAGGTTCTGAGCGCTCTGGAGCAGTTTTTCATCAAGGATCTCTCTGTACTTTGCTCAGTTCACCTGTCCCTTGATCTTGGGTACTTGGTCACCTCCCTGACCAATGCCCTTCTCCCACAATTGCTCAGTTTGGCTGGGCGGCCAGCTCTAGGAAGAGTCTTGGTGGTTCCAAACTTCTTCCAGTTAAGAATGATGGAGACCACTGTGTTCTTGGGGACCTTCAATGCTGCAGACATTTTTTTGGTACCCTTCCCCAGACTTGCGCCTCGACACAATTCTCTCTCAGAGCTTCACGGACAATATGCTCCGACATGCACTGTCAACTGTGGGACCTTATATAGACTGGTGTGTGTGTGTGTGCCTTTCCAAATCATGTCCAATCAATTGAATTTACCACAGCTGGATTCCAAGTTATAGAAACATCAAGGATGCTCAATGGAAAGTCAAATAGCAAAGGGTCTGAATGCTTATACTAGATGTAAATAAGGCATTTGATTTCTTTTTTATACAATTGCAAACATTTCTAAACCTGTTTTCGCTTTACCACTATGGGGTATTGTTTGTAGATTGATTTTTTATTTAATAATCAATATATATTTAACAAATCTCTACTTGGAGTCAAAGTATCGAAATAATATCATCCAAAATAATACTGCGATCCCCCCCAAATAACTAGTATTCACTGGGAATGAAACCAATCAAATAGGGTATGGACTACCTTCACTTGTCCAATAAACACTTGTTTCAGGGGATTTTCTGCATAGAAAAGTATTTCACTAAGTGTTTTCAGGCCGCCTATTTCCAAACAGGATTTTTTATTTTGTTATTTTTTTTACTTAAGACTAAAATAAAGAATGTAGAAAAGATAATGGACCTATATATAAAAAAAAAATACATTTGAGAACTAGAAAATCACCCAAATAAAAGCTAGGCAGTCAGGGAGAATGAAAAACATGATGCATTCAGGAGTATTTTGGTCATGGCATTGGGCCACCATTGATATTGTTTTAGTCACTCAGACATTTCTCAGCCACATGGCAAGATGTGCAGAATTGCAGGAAATTCTGCTTAAAAAAAACAGCTACATTTTGTCACTGCGGCCTACAAGAGGGCCTCAAGCTCCATTTTGCGCCAGAAAAAAAACCCTGCATTTCGTTTTCCGTTGCAAAACACTAATGAATACGACCCTGGTAACACGCTGAATGGACAGTGGCCCTAAAATGCTGGATTTGAACTTCAGATTTGGGAAAAATATGAACTGGAAGAAGCCAAGTTGCCAAGTTCGTGATGGGGATATAAAGTGCAGTATATATGTAATTCTTCTGCTTTGGAAGACTTGGGTATTCATACCTCCGCAGTCAGGGTCTAGTATGATCTTACCTGGCAGTGGACAATCAGTTTGGGTTGAACTGTGACGTTTCCTGCTTGGTGAATGGACCTCCACATCAAAGCAAACAGAGGTTCCATTCTCCACAGTGATTGGATTCTCTTGTTTCACTTTGAGTGAATCTGGGCTACCTGCAAAACATTCACATTCAGCTGACACACTACTATGGAATGTCCTTCACATGTACACAATATACACCGTGCTGCTTGTAAAACACTGTTTAAGCTACACATGTTTTTATAAAGGCCTAAAGGCTGGCTGATGTATTTTTCTATCCCATGTCACCCTAAGTAGCCCTCCAGCCACAGCTGGACAGCATCAGCAACACCAGGGGAATCATTTACTTAAAATCCCTTATCAGGATCTACTGTACCCACAACCCCCATTAAATAGGATTTTTCTTATTATAGCAGAGCAGCAGTCCCCCGCCCAATGTGGTGCCGTAAATAACTAGTTATTTTTTAATATATCATTTATTATTTAGATTTTTTTAAAGCAAAAAGGTAAATTCATGGTTTTTCAAGTAAAGATGTGTTTTCCTCTGAATATCCAGGTGGACATAAGAGTATAAACATTATTTTACTTTGTGACTTCTTCAACTTAAATCAATCACTTTACCAGGGAGAAGGCTGATCTTGTTTGAGGCCAGGCAGGACCACTTTCATGTCGTGCGTCTGCCGAGACGATATTACCAAACATTAGCCGAGGACGTAATTTGAGAGAGCTTTCAGTTGTCTGTCTCGTTGCGGTTCATCTGGACAGAGTTAAAGTGAGAGCCCTGCAGCCTTGAAAACCAGCGTCTCTGACCTTGCTCTGGTAGTTGTGCACCGCGCCCCTGGCTCTGACGCCCAGGATGGTGAAAGTGGTCCCACTAGTGGCCACCCCCTCATATCTCAATTCCAGTGAACTGAAACACAGTAACAACCACCAGCTAAACAAGGAGGGGCTGAAATTGTCTGGCACCATGAATAACCTGAGACTCGGGCTGAGCCCTGCAGGGAAGAGATAACCGATTTCTTCCGGCTAGATGTCAAGATCAAGCTTCTTGGTCACAGCAGAGACATTCAATCCCCTCCTGGGTCAAGATCCCTGTTGCCTAAATAGTTTAGTGCATAAAAAAAAGCGCTCCTTGTGTCCATGTTCGCCAAAACGGTATACCCGTATGGTATACGATATGGTACAGAAACAGTATGACTATGAATATCTGGATACCGCCCAACCCTAGTAACCATTTAAACTATTTTTGTGTGTAACCTACCTGCATTCCAGAAAGGGCTTGAGGTTGGGAGGAGGACAAGCAAGGTGACTGTATTCATCCACCAGTTTCGGTGGGATTTTAAAAGGCACCCCCACATAGAGCGGTGTGTTCACAATACCCACCACAAACCTATCTGCACTGCCCTCTGGGAGAGGAGAGACAGCGAGAGAGGGAGAAAAGAGATGGGTCTTTAGGCGATCAATCTGATTGTTGTTACCGGAGAGGGCCAAAGCGTTTCATGTATTTCAGTCTGACTTCACAAAGATGGTTAACAGCAATGTTTCCTCAGATTTTTCCAGCACCGAGCTAATTTCAGGTTGTGAGCTGAAACTATATAACTTTGCGAGCAGTCCTGCATGCGTTAACAGTGAACACAGAGGCTGTACCCACTTTAAAAAAAGGTTGAACTCAAGCATTTTCATCTCCATATGAAATCATTTCTGGCTAACAAATAAGTAGCTTACTCCGAGTTCAAAAATAGCTTCTTAGCAAAGAGCAATTTCTCAAGGAGCAATTTTGCTATGATTGTTGGAATGGCATGAGTGGGGAGGGGAAAACTGAATATTAGCTGTTATCAATTTACTGCATGATGATGTTACCATGGAAGGCCAAAATTCCCTCCCAACAAAACAGGCTGAAATTTCAGGCAATCAGAATTTTCACAATATTATTCCAACCTCAGTATGTAAATATATATTAAACACAGAAAGTCATGTTTTTCAATGCACTTGGCTTTAAGATAGTTTCAGACAGCAGCCAATAGGCTATTGTGTATTTTTGACCATAATGTAGGCCTAACAAAACCAATGGGGCAAATGCCATAACATTTCCACATGGTTATATGTTTCCACAAGGATATTTGTGGGCTCCCGAGTGGTGCAGCGGTTTAAGGCACTGCATCTCAGTGCTAGAGGCGTCACTACAGACCCTGGTTTGATCCCGGGCTGTATCACAACTGGCTGTGATCGGGAGTCCCATAGGGCAGTGCACAATTGGCCCAGCTTCGTCCGGGTTAGGGGAGGGTTTGGACTAGTTAAATAAAGGTTTAAATAAAGTAAAAAATATAGCTGTTGACTACAATAGCCAATATGTGGTGGTGAATGTAGGCATACATACATCAATGATACTTAAGAAAACATCATGCATGGCTTGTCACTGATGTTTTACTCAAGCTCAAATCACTATATAAAAATAAGCAATGAACTATAACAATTGGCCAAATAGGTCTGAAAATTGCATTGAGTTATGATGCAAGAAACCACTTTACAAAATAAAAATGGTTATTATTACTACCATTCAGAGAAACACACAAAAATTTATGTAACCCTCTGCCAATTGGCTTATTTGCATTTTCAGTCTCAAAATATCAAGACAAAATATCAAGACCTTTAAGACAAAAAATATATATTTTCCTGACTCGCTTTCAAAGACAGTTAGATATGTACAAATGTTGTGCTCTTGTAAGGAAGCAAATCACTCCCCCATTGCTGACCAAAATGTGATATAACCAGGTGAGTAACGCACTAACCAGCAAAGAAAATCAACAAATGTGCATCTAGGCTACTCTCCGACCGCTCGTGATGGAAAAACCGTTTGGGCTGTGAAATAGAAAAAGGCTACTCAGATGCACTCCTCAGGCTCCAACAAAATCACCAACTCAGTCTTGAAGTTAGATTGGGTTTGCTGCATTGATTCAATCTGTTTACCGCCAGGAAAGATACATTTTTGTGAAGTTCAATCTCATGCATCTCTGCAGAGGCTGGCAATTCTTCTGCACGGGACAGCTTCAAGAGCTGCGAGGTTGAGCACACAGTTTACAGGGAACATTGGTTACCAGTAATGGAGAAGTCCAGTGTCAAATCAAATTTTATTTGTCACATACACATGGTTAGCAGATGTTAATGCGAGTGTAGCGAAATGCTTGTGCTTCTAGTTCCGACAATGCAGTAATAACCAACAAGTAATCTAGCTAACAATTCCAAAACTACTACCTTATAGACACAAGTGTAAGGGGATAAGAATATGTACATAAAGATATATGAGTGAGTGATGGTACAGAGCGGCATAGGCAAGATACAGTAGATGGTATTGAGTGCAGTATATACATATGAGATGAGTATGTAAACAAAGTGGCATAGTTAAAGTGGCTAGTGATACATGTATTACATAAAGATGCAGTAGATGATATAGAGTACAGTATATGAGGAATAATGTAGGGTATGTAAACTTTATATTAGGTAGCATTGTTTAAAGTGGCTAGTGATATATTTGACATCATTTCCCATCAATTCCCATTATTAAAGTGGCTGGAGTTGAGTCAGTGACAGTGTCAGTGTGTTGGCAGCAGCCACTCAATGTTAGTGGTGGCTGTTTAACAGTCTGATGGCCTTGAGATAGAAACTGTTTTTCAGTCTCTCGGTCCCAGCTTTGATGCACCTGTACTGACCTCGCCTTCTGGATGATAGCGGGGTGAACAGGCAGTGGCTCGGGTGGTTGTTGTCCTTGATGATCTTTATGGCCTTCCTGTGACATCGGGTGGTGTAGGTGTCCTGGAGGGCAGGTAGTTTGCCCCCGGTGATGCGTTGTGCAGACCTCACTACCCTCTGGAGAGCCTTACGGTTGTGGGCGGAGCAGTTGCCGTACCAGGCGGTGATACAGCCCGACAGGATGCTCTCGATTGTGCATCTGTAGAAGTTTGTGAGTGCTTTTGGTGACAAGCCGAATTTCTTCAGCCTCCTGAGGTTGAAGAGGCGCTACTGCGCCTTCTTCACGATGCTGTCTGTGTGGGTGGACCAATTCAGTTTGTCTGTGATGTGTATGCCGAGGAACTTAAAACTTACTACCCTCTCCACTACTGTTCCATCAATGTGGATAGGGGGGTGTTCCCTCTGCTGTTTCCTGAAGTCCACAATCATCTCCTTAGTTTTGTTGACGTTGAGTGTGAGGTTATTTTCCTGACACCACACTCCGAGGTCCCTCACCTCCACCCTGTAGGCCGTCTCGTCGTTGTTGGTAATCAAGCCTAACACTGTTGTGTCGTCCGCAAACTTGATGATTGAGTTGGAGGCGTGCGTGGCCACGCAGTCGTGGGTGAACAGGGAGTACAGGAGAGGGCTCAGAACGCACCCTTGTGTTGCCTACCCTCACCACCTGGGGGCGGCCTGTCAGGAAGTCCAGTACCCAGTTGCACAGGGTCTCGAGCTTGATGACGAGCTTGGAGGGCACTATGGTGTGTGGTTGGGCAGCTGTTTCCCAGCCCAGACAGCAGCATTGCTCTCGTTGAGTACTGTGTTCAGTTGCAGGGTATACTTCCCCAACCTGTTTAGGTTCCCTACACAGGGGGAACAACACTGTTTAACCACCAGAGAGTCAGACATTATGACAAACATTGCATCATTAGCTAGTAACAAAAACGTGCATATTAAAAACATAAAAATTAGCTTTTTTATTTATTTAGGAAATTTTTTCCCTTAAAATTATGTTCTAAAATTAAGGAAATTTAGAACATAAAAATACAGTTTTACCATACTTAACAGAGGAAACTCTAAATCATTACAATAAAGTTAGAAATAAATGAATTTCCAGTGAATTGAAACAAGAAAGTACCCATGGTTCTGAACCAGAATGCCCACTTGGCTGAATGTGTTGCAATGTGAAAGTTGATCTCCACATCACCATTAGGTGCTAGGGAAGAAGAGAGAAAACTTTTTATGACACGGTATACACAAACTAACCATTGAAACAGTCTGGTCCCCCAGAGGGTGCTTTCCGTGCTGCGTTTTGAGTGGCTGATGGTATCCTACATGCCGGCTCTCCTTTCTTGTTGAGAATTTCCACATGGAGAGGCCCTGCAAGGAATGAAAGGGAGATCCTACTGACACTCACAAATATGTGTATACTTAGGATTCTTAGCAGATAGCATGGCGCTACTGTGTAAGGTGCAGGGAGCCTGTCTCTGTACCTAGTGGAGTGCCTGCTGTCTGGACATCATTCTGGGTCCAGGGGTTCACAAACACTGCGGATGACTCATTTATATAGTGTCAAAAGACACACAGGTGTCTGTAATCATGGCCAAGAGTGGCCTAATATCATTGGTTAATTCTCAAATATTAAAATGGCATACAAAGAACAGCATACAAAAAACAAATGGATAGCATACGATCATAAATTCATTTTCGACTACACAAGCTTACAAACGATTACAATGGCAAAGTCACAATAAACACAAGAATGGCTTCCGATCAAAGTCTACATTGAGACCGAAGGGAGCAAGGGTCTTTAAGTTAAAGATCCAGGCAGCCTCTTGTTTTAACAATAAATTATCAAGGTCACCCTCTCTCTTAGGGAGGATGACATGTTCGATGCCAATATAACGCAGAGACGAAATCGAGTGGCCTGCCTCCAAAAAGTGGGCCTCAAATGGGTAAGTCAAGTTTTTGCACTTAATGGTGCTACGATGCTCTGAGATACGTACTTTTAATTCGCGCTTTGTTTTACCCACATAATGTTTACCACAAGGAAAAGTTATAACATAAATAACTGCCTTAGTGGAGCACGTAATAACACCTTTGATTGAAGGATCTACATTTATAAGTGCCATTGCATTGAGCACAGCCATTACACTTGTAATTTCCATCCAGTAGGGGCGCAAATAGACGTTGTTCAGGAATAACTTGGGGTGGTAAATCAGAGTGTACTAATTGGTCTCTGAGATTTCTGCCCTCGCGAGAATACGACCAAGGGAAGGTCCGAAAACACATTACCGAGACTATCATTGGACTTTAGAATTCCCTTAATTTGTTCAGAAGGCTTTGAATAGCGGGTACTTAGAACGCGAGAATGCGTCTTTTTGTGAGGCTGACCTTGAAAAAGGTAATGTCTATTTGCGCCCCTACTGGATGGAAATTACAAGTGTAATGGCTGTGCTCAATGCAATGGCACTTATAAATGTAGATCCTTCAAACACCCACAAACAGGGAAATCGATCCCAATCAAAGGTGTTATTATGAAAATGAAATCAAAGATGAGATTATATGAGCTTTACAATAAAATGTATATTTCAGATGCTACATTATATCATTACTACTCAGTACTAGAGGTCGACCGATTAATCGGATTGGCCAATTAATTAGGACCTATTTCAAGTTTTCATAACAATCAGTAATAGGCATTTTTGGACACCGATTACATTGCACTCCATGAGGAGAATGCGTGGCAGGCTGACTACCTGTTATGCGAGGGCAGCAAGGAGCCAAGGTAAGGTGCTAGCTAGCATTAAACTTATCTTATGAGAAACAATTTAACATAATCACTAGTCAACTACACATGGTTGATGATATTACTAGTTTTATCTAGCTTGTCCTGCGTCGCATATAATCGATGCGGTGCCTGTTAATTTATCATTGAATCCCAGCCTACTTCTCCAAACGGGTGATTTAACAAGCACATTCTTGAAAAAAGCACTGTCGTTGCACCAATGTGTACATAAGCATCAATGCCTTTCTTAACATCAATACACAATTATATATTTTTAAACCTGCATATTTAGTTAATATCGCCTGCTAACATGAATTTAATTTTAACTAGGGAAATTGTGTCACTTCTCTTGTATTCTGTGCAACAGAGTCAGGGTATATGCAGCAGTTTGGGCCGCCTGGCCCGTTGCAAACAGTGTGAAGACCATTTCTTCCTTAACAAAGACGTAATTATTTTGCCAGAATTGTACATAATTATGACATAACAATGAACGTTGTGCAATGTAACAGCAATATTTAGACTTAGGGATGCCACCCGTTAGATAAAATACGCAACGGTTCCATATTTCACTGAGAGAATAAACGTTTTGTTTTCGAATCTGATAGTTTCCGGATTTGACCATATTAATGACTTAAGGCTCGTATTTCTGTGTGTTATTATATAATAATTAAGTCTATGATTTGATAGAGCAGTCTGACTGAGTGGTGGTAGGCACCAGCAGGCTCGTAAGCATTAATTCAAACAGCACTTTCCTGCATTTGCCAGCAGCTCTTCGCTGTGCTTCAAGCATTGCGCTGTTTATGACTTAAAGCCTATCAACTCCTGAGATTAAGCTGGCAATACTAAAGTACCTATTAGAACATCCATTAGTCAAAGGTATATGAAATACAAAGGGTAGAGAGAGAAATAGTCCTACAATAACTACAACCTAAAACTTCTTAATGGGAATATTGAAGACTCATGTGAAAAGGAACCACCAGCTTTCATATGTTCTGAGCAAGGAACTTAAACGTTAGCTTTTTACATGGGACATATTGCACTTTTACTTTCTTCTCCAATACTTTGTTTTTGCATTATTTAAACCAAATTGAACATGTTTCATTATTTATTTGAGACTAAATTGATTTTATTGATGTATTATATTAAGTTTAAAAAAGTGTTCATTCAGTATTGTTGGAATTGTCATTATTACAAATATATATATATATAAAAATCGGCCGATTAATCGGTATCAGATATTTTTGGTCCTCCAATAAATCAGGAGTGGTATCGGTGTTGAAAAATCATAATCGGTCGACCTCTACTCAGTACTCTAAGGCTATGACACTTACATGATATTACATGGCCAACTGTGATTTAAAAACTTGACCGTGACCAATGTGTCCAAACACACGTGCCTATGTAGGGAATAGGGTACCATTTAGGACGCAGATTAGGTTACCTGGTATGGCATTGGGGTCTTCAGGGTAGGTTTCCCTGTCACAGAGGGAGGGGTGGTACCTCAGGGCCCCCTCCACTGTTCCATCAGCGTCTGTGTAGACTTTGAACTCAAATGCGTCAGCTGATGCGTTGATGTAGAGCGTCTGCATGTCGTTGTCGATCTCTTGGAGGTTCACCATGCAAGGGATCTGGGGGAAATTCTCCAGTAGAGATCTAAAATGGCAGATAAAGAGATGAGGATCAATAATATCACAAAAGAATAGAGTTAGAAAATAGGCATCTTCAAAGACTGTATAGATGCTCTTGGAGGACTATTGTCTGTAGCACTTGTCTGGAGTACCATAAAATAAATTAACACATAATTACATGCAGGGCCTAAAATGTACGTTTTGGTCCACCAGGCAGTGTGACAGGTAAATAAAATAAAAATGTTATTTAAATAGGCCGTTTTAATTTTGTCTGACTAGCCATTCCAAATCAAATTTAATATTTTTTGTTCATATAATATAAAAAGCTGGTTGGTAGGTCATAATATAATTGGCTTAACACCCAATGTGTATTATTTAACATTAGTATTAAAATAGTACTCAATTATAGGAATGGGTAATCGTTTACAAGTTTCTAGCTATGCCATAAAGCCATCACCGAAAACCACATTTTCTTCTTCTTTGTTTTGATAACTTCCTGTTCTTTGACGGACTCCGGACTGAAGGCGCAAAGTTTGAAAAATGTACAAGTATGCGGTGTCCGTCTCGGAGCCTTCAACCGCAACGGGGTGTTACGTTTTCACTTCGTTGTGGATGTCTCTGTTGAAATACATGACATCCGGCGCACCGTAACAGAGTGGTAAGGGTAATGTGAACGAGGCTTGACAAGTAGCCACGTTGTCTTCTCTTCCCTGACAGTTGAAACTCAAACATTGAAAATAAGCATAGCTTTGCTACAAATGGGATCATGCTTGACTATATTTTATTCACAAATACAAGTGAAACTTCTCACACTCTGAAGCCCCACTCACCAACGTGACTGGGCAAATAGACATCTTTACCCGCCAATGCCAAAATCTACCCACATTTGGCAGGTGTTCATTTTAGGCACTGCACTGATTACATGGCTACTTGATCAAAATGGTCACTTTTGTGCAACTGATCGTCTCACCTGAATGTCAATGTTGGAGACACAATCAGAGTTACGGTAGGAGGCTTTCATGTCGTTCCCATTTAGGCCGTGAATGTAATAGTAATACAAGTGTCTGAAACAAAGCAGACAAACCAATGAAGATGTGGAAATTAAAAAGAATTAAAGAGGACAACAATTCAATCAGATTGGAGGGTCAGGGTATATGGGATCAGGCAGTGTAGGGTGGTTACTCACCCTAGGTACAGATCTAGAATCAGGCCCGCCTACCATAATACTAACCTTAACCATTGGGGGAAAATGCTAAATTGAGCCAAGATCAGCGGCTAAAGACAACTTCACCCTACTCTGAGCTGACTCACGCCAATTCTCTTGTCCACAGGTGGAAGCCCTGCCTGAGGAAGGTGATGTGTTCAGGCTGGACCCCTGTCACCACGGCTGTGAAGCTCTCCTTTCCCACCTCCTCGGCAATCAGCCCGTGGAGAAAGCACTCCTTGTCATCTTGCACGTGGGACGAGTCACCCATCTGCATGGGGGAAGAGTTAACATGGATGTCATTACATAGAAGATGGTCGCTGTGGGAAGGATAGTAGTACAGCAGTTGGACCTAACACAGACAGATTTATATTTCAAAGTATGGATGTATTGAAATAACCTTAGTTTTGTTGATTACATAGTCAACATTTTGGGTGATCTGTTGGTAATCCCTTCCTGTTTCTGATGAAACCACTGTAAATATTCTCATTGTTCCGCTCCTTCCTCTCAAACTCTTCTTTTGAAATGACGAATTCATGGACACCTGGGGAGCTCGCTGGTTTGGTGATAATCTTTAACAAAAGACATATCAAGGCACATTGTGCTTCACAGTCCATTAGGGGAATATGGCAAAACAGAGGAAAATGGCCAATAATTAAACACTTACCCGGGTTGACTGTCCAATGTAGAACACTGCTTGTTTCCCTCCTACACCAAAATATGATGTATCACTGTTGAGACTACGAGGGACTGGATCAGGGCGAACATACCCAGCGTGATCACTAGTGAGACAAAATGGATCATGACTGTGACGATAGCTATAGGGAATGCGTCAAAAACAAATTTCTAGTTAATCCCCGTATTTAATTCTTTGGAAAGCGCACTGCAATTTACATTTACTGTGAGTCACTAGCTAAGTTTCCATTAACTTGTCCAGTGATGTTTTGTCGACATTTAGAAAGTTTGCATAGAAAAATCGATGCAACAATTGCCTGCTATGGTGTGTTTCCATTGAACTATCTTGTGTCAACAAAAACAGCTGGACATAATGAAGTCCCACATAAAAATAAACTAGTGTCGAAGAAAAATGAAGTTATTGTAGTGTTCTCATGATCCATTTAGGAAAATTGCGCATTTATACAACTGGGACAGTCTGTTGCCTATGCTCTCCCACATCTGTTTAATGTCTCACGTAGCCCGCAAAAGCCAGCATGCATAGAATGTAAGAATTTATTCATATTTGCAATATTCAAACAATTCTCATGTGCCAACGTATCGCTACGGTCTGTGCCATGGTGAAACATGCTATCCTGTAGCCTAGATTTAAAAAATGGTAAAAAAAAACAATGTGGAGTGAAACTTGCAACCAGCCAGCCAGAAAAGCAATTCAGCCATTCTTCAAAGTCAAAACAATTTGAGTCCTGCAAAGATGTGTATTTTTTAGGTTTAACATTCATTTAGCAAGCAGTAAGCACTTAGAATGAAATAGCGAAGTGGAGCGTTATATTTACGTGATGAAATCACATGCCCTGCACAGCCTTCAGGGAGGTCAGACCTGGCAGTGTGGTGCCAGGACAACAACCCTTCCCTCAACGTCAGCAAAGACTAAGGAGGTGATCATGGACTACAGAAAACAGAGTGCCGAGCATACCCCTATCCACATCGACAGGGCTGTAGCAGAGCAGGTCGAGCGCTTCAAGTTCCTTGGTGTCCACATCACTAAGGAATGATTATGGTCCACACACACCAACAGTTGTAAAGAGTGCACGGCTTGGTATGGCAACTGTTTGGTATCAGACTACAAGGCACTACAGAGGGTAGTGCGTATGGCCCAGTACTTCACTGGGGCCGAGCTCCCTGCCATCCAGAACCTCGATACCAGGCAATGTCCAAGGAAGGCCCTAACAATTGTCAAAGACTCCAGCCAACCAAGTCATAGAATTCTCTCTGCTACCACACGGCAAGCGGTACCGATGCACAAAGTCTGGAACCAACAGGACCCCAAGCCATAAATAAGACTGCTAAATAGTTAACAAACAGCTACCTGGACAATGTGCATTGAACCTTTTTGCACATCACCTACGCTGCTCTTACTGTTTTTCTATCCTGTTGCCTAGTAACTTTATCCCTACCTATATGTACATATCTACCTCGTACCCCTGCACATCAACTCAGTACTGGTACCCAGTGTATAGCCAAGTTATTGTTACTCATTGTGTATTTATTCCTCGTGGTATTATTTTTCTATTAATTCTCTTTCCCTGCCCTCTCTGCATTGTTGGGAAGGGCCCATAAGTAAGTATTTCACTGTTGGGTCATTCCACGAAAATAGTGGCTTTCCTGTCCCGGCCTTATTCACCAGGAAAAACACTTACAAGTGTGAGATGATATTTAACATTTTTTAAAATGTTTTAACTGAAGTGTTTTATTATTAAAACTAGGGGGCACTATTTTCACATCCGGATGAAAAGCATGCCCAAAGTAAACTGCTTGTTACTCAGGCCCACATAAGCTAGGATATGCATATAATTGGTAGATGTGGAATGATAACACTCTAAAGTTCCCAAAACCGTTAAAATAATGTCTGTGAGTATAACAGAACTGATTTGGCAGGCGAAACCCCGAGGACAAACCATCCAGGAAAAAAAAACAAATTGAGCTCACTGTGTTTTCAATTAGTTTTCTATGGGAAGCTCTAGGAACCTGGTTGCAGTTCCTATGGCTTCCACTAGATGTCAACAGTCTTTAGAAATTGGTTGATTTTTTATTTTGAGAAATGAGGAAGTAGGGCTGTTCTTTGTGAGTGTCAAGCCAAGTGGACTCCTCTGTTTGGTGTGCGTGAATTGGAACACGCTTCACGTTGTATTTATCCGGTATTGAACACAGTATATTCCGTCTTAAATTTGATCGATTATTTACGTTTTAGGATACCTAAGGTTGGATTAGGAACGTTGTTTGAAATGTTTGGACCAAGTTTACAGGTAACTTATTAGATACTTTGTAGGCATGTTGGGCGAGTTGGAACCGGTATATTTCTGAATCAAACGCGCCAAATAAATGGACATTTTTGGGACATAAAGAAGGACATTATTGAACAAAGGGACCATTTGTGATGTTTCTGGGACATTTTGGAGTGCCAACAGAAGAAGATCTTCAAAGGTAAGGCATAATTATATTGCTATTTCTGACTTTTGTCGCGCACCTGCCTGGTTGAAATCTGATTTTTATGTGATTGCATGCGGGGCGCTGTCCTCAGATAATCGCATGGTCTGCTATCGCCGTAAAGCCTTTTTGAAATCTGACACAACGGCTGGATTAACAAGAAGTTAAGCTTTATTTTGATGTATAACACTTGTATGTTTTATTAATTTTTATTATGAATATTTCTGTTTTTGAATTTGGCGCACTGCAATTTCACTGGATGCTGACCCACACTGCAGAGCAGCTGTCACGCCCTGACCTTAGAGAGCCTCTTTATGTTTCTATTTTGGTTTGGTCAGGGTGTGATTTGGGTGGGCATTCTATGTTCTGATTTCTATGTTTGTATTTCTATGTTTTGGCCGGGTATGGTTCTCAATCAGGGATAGCTGTCTATCGTTGTCTCTGATTGGGAATCATACTTAGGCAGCCTTTTTTCCTTTTGTTATCTTTGTTAGTTGCACTATAGCCCTAGTAAGCATCACGGTCGTTTCTTTGTTTCTTGTTTTGTTGGCGACATTGACATAAATAAAGAAAAATGTACGCTCACCACGCTGCACCTTGGTCCGGTCATTTCCACAACGACGTCCGTGACAGCAGCCTACCTTAAACAAAAACACCAGACTTACTTAAAGGATTTAGAGAGTCAAAAAATAAATAGTGAAGGATCTCAAAGAAAGAGAAAAAAGACAGGAGTGAAAGAAATGGCAGGTCAGACAGAAAAAACACAGACAGATTGTGAGCAGGAATGACAATGTTCCTGTCTGGGTTCACTCCAGACAGGAGTGAACCCAGTCTCAGAATTAAGACAATGTGTCTGTAGGAAGACATATATACTCTGTATCTACAGAGTTACTTCAAGGGATAGTTTACCCAAATTACATATTAGTTTCCTTATCATGTATGCAGTCTATGGACAAGGTATGACAGCTAGCCATGCTTTTGTTTACCTGGCCACTGTTTCAAATGCTAATTATTTTGTATTTGTGGCATAACACCAAAGCATTGATTGCTGCCATACCTTGTCCATAGACTGCTTACACAGTAAGGAAACTGCCATTCAGTTCATATTTGCCACAGTATCTAAAAGTACTTGGTGCAGCAGCTGACTGTGTGAAAGTGGCAGATCTGAACTGGCTACTAGTGAAGAAGCCGTCAGTAGCTAGAAAGCAATGGAGAATAAGGGATATGAGATAAGAGATAAGAGATATGGATGCAACACACAGACAAACATATCTCAAGTAAAAGTGAAGAATAATACAGGAAAAAAATTACATGAACATGTTTAACTGCATACAAAATGTTTGTATCAGTGTGGTTAGGAAAACAGTTTGTTTATTTTCAAAGTTAGTGTTTCTAATGTTCTAGTGGACATGTTTTAGATGTTTGTATGACAATGTGTTATGAAAGACATTTTAGTCAATAGGCTTCATCTTTTGGTCTTAATCTTTGACGAATAACCCTCATTTTATTGTTCATAATTAAAAATGAACCCATCTTATGAAATCTGAAATTATTTGTAATTAAACATATTACTAATAAATTGATCAAATTTGTTTGAAATAATCGTATGTTTGTCATTGGTTTCACATTGGGTCACTGGTGTTACATCGTGTCACTGGTGTTACATTGTGTCACATTGCACCACTGGTGTTACAATATGGCATATTGGTGTTCTGGCATCAGAGTTGCCTAATTTATTTGAATATAGTTTTTGTATCTACCTAACTGTTCTGCCGAAGTCGAGGCCTCTCCTTGTTCGTGCGGTGCTTGGCGGTCGACGTCACCGGTCTTCTAGCCATCATTGATCCATTTTTCAATTTCCATTGGTTTTGTCTTGTCTTCCTACACACCTGGTTCCAATCCCATTCATTACCTGTTGTGTAATTTAACCCTCTGTTTCCCCTCATGTCCTTGTCAGAGATTGTTTATTGTTCATGATCGTGTAGTTTGTATTTGGTGCGCGACGGGTCCTCGTACCCACTTTGCTTTGATTATGTATTATGGTTTTGGAGCTGTGTTATTGAAAGTGTTATTAAAAGTTATTAAACTACTCCATTATACCAAGTTTGATTCTCCTTCGCCTGACTTCCCTGCCACCTATACAGACACATCGATGACAGAATCTCTGACCAAATATATGAAGTCAGCAGGAGAAGGTACCCCAGCCATGGAGGTGGAGGAGCGCGTCCAGGAGAAGATTTACCATCTGAGCGCCGCCATGGATTTGCTCTGGAGTTTAGGACCCTGGCTGCCGGCGCTGGATGGAGCAACAGGGCCCTGATCGACCATTTCCGCTGTAGTCTACGTGAGGACGTCCGTCGGGAGCAGGCCTGCAGAGACACCACCCTCCCCTTCAACCAGCTGGTGCACCTGTCCATCCGGCTGGACAACCTGCTGGTTACTCGCGGATTTCCAGATCGGGGTCTGGTTGTTCCATCCTCCCGCACCCCCTCTCCAATACCCATGGAGCTGGGAGGGACGGTGCGCAGGGAGACCGGAGGGGGTTCCTGCTCGTGCACCATATGTGGTCGTAGAGGTCACACTGCTGGTCGGTGCCGGGTTGGTTCCTCTGGGAATAGAGGCAGCAGGCAGGGCACTCTGGCGTCACCCCAGGTGAGTAGGCACCATTCTCACCCAGAGATCTCTGTTGCACATATGTTTGTCTGTCACCTTTCCTGATTCCCCCCCTCCCCTCTGTTTCCCCTCAAGTCCTTGCCAAAGATGGTTTGTTGTTCATGATCGTGTAGTTTGTATTTGGTGCGCGACGGGTCCTCGTACCCACTTTGTTGGTTTTGGAGCTGTGTTATTAAACTACTCCATTATACCAAGTTCGATTCTCCTACACCTGACTTCCCTGCCACCTACACACACGTCGATGACATGTTGCTACATTCATTAGTAAACATTTTAAGGATATGATCATTCAATTTGATTACTCAACCTCAATTATTTCTAATGTTACAAAAAATAAAATAAAGTTTCACAAAAGAACTCCACTCGTCGACTGAATAAAAATATTGTTGATTTTTAGAACATTTCTCCTATAGCTGCTGTTTCCATTATACATTCCGCAATATTTTTTGTAGCATTGTTTTTATCGACTTACCAGGTCATGTGATCAGAAACTCCTGGCTTTATACTTGGTAAACCAACCTTGAAAACATGTTGTTTTTCCTGTTGAATTTGGAGAGCCTGTACACAGCCCAGTTATTGAGCTCCTTGGAGGTTATTCCACAGCCGTTGTCCATGGCAACCACTGCCGGTTTCCCCAAGGACTCGTTGAACAGCTGGGGAAAAGATGAGAAACAATCAACTGCTGTGTCCCATTCCATTGACACAGTATTGAGGTTCTGAACTTCATAGGACTACTAAAACACTTCAATCCTTATGCATCACTTTTATTCAAGACCACAATAACGAAAGTGAGGTTTACAACTATTAAAACACTAACTCACCAATTGGATGTCTATTGTCCTCACTCCTGTGCTGTGTGATGTCACTGACAGTGCATTGTCAATTAGTTCTGCAAAGCCATACGCTGGGAGGGACAACAAGGCTTTAATTAGCTATAGCAAAAAAATACACCTTTTCATACTGCATCCGCTGGGTACAAATGTGCCCCTTGGCTAAGTGCAGTGTGAATATAGCTAATGAATGCAAATAGGACTGTATAATTTTTGGCCTGGAGATTGAAATACTGTACTGAGGCACTCGCGTAAAGACTTCTGGCCCTTGCTAGCATAGTACTCATACATGCCACTTTGGACCAGTGTGTCGTAGTGAGGGAGGAATGCAATCCGTAGTTGCCACTGGCAGAATCTGGTCCTCACTCTGCAACAGATGGAGTGTTCCCTTCTTGAAGTTCCTCTAAAAGAGATGAGACATCAGCAACTTCTTGTCACTCGTTTCTTATTTCTTTTGTACAGTGCATTCGGAAAGTATTCAGAGAAAAGGTCGACCGACTATGATTTTTCAGCGCCGATACCGAGACCGATAATTGGAGAACCAAAAAAGCAGATTGTTTTTTTGTTTGTTTTTGTAATAATGACAATTCCAACAATACTGTATGAACACTTATTTTAACTTAATATAATACATCAATAAAATCCATTTAGCCTCAAATAAATAATGAAACATGTTCAATTTGGTTTAAATAATGCAAAAACAAAGTGTTGGAGAAGAAAGTAAAAGTGCAATATGTGCCCTGTAAGAAAGCTAACGTTTAAGTTCCTTGCTCAGAACATGAGAACATATGAAAGCTGGTGGTTCCTTTTAACACGAGTCTTCAATTTTCCCAGGTAAGAAGTTTTAGGTTGTAGTTATTATAGGACTATTTCTCTCTATACCATTTGTATTTCATATACCTTTGACTATTGGATGTTCTTATAGGCATTTTAGTATTGCCAGTGTAACAGTATAGCTTCTGTCCCTCTCCTCGCTCCTACCTGGGCTCAAACCAGGGACACATCGACAATAGCCACCCTCGAAGCAGCGTTACCCATGCAGAGCAAGGGGAACAACTACTCCAAGTCTCAGAGCGAGTGACATTTGAAATGCTATTAGCGTGCACCCTGCTAACTAGCTAGCCATATCACATCGGTTACACCAGCCTTATCTCGGGAGTTGATAGGCTTTAAGTCATAAACAGCGCAATGCTTGAAGCACAGCGAATAACTGTTGGTTACGAGCCTGCTGGTGCCTACCATCGCTCAGTCAGACTGCTCTATCAAATCATAGACTTAATTATAACATAACACACAGAAATAAGAGGCTTAGGTCATTAATATGGTCGAATCCGGAAACTATCTTCTCGAAAACAAAACATTTATTCTTTCAGTGAAATACGGAACCGTTCCGTATTTTTATCTAACGGTGGCATCCATAAGTCTAAATATTCCTGTTACATTGCAAAACCTTCAATGTTATGTCATAATTACGTAAAATTTTGGAAAATTAGTTCGCAACGAGCCAGGCGGCCCAAACTGTTGCAAATACCCTGACTCTGCGTGCAATGAACGCAAGAGAAGTGACAATTTCACGTGGTTAATATTGCCTGCTAACCTGGATTTCTTTTAACTAAATATGCAGGTTTCTTAAAATCAATACACAGAAGTATATATTTATAAAGGCATTGATGTCTATGGTTAGGGACAGTCATGCAACGATTGAGCTTTTTTCGCAAATGCGCTTTTGTTAATTAAATCATCCCCCATTTGGCTAAGTTGGCTGTCTTTGTTAGGAAGAAAAGGTATTCATACAGTTTGCAACGAGCCAGGCGGCCCAAACTGCTGCATATACTCTGACTCTGTTGCAAGAGAAGTGACACATTTTCCCTAGTTAAAAATAAATTAATGTTAGCGGGCAATGTTAACTAAATATGCAGGTTTAAAAAGATATACTTGTGAATTGATTTTAAGAAAGGCATTGATGTTTATGGTTAGGTACATGTTGGAGCAACGACAGTCCTTTTTCGTGAATGCGCACCGCATCGATTATATGTAACGCAGGACAGGCTAGATAAACTAGTAATATCATCAACCATGTGTAGTTAACAAGTGATTATGATTGATTGATTGTTTTTTTATGAGATAAGTTTAATGCTAGCTAGAAACTTACCTTGGCTTCTTACTGCATTCGCGTAACAGGCAGGCTCCTCGTGGAGTGCAATGTAAAGCAGGTGGTTAGAGCATTGGACTAGTTAACCGTAAGGTTGCAAGATTGAATCCCCGAGCTGACAAGGTAAAAATCTGTCGTTCTGCCCCTGAACAAGGCAGTTAACCCACCGCTCCTAGGCCGTCATTGCCTAATTAGATAAAGGTGTAAAAAAAAAATAAAAAAAAAAATAAAGATTTCCAATTGTTATGTAAACTTGAAATTGGCCCTAATTAATCGGCCATTCCGATTAATCGGTCGACTTCTAATTCAGACCCTTTAACTTTTCCACATTTTGTTACGTTACAGCCATATTCTAAAACTGATTAAATTGTCCCCCCCCCACCCACCCAATCTACACACAATAACCCATAACGACAAAGCAAAAAACAGTTATTTGTGGGCAGAACTGAAAAAGTGTGTGCGAGTGTAAGGCCTTCAAACTTGACTCAGTTACAAGAGCTCTGTCAGGAAGAATGGGCCAAAATTCACCCAACTTATTGTGGGAAGCTTGTGGAAGGCGAGACGAAACACCCAAGTTAAACAATTTAAAGGCAATGCTACCAAATACTAATTGAGTGTATGTAAACTTCTGACACACTGGGTATGTGATGAAAGAAATAAAAGCTTAAATAAATCATTCTCTACTATTATTCTGCCATTTCACATTCTTAAAATAAAAGTGGTGATCCTAACTGACCTAAAACAGGGAATTCTTTAGAGGGATTAAATGTGAGGAATTGTGAAAAACTGAGTTTAAATGTAGTTGGCTAAGGTGTATGTAAACTTCCGACTTCAACTGTACGTATGTATGTATATATATATTTATTAAACTCCTGACTGTTAGCAATTAGGCTTCTAGCATTCCACTGAAGGATAACAAAAACCATGACTAACTATCATCATACCATCATTAGGAGTCAACATATCAACAATAATGGCGACGGTAACATCTGTTACTCCTTAAAACTATTTTGCTGCTTCCACAACTTGGCAGTTCTTTCCACAAACGCAGTCAGGTTGATAACCTTTCCAATGAAGGCTATAAAGTCAATCTGATGAACTATTAAGGTGTCCTTTGACACAACATTTGTGAGAACAAGATTTCTAAACAGGTCTGGTATCTGTGTCAGGACCAACATAAGGAACATTTTCTACAGTAGGTCCACTTATTCCAAGAGTTACCCTATTATCGCCATCATTCTGCTTAATAGTTCCACCAATCTGCCTTGCAGCCTCTGCATAAGATACATTGTGAGTGGTTTTATATCTTTGGGCCTCTCTGGCATCCACCAAATGCTGCACTGTGTTCCCCCCCACAATTACCACAGTTAACATTGTTCACACATTCACCATAATCATGTTCCCCTCCACACATGGCACACATTTTCTTTCCTTTGCACAGAGCCACTACAGGTCCCATTCTTTGGCATTTAAAACACCTTAATGGGAGGTGGGACAAACTCTCTAACAGTTAAAGCCATGAAGCCCACCTGTACTTTCTTAGGGACAACTTTCTCATACATGAATAGTACTGCCAGGCTTTCACTTCGTGGCACCTTCACTGAACAGCCTTTTGGCTTCAACCACTATACCCCTTCTACATTTTATATTATCCATGAACATCGATAGTGGAACCCCAGAAATGACCCCCCCCTCAGCATAGCCAAAGGCTCCAGGGACATGACTTGTTATTTTCTTCCCATTGAGAGTTTTCATTTTCATAATCTTGCCTTGCTGAACATGGTCTACACCAGTGGCAACCCTTCATTCAGGGCAGGTGGGGCAGAGCCTGTTTTGAGCCCCACCTGTTTAGCATGTTATTTTAGCATTAATACGTGTGAAATATCAAATTGCAAAAAACTAAAATGTTGTCAATAATGCTGCATACAAACATGGTGTCTTTTGCTTTCTTGAGTAAGGCAGCTCCGAAATTCAGGCATTTCAGCCTAGCTCAGTGCTTTCTGTGGTGGTGGGGCAGCCAGCGGAAATACTGAGCGTAGGGTTTGGTAATGTTCTCTAGTTGTGCCGTGATTGGCTCAGTATTCTGTCACTACATCGCCACAAAATCTATATGGTTAGCTCAAATTCAAGCCCCTTGGGTGCTGCCATAGAGTTACATTAGAAGTGCCCATCCAAGAAGGTCATAGATAAAATGACGTCAAATCACGTTATATCTACAGTAGCTTTGATTGGACTGACTGATACTTTTAAAATATTAGCTAGCAAGTTAGACAAGCGATCACCATGTATCACGTCGACAATCTACTGGCAAATCTTTTTCAATTCTTGTCATATGAAGAGAAATTCTAGATAAAGCACATCGGTTCTCATCGGCCATAGTACATAAACACTACACAACAAGTTGGAAATCGCAAATATAAAAAGAGTGGTTTGGAAGAAACCAGTGGCTAACTGCAAGCGTTGCAAAGCAATCACTAGCCTGCTATTGAGTGTAGTGGGTGTGTGTGGTCCAAGTCTGGGTTTAAGGGTCTCTTTTCCAAGCTTAAAAGGATAAACATTCAACACCATGGGCATTGGACATGCTGTCAATCCAGCATGATTTCTACTACGTTCAAACAATTGGAAAATCTCAGACTTCAGTGAGATCAAGACAACTGGGACTGTGGAAAAAAATTGAGTGCCGACTGGGAAAATATGTTTTGAACAGTCATCCAACTCTGGATATTCCAAGTCGGGAACTCTGGCCCTCTTTCTAGAGCTCCAACCTGAAGATCACTGACATCATGATTCGACCTTGTTTTTTCCCTCCGAGATTCCAGTGGTCTTGAAAGCATCATATATCCAGAGAACACCAGACTTTGATGACAAAATGTGCCCACAAGAAGGACCGCCGTGCCAAGTTCCTGTTCAAGTGAGCACAGCACAACAAGGTGTCCAAAAATGTATTGTATGCTGCTGCATAAATGATGTAATATGCCAGTGAGACATGTATACTGTAGCTAAGAAAGTAATAATTAGTGTATGTTGTGTTGTAAGTAGCCCATGTGCCACACCCTAATAATTTGGTTAATTTCCCCCTCATAATTTAGCCTACTGTTCTGACTTTGTGGTGCACATGTAGTCTATAGCCTGTTTTTTACAGATATGTAATCATTTTTTATTTATTTTTTTACCCCTTTTTCCTCCCCAATTTCGTAGTGTCCAATTGTTGTAGTAGCTACTATCTTGTCTCATCGCTACAACTCCCGTACGGGCTGGGGAGAGACGAAGGTTGAAAGTCATGCGTCCTCCGATACACAACCCAACCTAGCTGCACTGCTTCTTAACACAGCGCGCATCCAACCCGGAAGCCAGCCGCACCAATGTGTCGGAGGAAACACTGTGCACCTGGCAACCTTGGCTAGCGCGCACTGCGCCCGGTCCGCCACAGGAGTCGCTGGTGTGCGATGAGACAAGGACATCCCTACCGACCAAGCCCTCCCTAACCCGGACGACGCAAGGCCAATTGTGCGTCGCCCAACGGACCTCCCGGTCGCGGCCGGTTACGACAGAGCCTGGGCGCGAACCCAGGGTCTCTGATGGCGAACCCAGGGTCTCTGATGGCACAGCGGGCGCTGCAGTACAGCGCCCTTAACCACTGCGCCACCTCATTGAATATTGTAAGAGCTTTCATTGTCTGATTATATACCCCCTTCTTTTATCATTTGGTTCTGACTTGTTGTACAGGGAAAATACCGTAAGAACGGCCCATGTTCTGAATTCTGTCACTGTATATTTTGAAAGTGCTGAACAAATAGTTATATTGACTACGTCTGTCCTAGCTCACTCATTGTCTTTATCGAAATTACGGTTTGCCTCTTATCTGCTCATCGTCCCCTTATGCCATAGTTTGTGCATCTCAATTGTCAGTAGAAACCACATTTGTTTAAGCAAGTCTGCCATATCAGCTATGCTTTTTTAAAAGGCAGTAAATTAGGCTGAATGCACTGCCAGACAAGGCTCTGCTGATAACTAGGTGTAGCAGTGGTATGGATTCACACCATGGTGCTGGAAAGAAAGCACTTCTGTTGGGACAGCTTTATGTAGGCCCTAACTGTTTGTGGGCACCATTTGTCACCATTATAGTACAATTAATGTATTGTTTAGTGGCTTTGCTAGCATGCATAAACAAATTGTGTGGGGTGTAGATGAGACCCCTTGGTCGCAACAAACACGATTACAACTTTCCACTCGACACATCATTACCACCTTAACCCTCTTCACGTTCTCAACACTAGTAGAAGTGCCACTGCTGTCAGTAGCACTAATAGCAGGGCCATTATTTTTCCTTTTCACCACAGACCATCCAGATCCATGACTTTCATCATCCCGACCCATACCATCAGAACTATCATCCATGTTGACAACAGTCCAGCACAGCTGTTGCTAAAACTGCCTACAATATAGAACGATGGATTCTATTTCGCGTCCTAGTTTGAAGTCAAACCCTCGAATGTCTTGCCTGTTGACTCTGAACTTTTTCAGCAACCGCATTTGCCATCCTCTGCCCTAGCTATGTTAAATAACGTTAGCCAAGCCATCTATGTGAGCCACCTAGTTAATTGGCAAACATGGTGGGAATGAATTCATTGGCAAGAGCAAGGTGTTGCAAATTTGCAATTAAGCAGGAAACTGGCTAGATGACAAATCTCTCGATCTCTGGATAACTAGCTAGCTACCTTTGATACAACTTGAAGTACGTCGTTGAAGTCCAAGCCATTGATGTCCAAGAGCTTGCATCTTTGATTTCAATGAGACAGTCGAATACCACCACTCTTTTAAGTGGTTTAGCAGACCCATTAGCTTCATTTTTACAAAAAAAGTTTGTGTTGTACATCTTTTGTCACTGGCAAAGATTTTCACATCCCCCGACTCTGCCATGTATCTTTATGAACAAGTTCTGAGCATCTACCGTCTGAGGTATAATAACAACGACATCTACTGCACGCCGTGATATGGAGAAACCGATGCACGTGACAATAAGCGTCATGACCGCACACAGCAATCACGTGCATGTAGAAAATTTACATTTACATTTAAGTCATTTAGCAGACGCTCTTATCCAGAGCGACTTACAAATTGGTGCATTCACCTAATATGTTATATTATGTTGTACTAGCAGCTAGAAAGTCAATTCCAAGGTACGCTTAAGCCTTATGGACATTCACGGTATGTGAACGGGAACAGTAGAGGCATAGCAGCGGGAAAATATTTGGGGAGGGTTACTGTGAAGAAAATAATAATGCTTGCACTACAGACACCAATCTAATTCCACTGCGCAGGACATGTAAAGGCCCAGTACTCTACTTTTGTGAGAGAAAATAATGTAAAAAAAAAAAAAAGTATTAATATTTGTTTGTTAATACTGATACTACTTCCCGTTGCTATGAGTAGAGGACTGTGACTCGATGTACTTGGAGGTACACTCAGCCCACTCCTCTCTGCTTAACTCCATTTATGTGAAGTTGGCCTACATCAGCTGTGTTTATAAAGGCAGCCCAATTCTGATCCTTTTTCCAATATATATATATTTATATACAGTGGGGCAAAAAAAGTATTTAGTCAGCCACCAATTGTGCAAGTTCTCCCACTTAAAAAGACGAGAGGCCTATAATTTTCATCATAGGTACACTTCAACTATGACAGACAAAATGAAAAAAAAAATCCAGAAAATCACATTGTAGGATTTTTAATGAATTTATTTGCAGATTATGGTGGAAAATAAGTATTTGATCAATAACAAAAGTTTCTCAATACTTTGTTATATACCCTTTGTTGGCAATGACAGAGGTCAAACGTTTTCTGTAAGTCTTCACAAGGTTTTCACACACTGTTGCTGGTATTTTGGCCCATTCCTCCATGCAGATCTCCTCTAGAGCAGTGATGTTTTGGGGCTGTTGCTGGGCAACACAGACTTTCAACTCCCTCCAAAGATTTTCTATGGGGTTGAGATCTGGAGACTGGCTAGGCCACTCCAGGACCTTGAAATGCTTCTTACGAAGCCACTCCTTCGTTGCCCGGGCGGTGTGTTTGGGATCATTGTCATGCTGAAATACCCAGCCACTTTTCATCTTCAATGAAAGGAGGTTTTCACTCAATCTCACGATACATGGCCCCATCCATTCTTTCCTTTACACGGATCAGTCGTCCTGGTCCCTTTACAGAAAAACAGCCCCAAAGCATGATGTTTCCACCCCCATGCGTCACAGTAGGTATGGTGTTCTTTGGATGCAACTCAGCATTCTTTGTCCTCCAAACACGACGAGTTGAATTTTTACCAAAAAGTTATATTTTGGTTTCATCTGACCATATGACATTCTCCCAATCTTCTTCTGGATCATCCAAATGCTCTCTAGCAAACTTCAGACGGGCCTGGACATGTACTGGCTTAAGCAGGGGGACACGTCTGGCACTGCAGGATTTGAGTCCCTGGCGGCATAGTGTGTTACTGATGGTAGGCTTTGTTACTTTGGTCCCAGCTCTCTGCAGGTCATTCACTATGTCCCCCCGTGTGGTTCTGGGATTTTTGCTCACTGTTCTTGTGATCATTTTGACCCCACGGGGTGAGATCTTGCGTGGAGCCCCAGATCGAGGGAGATTATCAGTGGTCTTGTATGTCTTCCATTTCCTAATAATTGCTCCCACAGTTGATTTCTTCAAACCAAGCTGCTTACCTATTGTAGATTCAGTCTTCCCAGCCTGGTGCAGGTCTACAATTTTGTTTCTGGTGTCCTTTGACAGCTCTTTGGTCTTGGACATAGTGCAGTTTGGAGTGTGACTGTTTGAGGTTGTGGACAGGTGTCTTTTCTACAGGTAATGAGCGGAGGACAAATGAGCCTCTAAAAGACGTTACAGGTCTGTGAGAGCCAGAAATCTTGCTTATTTGTAGGTGACCAAATACTTATTTTCCACCATAATTTGCAAATAAATTCATTAAAAATCCTACAATGTGATTTTCTGGATTTTTGTTTCTCATTTTGTCTGTCATACTGTAGTTGAAGTGTACCTATGATGAAAATTACAGGCCTCATCTTTTTAAGTGGGAGAACTTGCACAATTGGTGGCTGACAATACTTTTTTGCCCCACTATATATATATATATATATATATATATATATATATATATATATACTGCTCAAAAAAATAAAGGGAACACTAAAATAACACATCCTAGATCTGAATGAAATATTCTTATTAAATACTTGTTTCTTTACATAGTTGAATGTGCAGACAACAAAATCACACAATTATCAATGGAAATCAAATTTATCAACCCATGGAGGTCTGGATTAGGAGTCACACTCAACATTCAAGTGGAAAACCACACTACAGGCTGATCCAACTTTGATGTAATGTCCTTAAAACAAGTCAAAATGAGGCTCCGTAGTGTGTGTGGCCTCCACGTGCCTACAACGCCTGGGCATGCTCCTGATGAGGTGGCGGATGGTCTCCTGAGGGATCTCCTCCCAGACCTGGACTAAAGCATCCGCCAACTCCTGGACAGTCTGTGGTGCAATGTGGTGTTGGTGGATGGAGCGATACATGATGTCCCAGATGTGCTCAATTGGATTCAGGTCTGGGGAACGGGCGGGCCAGTCCATAGCATCAATGTCTTCCTCTTGCATTAACTGCTGACACACTCCAGCCACATGAGGTCTAGCATTGTCTTGCATTAGGAGGAACCCAGGGCCAACCGCACCAGCATATGGTCTCACAAGGGGTCTGAGGATCTCATCTCGGTACCTAATGGCAGTCAGGCTACCTCTGGCGAGCACATGGAGGGCTGTGCGGCCCCGCAAAGAAATGCCACCCCACACCATAACTGACCCACCACAAAACCGGTCATGCTGGAGGATGTTGCAGGCAGCATAACTTTCTCCACGGCGTCTCCAGACTGTCACGTCTGTCACATGTGCTCAGTGTGAACCTGCTTTCATCTGTGAAGAGCACAGGGCACCAGTGGCGAATTTGCCAATCTTGGTGTTCTCTGGCAAATGCCAAACGTCCTGCACGGTGTTGGGCTGTAAGCACAACCCCACCTGTGGACGTCAGGCCCTCATACCACCTCATGGAGTCTGTTTCTGACCGTTTGAGCAGACACATGCACATTTGTGGCCTGCTGGAGGTCATTTTGCAGGGCTCTGGCAGTGCCCCCCTCTCCTCCTTGCACAAAGGCGGAGGTAGCGGTCCTGCTGCTGGGTTGTTGCCCTCCTACGGCCTCCTCCACGTCTCCTGGTATCGCCTCCATGCTCTGCACACTTCACTGACAGACACAGCAAACCTTCCTGCCACAGCTCGCATTGATGTGCACTCCTGGATGAGCTGCACTACCTGAGCCACTTGTGTGGGTTGTAGACTCCGTCTCATGCTACCACTAGAGTGAAAGCACCGCCAGCATTCAAAAGTGACCAAAACATCAGCCAGGAAGCATATCAACTGAGAAGTGGTCTGTGGTTATCACCTGCAGAACCACTCCTTAATTGGGGGTGTCTTGCTAATTGCCTATAATTTCCACCTGTTGTCTATTCCATTTGCACAACAGCATGTGACATTTATTGTCAATCAGTGTTGCTTCCTAAGTGGACAGTTTGATTTCACAGAAGTGTGATTGACTTGGAGTTACATTGTGCTGTTTAAGTGTTCCCTTTATTTTTTTGAGCAGTGTGTGTGTGTATATATATATATATATATATATATGTGCAACATGTAAAGTGTTGGTTTCATGAGCTGAAATAAAAGATCCCAGAAATGTTCCATATACTGTTCCATATATTTCTCTCAAATTTTGTGCACAAATTAATTTACATCCCTGTTAGTGAGCAATTCTCCTTTGCCAAGATAATCCCTCCACCTGACAAGTGTGGCATATCAAGAAGCTGATTAAACAGCATGATCATTACACAGGTGCACCTTGTGCTGGGGACAATAAAGGCCAATCTAAAAAGTTTTAAGTGAGTGTGCAATTGGCATGCTAACTGCAGGAATGCCCACCAGAGCTGTTGCCAGATAATTGAATGTTGATTTCTCTACCATGAGTTGTTTTTAGAGAATTTGTCAGCACGTCAAACCGGCCTCAACCGCAGACAACGTAACTACGTCAGCCCAGAACTTTCACATCCGGCTTTCTCACCTGCGGGATGGTCTGAGATGAGCCACCCGGACAACTGTCAGAAATTGTCTCAGGGACGCTCATCTACGTGCTTATTGTCCACACCAGGGTCTTGATCTGACTGCAGTTTGCCGTTGTGGGCATCTGCTCACCTTCGATGGCCACTGGCACACTGGAGAAGTGTGCTCTTCATGGATGGTTTCAACTGTACTGGGCAGATTGCAGACCGCGAAGTATGGTATCGTGTGGGCGAGCGGTTGCTGATGTCAACGTTGTGAACAGACTGCCCCATGGTGGGGTTATGATATGGGCAGGCATAAGCTACGGACAACAAACACAATTGCATTTTATCAATGGCAATTTGAATGCACAGAGGTACTTGACGAGATCCTGATGCCCATTGTCGTGCCATTCATCCGCCGCCATTACCTTATGTTTCAGCATGATAATGCACTGCCCCATGTCGCAAGGGTCTGTACACAATTACTGGAAGCTGAAAATGTCCCAGTCCTTCCATGGCCTTTATACTCAGACATGTCACCCTTTGAGCAGGTTTGGGATGCTCTGGATCGATGATTACGACATCGTGTTCCAGTTACCGTCAATATCCAGCAAATTCGAACAATCATTGAAGAGGAGTGGGACAACATTCTACAGGCCACAATCAACAGCCTGATCAACTCTATGCAAAGAAGATGTGATGCTCTGCATGAGGCAAATTATGGTCACACCAGACACTGACTGGTTTTCTGATCCACACTACTTTTCTTTAAGGTATCTGTGACCAACAGATGCCTATCTGTATTCCCAGTCATGTGAAATTCATAAATTAGAGTCTAATGAATGTATTTCAATTGACTGATTAGCTCAGTAAAATTTTGAAATTGTTACATGTTGCGTTTATGTTTTGTTCAGTGTGTGGTGTGTGTTGTTGTGGAGTATGGACAGAAAAGGTGTACACTGTACAGCAGTAGTTATATAGGATGAGCCTTGACTAGAATTCAGGATATGTATATGAAGTGGGTAAAACAGTATGTAAACATGATTAAAGTGACCAGTGTTCAAGGACAATGTACAGTCGTGGCCAAAAGTTTTGAGAATGACACAAATATGAATTTCCCCAAAGTTTGCTGCTTCAGTGTCTTTAGATTTTGTCAGATTTTACTATGGAATACTGAAGTATATTTACAAGCATTTCATAGGTGTCAAAGGCTTTTATTGACAATTACATGAAGTTGATGCAAAGAGTCAATATTTGCAGTGTTGACCCTTCTTTTTCAAGACATCTGCAATCCGCCCTGGCATGCTGTGAATTAACTTCTGGGCCACATCCTGACCGATGGCAGCCTATTCTTGCATAATCAATGCTTGGAGTTTGTCAGAATTTGTGGGTTTTTGTTTGTCCACCCGCCTCTTGAGGATTGACCACAAGTTCTCAATAGGATTAAGGTCTGGGGAGTTTTCTGGCCATGGACCCAAAATATCGATGTTTTGTTCCCCAAGCCACTTAGTTATCACTTTTGCCTTATGGCAAGGTGCTCCATCATGCTGGAAAAGGCATTGTTCGTCATCAAACTGTTCCTGGATGGTTGGGAGAAGTTACTCTCGGAGGATGTGTTGGTACCATTCTTTATTCATGGCTGTGTTCTTAGGCAAAAATGTGAGTGAGCCCACTCCCTTGGCTGAGAAGCAACCCCACACATGAATAGTCTCAGGATGCTTTACTGTTGGCATGACACAGGACTGATGGTAGCGCTCACCTTGTCTTCTCCGGGGAAGCTTTTTTCTGGATGCCCCAAACAATTGGAAAGGGGATTCATCAGAGAAAATGACTTTACCCCAGTCCTCAGCACTTTTTATTTATTTATTTATTTTATTTCACTTTTATTTAACCAGGTAAGCTAGATGAGAACAAGTTCTCATTTACAACTGTGACCTGATAAGATAAAGATAAAGCAAGGCAGTGTGACGGAAACAACACACAGTTACACATGGAATAAACAAGCGTACAGTCAATATAACACAATAGAAAAAAATAAAGTCTATCTAGAGTGTGTGCAAATGGCATGAGGAGGTAATTCAATAAATAGGCCGTAGTAGCAAAGTAATTACAATTTAGCAGATTAACACTGGAGTGATAGATGAGCAGATTGTGTGTAAGTAGTGATACTGGTGTGCAAAAGAGCAGCAAAGTAAATAAAAACAATATGGGGATGAGGTAGGTATATTTGGTGGCGTAGTTACAGATGGACTATATACAGCTGCAGCAATCGGTTAGCTGCTCAGATAGCTGATGTTTAAAGTTAGTCAGGGAAATGTAAGTCTCCAGCTTCAGCAATTTTTGCAATTCTTTCCAGTCACTGGCAGCAGAGAACTGGAAAGAAAGGAGGTCAAAGGAGGTGTTGGCTTTGGGGATGACCAGTGAGATATACCTGCTGGAGCGAGTGCTACGGGTGGGGGGTGTTATCGTGATCAGTGAGCTGAGATAAGGCGGAGCTTAACCTAGCATAGACTTATAGATGACCTGGAGCCAGTGGGTCTGGCGACGAATATGTAGCGAGGGCCAGCCGACTAGCGCATACAGGTCGCAGTGGTGGGTGGTATAAGGCGCTTTGGTAACAAAACGGATGGCACTGTGATAATTTGGTGAGTAGAGTATTGGAAGCTATTTTGTAGATGACATCGCCGAAGTCGAGGATCAGTAGGATAGTCAGTTTTACTAGGGTAAGTTTGGTGGTGTCAGTGAAGGAGGCTTTGTTTGCGAAATAGGAAGCCGATTCTAGATTTGATTTTGGATTGGAGATGTTTGATATGAGTCTGTAAGGAGAGTTTACAGTCTAGCCAGACACCTAGGTATTTGTAGTTGTCCACGTATTCTAGGTCAGAACCATCCAGAGTAGTGATGCTAGTCGGGCGGGCGGGTGCGGGCAGCGAACGGTTGAAAAGCATGCATTTGGTTTTGCTGGCGTTTAAGAGCAGTTGGAGGCCACGGATGGAGTGTTGTATGGCATTGAAGCTCATTTGGAGGTTAGTTTACACAGTGTCCAAAGAAGGGCCAGATGTATGCAGAATGGTGTTGTCTGTGTAGAGGTGGATTAAGGGATCACCCACAGCAAGAGTGACATGGTTGATATATACAGAGAAAAGAGTCGGCCCGAGAATTGAACCATGTGGCACCCCCATAGAGACTGCCAGAGGTCCGGACAACAGGTCTTCCGATTTGACAGACTGAACTCTGTCTGCGAAGTAGTTGGTGAACCAGGCGAGGCAGTCATTTGAGACACCAAGGCTATTGAGTCTGCCGACAAGAATACGGTGATTGACAGAGTCGAAATTCTTGGCCAGGTCGGTGAAGACGGCTGCACAGTACTGTCTTTTATCGATGGTGGTTATCATATCATTTAGTACCTTGAGTGTGGCTGAGGTGCACCCATGATCAGGAAACCGGATTGCACAGGGGAGAACGTATGGTGGGATTCGACATGGTCAGTGATCTGTTTATTAACTTGGCTTTCAAAGACTTTAGAAAGGCAGGGCAGGATGGATATAGCACTCCAATCCCTGTACCTTTTGCCGAATATCAGTCTGTTTCTGATGTTTTTCCTAGAGAGAATTGGCTTCTTTGCTGCCCTTGACACCAGGCCATCCTCCAAAAGTCTTCACCTCACTGTGCGTACACCTGCCTGCTGCCATTCCTGAGCAAGCTCTGTACTGGTGGTGCCCCGATCCCGCAGCCGAATCAACTTTAGGAGACGGTCCTGGCGCTTGCTGGACTTTCTTGGGCGCCCTGAAGCCTCCTTCACAACAATTGAACCGCTGTCCTTGAAGTTCTTGATGATCCGATAAATGGTTGATTTAGGTGCAATCTTACTGGCAGCAATATCCTTGCCTGTGAAGCCCTTTTGTGCAAAGCAATGATGATGGTATGTGTGTCCTTGCAGGTAACCATGGTTGACAGAGGAAGAATAATGATTCCAAGCACCACCCTCCTTTTGAAGCTTCCAGTCTGTTATTTGAACTCAATCAGCATGACAGAGTGATCTCCAGCCTTGTCCTCATCAACACTCACACCTGTGTTAACGAGAGAATCACTGACATGACGTCAGCTGGTCCTTTTGTGGCAGGGCTGAAATACAGTGTAAATGTTTTTTGGGGATTCGGTTTATTTGCGTGGGTAAGAGGGACTTTGCAATTAATTGCAATTCATCTGATCACTCTTCATAACATTCTGGAGTATATGCAAATTGCCATCATACAAACTGAGGCAGCAGACTTTGTGAAAATTAAGGGATAGGGGAACTGGAGGCCCCTTTTGAAGGCCCTGAGATCAATTTACCCCAAAAACAACTCTCTGGATCTCAACTTACTGTTGCGACGTAGAATACACAAGGTGAAATGTAGAAATTTGGTCTTTCATCAACCGTTTTTTTCCCTCTTATGTCAATCACTGATAGCTGGCTGATATTGGCTAATTGAGTGATTATCTAAACTTGTAGTAATCAAGGTCGAATTAGAGCCTGGGGTAACTCCATTGATATTTTCAGTCAGACTCACTCAGACATCATATTAAAAACTGCAAACAGGCCTCCTGAGTGGCGCAGCGGTCTAAGGCACTCAATCGCAGTGCTAGAGGTGTCACTACAGACCCAGCTTTGATCTCAGGCTGTGTCGGAGCCGGCCGCGACCGGGAGACCCATTTGGTCCAGCGTCGTCTGGTTTAGGGGAGGGTTTGGCCGGCCGGGTTGTCCTTGTCCCATCGCGCTCTAGCGACTCCTTGTGGCGGGCTGGGCGCATGGACGCTGACTTTGGTAGCAAATTGTACATTGGTGCGGCTGAGCAAGCAGTGTGTCAAGGAGCAATGTGGCTTGGCAGGGTTGTGTTTCGGAGGACGCATGGCTCTCGACCTTCGCCTCTCCTGAGTCTGTACGGGAGTTGCAGGGATGGGACAAGACTGTAACTACCAATTGGATATCACAAAATTGGAGAGAAAAAAAGGGGTAAAAAGTACAAAAAAGATAATCCAACCTTTCCCTCCACCCTATGGCAAAATGTTTAGAACTGAGGGAAATTAGCTGTAAAGCTTCACATTTTCCTCTCCTCCCCCATGGCAAAATGAGTAAAATTGCACAAAATTAACTCTAAAACATAAAAATGTGCATCAAATTAGTTAGTAAATTTCTAAATCCTCTCTACACCCCAAAATATGTAGAATTGCACAAAATTAAATCTAAAACTTGAAAATGTCCTCTCTGGGGCGAGGCATCGGTGTCTGCGATGTGACACTCTTTCCCTTTATAATTCGTAGGTTCATTTACAGAATACTAGTCTGCGCTCAACTCCGTGGCGGCTAAAAAATCTTCACTAGCTTTTGATGGCTTAAAATCCACTTTAAGTGTCAGTCTCACTACTCTGTAGCACTGTGTCCGAGAAGGCGTGGTTGTTAGTGGTCACAGTGCCATTTGGCTTTCCCATTTTTATCATCCAAGTCATTATACTTGTTTCTCAAGGACTATTTGTATGCATGTCTTTAGTTTACATGACACTAATGAAACCATATCTGAGTGGGAATGTTTTAAATTAGGACCTATAATCTTGACAGTTTGTTTCTGAAATGGAATGTGGACATATGCATCAATTCTCCTCTGATTTATTGTCTGTTTGTTTTCTCCTTCAGGTCACCAGATCAGAGGAATATGTGTTTCTACTGGACTCTCCACATAAGAAGCCTTACGAGACTCCATTTCTACATGAATTGTATATTTGTTTCCATTAGCGGAACGATTGATCTCCTGTGAAACACAACGTGCTCTTTCTGTCTCCTTTGCAGCTCTCTGGGGAAGACGGCTCTCTTCCCTATGGAAGAGCAGTGTGTGATCGTCAGTGTCCCATCATCGGCCCTACACTCCCATGAACTTTCACTCTCAGGTCAGGTATTCACAACACGTCCTGGCTCTACCAACACCGTCATAGTGCCTCATAAGAACTTCTGCATCATCAATACGCAGTATGGTAGCGAAGTGCATAGGAATTAATTCATAAATAAAATTCCAGTCATGACATTCATACAGTAATTGGCGAAATAGAGTTAGAATTAACTGAGTTTCACCACTAGAGGGCAATGCTGCGACAAAAATGACAGCACTGCATTTTGATCTGGGTCTCAGTATCAGTGCTCTCTTCTCAATGACTCACTCTCTCTCCCTCACTAGAAGCACAAGACAATGTCTTGCGATTAAAATTAATTACATTGGCTGCAGGGTCTCTACTCCAACCTGGCCCAATGACTAGCAATACAGTTTGTCACGATGTGCTGCATTATACGACACGCACCCTTGTGTTAAATTCACACCCTGCGATAGGTTTCAAATGCCCGATTGAGAACTTAACCACGCCAAATAGGTGTTTTATCTGTACGATCGGATTTGCATTTGATTATTAACAAGTCAAACTTTTGACTCGGATTCATCAAATGTTGTTTCTAAAGAAAGGATGAGAGGCCTTGAAGACAATGATTATGCAGAGTCTATTTATGAGTGAGGTTTGACGTCAACTCTCCTTCTCTAAGGAAAGCAATTTATTGCATTCTATATTTACTTGGGGAGCAGAAGGAAGAGGTTTGTCAGTGCCCTGTCAGCTAGATGTACAAGATGACACTGGGAAAGATGGCAGGATATTGTGAGATTTAAATTCATTATGACGGGATTGTAGAAGTCTGCCACTTCTATTGGTAACTATTGGGTCTCAGGGTTTTAATGGGACACACTGTATCTTTGGCTGGGCAAGTTTTGTAGCAAGACAGTGTGATACTTGTTGAAAGCTCAGATATGCTTAGACCTAATTCTTGTATAGCAAGTCCACTGTCTAAATCCATAGCCAAACTCAAAGTATTTCACACTCCCCAAGTAACCCATCGTTCGAGTCTCTATCATTCCATGCGTTGTGCGTTTTGATATATCACTTTTTGGTGATGTCATCCCCTTCTCATCCCCGTCTCTGGCCTTATAGCAAATCCCCCTTCACCTCCTCTGGGTAGCAGGGAGGCCGTGGTGGGTGTGGTGGAACGCAATGCTGTTGGGATGACATGTCAGAGGAGCTGGTGCCGCAAAGAGGTGCCATGGCACATTAACATAACCCATGATAAAACTGCGGACCATTATTGATCCCGAAAGGTTCTATCGAGACGTTGGCAAAAAAGGAACATCCGGAAGTGGGAATTATTGCTGAATATTCACTCTGTAGCACCCAGGGGAGGGAATAGGAATTGGGCTGCTGTCCTTTTCTCCCACCCCCTCTGGTGGATTCTTATGCAACAGCTTGAAAATAGTGAATATCAACAGTGCCAACAAGTCCCTACACCGCCCCCTTCTAACACACCTCCTTCTCAGTTACTGTTGCCACAGGGCATTATCCCTATTAGAGGGTTGAAGCTGCAATAATGTGTGCAGTTCAAGTATTTGGATGTGCCAGGTCTGGAAGCAGTGGGCAACTCCTTACCCCTGACCTCGGTATTACATCACAGCACGGATGTCCTAAACACAGAGTGAGGAGTTGAGAGAAACCTTGTGACCCAATAGCTCTCTGACTGTCCACCTCTCCGCTAGGGACCCTGTCAGTGACATTAGACATGAGTGTGTGGCTGCAGTGGGGGAGCAGATGGACCCCAATACTGCTTCTCATAATTTGATGTTTGTTTTTATTTGGAGCTGCTAAATCCTTGGTAATTGGCTAAAGCTTAATAGTTCCTTCCCAGCTGTGTATTGTAATCAGCGGCTAATTGGCAGTGCCCTCCTCATGCCCACCCAATGCATTGGCACCCAGTCAGCATGTGTGGAATTCTAATTGACTGGTGAAAAGATGTTACTGTCAAAGCTAGAATCCTTAGTCGGTACATTACATCCATTTTTTGTAATTTAGAAATGAGTTAAATATTGATACGTGAAGAATATAACTTATCAGTGCCTCGTGAGCTTAGGTCAACTGTCGTACAATGCAAATGTAAACAAACACTGTATAGCCTCAATTTCATTTTTTAAACTATAATGTTGATATCATGGGACGGTCAATCCGTGCAACCATAGCTTTGTCTATGAATTTCTCCAGGCCCATCCCTCAGCTTTTTACCAAATCTCAGGCCGGTTGACCATTTTGTTATTTTTTTCAATTAAGAATTCCAGCTCCTTGTGACAGGGGAGAACCTGAGATATTGGAGAGGTTAGAAAGGCAGGGAAGAAAACATTACTCACTCTACAGTATTCCTACACACATTTCCACCCCTTTTAGATCCAATATTTTTATCCAAATCAACTTACTGTTCAGTGAGAGCATACATTTGTTTTTATGTTTTCCCTGTGAGACTTGAACCCATGACCTTGGCGTTGCTAGCGCTACACACTTACCATCTGAACCACACAGGACTGCACACATTTCAGTTTATTATTTGTGAGTGTTTGTATGGTTTCCACAATCTCCATTGCTCATAAAGTATTCATTTCCTGAGATACCTCACATTCTAAATGAATGGGTTGAGATCAGGTGGGGAAGTAGAACAGCAATGTCATCATAACCCTTAACCTGACTGTCCCAGGATTAGTTTGACAGAGGTCTTGTCCCAAATTGCACTCTGTTTATTTAGTGCACTACCTTTGATGGGTCCAGGTCGAAAGTAGTGCACTGAATAGGCAATATGATGCCATTTGGGACATACACAAAATGTGGAGAGTCTAAACTCAAGGCAGCCATACTGGCATGACTGAGAGGAACATCATAAAATCCTCTAATTGTGAGCACAAGTGGAGCACATTGTCTCTCCCCACCATAGAGAGGCAAGCGGCAAGTCTCACACCCGATCTCCTGCCTCTTGTGTCTTGTTTTGAGCTCATAGATAATTAGAGCTTTTATTCCCGCTCCAAATTCTGAGAGCTGAGTCACCGATCAGACCTGTTCTTCTGTCTTGAGTCTGAGTTTTTTTTTAATGTTTGGCCTTTCTCTCTGCCCTCAACTTTTGTCTTTCTGACATGTTCCGTAAGAGAGGAGGTGGAGAGTGTTGTAGGCTGGGCTGGTTTAGGTGGGATTGGTGGGGGAAGGGGGAGCTCCGACTCCAGGGTTTTGCCGCTCATTAACCTGCTGAGTGTAGGGTGAGTGGAGTGTGCAACCGGGGCGTGAGCACGCATGTGAGCGAGCTGACAGCCCCAGCACAGGGGAAGAGATAGGCTTCACTTTATCTTTCAGGAATGCTGTTCCTGGGATGCCATTGTTCACCCACTCAAGGACAGCCAGAACACCCACACACAAACCCAGCATTCATTGGCAAGCCAGACATGAAGCCCCCACTCCCCTGCTGTACCAACTGAAAGCTCCCCCATATAAATGAATACATTTTCTTTTTAAATCGGAGAAAGTTCTGCCTATCAGATGAATCTATATTTTTTCACATCTCCTCTGAGGACAACTAAAATTTATATTAAAATGAAACCATCCTTTCTTGAACTCCCCATCGTCACCTTTATTGACAAATAGATTAGAATGAGATGGGGAGATAAATTAGAGGGATAGAATTCCCGAAACTGAGTGACAGAACGGATCAAAAATCTGCCTCAAGGGGTACAAGCTGTCCGAAGTCGGCAGCACTACCACTAGACGCCCAGTGCCTGGAACTGTTTGCCCGAAAGCCTGCAGTCAGGATGGACCAGCTGGGTCAACGAGATGATCAAGTTTCAGTTGCGTCAGTTATTACACCGTGAAGCCAACAGACCCCTCACCTGAAGAGCCCTCTCTTCTCTCTACCTCCAACACCGGACTAATGAATGCAGTTTAACTGTGTGCCGTCAAGGCTTCCCACATCCGAATCCCCAATTTGTTTTAATAAAGTCAAGGAGCCCCTGAAGTCTCTTCCTCCATCTTCATCTCCTTTGATCTATTCTTTTCTTTCATTTGGGACTCTTGATCTGTGTTTCTGGTTTGTAGTATGTTGGGAGGTGGGGAATCACAGAGCCCATGATGCGATGGAGGGGAGATGAAAGTGCATCGCTCCGGAGCTCAGATCAAGGTTGATATTTGGTGCCGACGCTCCTATAGCTCCACGTCACGTTCAGACACACAATTCAGTGTGTTAATTCAGAGTGGTGTGTTATGCATTGATGATGGAGCATTGCTGGTACAACGTCTGGTTTAATAATTCTCTAAGTGTACGTTCACGGTTTCTACATGTTATGTAAATGTTCTGAAAGGTATTATGTAATGTGTATCCATTTCCATCCAAGAGTTGAATAAAGAAAGCTAATGTTGAGATGGGTGGGTTGAGCAGCCATAGATGCTCGGATTCTATGAGGACATTTGCCCTGTCCCATTGTAGACAGATTTGATCTACCCTGCACCCTTTTGATATTTTTTTCTGAGTGCAATGTGTACGTCTGTATCCCATTTGGCTCTGGTCAGGTAGGGCTTTATGTAGGTAATAGGGTGCCATTTGGGACACACTATGGGGCTGTCATGGTCAACCAGGTTACAGAGAGAGTCTGCCCGTGTATTGAAGCACCGGAAAGGCATTAACAAATGGTAGCTGAGCCAGAAACTGTGAGGTTACATCATCCTCACACCATCCCACATGCTATTCCCACCAACTAGTTTGGAAGGTGCCTAAACGCACCTCTTTTTTTTGCCACCTCTCACACCCCCATTCATCCCTTTCTCTGTACCCCGACCCCTCTCTGTCTGTCTGAGTATGGGCTAGGTGGGGCTAGTCTAATGGGTCTCTGGTCTCTCTGGGTGGCTGTCACGGAGCCAGATGAGGATGAGTTACTGCCACTGCAGCACACAGCACAGCAATCACCAACTAATGAATCCAGAACAGGACTCCTGCAGGATCATTTCGGCATTAGACACATTCTTTCTCCCTTTCTTATCCCCCATCTATTTATTTCCCTCCTTCCCTCACAACAGGAGAAAATGAATGAATGAATGGGAAACAGCAGAATGAGAGGTTAGATGTATTGTAATGTATCCTGTCTGTGTAAGGAGGTAGACTGAGGTATTGGACGCTTAACACAGATCTAATTAAAGGAGTTTTCTTATTAGCCTGCTCTGCAGGTGGGGAACTAATTGATTCATTGGGAGTCATTGAATCCCCCCCCCAAAATCCTGCATCCTTGAAATCCCCATGGAGATGTGGCAAAAATAAATACCAGGAATTTGAAAACCAAACTTCTTCGCAGAATCAATGTGGGGACTGTAATGTAGCTGGAGTCATTGTCAAAGCAACATAAAGAGCATTGGCTTTCACATAGGCTGCAAATCTCTTTGCATCAATTTCAAAGGCAGCCAATTAGTGTTGAACGTCTCCAAAAACCCTCGGTGTTGTAATACTATGTAAAAAAAAAAGAGGCCTGTTGTTTCTCTCATTAGCATTACAGAGATATTGTAATTACCGCGGACACTTATTTTGGAGGTCACATCAATAATAGATGTTTAAAGCTCATAAAGAGGAAAGGAGGCTTTCCAACTCATCTCCCCGAGAGATACTTTTTCAACACCGAGAAAAAGACAAGGGAAAAATTAAACGGGGGGGGAATGAGAAAGCTGAAGATACTCAAGGACTTCATGACAATCGGTATGGACTTTCGGAGAGAAGTTCATAGGGCAGTGTTTCTCAACTGTCGTTGCACAAAGGACGTACTTACTCAATTCGTTCATGATAAACTATCTGGAAGACTGGTCAGTGACTTGTTTCGAAACAGTGCTGGTCAGAAGACTTGGTGTTAAAGATTGTAAGTGTAATTTGAAGGATAAGACAGAAATAGGACTGAATTTTCTTGGTTTGACACAAAATATTGGTTGGAACCATACTGCTGGAGAGCTTGGCACTATCCGTAAGCACCAAACTGACCAGATGATGTAAAATAAATTATAATTCAATCAGTAATGGCCTGCTTCCTTCTCCCATGACAGTGTTTCACTTCCTGAACTGATCCATGATGCACTTGGGATAATGATCACCAGTAATCATTATCCACAAAGAGCTTTGTTACACAGTGTTTATTGTGCGTCATATCCGTACCAGACCCTTTCATAGAAACCAAGACCTTGTGTTTTCACTTCAATTAGCTAATAACGGTCCGTTTTTACTGTCTTCGTGTTAATAGTGCAACGGACGTCTTCGCCTTCTCGGTTTGCGTACACACAGTGCCTACGGCTCACTAGCAATACATGTCTACTGTTGAAGGTCACCCAGCTATTTCACTTTTATGACACGCGCAGCATACCTCACTTTCAAAAGTTTCAAGCCATTGTACAAGCCTCTGGGTGATGAATAAACGTGTATAAACAAGATACTGATTGGACTTTCACATTGCAATGGAATGCCTTTCTTTAAGCCAGGTGGCGGAGGGGTTGAGGTACTCGTCGCCAAGGATTTCTGCACTGCCACAGATCCAGGTATTGTGTGCGTTCCCACGGTAACGTAGGCCATGCCATAGAAATGCTCCCTCCTCAGCCTTGACTTTTTCAGACAGCCTCCATTTTGAAATTGTCCACTGACTCAATGTTTTTCAGATGGATAATAGCTCAAACCATGGTGTGGTATTCCAGCACGCACTTTATCGACCTCGTCCTCCTCGTAAAGATCTTGTTAGGCTTTAGTTGTCTTCTTGGAGTTCTTCTGTCGATCTCCACTCTTCTTTCACACTCGTGCGCCCCCACATTCAGACGAGCTCCCACACAACTCTTCCATTGTGTGGTTAGTCTGTATTATTACCCTGAGAAAATAAATATTTAAAAAAAATCTCTACACGACAGCATCGCACAGACATCATTCATTTTGGCTATGAATTTAAGACTGTACTGTGATGAGGAAGGCCAAATATGTTTACTTCTGGTCAACAGTGATTCAACACCAATCAACAGGGATGCACTCCAAAAATCTGAGGGGGCACAAAGTAGGGGGGGTGTTCCGGAGGGGGGCTCCCTCTGAATTTTGCATTTTTTAAACTCTTGAAACAGCTTTTTCCTGCAATCTACAGCCATAATCATTATGCTTAATTCTGTGTAAAAAAAAAAGTAAGTATGTATATTTTTCTACATATCTAAGCATACCTCTTTACCTGTCTGTATCCTCATGACTGGTGGTTCTTTTATATATATATAAACTAAATTTAGTTATTGCTTGGTTTTCTAAAATTGACCAATCTTGCCAGCAGGCATGTCAGCTAAGATGGTTAGACAAGCTAGCTACTCTAACTTGATTGATAGCCTAAAATGGCTTCTTGGTAGCTAGTTATGAGGTTGAGAAATAGGTTCCCAATCTGGGCTAGCTGAAGCCTACTTCCTACATTTCTATGTGACTAGTAGTATTACAGATAACAAATAAATAAACAATGACATTACGTTGAACCAACGTGGAATAGACGTTGAATTGACGTCTTTGCCTAGTGGGATGTTTCATATGAGGCGACATTACAGAATGTCACCAATTTGAGGGTATTTTCACGCATATCTGTTTTACCGTTTAGAAATGATTTGAATGTGTTTTTTTTCACAACTATTTAGACAAATTCACTTCTAGTATATTAAAGTAGTAAGGTTAAGTATTTGGTCCCATATTCCTTGCACGCAATGACTACATCAAGCGTGTGACTCTACAAACTTGTTGGATGCATTTGCAGTTTGTTTTGGTTGTGTTTCAGATTATGGTTTGCCCAATAGGAACTGAATGGTGAATATGGATCATCATGAATGAATCATGAATAATGATGAGTGAGAAAGTTAGAGGAACAAAGATCATACCGCAAAAAATGCTAATCTCCATTAACAATGACATGGGAGGTTAGCATTTTTTGCAGGTATGATCTTTGTTCCTCTGTAACTTTCTCACTCATCATTATTTATGATTCATTCATGATTATCCGTAATCATGGTAGCATCCACACGAATGTTGAAGTGTTCAGAAACATCTTATATTCTTATTTACAATAAAAGCAACTCCAATATGGAGGGGAGTGAATGCGTTCAGTATGTTTTTTTAGTTCTATATTAAAAAAAAGGAAAGAATGAAAAGTACTACATCTCCCTTCCTGCTTCCTCCTCTGTCTCTCTCTCTCTCCTATGGGACTGATTGTTAACCAGCATAAAGAGCTCTTGACTCTCCCTGGTCTCCTCCCCCCTGTCCCCCGTCCCCTGTACCTGCCATGCAAGTCCTCTACACCCACTATCCCTGACGAAGACGCTTGCTCCAAAACTTCCAATTTACTGCTCTCCCTGATGTCACTGTGGTCATTAAGGCCTCCAGGCGCAAGCCCAGAGGGAACTGGAAGTGTCCACCCCAGGATCAAGCTCTTGAACAGGGAGCCGAGCACACCACTCCCCCCTCCAGTCTGGCGCTCGAACAGCTCACCAGTCATAGACTGCTAAATATAAGGTGGAAGAAGAGATACGTTCCTCTTTAAATAGTTGGAAGGAAACTCAGTGGATGTTTACACTAACGTTCCACAAATATGTTGTCTTAGAACCATTTATTTAGCATGAAATAAGTCAGTTGAAAACTGATAAACAGCTAGTTGTGATCAGAATGGTCTAAGCACATCTTCTGGGAAATGAATTATTCACAGGTTTCCTAAATGTTTTATACATTTCTAATATTAGGGGAAATTGTTTGGCTGTTAGAGGTGCTTCTTGGACTTGGATGCCTCTGGTCATACTCTTGCCTCTTGTCTTTGTGCCACAATTGCCCTTGGTTTAGACCTTTTGGTCACACAAAGCTATTTCAACTGAATTTCATTGTTTGGTAGGGAGATAGAGGATGCAGTGCAGTTCTGAGGACTTTAAAGGAAGAATTACAGAGTTATGTCCACGGCTCTCTCTCTCTCGCTCTCTCTCTCAGACAGACAAACAAAGGTTTTTGAGAAAGCGCTACAGCAAACTGGCAGCCAACACTGTTAGATTTCCCAGAGGGGCTTGGGAGAAGATGAGATAGAGATAATTATTTCCTCAGAGCTGCAGCTCTTCCTGGTCGTCTTGACTCCCCAGGCCCCAGTCTGCTGAAACTCACCAAAAACCCTGACCGACGGACAGTTAGTCAACACACATATGCACACACGCAGATGTTGGAACACACACACACACACACACACACACACACACACACACACACACACACACAATTACTAACCCCCACTGCAACCACCTTTACCACCATCCAACCCGGAAAAGAGCATCCAATGAGGTAGTGTTCAATTTGACTGACCAAAACTACCATCAAACATAATTATCTAACAGTTGCTATTTTATAGAGAAAGTCACTGCGGCATGAGTCACTATTGTGTTGACTGAGGCTCCTATCTAGGATCTGCTTGTGAGTAGATGTCCAAGTCCAAGAGTGGCTTATGATTTGGCTTGTGGTGTGTGTGTGTGATGTTGGCAAGCTTGGGGTTGAGGGTCACATTTGCATTTTCCAAAGAAGGAGAAATATGATCGATGACCCGGCACCTCAGTGTACGCCTGTCAATCAACTTTAATAAAGACTCAGTCCGTCAGATGGTGTGACCTTGACAGAACATAGCCCCGAGCACTCGCTTGGCACGCACACAGAAAAATACATCATGAGGGAGTATTACACCATGTATCGATTCAAACCGAGATTTTCTCGAAATAGCTACAGTTGCAATCAGTACGCAGTTAGGCTAAGATCTGTTTTTCACTCGATACCACCAACTCAGTGTTTTTTTTTTTTTTTTATTCTTCAAAAGGACTTTCTTTCTGTTAAATTTAGGATAAGAATAGATGGTGGATTTTCTTGGTATCTTTCTCCCCCCTTAAATATGTAGTATCTGGTCATTTAATCTGATATAAAATGGTGCTGTTCTCCCTCTGCAACTGATTCACAGACACCCAGGGGACATTACTAAATGCAGATCTATCTGGATGTCATTAAATATACATATGAAGAAAAAATATATAAAGAAAAAGAGAAGAGAAATTCTGTCTTGGGGCTGTAATATAGTCAAGTTTGGGTATATTTGATATATTGCAGATGGCACATCCTGTTGGGGCACCGATTCTAACTTTCCCAGGCTGAGAACCAACTTAAGACATCTATTCAGATGGTACACTATTCAGACAGTTCCTGAACCCTGTGTGTCAGACACTTAACAGTAACTAATACACAAATGAGATTTAAAAACCTTGACCTGTTCATAATGGGCACATTACTAGCGGAGGTGGCTTGAGAGCGAGAGAGGTGTGGTCAAAGGTCTTCGTTGTGCCATGTGCAATATCCAGTTGAAGTTAGTTGGGAAAAGAACTTTCAGGTAAAGTGAACTTCTCTGGTGGCTGATTGGAAGAGATGCCAGAGACATAGGGGAAATCATGAGCGTATGCATTCCATAAGTACATATGCAGGCGTGCGCACAGTCTCTCTCTCTCTCTCTCTCTCTCTCTCTCTCTCTCTCTCTCTCTCACTCACTCACTCTGCCAGGTCTGATGGAGAGCTAGGCGCTGATATTTGCTCTCTAGATTACAGAGCAATATAGGAAGTCCGATTGAGCCATGGGTTTAGAGAAAATCAATCACTATGAATGCCAATCTGAAAATCTTGTGTCTGGCCGAGAATAGAAAAGACACCTTAAGGTCTGAAAGCAATGTATGTATTTGTCCCTTCCATCTTAAAACAAAAATCAGACCTATATTTTAGATTCACATCAGATTAATTTTACAATTCTGTTCAGCTCCTCTGTCAGCGTCAGGTCCCTCACTCAGCATGCAGGTTCAGTTGTCAGGTAGACAGATGGAGGCCTGTATCCATATTCATTCACAACAGAAGTCATGTCTTTCCTGGATTTACAGGTCTGTCTGTCAACTATAGCAGCAGCATGTGTCCGTGAGTCAATGAGGGGATTCAGACTTAGAGAAAAGAAAGCCTGTGTTTGAGCATCTCAAAATGAGTGGACATCCTAAAAATAGGAGGGAAAAGACAAATGGGGGAGTATGAGCAGGCTGGATGTCAGAATGACTGACAGAGAGATGATCACACAGTTTGTGACAGCAGGCGGTAGGGAGAACACTCTGGGTTGGATGTACAAAGGCTTGGCTTTGTTGAAACAGAGGATTCACAGCAGCTGCCCCTCTACTCTTTTTTTTCTGTTAGAACAAGGTGCCAGTTGTTCATCTAAAAGGATTTGAACGAGGCCCATCTGTGGAGTCCTCCTGAAATGAGAGACACTCTTCTCCTGGTTGGAAGCACAGGCACGTTTACCATCTCTCCATCCCTATGTGTCTAGCCTAAGTGTTTTAGAGCTACATAAAACAACAAAAAGGGACTACACACACACAGACACACAAATACAGCGCTTTTGTTCTGTTGTTGATCTGGTGCAACGTTACGAATCACAAACAGTAATTATGCCTCAAAGTATTTAAAAAAATGATTCCAATCAATGCATGGTCACATTGCATCATCATACATTTACGCCGCCGCTGGGTATTCCACCGTGGGGTTGGAAATAAATCTAGTCAGGAGAGGATTTTAAAAAATTAAAAAGTTTTTTAATCTGTGGGAGAAAAATGTATCTAATGCAAATGCACAAAGCCAAGGGCTTCTGTTGAATAAATATGACATTCCAGATTCCCATTGTGAGATGCTACCTGAGACTATACGATTTAGACTAGGTGATGAAATGGCCCTCATGTTTGATTAATACTACTTCATTTTTCTGTAATGCCTGCTGGTGTTACACGTAATGTTGTATGACCATAGGTGTGAAATGCCCCTTTCCTTGAGCTGAGGCATTTTTTAAAAGGATGATCAACCGTTAGTTCTTGGCCAGTTGATAATACTCTCTCTCTCTCACTCTTCCACACAAGGCTCAATAACTTTACCCTGCTCTCCAGAGCCCACTCTCTCTCCACTGGCAGCAGAAAAAACTCTGATGCAGGGGTACATGTTTGAACTCAGGCACAGGGCCCTGGGTTTAGTTTAGTTTAGTAATGGAAACACCTGTCATCTGGAGTTATCAATCCATGGCAAATAGTTATGGGACAGACGCATGAGGAGCTAAATGCCCGTTTTCATAATTAGGCATTTTAAAGTTGATTATGTTTTAATATAGAGCTGTCCCTGGCATAATGTGCTATGAGTCATCAGGCTGCAACAACACAGTGGAAGTTATCTTGCTCGCTTCAAACTGTTTTCCAAACGCTATGTGATGCTTGTCCTTTGCTACCAACCTTCCATCACCACCGTGTCCCTTCTCTGTCAGTTACTGCAGAGGGAGCCCAATGGGCTCTGGTCTATAGTAGTGCACCGCATAGGGTACCATTTGGTATGCAGCCTCATTGTGAGTCTTCCCTCGCCTTATTAGGCTCACTGTATTCACCAGAGGTCAGCAGAGGCGTCAGCCCAGGAAACGTACACGCACCAACAACACTTCCCCTCCTTAACACAATCAATGTGGATAAATTGGTTACTTGAAATGTGTCAGCGGTGATGGTCTGGCTCGCCAAAGGGCTGGATTGCTTGTATCAAAATCTCTTTACCCGTTTGGGCTCAGTGCACTGAGTCACCGGCGGCAACGATGTCGGTCTTCCTGCGCTGGAGACAGGCGGAGAAAGGTTCAGGCCGAGAATACCAATCCTCCAATCTCTCCCAGGCAAAGGTCAGTGGTGTTCCAAGAGCAGCACTGTCAGGCTCCAATAATAAGATCACAATGGTCCACACCTCCACTATCCCCTCACCTCTCTATGAGCTGCCCGTCTATCCCTGTCTCTACTGACCTGAAACACATTGGGACAAATACACACTCGGCTGCGGATTGGCCATGTTCCAACCATTCCCCTGCTCTTTCCCCTCTATCTTCCTAAAGTTATCACAAACATCCACGAGGATGGCAATAGAATAGACAGAGCAGTGAAAGAAAGTCTTGATCATATTAGAGATCCCGGGAGAAAATGACATTCTGCTTTGATTGCGGTGAAATATTAAGGAAAATGAATACACTATACATGGCTGTCACTGTGGGAGTGTGTATATATATATGTGTGAATGAGGCTACATCGGTGAGCGTGCCATTGTGTATGTAGTGTAGGAGTGTGGGAGTGAGTATGTGGGTGTGAGGCGGCTGTAGCACTAGGCGGTTGGGAGCCAATAAGACAGACATTGAGCCAGCCCAGGGGAATTCCATCAATCACAATCCCAGCAGTATGTCACCCCCGCCACCCTGCCAGTCGGACAAGAACAGAGATCTCCTTTTTATACTGTGACCTTTAAAGCACACATCCGTAAGAGCTCTCCGATATCACTGAGAGGCAATGCCGTGGCGTGCAAGGTGGCGTTTGATAAATAGGAAATAAATGCCTCCCTGGCATTCTTTGGGTTATGGGAAGGAGAAGCTGATGGCTAGCTCCTTTAGAGGATTGAGTTCAACTGTTCTGATATATCCTCCGGCATTGTCTGAGAGAAGAGAGACTTTGTAGCTGAAGAACCTTTGTTCTTTTTTGCCTCATCTTGTTTTTACGCAATGGGTGAAGGGAAGAGAGGTGAATAGTAACATGTACGAAGGAGATGAAGGGCTGGTTCAAGGGCTCGAGGTAATTTAAACATTTTCGATTTAGATCGAACAGTCAGCCATTGTTACATTCGCCTTGGCACTTGTTGTGTAAGTAGAAGGCTAGTCACGCAACACAAAAATAACAATCACCAGTGGTGGGTGTAAACAAGTTTGTGTTAGCGAGTCCAAGGGCAATATTTGAAAAGACAACTTCCCTGCCTCTGCAGAGCATTGGGAGGGGGGGGGGGGATGTGTTAATCTTTTTGCAAAATAGATTACTCCACCCAGAAGAGAGGTCTGAGGACATTAGTCGTTACCTCCAGCGAGCCAAGGAGGAAAAAAAAGGAATAGTCTCATAATCTATTGCCAATTTACAGTACCAAAGGAAGATGAATCGCTCGTATTGAGTCTAACTAGACTTATCATGCATTCTGAATAGCTGTGCATACCAGAGGGCATTCTAAGAGAACATAACCATCTGTTGTGTGTGTGTGTGAGTCTTCTCCAAGTCCCCCTGGTTAGAGAGACAAAGAGAATTAGGGGAGGAGACAGGAATGTGAGATGGTGTGGATAGTGACTCCCATTCTCCATGGAGCTGCTGGACTAGAGAAAGATGCCCACGCAAAGATGTTTCTTCATGTCTGGTAGACAGCTCAGTGACTAAAACTCAATGAAATCAACACAACATGGGTGTCAGTTACTGAGATGAGGTACTCAGCCAAAAAGACAGTGCAAGAATACATTACCTTCCCACTGGGCACAGATGTCTTTCCACGTCTATTCCATGTTCAATGTAATTTTATTGAAATGATGTGGAAACAACATTGATTCAACCAGTGGGTGCCCAGTGGGTAGTGCCTTGAAGGTGTAGCATATATATCTAAATTCCAAAATGCTAGTTAATTTTTGACCTGTAGAAAGTATTAAACTAAGCTCATGAGGCATTTCTAAGTTATATTCTTCACGAATCAATGACGATAGATAATGGATGGATCAATCCCAGATTGCCTTTTTAATAACCTAGGGGAGAGTGGGCTAAATTTAGATTTATTTTTATTTTTAGCATCACTCCGTCAAGGGAAATATAGTATTCTTTCTAACAAAGATATTTACAGATATTTCAGGATGTTGTGTGTCCCTGGAAATAATCAGAATTCATGTAAACATTACAGTTTTGAAAACTGTGATCTGTTGGCACAACCTAACCCGGGTGTGGGGTAAGTTGGGCCTGCGGGACAGGGTAAGTTAAGCTTCCTACAAATTTCTGTACTGAATTAAATATTACCATTACCTTTTTTAAAACCATGTCTATCTTTATTTCCCAAACATAATTCAACACAATCAAAATCACTTTAATGTCTTTTAATAATTTGAAGCATAGTTTAACACAGGCTTAACACCTAACAAACTCTTTGTACTTTATGTCCCTAGAAAATACTTAAATTTGCTCAACTTGCCATTGGCTCAACCATTTGATCAACTTACCCTTTGGCCATTGGCTCAACTTACCCCAAAGCAAGCATTTGACTATATTATCCCACACCGCTGAGGATGCACTTTCATGCTAGGTTTAGGACCTTCAACTGAAGCTTAAAGAGATCCCAACTGATGTATACAAGCATCATGAAACCTCGAACACAATACATTCATTTGATTCACTTTTTCCATGTGGTTTCTTCTTGCACAGACTCCATGAAATGATGACCTCTTCATAAATATTTGGTGAAATGATTAATATTGTGTATGATTTCCTAGAAACAATGTCACGGTTTTCGCTGCTGGTCATTCGAGTTAAGTGCAGGAGAGCAGAGAATAGGTGATCATGTGACTTTTATTAGCCAAGAGCAACAAACAGACGGGCGCAAACAGCTACAACTCAAGCCAACCGGCAAAAGTGACAAGCGCAAAAATACCGTCAATAATAGAACAATAAGGTTCACCAATAATTCCCCAAATAGGGTAGAGGCAATGCCCCGGGTGAAAAACCAGACTGGTGCGATGCAACAAACACAAAACACAACAATTCCACACAAAGACATGGGGGGAACAGAGGAATATATATATATATATATGCGCAGTGTGATTAGGGAATGTAAACCAGGTGTGTGGGGAACAAGACAAAACAAATGGAACAATGAAAAATGGAGTAGTGATGGCTAGAGGGCCGGCGACGTCGACCGCCGGACGCTGCCTGAACAAGGAGGGGAGCCGACTTCGGCGGAAGTCGTGACAAACAAGGGTGGCTCAACTTATCCCTTTGCCCAACTTACTTCCTTTTTTGACTTACAGTATTACATGAAAGGGCACTGAAGCTGGGAAAAAAGGACGTGTGCATTTTGAATCTATTATTAGATTGTGTTGTGTCTGTTTGTTCTACCATGTGTCATGAGGAGCAGCGTCTCACTTTGAAGTTGCAGGTGCACAGCTTGGGCAGTGAGTACACACTTAAATTCCAACACCCTAATCGAAAGTAACTTTAAAATCAAGGCAATCACCAATATCTTTCATTGTGAATTATTTATTTAAAAAATATTTTAAAAGCTCCACTTGGGCAGTGAGCGGTGAAATTAGAAAGTTATAATAAGACATAGTTTGCCCACCATCTAAGCCAGTGGTTCCCAAACATTTTATCGTCCCGTACCCCTTCAAACATTCAACCTCCAGCTGCGTAACCCCTCTAGCACCAGGGTCAGCACACTCTCAAATGTTGTTTTTTGCCATCATTGTAAGCCTGTCCCACACACACTATACAATACATTTATTAAATATAAGAATGAGTGTGAGTTTTTGTTACAACCCGGCTCATGGGAAGTGACAAAGAGCTCCTATACGACCAGGGCACAAATAATAATATAATAATCAATACTTTTGATCTTTATCTAATCATCTTACATATAAAACCTTATTTATTAATCGAAATGTGTGAATAACTCACCACAGGTTAATGAGAAGGGTGTGCTTGAAAGGATGCAAATAACTCTGCAATATTGGGTTGTATTGGAGAGAGTCTCAGTCTTAAATCATTTTCCACACAGTCTGTGCCTGTATTTAGTTTTCATGCTAGTGCAGGCCGAGAATCCACTCTCACATAGGTATGTGGTTGCAAAGGGCATCAGTGTCTTAACAGCGCGATTTGTCAAGGCAGGATACTCTGAGCGCAGCCCAATCCAGAAGTCTGGCAGTGGCTTCTGATTAAATTCTACTTTCACAGAACCGCTTGTTGCAATTTCAATGAGGCTCTCTTGTTCAGATATCGGTAAGTGGTAGGTGCTTTTCCGTTTCGGGATAGTACCTGCGTCATTGCACACCCAACTTACTCAGGTGCTTCGCTATATCACATTTGACATTGTCCGTAAGCTTGAGTTCATTTCCTGTGTGTTGTCCTTGTTAATGCAGACAGAGAAGAGCTCTAACTTCTTAATCATAGCCTCAATTTTGTCCCACACATTGAATATAGTTGCGGAGAGTCCCTGTAATCCTAGATTTAGATCATTCAGGTGAGAAAAAACATCGCCCAGATAGGCCAGTCGTATGAGAAACTCGTCATCAAGCGGTCAGACAAGTGCAACCGGTCAGACAAGTGAAAGTTATGGTCAGTGAAACTCGTCTCTCAATTTAAAAAAAAAACGTTAATACTTTGCCCCTTCATAACCAGCGCACTTCTGTATGTTGTAAAATCGTTACATGGTCTCTGCCAATATCACTGCATAGAGCAGAAAATACACAAGAGTTCAGGGGCCTTGCTTTCACAAAGTTAACCATTTTCACTGTAGTGTCCAAAACGTCTTTCAAGCTGTCAGGCATTCCCTTGGCAGCAAGAGCCTCTCGGTGGATGCTGCAGTGTACCCAAGTGGCGTCTGGAGCAACTGCTTGCACGCGCTTTACCACTCCACTATGTCTCCCTGTCATGGCTTTTACACCATCAGTACAGATACCAACACATCTTGACCGCCAAAGTTCATTTTATGTCACAAAGCTTTCCAGTACTTAAAGCATATCCTCTCCTGTTGTCCTGGTTTCCAGTGGTTTGCAGAAGAGGATGTCTTCCTTAATTGACCCCCCAAAAACGTAACGGACATATACCAGGAGCTGTGCTAGGCCCGCTTGCCTGTCCTAGCCACTCGGTAGCTCACCATATAAGACGCTTCTAGCCCCTTCTTATCAATGGTATTTGTTGCTTTTATACATGTCTTACTAAGCGAAAGTCGTCTTAATTCACACTCAAAGAACTCCCGTTGCTTATTTTTCAAATTGGCATGTTTTGTTTCTAAATGTCTGCGCAAGAGTGAATGTTTCATCGAGTTGTGAGATAGTACCTTTGCACATATAACACACGGTGGCTGAGGAAAGGCACTACTCCCAATATAAGTGAACTCCAAATCAATGTAGTTGCCATCATATTTGTGCCTCTTTGATGGTCCAACATCCCTGTCTGTTGTTCGGTGCTTTCCCAGGTAAGGGAGCAGTAGCTCTTCTGCTGCATCAGATTCACTACTGTCAGTGTCCATGCTAGCTGGGCTATCAGTAGAATTACTGATGCTAGCATTGGAGGTGCTCGTGGAAGCAGAACAACTTGTGTCGTCGACAGGTGCAGATGTAGTACTGTTGGTAGTAGCAGTACTACCAATCGAGCTGGTATATGTCTCTATGAACACGGGCCTTACTTTTTTTGAACCATTTATCAAATATCGAGCAAACGGAATGAGCAGCAGCTATGTTTGGCTACATACGGACCATTTGTGGAATTCCCACTAGAGAGTAACGGTTAATGTGATTGATGGTTAATTATTTGACTAGGCTACCTGCATTTGACATTGTGTTGTTATTTCGCTGAACCCTGTTTTAATTTTATTTTTGGCAGTGAAATGAGGCTACTCATGCTTGAAAAAAAAAAACTCACCCAAATGTATTGCCCCGTTGGAAAATAGAAATGGACTTTTTGAAAATGTGAAGAAAAAAAAGTTATAAAAATAAAATGTTTTAATGTGAATCACATATTTATTTGGCGTTCCTCAGACGGCATTGCGTGTAACCCAGTTTGGGAATACCTGATCTAAACCATCTAAGTGCAGACAAATGCGTCAGTGCACAACTCCATTCAAAAATCCATGCTTGTTTGAAGTCACTGAGAAAAGTTTGCCAAATTAAAGGTCGCTGCCAACTACTCCCACCAAAAGACAACGTCGGCCATTTTTCAAGTTCTCCTATGATTTATGAGGAGAGAGCAGGCTGAAAGTAATTAGTGGCTGTGTCGGCTCAGGTCAGGGAGGCCAGCAGGGAGAGCAGAGAAAGAGGAGACAGTGAGGGCTGTAAAGAGACTGGCACTGTGGACACTTTGGGGAGAAAAACATTGATGAGGAGATTTACACATCCAGCAATGCCCTCAGAACAGCCTCTATTCATCGGGGCATGGACTCCACAAAGTGTTGAACGTGTTCCATAGGGATGCTGGCATATGTTGACTCCAATGCTTCCCACAGTTGTGTCAAGTTGGCTGGATGTCCTTTGGGTGGTGGACCATTCTTGATACACTTGGGAATTTGTTGAGCATGAAAAACCCAGCATTGCAGTTCTTGACACAAACTAGTGCGCCTGGCACCTACTACCATACCCCGTTCAAAAGGCACTTCGTTTTTTTGTCTTGCCCATTCACCCTCTGAATAACACACCTACACAATCCATGTCTCAATTGTCTCAAGGCTTAAAAATCCTTCTTTAACCAGTCTCCTCCCCTTCATCTACACTGATTGAAGTGGATTTAACAAGTGACATCAATAAGGGATCATAGCTTTCACCTGGATTCACCTGGTCTATGTAAAGAGCAGTTGTTCATAATGTTTCGTACACAATTTTCCAGCCCCTCAGTGAGCAGTGTCCTAGACCTAGAGGATTTGCCATTACAACTAATGAAGACTAAAGATGCCAATGCTCTTGTCGCAGCTATACAAAGAGTAAATTGTATATGTCCACCAAAACCAATAGAGCCTTTTGCTTTTGACTGTACAGTAAAGTAAAGTGACACTTCTTTCATATTCACATACATGAAACAAAACAAAAAGTGTGAGAATGTTCAACTGGACAAAAAATCGTTACATTCGTAGCTAAGTTGAAATATTAATGCTAACGAAGCAATCATGGCTGCCAAGATTTTTTTTGTTTCAATTGTTCTTCTCCTGTCAGTTGAAAAAGAAAGTCGGTGGCATCTGCAGAACAATCAGTCAGAGCCCTAACCCTAATGCAATGAGAGGGGCTGTTTCTCACCCAAGATGAATTAGTTTCACCTTTAATGTTGAGCGGTCGTAATGGTGAGCGGTCGTGATGGACCCTTCTATAATCTGTCTCAGGCCAAGCCCGGTACATCCTGAGTTAAGAGAGCGGAAGGGTTCACTCACAGCGCTCCGCAGAAATGTTAACTCATTACATGGGCTTAATTACTCGCTTCAGTTCAAAGCCTCATTTTGCTGCATGTCGCAAGTTATTTCCTTATATTGATTTAAATTGCATTATGGACAACCAACTGTCACGGATTGTTACATACCAGTATGACAGTTGACAACACATAATGTATGTTGATGGGAAATGTCCATTTTGGTTTCAGATCCTGAAAACCATTTATCAACAAAAAAATGCACCCTACCAAAATAACACAGACAACAAAAAGAGATGAGGCAAATGGATCAAATTTCAACTCAGGGTCATTTCATTGAACTGCGATGACAGCCAAAGGCCAAAATAAGAGATGCCCATTGGATCTTCAGAGGTTAGTTTCTGACGTTTGGAAATGAAATGGTCATAGGACCTAACCCGCCCCTCCCCCACAATCCGCAAAGCGTTGTGGAATATTGGTCAGTCCAGTGTTCCACTCTGCTCCGTCATCATAGATCAGTGACACAAATTACACCCACATTGTACCTTATATTAATGCACAAATTACACCGTTTCTTTTCAATCATTTTGAGCTGGATACCCTGTAGCCTCTGTCTAAAACTCACTCTAAAACTCTATAGCCCACCTATACCCCCCCTGACAGCTCACAAATCCACTACTAAACAGGTCCGGCAGTGAGCAGATGATCCAAGACAAATCGCCAAATGATGTACAGGACTGTGTTTAGTGTTTAAGTGAATAATGCCGACTCAAGGAAATGTTACCTACATGTGAACGGTTGGAACGTGATGGATTGTTGTGGATGGTTGGGGAAAAGAAAGAAAGATACATTTTTGAGGTAAAATGCCTCAGAGGGCGAACAAGGAAACAAAAATCCACTGCCCTGAGACCCTATTTCAGTGGTAATCACAACAGGGGAGCTGATGTGTCCTCCTGGTAGACAGCGTAGCCTTGGAGATCGACAGGTCTGTGACAGGCTGGGACACACAGGGCTCAGTGAGTCAGTGATATGGGACAGGGATGACACCAACACTTCAGCGGCTACTCTCCAGGGCTCTAAGGCTCTATTTTAGAGAGGACCCACTGAAGAGGAAACTGACAGAGGGAGAGAGAGAGATAAAGAGAGAAAAAAAGTGGAAGGCTTACTCTGTAAAAAGGCTTTTTTTGTTTGTTTAACTAGGCAAGTCAGTGGGTAAACTGCCTTGTTCAGGGGCAGCACAACAGATTTCTTACCTTGTCAGCTCAGGGATTCGATCTCACAACCTTGCGGGTAACGGGCCCAAGGCTTTAACCACTAGACTACCTGCCGCCCCATACATTATGCGTTGTAAAGAAAATAAATTCTCCACTAAATTCTGAAAAAAGTGACAGGTTTAACCAGAATGTCAAAAGCATTTATTATACACTGTAAGGGTTTCCTCACATGTCCTTATCTATAGAATACCGTTATAACAACGTTAAAACCAACAAACGTGTTCAAATGCATCTGGTAGGAGAGTCTAAGTAATTAGCAAATGTTTATTAGAGAAGTAGCTAGATGACAACAACATTTACATTTACATTTAAGTCATTTAGCAGACGCTCTTATCCAGAGCGACTTACAAATTGGTGCATTCACCTTATGACCTCCAGTGGAACAGTAGTGCATCTAAATCTTTTCAGGGGGAGGGGGGGTGAGAGGGATTACTTTATCCTATCCTAATAATATCCTAACAACAGCTTTTTAAAAATGTTTTATCTATCAATTTGCTCTGTACTATACAGTCAGATCATACAGTTACATCAGCAAGCCATGCTGATCACATTATCACAAATAATTTGTCATGAATGAATTACAGATTATGATGACTTGATTGCATTCCTCTAGACCCATCACCTGACGGTGTTTTTGCACTCAATAGTTTGTGGATATGATAACCATCAATCAGCATATAGCCTATGGGACTGAGCCTGTAATATGATGAAGCTTTGGAGAACTTGTACTCCTAGGTTTATTGGTGCCAATATTAGTACTGATCATTTATCTAATGATTTGTAATTTACATTCAAGTTCATTTCAGGGCACAGGCATCATTTCAGTAAAAGCTCTTAATGATGTTAGCATCAAAACAATACTTTTATTCATACATTTTCCTCAAAGTTATGTCACACCAGGGAGCTCAACAGGGAGTTCAAGAATGCTTAAAGGGGAAATCTGGGATTGGTAATTGGACTTTTAAATGTAATTTAGAAATGCCTCTGAGCTTAGTTAAAGTAGCTGGGCAACCGCGTTGCTGTTGTTTGAATCCCAGATTGCCACTTTAAATGTAGTGGTTTGTTTACCATCTATCAGTCGTACCAATTGAGGAAAAAATATCTTTAGGACAAGCAACACCAGCCTCTGGCAACATTTGCTTGAACCTTTTCCCTTGTTTTTTTTTTGCACTGAAAGAGCACTCAAACATGTGATCTAGTAACAAGAGGAAGAAAATACTTTATAACATGTTCCTTTTGGTGTGTAAAGGGAGCGGATGTTTAAATGTTTCCACCTAGCCTCCTCACTCAGGGGAATACTTTCCAGCCTCTAATGTCTAGCACATCATCACCACCAAGATGGCGTAGCAGTCGGACGTGTGTTTTGTCTTGTCCCGTCCTGTATAGTGTAAATATAGTTTTTCCTCGTTTTTTTTTCTGTATATATTTCGTACATATTTTAATCTCACTTTCCAACTACAGGCTGAATATACTCTCCTGCAACCCGCATCACCCAATGTGGTACGGATCTGCTTTTTCTATACTTTAGAATCGGAACCCTCATCAGAAGCTAGCCGCTAACTAGCTACTAGCTAGCCACTGCTAGCGGTCTTCAACGCTAACTAGGACACCAGCGCGACATCTACCCAAAGCATATCAGACTGCTTTTTCTCTACCACATCTCCGGATTCCTACCGCAAGCTCTGAACCTTTATACCGGATCATCGTAAATAGCTAGCTGCAATCCGAGTGGCTACTCCTGGCTAACGTCTCTGTCCCAGAGCAAGCACCAGTTAGCCTGGAGCTAGCCTCGAGCTAAGCCCATCTCCCGACTAGCCGAAGAGGTCCAAAAATACCTAATTTGCCAATTGGCCTGGACCCTCTACTGACCCTCTACTGCCGACACGGAGCCCCGCCGATCCATCACGACTGGTCCGCCGACATAATCGTCCGAGGGGGTTTCAACAGGCTTTTCCGCTGCGACATCGCCAAAGATCCATCTGCTGGCCAAGGCCCGCGAGCTTTCTGAATCGCTGTATCTCCAGCTCACCGCATGAAGAGGAATAAACAGACTCACCCCATCGCGACGTCCCCCAAAGGTTAACTCTCTAGCCCTCGCTATCTCCCTGCTTGCTAATTCGGCCTGCTAACGGCTAGCTTGTCAAGCTCCGGTCCGCTAACTGCTACCTTGTCTAGCTCGGGCCTACGAACTGTTAGCTTGTTAGCACAGGCCTGCTAACCGTCTGAACCACCGCGTCCCAATCACTCTCTGACCCCATTTACTTTCTATCTCTTTTTGATTTTTAATTTGTTTATACCTTCCGGAAACCTGCCTCACCCAATGTGATACGGAATCGCTATTACTTTTACTCTTATTTTTATTTTTATGACACACTCAAGAACCTCCAGACGCTAACCAGCTAACTAGCTACAAGCTAGTTAGTCATTGTTAGTTTTAAAAAAAACCTGGATAACACTCGCCAGCCCAGCCCCCTGCCCATCCACCGCTGCCCCCTGGACACTGATCTCTTGGCTACATAGCTGACGCACGCTGGACTGTCCATTAATCACGGTACTCCTTTCTGCTTGTTTGTCTTACCTGTCGGCCCCGTTGCCTAGTCAACGCCATTTTACCTGCTGTTTGTTGTGCTAGCGGATTAGCCTCGCCTACTGTTTTTAGCTAGCTTTCCAAATTCAACACCTGTGATTACTGTATGCCTCGCTGTATGTCTCTCTCAGATGTCAATATGCCTTGTATACTGTTGTTCAGGTTAGTTATAATTGTTTTAGTTCACAATGGAGCCCCTAGACCCACTCTGCATACCCCTGTTACCTCCTTTGTCCCACCTCCCACACATGCGGTGACCTCACCCATTACAACCAGCATGTCCAGAGATACAACCTGTCTCATCATCACCCAGTGCCTGGGCTTACCTCCGCTGTACCCGCACCCCACCATACCCCTGTCTGCGCATTATGCCCTGAATATATTCTACCATGCCCAGAAACCTGCTCCTCTTATCCTCTGCCCCCAACGCTCTAGGCGACCAGTTTTGATAGCCTTTAGCCGCACCCTCATTCTACTCCTTCTCTGTTCCGCGGGTGATGTGGAGGTAAACCCAGGCCCTGCATGTCCCCAGGTACCCTCATTTGTTGACTTCTGTGATCGAAAAAGCCTTGGTTTTATGCATGTCAACATCAGAAGCCTCCTCCCTAAGTTTGTTTTACTCACTGCTTTAGCACACTCTGCTAACCCTGATGTCCTTGCCGTGTCTGAATCCTGGCTCAGGAAGGCCACCAAAATTCAGAGATTTCCATACCCAACTATAACATCTTCCGTCAAGATAGAACTACCAAAGGGGGCGGAGTTGCAGTCTACTGCAGAGATAGCCTGCAAAGTAATGTCATACTTTCCAGGTCCATACCCAAACAGTTCGAACTACTAATTTTGAAAATTACCCTCTCCAGAAATAAGTCTCTCACTGTTGCCGCCTGCTACCGGCCACCCTCAGCTCCCAGCTGTGCCCTGGACACCATTTGTGAATTGATCGCCCCCATCTAGCTTCAGAGTTTGTTCTGTTAGGTGACCTAAACTGGGATATGCTTAACACCCCGGCAGTCCTACAATGTAAGCTAGATGCCCTCAATCTCACTCAAATCATCAAGGAACCCACCAGGTACAACCCTAACTCTGTAAACAAGGGCACCCTCATAGACGTCATCCTGACCAACTGGCCCTCCAAATACACCTCCGCTGTCTTCAACCAGGATCTCAGCGATCACTGCCTCATTGCCTGTATCCGCCACGGAGCCGCAGTCAAACGACCACCCCTCATCACTGTCAAACGCTCCCTAAAACACTTCTGTGAGCAGGCCTTTCTAATCGACCTGGCCCGGGTATCCTGGAAGGACATTGACCTCATCCCGTCAGTTGAGGATGCCTGGTCATTCTTTAAAAGTAACTTCCTCACCATTTTAGATAAGCATGCTCCGTTCAAAAATGCAGAACCAAGAACAGATACAGCCCTTGGTTCACTCCAGACCTGACTGCCCTCGACCAGCACAAAAACATCCTGTGGCGGACTGCAATAGCATCGAATAGCCCCGTGATATGCAACTGTTCAGGGAAGTCAGGAACCAATACACGCAGTCAGTCAGGAAAGCTAAGGCCAGCTTCTTCAGGCAGAAGTTTGCATCCTGTAGCTCCAACTCCAAAAAGTTCTGGGACACTGTGAAGTCCATGGAGAACAAGAGCACCTCCTCCCAGCTGCCCACTGCACTGAGGCTAGGTAACACGGTCTCCACCGATAAATCCACGATTATCGAAAGCTTCAATAAGCACTTCTCAACGGCTGGCCATGCCTTCCGCCTGGCTACTCCAACCTCGGCCAACAGCTCCGCCCCCCGCAGCTCCTCGCCCAAGCCTCTCCAGGTTCTCCTTTACCCAAATCCAGATAGCAGATGTTCTGAAAGAGCTGCAAAACCTAGACCCGTACAAATCAGCTGGGCTTGACAATCTGGACCCTCTATTTCTGAAACTATCTGCCGCCATTGTCGCAACCCCTATTACCAGCCTGTTCAACCTCTCTTTCATATCGTCTGAGATCCCCAAGGATTGGAAAGCTGCCGCAGTCATCCCCCTCTTCAAAGGGGAGACACCCTGGACCCAAACTGCTATAGACCTATATCCATCCTGCCCTGCCTATCTAAGGTCTTGAAAGCCAAGTCAACAAACAGGTCACTGACCATCTCGAATCCCACCGTACCTTCTCCGCTGTGCAATCTGGTTTCCGAGCCGGTCACGGGTGCACCTCAGCCACGCTCAAGGTACTAAACGATATCATAACCGCCATCGATAAAAGACAGTACTGTGCAGCCGTCTTCATCGACCTCGCCAAGGCTTTCGACTCTGTCAATCACCATATTCTTATCGGCAGACTCAATAGCCTCGGTTTCTCGGATGACTGCCTTGCCTGGTTCACCAATTACTTTGCAGACAGAGTTCAGTGTGTCAAATCGGAGGGCATGCTGTCCGGTCCTCTGGCAGTCTCTATGGGGTGCCACAGGGTTCAATTCTCGGGCCGACTCTTTTCTCTGTATATATCAATGATGTTGCTCTTGCTGCGGGCGATTCCCTGATCCACCTCTACGCAGACGACACCATTCTATATGGTCATTGGACACTGTGCTATCTAACCTCCAAACGAGCTTCAATGCCATACAGCACTCCTTCCGTGGCCTCCAACTGCTCTTAAACGCGAGTAAAACCAAATGCATGCTTTTCAACCGATCGCTACCTGCACCCGCATGCCCGACTAGCATCACCACCCTGGATGGTTCCGACCTTGAATATGTGGACATCTATATACCCTAGTAAAACTGACTATCCTACCGATCCTCGATTTCGGCGATGTCATCTACAAAATGGCTTCCAACACTCTACTCAGCAAACTGGATGCAGTCTATCATAGTGCCATCCGTTTTGTCACCAAAGCACCTTATACCACCCACCACTGCGACTTGTATGCTCTAGTCGGCTGGCCCTCGCTACATATTTGTCGCCAGACCCACTGGCTCCAGGTCATCTACAAGTCCATGCTAGGTAAAGCTCCGCCTTATCTCAGTTCACTGGTCACGATGGCAACACCCATCCGTAGCACACGCTCCAGCAGGTGTATCTCACTGATCATCCCTAAATCCAACACCTCATTTGGCCGCCTTTCGTTCCAGTACTCTGCTGCCTGTGACTGGAACGAACTGCAAAATCGCTGAAGTTGGAGACTTTTATCTCCCTCACCAACTTCAAACATCAGCTATCCGAGCAGCTAACCGATCGCTGCAGCTGTACATAGTCTATTGGTAAATAGCCCACCCATTTTCACCTACCTCATTCCCATACTGTTTTTATACTGTTTTTTTTTTATTTATTTACTTTTCTGCTCTTTTGCACACCAATATCTCTACCTGTACATGACCATCTGATCATTTATCACCCCAGTGTTAATCTGCAAAATTGTATTATTCGCCTACCTCCTCATGCCTTTTGCACACATTGTATATAGACTGCCCATTTTTTTTTCTACTGTGTTATTGACTTGTTAATTGTTTACTCCATGTGTAACTCTGTGTTGTCTGTTCACACTGCTATGCTTTATCTTGGCCAGGTCGCAGTTGCAAATGAGAACTTGTTCTCAACTAGCCTACCTGGTTAAATAAAGGTGAAATAAATAAAAAAAAAAAAAAAAAGAATTCACAAATGTGTGTGGGAATAACAGTACAATGTTCAATCACACAAGCAGAGTGATGGACAGATAATGTACTGTACAAGCCTCTCCCTCCCTCCTGCTCTCTTTCTCTATATATCTCTCTGTTCTAATTACACCGGTGACCCGTTTATAATAGCAATAAGTGACCTCTGGGGTATGTGATATATATGGCCTAAAAACATCCCTTAGTCGTGGTATATTGGCCATACACCACACCTCCTCGGGCCTTATTGCTTAATTATACCACAGCGTTGTTGAATACTCATTTCTGATTGGCTAGAATGACATTCTAAAATGGACATTAAAACCAGATAATGAGACAGTTGGAAAAGATATCGGGTCAGTTGGAAAAGATATCGGGACACCTTGCAAACATGACACAATATGCGCCTACACATGCAGACCATACTTGCTACAAAGTTACAGGAAGCTAAACCAACTACTACACAAACTGAAATTGGATACATTGTAAACGCAGGTCCAACAAGGAAAAAAACGTGAGCATTCATTTGTTTTTGCATTGTTTTTTTGGAGCACCTGATGACCTAACATGGTGAGTGATGAACCTGAATTTCTCCTGTCCCCTCCGCCGCTAAAGCTGTCAAATCCTCCCACATGTTTATAGTTTCACCAGCTGTTTCCAGCAACTGATCTTTTTGAATTTGGTTGTCATATTGGCAGGTTTGCTAGCAACAAACTATTTAGCTAGCTTCTAGCTTAGTGTTCGATATGGAATGCAATCTCCTCGTAATTAACAGTCAGTGTTGATGAGTGTCCTGACGAGAATGCTAACTTTTTAAAACTATGCCATATAACTATGCTATATGTATATGACGTGGGATGGAAACCTGCCGAGCCAACCGAGGCAAGGAAACCTCTCGAGCCAGCTTGGGTGTGGAAGCCCGACGAGCTGGCTTAGGCACCCCCGGTTCCATCGGCGGCTCCAGACCGATGTCACCACCAACCGGAAACGCCAGTACACCCCGATGCTTCGTATGTTGGCTGCTGCATTCTGTCACATGGGATGACGCCGGAGAGACTAAGCAAATACTGGGAGTCAAACATGTAATAAGGAACGGACATGGAATGAGGCAGGAACAGCGTCAGCAAACGAGTAATACAGACAAAAAACTATTAATGCAGCAGCAGGGAACAGAGCAAGGGATCTGACAAATATAGGGGAGGAAATACACAGGTGATGAATGAGTCCAGGTGAGTCCAATATCGCTGATGCGCATGATGAGGGAAGGCAGGTGTGCGTAATAGATGGCAGGAGTGCATGATGCAGGGCGGGGGCAAGCGGGAACAGACATGACAAACAAAGCATGTTCAGAGTGCATAACAGGAGACTACTATGACTCAACAGTCACATTGAATTTGACTGCGGTCATGACTCACGACTGCCGGTGTGGCGGCAGTACAGTCACCACAATAGCCCTAGTCGTGACTGTGTTAGCCAGAGCTAGCTGGCTAGCTAGCAAGCAAGGGATAAGGATATTGCAAGTGAGCATGGCAACAGACCTTAAAGAACAGACGACTGGGTTGCATCCATAAACATCGAACTAATTGAACAAACGACTGGCAACCAAAAGATGAGAAAGTATGAGTTTGCTCATATATAAAAATATATATATATATTTATATACATGAAGTACCAGTCAAAAGTTTGGACACACCTATTCATTCAAGGGTTTTTCATTATTTTTACCATTTACTACATTGTAGAATAATAGTGTAGACATCAAAACTATGAAATAACACATGGAATCATGTAGTAACCAAAAACGTGTTAAAAAAGTGTCAAAATATATTTTTTAGTTTAGTTTCTTCAAAGTAACCACCCTTTGCCTTGATGACAGCTTTGCACACTCTTGGCATTCTCTCAACCAGCTTCACCTGGAATGCTTTTCCAACAGTCTTGAAGGAGTTCCCACATATGCTGAGCACTTGTTGGCTGCGTTTTCTTCACTCTGCGTCCAACTCATCCCAAACCATCTCAATTGGGTTGAGGTTGGGTGATTGTGGAGGCCAGGTCATCTGATGCAGCACTCCATCACTCTCCTTCTTGGTCAAATAGCCCTTACACAGCCTGGAGGTGTGTTGGGTCATGGTCCTGTTATTTCATAGTTTTGATGTCTTCACTATTATTCTATATTATTCTATATTACTATTATGTAGAAAATAGTAAAAATAAGGAACAACCTTGATTGAGTAGGTGTGTCCAAACTTTTGACTGGTGTTGTAAATATGTAAAATACCGGTAAATGTATGCTTAGTATTGTTTTTTTGGCAGCTGTGGTATAAGTGAGATAAACAGCTTAAACAAACGCAAAGCAATAAACTTTGCTTTTATTCTGCTGCAGAGGTTGTGACTGTGTAGCTGTACCTAGTTGGCTAGCTAGCAACAAACAAGGGATAAGAACGTTCCAACTGAGCATGGCAACGGAACATAAAGAACGAACGACTGGGCTGCGTCTGTAAATATCGAACGAATCGAACGAACGATTGGGTCGCGTCTCTGGCAACCAAAAGATGGGAACGCATGAATTCGCTTACAAAGATTATTTTTTATTCTACCCTTAAATGCGTGCTTTCATATTGGTTTCTTTGGCAACTGTGGTATAAGCAGGATTAACGCCTCCGTGCTGTACATTACCTTGTAAAAATGAACTCTGCAAAGGGAGTCGTCTCCTTCTCGTCCTGTTGCGTCATCCATTATTTCCAATATAATGTACAGAACGTTGGCGTTAATTCTTTACTTATGCTTTGTTAGATAACAGCCCATAATTATCAGATTGATCTTTCAAAAACAGACTTCCAGAAAGACCGCTATGTGTGTAGAATGTCTCCAGGCAATTAGACAACAACAATCTGTAAGAGCTGAGAGTGTGCAGAGATGTCAGGCAGAAGGCCATGGTGAGTTTAATCCATTGTGAAGTGTGGAGCCACAGTGAATAAGCTGGTAAGCACCCATTCAATGCCAGGGACTAGCCTTGTGGAGCTAGCCCAATCCCAGCACAGCAGGCGAGGGAACAGCGAGCAGGCTCGCAGAGTTTTTTCAAAAGTGCTGATTACGTGTGCTACTTCATTATTATTATTTTTTACCTCTTTCATAATGCACGTCCTAAACTTCAGCCTGATTAGTCCAATGTTTTCATGTGTCCGACCCACTGTTAGCTTTGTATTCATAGAACACTATGGGGGCTGGTGGTTCACACCAATTCAAGTAAATGGATCAAGCACACACACGCACGCACACATGGACACACACAGACACACACACACGCAGTGACAATATTACGTCTTGACCTTGGATATTTTATCACAGCTCGGAGGCCTTTTAAGTCTTGCCTGATTTGGAGAACAGGTTCAGTATCCTTGTGCAAAAGGTCCTCAATTGTCATTCAGCTCCCTACTGATGTACTGGCTGAAAGAGAGGCATGGCTATATTTCCTAAAAGACACAAAATTGTGCCAGAACATTCTTTAAATAAGTGAAACTTCGAGATTTGTTATCATTTTTAAGCTGCATCTTACGTGGGTTTATTCTGAGTGCCCCATTGTTGTGCGTAAACAAACAAGCATTCCAGTTAGTAAATCCAAAGTGTGGTGCCATTTTAAAAATGAATACATACATTTATTTATATGCAAGATATATGACCTGTAACTTAATCTTGCAGCTCTTTAACCAGGCTATAATTAAGCAATAAGGCCCGAGGGGGTGTGGTATATGGCCAAAATACCATGGATAAGGGCTGTTATTAAGCACGACGCAACGCGGAGTGCCTGGACACAGCCCTTAGCCGTGGTATATTGGCCATATACCACAAACCCCTGAGGGGCCTTATAGCTATTTTAAATTGGTTACCAACGTATTTAGGCCATTAAAAATACATGTTTTGTCATACCCGTGGTATACGTGTCTGATATACCATGGCTGTCAGCCAATCAGCATTCAGGGCTCGAACCACCCAGTTTATAATGAGTTATTAGCAACAACCTGATTAAAATTGTATCTGTCCATGCATTTTTGAGTGAGCCAGAGAGTCACTAAAGTGGGAATCAGTGAGAATAAAACAGTATGATGTACAGCCTGCACACATGTTAATTACGTCCACTGATTTTCTCCCTGAAAGCTTAAAAAGAGAAGGAAGCACGATATTACTGTCAGTCTGTAACTCCCTGGGTCCTAAAGCATTCTGCAAAATATATGTATGGGCGACTTTAGTCAGACTTACAATATCAGGTAGAAGGTTCATTAGCTAAGAGAAATCGCAAACAGCGATGTCTGTCACACCTAAGGTGCTAAGGTGTTCACCTTTTGCTACATCATTAGTACATTTGGTACTGAAAAGTGAAAGGCAGACACTATTATTTCAAAGTAGTAGCTCACCCAAAACTCTGTAATGAGTATGCCGCTATGGCCACAATCAGGGACAGCGTGGGACCAGAAATCGACCCTGGGATTTCTGACACACAGGCCAATTTTTTAAACTTTTAACCCCCCACACTGGCCCATTTTTTGAAACTCGAGGCCCCCATCATTAGCCAAATAATTATAATTTTGCACAAAAAAAACATGGTAGACAGGGCCACTGGGCTAAATATGGAACAGCCCATCTGGCATTTCTGGCCACAGTCATTTGAATCTGAGGGTTAGTCCAAAAGCCTTGGCATTTACCTCACCACATGATCGAACCTACTTTGTCAGACCAATGTTTTTCTTTATTTGAACACAACAGTGGAATCCCCCAAGGACTGAACCATAACTGGGTTTGGACCTTTGCTTTAACGAGTAGAAAAGAAGGGAAAACAACCACTCTGATAACGTTTGGGCTACTCAATTCTCTGGCTTCCAAATCATTGTCATACCATATTGGTTTAGATGCAAAAAAAAGGGGTCGAGACACACCAGTAGCTGCTTTAGACTTGTGAAGTTGAGGAATCAGAAGTGGAAGGATGAACCTGTTAGCGATTCCACTGCCGATTTGCGTTATGTGACACTGCAGCAACAATAGCAACAAACAAAAAGCTGAAGCATAGATTTGTTCAAACCAAATAAAGTTTTCATCTTTTATAATCATATCTTAATATTTAATTGGTGTGCTGTACAACTTGTCATGTAAGAGCTAATTTGGGATGCAGTTTCCATATGTTCTATATTTTGAATTATTTTGCATCTGTAAGACCATCTGTTGGACTACTGCATCAGTCACACAGCTCTCTCTCTCTCTCTCTCCCTCCATCCATTAATTCCTTTCTTTTTTTCCCTCCCTCCCTTTCTTTCTTTCTTTCTTTCTCTCCCTCTTCCCCTCCCCCCCTTTCTTTCTCTCCCTCTTCCCCTCCCCTTGGAACTCATTGTCATGTACAGTATGACTCGTGGAGATGATCACTGAGACTGACAGGTAATTCAGTACCTGAATTGCAGCCTTGGCTGATGGTATAAATGGTAGGAGTCACCAGGGGCGGTAGCAGAAGGGAGGCCCGGGCTGGCATTAGCCACCCCTCAAATATGATTGGCCACCCTTAGTTAAATTGGTTCAGATTTGAGAGAAAAGATGGTGCGCTTGTTCTGGTACTATAGAGGCTGGCTTTAGGGCCATGCGGATGCCTTGGAGTGGGTGTGACGTCTGTAATTGTCTGGCTGGCTTTAGGACTATGGAGAGGCAACAGCAGTAAGTTAATCCTGAACAGTACAATTTCTCTCTCAGTTGAGTTGACAAAAGCAGTGCAGAGGTGGAAAATGCCTGGGTAACTGCTGTTTGACTTGACAGGAAACTAGAGTTTTTAATCCCGGTGTTGAGCTAGTGTGTAGCAGCTAATTGCTGTGTGGCATGTTTGTCCTAGAATGTTATCTATTCCCATTATCAGTATTTTTCATTTGTTAGAGATGTCCACCAGCATAATACCGGAGTCAGAGACTCTAATATTCACAGTTTTAAATATAAGAGTAATGGTAAGTTAAACCCTTTTATATACAAGCGTTGTTAAGTGAAACAAACTACTACAGCAACTCAAAGACATACCGACCCATTTACATTACATTTACATTTAAGTCATTTAGCAGACGCTCTTATCCAGAGCGACTTACAAATTGGTGCGTTCACCTTAAGACATCCAGTGGAACAGCCACTTTACAATAGTGCATCTAAATCTTTTAAGGGGGGGTGAGAAGGATTACTTTATCCTATCCTAGGTATTCCTGAAAGAGGTGGGGTTTCAGGTGTCTCCGGAAGGTGGTGATTGACTCCGCTGTCCTGGCGTCGTGAGGGAGTTTGTTCCACCATTGGGGGGCCAGAGCAGCGAACAGTTTTGACTGGGCTGCGCGGGAACTGTACTTCCTCAGTGGTAGGGAGGCGAGCAGGCCAGAGGTGGATGAACGCAGTGCCCTTGTTTGGGTGTAGGGCCTGATCAGAGCCTGGAGGTACTGAGGTGCCGTTCCCCTCACAGCTCCGTAGGCAAGCACCATGGTCTTGTAGCGGATGCGAGCTTCAACTGGAAGCCAGTGGAGAGAGCGGAGGAGCGGGGTGACGTGAGAGAACTTGGGAAGGTTGAACACCAGACGGGCTGCGGCGTTCTGGATGAGTTGTAGGGGTTTAATGGCACAGGCAGGGAGCCCAGCCAACAGCGAGTTGCAGTAATCCAGACGGGAGATGACAAGTGCCTGGATTAGGACCTGCGCCGCTTCCTGTGTGAGGCAGGGTCGTACTCTGCGGATGTTGTAGAGCATGAACCTACAGGAACGGGCCACCGCCTTGATGTTAGTTGAGAACGACAGGGTGTTGTCCAGGATCACGCCAAGGTTCTTAGGAGGAGGAGGAGGAGGAGGGAGGAGGACACAATGGAGTTGTCAACCGTGATGGCGAGATCATGGAACGGGCAGTCCTTCCCCGGGAGGAAGAGCAGCTCCGTCTTGCCGAGGTTCAGCTTGAGGTGGTGATCCGTCATCCACACTGATATGTCTGCCAGACATGCAGAGATGCGATTCGCCACCTGGTCATCAGAAGGGGGAAAGGAGAAGATTCATTGTCTGTCGTCTGCATAGCAATGATAGTTGACCCTACCCTCTTTCAAAAATAACGTCAAAAGCTGGCCAATGAGTGAACAGTAAACCCGTTTTTTGTCTGTATCTAATAAGTATAATAATAGTGACACCAATGGATTTAACTCCCCGACTTAAAAAAAATCAATCTACTGTGTATATACGTATGTATTTTTCTTTTACTGGCAAATACAATCAATCATTCGATTGAGGTGAATGAAGCTACAGCAGCCAAGGTGATAATGGTTTGTTTTTGCTGTTCTCCAAATAGCACTTAAATTGTGTAGAAATGCAGTAGGCCTAAATCATCTTTGTAAAAATTCATTGGAGTGGAAAATACTATTATTATTTTAATAATTTTTGGTTGTAATTTTTTACCCCCCTTTTTCTCCCCAATTTCGTGATTAAGATCTTGTCTCATCACTGCAACTTCCCAACAGGCTCGGGAGAGGCGAAGGTCGAGTCATGTGTCCCCGAAAATCATGACCCGCCAAACTGCGCTTCTTTTATTTTTTTTGTGTTTTTTTTTTGTGTGTGAATTTTACCCCTTTTTTCTCCCCGATTTCGTGGTATCCAATTGTTTTAGTAGCTACTATCTTGTCTCATCGCTACAACTCCCGTACGGGCTCAAGAGAGACGAAGGTTGAAAGTCATGCGTCCTCCGATACACAACCCAACCAAGCCGCACTGCTTCTTAACACAGCGCGCATCCAACCCGGAAGCCAGCCACACCAATGTGTCGGAGGAAACACCGTGCACCTGGCAACCTTGGTTAGCCCGCCACAGGAGTCGCTGGTGCGCGATGAGACAAGGATATCCCTACCGGCCAAGCCCTCCCTAACCCGGACGACGCTAGGCCAATTGTGCGTCGCTCGCTTAACCCGGAAGCCATCTGCACCAATGTGTCAGAGGAAACACAGTTCAACTGGCGATTCAATTAAGCCTGCAGGTCCGCCAGGCTGTAGTGATGCCGCAACAGCTCTTAGCCGTGGTATATTGGCCATATACCACAAACCCCTGAGGTGCCATATAGCTATTATAAACTGGTTTCCAACGTATTTAGGCCAGTAAAAATACATGTTTTGTCATACCTGTGGTATACGGTCTGATATACCATAGCTGTCAGCCAATCAGCATTCAGGGCTCGAACCATCCAGTTTATAATGAGTTATTAGCAACGACCTGATTACAATTGTATCTGTCCATGTATTTTTGAGTGGGCCAGCGAGTCACTTTATTGGAGGGGCTGTTACCACTGAACATGTACACTGAGTGTACAAAACATTAGGATCAGTTTCCTAATATTGACTTGCACACCCTTTTTGCCTCAGAACAGCCTCAATTTGTTGGGGCATGGACTATACAAGGTGTCGAAAGCGTTTTACAGGGATGCTGGCCCATCTTGTCTCCAATGCTTCCCATAGTTGTGTCAAGTTGACTGGATGTCCTTAGGGTGGTGGACCATTCATGATACACAAGGGAAACTGTTGAGCTTGAAAAACGTTGCAGTTCTTGGCACACTCAAACCGGTGCGTTTGGCACCTAGTGCCATACCCCTGTTCAAAGGCACTTAAATATTTTGTCTTGCCCATTAACCCTCTGAATGGCAACCATACACAATCCATGTCTCAATTCAGGGGTGCAACTCTGGTTTTAGAAGAGGGGGGGACATAATTATTAAACACTCCGAACAGCCTACCCGTCTGCTCGGAGGCATCCGCATGGTTCTAAAGCACACCGTTGCCTCATTTTGTATCACATTCCGAGGACAAAAACGCATCTTCAGAATGTGTGTGTGTGGGGGGGGACTTTCCCAGTGAAAGTTGCAACCCCTGTCTCAATTGTCTCAGCATTTAAAATCCTTCTTTAACCTGTCTTCTTCCCTTCATCCACACTGGCCAAAGTGGCTTTAACAGGTGACATTAATAAGGGATCATAGCTTTCACCTGGATTCACCTGGTCAGGCTGTCATGGAAAGAGCAGGTGTTCGTAATGTTTTGTACACTTGCTCTTTCTGACTTGAATACTTTCCTTATGTTAATTTCCAAATGGATTTATTTGAATAAATTAGGTCAGGTACAAATTAAACAGTTGAAACACTTATTCTATTCAATGCATTGTAATTTGAGCAAATGTTCAATGCTATTTGTGATACAATTGGCTAATTCTCAATGGCCATTACTGGTTATTGGTCCCCCCTTGGCCACCCAATCAAAAGAAACCTAGAATCACCCCATTTCACAATGTGCGGTGTCACCCTATTTCGCACACAGCAGACTTTAGCCCACTTTACACTGCTTCCATCCCCCACACTCACACACGCAATACCTCAGACTGTGCTCTCTCTTTCTATAGGCCTAACCCATGTGCGTCATTCCCTCTCCATCCTACATCACCTTCTCTCCAGACTGTGTGCAGCATTCCCCCTCTACCTCTCTCCATACCAAACTGTGTTCCCCTTGAGTCGAAATCACAGATTTTACTCTTTACCATTGACAAGAGATGGTGCTCTCCCCCTATGGCCAGCTTGCGCTCCTCTATACTCGTATAGCCTAAACTGTGGTTGCCTCCCAAATTCCCTATACATTGCATTACTTTAAGAAATCGCTTGATTTTAAAGTAAGACATAGCCCTCCAATCCAGAATTAGGGTGCCTCCTAACTAGCACCCCATTCCCTACACAGTGCACTACTTTTTACCTGAGGGAATTGGGTGCCATTCGGAAAAGGGGATACCTTGTCAGTTGTACAACTAAATGCCTTCAACTGAAATGTGTCTTCCGCATTTAACCCAACCCCTCTGAATCAGAGAGGTGCAGGGGGTTGCCTTAATCGACATCCACGGCACCCGGGGAACAGTGGGTTAACTGCCTTGCTCAGTGGCAGAACAACAGATTTTTACTTTGTCAGCTTGGATTCGATCCAGCAACCTTTCGGTTACTGGCCCAACGCTCTAACCACTAGGCTACCTGCCAATGTAACACTAGACTGTTTCCTCCTTCAAACCCCCAGTTCAGATTGTGGTCTCCCCTCCATTGACTAAACAGTCATCTCCATCCCTGTGGAGCAGGCAGGGCTCCGAGTGCCGAGTGTCCCTGCATTAATTCCAGTATAATTAGACAATCCATCAGTGCATCACTGCTTGTCGACACTGACCCAGCTAGAACCCTGAGGTGTCCATTATTAACACCTATTGTCATGGTCATTACTTATGGACCTTTTGTCTTGTTGTGCCACACCCCAAAAAAGTATAAGTAAATATAAAAATACATAGTCTGTTCGGACTCACAAACATAATCTGGGATTAATTCAATTGTTCCTTGTGGTTGGAACTAATGTGTAACCTTTATTTAACTAGTCAAGTCAGTTAAGAACAAAATCTTATTTACAATGGCGGCCTACCCCGGCCAAACCCAATTATGCGCTGCCCTATTGGACTCCCAATCACAGCCGGATGTGATGCAGCCTGGATTTGAGCCAGGTACTGTAGTGACGCCTCTTGCACTGAGATCCAGTGTCTTAGACCGCTGACTCACTTGGGAGCCCACTAATGTGTGTTATGGAGTGTTGTATTGTAACATGAATCCAATGATTGTCTAATGTGTGCATGATAATGTTACAGATGCTAATCCTATGGTCTTCAAGCACTTTGTATAATGTCCCTGAATTCAGAAGTATTTCTGTAATGAATGTAGATTTTCCTTTACTTGGGTAGTGTAGGCTGGCTGAGTTGTAATCTACCTCCTCTTGGCTGTTGTTAGTCAGTTAGACAAATGGCAAATTAGATGTAAATAAGCATTAGAATCTATAAACAGTGAAATTGTTAGCTAGGATTTAAAATTTCACTGATACGAAACAAGTTTACACATTTGAAGACGTACTCATAATTAGACATGAATGAATGGGGCTAATAACGATGTTTGCTGCAGGTGATTTGTCTCTGTGATGATTGCGTTGGAAATGGACAAGGACAAACATTACATAAACACACATTTCTCATCTTGAGTTTGTCCTCTGCCAAAATATTAGGACTGCTAATTTTCTCTAATTGAATAAATGTTTGGGAAAAAAGCCAAGGGTTTACCCTCCATCAAAAGAGGAGACAGCCCAAGAAAAACATGGCAACTCTGCGTGGGATTCAATAAACATTTTTAAAGCATCTTCTATTTGTTCCTGCGTCATTCACTGGGCAGACCTTCTCGGCTCTGACTCAAAAAATAAGACTGTTTCAAACACGAATCTCATTCTCACACGACTCTCCACGTTTGCCAAGTCCAACGTCCTACACAAGCCCTGTATGTAAATTAAGATCTGCCCAGGTAAATGACCCATGACATGACTTATGATCTCTTTTTTTTTAAAGCTGGGAAAGGATGTATGTCGTAATTTGAGTTAGTACTGGGCCGGGACCTGCCGAAAGCACCGTCTTGTGCCCTACTTAACCTGTCAGGACGGGTCTCCAAACTACTCAATCAAATCTCCATGTGCAACCAGAAAAGAAAGTGTGCAGAGCTGAGAGAAACATTGAAGGGATCAGATGGGGGGGTGTTTATTTCTATTGCAAGGAATTTATCATTCTTCAGCTAAAATACCAGATGGAACCCAGTGCCTTCAGAAAGTATTCATACCTCTTGACTTATTGCACATTTTATTGAGTTACAGCCTTAATTCAAAATGGATGAAATCTGTGTGTGTGTGTGTGTGTGTGTGGGGGGGGGTGGGTGGGGGGGGCACAATAGCCCATAATGAAAAAGTGAAAACATGTTTTTAGAAATGTTTGAAAATGTAATACACAAATATGTAATTTACTCTCCGGCTATTGCGTGTATAGATACACCATCCAAATTGTAATTAATAACTTCACCATGCTCAAAGGGATATTTAATGTCCCTGGTCTTTGTGGTTGAATCTGTGTTTGAAATGCACTGCTCGACTGAGAGAAATTATAGATAATTGTATGTGTGAGGTACAGAGATGAGGTAGTCATTACAAAATCATGTCAAATACTATTATTGCACACAGAGTGAGTCCATTATTATGTGACTTGTTGAGCACATTTGTACTCCTGAACTTATTTAGGCTTGCCATAACAAAGGGATTGAATACATTTTAGCTTTTCATTTTTTATTAATTTGTCAACTTTTTGAAAAACATTATTCCACTTTTAAATGATGGGGTATTGTGTGTAGGCCAGTGAGAAAAAACAAACATAATATAGTTCATTTTAAACTCAGGCTGTAACAACAAAATGTTGAAAAATTCAAAGGGTGTGGATACTTTCTGAAGGCACTGTACATTGTGTACTACTTTTGACCAGAGCCCAAAAAGTAGTGGTCAAAAGTAGTACATGTAGGGAATAGGGGCCATCTGGGACGCACACTACCTGTGGACTGGATGGCTTTGTCTTAAGCCCTACATACAGTCAATTGTTCTGAACTAAAAGCCAATATTAGGCTATCCTTTAAAACCCCCTGAAAAACAGGCGATTTTCATTTCTTTAAGCCTTCAAAGAAAAGGAACCCTTGTGGAAAGCATCCTCCTCCCTCCCTCCATCCCTCAGGAAAAGGACGGATGGATGGTGTAGCCAGCGTAGCTACATTAAACACTGCACCCGCACATGGTGAAATATTAGAGAGGAGGAGAAGGAAAGGCTCCCCAGAATAGCATGTTCCCGCGGGATGGCGGTATGTGGGTGATGCCTGTGCCTGTGTGCAGTTAAGCGGTTATTTATGGAAGACGTTTCGTAATACATCGAGGGTATCCCTTTGATAAGCAACAGTCCCTCTAAAACAGCAACATCAACACATCAACCGCAAGCACGGTAAAACACAACACTGTAACACCATCTGACACCTAAACAGAGAGAAAAAAAAACTCTAGGATTCACTGAGTTTCTCTGAGCTGTCAAGGGAGGCAGGGGAACATAGTGCAGAATGGAGTAGGTGTATGGAGGAATAAAATGGAAATAGTGGAGAATGTTAAATCAATTGGAGAATGTTTGTGAAGGTAGGCCTGGATTATGCATGGCTCTATGTTTTGACTCTCTATTTCTGTGTATTGCCACTAGAGCTCACCCTAGATCAAAAATTACCATCCCTCTGTCATAAGAGAAACAATAAAATAGCTTTTCACCCACAACTGACACATGCACTCATATTGTAAACCAAATCTGTCTTTACCATTGTGCACAATGGACAGCAGGTTCTACGACACTGTCATATATACTGAGTGTACAAAACATTAGGAAAACCTGTTAAATCCAATTCAATCAGTGTAGACAAAAGGGAGGAGACAGGTTAAAGAATTTTTAAGCCTTTAGACAATTGAAACATGGATTGTGTATTTGTGCCATTCCGAGTGTGAATGGGCAGGACAAAATATTGAAGTGCCTTTGAACGGGGTATGGTAGTACAGTAGGTGCAATGCACACCGGTTTTAGTGTGTCAAGAACTGCAACGCTGCTAAGCATTGGAGCCAGCATGGGAACAGTTTTACCACCTTGTAGAGTCCTTGCCCTGATGTTCTGAACACTCCGTGTAGAGAACATCCATAAATACCTGGACAAAGGGGTGACTAGAAAAATGTAATCTGCTGAACACATGCAAGTGTCAATTAAGCCACTGTAATATGGACTAACTGAAAACTGGGTAGTGGCCTACCATTCAGTCAACTCTCTGAAGTTCAGAAAGCAGTGGATCTGTGGATAATAATAGGGAGCAGAAAAGTGCAACATGCTCGCAGCTTCCAACTAGTGATAATGAGCTGTCAGGATTATGAAGTAGCCCATCTAATTTTGAGATAATGACGAATAATGAATAATATGATGTCTCTTGTTGTCTCTCAGACCCTCAGTAGATATGTCAATGGATTCCATACTAATTATCTACCGTACTTCTATCTCTGGAGGCTATGATAATTACACTGTAGAAAGTGGGAAGGCTTACTTTAATTTTGGTGAATCTCTTATACAATGGATTAAAGTTATGTACACCAAACATAGATATAAAATAGTAAATAATGATTACTTCTCAGAAAGTATTGAGCTTTTAAGAGGAGTAAGACAAGGCTGTCCCTTGTCTCCATATCTATTTATCATGGCCATTGAAATGCTAGATACTAAAATTAGATCCAACAAGAACATCAAGAGGTTAGAAATCCAGGAGATAAAACAAAAGAGTCAGTGTATGCCGATGACTCAAGTTTTTTCTTATTTCCGCAATCTGGATCCCTGCACAGTCTCATTGAAGATCACCTTTCTAGCCTCTGGACTAAAACCTTATTATGACAAATGTACCATTTTACGCATTGGATCGTTAAAAATCTGTGTTTACACTACCTTGTAGTTTACCAATAAAATGGGCAGATGGTGAAGTATACATACCTCGTATTTGCATCTTAAAATATATGAATGAAATTCCACATTCAATTTCAATAGAAAGTTAGCAAAAATAGATACGATTCAGCAAACATGGAGAGGTAAATAATTGTCTATTAATGGAAAAATCACATTGATTAACTCTTTGGTCCTATCACAGTTTACTTATTTACTAATGGAAGTCATTTTTTAAATCATATGAGCAAAAAATATTTCATTTTATGCCTATTTATATAATGAATATGAGTTTGGGGGGGCTGAAATGACTAAATATTAAAGCTTTAAACCTCTCACTAAAAGCTTCACTCATATATAAGTTATACTTAAACCCAAAATGGTTCTCCAGTAAATTATTAAGAAAGGCTCATCCTTTATTTAAAAATGGCCTTTTTGCCTTTATACAGATTACAACTTCTCATTTCTGACTAATTGAAAATTAATGTTGTTTAATAATCACCCTTTCTTAAACAAGCCTTACAAAGCTGGTTACAATTTCAGTTTTGTCATACAGATAATATAGAACAAATATTACAACAAACGTTATGGCTAAAATCAAATATACTGATGAATGAAAATTATTCTTTATGGAATTTTTAAAAAAGAAGGTATTATTTGTATTAATTATATTATGAATAGAAACTGAGTTTTGTCACATATGCAGCTATCGGAAATATATGGGAATACCTGCTCAATCCAAATGTACAACCTACTGATTGCAGCATTACCACCAAAAGGCAAGCGGAAAAGGGGGGAGGTAGGGAACTTGTTTGCCTGCCGTATATTAAAGACCAAATTGGCTGAAAGGAATTGGCATAAATAGAAAAATATACCAGTTTCATTTGAGGACAAAATTGTTGGCAGCTGACCCATACAGGTTTAAAAATAATTTAGAAGAGATTTTCGATGTACCGATTCCATGGCACATTGTTTATGAACTAGTACAAAAAACAACATTTGATTAAACACTTAAAGAGTTTTTACATTTAAATTATTATATAAAATTCTTGCTACCAACAGAATGCTATATATACCGGGCATACAACAATCTCAGCTCTGTCGATTTTTCTGTGAAGAGACAGAATCAATAGATCATTTATTCTGGTATTGCCCCAATGTAGCTTGTTTCTGGTCACAGATTCAGGAATGGTTAAAAAATCACAACATGCACTTAAAATGAACCTCACAGTGTTGGGTGATTTGGAAAGCCATAGTCAGTGAATAAATTATATAATAAAAGGTATAATAAAATAGGAAAGGTTTTCATCTTTAGCTCACAGTCTGTGTATACTATACGATTAGAAAGGTTACAAAATTAAGTAAAACATCACAGCACATTTGAAAAATATATGGCACATGGAAACCAAACAAGGGTGGTTTATGGTGATAGGTGGGATGGGCTGAGAGTGGCTGAGGGTTGAGATTAAAGAGCTTATGTTTGGTAATGTATTATTGTTATGTGATTGCTTTATATAAAAAATACCATATACAGTCGTATCAAAAAGTTTGGGCACCCCTGACAATTTCCATGCTTTCCATTTAGAAATAATTGGGTGTTTGGATCAGCAATTTCATTTTGATCTATCAAATAACTGATGGACACAGTAATATTTCAGTAGTGAAATGAGGTTTATTGGATTAACAGAAAATGTGCAATATGCATCAAAACAAAATTAGACGGGTGCATAAATTTGGGCACCCCAATAGAAAAATCACATCAATATTTAGTAGAGCCTCCTTTAGCTAACATAACAGCCTCTAGATGCTTCCCATAGCCTCTAATGAGTGTCTGGATTCTGGATGAAGGTATTTTGGACCATTCCTCCTTACAAAACATCTCCAGTTCAGTTAGGTTTGATGGTTGCCGAGCATGGACAGTCCTCTTCAAATCATCCCACAGATTCTCAATGATATTCAGGTCTGGGGACTGGGATGGCCATTCCAGAACATTGTACTTGTTCCTTTGTATAAATGCCCGGGTAGATTTTGAGCAGTGTTTTGGGTCGTTGTCTTGTTGAAATATCCAGCCCCGGCGTAACTTCAACTTTGTCACTGATTCTTCAACATTATTCCCAAGAATCCGCTGATATTGAGTGGAATCCATGCGACCCTCAACTTTAACAAGATTCCCAGTACCGGCACCGACCACACAGCCCCACAGCATGATGGAACCCCCACCAAATTTTACTGTGGGTAGCAAGTGTTTTTCTTGGAAGGCTGTGTTCTTTTGTCGCCATGCATAACGTCCCTTGTTATGACCATATAACTCAATATTTGTTTCATCAGTCCACAGCACCTTATTCCAAAATGAAGCTGGCTTGTCCAAATGTGCATTTGCATACCTCAAGCGACTCCGTTTGTGGCGTGTGTGCAGAAAAGGCTTCTTCTGCATCACTCTCCCATACAGCTTCTCCTTGTGCAAAGTGCGCTGAATTGTTGAACGATGCACAGTGACACCATCTGCAGCAAGATGATGTTGTAGGTCTTTGGAGGTGGTCTCTGGGCTGTTTCTGACCGTTCTCACCATCCTTCGCCTTTGCCTCTCCGATATTTTACTTGGCCTGCCACTTCTGGCCTTAACAAGAACTGTGCCTGCAGTCTTCCATTTCCTCACTATGTTCCTCACAGTGGACACTGACAGCTTAAATCTCTGAGATAGCTTTTTGTAGCCTTCCTCTAAACCATAATGTTGAACAATCTTTGTTTTCAGGTCAGTTGAGAGTTGTTTTGAGGCCCCCATGTTGCCACTCTTCAGAGGAGAGTCAAAGAGATTACAACTTGGCCACCTTAAATACCTTTTCTCATGATTGGATGCACTTGTCTATGACATTAAAGGCTTAATGAGCTCACCAAACCAATTGTGTGTTGCAATTAATCAGTGCTAAGTAGTTACAGGTATTCAAATCAACAGAATGACAAGGGTGCCCACATTTTTGCATAGCCTATTTTTCACATCTGATTTAATTTCATACAACTTAATATTGCTACACTAAAACTCTTTGTCTGGACAATACCCCAGTACTCAGATTTTATTAGAAAATGAATGGCATGCCACTGTGATCATTTTCTGTGATTACAGAGTAAATTATTATGCAGCCTCAGAGGGGTACCCAAACTTTTTCATACGACTTTATGTAAAATATTTATGTAAAATGTGTACGTCAAATGTATACGTCAAATGTTTGTATACAGTATGTAGCAGAAAAGCTGTAAAAAATAAGAAAAAAGTGTGAAGGCATTGTTAACATTTTTAATCTACCATTTGTTTGCTGGGGGAGGGGGTTACAGGTAAAATATTTGTTGTAACTGTGAACTTCTGAAATTTTGCTCTGGTTTTCGACTGCCATATCAGTTCTGTTATACTCACAGAGATTATTTGTGTTTTCTATCCAAATCTACCAATTATATGCATATCCTATCTTCTAGGCCTGAGTAACAGGCAGTTTACTTTGGGCACGTCAGTCATCTGAAATTCCGACCAAAAACCAGTATGCCAAAGAAGTTAACGGTATCAATGCCTCCTGATTCTTTATTAGAAGAGTGTAAGCTGTCTGCCAAACTTTGTAGCTTACACATTGTGAGGGCAGAACAGTAGAAACTACATGACGGGCCCAGCCACAGGAAGAGTGGATCCCTTCTTCACATCGCCATCAGGCATCATCACAGGGAGGTAAGCCAAGCTCATAATGCAACAACCAAAGGATCAAGGTAACACCCCAGCCTTCCTTCAGCATCCAGATGTAGAGGGCAGCCTATACAACATGCTGGAGAGCAGGCCAAGGTGCTCAAGCTCCAGAGACTCTGGGCAATCAACCCGGACATCAGCTATTTTATTTTATTTAACCTTTATTTAACCAGGTAGGCCAGTTGAGAACAAGTTCTCATTTACAACTGCGACCTGGCCAAGATAAAGCAAAGCAGTGTGACACAAACAACAACACAGAGTTACACATTGAATAAACAAACGTACAGTCAATAACACAATAGAAAAGTCTATATACAGTGTGTGCAACTGGCATAAGGAGGTAAGGCAATAAATAGGCCATAGTAGCGACGTAACTACAATTTAGCAAATTAACACTGGAGTGATAGATGTGCAGATGATGATGTGTAAGTAGGAATACTGGAAATGCTAAATAAAACAATATGGGGATGAGGTAGGTAGTTGGATGGGCTATTTACAGATGGGCTGTGCACAGCTGTAGCGATGGGTAAGCTGCACAGATAGCTAATTTAAAAAAAAAAAAAAATGTATTTCACCTTTATTTAACCAGGTAGGCTAGTTGAGAACAAGTTCTCATTTGCAACTGCGACCTGGCCAAGATAAAGCATAGCAGTGTGAACAGACAACACAGAGTTACACATGGAGTAAACAATTAACAAGTCAATAACACAGTAGAAAAAAAATGGGCAGTCTATATACAATGTGTGCAAAAGGCATGAGGAGGTAGGCGAATAATACAATTTTGCAGATTAACACTGGGGTGATAAATGATCATTTACATTTACATTTAAGTCATTTAGCAGACGCTCTTATCCAGAGCGACTTACAAATTGGTGCATTCACCTTATGACCTCCAGTGGAACAGTAGTGCATCTAAATCTTTTCAGGGGGAGGGGGGGTGAGAGGGATTACTTTATCCTATCCTAGGTATTGGTCAGATGGTCATGTACAGGTAGAGATATTGGTGTGCAAAAGAGCAGAAAAGTAAATAAATAAATAAAAAAAACAGTATGGGAATGAGGTAGGTGAAAATGGGTGGGCTATTTACCAATAGACTATGTACAGCTGCAGCGATCGGTTAGCTGCTCGGATAGCTGATGTTTGAAGTTGGTGAGGGAGATAAAAGTCTCCAACTTCAGCGATTTTTGCAGTTCGTTCCAGTCACAGGCAGCAGAGTACTGGAACGAAAGGCGGCCAAATGAGGTGTTGGATTTAGGGATGATCAGTGAGATACACCTGCTGGAGCGTGTGCTACGGATGGGTGTTGCCATCGTGACCAGTGAACTGAGATAAGGCGGAGCTTTACCTAGCATGGACTTGTAGATGACCTGGAGCCAGTGGGTCTGGCGACGAATATGTAGCGAGGGCCAGCCGACTAGAGCATACAAGTCGCAGTGGTGGGTGGTATAAGGTGCTTTGGTGACAAAACGGATGGCACTATGATAGACTGCATCCAGTTTGCTGAGTAGAGTGTTGGAAGCCATTTTGTAGATGACATCGCCGAAATCGAGGATCGGTAGGATAGTCAGTTTTACTAGGGTAAGCTTGGCGGCGTGAGTGAAGGAGGCTTTGTTGCGGAATAGAAAGCCGACTCTTGATTTGATTTTCGATTGGAGATGTTTGATGTGAGTCTGGAAGGAGAGTTTGCAGTCTAGCCAGACACCTAGGTACTTATAGATGTCCACATATTCAAGGTCGGAACCATCCAGGGTGGTGATGCTAGTCGGGCATGCGGGTGCAGGCAGCGATCGGTTGAAAAGCATGCATTTGGTTTTACTCGCGTTTAAGAGCAGTTGGAGGCCCCGGAAGGAGTGCTGTATGGCATTGAAGCTCGTTTGGAGGTTAGATAGCACAGTGTGCAATGACGGGCCGAAAGTATATAGAATGGTGTCGTCTGCGTAGAGGTGGATCAGGGAATCGCCCGCAGCAAGAGCAACATCATTGATATATACAGAGAAAAGAGTCGGCCCGAGAATTGAACCCTGTGGCACCCCCATAGAGACTGCCAGAGGACCGGACAGCATGCCCTCCGATTTGACACACTGAACTCTGTCTGCAAAGTAATTGGTGAACCAGGCAAGGCAGTCATCCGAGAAACCGAGGCTATTGAGTCTGCCGATAAGAATATGGTGATTGACAGAGTCGAAAGCCTTGGCGAGGTCGATGAAGACGGCTGCACAGTACTGTCTTTTATCGATGGCGGTTATGATATCGTTTAGTACCTTGAGCGTGCCTGAGGTGCACCCGTGACCGGCTCGGAAACCAGATTGCACAGCGGAGAAGGTACGGTGGGATTCGAGATGGTCAGTGACCTGTTTGTTGACTTGGCTTTCGAAGACCTTAGATAGGCAGGGCAGGATGGATATAGGTCTATAGCAGTTTGGGTCCAGGGTGTCTCCCCCTTTGAAGAGGGGGATGACTGCGGCAGCTTTCAATCCTTGGGGATCTCAGACGATATGAAAGAGAGGTTGAACAGGCTGGTAATAGGGGTTGCGACAATGGCGGCAGATAGTTTCAGAAATAGAGGGTCAGATTGTCAAGCCCAGCTGATTTGTACGGGTCTAGGTTTTGCAGCTCTTTCAGAACATCTGCTATCTGGATTTGGGTAAAGGAGAACCCTGGAGAGGCTTGGGCGGGAGCTGCGGGGCGGAGCTGTTGGCCGAGGTTGGAGTAGCCAGGCGGAAGGCATGGCCAGCCGTTGAGAAGTGCTTATTGAAGCTTTCGATAATCGTGGATTTATCGGTGGAGACCGTGTTACCTAGCCTCAGTGCAGTGGGCAGCTGGGAGGAGGTGCTCTTGTTCTCCATGGACTTCACAGTGTCCCAGAACTTTTTGGAGTTGGAGCTACAGGATGCAAACTTCTGCCTGAAGAAGCTGGCCTTAGCTTTCCTGACTGACTGCGTGTATTGGTTCCTGACTTCCCTGAACAGTTGCATATCACGGGGGCTATTCGATGCTATTGCAGTCCGCCACAGGATGTTTTTGTGCTGGTCGAGGGCAGTCAGGTCTGGAGTGAACCAAGGGCTGTATCTGTTCTTGGTTCTGCATTTTTTGAACGGAGCATGCTTATCTAAAATGGTGAGGAAGTTACTTTTAAAGAATGACCAGGCATCCTCAACTGACGGGATGAGGTCAATGTCCTTCCTAATGCTTAAAGTTAGTGAGGGAGATTATGTCTCCAACTTCAGTGATTTTTGCAATTCGTTCCAGTCATTGGCAGCAGAGAACTGGAAAGAAAGGTGACCAAAGGTGTTGGCTTTGTGATGACCACTGAGATATACCTGCTGGAGCGTGTGCTTAGGGTGGGTGTTGTTATGGTGACCAGTGAGCTGAGATAAGGCAGAGCTTTACCTAGCAGAGACTTATAAATGACCTGGAGCCAGTGAGTTTGGCGATGAATATGTAGCGAGGGCCAGCCGATGAGAGCATACAGGTTGCATTGGTGTGTGGTAAATGGGGCTTTGGTGATAAAATGGATGGCACTGTGATAGACTGCATCCAATTTGCTGAGTAGAGTGTTGGAGTTTTTTTGTAAATGTCATCGCCGAAGTTGAGGATCGGTAGGATAGTCAGTTTTACAAGGGTATGTTTGGCAACGTGAGTGAAGGAGGCTTTGTTGCGAAATAGGAAGCCGATTCTAGATTTCATTTTGGATTGGAGATGTTTAATATGAGTCTGGAAGGAAAGTTTACAGTCTAGCCAGACACCTAGTTATTGTAGTTGTCCACATATTCTAAGTCAGAACCGTTCAGAATAGTGATGCTAGTCGGGCAGGCGGGTGCGGGCAGCGATCGGTTGAAGAGCATGCATTTAGTTTTACTACCGTTTACGAGCAGTTGGAGGCCACGGAAGGAGTATTGTATGGCATTGAAGCTCGTTTGGAGGTTTGTTAACACAGTGTCCAAAGAAGGACCAGATGTATACAGAATGGTGTCATCTGTGTAGAGGTGGATCAAGGAATCACCCGCAGCAAGAGCAACATCGTTGATATATACAGAGAAAAGACTCGGCATGAGAATTGAACCCTGTGTTACCCCCATAGAGACAGCCAGAGGTCCGGAAAACAGGCCCTCCGGTTTGACACACTGAACTCTATCTGAGAAGTAGTTGGTGAACCAGGCAAGGCCGTCATTTGAGAAGCCAAGGCTGTTGAGTCTGCCGATAAGAATGTGGTGATTGACAGAGTCGAAATCCTTAGCCAGGTCAATGAAGACGGCTGCACAGTACTGTCTTTTATCGATGTCGGTTTTGGAGTTACAGGATGAAAATTTATGTTTGAAAAAGCTAGCCTTTGCTTTCCTAACTTACTGCGTGTATTGGTTCCTGACTTCCCTGAAGAGTTGCATATTGCAGGGACTATTCGATGATATTGCAGTCCGCCTCAGGATGTTTTTGTGCTTGTCAAGGGCAGTCAGGTCTTGAGTGAACCAAGGGCTATATCTGTTCTTAGTTCTACATTTTTTGATGAGGAAATTACTTTTAAAGAACGAACAGGCATCCTCTACTGACGGGATGAGGTCAATATCCTTCCATGATACCCGGAACACGTCGATTAGAAAGACCTGCTTGCAGAAATATTTTAGGGAGCGTTTGACAATGATGAGGAGTGGTCGTTTTGACCCATAGCGGATGCAGGCAATGAAGCAGTGATCCCTGAGATCCTGATTGAAAACAGCAGAGGTGTATTTGGTGGGCAAGATGGTCAGGATAATATCTATGAGGGTGCCCATGTTTGCAGATTTAGGGTTGTACCTGATGGTTTCATTGATCATTTTTGTGAGATTGAGGGCATCTTAGATTGTAGAACTGCCGGGGTGTTAAGCATATTCCAGTTTAGGTCATCTAACAGAACGAACCCTGAAGATAGATGGGGGGCAGGTTCGAACAGTTCTCCAGCTGTAAGTCGCTCACCCGAGCAATCACAATACTAATCCACATGGCCAAATCCTTCTCCAGGACCCCAGACAGTGACAAGGGCAACCATCTTAAACAAGCCAAAAACACTATCATCAGATGCGTACAGCAAGAACTCTTCAAATAAAAAATCAAGTGCCTCATCATGGGAAAAGAAACACCCTCTCATCATGCCCAAGAACCAACACTTCGCCAATCTGTTGGTGAGGCAATACCACGAGCAAGTTGCACATCAGGGTCGTCACTTCGTCACACTGAAGGTGCAGCCCGGTCAACTGGATTGTGGATCATTGGAAGTAAAAGACTGGTATCCAGCATAATTCATAAGTGTGTGATCTGCAGAAAACTTAGAGGGAAACTGGAAGAGCAAAAACGGCCTCTGATCCTCCGTTTACTCATGTTGGACTGGACATCTTTGAACCCTGGAGCATCACCTCTCGCCGAACCAGAGGAGGCAGCGCTGAAATTAAACGTTGGGCCGTTTTGTTCTCCTGCATGAGTACAAGAGTGGTACACATCACAGTGAATGAGTCGATGTCTACCCCTAACTTCATCATCGCTTTGAGAAGATTCTTCTCTATCCGAGGACTTGCAAAGCAACTTCGCTCGTATCGTGGCACAAACTTCATTGAAGATTAGAACAAATTACTCTGAGATGAGTGCTTACCTTCAAGACCAAGGATGCACATGGACTTTCAATCCCCCTCATCCCTCACATATGGGAGGAGCTTGGCAGAGGATGATTAGAATCGCTCGTCGCATTCTGGATGCCATTCTTCTGGAAGTTAGTTCTACTCGTCTCACACATGAAGTCCTCACCGCACTCATTGCTGAATTCTTGCCATCATGAATGCTCTACCCATAGTTCCAGTGTCCATGGATCCGGAGATGCCAGCAGGTGTTACATCTACAATGCTTCTGACACAAAAGATTGAAACTACAACAGCACCCTTAAGAGACTTCAACCTCAAAGATCTTTACGGCAAGCTATTGAAATATGTCCAGAGCCTCGCAGACACATTCTGGAGAAGATGGAGACAAGAATAGCCGGTGACACTCTAGTCACGCAATTCATTTGCGGGATTTGTGACAGATGTAGCAAAAATTGAAATTGTGGTTTTTACATTGGTACAAGTAGAGAGCTACACAATTGTATATCATACACTACAGTTAAGGAACAATGTGACAATAATTTTGCTTTGAAAGTTGATAAACGTGTAAACTCACTTTTGAGAAAATGGCCTTTGAATATTTTGGTATTACTACTGAAGAACCCTTCTTTGTCTACACCCATTCAGCATCGTTCACACCCTCTAAGCTTTAGCCCCACCCATCTCTTTAAGGGTTGATCTGAGCGTTCTGCACTAACAACAGCAGTCAAACACCCCTGTAAAGACCTTTATTATACACAGATTCAAAATAGCTATTAATAACAAATGTTTGTTTTGTGGTTGTGACCCAGACTCTTAATCATTTATTTTGGGATTGTTCTTATGTCAGAAGATTTTGAAGTGAGTTAGAAGATTTTATTTTAAAATAAACTATTATTGATGTTAATTGGAAAGACTGATATTTTGTTTTATTTTGATCAAAATTACATGGACCCTGATTTAACATTCATTGTTAATTTGTTTATTTTTCATGACAGATTCTTTATCCATGAAATGAAGTGGGCAGAGAACAAACCCCTCTTCACATTGTGTAAAAACAAAAAAGCAAAACGTACCATAAAACATTTAGACTAATTGAAAATGTTTCTCGATATGTAATAACCCTGTCTGCTAGGTTTATGTACTCTTGTTTGTATATTTCTGTTTTTGTATTTGTTTTGTTCATAATAATAATAAAAAACAAAGAAACTATTTTTTAAAATGCAGTCAGGCACCCAAGCTAACTTGCTAGCTACTTCCAGACAAAAATGAGAGAACAGCTCACTGAACATTACTCGCCCTAGCAGAGCTGGTTAGGCTGTTATGTTATCCAGAGCGTTGGTGACTGCAAATGTGCTGTCAGATTGTCCGTTCGTTAAAATTCAGAGCGTTTATTTTGGATGCTCTGGTCATGGAGTAGTGTTGATCCGAACATTCTGACCTCACAACGCAGTCAAGCTCCCAAGCTAACTGGCTAACATTGGCTAGCTTGCTAGCTACCTCCAGACACATAATGAGACAACACTCCACTCTGACTATGTTACTCGCCCTAGCAGAAATGGTTAGGCTGTTTTCAAGTTATCCAGAGAGTTGGTGACTGTAACTGTGCTGCTGGCAACCATTTAGTTATGATTTATGCTGACGTTTGTTGAGCATTTGTAAATTCATCAGTTATTCTGCGCTCTGGGATATTCAGATGAGAGTCTTTTGTTAAAACATGTAGCTAGTTACAGTTGAAGTCTAAACTTTACATACACCTTAGCTAAATACATTTAAACTCAGTTTTTCACAATTCCTGACATTTAATCCTAGTAACAATTCTCTGCCTTATGTCAGTTAGGATCACCACTTTATTTTAAATGTGAAATGTCAGAATAATAGTAGAGAGAATGATTTATTTCAGCTTTTATTTATTTCATCACAGTCCCAGTGGGTCAGAAGTTTACATACACTCAATTAGTATTTGGTAGCATTGCCTTTAAATTGTTTAACTTGGGTCAAACGTTTTGGGTAGCCTTCCACAAGCTTCCCACAATAAGTTGGGTGAATTTTGTCCCATTCCTCCTGACAGAGCTGGTGTAACTGAGTCAGGTTTGTAGGCCTCCTTGCTCGCACACGCTTCTTCAGTTCTGCCCACATATTTTCTATGGGATTGAGGTCAGGCTTTGTGATGGCCATTCCAATACCTTGACTTTGTTGTCCTTAAGCCATTTTGCCACTACTTTGGAAGTATGCTTGGGGTCATTGTTCATTTGGAAGACCCATTTGCGACCAAGCTTTAACTTCCTGACTGATGTCTTGAGACGTTGCTGAGACGTAACATTATTAACATTAACATTATTTTTTCCCCTCATGATGCCATCTATTTTGTGAAGTGCACCAGTCCCTCCTGCAGCAAAACACCCCCATGCTTCACGGTTGGGATGGTGTTCTTCAGCTTGCAAGCCTCCCCCTTTTTCCTCCAAACATAACGATGGTCTTTATGGCCAAACAGTTCTATTTTTGTTTCATCAGACCAGAGGACATTTCTCCAAAAAGTACAATCTTTGTCCCCATGTGCAGTTGCAAACCGTAGACTGGCTTTTCTACGGCGGTTTTGGAGCAGTGGCTTCTTCCTTGCTGAGCGTCCTTTCAGGTTATGTCAATATAGGACTTGTTTTACTATTGATATAGATACTTTTGTACCTGTTTCCTCCAGCATCTTCACAAGGTCCTTTGCTGTTGTTCCGGGATTGATTTGCACGTTTCACACCAAAATACATGAATCTCTAGGAGACAGAACGCTTCTCCTTCCTGAGCGGTATGATGGCTGCGTGTTCCCGTGGTGTTTATACTTACGTACTATTTTTTTGTACACATGAACGTGGTACCTTCAGGCGTTTGGAAATTGTTCCCAAGGATGAACCAGACTTGTGGAGGTCTAAAATTTTTTCTGAGGTATTGGCTGATTTCTTTTGATTTTCCCATGTTGTCAAGCAAAGAGGCACTGAGTTTGAAGGTAGGCCTTGAAATACATCCACAGGTACACCTCCGATTGCCTCAAATTATGTCAATTAGCCTATCAGAAGCTTCTAAAGCGTTCACATCATTTTCTGGAATTTTCCAAGCTGTTTAAAGGCACATTCAACTTAGTGTATGTAAACTTCTGACCCACTGGAATTGTGGTACAGTGAATTATAAGTGAAATAGTCTGTCTCTAAACCTTTTGTTGCAAATATGACTTGTGTCATGCACAAAGTAGACTTGCCAAAACTACAGTTTGTTAACAATACATTTTTGGAGTGGTTGAAAAACTCATTTTAATGACTCCAACCTAAGTGTATGTAAACTTCCAACTTCAACTGTAGCTAGCTGGGTAAATATTGAACCATAATCCTAACTCATGACATTACTACCCTTCATGAATCTGTAGGTAGCTAACCAACCAGGTTCAATGTTAGCTATAACTAGTAAAGCAAATGGGTCTGAGATATGAATAATAAGGACATATACGTTACCTAACAAGCCAGCTAGCTATCAGTACACTTTAACTTGAAATGTAAATACTTCTGCAAAATGAGAAATATAATATCTGAAAATTTATCTAGCTAGACTTTCTTACCCGTGTACATCTGTGGTGGAATTATTGTAATCAAAAGGAGAGACATTCAGATTTCTTCAAAACAATCAAACTTTATATTTTAATTACTGCATTATTGGAGCTGGTCGGTAATCACCCCTGGAGGTGATCACTGAGAACTCAACGAGCTGGATTGAGCCACAGCATTTTTTATAGCAAAGTCCATCCTCCTTCAGTCTACATGACAAACAACTGATTTATAAAATGGGTCACAATGTTAAGATTTTTATGAAAGATACTTATAATTCACAGCAGACAGTATCTGTGTGTCCAAACTCTTGACTGGTACTTGCTTAATTAATTAGATTAATATTATGGTGTTTCTATTCCATGAAAAACGAAAAACCCACTGGGGTTCTGTTAGGATGGAACGGAAAATTTGGCGATGTACAATGTAACGCTCATAAATTCAGAGCTTTGTCAGATTGTCATTTTGTAAATTCAGACTGTTTCGCTCTCACGTTGTAGGGTTGATTTCAGTGTTCTGGTCTTACAATGGCAGTCAAGCACCCAAGCTAACATTGGCTAGCTTGCGAGCTACTTCCAGACACAAATGAGACCACTCTGACCATTTTACTCGCCCTAGCAGAGCTGGTTAGGCAGTTTTCTTGTTAACCAGAGCGTTGGTGACTGTAACTGTGCTGCTGGAAACAATTTAATTAGCCTTTTTTGACGACATTTACTGACACTGGCCATATTCAACGGGTGTTGAGTACTCGTAAATTCATTATTCTGCTCCCTGGTACTCAGACGAGAGTGCTCTGAAATCGGTGTAGATAGCCAGAGTGTCACGTACTGACCATAGTTCTGTTATTTTATTATTTGTTTTAGTATGGTCAGGGCGTGAGTTGGGGTGGGCAGTCTATGTTGGTTTTTCTATGTTGGTTTTTGTGTTCGGCCTAGTATGGTTCTCAATCAGAGGCAGGTGTCGTTAGTTGTCTGTGATTGAGAATCATACTTAGGTAGCCTGGGTTTCACTTTTGGTTTGTGGGTGTTTGTTTCCGTGTGAGCGTTTTGGCCACACGGTACTGTTTCGTTTTTCATTTTGTTCACCTCGTTTATTGTTTTGTACTTCAGTGTTCAGTTCGTTTTGAATACATCATCATGAACACTTACCACACTGTGCTTTGGTCCGATCCTTCTTCCACCCCTGAATGCCGTTACACAGAGTGAATTTATGAAAGCACCCGAATGTCCATTGAGAACGCACAACAACTATACCATTTAGCTAAACTAAGAATGATGGGAATTATCAAGTCAATAAATGTTGGGTAGTTAGATAGCCTACAGTTAATATACTGTCAAGTTTGATGTTGTCACGTTCTGACATTAGTTCCTTTATTATGTCCTTATGTTTTAGTTTGGTCAGGGCGTGAGTTGGGGTGGGTAGTCTATGTTATTTTTTCTATGTTGTGGTTTTGTGTTTGGCCTGGAATGGTTCTCAATCAGAGGCAGGTGTCGTTTGTTGTCTCTGATTGAGAATCATACTTAGGTAGCCTTTTCCCACCTGTGTTTTGTGGGTAATTATTTCCTGTTTAGTGTTTTTTCCATTCACCTCACGGGACTGTTCGTTTGTCATTTATTGTTTTGTTCAGTTATTTTATAAAAAATATGAACAATTACCACGCTGCGCTTTGGTCCTCACCTTCTTCCACCACAGACGATTGTTACAGATGTATAACTACTAACGTTAGGTAGATAGCTAACATACCGGTACATACTGCTGTAATGATATGCTATGTGGTTCGTAAGGACAGAGTAGTTAACAAATTGTCAGCCGGCATAATGTGTAAGGTAACTTATTTGAAAAGTCATTACTTTATTACGTTGAGTAGCAAGCTACAGAGAGGAACAATCGTTAGCGCACTGGACTTCGGGCAAGAAGGTTGAGGGGTCGAAACCTGCTCCCTGCTTGTTTCATTTGAAGTTGTGCACAATTATCAGTGTATTATTTGGTTTATATTGCCCATTCATTGTCAGTTAGAGACACAGTAGTGCATTGGGACCCAAAAGCATCATCAGTGCTCTAACTCCCCCTTGGTCGTTAGGCCAAATCTGGTCTGTGATAGGACACAGGTTTTTCACACCTAGCTCGGCTATTAGACTATTCTTTAGTAAAGGTTGAATAGTCTATTATTCAGCTATTAGCCCCCTCCCCAACTTGCAACAAATGGATGTCTTTTTGACGAGAGCAAAACTTTTTTATTTTCAATCAAAAATCCTTGTTCTGAAAGCAAAAACGAGGCTTCAAAGTAAAAAAAAGAAATGTTGCAATCAAATATTTTGTAAAGCGCAAAACTTTATGCATTTTATTCCCCAGAACAAAAAATGTATTTGAAAACAAAACTCCATTTTAATTTCGCTATCATCCACCTTCCGTTTTGGCCATTTTTTGAGTGTCAGTTTGGCTACAACCAATACTGTTCAGCCTTTCTTTCCGACACAAAGGAAGTCATAGCGGACACCTACGAAGAAGGGCTGTGTGATGATGGCATCTCAGGTAAGCAGCACTGAGCGTTCTTCTGTCCAACTTTTACATAGCTAGTAGTTAGCTCCTACGATTCAGTGTTGGTTCATAACATTGTATTATATTACATACATACATACCATAGAATGATAAATCATGCAATTATAATTCTCAAGCTAACCAAAAGCATTTAGCTGTGAACGCTTGTACTCACCATTTTCAGTTGAATTCATCTAACTTTCTTTCATGGCAACTCATAAGCAGGCCATGTCCTATTTGTTTCACAATTGATATATAATCGTATTTTATGACAGTGTAACGGTTAGCTTTTTTTTACAGGAAGATGGAAGAACTCAATATGTCTGTCAGGAAATGCTATTCTGATATGTCAGATGAAGAGTTAGACCAGAAAGTCAGCACCATTAAGGCAAGGATGCCCCTTTCGGGCTTTAGAATGGTCAAAGGAAGTCTCAGAGCAATGGTCCATCGATCGTGTACAATGGAGAAGAGTTATGGAGTCTCTGCAGCGTGTACATGGTGCAGGTATCATTGCCAGAATGATCCAGATTCGTTGCGTAGCTCGTGAAAAAATACTCTGTTCCTTCTCCCCTGTCTCTCGTCCACATTGACAAGTTACTAAGATGTATAATGTCTCCATCAAATCTAAGAAGTTATTTAAACTTTTTTATTCTTACTTATTCGTAGACAAATTTTCAATGATGTATGAAATTGGAGTTGTTCTTCATCAACTGGTAATACATAAATAATGAAGCAGGCTAATATGTTAAACATTTCACTTTTAAAACTTCTTGTGACTCCCCATCCCGGATCCGGGAGCGTAATCATTGCCTGACACTAATTAGCATAACGCAACGGACATAAATATCCCTAGAAAATATTCATATTCATGATTATTTTTGTAGGCGAAATAGCTCCAGTTTGTTCTTCACGTTTGGCTGAGAAAACGACCGGAAATTGCAGTCACGAAAACGGCGAAAAATATTCCAAATTAGCTCCATAATATCGACAGAAACATGGCAAACGTTGTTTAGAATCAATCCTCAAGGTGTTTTTCTAATATCTAATCGATAATATATCCGATTGGAGTAATGGCTACCTTTGTATTTTACGTGAGAATCTCTCTCGGAGCCACCATGTGACCACTTACGTAATGTGGCCGTCTACAGCTATTCTTCAACAGAAATGCGTAAAACTACGTCACAATGCTGTAGACACCTTGGGGAATACGTAGAAAGCGTAAGCTCGTTGATGGCACATTCACAGCTGAATAGGGACTCATTGGAACGCAGCGCTTTCAATACCTGGGGCACTTCCGGATTGGATTTTTCTCAGGCTTTCTCGTGCAACATCAGTTCTGTTATACTCACAGACAATATCTTTACAGTTTTGGAAACGTTAGAGTATTTTCTATCCAAAGCTGTCAATTATATGCATATTCTAGCATCTTGTCCTGACAAAATATCTTGTTTAAATTTTAACTCCATTTTAATTCAATTTTTTAAATTCCAATGCTTTTTTTCAAGATACAACAGGTAAGTATCATATTTTGTATACATATTGCATATTTCCCATCATCTAATGAACAACCACAATACCAGTCTGGTGTTAAGCTTTCTGTGCTGTATTGACGTATCCTGATAATGTCTGCTTCTTTAGATTGAACGGTCATATCTCAGTTATTGTTTTTCGGCATAAAGTACTCTGTAGCCACTTAGTGTGGACACCAGGTGAGACCACACCCACACAATAACAGACTCTCTCCTTCACTTCATCCCTCTCCCTCTTCTCCCTAAATCCTCTAGGTTATTTTAGCTGTGTTGGTGAACCCCTCCCGCATCTGGCTGACACAGAGGGCACAGCATGATCATAGGTGAGAGGTCACTTGGTCGGGTTAACAGGAACTATTCCAAAAGAGATGCTTTACATTGGAATACAGATAGAGATGTAGTAGTCCCAGAGTTCATGATCTAAGGTCAGTTTTGCATTTCACCTCCTGATGATTATGATGACTGACCGTGTTAGAATTTTAAAAAACAATGCTTAAATATGCTCTCTCTCTATCCATCTGTCTCTCGTCTGCAGGTACGTTTTGTTGTGAGAGAGGAAGCCAGTCCCATCATCGCCACCTCACCCTCTCTTAAGATAACCTTTGAGCCAACTGGGGACCCAAGGCTGGTTAGGACACACCGCTGTAATTGTGATGAACTAGGGAGAATATTAGGGTAGCACTAATTTATTAATCATATGCTGTCTGCCTCTGTTCTTACCTCTTTCCCTTTCTGTCTTCTACACCTCTCTCCCAGCTCGTCTTTCTTCCTCATTGTATAATGCACACCATATGTGCATTGAAGTACAGATTGAACATGTATTTATAATATAATATTACAATTATCATAATTATAATGCATGTATTACGTATTTCTAACACCTGGATAATGAACTTCTTTCAATACAACGTTTCACATTCTCCACTGGTTGAAATTAAGTGTCTCATTGAAATACTATCCGGTGTCCTCAGATTAATGCAGATGAAGGGGGATAGTTTTGCATAGTTTTTTTCTGTATATATGAATTACAAATCAGCCTTTACTTAAATCATGTTTCTAGTCAATTGCATTGTTACAATGTGTAATCATTGATGTCCCAGGAGCAGGAGTGGTAAACACTGTTGAAGGGTATAAGTGCAATACATACATGCAGACACAGCATCATTCAAAGAATGGAGATTGACACATATGGTATTGGATATGACTGAAAAAGAATGTCTCACAGAGATTCATACCTGAACCACACCTTTATTTGCTAAGGAAGAGTATATGATCAGTGAATTTATTCAATGTACAGGCTACAATGTGGGTATCTCATATGTGGTAATAACTACAGTCCATGTATGTAGGACTTGCATCCTTGGCACAACAAAGTTATTATATTCTACTCAATCCATAGGCTTTATTAATGCCATTCAGACTTGAATTTGATACAGAAACTGTGATAGCTTAGATTCATAGATTGGTATGAATATTAGTTCAGAACCTAACGTTTTAGGGTCCATACACAGACCGGCTACATAACGTAAATTCACCCCATTCCGTACAAATGTGCGCAACCGCAACATTCAAACGAGGCTACAAAGAAAACTAATGGGACTGTAGCGACTGTGTTGACGTCAACATCGGGGGTGTGAACTAGGTTTCTATTCAAGCGTTGATCGACATGTTAATGGCTCTATAGTATTGGAGAACAGTTGAAAGAACTGACTCTCCGTTACATCTTGACGTGTCATGTCATAACGTACAGCACGCATAAAGCAACTATTTCTGTCTTACAATCTCTCTCCACCAGGTGTAGCACATCTATCATCCTTTAAAAACAAGAAATGGACAGTGACGGGAGTAAGGGGGATACCTAGTCATTTTTTTCGTCATCATTGCATGCGATCATCATTCTCAAAGCCGCTGTTTACTTCTAAGATCACTTTAGCACCGCCCTAAAAACCCAATTCAAATTCGACACAAACCTTCAAATAGGTATGCAATGACACATTATATAAACTCTTTATAGTGTTTTATTTAAATTTTAGAGGCGATAAGGTGATAAGTTGGACAGATCGAGGAAAAAAAAGCAATTTTCCCACACAACAACTCTCCTTCTCACTATCATGCATTAGTTTCACTTCCCCACCCGCCATTTTTAAAAAGACCCGACGGGGCTCATTGCCTGCTTGAATTATGCAGAAATGAGCAGCGTTTCATGCAGAGTTTCAGAGTTTCATGTAATTGATTCTGTTCGAAAGGAGAGAAATTGTGCTTTACAATGGTATTGACATTACAGTTGATCTTGAAGTATTGCGTTTTTGGGGCGCTAAAATAAGGGCAATTGTACGGACCAAGGCGATGTACGAGTTTTTATCCTCCACTACACAATAAGAAAGTAAATAGTTAGCTAGCTATGTTACTTCAGCTGCATTGCACGGTAAGGCAAGTGTACACAATTGTACATTAAATTGGCAGTAAATGCTCTAGCTAGCTAGATTCATTAAATCCACTGTTTCCCAAGATGACAGCCTGGTTTGCTGTTTCTCTCAGGAGTCCCTAACAACATTAAACAACACAAATTACAATGTTATATTCGTATCATTACACCAGCTAGCAAGCTGGCTAATGTTAGCTGATCAGCTAACTTGCGAAATAGCGGTTTTCGCAAATTAACTTTATGACAAAAAAATATGCACAATCGATTGTCTATACATTTACTAACATATTCCTCTCAATTGTACATTTTCAGTTTGACGTGTTTTGACATTAAAACTACTTACATTTGCTTCCCCTGTAATGTTTTGTCAGCCATATTTGCTGAAGAAAGTCACCAGGGAAGGGTGGCTCGCATCAAATTCGTCATTGGAACCATTCGATATGATTGGTCATATAAAAACCTTGGGACCCAAATGCATAATGAGTGCTCTAACTCCCCCTTCTGGTGGTCTGGAGCAATGAAGCCGTGACGCTGGGTACCTCTAAGTCCCGCGGTGTAAGCTCGCAACTTTTAAAGGAGGAACCACTTTATATGATAAATTATAACTTGACCTATTATTCTTACTACCAATATCTATAACATGTTAAGGGAATAACAATACATTCTATCAAATCTTTTTTTTTATTGGCTTATACTCCCCATCACTGTCAACTTCACCGCAGAGCCACGGGATCAGGAAGTTAGACCTATAACCCATCGGGAGAAATCCCAACAATCCAGCAGATTGGTGAGATTTTTATCAAAACAGAACAGAACAAACAACACAACCAACTCAACAATACACAACTTCAATCCAAAACCTCTGTTATCTCCCCCATTTAGACACATACAGTGAGGGGGGAAAGTATTTGATCCCCTGCTGATTTTGTACGTTTGCCCACTGACAAAGAAATGATCAGTCTATAATTTTAATGGTAGGTTTATTTGAACAGTGAGAGACAGAACAACAACAAAAAAATCCAGAAAAATGCATGTCAAAAATGTTATAAAATGATTTGCATTTTAATGCGGGAAATAAGTATTTGACCCCTCTGCAAAACATGACTTAGTAGTTGGTGGCAAAACCCTTGTTGGCAATCACAGAGGTCAGACGTTTCTTGTAGTTGACAACCAGGTTTGCACACATCTCAGGACAGATTTTGTCCCACTCCTCTTTGTAGATCTTCTCCAAATCATTAAGGTTTCGAGGCTGACATTTGGCAACTCGAACCTTCAGCTCCCTCCACAGATTTTCTATGGGATTAAGGTCTGGAGACTGGCTAGGCAACTCCAGGACCTTAATGTGCTTCTTCTTGAGCCACTCCTTTCTTGCCTTGGCTGTGTGTTTTGGGTCATTGTCATGCTGGAATATCCATCCACGACCCATCAATGCCCTGGCTGAGGGAAGGAGGTTCTTACCCAAGATTTGACGGTACATGGCCCCGTCCATCGTCCCTTTGATGCGGTGAAGTTGTCCTGTCCCCTTAGCAGAAAAACACCCCCAAAGCATAATGTTTCCACCTCCATGTTTGACGGTGGGGATGGTATTCTTGGGGTCATAGACAGCATTCCTCCTCCTCCAAACACAGCGAGTTGAGTTGATGCCAAAGAGCTACATTTTGGTCTCATCTGACCACAACACTTTTACCCAGTTGTCCTCTAAATCATTCAGATGTTCATTGGCAAACTTCAGACGGGCATGTATATGTGCTTTCTTGAGCAGGGGGACCTTGTGGGCGCTGCAGGATTTCAGTCCTTCACGGTGTAGTGTGTTACCAATTGTTTTCTTGGTGACTATGGTCCCAGCTGCCTTGAGATCATTGACAAGATCCTCCCGTGTAGTTCTGGGCTGATTCCTCAGCGTTCTCATGATGATTGCAACTCCACGAGGTGAGATCTTGCATGAAGCCCCAGGCCGAGGGAGATTGACAGTTCTTTTGTGTTTCTTCCATTTGCGAATAATCACACCAACTGTTGTCACCTTCTCATTCCAGTCTTGTGTAGGTCTACAATCTTGTCCCTGACATCCTTGGAGAGCTCTTTGGTCTTGGCCATGGTGGAGAGTTTGGAATCTGATTGATTGATTGCTTCTGTGGACAGGTGTATTTTATACAGGTAACAAACTGAGATTAGGAGCACTCCCTTTAAGTGTGTGCTCCTAATCTCAGCTCGTTACCTGTATAAAAGACACCTGGGAGCCAGAAGTCTTTCTGATTGAGAGGGGGTCAAAAACTTATTTCCCTCATTGAAATGCAAATCAATTTATAACATTTTTGACATGCGTTTTTCTGGATTTTTTTGTTGTTATTCTGTCTCTCACTGTTCACATAAACCTACCATTAAAATGATGGATGGAGCGACAGGGCCCTGATCGACCCTAACCGTTGTAGTCTACGCCAGGACGTCCGTCGGGAGCTGGCCTGCAGAGACACCACCCTCACCTTTGACCAGCTGGTGGACATTTCCATCAGGCTGGACAACATGCTGGCTACTCGTGGAGGTCTAGATCGGGTTCTGGTTGTTCCATCCATCCACCCACACCCTCTCTCCTGTACCCATGGAGTTGGGAGGGATGGTGCGCAGGGAGACCGGAGGGGGTTCTCGCTCGAGCACCATCTATGGTCGCAGAGGGCACACTGCTGGTCGGTGCCGGGTTGGTTCCTCTGGGAATAGAGGGCACTCACCCCAGGTGAGTAGGCACCATTCTCATCCAGAGCACTAATATGTGTCTCTGTCACTTTTCCTGATTTTTCCCTGCATTCCCAGTACAAGTGCTAGTAGATTCAGGCGCGGCTGGGAATTTCATTAATAAAAGTTTAGCTCATAGCTTAGGGATCCCTATTGTTTCTGTGGATATGCCTTTCCCTGTTCATGCCTTTTATTGTCGACCATTAGGGTCAGGGTTTATCAGGGAGGTCACCGCTCCTTTATGTATGATAACGCAGGAGGGTCACAAGGAGAAGATTAGTCTTTACCTTATTGATTCTCTTGCGTATTCTGTGGTGCTAGGCCTACCTTCGTTAGCTTGTCATAACCCCACTGTTTCTTGGCCACAGAGGGCTCTCACGTAGTGGTCGCGAGAGTGCTCAGGTAGGTGTTTAGGGGTTTCCGTTGGTGCTACTACGGTGGAAAGTCCAGACCAGGTCTCCACCTTGCGCATTCCCCCAGAATATGCCGATTTGGCTCTCACCTTCTGTAAAAAGAAGGCGACTCAATTACCACTCCATCGACGGGGGGATTGTGCGATAGATCTCCTGGTAGACGCTGCATATCCCATGAGTCACGTGTATCCCCTGTCGCAAGCAGAGACAGTGGCTATGGAGACATATGTCTCTGAATCCCTGCGTCAGGGGTACATTCAGCCCTCCATTTCACCCGTCTCTTCGAGTTTCTTTTTTGTGAAGAAGAAGGATGGCGGTTTACGCCCGTGCATTGATTATACGAGGTCTCAATAAAATCACGGTGAAATATAGTTACCCGCTACCTCTTATAACTACAGTTATTGAGTCAATGCACGGGGCACGCTTCTTCACAAAATTGGAACTCATGAGTGCGTACAATCTGGTGAGTATTCGGAGGGGTGATGAGTGTAAGATGGCATTTAGCACCACCTCAGGTCATTATGAGTACCTTGTCATGCCATATGGGTTGATGAATGCTCCATCAGTCTTCCAATCATTTGTAGATGAGATCTTCAGAGACCTGCACAGGCAGGGTGTAGTGGTGTATATCGATGATATCCTGATATACTCCGCTACACGCGCCGAGCATGTGTCGAGCAAAGTGCTTTGGCGCCTGTTGGAGCATGATCAATATGTCAAGGCTGAGAAATGCTTGTTCTTCCAACAATCCATCTCCTTCCTAGGGCATCGGATTTCCACATCAGAAGTGGCCGACTCCAACCACGGTAAAGGAGGTGCAGCATTTTTTAGGGTTTGCCAATTACTATTTAATTTATCCGGGGTTTTGGTCAGGTGTCTGCTCCCATTACCTCACTGCTAAAGGGGTGCCCGGTGCACTTGCAGTGGTCGGCTGAGGTGAACAGGGCTTTTAGGCACCTGAAGACTCTGTTTACCTCGGTTCCTGTGTTGGCTCATCCGGATCCCTCTTTACCATTCATGGTGGAGGTGGATTTATCCGAGGCTGGGATAGGAGCAGTGCTCTCTCAGAGGGTGTGCCACTGAAGCTCCGCCCCTGTGCTTTCTTTTCGAAGAAGCTCAGCCCGGCGGAGCGAAACTATGATGTGGGGGACTGGGAGCTGTTAGCTGTCATAAAGGCCTTGAAGGCGTGGAGACATTGGCTTGAGGGGGATAAACACCCTTTTCTCATCTGGACTGACCATCACAATCTGGAGTACATCCGGGAAGCGAGGAGACTGAATCCTCGCCAGGCAAGGTGGGCCATGTTTTTCACTTGTTTTGTGTCTACTCTTTCTTACAGACCAGGCTCCCAGAACGTTAAGGCAGACGCATTGTCGCGGCTGTATGACACAGAGAAGCGGTCCATGGATCCCACTCCCATACTCCCAGCTTCGTGTTCGGTGGCGCCAGTAGTGTGGGAGCTGGACGCAGACATTGAGCGGGCGTCACGTGCAGAGCCCTCTCCCCCTGAGTGTCCAGCTCGTCGTCTGACCTATCCCAGGATGACCAGAGGAGGGTGACGTGTGGGCCCAATAGATCAATCGGTCGCCCTCCTCTGGTCATCCTGGGATAGGTCGGACGATGAGCTGTCTTGATGGTAGGTACTGGTGGCCCACTTTAGCTAAGGACGTGAGGATTTATGTTTCCTCCTACTCGGTGTGTGCCCAGTGCTAGGGTCCTAGACACCTGCCCAGAAATAAGCTACAACCTTTACCCGTTCCACAATGGCCATGGTCGCACCTGTCGGTGGATTTTTTAACTGATCTTCCACCTTCACAGGGTAACACCACGGTCCTGGTCATTGTGGATCGGTTTTCTAAGTCCTGTCGTCTCCTCCCTTTGCCCGGTCTCCCTATGGCCTTACAAACTGTGGAAACCCTGTTTGCACACGTCTTCCGGCACTACGGGGTGCCTGAGGATATAGTGTCTGACCGGTGTCCCCAGTTCACATCAAGGGTCTGGAAGGCGTTCATGGAACGTCTGGGGGTCTCGGTTAGTCTTACCTCAGGTTTTCACCCCGAGAGTAATGGGCAGGTGGAGAGAGTTAACCAGGATGTGGGTAGGTTTCTGCCCTGGGCAGAGATGGCCCAGAACTCGCTATGTCACTCCTCCACTAACCTTTCTCCCTTTCAATGTGTATTAGGGTATCAGCCGGTTCTGACTCCTTGGCATCAGAGTCAGACCGAGGCTCCTGCGGTGGACAATTGGTTTTGGCGCGCTGAGGAAACCTGGGAGGCAGCCCACGTCCACCTGCCCCTGGGAGGCAGCCCACGTCGACCCGAAACCTGCCCCTCCGCCTGCCCTCCTGGAAGCTGGTTTCGCGGTTTGTGGGGCCATTTAAAGTCCTGAGGAGGGTGAATGAGGTATGTTATAGGTTACAACTGCCCACTAATTACCGTATTAACCCCTCGTTCCATGTGTCTCTCCTCAGGCCGGTGGTGGCTGGCCCGCTCCAGGAGGCTGAAGTGCGTGATGTTCCTCCGCCTCCTCTAGACATCGAAGGGGTCCCGGCGTACTCTGTTTGATCCATATTGGATTCAAGACGTTGGGTGAGGGGCCTTCAGTACCTCGTGGACTGGGAGGGGTACGGGCCAGAGGAGAGATGCTGGGTTCCGGTGGAGGACGTGTTAGATCCTTCCATGTTAACCTCATAGTCCGCCCAAACCCGTATGCGGGAGCGTAACTACAGCCTCAAGCTCATTACCATAACGCAACGTTAGCGATTTCTAAAAATCGCAAATGAAATGAAATAAATATGCCTGCTCTCAAGCTGATCCTTTTCTTAACAATCCTGTCGTCTCAGATTTTCAAAATATGCTTTAGAACCAGAGAAAATCAATAATTTGTGTAAGAGTGTTGATAGCTAGCTTAGCATTTAGCGTTAGCATTTAGCACGCAACATATTCACAAAAACCAGCCAAGGAATCAAATAAAATAATTTACCTTTGAAGAACTTCAGATGTTTCAATGAGGAGACTCTCAGTTACATAGCAGATGTTCAGTTTTTCCTGAAAGATTCTTGTGTAGGACACATCGTTCCCTTTTGTTACTATGCATTTGGCTACCGAAACTAACCGAAAATTCAGTCACCTACACGTCAAACTTTTTTCCGAATTAACTCCATAATATCGACTGAAACATGGAAAACGTTGTTTGAATCAATCCTGAAGGTGGTTTGGCATATATCTCTCCATTGAAAGCACCGTCCTTGAAGCCTGCTTTGTTGTCTGATTCGAATGGAAAAAAACTGGGAGCTGACTTTTGCGCACCAAATGCCACGCAGACACCAAGCGGGACACTTGGCAATTGTAGTCTCTTATGGTCAATCTTCCAATGATATGCCTACAAATACGTCACAATGCTGCAGAGACCATGGGGAAACAAGATAAAGTGTCCGTTTATTCCTGTCGCATTCACAGCCATATAAGGCGATCATGGAAAACGTAGCCTCAAAAATCCTGTTTATTTCCTGGTCGGTCATACATCTTGGTTTTGCCCGAAGCATTTGTTCTAAGGGACTCACAGTGAAAATCTTTGCAGTTCTGGAAACGTAAGAGTCTCTTCTTTCCAAAACGATCAATTCCAAGCATATTCAAGCATCTTTTCGTGACAAAATATTGCGCTTAAAACGGGCACGTCTTTTTATCCAAAAATGAAATACTGCCCCTAGAGTACTAACAGGTTAAAAGAATTCCACCGTCTCCATCCGGATCTCCCTGCACCTCGCCCTCCGGGTCGTCCCCGAGGCCAGTGTCGACGCGCTGCTGGAGCCGCACGTCAGGGGGGGTACTGTCACGACTTCTGCCGAAGTCATTGCCTCTCCTTGTTCGGGTGGTGCTCGGTGGTCAACGTCACTGGTCTTCTAGCCATCATTGATCCATTTTTCATTTTCCATTGGTTTTGTCTTCCTACACACCTGGTTTCAATCCCATTCATTACCTGTTGTGTATTTAACCCTCTGTTTCCCCTCATGTCTTTGTCAGAGATTGTTTTATGTCAGTGTTGTTTATACGGTTGTATAGGTGCGCGACGTATGTTTTGTGGACATATATTAAAAGACTCCATTACACTCCGCTTTACACTCCTGCACCTGATTTCCCTGCCACCTATACACACGACCCTGACAATGTCTTATCAAAAGAATTCACGTGTTCAATTAAAACTCAGAAAAGGAAAACATCAGAAAATTATCAAAATTATTATTAGAAAGTTAAATTGTACTGTTAGCTAGCTAATGTTAGCTGGCTGGCTCACTAGCTAACGTTATGTGTATGCTCTCCACTTTCTGGTGTAACGAGTTTTGACATCAGTGGAATTCAAGTATGATAGCTAAGGAGATGGAGAAAACACCAGTCTGGATTACATCGTCGAACTAAGGGCAACCATGCATGACATCAGACAGGAGATGCGGCCAACCATGATGTATACTGGTAAGATTGTCTAGCTAGCTACATTTTCAGAAATATGCTCATATGCTGATACATTTCTTTGCTTCGGTTCGTTCAACCTATTCTATTAAATTTGTCTGATATTAAATAAGGAATTTGACAGATAAATGTTATTTCTTGAATTGAATGAAAGCTTCTATATTGCACCAACACCTCATTCGCATTGCATAGCAGGGGGTGCATTGTAGCAGCGACAGCCTATCAGAAGAGTTGGAAGTGTGACCTGTTGGGGCTGTGAATGTCATTCCAGGTAATGTTTTTTATAATTTTTTTGTGATTGCATGTTCACTGCCAGCACTGAATCTTTCATGATAACTGCGTAAGTACTGTGATACTAAAGAGCCTGGAAAGGTTTCTGTTGATGAGATGGTCACTATTTGGTTACAATATTGTAACCAGTTAATGTGAAAGTTGTATGTAAAGAAAGTGTTTTGTAGTCATTATTTCATGTTATGGAACTAACTTCGTACTATATCTTGATTAATTAACAGGAAATAATTTAATTTGTAACCCAATTTAAGAAATTTGTATAGATAATTCCAAGGTGAAACATCTACTTGGTTTAAACCTATTTATTAGGTTTAACCAAAGGGCGAAAGTAAGTTGTGTTGAAAGAAATATGTTGCAACTTGAAATATAGGTTTAAGAATAATCAAATATAACAGCATGAATCATGTATTTGGTTTCAACAAATGTTTTTTTTTTTTAATTGAGAAATTTACTAAGAAATAGTCATAGTATCATTTCAACTGTGTCACTGTCCCAATACTTTTGGAGCCCACATTGTCATAGTCATTACATAGTCATTGTATCATTTCAAATGTGTCACTGTCACAATACTTTTGGAGCTCACATTGTCATAGTCATTACATAGTCATTGTATCATTTCAAATGTGTCACTGTCACAATACTTTTGGAGCTCACATTGTCATAGTCATTACATAGTCATTGTATCATTTCAAATGTGTCACTGTCACAATATTTTGGAGCTCACTATCTCATTAAGGTCAAAACACTGAACACAAGTACAGACACTTGGGGATAGTGTGTGTGTGTGAACACTGAGGCTGAAGGTGGGATGTTCTTTTTAAGTAACACTGCGTACTCCGTAACCCCCTTAGGGGGCATTGACTGACTGGTCCGTTGGGACAAAGCTCTTAAAAGAAAAGGAGGGGGGAAAACACGAGAATAGACTCTACCTTCATGTGTATTTATCCTACTGTTTTTACCAACAAATGTCAATTTGAGAGGTTGAGGACAAGCCCAAAATTGAGGATGTGCGCTCGGACGACTAGGAGGATTCCAAAGACAAGGACAAGAAGAAACGTAAGAAGGTCAAGGAGTCAGTTTCCTATTACTGTACCTTTAAAGCATTTAGACAGAATTTCATCTCACGATAAGGCTCAGGAACGGCAGGTCTTAAATGAGGTTTGAAAAGGGTGATATACAGATATAGATATTCATAATTGAAAACAAAATGTATGCACATTTTTGGGGTTGATCCAAATCTATATTTTTTTACAGTGTATCTTCAATGGGGCGGCAGGGTAGCCTAGTGGTTAGAGCGTTGGACTAGTAACCGAAAGGTTGCAAGTTCGAATCCCCGAGCTGACAAGGTAGAAATCTGTCGTTCTACCCCTGAACAGGCAGTTAACCCACTGTTCCTAGGCCGTCATTGAAAATAAGAATTTGTTCTTAACTGACTTGCCTAGTAAAATAAAAATAATAAAAAAATGAATCATACATATTAAATAACACATAGTTGGACCCTGACAAAAAGGAGAATCTATAGAAAAAGTTCCAAGCCATTCAGTCTAAGTCTATAAAAAATATATAGCAAACCCCAACCACCATCATTCTGACTTCAGTAACAGAACCAACGCATCTCTACCTGCCTCTATGACCAATATAAAAATGGAAACAGGGACACTGTAACATTTCATGAGTAACAACTCGTGAGATTCACAATGGACAGCAGTATTAGAGGCTCTTTGAGACCCTGCAGCAGTGCAGCTAGAGTCGTGTGGCACAACATAACACAGGGTTGACAAGGCACCATGGGTAGTAGTGGGTGACATTTCAGCCGCTCCAGGCGGCACAGATGTGCTGCTTTGATGGAGCAGGGGCCCATCAGCTTTGACTGCAGGGTTGTGTCCCAAATAGCACCATATTCCCTATTTAGTGCAGTCACTTTGACCAGGGCCCTGGTCAAAAGCAGTGCAATATGTAGGGAATAGGGTGCCACTTGGGATGCAACCAGGTGTGACAGACAGCCTCCACCAAGGGAAATGCAAGAAGGAACAGGGGGACTCCCCTGGCCCATCTAAAATACGAGGCGGGAACTCAAATAACAGAATAGGCAAGAGCTCAAACCACATTGAAAGGGAAGTGCTTGGTTCATGCTCAATGGAGAAGAGTTTGGAGGATGGTGCAGTCTCGGCTGTCTCAGTCCATTGATCAGAGGATGTGCCAGTAGCAACAGGCCTGAAAGACAGGGAGACACACTGAAGAACGAAGGAATTCAATAAAGCTGACTTATCACTTGTTCAGTGTAAATTAAAGCAGGGCTTTATCAAAGGATCCAACTTTATTAAAACGCTGAGATGCTGACAGGTCAATAACCTTGTGACAAATTAATTGAATTTTGAGAGACGGCTCAGAACAGGCTGGGAGGACTCTCCAAGAAAAGACAATAGGGCTTGTTGCTTTGTTGGTAATAAAAGATAACTGTGGAAAATGGGAAATAAATCTATTCATGTTCATACATGCTTACAAACCTATGAGCTAGAGGAGTACCTAGTAGAAGTAACAGCGGTAAAATAAGTGATTCATGGCTCAAGAGAAGATGGCCGACGTTTTACGTGATCCTAACCTACTGTGTTTTTTTGTGGTTTTTGTGATGTTCCCATGACATTTTTTTACATGGAAATAGCTGTTCTATCATTCAGCCTACAGTAGCAGCCATTGCGTGGTGTTCAATGTAGGCCTACATTCCATGAGACTTTTGAAAAAAAAACATGTGGGGACTGGCACCTGTTAATCCACTTGTCCTTCAGACAAGGAGGTGACTGAAGACTTTTGATGCAAGAAACCACATTTAAAAATAAAATGCATTATTATTCCCATACCATTATTACAAAGAATCAGACAAATAATGCTACCCTCTGTCTATTGGCTACTTAGCTTATTCAGGCCTGTCTCAAAATACAACACTGCCCCCTTTAAGGTAGGCCGTCATTGTAAATAAGAATTTGTTCTTAACTGACTTGTCTAGTTAAATAAAAGTAGAAAAACTGCTTTTCAAAGATGGCTAGAAATGCATATGTGTTGTGCTCTTGTAGGAAGCTGGGGTGATAACTTACTTACTAACAATATGAAGAAATGTACACACCTGGATACATGCTGCTCTCGATTTGATCTCAAAACAAGCGCATCTACTCGCAACCACTCATGCTGTTAACACAGTCCAGTTCAAAGTGAATGGCACAGATCCCTATGTGGCAATGACTATTTGCATATACTGTGGGGCAAAAAAGTATTTAGTCAGCCACCAATTGTGCAAGTTCTCCCACTTAAAAAGATGAGAGGCCTGTAATTTTCATCATAGGTACACTTCAACTATGACAGACAAAATGAGAAAAACAAATCCAGAAAATCACATTGTAGGATTTTTTAATGAATTTATTTGCAAATTATGGTGGAAAATAAGACTGTGTGCAGGTTGGCCATTTAGCTGGGTTGCCACAGTTCCCTGTGAGTTTGAGCATTGGGGTGCGGCAGCATGTAAAGTGTGCATTATCAGGATTATCGCAATTTCCTGTGGATTTGAGCCTTGGGCTGCTGTAGCAGCTTTGTGGACACACTTTCCATGTTACTGCAGGTCTCCTGTGTGTTTGAGCCTCAGGCTCCCATGGTTTATCAACTCGATGCTATGCAGCGCAAGTGTGCGCTTTACCAAGTCACGACAGATGTTCTGTTTTGGACTTGTGTTTCCTTGTACGAGTTCTGACATGTCAGGCTTGCAAGGTAAGCATTGTTCTTGGAAAAGTGGGGTCTAAAGACTTGGGCTGCAGTGGCATCGCGTCAGTGCGTATAGCCAAGTTGCAGCAGGTTCTGGTTCCCTATATGGGGCTCTGACAGTTACCGGCCTCATGAGGATCTGATAGTTCAGCCTTCTTGGGAAAATATTAGGGAAAAAGTTGGCTTCTGTAACCCCCTTTTGGAGAGGGTAGAGCCTGTGTAGGCTTGGGCTGCCGTGGACCTCCTAGTTTGGTACCCTCTGAGCCGGCTTGGGGCGTGATTGTAAGTCCCCATGGTATGTTATACCAAGAGACTGACTGAAAGGGAATGTACAGTTATGAATATAACTAATGTTTTCTGAAGGAGGGTATTAGGTATAAGACATTTTGGCCCCATGCCGACAGGGGATTTGGGGTTGCGTTACCGAATTGAGGTAAATGAATGCGAGCCTCGGTATTATAGCCAGGAAGGCAGGGCTTCTGAGGGCGGGCTGGGCATCCATTGGCCCTTTGGGCACAATTTCAGTTTTCTTCAGGTGAATATGATTGGTCGTTGACTCCCCATAGTATGTTATACCTTGTTCCCTCTTTCAGGGAACAGTAGTTACATTCATAACGGTACGTTGTCTACTTTGGAATGCAGCCTCTGTGGCTTTCCCATGTAAACACTCAGGCAAGTTGTCATGGCTGTGAAGCTAAGAACCTCAGCAGCATACTATTGGTTACCAATTACTCTAAAATGAGACATAATCAGCTTTTGATAAATTGTAAAGATAATTGGATATGACTTAAACAGGAAACATATTTTTCCAATAAATACAGTATAATTTAATCTTGTCTCCTGTCATAGCCGATTAGACAGTGGCATATAGATTTTCCTTTGTGACCCAGCTTAATATTATCACACCTCTTTTAGAGTTTTTAATCTCATTACGTTCCTTACAGACCATGATGGCTGAACTATTGCTTGAGTGCCATCATCCAATTTACAATGGCTGCAGTCATAGTCCCATACAGTCTCCGTCCAATTAGAGCCAGTCAGCCACAGCCTCCTCTGATGTCACACATTAATGTGTCAGACCAAAGCAGCACAATTGTGGATTTCACTGCTTGTTACAGTTTCACTGGTGTGGCACTAACCAGTTGGTGCGGTTAGTACATTAGTCACTCCCGTCAGTTGGGTTTAGCTCTCTGTTACAAAATGGCACCGTATTCCCTATATAGTGCACTACTTTTGACCAAGACCTATAGGGTGCCATTTGGGATGTAGCCCTACAGTGAGAAAATGTATCAAATAGAGGAGGAGCCTAACTAACGCACAGTTCGAGCCTTCTTGAGTACTATTCACTATACACTATCAGGTCCAATGTATTCATGTGAGGCTAAACCAGAGCCAGAATCAGTAACAACAAATACCTTGGGAGCACTGCTTCTGAGCAGGTGGGCAGCCTATTGCTGGCAATCATCGACTGAGCCTACCTCCCCCATAATTTATACTCCTCATTAAGGATAGGTAATTTAATGTACATATAAACAGGATTTAAGTATTTATATACTCGTAGTGGAGAAACTAGGTTGACTTACAACCTAGTTACTCAAATTATACATTGAGGCACATTTCACTGTAAATTTATTCAAGTTTTCCTTTTTTGAACTACGACATCGCTCATCCTCACCTCTGCCTGTTTAATATACCTTTGATTTCTAAAATAGCACCTCTATCTTTAGACGTACTTTCACAGCTCATATTTTCAGGCAGCTCAGTGACTGCTCCTGAAATAATGGCTCCCTTCATCAGTTTGAGGTTTCTTAGGGTGTGTCCCAAATGGCACCCTATTCCCTCTATAGTGCCCCTATGGGCCCTGATCAGATTAGTGCACTATGGAGGGAATAGGGTGCCATTTGAGGTGTAGTATAAAATGGTCTTTACAGGTAATCCACTAGGGCTAATAGGAATCACTATGGGGGTTAGTGCTCCACAGCAGGTTCTGGTTGGAAGATGGGTGATCAGCCAGGGAAATACTGTATCTGTTAATTGGGTAATAACGTTTTTTGTCCAATCACTTCCTTTATAAAGAGATGTTTGTGAGCCACTCAGTTTGTGTATATTCTCTTTCTTACACACACCTGGCAGGCAGGCAATCAGACGGCCAGGCACACGTGCACACACACATTCCACAATATTCATTTAGATTTTTGATGATTCAGCAATAGACTAACAGCAGAGACAAAGCACACAAGTAGCTCGTTCAAAACAGAATTGCCAATGTAGGTTCTCCTCCGAAACATGCTGTCCCTCGAGCAACCTATACAGGGCTTTGAAAAATACATGATCATTATTAATTTATCCCTCTGCACATGATTAATTTATCCCCCCTGCACATTAACAAATAGCTACTGAGCTACAAACAACTTGGAATGTCAGACTCAATGCTATCCCTGTCTGCTGAGGAACCCTAATGTACCGTTGAGAGAACACTAAGGGGGAAATAGGTTCCCTATTAAAATGATTCTACACTTCAACCCTGTGTAGACAACACTAAATCATCCAATCCAAGTATTTTCTAAGCACTTGCGGACATGTGCTGGAAGATCATCTCCTGTCCTTTCCTCTCCTCCCTAATCTCCTATTGCTCCGTGGGACCCCCTCTAATAATGTCATATTTCTGCCCCACCCCCTTTGTCAAGGGCTCTAGAGGCTCATAAAAGTGCCCATCTTTTAAATGCACAGAATTCCTACCTGCACCCTGTAGCACGACTCGCCTCCCTATGAGCCACGTTCAGTAATACTGTTGCTGCAAACAAAGACCCTCTGTGACTTGCATGGAGCTTGTTGGCAGCCATTTGGAAATGGCCGCCAGGAGGGTAATACAGGCAAAATCTGTGATGGCACTGTAGCTAAAAAACACTTCTCAGGACTTGTCGTAGCTGTGTGTGAAATTTGATGCCTTCAATCACAAAAACTTAAATTCCGCCAGACTAACTGAATGTCTATTGAAACCCAAAGTACAGTATCTGTGGGTCCCCCTTTTACTTTGCGAACACTAGGGTTGGAATCCCATTGTTTTTGTACAGTTTGGTAAACTTTGCAATAATAGTGTACAGTTGCTTTTGCATTTGTAAGGCTGAACTAACAAACGCATGAGTCATGAGGATCGTAATTGATTACTAGATTACGGTGTCCATATTAGGACCGCGTCAATCTCAGCAAGACTTCCAGATATATTGGGATTGACTACAAATATATATATCAAGTGGTGTCTTTTCTAAATACCATTATATATTCTACACCATCCATGATTCACATCCCCATTGGCACTGTTCCTCTGCATCAAAGCGCATCAAGATTCATCAGATGCAGTAAACAAATTCCTTTGATTCTTCCTTCTGGAGGAAATTTGACTGTTTGAGTCAGCCTGGGATTTGAAGACGTCACTATCTAAAGGACAATTGTTTTTGAATGGGGATAAAATGTAAAAAAGATTCAACCTATATATATATGATTGATTCTTCCATATCCATAAACGTTTTAGTCAAATCAGAATGGAAACGGTCAGAGGGTGAATCCAACTAGACTTAAAAAGCCCAACTTTTTTATTTTTATTTTGACCACTTTAGACCTGACAGTTTGAATAATAATATGCTGAATAATATTGCCAGGAGATGATTGTTTCTCGAATAAATAAACATGAAATAACTGCATCTAGTTTATTTGTTTGGATGAAACTTTCAGTATTTTCTTGGTGATATTGCTATTTACAGTATGTGCACCATATTCCCTTTATAGTGCACTACTTTTGACCAGAGCCCTTTGTGCCCTGGTAAAAAAGTAGTGCGCTATATAGGGAATAGGTTGCCATTTGGGACGGTAAACATCGAATGATACTGTATCTCTCCTCGCTCTTCTGCAAAACCAGCAGCCCTTATTTTACGTCTGCATCTCAAATGACACTCTATTCCCTATACAGTTCACTACTTTTTACCAGGGCACAAAGGGCTCTGGTCAAAAGTAGTGCACTATATATGGAATATGGTGCCATTTCCGACTCCTACTACTGTACCTCATTAGTAAACTCCATCTCCCAGAGTTCAGGAGCCAGGGTTAGCTGACAGCAAACCTCAATCCAATTAAAACAGATTTGTCTCCTTCCAATACAACACTGTCCTGTAATTTCAGAGCTGCAACAATTATCACAGAGTAATGGCTTGTATAATTCCTCTATGTGACCCAGAGGTAAAATTCAATGACCCTAGTGCTGGTCATTTAAATAATGGGGCCCCGTTATTGCACGTACTGTATTTGCCACATATTTGTCAGGGGAGACTTTCATTTGAGCATTATGGTGATATTTTGGTAATGACACCTAAGCCAGAGGGCTCTCCCCCTAACCTGGAATTTCACCAGCTGATGGCCCTCAAGGACACCACAGGGTTCGATTCACTGGGACTATGAAGCAGCTTCACATACATATGAAACTCACTCTTGGACTAAGGTTGATTCTCAACCTCTATTCCCCCTTTTACACCAGAGTCCAGTTAGAAAGAGCCTGACGATGTCACAAACACCCTTGGACCGTACAGATAATTTATCAACAAGGCAGACAGTAGATTTAGAGGGGGGATCCGATTTGATAGATGCTTTCTCTATGCCCCCTCTTTCTTTAGTTGCTTTTTTTCTCTCTCCATTTCTCTCTTTCTCTCTATTTCTCCTCAAACAAAACAAGTGAAGTAAGATTGAGAGTGCAACAAAATATTCTAGTGACGAAGGCAGTCACATCAGCTAAATTGCTTCTAAAGCCTTTCTGCGTTCCGTGTTGTCCTGAAATTGAGATGTGAGGCTCGTTCATGAGGCCTAATGCGTCACTGGACAGTGTTTTTCATTTTTAAATCGTCCATTTTGAGGAAATGACTACTTGTTCATTATTCTATCTATTAATTCATGGGTATTTTAATAGTGTCAAATGAGATTTGTTTCACAGTTAAGAGAAGTCATTGGTAGAGGCTCTCTGTCATTTTACTCTAGCCAGTGCTACTTAGGGTTATGGTGAGTAATTGCCCCTGTGTTTGGCTCACCAGGGTAACGACAGCCTGGTTAGTGGGGGAACAATGATACAGAAAGCCCAATCTGAGGGAACATTAATGCAGCAAGCACAATCTGGGAAACCGTCTTGCGTTGCCTTCACCGTCATTTTTGTTGGTCATTCTCCTTTTCTTGCCCAATATAAATGTAGCCATTTCAAAACATCCAACATCATTTTGAGAACAATGTTTTGTGAAAAAGGAGACGAATTGAGATGTCAGAATCGATTCGCTGCAAGCGCTTCACTCACTGTTTAAGTGCTTACTGTAAGCAGTAAGCACTTACACAAAACCATAGAGCATGCTGTGCAGATTTGCGACTACAGCGTTTCCTGTGGGAGGTTTTCATGTCGACCCTTTTGTCAAACAAAATGTGAGGGAAATCAGTAAGTGTTTGATGACAATGAAGCGATCAAAGGGTTTGGATGATTTAGTACTCTACCAGGAGTTCTTCTCTCTGTACAACTTAATATTTCAGCTCGCAGCTACGAATTATAACTGTCACTATAGAGGAATGTCATTTATATCAGTGTTTATAAAACTTGCCACCTTACTCCTAGATCAGAAATGAGTTATACTACATATATGACCCTCTCAAAAATCCTATGGGGAAGATTGAATATACAGTATTAAAGGATTAGCAGCAACCAACTCCTAAAAATAGTAAACAATTCTCAAAGTACTAAGTCTAACTGCTGAATGTTGTTTTTTTCACGCTCATTTTCATCCCACACAGACCTCTGCTTTGGATTCCGTCATTTGACCCAATGACACTCTCCCATCCTCTTTCCTAGAAGCCCTCCAATGAACATGACACGTTTATTCATCCCTGCACCTTCCATTACACGCTGTTCATGAGGCGAGTCTCAAATAGCTATCAGTTAAAACACAAGTGGCAACAGTAAGAGAAGGTGGGCCAGAGTAGCTGGGGCTATTAAACCAGAGGCAAGCCTTGTCTCAGTGAAGCGCTGCAGTCAGCCAGGGTCTGTATGACTCATCCTGCCTGATCCCTGGCTGGCAGGTTCCATTAATAACCATTTGGGCCTGCTTGAGTGCCAGTGTCACATATCTAAATCCAGAAATACAGCCCCCCCATCCCTGAGACTAATGCTCAAGATAGGCTGGCCCAGGCTTCTGCTTGAACTTGAGCTCTGTGCGAGTTAATGTAAACGGCTTGTTTTGTCATGTTTGCTCACCCCTTATTTTCCATTTTCTATTTATACATAGGCTTCCATACATTGTTATTGTAGATCAGTCCTTGACAGAGAGAAATAGTTGTATCATTACAGTACATGTATACTTGATTAAAGGGCCAATCCAAAGTTGAAACAATAACATAGTGGCCACCCGTCTGTTTTGGTAACAAGCTGAGGGATGGACGTTGAGGAATGTAACCACTCTCAAATACATAGACATAGCTATGGTTGAAAGGACCAACAATAATAGCAAAAATATCATTTTAAGAATGTTTTGGGGCTATACAGTGTTTGTTTACATTTACAATGTTTACAAACATTGGTGTAAAATGTGTATATGTTTAAAATATATTCTACATTCTAAAGGGATATGATGGTTGAACTAAGCTCATGAGGCAATTATACGTTATATTATTCAAGAATGAATGAGTATATACAGATACAATTTACAATGAAAAATATTGATGTAGCAACTGCAGATAACCCCTTTAAGTAAAGCAGGCAAAATTAAACTCAAGTTGACTATCGCCAGATGAAGCCAATCATCTTGTATGTCCTTGCCTGTAAGATATGGGATATAAATAGTCCTCTGTTATGCATAAACTTTCTGTAGTGTGCTCAGTATATGCTCTACCATTCAAAAGTTTGGGGCTGCAAAGAAAAGCCATATCTCTGATTGGCCATTAAAAAGAAAAGATTAAGATGGGCAAAAGAACACAGACACTGGACAGAGGAACTCTGCCTAGAAGGCCAGCATCCCAGAGTCGCCTCTTCACTGTTGACGTTGAGACGGGTGTTTTGCAGGTACTATTTAATGAAGCTAGTTGAGGACTTGTGAGGCATCTGTTTCTCAAACTAGACACTCTAATGTACTTGTCCTCTTGTTCAGTTGTGCACCGGGGCCTCCCACTCTATCTATTCTGGTTAGGGCCCGTTTGTGCTGTTCTGTGAAGGGAGTAGTACACAGCGTTGTACGAGATCTTCAGTTTCTTGGCAATTTCTCACATGGACAAGCCTTCATTTCTCAGAACAAGAATAGACTGACCAGTTTCAGAAGAAAGTTCTTTGTTTCTGGCCATTTTGAGCCTGTAATCGAACCCACAAATGCTGATGCTCCAGATACTCAACTAGTCTAAAGAAGGCCAGTTTTATTGCTTCTTTAATTAGAACAACAGTTTTCAGCTGTGATAACAATTGCAAAAGGGTTTTCTAATGATCAATTAGCCTACTGTTCTAATGATAAACTTGGATTAGCTAATACAATGTACCGTTGGAACAAAGGAGTGATGGTTGCTGATAATGGGCCTCTGTACGGCTATGTAGATATTCCAACAATAATCTGTCATTTCCAGCTACAACAGTCATTTACAACATTAAGAATATCTACACTGTATTTCTGATCAATTTGATGCTAGTTTAATGGACAAAAAATGTGCTTTTCTTTCAAAAACAAGGACATTTCTAAGTGACCCCAAAGTTTTGAACGGTAGTGTATATTCAGTGTTTTGGATAAGCTAGATTCAGCTGCCAGCATCGAGCCAGAACCCAATGCATTAAATATTATTTTTTTCTTCATATATTTTTCAAATATTTTTCCTTAAACCTAAACTTCAATATACTCTCCTGCAACCCCACCAATTAGCCTTGAGCTAGCCCATGCTAGGCCTATCTCCCGGCTAGCTGAAGAGGTCCATCAGCCACTCCTTGAACTACAATACCTATTTTGCCAATTGGCCTGGACCCCTTTTACTACACGAAGCCCTCACGACTGGACTACCGATGTAATCTGCCCGAGGGTTCTTTTTCCAACAGGCCCCTCTGTCGCGACGTCCCCTGAATGCCCATCTGCTAGCCGCGGCTTGCTAGCTGTCTAGAGCATATCAGACTGTTAGCTGAATAGGTCCATCGGCCAATTTCTTGGGCCACTGTACCTATTTTGCCAATTGGACTGGGCCCCTTTACTACACGGAACCCTACAAATCGATCACAACTGGTCTGCCGATGGAACCGCACGAGGAGGCTAACAACAGACTTCTTCCATCTCGATGTCCCTCTAAGGCCCTCCTGCTAGCTTGCTATCCCCGGCCTGCTAGCTGTCTGAATCGCACGTGTCTCCAGCCAGCTTAACTACTCACTGGACCCCTATGATCACTCGGCTATGCGTACCTCTCCCTAATGTCAATATGCTTTGTCCATTGCTGTTCTAGTTAGGGATTGTTATCTTATTTTCACTATAGAGCCTCTAGCCCTGCTCAATATGCCTTAGCTAAACCTTCAGTTCCACCTCCCACACATGCGGTGCCATCACCTGGTTTAAATGATAGTCTCTAGAACCCTCTTTCATTGTCACTCTATGTTTACCTCCATTGTATTCACATCCTACCATACCTTTGTCTGTACATTATGCCTTGAATCTATTCTATCGCACCCAGACACCTGCTCCTTTTACTCTTTGTTCTGAACGTACTAGACGACCAGTTCTTATCCCACTCCTCCTCTGTTCCTCTGGTGATGTGGAGGTTAATCCAGGCCCAGAAGTGCTAGCTCCACACCCATTCCCCAGGCACTCTCATTTGTTGACTTATGTAACCATAAAAGCCTTTGTTTCATGCATGTTAAAATTAGAAGCTTCATCCCCAAGCTTGTTTCATTCACTGCTTTAGCACACACTGCCAACCCGGATGTCCTAGCCGTGTCTGAATCCTGTCTTAGGAAGACCACCAAAACCCCTGAAATTTCCATCCCTAACTATAACATTTTCCGACAAGATAGAACTGCCAAATGAGGTGGAGTTGCAATCTACTGCAGAGAGAGCATGCAGAGTTCTGTCATAATATCCAGGTCTGTGCCCAAACAATTCGAGCTTCTACTTCTAAAAATCCACCTTTCCAGAATCAAGTCCCTCACCATTGCTGCTTGCTATAGACCACCTCCTGCCCCCAGCTGTGCCCTGGACAACATATGTGAATTGATTGCCCCCCGTCTATCTTCAGAGCTCCTGCTGATAGGTGACCTAAACTGGGACATGCTTAACACCCCGGCCATCCTACAATCTAAGCTTGATGCCCTCAATCTCACACAAATTATCAATGAACCTACCAGGTAAAACCCCAAATCCGTAAACACGGGCACCCTCATATCGTCCTAACCAACTTGCCCTCCAAATACAACTCTGCTGTCTTCAACCAGGATCTCAGCGATCACTGCCTCATTGCCTGCATCTGTAATGGGTTTGTGGTCAAACTCTCTTTCGTGTCTAATTTAAGATGGTGAGAAAGACACTTTTAACCTCTTGAAACTAGGGGGCACTATTTTTATGTTTGGAAAAATAACGTTCCAAGGTAAACGCCTATTTCTCAGAACCAGATGCTAGAATATTCATATAATTGACAGATTAGGATATAAAACACTCAAGTTTCCAAAACAGTCCAAATATTGTCTGTGATTATAACAGAACTGATATTGCAGGCGAAACCCTAAGAAAAATCAAACCAGGAAGTGGCTTCTATTTTTAAAACTCCATGTTCCAGAGCCTCAGCCTCCCATTGCTCCATTTAAAGGGATATCAACCAGATTCCTTTTCCTATCGCTTCCTCAAGGTGTCAACAGTCTTTAGACAGTTTCAGGCTTTTATTTTGAAAAATGAGCCAGAACGATAACATCGTGTCAAGTGGTCACATGAGTTTTGCTCGCGCAACAGAGTTTGGACAGGTATTGCTTTTCCCTCTCCTACTGTAAAAGACATTTGCGGTTGATATATTATCGATTATATATTTTAAAAACAACCCGAGGATTGATTATAAAAAAACGTTTGACATGTTTCTGTGGACGTTACGGATATTATTTGGAATTTGTCAGCGTTGTCGTGACCGCTCTTTCCTGTGGATTTCTGAAAATAATGCGCCAAACAAACTGAGGTATTTTGGATATAAAATCTTTATGGAACAAAAGGACATTTGTTGTGTAACTGGGAGTCTCGTGAGTGAAAACATCCGAAGATCATCAAAGGTAAACAATTAATTTGAATGCTTTTCTGATTTTCGTGACCAAGCTACCTGATGCTAAGTGTACTTAATGTTTTGTCATGCAATCGATAAACTTACACAAACGCTTGGATTGCTTTCGCTGTAAAGCATAATTTCAAAATCTGAGACGACAGGTGGATTAACAAAAGGCTTAGCTGTGTTTTGCAATATTGCACTTGTGATTTCATGAATATGAATATTTTTAGTAATATTATTTGACTGAGGCGCTATGCTATTCAGCGGTTGCTGATGACAGTTATCCCGCTTAAGGGATGGGTAGCGTCAAGTTTAAAGAATAACCAGGCAAAATTGTTGCAAACCCTGACCAGCTCGGAAGACCGCAATCTGGCTTCCGAGCTGGTCATGGGTGGGCCTCAGCCACGCTCAAGGTCCTAAACGATATCGTAACTGCCATCGATAAGCGACAATACTGTGCAGCCGTATTCATCGACCTGGCCAAGGCTTTTGACTCTGTCAAACACCACATTCTTATCGGCAGACTCAACAGCCTTGGTTTCTCAAATGACTGCCTCGCCTGGTTCACCAACTACTTCTCTGATAGAGTTCAGTGTGTCAAATCGGAGGGCCTGTTGTCCGGACCTCTGGCAGTCTCTATGGGGGTGACACAGGGTTCAATTCTCGGGCCGACTCTCTTCTATGTATACATCAACGATGTCGCACTTGCTGCTGGTGAGTCTCTGATCCACCTCTAAGCAGACGACACCATTATGTATACTTCTGGCCCTTCTTTGGACACTGTGCTAACTGACCTCCAGATGAGCTTCAATGCCATCCTTCCGTGGCCTCCAACTGCTCTTAAATGCAAGTAAAACTAAATGCATGCTCTTCAACCAATTGCTGCCCGCCCATCCAGCATCACTACTCTGGACGGTTCTGACTTAGAATATGTGGACAACTGCAAATATTTAGGTGTCTGGTTAGACTGTAAACTCTCCTTCCAGACCCACATTAAGCATCTCCAATCCAATTTAAATCTAGAATCGGCTTCCTATTTTGCAACAAAGCATCCTTCACTCATGCTGCCAAACATACCCTCATAAAACTGACTATCCTACCGATTCTTGACTTCGGTGATGTCATTTATAAAATAGCCTCCAACACTCTACTCAACAAATTGGATGCAGTCTATCACAGTGCCATCCGTTTTGTCACCAAAGCCCCAAATACTACCCACCACTGCGACCTGTATGGTCTCTTTGGCTGTTCCTCGCTTCATAGTCGTCGCCAAACCCATTGGCTCCAGGTCATCTACAAGTCTTTTTTTCTAGGTAAGCCCCACCTTATCTCTGCTCACTGGTCACCATAGCAGCTCCCACCTGCAGCACGCGCTCCAGCAGGTATATTTCACTGATCACCCCCAACGCCAATTCCTCATTTGGCCGCCTTTCCTTCCATTTTTCTGCTACCAATGACTGGAACGAACTGCAAATATCGCTGAAACTCTTATCTCCCTCACTAACTTCAAGCACCAGCTGTCAGAGCAGCTCACAGGTCACTGCACCTGTACATAGCCCATCTGTCAATAGCACATCCAACTACCTCATCCCCATACCGTATTTATTTATTTAGCTCCTTTGCACCCCAGTATTTCTACTTGCACATTCATCTTCTGCACATCTATTACTCCTGTTTTAATTGCTATATCGTAAATTACCTCACCACTAAGGCCTATTTTATTGCCTTACCTCCCTTAACTTACCTCATTTGCATACACTGTGTGTGTGTATATATATAACTTTTTTTCTACTGTATGTTTGTTTATTCCATGTGTTACTCTGTGTTGTTTTATGTGTCGAACTGCTTTGCTTTATCTTGGCCAGGTCGCAGTTGTAAATGAGAACTTGTTCTCAACTAGACAACCTGGTTAAATAAAGGTGAAATAAAAAAACACTACAACTATTCTGACATCAACATGCTGTTTAGTTAATTGCCTATGAGTGCTGACAAATTGTAATTAATAAAACACAACTGAGACCCACAAAATGAAGAAGCATTCATATTTATGCAACTTTTGAACGAGTGTCTGGACACTATAAATGTAGTGAGACTAGTGTGATTCTTTGCCTGTGGTGTTTCTGTATCATGTCGTTTGTGACACGCTGTAGTTGACTCATTCCTAAGAATCCCCAGAGCTCAGTCAGTTGTCGAACTAGAGACCGCCTCTGATGCGAAGACCGATTTCAAAACGGCAGGCAATGCTTTCTGAGACAAGGATTTCAGAGAGTTGATCTGTGCCCAAGTCACCTTGACTAAGTGTGGGTTCAGAGTAGGGATGCATAGGGCCCACGTACCAGACCACAGCAGCCTGGTTTAGATGTGCATCCCATGTTCCTGTTCTGCCTCAGGACAAGAGACAGTGAAGGCTATTAACATTCCACACCAAACACTCACCAAGCCTTTGATCAACACCGTGCTCACAAACTCTACTGCTTGTCAGTGGGCTCCACCTCAGTGAAAGAGAACTTTTGATTTCACCCCAAATAAAGGTCATCAATATCTATTATCATGCTGTAGCATAGCCCCTGAAGGCATTGAAAGATTAACTTCCACCCCTATGGAAAAAACACTTGATTTCACATATATAATTATTATTTTATTATGTGAAATCAGGTGGTTTTGGAACACTGGTTGTGATCACACAGCCTTTCACATGTGAAACCATGTGGTATTTCCCATGAAGCTTTCCGTGGATATTTTTCACGAGATCTCACAGGTGATGCCCTGCAAACAAATATTTGTCATCAGGATGTCCCCGGAATGTTACACAGTGTTTTCAACATACATATTTGACATACATGATTACAGTACTTTGTGTATGTTTATTTATACAGTAATTATTCAGCATGTCCTCACATGGGATTTGAACATTCTGATCTTCCTGCTACGCAACCATGTCTGTGTCAATAACAGATTTCACCTGTATTCCTACAATTATGGCTTCAAAGTCAATCCCAGCTTTGTTAAAAATACACAAGAAAAAAAAAAGATTATATTTATCATAGTGATTCAGGAGTAATATTAAAACTAAATAATATGCCACACAAACATTAGACAACGATATAGAAAACCCTCCAATTGCTGAAATAAGTCAATCAAATCAATGATGAGAAAATTGTCAGATTAACTGATAACTAAAATAACGCAGATGGCACTCTTTGGTAAGTACAGAGATGTATTATAGGTAATGTGGGGACTTCCAAGAATCCTACAGACTTGTGTGGCACAGCAGATAGATCTATGTATCCTCAATCCAGAGATTGCGAGTTCAAATCCCAGGTGGGGTCATATTTCAAAGTCAGCACTAAGTGATCATGTCAAACGTAATCATGTTGATTTAAAGATGTTTACATTATGTCAGCTGAACAGCGTATCACTTACCCTGTAACCTCCTTGCAAAAAAGCATATAAATCCAATTTTCCCCAGTTAAAATAGCTGTTTTTACATGTTGAGCTGAAATTATGTGAAACCATATGTTCACATGTATTACATTTAGAGTTCACATGTTAACATCACCCTTTCACATGTGAGGAAAATAGCATGAAAAACTATCACGAGATAATCGATTTGCACATAACTCCTGTGGAATTGTTTTTTCAAATGTAAAAAACTTTTTGTTGAAATTTTGCACCCACATGTTGTCACATTTATTTCATGAGATCATGTTTTTGCGTGTTGCTTTTATCAAATTAACATAAGATCATGTTATCACATGTGAAATTCACGTGTTTTTTTCTATAAGGGCAGGCCAGGAGAAAAAGCCAGAAGTGATTGGAACCCCTGAAGAGGAGGACTTAAGGTACATGCCCTCACAATTCAGTACATAGTTTAAAGTAGATACATACAGTCGTGGCCAAATGTTGAGAATGACACATTATTTCCACAAAGTTTGCTGCTTCAGTGTTTTTAGATATTTTTGTCAGATGTTACTATGGAATACTGAAGTATAATTACAAGCATTTCATAAGTGTCAAAGGCTTTTATTGACAATTACATGAAGTTGATGCGAAGAGTAAATATTTGCAGTGTTGACCCTTCTTTTTCAAGACCTCTGCAATCCGCTCTGGCATTCTGTCAATTAACTTCCGGGCCACATCCTGACTGATGGCAGCCCATTCTTGCATAATCAATGCTTGGAGTTTGTCAGAATTTGTGGGTTTTTGTTTGTCCACCCATCTCTTGAGGATTGATCACAAGTTCTCAATGGGATTAAAGTCTGGGGAGTTTCCTTGCCATGGACCCAAAATATCGATGTTTTGTTCCCCGAGCCACTTAGTTATCACTTTTACCTTATGACAAGGTGCTCTATCATGCTGGAAAAGGCATTGTTCATCACCAAACTGTTCCTGGATGTTTGGGAGAAGTTGCTCTCGGAGGATGTGTTGGTACCATTCTTTATTCATGGCTGTGAGAGAAAATGACTTTACCCCAGTCCTCAGCAGTCCAATCCCTGTACCTTGCAGAATATCAGTCTGTCCCTGATGTTTTTCCTGGAGAGAAGTGGCTTCTTTGCTGCCCTGCCTGACACCAGACCATCCCCAAAGTCTTCGCCTCACTGTGTGTGCAGATGCACTCACACCTGCCTGCTGCCATTCCTGAGTAAGCTCTGTACTGGTGGTGCCCCGATCCCGCAGCTGAATCAACTTTAGGAGAAGGTCCTGGTGCTTGCTGGACTTCTTTGGGCACCCTGAAGCCTTCTTCACAACAATTGAACCGCTCTCCTTGAAGTTCTTGATGATCTGATAAATGGTTGATTTTAGGTGCAATCTTACTGGCACCAATATCCTTGCCTATGAAGCCCTTTTTGTGCAAACCAATGATGACGGCACGTGTTTCCTTGCAGGTAACCATGATTGACAGAGGAACAATGATTCCAAGCACCACCCTCCTTTTGATGCTTCCAGACTGTTATTCAAACTCAATCAGCATGACAGAGTGATCTCCAGCCTTGTCCTCATCAACACTCACACCTGTGTTAATGAGAGAATCACTGACATGATGTCAGCTGGTCCTTTTGTGGCAGGGCTGAAATGCAGTGGAAATGTCTTTTGGGGATTCAGTTCATTTGCATGGCAAAGAGGACATTTTCAATTAATTGAAATTCATCTGATAACTCTTCATAACATTCTGGAGTATGTGCAAATTGCCAACATACAAACTGAGGCTGCAGACTTTGAGAAAAATAATATTTGTGTCATTCTCAAAACTTTTGGCCACGACTGTACACATGCATCCTTCCTCTGCCCCACATGTCACACAGACATAAACACATTATATGCATGCGTCCAAAATGTGATTTACGTGACGCTAGTGTTCCACCGTGGGATTTGGAGAATAAATCTTTAATGCGCCTGACAGTCCTGCTTACGGGCTACACAGGAAACGAGTCCTGATGTGAAATGAAGGGCTTTGGCTCCGATATGATCCTTCTAAGAAATAAGTCCTTCACCGTCTGTGTGATGTATTGGTGCCACTCCCAGTTGTGTATACATCCTATTCTACACTCTTTTTTTTCAGCACACAGAAAATAAAGGTGTCCTGCAAATGGCTTCCTGGTTAAATATTTGTGTCCATCTAATGCACTTTGTGTGAGAGAATTTGACAGATGCTCTATGGCTGTGTCTCAAATGGAACCCTACTCCATATTTCGTGCTCTGCCTTCCACATGAAAAAGTAGTACAGTTTACTTTAGAATACTACGGCACTTACTATATAATTCTGTGGTATACTATACAACACACTGTAGAATGTTATACTGTAGAATACTACAGTAAATACTACAGTATTACCACCACAAATCTCTCTCGTAAATAATACAGCCATGGAGCCTGTTAGCTCGGTCCATGTAGGGCAACCATTTCAGGCAAGGACACGCTCCCCTCTACTAAATTATATTTAAATATACTACAAATTCTAATAATATGCTTCCCTTTCCTTTTACTTCAAATAAGAGATGTACTAATATCATTACACTTCAATACAGTTATTAAGTGTACTTTAAATTAATAGTTTTAATTTAAGAGATGTACTAATATCATTACACTTCAATACAGTTATTAAAAGTGTACTTTAAATGAATTGTTTTTCAGTCTTTAACTATAATACATGTTCACTATCATTAAACTTAAACACATTAATTACAACTTACTTCAATTTCAAATGCTTTAACTGTATTTTAGTATACAGTCTTATACTCATCTAGCTCCTCTCCGGATTTTGTTTTAAAAGCTCTACAAAAAAAGCTTTCTTAGTGTCCAACAAGCTTTCTCTGCCCTTAACCTTGTTCTGAATCACCTCCAAAATAAAGGTAATGCAGTTTGGTAAGCAGAATGCTCCTCTCCCCACATGTGTGATTACTACCTCTGAGTAGTCACCTCATACAAGTACTTGGGAGCATGGCTAGACGGTACACTGTCCTTCTCTCAGCACATATAAAAGCTGCAGGCTAAAGTTAAGTCTAGACTTGGTTTCCTCTATTGTAATCGCTCCTCTTTCACCCCAGCTGCTAAACTAACCCTGATTCAGATGACCATCCTACCCATGCTAGATTACAGAGACGTAATTTATAGATTGGCAGGTAAGGGTGCTCTCGGGTGGCTAGATGTTCTTTAGCATTCGGCTATCAGATTTGCTACCAATGCTCCTTATAGGACACATCACTGCACTCTATACTCCTCTGTAAGCTGGTCATCTCTGTATACCCATCGCAAGACCCACTGGTTGATGCTTATTTATAAAAACCTCTTAGGCCTCACTCCCCCCTATCTGAGATATCTACTGCAGCCCTCATCATCCACATACAACACCCTTTCTGCCAGTCACATTTTGTTAAAGGTCCCCAAAGCACCTACATCCCTGGGTCGCTGCTCTTTTCAGTTCGCTGCAAGCTAGTGACTGGAACGAGCTGCAATAAACACTCAAACTGGACAGTTTTATCTCCAACTCTTCATTCAAAGACTCAATCATGGACACTCTTACTGACAGTTGTGGCTGCTTCGCGTGATGTATTGTTGTCTCTACCTTCTTGCCGTTCTGCTGTTGTCTTTGCCTAATAATGTTTGTACCATGTTTTGTGCTGCTGCCATGCTGTGTTGCTACCATGTGGTCATGTGGTGTTGCCTCCGTGCTGTGTTGTCATGTGTTGATGCCATGCTATGTTGTCTTAGTTCTCTCGTTAAGTAGTGTTGTGGTGTCTCTCTTGTCGTGATGTGTGTTTTGTCCTATATTTGTATTTTTAATCCCAGCCCCCATCCCCACAGTAGGCCTTTTGGCTTTTGGCAGGCTGTCATTGTAAATAAGAATGTGTTCTTAACTGACTGAATTATAAAAATAATTTAAAATATTCATTCAAAATACACTTGGAGTTGTTTTTAAGTTGAAGCATTGATTTCTTTCATGAAACTGCTTGTGAGTGAATAAGTACACTTTAAGTATACATTGCCTTGCAAAAGTATTCATACCCCTTGTATTTCTTCAAATTGTATTGTGTTACAAAGTGGGATTAAAATTGATTGAATTGTAATTTGTTGTCAACAATGAACACAAAATAGTCTAATGTCAAGTGGAAGAAAAATGTTATACCTAAAATATAGTCATTGCATAAGTATTTTGCCCCTTTTGTGTAGGCACGCCTAAATTAGTTCAGGAGTCACATTTGGTTGAACAAATCACATAATATGTTATGTGGTCTCTGTGTGAAATAATAGGGGATTACATGTTTTTAATGACTAACCCTCCCTCAGTCCCCCATACATACATCATCTGTAAGCTCCCACAGTCAAGTATTGAATTTCAAGCCCAGATTGAACTTAAAAGATCACGGAGCCTTTTGAAAGCCTCATAAAAGGGCAGTGTTTGTTAGATCGGTACGATATCAAATCAGAATATGAATATCTCTTTAAGCATGGTCAAGTTAATAATTATGCTTTGGATTATGTATTAAACCACCCAGACACATCAAAGATAGTCGTCCTTCTGCACTGAGCTGCAGGACAGGAATGAAACTGCTCAGGGATGTTACCATGAGGCCATTGTTGATTGTAAAACAGTTAGCGTTCAATGGCTGTGACGGGAGAACTTAGGATGGATCAACAACATTGTAGGGACTCCACAATTTAAATGACAGAGTTAAAAGATTAATACAAATATTGTAAAACATACATCTTGTATGCAACAAGGCACAAAAGTAACACTGCAAAAAATGTTTGGCCTAAATGCAAAACCTTATGTTTGGGGCAAGTCCAACCCAACACATCACTGAGTAACTGCTGCCTTATTTTCCAGCATGGTGGTGGATGAATCATGGTACTTGGGAGTTTTTACAGGATAAATAGAAACGGGATGAAGCTAAGCACAGGCAAAATCCTAGAGGAAAACGTGCTTCACAACAGACACTGGGTGAGAAATTCCCCTTTTCAGCAGGACAACCTACAACACAAGGCCAAACCTACACTGGAGTTGCTTACCAAGAAGACAGTGGATGTTCCTGAGTTACAGTTTTGACTTAAATCTGCTTGAAAATCTATTGCAAGTGTTGTAAACTGCTGTCTAGACACGATCCCCAACATCTTGACAGAGCTTGAAGCATTATGAGAAGAATGAAGGGCTAATATTGCACATTCCAGGTGTTTAAAGCTCTTAGAGACTACGACTCTAACAGCTCTTAGAGACTATGGCTATTTAAGATATTTCATTTCTATCACAAATTTATTTTTTTATCCCGGAAACATGCACAGCTGAGGAACATGCTTCCTGAGTATACTTAGATTCTGGGAGTCGAGAAGCAGGTGGTAAATGTAATGTAACAAGAAACATGGAGCAATACAATGTAGGAGTAGCGTCAAGACATGATCGAAGCTCCTGTGGCTAGACAAATACTACCCACCACTGCGACCTGTACTCTCTCGTTGGCTGGCCCTCGCTTCATACTCGTCACCAAACCCACTGGCTCCAGGTCATCTACAAGACCCTGCTAGTTAAAGTCCCCCCTTATCTCATCTCGCTGGTCACCATAGCAGCACCTATGGCACACGCTCCAGCAGGTATATCTCTCTGGTCACCCCCAAAACCAATTCTTCCTTTGGCCGCCTCTCCTTCCAGTTCTCTGCTGCCAATGACTGGAACGAACTACAAAAATCTCTGAAACTGGAAACACTTATCTCCCTCACTAGCTTTAAGCACCAGCTGTCAGAGCAGCTCACAGATTACTGCACATGTACATAGCCCATCTATAATTTAGCCCAAACAACTACCTCTCCCCCTACTGTATGTATTTATTTTGCTCCTTTGCACCCCAGTATTTCTACTTTGCACACTCATCTACTGTCAAATCTACCATTCCTGTCTTTTAATTGCTATATTGTATTTACTTCGCCACCATGGCCTATTTATTGCCATAACCTCCCTTATCTCTTATCTCTACTGTATGTTTGTTTTACTATATGTGTAACTATGTGTTGTATGTGTCGAACTGGTTTGCTTTATCTTGGCCAGGTCGCAATTGTAAATGAGAAAATGTTCTCAACTTGCCTACCTGGTTAAATAAAGGTGAAATAAATCAAATAAAAACTGACACTGCCCAGAAAGACAATTTCCATACATGGCCACATAAAGAAGTCAGATTTCAAAATTCCTAATAAGACCCTTTAGTCAACACCTTTGTGCACAAGACACCTGTTGAATTATTCAAATAATTGTCAATGAGGCCAAATGTTTTGTCCATAAATCACAGCCGAATATATTAACATTTATATTCAGCCAATGTCTGCCATGTTTTTGGATGACGTGATGACGTCATCACTGTTCTCGCTGCTCCCTTTTTGTACTGAGTGCTAGTGCCCGTGTGAAGTTGGGCCTGAATCGGTGTATGAGAATGTGAGTAGATTATGTCAAAGGTCGGACATCTTGGAAACAGTCTCTAGGTCTTACTATACCTTAGTGGGTGAATCCCAGATGTGAGATATCTCACTCATAAGAGAACCTGGGCTATGCAGACATTTTCATTGGAATAATACTAATTATATATAAAATAATAATGAACCCAGGGGTGTAAAGTACTTAAGTAAAAAATACTTTAAAGTACTACTTAAAACCACTTACAGATAGGGGGCAGTATTTTCACTTTGGATGAATTGCGTGCCCATAGTGAACTGCATCAAAATCTGTCCTAACTTGCTAATATATGCATATTATTATTACTATTGGATAGAAAACACTCTGAAGTTGCTAAAACCGTTTGAATTATGTCTGTGAGTATAACAGAACTCACAGGGCAGGCAATCTTCCAAACAAGTTTTGAAATCCTGAAAGTTGGGGCAACTTTGACGTCATCGCCCCCTCCCTTCCCAACAAGTTATGGATCTGGAAACACTTCCTACGACTTCCACTAGATGTCCTCATTCAGTAGAAAGTGTAATGGAGCATTTGCTGTGAACCTTGACCTAATGGGAAGGAAAGTAGTTGGTGTCGCAAAATAATTCAATTTTGTTGTGGCGCGTTTGTCTTTGAGTGCTTCGGCTGTTCCAATCAGCCCCAGATGAAAACGAATGATCCGGTTGGAATGCTATTGGATATATATGATTATAACATCCTGAAGATTGATTCTGCACTTAGTTTGACCAGTTTCTTCGACCTGTAATATGTCTTTTGGAAGTTTTGGAAGTTTTCATGCAAAGTTATCCTGGACCAGAAGTCATTTTATGGGCATGTGAGCTGAAAGTGGTAGCAAATGCTGCTACTTGGACACTAGAATTGAACATTATGAAACAAAACAATTTATTGTTGAACTAGGACTCCTTGCACTACATTCTGATGAAAGATCATCAAAGGTAAGGGAATATTTATGTTGTAATTTTGTATTTCTGTTGACTCCAACATGGCAGAGAAATATTGTTACGTCTGAGCGCCGTCTCAGATTATTGCAATGTTAGGCTTTTTCCATAACGTTAAAAAAATGTGCCGCAGTGGTTGCATTAAGAACCAGTGTATCTTTAATTATATGTAGAACATGTATCTTTAGTCAAAGTTTATGATGAGTATTTCTGTTATCTGGCGTAGCTTTCTATAATTCCTCCGGATATTTTGGAGGATTTTCTGAACATGGCGTCAATGTAAACCGAGATTTATGGATATAAAATGAATATTATCGAACAAAACATAAATGTACTGTGTAACATGTCATATGACTGTCATCTGATGAAGATTTTCAAGAGGTTAGTGATTGATTTTTTTTTTTATCCTGCTTTTGTGATTTTTATCTTTTGCTGGAAAAAATGGCTAAATTTTTTCTTTGGTTTGGTGGTCTAACATAAATATATGTAGATATAAATCTGACACCCTGGGTAGATGAACAAGGTGTTTATCTTTCATTTGAGGTATTGGACTTGTTAAAGTGTGGAGGTTAAATATTTCTAAAGAATATTTTTGTATTCCCTGCGCCACCTTTTCAGCTGAACGGGGGGTGGAGTTCCTGTAGGGGAACCCATCGCCTTAACAAGTTTTAAGTAGTTTTTGGTGGATATTTGTATTTTACTTTTATATTTTTGACAACTTTTACTTTTACACCCCTACATTCCTAATGAAAAGAATGTACTTTTTACTCCATACATTTTCCCTGACACTCGTTACATTTTGCATACTTAGCAGGACAGGAAAATGGTCAAATTCACGCACTTATCAAGAGAATGTCCTTGGTCATCCCTACTGCCTCTGATCTGGCGGACTCACTAAACACAAATGAAGTGTTTGTAAATTATGCCTGAGTGTTGGAGTGTGCCCCTGGCTATCCATATTTTTTTGTTACAAAGAAATTGTGCCGTCTGGTTTGCTTAATATAAGGAACGTGAAATGATTTAACTTTTGATACCTAAGTATATTTTAGCAATTATATTTACTTTTGATACTTGACCATATTTAAAACCAAATACTTTTAGACGTTTACTAAAGTAGTATGAGGTGACATTCACTTTTACTTGAGTCATTTTTTATTAAGGTATTTTCTATTATGGTATCTACAGTTTTGAGAATGACAAATATTATTTCCACAATGTTTGCTGCTTGTCTTTAGATATTTTTGTCAGATGTTACTATGGAATAGTGAAGTATAATTACAAGCATTTCATAAGTGTCAAAGGCCTGTATTGACAATTAAATGAAGTTGATGCAAAGAGTTAATATTTGCAGTGTTGACCCTTCTTTTTCAAGACCTCTGCAGTCCGCCTTGGCATGCTGTCAATTAACTTCTGGGCCACATTCTGACTGATGGCAGCCCATTCTTGCATAATCAATGCTTGGAGTTTGTCAGAATTTGTGTTTTTTTGTTTGTCCACCCGCCTCTTGAGGATTCTCCACAAGTTCTCAATGGGATTAAGGTCTGGGGAGTTTCCTGGCCATGGACCCAAAATATTGATGTTTTGTTCCCCGAGCCACTTAGTTATCACTTTTACCTTATGACAAGGTGCTCTATCATGCTGGAAAAGGCATTATTCTTCACCAAACTGTTCCTGGATGGTTGGGAGAAGTTGCTCTCGGAGGATGTGTTGGTACCATTCTTTATTCATGGCTGTGTTCTTAGGAAAAATTGTGAGTGAGCCCACTCCCTTGGCTGAGAAGCAACCCCATATATGAATGGTCTCAGGATGCTTTACTGTTGGCATGACACAGGACTGATGGTAGCGCTCACCTTGTCTTCTTCGGACAAGCTTTTTTCTGGATGCCCCAAACAATCGGAAAGGGGATTCATCAGAGAAAATGACTTTACCCCAGTCCTCAGCAGTCCAATCCCTGTACCTTTTTCAGAATATCAGTCTGTCCCTGATGTTTTTCCTGGAGAGAAGTGGCTTCTTTGCTGCCCTGCCTGACACCAGACCATCCTCCAAAGTCTTCGCCTCACTGTGCGTGCAGATGCACTCACCTGCCTGCTGCCATTTCTGAGCAAGCTCTGTACTGGTGGTGCCCTGATCCCGCAGCTGAATCAACTTTAGGAGACGGTCCTGGCGCTTGCTGGACTTTCTTGGGTGCCCTGAAGCATTCTTCACAACAATTGAACCGCTCTCCTTGAAGTTCTTGATGATCCGTTAAATGGTTGATTTAGGTCCAATCTTACTGGCAGCAATATCCTTGCCTGTGAAGCCCTTTTTGTGCAAAGCAATGATGACGGCATTTGTTTCCTTGCAGGTAACCATGGTTGACAGAGGAAGAACAATGATTCCAAGCACCACCCTCCTTTTGATGCTTCCAGTCTGTTATTCGAACTCAATCCGCATGACAGAGTGATCTCGTCAACATCGTGTCCTCGTCAACACTTCTTACACCTGTGTTAATGAGAGAATCACTGACATGATGTCAGCTGGTCCTTTTGTGGCAGGGCTGAAATGCAGTGGAAATGTTTTTGGGGTATTCAGTTCATTTGCATGGCAAAGAGGGACTTTGCAATTAGTTTCAATTCATCTGATCACTCTTCATAACATTCTGGAGTATACGCAAATTACCAGCATACATACTGAGGCAGCAGATTTTGTGAAAATTAATATTTGTGTCATTCTCAAAACTTTTGGCCATGACTGTAGTTCTGACTTTGCTGATAGCTACTTTATTGAGGAAAAGTGTACCTACTATGCCTGTGATATGTGGTTGTCGCACCTAGCTATTGAAGAATGCACTAACTGTAAATTGCTCTGGATATGAGAGCCTGACTTACATGTAAGTATAAATGTAATGCAAGTAAGCTTGAGTTTTGTTATAATTTTGATTATGAAAGCATATTCATAAAAACAAGCACACATCATTGTCTGAAAATACATTTAAACTCTAAGGCGAGTTTCCATCAAGAGTTTTTGCACTGGTGTCATACAGGCCGATATCCTCATATTATTTTGCTGTTAAGATTCGCACAAAAAAGTTGTGCATCGTGAAGGCCGAAATCCTTATTGAATGTTACTCATTGGATTCTATTTTCATTTAGAATTTAGCCATTTAGTAGGAACTCTTTTCCAGAGCATCAGAGCAATAAAACCCTTGTGCATCGTACAGGCCAATATCCTTATTGAATGTTGACTCTCAAAAAAGAAGAAATGAATGTATTAAATGCAGAAATGCTTTAACATCAACAGAATCTTTGACATTACATTGGTGCAGCCTAGCTTGAAATACTTTCTGAGTAGTCGAAGACTCTTGAAGTGTAAATCATTTGAAACAAAACAGTGTGAAGTTCTTGCCAACTTGATATTGTAGTGCTGATCAAGTAATCAGTATTTAATCTGTAATTAGCTGTAAATGGAGTCAAGACTTTCAGTGGGTGGCAGTGGAAGCCAAATATAATAAAGTAGGCTTATACTGTTGGTATTTTATTGGTGAGAATGAGGCCTGTCCTTTGGGGCACTTGGAGATATTGCCTGATTGAAATACATATACGTGTCAAGAGGTCTTTGAGCCTCTGATATTACGCCTGGGACACTAAGGTAAATATGAAATTCCTGTTTCTATGGCTACCAATGTTCCTCACTGGCTAATAAAAAATTGACATAAAAACTGAGAAGGCAGCTTTCATGGTGTGACGTGAGAGGAAGCCAAGAGAATGCATCTTCATGAGTTAACGTTTAGCTATGAAACCAATAGCTTTTACTAAAAGCTTAAAATTTGGTTTGTGCATGTTTTATCATTTTGTTCTTGAAGCTCCTACCAGTGAGATATTACTCATGTTCCTAGAGCATGAGTGTGTGTGTGTACAGTATGTGGGTGTGCGTGTGTCAGTGTTTTGTATTCAGAGGGATCCGTTGATGTGAGTTGGATGATGAACGACGTGTCATGCTCCCGTACACACCTGAGGATGATGACTTCATGTGTTTAATATCTCCCTGGGGTCTGAGAGGGACTTAAGAGGCCATGCCCTGAGTGTGGTCCGACTCTGTGTGTCGCAGTCCACACCCAAACTTACAGCTCTCCCAGAGTACATTTGATGGTAACTGTGCCAGCCATTAAATCAGGGGATGTAAATTTGTCTAAGGGGTTACCGGGTGAATAACAACAAGCCAAATTCACTTGTAAATGACACTATGAGAAGGAGTGACATCCTGAATGAATCAAAATCAGATTTGTGGCTATTAATAATTGAATATCGAATAATGTTTGTTTGTTAATGAAATAATGTTGAAATGAGGAAATATCCTCGACCAGGCTTAGTTGACGCATTGCATAACATTTGTTTTCTCTTCAGTGAAAGACTGGAAATTATTTGGATGAGGGATTAGGTTGGAGGCCTGTCAGGTTGAAGGTATTAGACGATATCCGATTCCGAATTTGCGACACATCTTTCTGGCTGCTAGTAGAGGGCAAAGGAAGGCTATCACATCCGTGCTCAGAGACTGGTGCAACTCTGATGTCTTTCCTACCCTGCACTCCGGTAACAAAGACCCTTTCACTTCACCTCATTCACCGGGGCTAAGGGATCGATGAGAAGGAGAATCTATCGCATCTGAAGGCTAATATCAATATCTCAAAATGTGTATGACGCTCTCAGGCTCTCAGAGCAATTACATAGCAGTTACATAGCTCCTGTCGCTCTCTATTAGAAGAGAAAGAGCGGTGCTTATAAAATGTTTCCCAAGTTAACAAACAATTAACGAGCAGTGACCATCATGATCATTTCATTGCCCCGTTTCTTGCTGGAAACAGATATTTTTAACTTTCTGTTTCGTGAGAACTTTGAGATGTTCCTCTTTCCCGCTGTGTATTGTTATACTGGAAAGGATTTATTCAAGTGCTTGAAACATCTTTCCTGCGCCAGGAAATGCTTCCTACAGTGCCACGTTGTGCAAAAATATTAGTTTATATTCGTTTATATTAGTTAACTTTGCTGAGTTATTTGTAATTGTGTACTAAAGCACACCGTTTTCTGTTGAGCATATTGAGTGTAGGATTTAGATGCCCTTTTATGCAGTAATTAAACAGCTCAGCAAATACATAGCAGCTGCAGTCACAAAGCATATGCTTCTGGATCCGAATTAAAGTGAAAAACTATAAATAAACACATGGCCGTTTCTGTGGGGAAGTTGCTGTCAGAAACGTGGCAGTGAGGGCAATTACGGGCTCCATAAATGACTCACCAGTGAGATTCCAATCACACAGTAGGGGGGTTCAGAGGAAGAAGTTTGTTGTCTTTTAAACTTTGTAAAAAGCTGACTCAAAAGACAACCAACTGTGGGTGTCGATAGAACCGTCGCTATATGAAAGACGGAACGTAGGCCTATATATTTAAGTTTTACTGTGTGCCATGAAAACACATGAATTAAACATAGGGTACATTTGTTATTGTGTGGCTGGCTGAGTGACATCATTAAAATGTTGTCATTATGGGGGGGGGGGGGGTATGACCTGTTTTATTCCATTTCAGTAATTATTGTTATTTCATTTGTGTTTGCTTGTACTTTTTGTGAAATAGTATAAAGGGCCACCAATTTCAGATAATGAATATATTTGCAATATGCCTACTGTTGGTGTGTGAGACATTCAACTTTTAGTCTATGAAAGAACATATTGGACTGGACACTGAGCAGCCATTTTGGAAGATAATAGAACCTAGTTTTAATGTTATGTAGGGGTTTGAATCTAGGCCATGTGTAAATGTCACCCTTGTTCTTTTTCCCAATTATGACTATTGGTTGAAAATTACTGCCATCATCTAGATTGGTCCCAAATGCTCTCTTATCCAACGTGGTGTATGTTTTCCGGGGAGAATTCACACACCACTATCCTTGTACGGTAATTTTCTTCAAAAATGTTTACATTAGGAGACAAATGGATTTCTTTGAGAACCTTCATATGATATTCTAAATGTACTTTAATTCAATCAAATACAGGCTTAACTGAATGAACAAACAAAAACTTAATGCCAATGTGAAAGTTGCTGAAAATATATTTTGGGGATGAACCCATCTTCCGGAGGACGATCCCCGGAGTCAGGCAGCAGGATGGCAGGTAGCCATTTGATGGAAAGCTAGCATCAGAACCCCTCCGGCTGGGTGAAAGAGGATCAGAAGTCGTGACCTTCAGCTGGTGGCAATGGGGAGGTAGAAGGTCGACTGTATCTGCTTTTGCTGCAAGAAGCAAGAGAAGATTCATTTAAATACGTCTCAAGAAATAGGCCCATAGGTGAGTAGGAGAGCAAGGTGATTATTGAGCTGCTATGCCCGTTGGTCTATTTAGAAAGCATGGTGGAATCAAGTTATTCTACAGTGACTCATTGGCTAGACGGATGATAGGTGACTGACATTCTGCACGTGGTTAATTGATAGTAGAGGAGGAGTGACAGGGCATTGTACTGTTGATTAACCCAATTGTGAACTTAACAATATAAAGTTCCTGCTGTGTCCATGATGATAAAATAAGCAATATGAATATGTATTGATATACTGTTCCAAAGTTAATGTAAGATGGGACATTCAGACCATCCTTACAGATTGAACTTGCGTTAAATACACTTGAAACCAAACTAATATGCTTTGCCTAACATAGACATTGTATTTCTTTATTGTTATGAGGCTAAGTCAGTGCCTTGAATGCCAAACGGTGTCTTTCTGAATCTGCCATTCTCATCAATTACATATTCTTTAAATCGTGTAAAACACGACATAGCTGGCAAGACTGTGTTAACTTACGTATGTTTTCTCTCAGTGTGCTCCATTCATGCATTTTAAGGTGGAGCTGTAGGCATGCCGAGGAAATGTTTTCATCCAGCTCTCCTGACAATGTGGTAAATGCCAAAGAGCAATTAGCCTCCTGTGGCCCTAACCGCTGGGTGTTCCACCAGTGGACACTCAAACAAATCCTTCTCAGCCTGAACCAAACTGGTCTTAGAGCATTTCGTATTATTCTGTATGTAAATCTGTACCACTCCAAGTATGATATGTTACGCTTTGTATGGTATGTATTCCTTTTTTGTCACGCCTACTTCCGCTCCCCCTCTCTGGTGCTGTTCTTGTTTATTTTCATGTCTATTTATTATTAAATCCTCACCCTGTACTTGCTTCCCGTCTCCCAGCGTCTGTTTATACGGAACCGTTACAGAATGCAGACTCCACTATTGGAAGCATCAGGGAGTTTTTAGTTTTTTGGCATTTTGTTGGTGACGTCGGGTCCAGGTGCCATTGCCGAAGCATCCGGTGAGGCCTCAGCTGGCTCGCCAGGCTCCCATGCCTCAGCTGGCTCGAAAGAATCACAAGCCTCGGCCGGCTCGCCAGACTCCCGCACCTCGCCGGGGTCCTCGGCCGGCCCAGCCGGCTCACATGCCTTGGCCAGCCCGTCGGGCTCGCCCAGGTAGGACGCCAGGTGGCGGCCCTAGAGGGGGAGGGTACTGTCACGTCTGCTCCCGCTCCCCCTCTCTGGTGCTCGAAGGTCGCTAGGCTGCTCATCATTACTCACACCTGTCACCATCGTTACGCGCACCAGCCCTTCATCTGACTCACCTGGACTCCATCACGTCATTGATTGCCTCCCCTATATCTGTCACTTCCCGTGTCTGCATTGATGTTGTTTTGTTTCTCTTGTCCAGATGCTGTTCTTGTCTAGTTTCATGTCTATTTATAATTAAATCCTTACCCTGTACTTGCTTCCCGTCTCCCAGCGTCTGTAGTTACAGAACCGTTACACATTTGTGGATGTCCATCACCCATTTTGTATGATTTGTTACGAATTACAATTCATATTTTATCTACATTCTAGTTTACAAATTTGCAAAACGTAATATATGTTACAAATTTTAGCTGGCTAATGTTAGCTAGGCTAGGGGTTAGGTTTAAGGTTAGGGTTCATTTTAGGAGATAAGTTAAAGGGTTAAGGTTAGGGTTAGGGTTCGGGGATGGGTTAGCTAAAAGGGCTAAGGTTAGGGGAAGAGTTAGCTAACATGCTAAGTAGTTGCAAAGTAGCTCAAAAGTAGTTCAAAAATGGCTAATTAGCTAAAATGCTAAAGTTGTCAATGATAAGATTTGAACTCGCAACCTTTGGGTTACTACATGCTCACTACCAAATTCCAAACTGACTCTGGAAGAAATGTCAGCACATTAACTGTTCGCCGGGAGCTTCATGAAATGGGTTTCCATGGCCAAGCAGATGCACACAAGCCTAAGATTACCATGCGCAATGTCAAGTGTTGACTGGAGTGATGTAAAGCTCGCCGGCATTGGACTCTGGAGCAGTGGAAACTTGTTCTCTGGAGTGATTTATCACGCTTCACCATCTGGCAGTCCGACAGACAAACCTGGGTTTGGTGGATGCCGGGATAATGCCATCCGCCCCAATGCATAGTGCCAACTGTGAAGTTTGGTGGAGGAGGAATAATGTTCTGGGGCTGTTTTTCATGGTTCGGGCTAGGCCCCTTAGTTCCAGTGAAGGGAAATTTTAACACTACAGCATACTGTACAATGACATTCTAGATGATTCTGTGCTTCCAACTTTGTGGCAACAGTTTGATTAAGGCCTTTTCCTGTTTCAGCATGACAATGCCCCAGTGCACAAAGCGAGGTCTTTACAGATAGGGTTTGTCGAGATCGGTGTGGAAGAACTTTACTGGCCTGCACAGAGTCCTGACCACAGTGGAGGATGTTATAGCAGCAACGGGGGGACCCAGCTCCATATTAATGCCCATGATTTTGGAATGAGATTTTCGACGAGCATGTGTCTACATACACTACTTTACCAAAAGTATCTCTTGAAAAACTTACTTCCATGCGCATGTGTCACACCCTGACCATAGTTTGCTTTGTATGTTTCTATGTTTTGTTTGGTTTGCCAGCAGCATACCACCCTGCATACCACTGCTGGCTTGCTTCTGAAGCTAAGCAGGGTTGGTCCTGGATGGGATACCAGATGCTGCTGGAAGTGGTGCTGGAGGGCCAGTAGGAGGCACTCTTTCCTCTGGTCTAAAAAATATCCCAATACCCCAGGGCAGGGATTGGGGACACTGCCCTGTGTAGGGTGCCATCTTTCGGATGGGACGTTAAACGGGTGTCCTGACTCTCTGAGGTCATTAAAGATCCCATGGCACTCATCGTAAGAGTAGGGGTGTTAACCCCGGTGTCCTGGCTAAATTCCCAATCTGGCCCTCAAACCATCACGGTCACCTAATAATCCCCAGTTTACAATTGGCTCATTCATCCCCCCCCTCTCCCCTGTAACTATTCCCCAGGTCGTTGCTGCAAATGAGAATGTGTTCTCAGTCAACTTACCTGGTAAAATAATGGATAAATAAAATAAATAAATAAATAAAAATGTTTTGTTTGGTCAGGGTGTGATCTGAGTGGGCATTCTATGTTGTGTGTCTAGTTTGTCTGTTTCTGTGTTTGGCCTGATATGGTTCTCAATCAGAGGCAGGTGTTAGTCATTGTCTCTGTTTGGGAACCATATTTAGGTAGCCTGTTTGGTGTTGGGTTTTGTGGGTGATTGTTCCTGTCTTTGTGTTTGGTACACCAGATAGGGCTGGTTTCGGTTTTTCACGGTTCTTGTTTTTGTATATTGTTCATTTATCATCTTCATTAAAGATGTATCAAAATAACCACGCTGCATTTTGGTCCGCCTCTCCTTCAACAGAAGAATCCCGTTACAAGCATGACTATAGAAACAGGACATGTTTGTCCTCTACAAATAGAAGACAAATTGTGTAAGCTACTTTTATGTCTGTTATAGATTATAGGGATATTATTTACATGCATGCTATGGCATCAACACTTAAATCGCTGGATGATACTTATCATTGCGCACTTAAGTTTATTACAGGTGCTAGCTACAGAACTCACCATTGTATCGTAATGAGGGTTGGACTTCGCTGTCCGTGAGACGAGAACAACACTCTCGTGTTTGTCTATAAAGCACTTCTGAATAAGCTACCTTCTTATTTATCATCACTCATCAATATTAGAATTAGAATTCCTAAAACCAGGTCTCAAGCATGGATTACACTTGAGGCCCATGCGATTTCCACAGAGTTGGGTATGGCTGCCTTTTCCTGTTACGCTCCTCGCCTATGGAATTGCAGACTAAACTTGAGACTCTTGTTCCCCGTGTTGCCCATTTTAAAAATGTATTGGAGGATTTTTATTTTTGTATTGCTTGTAACTGTTTCGGGTAATGCAAGTTCTTGTGCTGTTAGGTTATTCCCCTATGTGTAAATGTAATATGTTGCTGTATTTTTTTGTGTTATCTGTGATGGTTTTGTTTGTCTTGTGTAGTTTCTTAATCCTTGTACCTAAACTGTATGTGTAAACATGTATACGCAGGGCCCAGCCGTAAAAGAGACCTCGGTCTCAGTCTGTGTCCCTTGTTGAATTAAAGGTATACTAAATAATAGTGACATATTACACTTGATACAAACTTTGAGTCAAATTAAGTAGGTAGTATTTCATGCTCTATTCAATGTTGATCGTATGATTGATCGTCATGCAGGCTGACATCCATATTGAACATTGATCGCCAATACATGTAAGATATGAGTATGTTTTGAAAATAACTTCACCAGATAACACGGTATATGATTGATGCTTTTGTATTGACAACCGTTGTAAGAAGACACTGTTTCGCTCAAGTGGATACAGATGACCTTATTTGTACAGATCCCTACTTGTTTTTATTGACTTTCACTCAGACTGCACTGTGGATGTGCTTGTACATTCTTATTAGCGGTTCGTGTTTGACCCGGAAATTAATGATTTTCACTACTGTACAACTGTTTCTGCCCAGTTTGAGTTATGCTACCTGCAATGTGCTTTTACCCTTCTACCAGAGTGGGAATGTTGATCTATCTATGATCATGTCCCTGCTGTCCATTCATTATAATGTAAAAGGTCAAACTGATCCTAGATCAGCACTCTGACTGATTTTTAATACAGGCTTAGAAAAAGCAGTATTGGGCAGGACCAGTATTAGTATCATCCTATGCCTCTGGCATAGTATAAAATTAGACACAGACAGGCATTCTATGCATGATTTTCACCCTCCCGAGTCAAAGTTGACAGATTGTGGATACAAATCGTAAGACAGTAATAGGGCTCATAATTTATGTATTTGAATTAGATGATTCTATGAGTCACCGTGGAAGGAGGGAGCGGCTGTGGCTTCAGTTCCTAGATGGATCTAGAGATCCAGAGAAAGATCTGCTGATTAATGGCTGTATCATACAGTAGTGGCTCTCCGCTAGGATATCAGGCTTGAAGCTGCCAGTGTCGAGAGAACTTACCTTTCTCTCCTTGCACAAACAAATGGAAAATAACCTCACACTCAACGTCAACAAAACTAAGGAGATGATTGTGGACTTCAGGAAACAGCAGAGGGAACACCCCCCTATCCACATCGATGGATCAGTAGTGGAGAGGGTAGCAAGTTTTAAGTTCCTCGGCATACACATCACAGACAAACTGAATTGGTCCACTCACACTGACAGCGTCGTGAAGAAGGCGCAGCAGCGCCTCTTCAACCTCAGGAGGCTGAAGAAATTCGGCTTGTCACCAAAAGCACTCACAAACTTCTACAGATGCACAATCGAGAGCATCCTGGCGGGCTGTATCACCGCCTGGTACGGCAACTGCTCCGCCCTCAACCGTAAGGCTCTCCAGAGGGTAGTGAGGTCTGCACAACGCATCACCGGGGCAAACTACCTGCCCTCCAGGACACCTACACCACCCGATGTTACAGGAAGGCCATAAAGATCATCAAGGACATCAACCACCCGAACCACTGCCTGTTCACCCGGCTATCATCCAGAAGGCGAGGTCAGTACAGGTGCATCAAAGCTGGGACCGAGAGACTGAAAAACAGCTTCTATCTCAAGGCCATCAGACTGTTAAACAGCAATCACTAACATTGAGTGGCTGCTGCCAACACACTGTCATTGACACTGACCCAACTCCAGCCACTTTAATAATGGGAATTGATGGGAAATGATGTAAATATATCACTAGCCACTTTAAACAATGCTACCTTATATAATGTTACTTACCCTACATTATTAATCTCATATGCATATGTATATACTGTACTCTAGATCATCGACTGCATTCTTATGTCACTAGCCACTTTAACTATGCCACTTTGTCTACATACTCATCTCATATGTATATACTGTACTCGATACCATCTACTGTATGCTGCTCTGTACCATCACTCATTCATATATCCTTATGTACATATTCCTTATCCCCTTACACTGTGTATAAGACAGTAGTTTTGGAATTGTTAGTTAGATTACTTGTTGGTTATCACTGCATTGTCGGAACTAGAAGCACAAGCATTTCGCTACACTCGCATTAACATCTGCTAACCCTGTGTATGTGACAAATAAAATTTGATTTGATTTGATTTGATTTATGATATGAAGACCTGGATTCACTGTAAAGGGAAAAGTCACCCGCATTTGAAATACATTTTATCAAACGGTTACCTAGAAGATATAGTCTATGTAGCCAGAGAGTCAAAGTCCCATGATTTTGGCTTTGTGTATTTAGCTACACTAAAAATCCTGCAGCACCTGAATTTGAACAACTTCAAAAATACCTTCCACATCGTGCAAAGAGGACAGCCTTAGGAAAATCCTCTCAACATGTGGCTTCGCCCGCAAACTTATCAGACTAATTAGGTGATTCTATTGAGTTTGAATGTGTCTTCCCTGACAACAACAACACTACCACAGAGTGACTTTCTGAGGCGTCGGCAAAAGATGCACTCTCGCGCCCATTCTCTTCCTAATTGCCATGGACAGGATGAGGAGAAATACTGTAAAAAGACAGATCATGGAGCATCCAGGGACTTAGGGCTACATTTAATCTGATTGCCCCTTTTTGGCTATGCACATTTTAAAGGCAATGTTTCCGTGTTTGCAGAGACTGCATTGACGGTAAACAGTGCATATGTCGGCTCAATCGGAAATGACCTTTAAATGTCAATCACGGATCTTCCAAGGTCCGGATTGAATCTAGGCCTTAGTACTCAAGGATCTCAACTTACCTCTCTTACCAACAAGCCCACATGAACTGGGCCTGCAAAGTAATGTAGAAAAGACCCAAGAATTGAACTCATATTATCTTTCTCGTTACTAGATCCTTAACCAAGCTTCTTTAATGTTCTTACAGTTTTTTTTCCCAGTTTTAACGGATTTAAAACAGGCAGCTTGGCTAATTGACATTTATTTGATTTAACTAGGCAAGTCACTTAAGAACAAATTCTTATTTACAATGACGGCCTACTCTGCCCAAACCCTAACCTAGACAACGCTGGGCCCAATGGGACTCCCAATCACAGCTAGTTGTGATACAGCCTGGAATCAAACCAAGGTCTGTAGTGACACCTCTAGCAATGAGATGCAATGCCTTAGACCTCTGCGCCACTCGGGAGCCCCCATGTCAAGCCTCATCATTTTTTCTATTCTCATCATCTACCACAGATTATCCATTATATTGACCAGATAATTTAGTGGCTGCTCTAACAATGAAAATAAATGTTTTAAAAAAAAATGGAAGGCAGTCGGGAGGAGGTAAGATCAGGTGTGACCATTGTAGTCAATGAGAGGGCAAATACGCATTTGAACAACAGGCACAATGGTTTCTACTAGTACAACAGCTATAAATTGGCTAAAACAAACATAAACTTGGTCTTAATTTAAGGTTTCTGACTTTGTGGCTGTGGTAACTAATGACGACCAGGCACAACTCCAATATAAAGTGTTTTTTCTCGAAGATGCAGGGATGTCGGGGGTACGTTCGTAACAACCTAATTAAGACTTGTATTCGATAAAATAAGCCACACGTAGCAAATAGGCCATTACATTTTTGGTAAAACAAATTCAACACTCTCTCACTTACAAAAACTCCTGGCTTGGTGAGCAAAACATCTGCTGGAAAAGACCAATCATTTTTAAATACACTAGAATAGTTTTTTGGAGGCGCTGCTATTCAAGCCACCGTGCCTCCATCTTGGCACTCCCCCACTGTTCTTTTAAATATTTGGAAGCTACAGAAATGCTTGTATTAATGTCTACATTCATACTCTAATCCATGTCATTTTGTCCTTGAAACATTTAATTGGCGTACTGTACAATTCCATTCAGTTCTATGGAGGGCTTACTGGGGAGTGCCAATATGGCTTACCGGTGACTACAAAGCCTTACAAGGGCCCATAGGTGGGCCCATATGTAGCCTTACCAATCCAGGGTTTATATACATCATTGGAGAAGACAGATTGTGGGCCCAGTTATCCCTCTCGCTTCGCCTCTTCCTGTGACTCTCCTTACAATTATGTTATCATCAGTTGTTCAACACCTCTTCCTTGTTAAAGGGGGCTGAATGCACCGATTCCACATGTTTTTCTGCTGCTCATTAAGAAAAACTAGATTTGGGTCTTGGGGGGTGTGTTATGTGTTTGCTATATTGTACCCTGGCAGTTAATGTTGTTTGTCCCTCTTGAGCCGCCATAGAAACAACATATCCACTACCATTTCCTTAAAATAGTCAGAATTAAGATACATTATGAAATCTGTAATTAATTGTATGCTTTTGCTGAGAAGATTGTAGTCTCCAATTTTACATCTAGATAAGGTGTTTGGTGCAGTATTTCTCAAGTAAAAAAATGAGCATGAAAAACTAGTCAGTGCACTGCTAACTGCGGTCATGAGTGGTTTTAGAGAACAGTTCTACAACTTCATCAGCAAGCTGTTAAATTATCATAAATAAAGCACATGCTACACACTGTTTATCAGTGCACAAAATCAGCCACCTGCAATTGCTAATAACCCATCTGCAACCTCCCGACTATATGTGATAGTGAAAATCTAACCCAGAAATATAGAAAATATGCTGTACAGTCAGCGATGCTGAATGGTTTTATGACAGGGGGTGCAGGATTTTTTAAACCTAATTTAGATAGACCTATGTTTCTGCTTATCATTTCCAAAATTTTGGCAATGTTTTGTCTACAATTAGATACATGCAGCTTCTCTTCTGTCATTATTTGTTGCCCTAGAAGACTAAATAAATACTTGCTCACCACAAAATATGTCATACATCGATTGAATGAATACTTCAATCTAGTTGACATCGGTAAAGTTCTCTCATCTCTGCTTCTCTCACACGGCAAATACTTTTAGGGACCGGGGAGAAAATGTAATAACTTTTCTTTGCAATATGTCCAAAAGACATCAGTTTGACCGGTTTTAAGGGAATTCAAAGCTGTGAAAATGACCCAACACCTTTCTGATAAGATTTCGGTTCGGGTTGGACGCATATTTTATGTGGTTGAAATACTATCAGCTATCATAATGCTGATAAAGATAGCACCTTTACAGATGGTCTCTAATGCGCATTCACAATTTGTATAGCTGTCACACCCTGACCATAGGGAGCTGATTATTCTCTATGTTGGTTGGGGCGTGACAGTGACCAGGGTGGTTTATCTAGGTGATTAATGATCTATGTTGGCCTGGTATGGTTCCCAATCAGAGGCAGCTGTTTATCCTTGTCTCTGATTGTGGATCATATTTAGGCATCCATTTCCACATTGTGCTTTGTGGGATCTTGTCTATGGATAGTTGCCTGTTAGCACTATTATTAGCTTCATGTTTCGGTTGAGATTTATTGTTTTGTTTTGCTGTGAGTTTCACTTAGTAAATAATAGATGTGGAACCCAGATCACGCTGCGCTTTGGTCCACTCCTTATAACGATCGTGACAGAAGATCCCACCACAAACGGACCAAGCAGCGTGGCCAGGAGGAGCAGACATCCTGGACATGGGAGGATATCTTGGACGGTAAGGGATCCTGGAAGTGGGAGGAGATCCTGGCCAGTAAGGATTGCCTGGCCAGCAGACGGAGACAGCACAGCGAGAGAACAACAACAACGAAACCTGGGTTCGCGGCTACGACAGAAGCCCGAGAGGCAGACTAAAAAAAAAATAATTGGGAGGGGGCACACAGGGTGGTTGGCGCAGCCAGGTTTTGAACCAACTCCCCGTTCTCACCATGGGGAGCGTGTGAGCGGTCAGGCACCATGTTTTGCGGTGATACGCAATGTGTCTTCAGTGTGCATTCACAGCCCGGTGCGTTCTGTACCAACTCCTCGCACTTGTCATGCTAAAGTGGGTATCTGTCCAGGACAGGTTGTGTCGGCTCAGAGCGCCTGGTCTCCAGTGCGCCTCCTCGGTCCAGGATATCCTGCGCCGGCTCAATGCGCTTTGCCGTGCGAAGGTGGTCATTTGTCCAGGCTGCGTTGTGCCAGCTCTACGCTCCAGACCTCCAGTGCGCCTTCACAGTCCAATACGTCCTGTGCCCCTCCCCTCACTCGCCTTGAGGTGCGTGTCACCATCCCAGTGCCATCTGTATCAGTCCCACGCTTCAAGCCTCCAGTGCTCCTCCACAGTCCAGTGCGTCCTGTGCCTCCTCCCCGCACTCACCTGTACTGGCCCCACGCATCAGGCCTCCAGTGCGCCTCCACATTCCAGAGCTTCCGGTGATATTTCACAGTCAGGAGCTTCCTGCCACAGTTCCCGGTCCTGGGCTGTGAGTTTCAGTCAGTAAATAAAAGACGTGGAACCCAGAAAAGCGCCTCACAATCAAACATCTTTCCCAAACATTAGTTCTGCCATCCTTTCTCTTTAATGTCAACTCTCCATTTTGCAGCTTATTGAATTCAATTCTGACATTGCCCTTTTTACCTCAGTGGATAAACATGAACCTTTTCTGCCCAAGTTCCCAAAAGCATGTGGCGTGTATTTAGCGTGCATACAGTTAGGCCCTAAAGCTTAGGCTTACGCACGAATGCCAGATAAAAAACGATGAAAGACAAACCTCAATATACCCTATAGATATGAATTGCACAACAATTATACATTTATGGATTTTCTTTTTAATCCATTGTTCTCTTTACTCGAGCGATCACTATGAAACACATCAGTAAGTGGCCACTCCATAAAGGGCTAAGTGGCAACATGTTTTCTTATGTAAACAAGTCCGAGAAGCTGTGTGATGGGCAGCTCCATTCCTCGGAGGCCTGATTGGTGTCACAGCCCCAGATAACACATCTGACTCCGATAATCAACTAATCATGATCTTTAGTTTAGAATGTATTTAGTTTTAATCAGCTGTGTTCGCTAGGGCTGGGGAAAAAGTTTGACACCTCTCCGGCCCCCGAAGACAAGAGTTGCCCATCCCTGATCTAGAGGTTCTGCTGGTATGATTTAATGGAGCACAATCAGCACAGCTGTTTCTCTGTGCATGACATTTCTCCCTATGTTCGTGGGCATAATTGTAATCAAAGCCCAACCCTCATGTAAGCCGTGATGACCTCAGTTACACAAGTGCCACAAAACTCTGTCTTGGAATATAATAACTTTTTTACTTTTTAGTAAATTTTGCCACTGGAATAAGTGTTTCGGACTAATATCGATGACACGGCTTGTTTTCAACTAGAAAATTAGTTTGTTTTGCATTCAGTTGCCCTTTAAGATCACCAGAAGTCCTTATGTTCCCTATTGCAGTTTATATTGAAGCTTGTATAAGGGCACAAGGCAAGACACAGGAGGCAGATGGTTAGAGTCCAAGGTGTTTATTAACAATCCAAAAGGGGTAGGCAAGAGAATGGCCATGGACAGGCAAAAGGTCAAAACCAGTTCAAAGTTCCATAAGTACAGAATTGCAGAATGATCAGGCAAGTGGGAATGGTGTCCATAAAAACAGGCAAAGGTCAAAACCCGGGAGGACTAGTAAAGAGAATAGAAAAGCAGGCGCACGGGACAACCACACTGGTTGACTTGAACATACAAGACAAACTGGCACAGAAAGACAGGAAATAAAGGGATAAATACACCAGGGAAAATAAGCGACACCTGGAGGGGGTGGAGACAATCAGAAGGACAGGTGAAACAGATCAGGGCGTGACAGCTTGATCATTTACAAATGTACACCATTATTTCTTGTTCACTGCCATGAGGAAATTGAGAGATTCAGAACAAGTCCTACACTGTCTTACAACACTGTTTCAGTTAATTGGTGGTTGTTCAGTGAGAACTTTCTCTCCTTCATTATGAGGTAGTGTAAATGTAACTCATATATCATATTGTTGTCCTTAGTGCCCTATCCCTACTGCTATGCATTGGGAAACATCTCTTCAACAACACCACACACTCATGCCCTTACAACAACAATAAAAAACATTCACATGTTTTTCACATGATATGCAGTTTCACATGTAAAAAAAAAACTCCACATGTGAAAATGTAACATTCACATGTGGAATTGCAAGTTCACATGTGCAAATCAATCATATGAAAAAATCTAATTTGCAGGTTCACATGTAAAGAAGACTCCACATGTAAAAATTGAATTTGCAGTATCATATGTGAAAAACTTTCACGTGAATGTTTTTCACATGCGAAATGTTGTCACATATGAAACAGCTAATTAAATTTTTTACATGTGATTGCTTTTCGCAAATCTAATTTGCAGTTTCACATGTAAGAAAACTCTACATTTGCCCCCAATGTTTGTAAACAAAACAAATGTAAACAAACACTGTATAGCCTAAAAACATGGTTAAAACTATAATGTTGTTATCATGGATGGTCAGTCCTTGCATCGATGATTTTGAGAGTGGTTGCATTTCTAAAGCCCCATTGCTAAGCTTTTTACCGAAACTTTGGCAGGGAGGACATTTTGTTAATGTTTCAATTAAGGATTGTCTCGTAACACCTTTAAAGGGACAATACACCCCCAGAAGAAAAAATATATAATGAAACTCCTGTCAATGTTCTATCAATTTGCTCAAATAAAACATTTCCCCATAATTTAACTTCTAAGTGCTCCGTCTGTGAAATCAGGGAATCGTGTAGGAATGTGTCATTGCTGGTTCCCGTCAGTGGAGATAAGTGATAACACACTATCACATTTCATAACGCTTTTAAAACAATTGCCTGCACTCCAGATGGCTAAATCAGCCAATAGATTGTATGAGCATACTTGTCGAGAACACATCCATCCGTTTATATCAGCTTGACAAAGTATTTACTTCACTTAGGTGTGCTCAATCTAGTGTACCGAATTATTCATCTCAGGTTGTCCTTCAAGTACCATCTTGCAATGAGCCCTGTTGTGTCTGTGGGGACGTTGCCATAGCAACGCACTTTGGGCAGAGATGAACTGTCAGTTGAACTCGGTGAGAGACTCCTAAATTGATAGTGCAGTTTATTTAAGCGATTGTACAGCTAGCTAGCAACTTCACATGCTGATGTTGACTTTGGTATTATTGTGTGTGGCTATGCTTGGTAGCCAACCAGTCCAGAGAAAACATTGCATTACGGATTTTGTAGTCAACTTGAACAGCAACAGATTTCCATAACGATTTTCAAATGCTGCCACCAACTTTGTTTTAATGATAAAATGACAATTGTTCACAACATTTTTTTTTCTCACATATTTGTGTTTTTTTTCTTTTCTCCTAATCATAGGAATTAGCCGTTTGTAGTGGATTATCTCTTTAATAGAGTAATAGTGTTATTACATGGTGCAATCTAGTAAGTGAGTTAATTTTGTACGGAACCCCTGAATGGACACATAAAAAAGTGAATTATTTTGGGTCCCCTTGCAAAATGTTTTGTGTTCCCTAGCTAAACTTTTGGGTTCCTTCGCCAAATATTTTGCATACCCTCGCAAATTATTTTCGGTTCCCTCACAGAAAGTCCTCTAATTTCACATTTGGAAGGTGCATTGAAACAATTAGGTAGCATGATTATATTTCTAGCACACCCAATTAGCTAGCTTGCTAGCAAGCTACATGAATGATGCACTGAAATGAGTTACTCTCGAGGGAATCACTAGGTAGCTAGCTATGGCTAGCGACGACATGATAATGATGGCCAAGTTGTCCCCTACTAAACATGTCCATGCCACTATAGTGTAATTTAGACAAAACAGTTGTTAACCTCCGGAGGTCTATCATTATATTTGGGCACCAGTAATGCACCTCCGGCAGAGGGCGGCATGACAACGTTCATAACAATGGCATGACGCAACCCAGTGACGGAGGTACAACCTATGAATAGCGACATTTGTTTTGCATTTGTCTCTTTTGCCCAACTCTCAGACTGTGTGTGTGTGTGTGCCAGCCAGCCTGCCTGTCTGCCTGCCTGCCTGTCTGCCTGTCTGCCTGTCTGTCTGTCTGTCTGCCTGTCTAGGAGTTCCAGATGTGGTGGTGGCCACTGGAGGACAACTCTACTGGAATGTATGAAGGAGCTCTATAACAACTTATACAAATATTAGGTACTACTATAGTGCTGGCTAGCTACAGTAGCTAGTACATTTTTACTGTATTACAGTATTAATTCATATTTCAATAATGTACAAGGTCCACTTTGACATAAGAGAACAATTCAGACCAAGAATTTGCAAAAGGTAAGATCATATTAAATACTATATATATATATTTTTTTAATTTGACCCCTTTTTCTCCCCAATTTCTTCGTATCCAATTGTTAGTAAGCTACTATCTTGTCTCATCGCTACAACTCCCGTACGGACTCGGGAGAGACGGAGGTTGAAAGTCATGCGTCCTCCGATACACAACCCAACCAAGCCGCACTGCTTCTTAACACAGCCCAACCCGGAAGCCAGCCGCACCAATGTGTGGGAGGAAACACAGTGCACCTGGCAACCTTGGTTAGCGCACACTACGCCTGGCCCGCCACAGGAGTCGCTGGTGCACGATGAGACAAGGATATCCCTACCGGCCAAACCCTCCCTAACCCGGACGACGCTAGGCCAATTGTGTGTCGCCCCACGGACCTCCCGGTCGCGGCCGGTTAGAGTCTCTGGTGGCACAGCTGGCACTGCAGTACAGCACCCTTAACCACTGCACCACCCAGGAGGCCATATTATATGAAATACTATTATATGGATAGAGTTGACCTGATCCTAAATCAGCATTCCCACTCTGATGACGAATTCCTTATCTCCCTCATCCTTTCTATAACTTCAGATTGGTCTATGACCCTGGTCTATGAGTAGTAGATGTGGGTGAGTGGACAAACAGATCTGGGAGTGGCCTAGCAACAGAAGCGTTTCTCAACTGTTGGCAAGGATTTATTTGACATCCAATCACAATGAGAGATTCTTTATTCTGTACTCAATACTACTATTGCAGGAGAGGTGAGCCCCTATCAGATCCTCCTGCTGTCCTTCACCCCTTGGTGCAGTCTGCTGACTATCGCTGGGGCCAGGAAGAAGTCCGCCAGCCGAAATAGGAGCCAAGTTCATCGCCATGCTATGCTCTACTGACCGAGGTAGACTATTCTTTGAGTAGCAACTCGATAGGCACGCAGGCAGAGACTCACACACACTCACATTTAACTTGACCTTCAATTGACAGTACTTTACTCACAAATACCCCCTTCTCCCTTTCCCTCCCATTCATATTTTGTTAGTCACTCTCACTCGGATATAAACTGCAAACATTTCTCTCCCCCCTATGGTAAAATGTGCAGAATTGCTAAGAATCCTTTTTGTTATTGAATTAAATGGTATCACTCAATATGGGAAGGGAGAATCCCTGTGTACTCTGCACCAGGATAAGGGAACTCCTGTTCTATACGGGACACCACACAGGATGGTATGACCACTCTAAAATGCTTGCCAAAGTAGCCCCATTACATTACATTACATTACATTTACATTTAAGTCATTTAGCAGACGCTCTTATCCAGAGCGACTTACAAATTGGTGCATTCACCTTATGACCTCCAGTGGAACAGTAGTGCATCTAAATCTTTTCAGGGGGAGGGGGGGTGAGAGGGATTACTTTATCCTATCCTAGGTATTCCTTAAAGAGGTGGGGTTTCAGGTGTCTCCGGAAGGTGGTGATTGACTCCGCTGTCCTGGCGTCGTGAGGGAGTTTGTTCCACCATTGGGGGCCAGAGCAGCGAACAGTTTTGACTGGGCTGAGCGGGAACTGTACTTCCTCAGTGGTAGGGAGGCGAGCAGGCCAGAGGTGGATGAACGCAGTGCCCTTGTTTGGGTGTAGGGCCTGATCAGAGCCTGGAGGTACTGAGGTGCCGTTCCCCTCACAGCTCCGTAGGCAAGCACCATGGTCTTGTAGCGGATGCGAGCTTCAACTGGAAGCCAGTGGAGGGAGCGGAGGAGCGGGGTGACGTGAGAGAACTTGGGAAGGTTGAACACCAGACGGGCTGCGGCGTTCTGGATGAGTTGTAGGGGTTTAATGGCACAGGCAGGGAGCCCAGCCAACAGCGAGTTGCAGTAATCCAGACGGGAGATGACAAGTGCCTGGATTAGGACCTGCGCCGCTTCCTGTGTGAGGCAGGGTCGTACTCTGCGGATGTTGTAGAGCATGAACCTACAGGAACGGGCCACCGCCTTGATGTTAGTTGAGAACGACAGGGTGTTGTCCAGGATCACGCCAAGGTTCTTAGCGCTCTGGGAGGAGGACACAATGGAGTTGTCAACCGTGATGGCGAGATCATGGAACGGGCAGTCCTTCCCCGGGAGGAAGAGCAGCTCCGTCTTGCCGAGGTTCAGCTTGAGGTGGTGATCCGTCATCCACACGGATATGTCCGTGTCATTACCACCAGACAAAATATTTGTAAAGGCTCACATTGTTGTATTAGCAGAACACTGCTTGTATGGTAGTACGTAAAGGGTGCTCCTTCCATGACATAAACATAAACATGACATAAACTGACCAGGTGAATCCAGGTGAAGGCTATGATCCCTTATTGATGTCACTTGTTAAATCCACTTCAATCAGTGTAGATGAAGGGGAGGAGGCAGGTTAAAGAATGATTTTTAAGCCTTGGTAACGATTGAGATAGGGATTGTGTATGTGTGCCATTCGTAGGGTGAATGGGCAAAACAACATTTGTATGTGCCTTTGAACGGGGTATGGTAGTAGGTGCCAGGCGCATCGGTTTGTGTCAAGAAGTGCAACGCTGCTGGGTTTTTCATGCTCAACAGTTTCCTGTGGTTATCAAGAATGGTCCACCATCCAAAGGACATCCAGCCAACTTGACACAACGGTGGGAAGCATTGGAATCAACACGGGCAATCATCCCTGTGGAACACCTTGTAGAGTACATGCCCTGACGAATTGAGGCTGTTCTAAGAGTAAAAGGGGGCAGTGCAACTCAATATTAGGAAAGTACACTCAGTGAATATATTATTTTAATTCATTATGTTGTTGGGGGGGGGGGGGTACCTCAGTCAGTATGTCTGAACGTACTGTTTAGAGTTAGAATAGTTCAATACACAATGTGCAATTAAAAAATGTGTTTGTGCATGAGCAGTTTTTCTCTTGTTATGTCAGTCAAAATGTTTTGGATTGGTAATTATACATTTCAGTATCTTCTCTACGCCCCATTACAAAATGCTTATAATTGCTGGAAATTTACTCTCCGCTGTCAAGAAGGGGCCAACTAAAATGTTTTGCTCGCAAGGTGGGGGGGAAGCCCCTAACACAATTTCACTTAGTGCCTCCAAAATGCAAGGTAGGGATGTGTGTAGGGATGTAGATAGGGATGTGTGTAGGGATGTGGATACGCAGAGCCACGAGCCACTGCGGCCTCTCTTGATGAGTTCAGATTTTTTATGGCCCCCGCCTCAATCAAAGTTTACCATTCCTGATTTAAACCATCACAAGTTATGTTATTAATGATATACACTTACTGTACCCTTGGGGACCTGTGATTGAGAAATGGTCCTAAAGGTTACACAGTCATTCTTGTCCTAAAAGATGGTTACAATTTGTATAATTAGTGTGCAACTAGATTTCCGTGAATATGATTTCAAACATAATATTGACAGACCTTCACTAAAGAGCGAGTACATTTCTGTATTGTAATTATATTTACAGAATATATTATTGGCCATATGACTATGTAACACCTGCCGCCTATAGGGTTACGTAAAATGGCAGAACAACCAGACTACGGCAATTCCAAAACTAATGATATCACTTTTCACCCGGTGCAAACTCCACCCACCGGGGTAACCCGGGCTAGATAATCAAATCCCCTCAATTCCTGCCATCATTTTATACCTGTAACGGTTTTCTAATGGTGAAGGAGAGTCGGACCAAACTGCAGCGTGTAGATTGCGATCCATGTTTTAATAAACAAACGTAACACGAATCTAAATACAAATACTACAAAAAAACAATAAACATAAAGAAAACCGAAACAGCCTATACTTGTGTAACCTACATAGACAGGAACAAGGACACTAAGGACAATCACCCACAATACAACCAAAGAATATGGCTTCCTAAATATGGTTCCCAATCAGAGACAACGATAAACACCTGCCTCTGATTGAGAACCACTCCAGACAGCCATAGACTCTGCTAGATAACCCCACTAGCTACTATCCCGATACTTACACACCAAAACCCCCAGACAAAACACACCACAATACAAAAACCCCATGCCACACCCTGGCCTGACCCAATACATAAAGATAAACACAAAATACTTAGGCCAGGGCGTGACAGAACCCCCCCCCCTAAGGTGCGGACTCCCGAACGCACCTCAAAACAATAGGGAGGGTCCGGGTGGGCGTCTGTCCATGGTGGCGGTTCCGGCGCGGGACGTGGACCCCACTCAGTCAATGTTTTAGTCCCCTTTTCTCGCGTCCCTGGATAGTCCACCCTCGCCGCCGACCATGGCCTAGTAGTCCTCACCCAGAACCCCACTGGACTGAGGAGCAGATCGGGACTGAAGGACAGCTCGGGACTGAAGGACAGCTCGGGACTGAGGCAGCTCGGGACTGAGGGGAAGCTCGGGAGTGAGAGAAAGCTCGGAAGCTCGGGAGTGAGAGGAAGCTCGGGAGTGAGAGGAAGCTCGGGAGTGAGAGGAAGCTCGGGAGTGAGAGGAAGCTCGGGAGTGAGAGGAAGCTCAGGCAGGTAGATAGATCTACCAGATCCTGGCTGGCTGGTGGTCTCAGCAGATCCTGGCTGACTGGCAGATCCTGGCCGACTGGCGGATCCTGGCCGACTGGCGGATCCTGGCCGACTGGCGGATCTGGCAGATCTGGAAGAGTCTGGTTGACTGGCAGATCCTGGCTGACTGGCAGATCCGGAAGATCCTGGCTGACTGGCGGATCCTGGCTGACTGGCGGATCCTGGCTGACTGGCGGATCCTGGCCGACTGGCGGATCCTGGCCGACTGGCAGATCTGGCGGATCCTGGCAGACTGGCACTTCTGGCGGATCCTGGCAGACTGGTGGATCCTGGCTGACTGGCAGATCGTGGCCGACTGGCAGATCCGGCAGATCTGGAAGAGTCTGGTTGACTGGCAGATCTGGAAGAGTCTGGTTGACTGGCAGATCTGGAAGAGTCTGGTTGACTGGCAGATCTGGAAGAGTCTGGTTGACTGGCGGATCTGGAAGAGTCTGGTTGACTGGCGGATCTGGAAGAGTCTGGTTGACTGGCGGATCTGGAAGAGTCTGGCTGACTGGCAGATCTGGAAGAGTCTGGCTGACTGGCAGATCTGGAAGAGTCTGGTTGATTGGCGGATCTGGAAGAGTCTGGTTGACTGGCGGATCTGGAAGAGTCTGGTTGACTGGCAGATCTGGAAGAGTCTGGCTGACTGGCAGATCTGGAAGATCCTGGCTGACTGGCGGATCTGGAAGATCCTGGCTGACTGGCGGATCCGGAAGATCCTGGCTGACTGGCGGATCCTGGCTGACTGGCGGATCCTGGCTGACTGGCGGATCCTGGCTGACTGGTGCTACTGGCAGATCCTGGCCGACTGGCACTTCTGGCGGATCCTGGCTGACTGGCACTTCTGGCGGATCCTGGCAGACTGGTGGATCCTGGCAGACTGGTGGATCTAACTGATCCTGACAGACTGAGACTGGCGGCGCTGGGCAGCCTGGGCAGACTGGCGGCGCTGGGCAGACTGGCGGCGCTGGGCAGACTGGGAGCACTGGCGGCGCTGGGCAGACTGGGAGCACTGGCGGCGCTGGGCAGACTGGCGGTGCTGTGCAGACTGGCGACTCCGGCAGCGCAGGAGAGGAGAAAGGCTCCGACAGCGCTAAACAGGCGGGAGTTCCCGGCAGCGCAGGAGAGGAGACAGGCTCTGGCTGCGCTATAAACAGGCGGGAGACTCCGGCAGCGCTGTAGAGGAGGAAGGCTCTGGCTGCGCTAAACAGGCGGGAGACTCCGGCAGCGCAGGAGAGGAGACAGGCTCTGGCTGCGCTGAACAGGCGGGAGGCTCCGGCAGCGCTGTAGAGGAGGAAGGCTCTGGCTGCGCTAAACAGACGGGAGACTCCGGCAGCGCAGGAGAGGAGACAGGCTCTGGCTGCGCTGAACAGGCGAGGCGCACTGAAGGCCTGGTGCGTGGTGCTGGAACTGGTGGTACTGGATCGAGGACACGCACAGGAAGCCTGGTGCGGGGAGCTGCTACCGGAGGACTAGAGTGTGGAGGTGGCACAGGATGGGCTAGACCGTGAAGGCGTACTGGAGATCTTGAGAGCAGTGTTGGCACAGGACGTGCAAGGCTAGGGATGTGCACAGGAGGCCTGGTGCGTGAGGCTGGCACCAACTTCACCAGCCGACTAACACGCACCTCAGGACGAGTATGGAGCGCTAACCCAGGTGCCATCAAATCCCCGACACGTTCCGTCGGTCGAATTCCATGCAAAAAGCACCAACACAGCAACTCCCTCATTTCTCTCTCCTCCAATTTCCCCATTAACTCCTTCACAGTCTCTGTTTCGCTCACCTCCAACACCGGCTCTGGTTTTGGTCTCCTCCTTGGCTCCTCACGATAAACAGGGAGAGTTGGCTCAGGTCTGACTCCTGACTCTGCCACACTCTCCCTGAGCCCCCTCCCAAGAAATTTTTGGGGCTGATTCTCAGGCTTCCATCCGCTACGCCGTGCTGCCTCCTCATATCTGCGCCTCTCAGCTTTCGCCGCCTCCAGTTCTTCCTTGGGGCGGCGATATTCTCCAGGCTGAGCCCAGGGTCCTTTACCGTCCAGTTCTTCCTCCCATGTCCATTTCTCCAGGTGGTGCAGCCTCTCCCACTGCAGCTGCTGCTGCTCCTGCTGCCTCTCCTGTGGCTCCTGCCTGTTAACACGCTGCTTGGTCCGTTGGTGGTGGGTGATTCTGTAACGGTTTTCTAATGGTGAAGGAGAGTCGGACCAAACTGCAGCGTGTAGATTGCGATCCATGTTTTAATAAACAAACGTAACACGAATCTAAATACAAATACTACAAAAAAACAATAAACATAAAGAAAACCGAAACAGCCTATACTTGTGTAACCTAAATAGACAGGAACAAGGACACTAAGGACAATCACCCACAATACAACCAAAGAATATGGCTGCCTAAATATGGTTCCCAATCAGAGACAACGATAAACACCTGCCTCTGATTGAGAACCACTCCAGACAGCCATAGACTCTGCTAGATAACCCCACTAGCTACTATCCCAATACTTACACACCAAAACCCCCAGACAAAACACACCACAATACAAAAACCCCATGCCACACCCTGGCCTGACCCAATACATAAAGATAAACACAAAATACTTAGGCCAGGGCGTGACAATACCCTGCCCACCCAAACTTGTGTTTTGTTGGGAGACTTGTCTGTCTGGAGAGGAACCTCCCTGGAACAATTCATTTTTCCCTTTTTGAAGTTACCAATCGAGTCCGTCTCTGCTGTTCCCTTTGCAAGATGACGCCGACAGAAATGATCGCCTCGCTTCGAGTCCTTACGAAACATTGCAGTATTTATTTATTTTTGTATTATTTCTTCAGTGTTATTACATACAGCTGGGAAGAACTATTGTATATAAGAGCAACATCAACTTACCAACGTTATGACCAGGAATGCAACTTTCCCGAAGCAGACCACCACCCAGGACAGTGGATTTAATCCCAGAAGCCACAGAAGAGGCAAACGGACCGGCCTCCTGGTCCGGCAAACGGACCGGCCTTCTTCATGCGGCGCGCCGACAGAAATAAACACCTCTCTGGGAAGAAGAAGGGCGGGGGTGTATGCTTCATGATTAACGACTCATGGTGTAATCATAACAACATACAGGAACTCAAGTCCTTCTTGCTCACCCGACCTAGAATTCCTTACAATCAAATGCTGGCCATATTATCTAGTTATCATCATAGCTGTGTTTATACCCCCTCAAACAGACACCACGGCGGCCCTCAAGGAGCTTCGCTGGACTCTATATAAACTGGAAACCATATATCCTGAGGCGGCATTTATTGTAGCTGGGGATTTTAACAAGCAAATTTGAGAACAAGGCTACCTAAATTCTATCAGCATATCGATTGCAGCACTCGCACAAGCAATACACTTGATCACTGATACTCTCACTTCCGCGATGCATACAAGGCCCTCCCTTCGGAAAATCCGACCACGACTCCATCTTCTTCCTACCGTCTTATAGGCAGAAATTCAAAAAGAATGTACCCGTGACTAGAACCATTCAATGCTGGTCTGATCAATTGGAATCAACGCTTCACGATTGTTTTGATCACACAGACTGGAAAAGGGCTTTAGTACAGACTGAAATACTCCTTAGTTTCGTCAGCTGTCCCGGTGGCTGGTCTCGGACGATCCCGCATCTCAAGAAGCCGGAGTTGGAGGTCCAAGGCTGGCGTGGTTACACGTGGTTTGCGGTTGAGAGGCTGGTTGGACGTACGGCCAAGTTCTCAAAAATTACATTGGAAGTGGTTTATGGTAGAGAAATAAACATTAAATTATGTGGCAACAGCTCTGCTGGACATTTCTGCAGTCAGCATGCCAATTGCACACTCCCTCAAAACTTGAGACATCTGTGGCATTGTGTTGTGTGTCAAAACCATACATTTTAGAGTGGCCTTTTATTGTCGCCAGCACAAGGTGGACCTGTATAAGGATCATGCTGTTTAATCAGCTTCTTGATATGCCACAGCTGTCAGGTGGATTATCTTGGCAAAGGAGAAATGCTCGCTAGCAGAGGATGTGAACTGCAAGGAGAGATACACAGTAGTTAAGTAGAATGCTCCAATCACAGGAGGAGGGTGGTTAAAATGTTCACACAATTAAACACAGTTGGTTGAAGTTGAGTGGAGGCGCAGTAGTTGGAGTTTTGAGTCCAATAGGACTGTTGTGGTAGAAAGGAAGGTTTCTGGTTTCTAGAAGGGAGATACAAGCAAATACATTAGGATACACATACAATATAAAGTAGTTTCCAATGACTAATATATGTAGGGAGAGTGCCAGAACTGAGCAAAACTGTATCCTAGCGTACCCCAAGTGGGGCTGAGGAAATCCTCCCGAGTGGTGCAGCGGTCGAAGGAACTACATCGCAGTGCTAGAGGCGTCCCTACAGACCCGGTTTTGATCCCGGCCTGTATCACAACCGGCTGTGCGGCCCAGCGGCCCAGCATCATCCGGGTTAGGGGAGGGTTTGGCCGGGGTGGCTTTACAAGTAGGCCGTCATTGTAAATAAGAATTTGTACCTAACTGACTTGCCTAGATAAATCAAGGCTAAATAAAATAAAAATATATATTTCTTACTTACTTGAATATATTACAGATTCTGAATGAAAGGGAAAACATGGCTTGCCTTAAAAAGTCTTATCCATAGTTGTCAGCTTAATGCCTACAATTCTCAGGGGTGAATTCAACTTTTTGGCGAAAGGAGGGTTCTACCTAGGCAACTTTCAGCCATTTTGGTGCCACAACAGCCCTTCCTTTCCATGGGATAGCATCCTCACCTGGCTTCCTTGTTGTTGAGAATAGCCATAACAGGCTACCATAGTGATCCCCTCGAGAGCAGCTCATTCTAGTGCATCAGGCTGTGCTAGAAAAATTATAATCGTGCTAGCTAGCTAGTTTCAATGCACCTTCCAAATGTAAAATTACAAGGCCAAAAGGCACCTCCCTAAGGCTGTTCCTCTATGACTTTGTTGTGAAGCAAGGTAACTAGCTAGTTAGTCAGAGGAGACTGTGTGAATCAGGCCTCCAACTCTGTGAAGCATTTATTTGGGCTGCAATCTGAGGTGCAGTTAACTCTAATTAACTTATCATCTGCAGCAGAGGTAACTCTGGGGCTTTCCTGTGGCGGTCCTCATGAGGTGCAGTTTCATCATAGCGCTTGATGGTTTTTGCGACTGCACATGTAGAAACTTTAAAAGTTCTTGAAATGTTCCGTATTGAATGCCCTTCATGTCTTAAAGTAATAATAGACTGTCGTTTCTCTTTGCTTATTTGATCTGTTATTTTACCAAATAGGGCTATCATCTATGTACCACCCCTACCTTGTCACAGCACAAATGATTGGCTCAAACGCATTAAGAAGGAAAGACATTCAACAAATTAACTTTTGAGAAACTACCTTATGAAGCTGGTTGAGAGAATACCAAGAGTGTACAAAGCTGTCATCAAGGCAAAGGGTGGCTCATTTGAAGAATATCAAATATCAAATAAATGTTGATTTGTTTAACGCTTTTTTGGATACTACATGATTCCACGTGTTATTTCATAGTTTTGATGTCTTCACTATTACTCTACAATGTAGAAAATAATACAAATAAAGAAAAACCCTTGAATGACTAAATGTGTCCAAACTTTTGACTGCTCCTGTACTTACATTTTAAAACATGAACATGTAGTGTGTGTGTGTGTGTGTGCATCTATCAGTTACACACATATGTCAGGACATACACACCACAAGTAGGTCACATGGGAGAGAGGCATTGTGCTGTGAGGTGTTGCTTTATTCGTTTTTTGAAACCAGGTTTGGTGTTCACTTGCTCTATATAAGGATGGGAGCTCCGTGCACTCATGGCTCTGTATAATACTGTACGTTTCCTTGAATCTATTCTGGATCTGGGGACTGTGTGTCAGTGCTGTGTTGTCTATGCAAAACCATTTGGAATTGCCAAAACATTCATGTTTCTTATAAAAACAAGAAGTGATGCAGTCAGTCTTTTCTTTTTGGCATTTTTATACATATTCTGTATTTCCACTGAAGAAAGCAATAATTTATCTACACACTACTGTAAATATATGGTTTATTTACAACCTATGGGGTATAAGATGTTAGGAATAGTGGCATAGGAGAGACTGAAATGAATGAAATACCCTAACCCTAAGCTATGTTCAATGTCAGCAGCAATTTCCAGTGAGAAATGTCTGAAGCCATTCAGCTATGGGTTTCACAGCCCTATAATAATGATACAAGTTATATCACCATAGAAAGGGTTTATATACAACCTCTGGTGTATATCATGTTGGGCAACGTGGTATAGCAGAGTCTGACATATAACCCCTGACTTGAGTTCAGTCTTCGCCAATGAGAACCAAGAGGGGCCTAGCTTCATCCTTCATGACTGGGAAAGGTCAATTCTAGGCCGTAGAAGATCCTACATCCATCCTACAGGATGGATCAACAGTGATTCATATTACTAGTTTGCATCGTAAAAAAAGGGGATAGTTGTGTTTTGCTGCATAACACACTCACATTATTTGTCTACCCATATGATGTGGATCATTGTCAGGCTATTAGATGTATAAGCTTCAGTACCAAAAGAACACAATGGTTGTAATAACACTTTAAGCAGGTAGTTTGTAAATGTGTAGAATGTGCTTGCTTTGGGTCCACACTAGTAAGTTAACTTGTGTAAATTAGACTGTCACAGAGGATTTTCTTCTGAATAACTGATCAGGGCATCGCGCTTTCCATTCAGATTCAGGCAACTTTTATGTAAGGCTTGATATCACCTGTAGTGACTAATTCTATCCGTCACGCCCGTTGCTGCTTACCCATTGTTCACTAGATATATCAATGGCAGAGGCAATAGGCCTGTAATGCAGGCCCATGCCTTGTTACAGTAGCCTAAGTATATAACATGATTGACACGACCGTAATAATCCTCATGAAACGGCCTTGGAAGTGCCATAAGTGTAAGCCAACATAATTCATTATTTAACATGAACCTGTTTACTGCATTGATATGGTTTAATTTATCATAATCCAGAGTCGCTATAGTTGCAAATACCACACAGTCGCATTTTTTTGCAGGGCTTCTGTTTCCCCACATTTATTGATGAATTACTTTCCCATCATTAAAATGTATCACCATTCCCAAATCAAATACCTTCATCGATACCACAAAAAACAACTGACAAATACAGGTTTTTACTCCAATCTGGCAACCTTAAAATCCGACATAGCACCAGTATCCCAAAGTATTAAGCAAAAACAAGCTAAGAAAACAGCATTGGATTTAATTAAAATAAAATAGTAATAGTATTTCGGTGACAACTGTTTGCCTCCGAAGCAGGGATGGCCCTGGTCGGTCTCTGGATGGGAGACCAGATGTAGCTGGAAGTGGTGAAAAATAAAAGTGTGTGAAAATAATGTCACATGGGGAATATTTATATTTATATACAATATCACATTGTGGAAAAACACATGAAAAATGCACATGTAAAACCACGTAGACTCGTGAAAATGTCACATGTTTTGTTCACACACATTTGGGGGGGGGGGGGTGATTTGTCATGTTTATTTTTTTTTTGGGGGGGGGGGGGGGCCTAAGGGTGGCACCCCGGTCGCTTTTGGAAGTGGTCAAATTTGGCTGGAAGTAGTTACTGGTGAAGGGGTTCACACAGACCAATTGAATCCTCCAAAGCTTATCATTGAGATGATTGAAAAAATGATTGAAAGCCTGAGCCAGACAGCAATCATGTGTCCAGCTCTCCGAGTTTAAAGAAGGTGATGAATGAGCATGAGTAAATTAGCCTGACAGTCTCCCTGCCATTGCCCCTCTCCGCCCACCTGGACATGGCTAATTCATCCAGAAGCACATGATCCACCCAACAGCAATTCAGAGGCATCAGAGCCATTGCTGCGTTGCCCAGGGCCACCCATTTAGTATGTTAATAGACATTTTGCTGCATAAATCATTGACAGGCTAGTGTTAAACAAGATTAACGTTTATGAGGAGTGTCACTCCATCTGTTCTGCTGCAGCCATGTGGCCTAGACACTAGACGCTAACACTGACAGCCAGGGGTTGTTATAGCTATGTTTATAATCCAAACACAAAAATTTGTTCACCCATGCGCGTGTACATGTTCAGCTCAGCATTCAACCCCATAGTCCCCTCCAAACTCATCACCAAGCTCAGAACCCTGGGACAGAACAAAGCCTTCTGCAATTGGATCCTGGCCTTCCTGACGGGCCGCCCCCAGGCGGTGAAGGTAGGCAACAAAACATCTGCCGTGCTGACCATCAACACGAGGGGCCCCTCAGGGTTGTGTGCTTAGTCTCCTTCTGTGCTCCCTATTCACCCATGACTGCATGGCCGCGCACAACTCAGACACCATCATCAAGTTTTCTGACTACACAACATGGTAGGACTGATCACAGACAATGATGAGGCAGCCTATAGGGAGAAGGTCAGAGACCTGGCAGTGTGGTGACAGGACAACAACCTCTCCCTCAATGTTAGCAAGACAAAGAAGCTGATCGCGGACAACCGGAAACGGATGGGCGAGCACGCACCTATCCACATCGACGGGGCTGCAGTGGAGCGGGTCACCCACACAGCTGTGAAGAGGGCACGACAGCACCTCTTCCCTCTCAGGAGGTTGAAAAGATTTGGCCCTCAGATCCTCAAAATTCTACAGCTGCACCATCGAGAGCATCTTGACTGGCTGCATCACTGCGTTATACTGCAACTGCTAGGCACCTGACCACAAGGCGCTACAGAGGGTGGTGAGTAAGGCCCAGTACATCACTAGAGCCAAGATTCCTGCAATCCAGGATCTCTCTACCAGTTGATCTCAGAGGAAGGCACCAAAAATGTTCAAAGACTCCAGCCACCCATGCCATAGACAAGGGTTCTCCAACTGGCCCGCCGGCCGAATTTGGCAAGCAAGTGGTTTTATTTGGACCCCCAGGTTTTCAGAGCAAAAAATACAAAAAATCATTGTTGGATGTAAAACTGTACCCAAGTATTCCCATGCATAATAGAGAGACACATGATCGTAAACAAATGCAAACAAGGTTTGAAATTATTATGTTTTAGTGAAATATTATATCTGTTTGGGCTTCTTTCGTTCAATTTGCAGTCTACAAATTATTGTAATTATATTCCGGCCCCCCGACTATCCGCTCAAGAAAAAATAGGCCCCCGGCTGAATCTAGCTGATGATCCCTGCCATAGACTACTCTCTGTTACCACACGGCAAGCGGTACCAGTGCATCAAGTCTGGAACTAACAGGGCCCCAAGCCATAAGACTGTTAGACAAGACTGCTAAATATCTAGTCAGATGGCTACCCGGGCTACCTGCATTGACACTTTATACACTAACTCTCTTGCACTGACTATGTGCACACAAATTGGCCTCTACCCACACAGGCACACATACTTATGCTGACACCGCAACACACACACATACCCACCCACATACACCCACTTACACCCCAACACACACACACACAAACACACTACATACGCCCACACACACATAACGTAAACACATGCTTACTGACGCCGCACACCCACTCACACACACAGACAAACTTTCACGCTCACCACATATGCTGCAGCTACAGCTCAGTCTATTATCTGTCCTGTTGCCTAGTCACATTACCCCTACCTCTATGTACATGGCTACCTCAATAACCTCGTACCCCTGCACATCGACTTGGTACTGGTACTCCCTGTATATAGCCATGTTATTTTACTCATGATTGTTATTCATTATTCACTGTGTATTTATTCCTTGTGTCACTATTTCTGTATTGTCTTTTTTATCTTTATCTCTGCATTTCTGGAAAAGGACCAGTAATTAAACATTTCACTGTTAGTCTACACCTGGTGTTTGATTTTACGCACACACACACACGCACGCACGCGCACACACACACACACACACGCACACACACACTCGCACACACACACACACACACAAAATCAGGGTGGGATTAAGAAGGCTCTTTTTAACAACAATTACTTCTCTTCAAGGGTATCTGTACAGTCCCTGAAGACCATCCACACAGGCAAAGCGTGTGTGTGTGTGTGTGTGTGTGTGTGTGTGTGTGTGTGTGTGTGTGTCCACGTGTGTGTGTGTGTCCACGTGTGTGGTGTGTGTGTGTGTCCACGTGTGTCCACGTGTGCATGCAGCATTATATTAAATTACATTACAAAAAGAGACATTGCTTTAACATGGAGGCCACAGCATGGCCATTCAACCATCTGAGTGTGTCCGAGAGTTTAATCTCCACTGACACAAATTGCATAAGCAGAACCTAGCCAGATAAATCACAATTTGAAAGGTAGACATTGTCTCACTGGCTGACGGCCTCAGTCTTGAGACATTCAGCTCTCACAAGGGGTAACACCTCAGGAACATGTAATCAACTTTAACTCTAATTAACCCACCACTTAATCAAGAGACACTCTTTGGTTCATGATAGTTCATTAGTAATGAGAACAATACAGTGAGTGGTTTGAATGTATATCTTTATTCTTTATAGCAATTATCACACAATTAAAACATTGCCAATTTAACCACTCACTCACTCCCATAATATCTACCGTATTTTATACACAGCCTTTTATTATAAGACAGCCCCTAAGGAACTCAATTTAGATGTGCTGTGTTCAGTGGAATAATAAAGCGGACAGGTTGTTGATTGTTAATTCAGAACGCTTATCAAAGAAGAAGAACAACAAGGGTTTCTTTTAAATAGCCAATCTCCAAAGACAAATTAGTGGTTGAATGAGACAATTTATGAGACTAAGACCATCATTTTGAAACGCTATAGAAAACATCCCTAAATGCTGTTTATGTGCTTCATGTTGACGGCCTTAATGCGGTTGTCATGACTTAAATCTTCTGCCAACCTTGACCCCTGCAGGAAAAGTCATGAAGGAGATTTTTTTTAAATGCGTTTGCATCGAGATCCAGCTCAGACCTCGCAAAGCAGGTGTTTAACTATTTTAGCATGATTTGATGTAAAATGTTGTCTGAGGCTACAGGTTGCACCAATTCATGTATTTTTCATTCCTCTGTAGCACGAATGGAATGAATTAGTTAGTTATTAACGAAGATCAGCATTGAGATTAATGTCTCTACAGTCTTGACTTGTCACATCTGTTCACCCATAAGAATATGCATGTGAGAGTACAATGTGATCAGTGCTGGATAATCAGGCAGGGAAAGGGAGGGGTAGCTCTGTAGGTGGACACACCGTAGCCTTAATCTTAATGATATATTTGGTGTTAAAGAGAATCACACATAATCACTATGGTAAATGTCTTTGATCAAAGGAGATTGAGCTTTTCCTTGGTTTATGATGCTAGGGAAAAGGCATTATGTAGCTTTGAGTTACTCATCTTGCAATGCCTCTCTTTCTCTGCTTTCAGATCAATAGGATATTGATTGTGTTTTTGTCAGAATGTATTTATTGACATCAACATTTTTTTTCCCGCTTAGTCTTTAATTAACAAAAGCTACATTCCTAGGATCTTTACCCAAGGCAAAGTAAACAGTTGCAGTGCCCTTTTAGCTCCTTTGTTCTGTTTCTTGTCCCCTCTGTAGTACCCTCATTGCAGTGCGGGTAGCTGAGCCGGTCCGACAACCTTTTCAAAAAGCTGACAGTGAGGCCATCGATAGATATCGACAGGTCAGGAGAGACGGGCTTTGGGCATCTAAACAACCCTTCGATGCCCCCTGCCCGGGCCTTTGTCTTGGTATAGCACAGGGTCCATAACATAGGTCATCTTGAGTGTAACAGCATACAGGGGAAGGGTGACTAAGTCTGTGTAAATTCTCCACTGCCATGGATTTGAAGTGCAGGAGCCTTCTTACCTCTTTGATGACATGGTGAACCCCTATCGTCTCCTACCTCTTTTCTTTTATTAGGTTATTGAGTAGGGTGAGGGTGTGTGTGTGTGTGTGAGTGTGTGTGTATGTGCATAGAATGTCTTCATCGGTGTCAATGTATCTGAGATGGTTAAGATAGTGACAAACAACCTTTTGCAGTGACATTATTAGTTATCCCAAGTTCTTTGGATCCTGTTTTATTAAATAAACTGCAGTAGTCCTTAAAATTGTATCTTGTGACGAAGTTTGAGTAGACAAATGTACATGATTATGCCGGCATCCAGATCTCCCTAAAGAGGGAGGAACTGTGTTGACATTTGCATTAATATGTGTTTAATATTCTTTTTAATAACGTGTTGTTCTCTCATCTGTTCCTTTTCAAGAGTAATTAGATGTTACACACAGCTGTGCTTATGCAGATGAAGCATTATTAAAACCAGCATAACAATTGGGGAAGCTACTCTGAAAATACAATTGACCAAGCTACCAATTCCTTCACACTGGAATAAGTCAAGCTACCTTGAAAATGTAGTTCACTACATCCAAACTACTTTGTGATAAATTATCATATTTAAAAGTGAAATGTCATAGGCTACAAATTGCAAGAACAGATCACTATGGAGTCAGTTGTGAACAGTGTCATGTGGCCTTTTAAAACAACATGTTTCAAGTGAGAATTAGGCAGGTCTGATGCTAAAAAATAAAGGAAATTCTTGTTTTTTTCCCAGAAATAAAATAGTGTGTTGTTCCAGTAGTTACCTACACCGCTACATGGCAAAAAAGTAATTATTTATGGAAAACACTACCAAGATTTTTATTTAGTTCAGCTACCACCAAGCTACTGCAAAATGTAGTTACATTACTAGTCAGTGGTGTAAAGTACTTAAGTAAAAATACTTTAAAGATCAACTTAAGTTGTTTTTGGGGGTAATTTGGACAAAAGTATATACTTTTTACTCCATGCATTTTCCCTGACACCCAAAAGTACTCGTTACATTTTGAATGCTTCGCAAGACAGGAAAATGGTCCAACTCACACATCCACAGAACATCCCTGGTCATCTCTATTGCCTCTTGCTAATATACTTAAGTACATTTATATTTTAGCAATTACATTTACTTTTGATACTTAAGTAGATTTACAACCAAATACTTTTAGACTTTTACTCAAGTAATATTTACTGGGTGACTTTTACTTTTACTTGAGTCATTTTCTATTATGATATCTTTTACTTTGTCTCAAGTATGACAATTGGATACTTTTTCCACCACTGTTACTAGTTGACCTATAAGTAGTTCACTACTCCCCAACACTGCTTCCCCTCTTCCACACTTGTATACGTGTGTAACAGAACAAATATAAGCACCTACCAAATTATTATTATTAATAATAAGCTGGAATAGGTTACTTGGGCCTTCTGAGTTTATACATTTTGCATAGTGCAATTGAGACATACTTCAGACAATAAATAATATATTTATTTACAGTGTTATTGCCATGTACTATAGATTCTACAGGAGTTGTATATTTATTTGCTGGCAGAATATGTGAGGACAACCCTTTGTATTTTCTCAGAGTTCAATAACCAGTAGTAAGATGATTTAATCTATTACAATTTGCATATGCACACTCTTAGCCAAAACTGCACTGGCTCTGTTTAAGACTCTGAGGATTTGGAGGGTTTTCAAATTTCAATTACAACCAATAACCCAAAACAAAGGAAGCGTGATTTATGATATCACCATCTGCTGTAATTAATATCCTTCCCTGAGTCAGACAGAGAGGAGATTGTAGCCATCCTGTTTACTGTGTAAATCACAACTACCATTTCTACACCCCGACTGGCTGCACTCTGCGAGGACGGAGGAATATTGAGGAGGGAGTTTCATAGGGCACTGAGCAATCAAGCATGCCATAACAAACAGATTCAAAGCCGCTCCTCTGTCAATGAATCTTACGGTTAATGCTGCTGTTGAACTTATACCAATGCTTACACTACTTGTATTTACGCTGTGATGACGGAGGATAATGAGAGATGAGAAATAGGGTTCAAAAGTAGGGTTGGGGTCAATTCCATCGCAAAATACTTGTAATTCAGTTAATGAATTGAAAAACCCTTGGACACGATTGTGAATTTTAAATTCACCAACTACATTTCTATTAATTTCCCGAATTCGACAGACTGAAACGAGCGGTGTAAATCTAATTTAGACACTTATTTAACCTGAGAGTGGAGTTTGTTAGGGTGACACAGTGACACTGCAATTAAAGAGGAAAGGGACAGAAAGTTCCAGAGAGCGCAGTTGCTAAAAATCATTGGAATTAGTTTTGATCAGAAGCAAGCTTGTTACCTCTGCTTTTCACAATTAAAACAAAGAACCTGTTGCGTTTGGGGAGGAAGGTCTCAGAGTACCAACTTGCTTCTCGCTGTTCCCAAGTATTGACACGTTTCCATAGAAACTAGCCATTACTTTCAAAAGAAACTGAAAAAAATTCCGCCCAAGGACGCAAGAGAGAGCAGACGGACGCTCTTTATCCCTGCTAAAGGTTTATTGCATAAAGGAAAGTTGATAGAATCAGGAGCACCCAAGTCAATTCAAGGATTCAATGTGCATTTGCATTTGACAGCACTGTTAAGGCAGAAGTGATAAAGTACAGACCAAGGCTTAAACATTGCTGACTTTAGTTGGTCACCACCATATCACATCACACTGCTTATGAGATAAGATAAGATATACTTTATTAGTCCATACGGGATGGAATTTTGTCTTCTGTTTTTTTCCCAACCCCTTCAATATATATACACACATACAAACCCATCTTTGTGCTTTAATCGGGGACCAAGCTGTTGCAACCTATTGTGTTTTTGTAGGTAGTAGGTGGTTAGAGCTGTTTTTTTCAACATCACATGAACAAGCCAATCAATGGGCCATTGTCACATCCCCCGAATACAACAGGTGTAGATCTTACCGTGAAATGCTTACTTATAAGCATGCCATAAAAACAAATTCAAAGCCGCTCCTCTATGTCAATGAATCTTACGGTTAATACTGTTGTTGAACTTATACCAATACTTACACTGCTGTAGTTATGCTGTAATGATGAAGGATAATGACAGATGAGAAGTAGAGTTGAGAAGTAGGGTTGGGGTCAATTCCATCGCACATACTTTTAATTCAGTTAATGAATTGAAAAACCCTGGCACATGATTGTGGATTTTCCAATTTGATTGAACTCAATTAACTGAAACTCAGTTTTCAGCCACAGCCCCAAAACATCACTGCTCTAGAGAAGATCTGCATGGAGGAATGGGCCAAAATACCAGCAACAGTGTGTGAAAACCTTGTGAAGACTTACAGAAAACATTTGACCTCTGTCATTGCCAACAAAGGGTATATAACAAAGTATCGAGATAATCTTTTGTTATTGACCAAATACTTATTTTCCACAATAATTTGCAAATAAATTCATAAAAAATCCTACAATGTGATTTTCTGGATTTTTTTTCTCATTTTGCCTGTCATAGTTGAAGTGTACCTATGATGAAAATTACAGGCCTCTCTCATCTTTTTAAGTGGGAGAACTTGCACAATTGGTGGCTGACTAAATACTTTTTTGCCCCACTGTAATTAAAACATGGCTCCAAGTTTTTCACCATCATTGTAAAGCCTTACACGGAACCCAAACCGGCTGACGCATGCGCCATCGTGCATAAATTTGTTTTCTCCCCCCACACGAAACGCGATCACGACACGCAGGTTAAATGATCAAAACATACTCTGAACCAATTATCTTAATTTGGGGACAGGTCGAAAAGCATTAAACATTTATGGCAATTTAGCTAGTTAGCTTGCACTTACTAGCTCATTTGTCCTATTTAGCTAGCTTGCTGTTGCTAGATAATTTGTCCTGGGATATAAACAATGAGTTGTTATTTTACCTGAAATACACAAGGTCCTCTACTCCGCCAATTAATCCACACATAAAACGGTCAACCTAATCGTTTCTTCTTCTATCGTTTCTAAACTGTAAAGTCCATGGAGAATAAGAACACCTCCTACCAGCTGCCCACTGCACTGAAGATAGGAAACACTGTCACCACTGATAAATCCACCATAATTGAGAATTTCAATAAGCATTTTTCTACGGCTGGCCATGCTTTCCACCTGGCTACTCCTACCCCGGTCAACAGCACTGCACCCCCAACAGCAACTCGCCCAAGCCTTCCCCATTTCTCCTTCTCCCAAATCCATTCAGCTGATGTTCTGAAAGAGCTGCAAAATCTGGACCCCTACAAATCAGCCGGGCTAGACAATCTGGACCCTTTCTTTCTAAAATTATCTGCCGAAATTGTTGCCACCCCTATTACTAGTCTGTTCAACCTCTCTTTCGTGTCGTCTGAGATTCCCAAAGATTGGAAAGCAGCTGCGGTCATCCCCTCTTCAAAGGGGGACACTCTTGACCCAAACTGCTACAGACCTATATCTATCCTACCATGCCTTTCTAAGGTCTTCGAAAGCCAAGTCAACAAACAGATTACCGACCATTTGAATCTCACCATACCTTCTCTGCTATGCAATCTGGTTTCAGAGCTGGTCATGGGTGCACCTCAGCCACGCTCAAGGTCCTAAACGATATCTTAACCGCCATCGATAAGAAACATTACTGTGCAGCCGTATTCATTGATCTGGCCAAGGCTTTCGACTCTGTCAATCACCACATCCTCATCGGCAGACTCGACAGCCTTGGTTTCTCAAATGATTGCCTCGCCTGGTTCACCAACTACTTCTCTGATATAGTTCAGTGTGTCAAATCGGAGGGTCTGCTGTCCGGACCTCTGGCAGTCTCTATGGGTGTGCCACAGGGTTCAATTCTTGGACCGACTCTCTTCTCTGTATACATCAATGAGGTCGCTCTTGCTGCTGGAGAGTCTCTGATCCACCTCTACGCAGACGACACCATTCTGTATACTTCCGGCCCTTCTTTGGACACTGTGTTAACAACCCTCCAGGCAAGCTTCAATGCCATACAACTCTCCTTCCGTGGCCTCCAATTGCTCTTAAATACAAGTAAAACTAAATGCATGCTCTTCAACCGATCGCTACCTGCACCTGCCCGCCTGTCCAACATCACTACTCTGGACGGCTCTGACTTAGAATACGTGGACAACTACAAATACGTAGGTGTCTGGTTAGACTGTAAACTCTCCTTCCAGACCCATATCAAACATCTCCAATCCAAAGTTACATCTAGAATTGGCTTCCTATTTCGCAACAAAGCATCCTTCACTCATGCTGCCAAACATACCCTTGTAAAACTGACCATCCTACCAATCTTCGACTTTGGCGATGTAATTTACCAAATAACCTCCAATAGCCTACTCAACAAATTGGATGCAGTCTATCACAGTGCAATCCGTTTTGTCACCAAAGCCCCATATACTACCCACCATTGCGACCTGTACGCTCTCGTTGGCTGGCACTCGCTTCATACTCGTCGCCAAACCCACTCGCTCCATGTCATCTACAAGTCCCTGCTAGGTAAAGTCCCCCTTATCTCAGTTCGCTGGTCACCATAGCATCTCCCACCTGTAGCACACGCTCCAGCAGGTATATCTCTCTAGTCACCCCCAAAACCAATTATTTCTTTGGCCGCCTCTCCTTCCAGTTCTCTGCTGCCAATGACTGGAACGAACTACAAAAATCTCTGAAACTGGAAACACTTATCTCCCTCACTAGCTTTAAGCACCAACTGTCAGAGCAGCTCACAGATTACTGCACCTGTACATAGCCCACCTATAATTTAGCCCAAACAACTACCTCTTTCCCTACTATATTTAATTTATTTATTTATTTTGCTCCTTTGCACCCCATTATTTTTATTTCTACTTTGCACATTCTTCCATTGCAAATCTAACATTCCAGTGTTTTACTTGCTATATTGTATTTACTTTGCCACCATGGCCTTTTTTTGCCTTTACCTCCCTTATCTCACCTCATTTGCTCACATCGTATATAAACTTGTTTATACTGTATTATTGACTGTATGTTTGTTTTACTGTGTGTAACTCTGTGTCGTTGTATGTGTCGATCTGCCTTGCTTCATCTTGGCCAGGTCGCAATTGTAAATGAGAAATTGTTCTCAACTTGCCTACCTGGTTATTAAATAAAGGTGAAATAAAATAAAATAAAAATAGTCATCTCTCTTCCTTCCAGGCTTTTTCTTCTCTTGACTTTATATTGCAATTGGCAGCTTTCCTAAATTAGGTGCATTACCGCCACTGACCTCGTTCGTCTTTCAGTCACCCACATGGGTATAACCAATGAGGAGATGGCAGGTGGGTACCTGCTTCTATAAACCAATGAGGAGATGGGAGAGGCAGGACTTGGAGTGCAATCTGCGTCAGAAATATGACTGATTTCCATTTTAGCCCTTGGCAACGCAGACGCTCGTTGGCGCGCGGGAGCAGTGTGGGTGCAATAATTGAATAACATAGATTTCTACATTTATTTTGCAACGCTCACACACGCGACGCGAGCGGTGTGGTCAGCCTGTTAGTTATCTTCTTGCTTTGACAAAAGTCAATTCTGAAGATTATTATTTATTTCATGTGATTAGTGATTCATTTATGTCTGTCCCTAATTTTATGGTCAACCCTGTTAGGTGACCTGAACTCTCATTTTAATATGGTGAAACTATTCCTTTTTAAATACTTATTTGAAAAGTAACATTGAATATCTAATTTTCAAATCATAGAGTGAAAGCAGGTAAGCTGGTTCTACACTTTTTGGGAATTTTCTGGTATTTTGTCATGTAAAACTGAGTGGGTCAAGCATAACACGTCAACCCTGTTACCCATAGATAGACAGGCTAGAAATGTTTGAACAATTTAATGTTTTTTTGTGATGCTTGCATTTAATTCCCACCCCTGGTGCACACAAGAAGCTTCCTTTCCCCTGTCACAAGAGGATTTATGGCTTACTTAAAAATAAATTGTCAACCCTATTACGGTCAAACCTGTTACTTTATTTGGTACTTAATAGGCACTTACTATAATATTTGTATTTATTTAAGGCAAATATATATATATATATATATATACTGAACAAAAATATAAACGCAACATGCAACAATTTCAATGATTTGACTGAGTTTTACAGAGATTTTACTTAGTCCCTAATCTATGGATTTCACATGACTGGACAGGGGCACAGCCATTAGTGAGCCTGGGAGGGCATAGGCACACCTAGTTGGGAGCCAGTACCAGACAATCCCGCAGGTGAAGAAGCCGGATGTGGAGGTCCTGGTCTACGGTTGTGAGGCCGGTTGGACATACTGCCAAATTCTTTACAATGAAGTTGGAGGCGGTTTATGGTAGTGAAATTAACCTTTTTCTACTATACATTAAAGCTCTTGTGGACATTCCTGCAGTCAGCATGCCAATTGCACACTCCCTCAAAACTTGAGATATTTGTGGCATTGTGTTGTGTGACAAAACTGCACATTTTAGTGTGGCATTTTTTTGTCCCCAGCAAAAGCTGCACCAAGGTAATGATGACGCTGTTTAATCAGCTTCTTGGTATGCCACAGCTGTCCGGTGGATGGATTATCTTGGCAACAGTGAAATGCTCAGCTAAGAGGGATGTAAACAAATTTGTTCACAACATTTGAGAGAAATAAGCTTTTTGTGTGTATGGACATTTTCTGGGATCTTTAATTTCCGCTCATGACACATGGGACCAACACTTTGCATGTTGAGTTTATATTTTTGTTGAGTGTATATATGAAATTGAAAGTGTTATTTATGAATGTTCAAATTACACTTCTCAACCAGCACCGAAAAGGTGGAAAGAACCCAGTACATTTGGATATTTTGTCTGTAGATGCTGTTTTCCAAATTATAACAGCCTCAGTCTCAGCAAATTGATTAAAGAGGCAATATGACATGCCTTAGAAAATGTTGCATACTTCAAAGGGAGTCCAGTTTGGGGTTGATATCAAATCAAATCAAATTTATTTATATAGCCCTTCGTACATCAGCTGATATCTCAAAGTGCTGTACAGAAACCCAGCCTAAACCCCCAAACAGCAAGCAATGCAGGTGTAGACGCACAGTGGCTAGGAAAAACTCCCTAGGAAGAAACCTAGAGAGGAACCAGGCTATGTGGGGTGGCCAGTCCTCTTCTGGCTGTGCCGGGTGGATATTATAACAGAAAATGGCTGATGTTCAAATGTTCATAAATCACCAGCATGGTCAAATAATAATAATCAGAGGCAGAACAGTTGAAACTGGAGCAGCAGCACGGCCAGGTGGACTGGGGACAGCAAGGAGTCATCATGTCAGGTAGTCCTGAGGCATGGTCCTAGGGCTCAGGTCCTCCGAGAGAGAGAAAGAAAGAGAGAAAGAGAGAATTAGAGAGAGCGTACTTAAATTCACACAGGACACCGGATAGGACAGAAAAAGTACTCCAGAAATAACAAACTGACCCTAGCCCCCCAACACATAAACTACTGCAGCATAAATACTGGAGGCTGAGACAGGAGGGGTCAGGAGACACTGTGGCCCCATCCGATGACACCCCCGGACAGGGCCAAACAGGAAGGATAAAACCCCACCCACTTTGCCAAAGCACAGCTCCCACACCACTAGAGGGATATCTTCAACCACCAACTTACCATCCTGAGACAAGGCCGAGTATAGCCCACAAAGATCTCCGCCACGGCACAACCCAAGGGGGGGCGCCAACCCAGACAGGAAGATCACATCAGTGACTCAACCCACTCAAATGTGTAAGTCGCTCTGGATAAGAGCGTCTGCTAAATGACTTAAATGTAAATGTAAATGTAAATGACGCACCCCTCTTAGGGACGGTATGAAAGAGCCCTAGTAAGCCAGTGACTCAGCCCCTGTAATAGGGTTAGAGGCAGAGAATCCCAGTGGAAAGAGGGGAACTGGCCAGGCAGAGACAGCAAGGGCGGTTCGTTGCTCCAGAGCCTTTCTGTTCACCTTCACACTCCTGGGCCAGACTACACTCACTCATATGACCCACTGAAGAGATGAGTCTTCAGTAAAGACTTAAAGGTTGAGACCGAGTTTGCGTCTCTCACATGGGTAGGCAGACCATTCCATAAAAATGGAGCTCTATAGGAGAAAGCCCTGCCTCCAGCTGTTTGCTTAGAAATTCTAGGGACAATTAGGAGGCCTGCATCTTGTGACCGTAGCGTACGTGTAGGTATGTACGGCAGGACCAAATCAGAGAGATAGGTAGGATCAAGCCCATGTAATGCTTTGTAGGTTAGCAGTAAAACCTTGAAATCTGCCCTTGCCTTGACAGGAAGCCAATGTAGGGAGGCTAGCACTGGAGTAATATGATCACATTTTTTGGTTCGAGTCAGGATTCTAGCAGCCGTATTTATCACTAACTGAAGTTTATTTAGTGCTTTATCTGGGTAGCCGGAAAGTAGAGCATTGCAGTAGTCTAAAGCATGGATTACATTTTCTGCATCATTTTTGGACAGAAAGTTTCTGATTTTTGCAATGTTACGTAGATGGAAAAAAGCTGTCCTTGAAACGGTCTTGATATGTTCTTCAAAAGAGAGATCAGGGTCCAGAGTAACGCTGAGGTCCTTCCCAGTTTTATTGAGACGACTGTACAACCATTAAGATTGATTGTCAGATTCAACAGAAGATCTCTTTGTTTCTTGGGACCTAGATCAAGCATCTCTGTTTTGTCCGAGTTTAAAAGTAGAAAGTTTGCAGCCATCCACTTCCTTATGTCTGAAACACATGCTTCTAGCGAGGGCAATTTTGGGGCTTCACCATGTTTCATTGAAATGTACAGCTGTGTGTCATCCGCATAGCAGTGAAAGTTAACATTATGTTTTCGAATGACATCCCCAAGAGGTAAAATATATAGTGAAAACAATAGTGGTCCTAAAACGGAACCTTGAGGAACACCGAAATTTACAGTTGATTTGTCAGAGGACAAACTGATATCTTTCCGACAGATAAGATCTAAACAAGAACAGAACTTGTCTGTGTAGACCAATTTGGGTTTCCAATCTCTCCAAAAGAATGTGGTGATCGATGGTATCAAAAGCAGCACTAAGGTCTAGGAGCACGAGGACAGATGCAGAGCCTCGGTCTGATGCCATTAAAAGGTCATTTACCACCTTCACAAGTGCAGTCTCAGTGCTATGATGGGGTCTAAAACCAGACTGTTTAGGCTTCCTCTTGGAGACTTCCCTGCATGTTTTGTACAGTGTTATGGGAAAAACGCTCCTCATGCATTTTTCATATAGCGAGCTCCCCATCGATTCAGCAGCACAACATTTCTTCCGCGTCCCAGTCACTGTGGCTGTTCCCTCAGCTCGAACCGCCACTTCGCATTTACTGTACGTGTTCCTCCATCTCAACTGATCTGAGATCAGGCGGAGTCGTTCTAAAGTGCACCTCTGATCTATGTCACATCTGATCCAGGACCAGCCAAAGAAACACTTATGACAGCTGGTACATGTATTTTCTACATGGTCATACTCTTAATATATATCAGATAGGTAAAGATGCCGAATCAAATCTAAAACGTTGTTATATTATCCATTGTTATAAAGGAATTTTCTAATCTAATCATCTGTCTTTCTTTGGGATGCCTTGGGTAAATGCCATTGTTCTAGTCTGATGTTGGACGCCAGCATAGAGGATATCAGATCATTTGTTGAATTGCCTCTTCAACCGTGATCATCCTGGCCTTTCAGAACGCTATGTGCTCATTCATTTCTCTGCTATTGGATTCAATCACGGTGGCAGATAATATGATCTCGAACAGATTGCCCCAGCTCTGAGGAGATCTTGGAGAATATTAGTGTTTTCGTGTGTATTCCTATATCCTCTGCAATACCAATACTATTACTACAGCCACTACTACTACTATGACTACTACTAACACTACTGCTACTACTACTACTACACTCTTAGAAAAAAAAGATGCTATCTACAACCTAAAAGAGTTATTCGGCTGTCCCCATAAGAGAAACCTTTGGAGAACCCTTTTTGGTTCTGGGTCGAAACCCATATGGGTTCCATGCAGAACCCTTTTCACAGAGGATTCTACATGGAACCCAAAAGGTTTCTACCTGGAACCAAAAAGGGTTCTCCTATGGAGACAGCTGAAAAACGTTTTTTGGAACTATTTTTTCTAATAGTGTACTATTACTACTATTACTACTATGACTACTACTAAAGTGCTGATACTTTGATTGCTAGTAAAGACATAATAGTATATGACATTTAGCAGTCACTTTTATCAAAAGCGACTTCCAGTCATACCAGCATATATTTTTTGTATGGGTGGCCGTACCCGGGTTGAACCTTCAATCCTGGCATTGTAAGCGCCATGCTCTACCAACAACATTCGTAACAATATAAATGGACCTGACCTCTGACCTCTGACCTCTTCCCCTGGGTGGCCGTAGCCGGGTTGAACCTTCAATCCTGGCATTGTAAGCGCCATGCTCTACCAACAACATTTGTAACAATATAAATGGACATGACCTCTGACCTCTTCCCCTGGACCAAAACACACTTCTTCACTAGATTGACTTGTCCAAACCCTCCATGTGTCTCAGCGACTGCCTACAGCTTTGGTAATGGAAGTAGTTTGTGTTTCACACCCGGATTAGTTTTTATTTGGTCACCCTTATGAAGAAACATGAATTTCACGAGTTAATGTGATAACCTGACAACATGTAAAAGCAACGTTATACTACTTACTAGGTACGTAATTACTTAAGCCTCCGCCATGTATATCTCACTAGGTCAGGGTATTTAAGTCTCCATATGTCCATTAATTCCAATATATCCATGACATTCATGATTTCCTTAAGTGCTTGAGGGTGATAGTTTGTAGTGTGATTTCCTTTCCGATCCATAGAGGTATTTAAGACCGTATTAATATCTCCCGCCATAATAATGGAGTCTAGTGTTGCTTGTAGAGTTGATAAGTTCTTATATATATTTTCAAAGAAGCTTGGATCATCATTATTCGGACCGTATAGGTTAATAAGCCATATCTGTTTATTGTCCAACAACATATTTAAAATAATCCATCTACCTTGATAATCTGTTTGGACAATTTGCACATTTGGATCAAAATTACTGTTAATTAAAACCATCACCCCTTTTGAATTTCTTTGCCCATGGGAGAAGTATATTTCAGTTCTTTTTCCACAAAACTTCATCTAAAATTGTTGAATGCGTTTCCTGTAAACAATAGATATTATATTCCTTCTCTTTTGGCCAGGTAAATACTGATTGTCTTTTCTTATTATCTGCTAGGCCATTACAATTGTAACTGGCTATACTTATTTCATCACTTACCATAATGAGACACAACTTTCAATTCTATTTATCAAAATATATGTTTATAAACGTACCATTAAAAAGTAACATGATGATTGAGTGTCTATATACCTGTACCATGATATTTGCATTGCTACTAAGTAAACCTCCAATTGGTCCCTACCATTCCACCCGCTAAAAGCCCTCCTCATCCCGAGCTGGGCCGTCATCCCAATGCCCGGCAGACCACCTCCGGGCCCCCTCATCCCATAGCCCTGAACAGACTGGGATCCATCCTTTGAAAAGAGCACACAGTGCCATTTACCGAATTGAAGTAGATCAACTGCCAAATGCATTTCCATCGCCCTCACCTCGATTTGTATTATATATAGCTGTGGATCATCCTCTATTGTCGGCAGGGTAGCCTAGTGGTTAGAGCGTTGGACTAGTAACCGAAAGGTTGCAAGTTTGAATCCCCGAGCTGACAAGGTACAAATCTGTCGTTCTGCCCCACACAACCATAAACTCCCATTCTCAACAGTTGCACCATCCCAGAGCCCAACTCAAGAAAGGTCCTGATTTACAACTGCACTTACTGTTGCAGCTGCATGAGAAGGACTGCAAGACCGTGCAAAAAATGGGCAGAAATTGAGAGATTTTATTAACCATTGTCACATCCTAGATGATGGAGGTCAAATGTACACCTTTTCCCTGAAACACCCACAATACAGTCACCCGTATTGACCATATTCCCAAGCATCTCCATGCAGTCAGATTTTTTGCCACCAGGGTCACAATAATATACCCCCTCTCTGAATGTCCGAGTGTGACCCCCTCTCCATGGGTTACTGCAGCTAGTGTTGCCAGCACTGCCACTGCCTGGGTGGGGGCACCCCACCGGAATCCCCACCGGCTAGGTACAAGGTCGTCAAGGTTCTCATTAGCAGCTTTGAGAATTTCCTTGTATAGTATGCTCTCCCTTTAGGGGGCTTTGGCTTTGCAGGACCAACCCTGCCAGGCAGGCTCAGAATCTTGACGGGGCAGTGCTGCTCTTGGTCTCTAACCGCATTTTGGCTGCATACAGACTGCTTACAGCAGGCCCATAAAACAGTTAGGGACTTCTCCTTAGTATCTGGGTCATTCAGGTGGGTGTCTAGGGTATAGGGTTGTGGAACGTACCATTAAATTAGGATCATAAATAAATAATTAGATATAATTTATTTTAAACATTTAGTTCCCCGTGATAGGACAATAAATAAATCAAATGTATAATTTATTTTAAAACTGTTCCACCATGATAGGACAATAAATAAATAAGAAGTATAATTAATTATAAAAGTATATCCATCATCTGAACAACATTGAAAGCTCTCTCATACCCCGGCTCACAGCAATACATTGGCTCTGGGATATGCAACTATTTCATTACTCACTCACTCAACTTTCCCAAACATAACAAATAAATAAAAAAATAAACACACACCACTCCATCCACACATACTGTGCCTTCTGTTTACTTAGTTTTTATCTTCACCATGTTGATTTCGTGCTTGTGTGTTCCAAATAGTCATATGTGAAGATATACAAAGGCTATATATATTTTTTTATTGTATTGTTGCAATCCATAACCGGGCTAGAATTCTGTTTCTCACCTGGAATCAACCCACCTGGGTGGGTTGATTCACTGTTGTGGTCGGCCTGTCTGGGTTGGCGCCCCCCCCTTGGGTTGTGCCGTGGCGGAGATCTTTGTGGGCTATACTCGGCCTTGTCTCAGGATGGTAAGTTGGTGGTTGAAGATATCCCTCTAGTGGTGTGGGGGCTGTGCTTTGGCAAAGTGGGTGGGGTTATATCCTTCCTGTTTGACCCTGTCCGGGGGTGTCCTCGGATGGGGCCACAGTGTCTCCTGACCCCTCCTGTCTCAGCCTCCAGTATTTATGCTGCATTAGTTTATGTGTCGGGGGGCTAGGGTCAGTTTGTTATATCTGGAGTACTTCTCCTGTCCTATTCGGTGTCCTGTGTGAATCTAAGTGTGCGTTCTCTAATTCTCTCCTTCTCTCTTTCTTTCTCTCTCTCGGAGGACCTGAGCCCTAGGACCATGCCCCAGGACTACCTGACATGATGACTCCTTGCTGTCCCCAGTCCACCTGGCCATGCTGCTGCTCCAGTTTCAACTGGCCTGGGCCCTAGGACCATGTCCCAGGACTACCTGACATGATGACTCCTTGCTGTCCCCAGTCCACCTGGCCATGCTGCTGCTCCAGTTTCAACTGTTCTGCCTTACTATTATTCAACCATGCTGGTCATTTATGAACATTTGAACATCTTGGCCACGTTCTGTTATAATCTCCACCCGGCACAGCCAGAAGAGGACTGGCCACCCCACATATGCTCTCTCTAATTCTCTCTTTCTTTCTCTCTCTCGGAGGACCTGAGCCCTAGGACCGTGCCCCAGGACTACCTGACATGATGACTCCTTGCTGTCCCCAGTCCACCTGACTGTGCTGTTGCTCCAGTTTCAACTGTTCTGCCTTATTATTATTCGACCATGCTGGTCATTTATGAACAATTGAACATCTTGGTCATGTTCTGTTATAATCTCTACCCGGCACAGCCAGAAGAGGACTGGCCACCCCACATAGCCTGGTTCCTCTCTAGGTTTCTTCCTAGGTTTTGGCCTTTCTAGGGAGTTTTTCCTAGCCACCGTGCTTTTACACCTGCATTGTTTGCTGTTTGGGGTTTTAGGCTGGGTTTCTGTACAGCACTTTGAGATATCAGCTGATGTACGAAGGGCTATATAAATAAATTTGATTTGATTTGATTTGTTTCATTATTTTCCTCATCTATGAGAACATTGTCATTTTTTAAATAACCATGGAGTAGTCTTTGTGTATCTGAACAACTGGTTATCAATATATAGTTTATCAATGGCGAGAGCTACTCGTTTCCCTTTTAAAATTTCCCTCTTTGAAAATTTGATACAGAACTTTACGCCGTTCTGCAATTTCCTTCGGAAACAGATCATTCATGCCAATTTTGGTCCCAGCAAGTCTTTTACCCAGGCTTTTAACCATTATTTTATCTTTAAATGAAGCAAATTTGGCAACGATTGGGCGCTCATACCTTTGGCCTATCTGTCCGATGCGGTGTACACGTTCAAGTTGGATTTTGTCGATAGCTTGGCGTGGGATCTGAAGCGCTGTAAGGAGGAACTCTCTAACTACAGATTCAGGGACTTCCCCTTCTTTCTCCTGGATACCTGTAAGTACCAGATTCTCTCTCATGGATCTAGTTTGTATGTCCAGTAAGGCTTCTCTCAGAATGGTGTTCTCCTTTTTAATTTCATTCACTTCGGTTTCAATCTTATTGACTGTCCCTTTTAGCTTGTTTGTTTCCTTCTCCAATGTCGCAGCTTTTTCATCACTCATCTCGAGGCTTGCCTTCAACTCTTTTATATCCTTACTAATTCAAGTATACCCAGTTTGTCATTTATTGATTTTAAACAGATCGGTTTCGACCTTTACCATTCCCGGTGGTGAAAATATTAAATTGTCTGTGTCTGTAGAAGAGTCACGTTTTCGTTTTGGAATCAGTTCCCCTGACTTACTCTCCGTCATGTTTGGGTGTTGCTTGTTTTCGTAATATTTGTCAATAAATGTCTCTAGTCTTAAGATTTGTTTTGTGTTATTATCCAGATTGAAGGTTATCACCCATCAGATTGTGTAGTGCTAATATTTTAGTCTACCTTGCCGATATTGAATATTACATTTTATCTTGAGGTGCTCTACATAACTTTGTTCAGTCCGCCATTACCTGTCTCCTCATAACTGTTTCGTTATTGCCAGGGCCCTGTCCAGAAACAACCCGATTCATAATGTCCCGATTCATAATAAACCCCAGGAAGAGTAGCCGCTGTAAACAGACATCTTTTATGGGGATTGTAATTATGATAATTAGCCCACGACTCAAGGGGGTTAAAATGAAACAACCTTCTTATCCATTCATAACTGACCAAATGATGAAAAACAACCATTGAATTCTGAAAAGTGAGTGTGGAACAATTGAAAAAAGTATCGTTGTCTTCCAATAATGACAAACCACCTGGTACTGACAACTTGGATGGAACATGATTGAGGACGGTGGTGACTACATTGCCACTCCTATGTGCCATCGCTTCCATTTATGCCTACAGGAAAGTGTGTGCCCTCAGGCCTGGAGGGAAGCAAAAGTCATTCCACTACCCAAGAGCAGCAAAGCACCCTTTACTGGTTCAAACAGTGGACCAATCAGCCTGCACCTGACCCTTAGAGAACTTTTGAAAAAATTGTGATTGCCAAGAGAATGCTATTTCACAGTAAACAAATTAATAACTGACTTTCAGCACACTTATAGGGCACTCAACATGTTCTGTACTTATAGGGCACTCAACATGTACTGCACTAACACAAATGACTGATGATTGGCTGAAAGAAATTGATAGCTGTTTTGTTGGACTTCAGTACAGCTTTTGACGTTATCGATCATAGTCTGCTACTGAAAAAAACGTATGTGTTATCTAACGGAACACAGAGGGTGTTCTTTAATGGAAGCCTCTCTAACTGAAACAAGGTAGAGTTTGGCATACCTCAAGATAGCTGTCTTGGCCCCTTACTTTTTAAAATATTTTTTACTAATGAACTACCAATAGCATTAGGTAAACCCTGTGTGACTATGTACGCTGATGACTCAACATTATATACGTCAGCTGCCACAGCAAGTGAAATCACTGCAACCCTTAACTTCTTATGGTATAGGGAACGCTTGCGTCCCACTTGGCCAAAAATCAGGGAAAATTCAGCGCGGCAAATTAAAATAAATTGATATAAAAATCTAACTTTCATTAAATCACACATGTAAGATACTCAATTAAAGCTACACTCGTTGTGAATCCAGCCAACATGTCAGATTTTAAAAAGGCTTTTCGGCGAAAGCATAAGAAGCTATTATCTGATGATAGCTCAACAGTAAACAAAGAGGGTAGCATATTTCAACCCTGCAGGCACCACACAAAACACAGAAATAAAATATAAAACATGCCTTACCTTTGACAAGCTTCTTTTGTTGGCACTCCAATATGTCCCATAAACATCACAATTGGTCCTTTTGTTCGATCAATTCCGTCCATACATATCCAAAATGTAAATTTATTTGGCGTGTTTGATCCAGAAAATAACAGCTTCCAAAATGCGCAACATCAGTACAAAATATTTCAAAAGATGCCTATAAACTTTGCCAAAATATTTCAAACTACTTTTGTAATAAAACTTTTGGTATTTTTAAACGTTAATAATCGATCAAATTGAAGACGGGTCTATCTGTGTTCAATACAGGAACACAACAAACCAAGCTACTTTTCAAGTCTTGCGCAACTCTCAACAGTGTTACGCAGGGCTACTAGTAATATGCATATCTAAGATTCTTGGCATGAGTAGCAGGAAGTTGAGATTGGGCACGCTATTTATCCAAAAGTGAAAATGCTGCACCCTATACCTTAAGAAGTTAACAAAGATCTGCAGTCGGTTTTAGAATGGGTGGCAAGTAATAAGCTATTCCTAAATATATCAGAAACTAAAAGCATTGTGTTTGGGCCAAGCATTAGTTAAAACCTTAACCTCATCTAAATCTTGTAATAAGTCATGTGGAAATTGAGCAAGTTGAGGAGACTAATCTGCTTGGTGTATCCCTAGATTGTAAACTGACATGGTCAAAACATATTGATATGGTAGCTAAGAGGGGGAGAGGTCTGTCCATGATAAAGCACAGCTCTGCTTTCTTGACATTAGAATCAACAAAATAAGTCCTACAGGCCCTAGTTTTGTCACACCTGGACTACTGCCCAGTTATATGGTCAAGTGCCACAAAGAAGAACAGGCAAATTACAGCTGGCCTAGAACAGAGCAGCATTTCAACATGTGAAATGTCACATTTCACGTGTTTTTTTGTGATAAAATGGTATGGGGGTTTTAAGGTAAGTGGTATACTGTTCAGCTAAAATAGTATAAACAATAAACATCTTTAATCAATGTGATTCCATTTGACATGATCACTTAGTGCTGACTTTCAATATGACCCCCCCCCCCCCCCCCGGGATTTGAACTCATAACCTCTGGATTTGGGGTTATTACTTCCTTATAATACATCTCTGCAATTAGCAAAGAGTGCAAGCTGCGCTGTTATTTTACTATTTCACTTAATCTGACTATTCTCTCATTATTGATTTCCCTTAGTTATTTCAGCAATTTGATGGTTTTCTGTATAGTTGTCTGACGTTGGTTGGGAATAATTTTTGTTTTAATGTTATTCCTAAATCACAACGATAAATATAATAGTTTCCCTGAGTGTGTTTTTTTAACATAGCTGAGATTTACTTTGAAGTGTAAAGTGCAGGAATACAGACTAAATCACTTATTGACAAGGCATGGTGTTGTAGCAGGAAGATCGGAATGAACTAAGACGCTGTGAGTGGTCTAAGACGTTGTGAGTTCAAATACCATGAATAACAATTACAGTATAAAAAACATACACAATGCCATCATGTATATAAAATATGTAAGTTGAATAACACTGCGACTGCGTGACATTCCGGAGACATTCTCACAAATGATTTTGGTTTGTAAAATAAAATGTTACATGTGCAAAACGTGGAAATTCTATCATGTAAAATCATGTGATTTTCCACATGCAAAATGTGTTTTTTCCTTAAGGGCATAATAACCCCAAAAAGGTTGAAAATCGGATCACATTTGAGACATTAACATCCATCTCCCTGCAACTAGGGAATATCCTTATACTTTAGGCTTTTAATAGCATTATTATTGTGGACGGACCACTAGAGGGCAGGCTGGGCTCATGGATAGTTGCCCAACAGAGCCTGGGAGACAAGGTAACCAGAGTCAATTAAGCACAGCTGACGGTACTAATGAGATACTCTCCTTCCCCTATAAAAGAGAGAATGGAACCAGAAGAGAGGGGGGAAACTATCTCTGGAAGATGGCCACCGAGAGAGAGAAGCTGTGCTGAAAGAACCACTAAGACGGTGACAAAACCGTGATTTATGTTTGTTGTAGTTTAAAGATTATCCTATTGTGTTCTTGTATCATCTGGAGAAGAAGATGTGTGTTTTTCCTTGGAAGATTTTTCATTGATTATGTTTGAATGTTTTTGTTGACAAAATACTCTCAATAGAGAACCGTGTTCAATCAGAAAACCTTTTTCCTGACTCGTTTATTCCACCTTCCCGCTTTAGAGTGACGCCTAATTACTTGGTACGCTCACATTGGTGGAGGATGCGGGCATTAGGTGGACGAGTGACAGGATAAGGATAAGTGAGTAAATCAAGATTCTTCCAGTAGACCCGGAGGAACCATTCAAGAACAATGGATAACGCCCTACTACAACAATTGATCACGGCACAGAGGACAACCATAGAACTCCTGCAACAACAGCTGAACCGACTAGAAGAACCTAGAGTTAAGCCAAGAGCGGCTGCTCACGCCATCTTACCTCGTCTCTCCAAGGAGGATGATATTGAGGCCTTCCTCATGACCTTCGAAAGGACGGCCACCTTGGAAGAGTGGCCGCCCACAGAATGGGCGAGCGCATTAGCCCCTTTTGACCGGGTGGCTCAGGAAGCCTATTTTGACCTGGATTCCCACGAAGCTGCGGACTATGGGCGACTAAAAACCGAGATCCTGTCCCGGTACCAGCTGACTGCCAGAGATAGGGCTGTAAAGTTCCATCAATGGACCTATACAGCTGATCAACCCGTCCGTGCCCAGATCTTCGCCTTAATACGACTGACGAAACAGTGGCTAGAACCTGGAAAGGGAGTAGGACATGTGATAGAGACTCGTAGTGGACAAGATATTGAGAGAATTACCCAGTGACTTAAAAAGGGTTGTGGGGCAAGCCAACCCGTTGTCAGCCGACGACATAGCCCAGGCGGTGGAAACATATCAGTCTACAGGGGAGTTGTTAAAAAGTGACAAGGAGGAACGGAAGGAGTCTTGCAATCCCGCACCACGACTCACCCCGGCGCGCTCGCCACCGAAACGTCCAAGCCCCTCCCGGAGGTGGGAGAAGTCAGCCACCACACAGCAGGGTCGGTGTTATAAATGTCAGTCTCCCAACCATTATGCCCCACAATGTCCTAGCAAGGATGAGCCCATGGTCACGGAGTCATCACTGCCTACCCCCACACATCCCGTTTTGAGGGGGCAGGATCAACACTGTTGGTTAGCAGAGATAGCCCCAGCCTCAGAGATTCCGGTGCAAGTCGAAGGACAAGATGTGGTAGCTATTCTCGACTCGGGAAGTATGGTTACGTTAGTAGAGGAGCGGATGGTGACCTCCGCAACACTGCTACCAGACAAAGTAGCCGTATCCTGTATCCATGGAGACACCCACTATTACCCCACTGTGAATCTGCCTATTCTCACTCCAAAAGGAAGGTGTACAGTCAGGGCCGGAAAGTGCCGCAGCTGAAGGTGCCATTATTGATCGGGAGAGACTGTCCCTTATATAAGGAGCTTCGGCAGATGACGTTATGCACGGGAAGAAGGGGGACAGGAAAGAAGAGAAAATCCAAGCCCGAGGTAGTAGTCCTACAAGGAGACGTAGTCATGTCCTCGTCCTCTGCAGCAGAGGAAGAAATAGCGACCCAACGTTTACGACAGATATTCCAAGAAACCACCGATGAAGACACATGTGAAGGGCTATACACAACGAGGAAGGAAGGAGCAACCAGGCGTTAAGGGATATATTTGAAGCTCCATCCGAGGAGGGAACCTGGAAGGGATTCTCCTCGGTCACCCCTGATGGGGATGTGGAACAACCTCCACATCCCTCTACCGAGGCCGACCTGCCCCAGGAATTAAAGGGACAGTTCGGCACCTCGCAGCATAGAGACCCAGACCTAAGGGAGGCCATGAGGAAGGTGAAGGTGATCGACGGGAGGAACGTCGATGGATCAGGTGAGCCCCTCTTCCTTACTATGCAATCAGGCGGGGTCTCTTATACTGGGTCGTCGACGAAGGGGGAAAACCAGGAATTACTAATGGTGCCTAGGCCATACAGAGATACAGTTCTACAGTTAGCCCATTCCCACGTCCTAGGAGGACACCTGGCACGAGACAAGACTATTGACAGAATCATGCAGAGATTCTATTGGCCCCGGGTCACCCGGGATGTGGCCAGGTATTGTAGGACGTGTGATCAATGTCAACGTACAGCCCCACGGCCACACCTACGTAACCCTTGATTCCTCTCCCCATCATAGAGACTCCTTTGAACGCATAGCTATGGACCTCGTAGGACCCCTCCCAAAATCCGCCAGAGGACACGAGTACATCCTAGTGGTTATAGATTACGCTACCAAGTTCCCGGAGGCCATACCCCTGCGTAACATGTCGTCAAAGGGAATTGCCAAGGAGTTATTCCTGATGTTCTCTCGTGTGGGCCTCCCAAGACTATCTTGACTGATCAAGGAACCCCGTTCATGTCCCGGTTGATGAAGGACTTGTGTCGGTTATATCAGGTTCAACAGATACGTACAAGCATATTCCACCCTCAAACAGACGGGTTGTGTGAACGCTTGAACAAAACGATAAAAAGCATGTTGAGAAGGGTGGTGTCCCGAGATGGGAAAAACTGGGACATGCTTCTCCCACACTTAATGTTTGCCCTGCGAGAAGTACCCCATGCATCCACTGGATTCTCTCCGTTTGAATTGCTCTATGGCAGACCCTGTCGAGGAATCCTCGACTTAGCCAAGGAGACCTGGGAGACCCAACCATGCCCCTTTCGATCCACAATAGAACACGTTACCCTGATGAGAGACCGCCTGTCAGCAGTGTGGCCCATAGTCAAGGAGCATATGGAGAAGGCCCAAAGGACCCAAGGCCGGGCCTATGATAAGTCTGCGACCCCCGTGAGTTCACCGTGGGAGAGAAAGTGATGGTGCTTGTGCCCACGGCCGAACATCGCTTGCTGGCGCAGTGGAGGGGGCCCTACGAGGTAATGAAAAGGGTCTCACCGGTCAATTACCTCATCAAGCAACCTGACAGGAGGAAGAAGGTCCAAATCTATCACATAAACCTGCTGAAGACATACCATGGACGAGAGGAGGAGGTGGCTTTGATGGCCCTGGAGGGCAAAGGAAAAGAGGAGGCTCTACCACAGGTGCGCCGTGGCCAAACTCTCCTACCGGAGCAGTCAAGACAGCTAGACAAGCTGATTATGAACTTCGGTCGAATATTCTCTCCATTCCCAGGACAAACAGATGTCCTGTTCCACCATATCCACACTGAACCCGGCAAGAAGGTGCATATCCGCCTTACAGGATTCCTGAGGCTCGCAGAGTCATCGCTAAGAAAGAGGTGAGGGAGATGTTGAGGATGGGCGTGATCGAGCCCTCGACGAGTGAGTGGTCCAGTCCCATAGTCCTGGTCCCCAAATCCGATGGTAGTATGAGACTCTGCAACGACTTTAGGGGCGTGAATGCCATCTCTACATTCGATGCGTATCCCATGCCCCGCGTGTGGATGAACTCTTGGAGCGCTTAGGAAAGGCCAAGTTCATCACTACCCTGGATTTGACGAAGGATATTGGCAAGTGCCGGTGGCTCCGGAGGATCGCCCAAAGACTGCCTTTGCCACTCCAGAGGGGCTTTTCCAGTATGTGAGGATGCCCTTCGGACTGCACGGTGCCGCTGCAACCTTCCAACGCCTCATGGATGCCATTCTACGGCCCCATCAAGAGTATGCAGCGGCGTACATAGACGATGTGGTCATCCACAGCGAGGACTGGGATAGTCACCTCCTGCGATTACGGGCGGTGCTCGTGAGTTTGGAAGCCACAGGGTTGACAGCCAATCCAAATAAATGCTGCCTGGGTTTGTCCGAAGCGGAATACCTGGGGTACACCGTGGGGAATGGGAAAATACGCCCACAGGCAGAGAAGACCAGGGCAATTCGTGACTGGCCTCGACCCCGGACCAAGCGAGACGTTCGGGCCTTCTTAGGGATAACAGGATATTATCGCCGTTTTATCCCGGGATATGCAACCATTGCCAACCCCCTCACAAACCTCATCAGGAAAAACCTGCCAAACCAGGTAGAGTGGAAAGACGAGACGGAAGAGGCCTTTCAATTGTTAAAAGATGGCCTGTGTTCTGATCCCGTTCTACAGGCTCCGGACTTCTCACAAGAGTTCATTGTGCAGGTCGACGCCTCGGATACAGGGCTCGGGGCAGGTAAAGGTGAAGCAGAGAAGCCGATTCTCTTCATTAGTAGGAAACTCAGCGATCGGGAACAGAGGTATGCGACCGTAGAGAAAGAGGCCTTAGCCATCAAGTGGGCCCTCGATTATCTCCGGTACTACCTACTGGGTCGGAGGTTTGCATTAGTTACTGACCATGCGCCCCTCACGTGGATGGCTGGTAAGAGAAACAATAACAACAGAATAGCCAGATGGTTTTTGTCTTTACAACCATTCTCTTTCCATGTCATCCACAGGGCCGGATCGAGGAACGGGAATGCAGACGCGCTGTCCCGACGCGACCAAGACGGTGCGTCTGGCGCCCGACCCTCCGGTTCGGTCCTGGGGGGGAAGGTATGTGGACGGACCACTAGAGGGCAGGCTGGGCTCATGGATAGTTGCCCAACAGAGCCTGGGAGACAAGGTAACCAGAGTCAATTAAGCACAGCAGACGGTACTAATGAGATACTCTCCTTCCCCTATAAAAGAGAGAATGGAACCAGAAGAGAGGGGGGAAACTATCTCTGGAAGATGGCCACCGAGAGAGAGAAGCTGTGCTGAAAGAACCACTAAGACGGTGACAAAACCGTGATTTATGTTTGTTGTAGTTTAAAGATTATCCTATTGTGTTCTTGTATCATCTGGAGAAGAAGATGTGTGTTTTTCCTTGGAAGATTTTTCATTGATTATGTTTGAATGTTTTTGTTGACAAAATACTCTCAATAGAGAACCGTGTTCAATCAGAAAAACCTTTTTCCTGACTCGTTTATTCCACCTTCCCGCTTTAGAGTGACGCCTAATTACTTGGTACGCTCACATTATATATATTATACAACCATAATCTGTGCCCCTGCTCAATTTTCAGAATTAAAATGGATCGATGTAGCACAGAGGAATTAGACCTGGATCATTATCAGGGTTCAGAATTCTCCATGCTACAACAATTTCTGTTAATGTATTTCAATCTACACTGAATGATTTGAACATACCTTATAACAGAGAGATGAATAACAATAGATTGAGACATAAATATTTTAACATGCTCTTTGATTTGCAATAATGTTCAATTTAAAACGATGCACTCGATTCACTTGTAGTAAATTGCGATTCTCGGTCACGTTATTTGCGAGGTTCCAGTCAATACATTAATAATGCATTCTAATCCAAATGTCTATGATTCATGTTTATGGTCAGAAAACGAATTGTATGTTTGTAGTGCCTGTCCAGTACACACAAGCTAAGCATTTCTTCCTAACAGGAAATTAATCTCTGATATCTCGACACATATGGTATCATTTTATATTGCCTTTGGTAAATATTTGCGTGAGTTTATGCAATAACCATTCATAGCGTCACCATAAAACACAGCCATGTCACTGGTTGTGCTGAAGGGGTAGATTTCTAGTCGTGAATACATTTCACATTTAAGTATTTTAGCAGAGGCTGTTATCCAGAGTGATTTACAGTCAGTGAACTACGTTTAGGTAAAAACCACCACACACCACAGGTCCTCAGAAAGGTTAAATGGCATTAACAGAGCACAGAATCAAATTAGCATGACACATGTCCATATCAAAAGCCGTCTCACCTTCACTGTTGTGTAAAGGATTTACATGTAGGTGGGGATGGGCCAAGCAACAGGAAACATGAAAACGACCTAGCACCCTATCAGTGTTGTTGTTGTTTTAGGTAACAGGACTGACACCGGGGAAGTTGTTTTGAACAGAAAACCCCTTGGGTTTCTTCTCTCTCTCCGCACACTCAAGGTATAACATGAAACATTTGTAACAAAATCACATACTTTGCTTTTGTGGAACCACGCAACCGCCACAGGGCTTGTGTTTTGTCTCGTTGTTTCGGGTGTTGTTATTCCCCTCTCTACCAAATCACATCGCTCTGTAGCCTAGTTAAATAAAGGTAGCCTTGCTGATTCTATGAATCCATTTGAAGTTCCACCTTCACATTGTCAGGTATTGATTCCCACCTTGGCGGCTCAGTGGGATTAGATGTGCTTGTTTTTCAGCACGTGGTAATGATTTAATTATTCCATCTCTTTCTTTCATGCTGTTTATGCCGTCATGTAAAACAGTAGGACATTCTCAGTGAGCTCAGAGGTAGTAATAATGATTCAGATTGATCATTGTGTTTAAAAAAAAAAATGATGGGTCGATTTTAAGGTGTTCGGGGACAAGGTGCGTACAAAAATCAGCAAATAGAAAATGTGTTAATTTCCCTGGAATGATCATTCCCAAAAAGGCCTGGTTACATCTTGTGCCAAGGACAGTTGGGGGTCATGGTTAATAGTTCATGTAGAGGTTAGTCAAGCGCCTGCACCCAAAAGAGGTTCATTGGTATACAGAGTGAGTATCCCAAAGGACTACAGCCTATCTATGAAACCCCATTTAGCTGTTTAGATGTGAATGCATAAGAGTAAGGTGATATTGATCTGATATGTGCAAAGCGAAGGAGAGTGGTATGTCAGCTAAGTAGAGTTAACTGATATGTTTTAAAAGTGTCAACTCAATAGACTACGGATAGAAGTAACAGAGTCGAGTGGGAGATGATGAATCTCTCTCTCCCCATCATATATGACTTTATCATGGCCTACCTATGGTGTGTTGATGTGTTACCTAAGCCGTGGTGGAACACCAGTGTCCTGTTGATCTGTCTATTGGTTGTCCAGTTACCTCATAACTGCTCAGCCTCTATCGACAAAGCAATGCTGCTCATTTTACTCAAGAACTTAAGACTTCAGGAAAAAGATTTAAACAATATGGAGACCGGTCCTTACATACTGTATGAAGCAACCAAACTAGCACCATGACTTTCCTCACTTATCCTCAAGTACCTGCAGAAGAGCCTACAACTAGTCAGACCTACACCACTGTTTAAAAGTACAATGCAGCCCTTTTTTATCTCAATATCAAATCATTTCTAGGTAACAATTAAGTACCTTGCTGGGATTGTTTTCAATTCAAGTGGTCAAAAAGAAACCAAAATAGCTTCTTAGCAAAGAGCAATTTATCAAGCAAAAATGTTGCTAGGACTTTCTGGGAGTGGTCTGAGTGGGAAAGGGAAAACTGAAAACTAGCTTATTGTTATTGGTAGAGAGGTTTGGAACTCTGTTTATTATTGGTCTATTAAGAAATGTACTGCCTGGTTATGTCAACAGTCAAGCCAAAACTCCATCCCACCAAAACAGGATGAAATGTCAAGCAGCCTTTCCAAACAGCTCTTACACTAAAAGGATATTATCAGCATTTTCACAATTTCACAGTGTTATTCCAATCTCATAGTGTGGAAATATACATATATACATGAACTTGATCACTCTTTTGTCACAGAGAGTTTTGCTGATGCATTAGGAAATTCAAATGAGCCTTGTGACTGAAAATGAGCAGTTATTTTTCTCTCCATACGGGGGTAGTCAAGTCATTGGTATCAGGGCTTGCTATTAAAATGATGTTCTCTCTCGCACGCTCAAACGCTAGGCCTAGGTGTTATTACGGCAACATTCAAATGTACAAAAATGTATCTGAAATGCAGCCATACACATCAACAACCATAGCTTTATATAGCTCAATAATATAAGGTAGATAGATATTGGTCTCCACTAGGCTACGACATAATGCCCGACTCGTTTTGAGGTAAGGGCTTTCTCCTATAGAGCTCCATTTTTATGGAACGGTCTGCCTACCCATGTCAGAGACGCAAACTCGGTCTCAACCTTCAAGTCTTTACTGAAGACTCATCTCTTCAGTGGGTCATATGAGTGAGTGTAGTGTGGCCCAGGAGTGGGAAGGTGAACGGAAAGGCTCTGGAGCAACAAACCGCCCTTGCTGTCTCTGCCTGGCCGGTTCCACTCTTTCCACTGGGATTCTCTGCCTCTAACCCTATTACAGGGGCTGAGTCACTGGCTTACTGGGGCTCTCTCATGCCGTCCTTGGAAGGGGTGTGTCACCTGAGTGGGTTGATTCACTGTTGTGGTCATCCTGTCTGGGTTGGCGCCCCCCCCTTGGGTTGTGCCGTGGTGGAGATCTTTGTGGGCTATACTCAGCCTTGTCTCGGGATAGTAAGTTGGTGGTTGAAGATATCCCTCTAGTGGTGTGGGGGCTGTGCTTTGGCAACGTGGGTGGGGTTATATCCTTCCTGTTTGGCCCTGTCCGGGGGTGTCCTCGGATGGGGCCACAGTGTCTCCTGACCCCTCCTGTCTCAGCCTCCATTATTTATGCTGCAGTAGTTTATGTGTCGGGGGGCTAGGGTCAGTTTGTTATATCTGGAGTACTTCTCCTGTCCTATTCGGTGTCCTGTGTGAATCTAAGTGTGCGTTCTCTAATTCTCTCCTTCTCTCTTTCTTTCTCTCTCTCGGAGGACCTGAGCCCTAGGACCATGCCCCAGGACTACCTGACATGATGACTCCTTCTGATGATGACTGTTCTGCCTTATTATTATTCGACCATGCTGGTCATTTATGAACATTTGAACATCTTGGCCATGTTCTGTTATAATCTCCACCCGGCACAGCCAGAAGAGGACTGGCCACCCCACATATGCTCTCTCTAATTCTCTCTTTCTTTCTCTCTCTCGGAGGACCTGAGCCCTAGGACCATGCCCCAGGACTACCTGACATGATGATTCCTTGCTGTCCCCAGTCCACCTGACTGTGCTGCTGTTCCAGTTTCAACTGTTCTGCCTTATTATTATTCGACCATGCTGGTCATTTATGAACATTTGAACATCTTGGCCATGTTCTGTTATAATCTCCACCCGGCACAGCCAGAAGAGGACTGGCCACCCCACATAGCCTGGTTCCTCTCTAGGTTTCTTCCTAGGTTTTGGCCTTTCTAGGGAGTTTTTCCTAGCTACCATGCTTCTACACCTGCATTGCTTGCTATTTGGGGTTTTAGGCTGGGTTTCTGTACAGCACTTTGAGATATCAGCTGATGTATGAAGGGCTATATAAATACATTTGATTTGATTTGATTTGTAAGACATGCTAATAACAGCTGATGAAAAACATTGGATGAAATGCAGCTAGTTGTGTTCTGTTCAATCTAGGCGTGTGTCACACAATGATCTGTTTCACCTGTCCTTGTGATTGTCTCCAACCCCCCTCCAGATGTCGCACATCTTCCCCATTATTCCCTGTGTATTTTTACCTGTGTTCTCTGTTTGTCTGTTACCAGTTCGTCTTGTTTGTTTGAGTCAACCAGCGTTTTTGTGTCTCAGCTCCTGCTTTCATAGGCTCTGTTTTATTGCCCTCACGTTTTTTTTTACCCTTGCCTGTCCTGACTCTGAGCCCGCTTGCCTGACCACTCTGCCAGTCCCTGACCCTGAGCCTGCCTGCCGACCTGTACCTCTGCCCCCCTCTGGATTACTGACCTCTGCCTGCCTTGACCTGTCTACTGCTTGCCTCGGTTGGAACGTTAAACCATTGTTTATTCGACGTGGTCTGCATCTGGGTCTTACCTTCATACCTGATAGCTTGATAGCCAGCCTAATTATTTGTGCATACTGTTGATTCAGGTTGAATCGGGTAGCTAACTTTCCTTTCCTTATTGTGTTGCACCATTGGGGTTGGTGTTACTAGTTAAAATTAGAGGCTAAGTTATTCTAGTCTTTCTGTAAACAACGTCACCAGGCCTAAATATATGCAAAACTGTTAACAAAATGATTACAAATGAATCAAGATATTTGTGGCTTCAGCAACTTGAACCAGCACGGAAATTTGAGCAGTGACTTTAATTTCTCCCCACTTGTCTCTGCTTGTTCCAGGTTGAAGGACATCCCACCCTGACACCCAGCAAATGTAAAGAACTTGTTGTGAACCTGCCGGCCACCAGGATTATCACCATATCCAAATATATTATTCAGGAGTGTGCAACATCAACATGTTGAATAGAAATAGATTCCCCCATGGTATTGTTTATCGTGCAGATGTATCAGGACATTGTCATTTATGAATCCCATTCTAAAATACAGATGTCATTTCTCTCCCAGGAGATTGCACTGTGTGCAAGTCTTCAATTTAGACCACAATTAGTTGAAGTAGGTGTTAGTGTAGGGCTAGAACAAAAACCTGTAAACTCCTGTCCTGTGTATAAACAAAACCTGTGGCTGTCATGACACAATTTGCTTTCATGTACTGAACAAGCCTATGAATGTTGGAGGTTCATCTCCTTGAGTTGTCCCTCACTTGGGAATTGCTTTTTTTTGTACAAGGACTGTGTTATAAGGACTCATGCATGGATACAGGATTTAATTATATATATTTTCTCAAAATGACAAGTTTTGACGTCTCAAATTTTGAGGCTTGGGCATCTGGCGATTAGTTCATCTGTCGAACCCCCTGCAAGGAGAGAGAAAGGCATCCATAATAATACAACGCTGTATTCATTTAATTGAATATATATTCCTGTCTGATATGCATTGATATAATTATGTTGGGCATGTTATCCTTTATCACATGCCAGTATTTGGTTTGTATCCAATGTATTTAGCTTACATTAGGATGAAGTAGCCGAGGCCTTCTAATCTAGTTACTGTAGATTTCATCACATCACGTTTCAATATTAGTTATCAACGAATATAAAACCATGTTATGTTGAACATCGGTGTCATTTAATGATATGCACAGGTGTGATAGTTGTATGAATTAATCACAATTGCAAGCCTACTTATATGCAAAAAAACAGCAGCGCAATGCAATATTAGCTTCACAGTGAAACAGCACTACTCTGGCTATTAATAATTGTTAAACTGTCAGCAAAATAGCTTATTTAGCTACAGTGCATTCAGAAAGTACAGTATTCACACCCCTCAACTTTTTTCAGAATCTGTTGTGTTAGAACAATGCATTTAAAATTGATAAAATAGAAACATTTTTGTCACTGGCTACAAACGTCTCACGCTCAGTGGAACGTGAATGCTTTATCAGGTGATGCTGCGTTCGAACCGTATCCCAAACGGCAGTAACCTCCTGGAAGAGTGTTACCTACTAAGGTTGGTGCCTTTGGAGGCAGGTAAGCAGCAGCCTTTGGATTGGTTAAATAATAACAGTATGCTACACCAACATTAGTTTCCACTCACACAAAGTGTCAACACAATTGCCCGACACTGGGCGCAAACGCTACGACAATTCACAATGCTCTAGCAAGCCGCGAGAATGCTTATTGGTATGAAGTTAGCTGGTTTGCCGAGCCTACCCCAAACCATAGCCCCCTAGGTACAGTACTGCATTATATAGCCTACAAACACCGCTTCCAACTGCCCCCTGGTTGGCTACTATACATTTGAAATATTTATTCAACTCCTTCTGCTGCAGGATATTTTTCTTCCTGTGGGTCATATTAAGATCCGACATCTGTTTATAAAACGCAGGGAAATCATGTTTTTGACTGCACTGGGCCTTTAAAATGTATTCCTCCTATAAAATCAAATTACATTCCTCACATTTTGTAAAACATAATTATTATTTCATACAGTAGCCTCAAAATCTACCTCAAGCTGTGTGTAGACACAGTGTACTGTGAGCTAATGTGTTATTGCGTGGTGTTGCAGACTCTTACAGAAAGACCACATGAATATCACATTTAATCACGTAATCTTATGTGAAGTTACTGTAATAACCATGTCAGAAAGCAACATGTGATAACATGAAACTACATTTCAGCACAAGTGAAAACATGATGTCATGTGAAATAAATGTGACAACATGAGGATGCAAAATTTTTAGCTTGATACAATGAAACTACGTGGCAACATTTAAACTTTTTTCACAAGTAAAACTGCAAATTCTATTTTTACATGTGAATGTTTTTCACGTGAAAATGATAACTGCAAATTCCACATGTGAATCTGCAATTCACATGAGGTGAAATTCAGTAGCAGTGCGTGGGTAAAATCACAGGGGAAGCCAAGTCAGAAAAAATGCCATATTACAACTTGTGTTGTGATAATTGTGTTGTTTGCTCATGTGAAAATCCACATGTGGAACAATATGGGAAATATCATCACGTGAGCAGTGTTCCAAAACCACATGGTTCCACATGATTTCACACGTGAAATTTCGTCATCTTTTGCACATTATTTCAGTTGTACAAAATATGTAGAAATGTTTGATCGTGATTTTCCACGTGAGATCATGTGTTTTTTTCTCCATAAGGGAAAGACAGGACCTGCTATTGATTGCCAATCCTCTCCCTGGGGTGCAGTGGGCAGAATGGTGGAGTAGAAGTTGAGGGTGAGAACAGGTTAAAGGAAGAACAGGTTAAAGGAAGAAGCCCTGCTAGCCAACCACAGGCCTAACTGAGAACACAGGAATCAATCAGCCTCGTCAGTATAGAACATATAATACCGAATATGGACATTGTTAGCTTAGTAGCCAATTCACAAACAGATCTGGCTATAACAGGCTAGGCAAAATGCTGGCAAAAAAACAACAACAGGGATGATGGCCACCATGAAAATAGTAAAATAAATGTTGCAATGTTATTGAGGTCAAGTGTTAGTTGACAGTTTACTTTGAACTTCTGTAATACAAACAAGGAAGCACTTGGACCACAACGAGGTTAGTGGAGTTTTGCTGTTGTTTGTTTTGACTTGTTCCTATGTCTAGGGGACAACCCATGTGGGACGTGACTCAGCGCTGTGTTTTTAATTGCACTCATCCTCGCTGTTAAACTTTAATCACTCGGGTGTGATGCTCTTTGTACCAACGTATTATTTCCTCTCTGTCTAGGTGTTGGATGCAGCCTGCTGTGGATAAATATAAAATATTGGAAAACTCTCTTCCGTGTTATAAATAATAAACATCCTAAATTACAAACATACGCTACTATCCTGCTACTCTGGAACGCCAGTGATGCTTTACATGGTTTAGCTGAACGCTGGAGAATCACAGGGAGAGTACACACACACAGAGATGGAAGCTCTTCATGCATTGACAACGTCTTCCCCACAGTGACCATACATATCCCAACCAGAAGCCATGGATTACAGGCAACATCCGCACCGAGCTAAAGGCTAGAGCTGCCTCTTTCAAGGAGCGTGACAATAATACGGACGCTTATAAAAAACACCGCTATGCCCTCAGACGAACCATCAAACAGGCAAAGCGTCAATACAGGACTATTACACCGTCTCTGACGCTCGTCGGATGTAGCAGGACTTTAAAAAATTGCTGACTACAAAGGGAAACCCAGCCACGAACTGCCCAGTGACGCGAGCCTACCAGACGGGCTAGATGCCTTTCATACTTGTTTTGAGGCAAGCAACACTGAAGCATGCATGAGAGTACCAGCTGTTCGCTGTTCCGGACGACTGTGTCATCATGCTCTCCGTAGCCGATGTGAGCAAAACCTTTAAACAGGTCAACATTCATAAGTCCGCAGGGCCGATTACTAGGACGTGTACTCAGAGCATGCGAAGACCAACAAGCAAGTGTCTTCACTGACATTTTCAACCTCTCCCTGACCGAGTCTGTAATACCTACATGTTTCAAGCAGACCACCATAGTCCTTGTACCCAAGAAAGTCAAGGTAACCTGCCTAAATGACTAGAGCCCCGTAGCACTCACGTCAGTAGCCATGAAGTGCTTTGAAAGGCTGGTCATAGCTCACATCAACACCATCATCCCGGAAGCCCTAGACCCACTCAAATTCGCATACTTCCCCAACAGATCCAAAGATGACGCAGTCTCAATCGCACTCCACACTGCCCTGACTAGGTACCGGTACCCTCTGTATATAGCCTCATTATTGTTATTTTACAATGTTACTTTCTCTCTTATTTTTTTTACTTTAGTTTATTTAGTACATTTTTCCTTAACTCTATTTCTTAAAACTGCATTGTTGGTTAAGGGGTTGTATTTGACGCATTTTACAAAAACAATTTGATTTGATTTGAATCCATTTTATCCTGCTCAATTATATGCATAAATATTGAAATATCTTTAATACTATGTGGATACACGCACTCACATGCACACACACACACACACACACACACACACACACGCACACACACACACACACACACACACACACACACACACATACACACTCTCTCTCTCACACACACACATGCGCATGCACGCACACACACACACACACACACACACACGCACGCACGCACGCACACACACACACACACACTTTTGGCTCTGTTGTTATTCAGCTCAGGCAACTCTAGGATTGCTCTGTTCTCTCCTACTCATCATTTGCTACAGATGTAGGATCATAATGTTGCTCAACCAGGAAAATAATCATCCAGCAAAATAATCCACCAACAACAGGAAATGTGAATTATTATGTGGATTATAATTTATGGAAATGTTTAAATGGAAATGACAAACTTCAGAAGCCTTATCAAACCTCAAATACACTATAATTTTCAAATGTCCTGCATTGCAGGAAAGTTCTTCTGCAACAGGGTGATCAATTTAATGACCTACATCTGTATGCTATTCCCCCACTCGGTTATCTGGCTCTGAAGTGCTCTCTCTTCAGTCAAATCGACAAGTAATCTCAAATGTCATAATCCCGCTATTTGCATGTGTGAGCACATCCCTATCCATGCAAGAGTGGACTGGTGCGTGCGAGAATCCATTGATTGTCCACATGAGTCAGTCATAAACCAATTTAGGATCAGATCTCTCTCCAGTAGAGTGTGCTGTTTTGATGCTTGGAAGTGGCATGATTAAAGTAGCCATAGAGGTGTGATGTAACATGGAAAATTAAGGATTTGATTGAATGAGAAGCACTTTTGGTCTAGATGGCTTGCTCCGGCAATGTATCAATGCTCCAGTTTAATACATGTTCTGTAGGACTGTACAAGTTATGACATCAGTTGGGACAGAGAGGACGAGTCGGACATGGGAAGCGCATCACCGGTAATGTCCCAGCTGTATACTAGTGGCGGTCGGTGCAGTTTACGATGAGGGAGGACAATTTATTTTTTCAAAAGCATGGCCTTATTTCTATTACAGCATGTTGGATGACTGTCATTCATATTCCATTCACCCAGTTCAATGTAACATTGATATACTTAGGCTCCTACATGATACTAAAATGTTCCCTATACCCATCATGAGGTTGCTAGAACCTAGCCTATGAATGAAAGTTTACAACAAAGGCGCACCTAGGTCGAGAGAAAAATTTGATATGACAGACAGTGTGCTTTCCTTTAACAAATGTTTTTCAACAGAAGCAGCAGAATGAATACACCCCTAATCTTGCATCAACACAGTTCACTTTCATAGCAGCCACATTGTATTCCTTCTCACCTCTATGCACTCTCCTCCTCTCACCTTTTCCCTTAGTTTGTGGACTTCAATGAACAACACATCAGCTGTATGTGACCAGGCAAAAAAAACTTTCCAAGCCAGACCATGTGTCACGCCCTGGTCTAAGTATTTTGTGTTTTCTTCATGTATTGGGTCAGGCCAGGGTGTGGCATAGAGTTTTTGTATTGTGGTGTGTTTTGTCTTGGGATTTTGGAATGTGTGTATAGTGGGATTGTAGCTTAGTGGGGTGTTCTAGGAGAGTCTATGGCTGTCTGAAGTGGTTCTCAATCAGAGGCAGGTGTTTACCGTTGTCTCTGATTGGGAACCATATTTAGGCAGCCATATTCTTTGGTTGTATTGTGGGTGATTGTCCTGTGTGTCTTGATGTCCTGGTTAGAGGTTAGTAGACACTTGTATAGGCTGTTTTCGGTTTTCGTTTTGTAGTGTTAGTGTTTTGTTGTGTGTTACGTTTGTTTATTAAAGATGAATCACAATAGACACGCTGCAGTTTGGTCCGACTCTCCTTCACCATTAGAAAGCCGTTACACCATGTCATAATTTCTACAAACAGCCTACATTGTTGTCCCCATATTAGCTAAAGTAACATCCGAGTAAACATAGCTAATAGAACTAATTTGTTAGTAACCCTGCTATAGTCATGCAGTAACGTTACAGTGTATAGTCAGTAAGCAGTTACCCCGGCGGGCCATGGTGGCAACAAATTAAATAAACCAAAAGCTTACCTTGACTTGGAAGAGTTCCAGTGTTGTGTTGGATAGTCATATACAATGACGCCAGGGGATGGCTGCCGTTTTACAGGCTCCGAACCAACTGTGCTATTTTGTTTGTTTTTTCTCAATGTTTGTAACTGATTTTGTAAATAATGACGCTGCTACCCTCACTATGACAGAAAAGAGCTTCTGGACATCAGAACAGAAATTACTCACCTCGAACTGGATGAAGATTTTTTTCTTTAATGTGTCCGACTTAAAGGATATACTGATTTGTCAAGACAAGGCCCAAATCCCTGTCATCAGCATGAAGAAAAGATGAAGGAACAGGGGGAGGAGGGTGAGGTGCCTTATAAGAATTAATTGACAAGTAGATAAACCACCACTTCCCTCTGTATTATTCGCCAACGTGCAATCATTGGAAAAAACAAACTGGACGAATTTAGATTTAAGATTATCCTTCCAAAGGGACAATAAAATCTGTCATATCTTATGTTTCACTGAGACGTGGCTGAACGACGACACGGATAAGATAGAGCTGGCTGGCTTCTCTGTGCGTCGGCAGGACAGAGCAATTAGATCTTGATAGACAAGGGGCAGGGTGTGTGTCTATTTGTCAATAACTGCTGGTGCGCGATGTCTAATATTAAAGAAGTCTCAAGGTATTGCTTGCCAGAGGTAGAATACCTCATGATAAGCTGTAGATCACACTATCTACCAAGAGAGTTCTCATCTATATTATTCGTAGCCTTATATTTACCACCACAAACCGATGCTGGCACTAAGACCGCACTCAACGAACTGTATAACGCCATAAGCAAACAAGAAAATGCTAATCCAGAAGTGACGCTCCTAGTGGCCGGGGAATTGAATGCAGGCAAACTTATATCCATTTTTACCTCATTTCTACCAACATGTAACATGTGCAACCAGAGGGAAAAAAACTCTAGACCATCTTTACTCCACACAAAGCTCCCCCCCACCCACCATTTGGCAAATCTGACCATAATTCTGATTCCTGTTTAGAAGCAGGAAGTACCAGTAACTCGCTCAATAAGGAAGTCGTTAGATGACACAGATGCTACGCTACAGGACTGTTTTGCTAGCACAGACTGGAATATGTTCCGGGATTCATCCAATGGTTTTGAGGAGTATACCACCTCAGTCACCGGCTTCATCAATAAGTGCATCAACGACATCGTCCCTACAGTGACCGTACGTACATTTCCCAACCAGAAGCCAGGAATTACAGGCAACATCCACACCGAGCTAAAGGCTAGAGCTGCCGCTTTCAAAGAGCGTGACACTATTCCGGATGCTTAAAAAATATCCCACTATGCCCAGACGAACCATCAATACAGGACTAAGATTGAATCCTACTACACTGGCTCTGACATTTTCAACCTTTCCCTCACCGAGTCTGTAATACCTACATGTTTCAACCAGACCACCATAGTCCCTGTGCCCAAGAAAGTGAAGGTAACCTGCCTAAATGATTACTGCCCCGTAGCTCTCACGTAGGTGCTTTGAATGGCTGGTCATGGCTCACATCAACACCATCATGCCGGAAACCCTAGACCCACTCCAATTTGCATACCGCCCAAACAGATCCACAGATGACACATCTCAATCGCAATTCACACTGCCCTTTCCCACCTGGACAAAAGGAACACCTATGTGAGAATGTTGTTTGTTGACTACAGCTCAACATTCGAACACCCTAGTGCCCACAAAGCTCATCACTAAGCTAAGGACCCTGGGACTAAACAGCTCCCTCTGCAACTGGATCCTGGTCTTCCTGACGTACCGCCCCCCAGGTGGTAAGGGTAGCTAACAAAACATTTGCCACACTGATCCTCAACAATTAGTCCCCTTCTGTACTCCCTGTTAACCCACGATTGTGTGGCCAAGCACGACTCCAACACCATCATTAAGTTTTCTGACGACACAACAGTGGTAGGCTTGATCACAGACAACGATGAGACAGTCTATAGAGAGCAGGTCAGAGACCTGGCAGTGTGCTGCCAGGACAACAACCTCTCCCTCAAGACAAAGGAGCTGATTGTGGACTATAGGAAAAGGAGGGCCGAACAGGCCCCCATTAACATTGACGGGGTTGAAGTGGACCGGGTCGAGAGTTTCAAGTTCCTTGGTGTCGACATCACCAATAAACTATCATGGTCCAAATACACCAAGACATTCGTGAAGAGGGCAGTACAACACCTTTTCCCCCTCACGAGACTAAAACGATTTGGCATGGGTCCCCAGGTCCTCAAAAAGTTCTACAGCAGCATCTCTGCCTGGTATGGCAACTGCTCGGCATCTGACCGTAGGGTACTGCAGAGGGTATTGCATACGGTCCAGTACATCACTGGGGCCAAGCTTCCTGACATCCAGGACCTATATACTTGGTGGTGTCAGAGGAGGGCCCAAAAAATTGTCAAAGACTCCAGTCACCCAAGTCATAGACTGTTCTTGGTGCTACCGCATGGCAAGCGGTACCGTAGTGCCAAGTCTAGGACCAAAAGGCTCCTTAACAGCTTCTACCCCCAAGCCATAAGACCACCCCTTTGTTTTTACACTGCTGCTACTCGCTGTTTATTATCTATGCAGTCACTTTATAAATTGCCCCAACTAACCTGTATCCCCGAACATTGACTCGGTACCGGTACCCCCTGTATATAGCCTCGTTATTGTTCTGTAATTTTTTTTTATTTTTTTAAATACTTTAGTTTATTTAGTAAATATTTTCTTAACTCTATTTCTTGAACTGCATTGTTGGTTAAGGGCTTGTAAGTAAGCATTTCATGTTAAGATCTACACCTGTTGTATTCAGCGCATGTGAAAATTCAAATTTAATTTGATTTGATAGCCAGCTAGCTAACATAGCATCCCTATGTTTGATCCAGGTGTTTGAGTAACTAAACTAGCCTGCTGCATTTGCTAGCTAAGTAAGGGAAACTGAAAAAAATGACACTCACTTTCTCTCTCTCTTGCTTCTCCTTCATTTTTGAATAAATTAATAAACTATTGTCTTTCTCTCTCTTTGAGTCAACTACTCACCACATTTTATGCACTGCAGTGCTTGCTAGCTGTAGTTTATGGTTTCAGTTCTAGATTAATTCTCTGATCCTTTGATTGGGTGGACAACATACAGTGGGGCAAAAAAGTATTTAGTCAGCCACCAATTGTGCAAGTTCTCCCACTTAAAAAGATGAGAGAGGCCTGTAATTTTCATCACAGGTACACTTCAACTATGACAGACAAAATGAGAAACAAAATCCAGAAATTCACATTGTGATGACCTCCAATAGGAGAATACATATTCAGACAGCAAGACAAAGTCATTGACTGATGAGATTTGTTTTGAGATGAGTTTTTCTAAACAATAAGAGATGATTTGAGTTACGAAGCACCCTTAATGTCGTGAATAACAAGAGACATTCTGCTTACTCATACAGAGAGGCTTAAGCTGTTGTGGTTTGCATGTAATCGTATTAATTTAGCTAAACTTCAAACTCTGCAACTTCTTTTTTTTTTTTGTATGAATCCTGTATATATGAATATGAAAAATCAACTGTGGTAATTTATCGGTCTCGGAGTTAGAAGTATTGCATATGAAGCAAAATTATTGTCAAAGATTTTCAGGCATTCACATTCACTGTCTCTCACAGACCTGTAACTTCTTCTTTAAGAGGCTCCTCTGTCCTCCACTCATTACCTGTATTAATGGCACCTGTTATCAGTATAAAAGACACTGCCTTCCGACACAACACTGCTCCGGTTCATCTGGCGAGATATGGAACGAGACGCAGAGCCCACCATCTATGAATGGCAAGTACTCCCATTTGGCACCACCTGCAATCCTTGTTGTGCCATATACGCTCTGCAGAGACACGCACGGGAGCACCCAGACAGTGACCCAGAGGTATGGGATTCAGTGGAAAATGCCTTCTATGTGGATAACTGCTTACAGAGCATCCCATCCACGGCTGAAGCGAAAGCACTCCTTGATAAAGTACGGAATCTCCTGTCCAAAGGGGGATTCACAACCAACTGAAGCTCATGAGTTAAGGAAGTCCGCCCAATGCTACAGCATCTCTACGGAACCAACAGCAGCTCTCCCTGACCTAGCACAATCCCAAACAAACACTGCCGGATCTGATCGCCACCACAAACCAGATCTCAGATGGGGTGGCTTCTATACCCAACTCCCTCGTGGCAGAGACACTACTCCTCCAGCAAGCACAAGCAGTTTGCTTCTCCGAGGAGTTAAAAGCTCTGAAAGCCGGTAGGGAAGTTGCTAAGGAGAGCCGTCTTCTCTCTCTCGTCCCAGAATATGATCAAATCCTTGGAGTGATCAGAGTCGGAGGGAGGCTGCGCCAAGCAGAAGTTTTGGACCCCGATGCTATCCACCCAATTATCCTTGACTCCAGACACCCTCTTACCAGGCTCCTCATTTAGAGTTATGATGAGAGGCTTCTCCACCCAGGGCCAGAGAGGGTCTATGGGGAGATGAGGCGGAAGTACTGGATAATTGGACGAGGAGCCATTCGTAAGCACCAATACGCCTGCGTAGAATGTCAGAGATGGCGGGCCGGAACCACTGTGCCCGAAATGGCACAGTGGCTCGCTTGCGCCTCCTTAAACCACCCTTCTGGTCAACAGGAGTAGATTGCTTTGGTCCCTTGATGATCAAGCTAGGTCGTCGTGTGGAAAAGCGCTGGAGCATTCTATTCAAGTGTTTGACAACCAGATGTGTCCACCTGGACCTACTGGAGAGGTTGGATACTGAAGCCTTCTTCATGGCCCTACGGCGGTTTATCTCCCGACGGGGGAAACCCTATGAGATCCTGGCTGACAGAGGTGCGAACTTCAAGGCAGGAGAAGCCAGATTGGAGGAAGCCTTCCAAGCCATGGAACCCAGCCTCCAGGATCAGCTGATGGACCAACAAATCTCATTCAAATTTAACCCTCCAGGAGCTCCTCATTTTGGAGGACCATGGGAGCGAGAGATCAAATCTGTAAAGACGGCCTTACGAGTCGTACTAGGGGACCAAACTGTCACTGAAACTGTCTTGAGGACTGTTCTGATAGAGGTGGAAGGGATACTGAACTCCAAACCCTTGGGATATGGTCTCTGCAGAGATCGCTGACCCCGATCCGGTTACACCGAATATGCTCTGGATGGGACGCCGAGATGCGTCACTTCCTCAAGCCATGTATGCTGATACCAACCTCGTTGGCAGACGCCGGTGGCGACACAGCCAGATCTTAGCTGACCATTTTTGGGCCCGATTCATTCGGGATTACTTACCAAGTCTACAGCACAGAGGGAAATGGCAGAGAGAAATGGCCAGCATGGAAACTGGCCAAGTAGTAATGATGGTGGACCCTCAGCTGCCTCGACCCTCCTCGCCGGTGGGCCGTATCACTAAGACCATGCCTGGGACCGATGGTCGTGTTAGATCAGTGAAGATTCAGGTGAAGAACCGGACATATATCCGGCCAGTTGCCCGACTAATTACTCTCCCTGAGATGACAGAGGACGGGGAGCAATGAGCCTTTTTTGAGGAGTGTGGAATTTAACACATTTCCGGGGTGGCTGTAGAAAAGGCCCATGGAGTTGGTGGAATAATCCTTTAATTCATTGCCACTTACTCAGCTGTGCCAGGGGCGCTTTAATTAGGTCAGGTGGAAATGTCAGACAGATCTCAACTCCATAAAAGGAGGAAATTGCCATCGCCTGATGTCGCTGCTTTCTCTTCCTTAACTCCGTCTGATCCAGAAGTTTTGTGCGTCCATGAATCCACCACAGACTACTCAGTAAATATACCACTTTATGGTTAAAGGAATTCCTGCCCCAGTCTCATCCATTTCTCTGTCACCTGACACGTGGCCACCTGTTCACCTTCACTGTCAGTCACCTACCTGTCCAGCTACCCACACAGATTCCACTAATCTTTCAAACACAATAAGGCCTAGATTCAGTAAGATCACCCATTTTCTGCTATGCCCCATTTGTTATCGCAGACGCAGAGAAAACAATTAAAGTAAACACTGCAGATGTCCGCTCAATCGGAAATTACCTGTAAATGTCACCGTGCTACAATGTCTTCCTTGGTTTGAATTGAATCCTGGCCTGATTCTTATTGGAAGACCTGGCTGTTTATTCTCTTGTGGCTTGTAGTATCTTCTGTAAATCCTGACAGGGAACCTGGCAGGGACAACACTGAAAATGTACTGTATCTATAGGCTACTTATAAAACGTGATGTTAGTGTTACACAGTGAGACTGTACTGTTACAGATGTAGGATCATAATTTGAGCTAGTTTGCTACCGCAGGAAAATAATCCTGCAGCAACAGGAAATGTGAATTATCATGTGGATTATAATTAATGGACATTTTTGTTGGGGCTGATCAATTTTTCTTCAGCACAAGTTTGAAATGTCAAAGTAGAAATTACGAACTTTAGAAGCTTTGTAAAACTCAGCTTCACAAAAAGTTAGCATTTCCTGCCTTGCAGGAAAATTCTCAGCAACAAAAGAGGGATCAAATTACGATCATACATCTGTACTTCCGTCACTGTGGTCAAACATGGTGTGTTTAGCCTTGAGATGAATACTCTCTGCCACAATCTGCCATTATGCTTTTACATTGTTTTTTTTTCGGGCACAAAAGACTGTTCATCCCTACAGTCAATCTATACAGTGAGCAATTCCACCCAGCTTTCTGGCATTTCTATTATTCAATATACTCTTAATAACTAATCACTCAATGGAACAGTAAAAGTAGGCAACAGTAGACATGTCCGGAACTGTAAGCTAAGCAATTGCTTGGGGTCAAAGAAAAGTTACCATTTGGAGAAAGAGAAAATGTACGGAGAGACTGTCACAACAATGTGCTTAGACTTTCCTCTTGACAATGATTGGAAATGCTCATTTCTAACATTTGAATAGATACCCTATTAATTCATTTTGCTCTAGTTCAATGTTTCGTATATGGTGGATCAGACACGGTAAATAATGATGAAATGGGCTAAGATAGGCCCTCAGTCATGCTCAAGTACGAACACATAAAGTTAGATCTCTCTATCTATTTAGACTGTCATTTCTATCTTCAATACCTGTCAGAACACTGTACAAGAGGTTTCACATTTTAACAAGAAGTAAATGGGCATCTGTGTAGTTTTGAGCCAGAATAGATAAGAATGCTACTGCATGTATTAAAATACTGCTGCTAGTCATTGAATTTGATCCAACATGGAACCTTCTGCATCCCCATACATCCTTAGGTGACTGAATTATAGAAATCAAAGCTCTGTGGTTTCCTCATTAAAGCCTTTCTTACATGAGCCCAGAACATGTTAGACTATGTATGCAACCAGCCCATGCACAGTCAGGAAGTATAACCGCAGATCTGATCAAGAATTAAACAGACCTCAGCTCCTAGAATATTGATAGCTATTTGCCTATTAATCATTCATCAGATGTTTCCACTTCAACTTTGCACTCTCAAGAGAAGAAGTATTGCCACTTTTCATTTACCCAAAATCTTTAGCTTTGTGTTTTCTGTTTAATTGCAGACACTGCGTTGCTTTGACAGTTTTTTATTTTTTGCCGTGCTAATTCCCCACGAGGCAGTGCGTGGGTGGAGGTGTAAACACGCACATCAGCGGCGATGTGTGATGTGGCTAGGGTAGGGCTCGAAACACACACACACACACACACACACACACACACACACACACACACACACACACACACACACACACACACACACACACACACACACACACACACACACACACACACACACACACACAGAGACACACACAGCCTGAGAGTTAACACCTTAACCACAAACAAGCAGCGCTTGACAAATAAAACCATTCCAAACCTTTTTAATTTAATGATGTTGATTATCATTTCTTCAACCAAGAATTTCATTCATTGTCTTTTGAGTGTCTTGGTTTTTCTACTTTGTAAACCTGTGTGTTTTATTCATGCCATTCATTCATCCTCAAACTGCGTTTTATTCCCTGATCCGTTACAAATTCGGACAGCTACCAACCTTTCATATACTGGCTACGTCCCAAATTGCACCCTATTCCTTATATACACTGAACAAATATATAAACGCAACATGTAAAGTGTTTGTCTCATGAGCTGAAATAAAAGATGCACAACATTTATCATATGCACAAAAAGTTTTTTTCTCTCAAATGGTGTGCACAAATTTGCCGCCCCAGGGTAGCCAATGATCACTGGCACGCTGGAGAGGTGTGCTCTTCACGGATGAATCCCAGATTCAACAGACAGCGTGTTTGGCGTTGTGTGGAAAAGCGGTTTGCTGGTAGCAGTGAGGTTATGGTATGAGCAGTTATAAGCTACGGACAACGAACACAATTCCTGGAAGCTGAAAATGTCCCAGTTCTTCCATGGCCTGCATACTCACCAGATGACTATGTTGGGGATGCTCTGAATCGACGTGTACGACAGTGTTCCAGTTTGCGCCAATATCCAGCAACTTCACACAGCCATTGAAGAGGAGTGGTACCAACATTCAACAGGTCATGATCAACAGCCTGACCAACTCTATGCGAGTTACTGACTGATTTTCTGATATTTTTAAGGTATCTGTGACCAACAGATATCAGGCGCTGACACAAAAACGCTGGTTGACTTGACAAAGAAGACGAACTGGCAACAGACAAACAGAGAACACAGATATAAATACACAGGGGATAATGGGGAAGATGGGTGACACCTGGAAAGGGGTGGAGACAATCACAAAGACAGGTGAAAAAGATCAGGGTGTAAGACCCAGATGCAGACTGTGTCGAAGTAACAATGTTTTTTGCAGCAAAAGGGGCAAAGGTACAGGATGGCAGGCAGGCTCAGGGTCAGGTCAGGCAGAGTTCAGTAATCCAGAGGTGGGGTAAAGGTACAGAACAGCAGGCAGGCAGGCTCAGAGGCAGGCAGAGTGGTCAGGTGGGTGGGTACAGGGTCAGGACAGGCAAGGGTCAAAAACCAGGAGAATGAGAAAAGAGAGACTGGGCGAAAGCAGGCGCTGATACAAAAACACTGGATGACTTGACAAAGAAGACAAACTGGCAACAGACAAACAGAGAACACAGATATAAATACACAGGGGACAATGGGGAAGATGGGCGACACCTGGAAGGGGGTGGAGACAAGCACAAAGACAGGTGAAACAGATCAGGGTGTGACAACTGATGCACATCTGTATTCCCTGTCATGTGAAATCCATAGATTAGGGCCTAATGAATTTATCTCAATTGAATGATTTTCTTATATGAACTGTAATTGTTGCATGTTGATTTTATATTTTTGTTCAGTGGGTTCTAGTAAAAAGTAGTACACTATAGGGAGCCTTTTGTGACTCAGCCAGAGCTACAGTTGAGAGTGTTGAGGAAAGGACAGAGTATGGGATTGCAGGGAGCTGTGACTGCATGCTATCGACCCTAAACCAGAGCTCTCAAAAAACTCCCAAATTCCTGATTTAAATGGCGTAAAATGTCATTGGAATCCTACTCAATCACTGTGCACTGAGCTACAGGTGCAGAGATCAAAACTAATGTAACAGTCAGATGAACACATTATCAAGGTATTGGCTTTCCCTCTTTGAACTCTGCCCAGAGGCTACGGACAAACGCCCAGGCTTTAATTATACCCTGAAAGGGAGAGATCTGATGTGTTATGTCTATTATCATTATGCTATATCTGTTGTTAAAGAAATGTTAGATTGTGTGTTGAATAGGTTCTTCCACCTAACACTCATTCACCTATACCTTATACTTGTTGTTGATCTTTCTCTTTCTTTCACTCTCTTTTCTGGAGAAGGAATAGGAGTAGGAGGAGACTCAGAGAGGATGTGCAGGAGGTGGAGGAGGAGTAGCAGTAGGAGGAGACTCAGAGATAATGCGTAGGTGGTGGAGGTGGAGGAGGAATAGGAGTAGGAGGTGACTCAGAGAGAATGCAGAGGAGTTGGAGGAGGAATAAGAGTAACATCTCTCTCTTCCCTGTCGAGATGAGCAGCCTCCTAGCTACCTCCAGGTTAAGTTATATTATGGTGTGGGATTGATGCTTCCTGACATGCGCTTTGAATGTTCTGTCAGGGGAGACATGGACATTGAAAGGTGTCTCGGATCAGCTCCCTCCCATGTCGGCCCCACCTCACCCCACCTCTTATTTAAGGTAGTCACATCGCGACACAGAACACCTCCCAGGCTGTCTCTTTTTGTGAAGCCTCTGTTACACAACATCCTCTTCCTCTCTTCCTGGGTGGGAAGCGAAGACATAGGAGTTCCTCCATCTCTCACAGTCCGGATGCTGTACCCAAACTAGGGCATTTCCTTATTTGAGTGTACAGTATAAATATAACTAGGAACGAGGTAGTCTAGAGTAGAAAAAAAATATCATCTCTCCATCTTGGTCGAAATCCCTTTGACACAAAACAGGAAAAAGAATCTGACTATTTTCCGTAAAGTGGCCTGTGCTCTGTTCACAGGTTAGCGTCCTCATGAACATGATTCTGGAGGCAGTACTGCAGAGTGGTCTCTAGCTGGCACAGCCTCAAAGTCATAAAATCAGATTTTGTTGTTTCACACCCCTCACCCTTAGCACTCTCTATCCATGCTGTAAACAGCACTGTATGCCCACAACAAATGTATTCTTCAGCAACAGTAAGAAATTGAGAATCCATGAGTCCAATGTATTGTTCAGTTCAATTCAGTTAATTCATTTGGCATTTTACAGAACTGTGGCTTGTATACAAGAAAACTGAATTAAACACACCATATGCCATTGTCTAGCTTGAACAACCAACTCAAAGGTATGAGTCTAATGTAGATGAATTGTACTATTATGCGTTTCTCCCCATCCCCCACCCCAAACTCAGTCATTAATTATTAATGTTAGCTCATTAACAGTGCCCTTGATGAAAAATGTGACCTTTTGCACCACATAAAGACATTTGGTGCCAACTCCAACCTGGCAAGTTGGAATATCTGAGCTTATATTTCATATTTAGGCATCATCACACTCGCTAGCTGTGTATAATTACATTTCAAAGTCCCTCAAAATTTTACTTGGGTCTCAGCAGTGCAACTACTTGCTGCTTTAAAGAAAGTTAAACAAAACTAATTTGAGTTCAACGCTCAATAGAAAACAATACGCTGAGGCATGCCGAGGGGGTTTGATTAGTGGTTGCCTAGCAACAGTCTGTTGACTTGTCAGTCAGAAGAGGATCCCGTAACGCCACCACGCCTGCATGGCAGCACGGCATTTAGAAAGCAGAAAACATGCAGCCGGGTAATAAATCTACCTGTGACAGTGGAACTGAAGTCTATATTTAGTCTTTGTCAGAGAGATGGATTCTGTGGCGTTCCATTCTGTTATTTCTATTCTCTCAGCCAATTTCTCAAAACTGGATTCATATTAGATCAATATCCATCCAAACGTAGCATACACTATATAATATCTTTGTATCTTACGAACTTCATTCGTTAGGAGAGCTTAAGCCTCTGTCGTAGGCTTTTACCTCACCTTCGTAAGCAACACCTGGGAGCAAAGGCTAGCTTTGACTGTGAAAAGTTAAGTACAATGAATCTGATTTCATCTATGTCTTTCCAGCCCTTCAATATACAGGTGTATGATCTTAATTTGATCACCCTTTTGTTGAAGAAAATGCAGGAAATGCAAACTTGTAGTCTATTTAATGTTTAAAAAGGCTTCTAAAGTTTGTAATTTCCACTTAAAAATGTCCTAACAAATAATGTATGACCCCAACAAAAATATTGATTAATATATAATCCACACAATAATTTACATTTCCTGTTGCGGCAGGAACATTTTCCTGCTGTGAGAAACTGCTCAAATTAAGATCCTACATCTGTAGATAGATTGAATAATCGATATCCATCCATACACAGCAACCACTCCCTTACAGAAAAACCACATACATTTCACATGTTTGTGATCACATGATCTCACGGGATGACATATGACCACTTGTGATGTTATGCGAAGTTAATGTGATAACATGTGACAATAAGTAAAAGCAACATGTGATTCCATGAAACCAAACATGTGAAAACATGATCTCATGTGAAATAAATGTGACAACGTGGGGATGCAGAATTTCATGAAACCATGGAACCATGAAACTACAAATCGGACCTTATGTGAAACGCTGAGTGCTAATATTGTAGATGTACTACAAAAATGATGGGATATTAGTCATTGACCGCAACAGGTAACCCTCATTGACTCTTGTCTTAATCCACATCCTCGTTCAAGGCGTACGCCTAATGGTTCAGTTCTAGGCAATCTTGTATCTAGTGGTTCAGTTCTAGGCAATCTTGTATCTATTCCAATTTAAGCCATGGTATTTTCTAACATGGCATGTTCGTATCAGAGATGCCGTTTGATCTGAAATCCCGCAGCTGGGGCCTTGGGCTGACTCATGTAAATGCCAGAAGTTTGATTTGGAAAATGGATTTTAATGTAACTCTGACTTCTCAAACCAACGCAGACATTCTGCTTACAACTAAATCTTGGTTAAAGAAGTCTATTCTGGACTCTGATGTGTCTCAGACTGTTTTTATATCAGGCAGAGTTAGTAGAGGAGGGGGTTTCGTCATATACTGTTCATAAAGAGCAACTTAAAATGTGTCTGTATCTATTTCCTGTCACGACTCCTACCGAAGGTGGCTCCCCTTCCTGTTCGGGTGGCGCTCTGCGGTCGTCGTCACCGGCCTACTAGCTGCCACTGATTCTTTCCTCCCCCTCCTTGTCTGTTTATTGGTTACACCTGTTGTGTATTTGCTGATTAGTTGGGCTTTATTAGCCAGCCGGCCCGCCTGCTCTTTACATTGTTTTGTGTAACTTGTGTGCACGTCTGTGGGTTACGTGTTTACCATTTCGTGGGTTTTGCTGGACAGTTTAAGTCCCCGTGTTTGGGGCGTTTGTTTTGTTGTACGCCCTGTGTTTTTCGTGGGGTTGGCTTATGTTCGCCGTTTTGTGCATTAAATTAGCCCTACCCTGAACTCTGCTTCCTGCGCCTGACTTCTCACCCACTACACCCAGAACGTTACATTACCACCTTTGTCCCTAAGCATTTTTATTGTCTACTCCTAAATGTGGGCCTTGGAAATAATGCCCATTTGAACTTAGTGGGAATGTATCGCTCTCCCTCAGCCTCTCATGTGCTCTGAGCAAATTGTCTGACCTGCTGTTTAACTAAATCTGAATTATTAATGGTGGGTGATCTTAATCTGGATGGTTTGAAGCCAGTATCTGATAGGCTAAAATAAATATATTTTACTGAGCTAAATCTAACTCAGTTGATAACTAAACCAACTCGCCCCAACTTTAAAGACCATGAAAAATCTACTATTTTAGATATTATTCTAACAAATGCCCCTTAGATGTTTACAGCCAATGGGATATTTACTCATGAGTTCAGTGACCATTGTCCCATTGCCTGCATAAGAGATGTTAAGATAGGAAAAATGTCTTACACATTATTACAAAGATACGTTTACGAATTGAATGAGCAAATATTTTTGTCTGAGCTGAGGTTGAGTGACTGGTGGGTTGTGTCAACTATCACTGACTCGGATCAGGCCCTTAATTGCAGATAATCGTGCGCCATGCAAAAGGTTAAGGATTAAAGACAGATATAATCCTTGGTTCACGCAGAGAAATTACAGGAAGCTTGGGCTAAGTCAGCTTAGACTGACTGATTCTACGTCTGATTCGCAGTCCTTCAGACATTTGAGAAATATATGTCTATCTCTGGTTAGAAAAGCAAAATCAACATATTTCTTTAATTCTGTATCGAGAGTCGTAGTAATCCAGCCAATTTCTGGAAAGTTGTCAAATCTTTGAAACAAAACTCCCCCCCCTCGTAGCCCCAGCAGCCTCTGAACCCTTACCAGAAAAAAGAAAATACATTTGTGGTGCTTTTTTGCTCCCCGCCTGTTTGAAAGGATTGTCTCTGAAAATTAATCTCATTCAACTTTCAGTCAACTCCAAACAGATTCTTGAGAATGATGCACTGACAGACTCATACTTGAGTCATACACCATTTGATGTCTATGATGTACTAAGTGCTTTGCTGAAGATTGATGTAAAAAAAAAATCCATGGGGGCTGATTCAGTTGATCCCTTCTTTCTTGACCTCTCTACCCCACGTATTGAAGAACTATTTACCTATATTTTTAACATGACAGTTGTTTCTGCCGTTATCCCTAAGATATGGAAAGTGGCACATGTCCTCCCCTACATAAAGGAATAGATCCTTCTGCTTTGATAACTACTGTCCAATTTCCAAATGATCTTGCATTTAAGAATCGCTGGCCAACTCACAGCTAAGAGCATTTTTTACTTCTCACTCAATTTTGTTTATGTGCACTAATCCAGTTTTAGACCTGGACATAACACTGTTTCAGCGGCTACGCTTGTTCTAGATGATGTGTTAACATTGCTTAAGATAATAAGTATCATTGTGCTGCCTTATTTGTAAACCTTTCCAAGGCCTTCGACAATGTTGACCATCACATTCTCATTCAAAGGTTGACTGAAATAGGCCTGGATCAGGCTTCTTGCAAGAGGATTGAGAATTATCTGTCAGACAGGACACAATGTGTTATTTCTGATGGTGTTAATTCTAGTGTCCTGGCTATTACTATTTCTATAAATAATATTGGTCTATCTGTTAAAACTTGTAATATTAATCTGTATACATTGTGGCAGACCAGGGAGTTGGGTCAAGACGTTTACACAGATCAGACGTGGACGTGGAGTATGATTAGCTCGGTTTCAAGGGTGTTTATTAAATAATACATCAAAAGAAAAGGATAGGATAGGTCTCCCCATGAGACCCTTTCTGGGAAACTGTCTTCTGGGGTCTGGGTCTTGCCTGTCCTGTCGGGCACACAAACTCAAACTCCCTCGTCTTAGCTCGGGCAGCTTCTCCAACTACACGGAAGTCACCTTACTTCCCCCAGTCCTCCCCTGTGTGCTGCCCTTCTGGCAGCTTTATGGGGTTTGTACAGCTGGTGAGCAATCAGCCCTTGATTACTCACCAACTCTCCAATCAGCCCCAAATAGTCCTGGGCGGAGAGCCCGTCGAGACACTGCACATCCAGACGAACATTAGGTGGGGTAGTAGCTGGTCCCAGTTTTTCCCATCCTGCTCGATAACCTTCCGCAGCATCTGTTTGAAAATTGTATTAAAGTGCTCGACGAGCCCATCCGTCTGCGGGTAAAAAACGGAGGTCCGGATCTGCTTGATCTGCAGGAGGGCACACAACTCTTTCATGAGTCGGGACATAAACTCCGTACCTTGGTCTGTCAAGATTTAGTTTGGGATGCCCACCCGGCTAAAGAGGTGGAACAGCTCCCGGGCGATTCCCTTGGATACCGCCGTCCGTAGTGGAATGGCCTCGGGTGTGGGCCAGATGAAGAACCTGAGCGGAGAGCCCGTAGAGACCTGCCATTGCCAGAAGATGAAGCCATCGCCTCGTGATGTATACTCCGTCTGGTGGCTGAACTGCTGTACGCCAACCCCCAGGGAGGGGACTGTCGTCAGTGCGACGTACATCTCCCTTCTCGATAGGGCATCCGCGTTTCATGCTTCGCCCCCGACCTGTGCACAACAGAAAAAGAGAAGCGTTGAAGGGACAAGAACCACCTGGTAACCCGATCGTTTGTGTCCTTTCCCCTAGCCATCCAGACCAGGGGAGCATTACATTTACATTTACATTTAAGTCATTTATCAGACGCTCTTATGCAGAGCGACTTACAAATTGGTGCGTTCACCTTAAGACATCCAGTGGAACAGCCACTTTACAATAGTGCATCTAAATCTTTTAAGGGGGGGGGGTGAGAAGGATTACTTTATCCTATCCTAGGTATTCCTGAAAGAGGTGGGGTTTCAGGTGTCTCCGGAAGGTGGTGATTGACTCCGCTGTCCTGGCGTCGTGAGGGAGTTTGTTCCACCATTGGGGGGCCAGAGCAGCGAACAGTTTTGACTGGGCTGCGCGGGAACTGTACTTCCTCAGTGGTAGGGAGGCGAGCAGGCCAGAGGTGGATGAACGCAGTGCCCTTGTTTGGGTGTAGGGCCTGATCAGAGCCTGGAGGTACTGAGGTGCCGTTCCCCTCACAGCTCCGTAGGCAAGCACCATGGTCTTGTAGCAGATGCGAGCTTCAACTGGAAGCCAGTGGAGAGAGCGGAGGAGCGGGGTGACGTGAGAGAACTTGGGAAGGTTGAACACCAGACGGGCTGCGGCGTTCTGGATGAGTTGTAGGGGTTTAATGGCACAGGCAGGGAGCCCAGCCAACAGCGAGTTGCAGTAATCCAGACGGGAGATGACAAGTGCCTGGATTAGGACCTGCGCTGCTTCCTGTGTGAGGCAGGGTCGTACTCTGCGGATGTTGTAGAGCATGAACCTACAAGAACGGGCCACCGCCTTGATGTTAGCATGGTCCATGACCAGGGTGAAGTGGGTACCCAACAGGTAATATCTGAGAGTGTTTAGCGCCCACTTCACCGCTAGACACTCTTTCTCAACAATGGAGTACTTTTTCTCTCTAGGAACCAGCTTTCTGCTGATGTACATGATGGGGTGCTCCTCCCCATCGTGTATCTGGGACAGAACGGCGCCTAGTCCCGTAGCACACGCATCCGTCTGGACCACCATCGGTACCTGGAAATTGGGCGTTACGAGAATCAGATGGGAGCACAGGTCTTCCTTCCGGCGGCTGAATGCCGCTTCTGTCTCGTTAGTCCATTTCACTGTATTCGGGAGTCGGGCCCTGGTTAGATCGGTGAGGGGGAAGCTATAGCCGCAAAGTTGGGGATAAATCGGCTATAGTATCCTGCCAGTCCCAGGAAAGACTTGACCTGTGTCTTGGTGCGTGGAAAGGGCCAGTCACGGACCGCGTGAACCTTCCTCTCCTGGGGCTTGATGTTCCCCTGTCCGATCAAATACCCCAGGTACTCCACCTCCTCGAAACCTAGTTTGCACTTCTTGGGGTTCGCGGTCAACCCAGCTTGTCTGAGCGCGTCCAGCACCGCCTGGAGGCGCGTCAAGGGCTGTTCCAAACCTTGGCTGTGGATGATGATGTCATTCAAATAGGCTGCTGCGTATTGCTGGTGTGGTCTACGTAGTTTGTTCATCAGCTGTTGGAATGTGGGCGGGGCTCCATGGAGACCGAACGGGAGCACCCGGTACTGAGACAACCTGTCTGATGTCGAAAATGCCTTCTTCTCCCGGGAGGAGGCTGCCAACGGTACCTGCCAATATCCTTTGGTCAGGTCAAGGGTGCTGATGTACCGGGCCTTTCCCGATCGGTCAATGAGCTCATCCACCCTCGGCATGGGATATGCATTGAACAAGCTGATGTTGATCACCCCACGGAAATCGTTACAGAAGCGGAGGCTACCGTCCGGTTTAGGCACCAACACGATGGGGCTGCACCATGTACTGTGGGACTCTTCAACGACCCCATCCTCAGCATAGCCTCCACTTCCTGCTTCACAGCCTTCCTTCGGGCCTCCGGAATCCGATATGGCCTTTTTCTTACTGTATCGCCGGGCCAGGTACGGATGTGGTGTTCAATGAGGCTCGTGCGGCCCGGCTTCTCAGAGAACACCTCCGTGTTCCGATCGACAAGCTCCCTGAGCTCTTGCTTCTGGGCCGGGTCGAGGTCCTCATTGCTGGGAACCACCATTGGTCCCATTGGCGTGCTGGGTCCAGACCATAACATGGCCAAGGCTGTCCTCTCGTGCCCCTTCTTCAACAGGTTGACGTGGTAAATATGTTGAGGTTTCCGTCTCCCTGGTTCCCGTACACGGTAATTGATAGGTCCCATCTTCTCAACCACCTCGTATGGTCCGTACCATGTTGCCAGGAACTTACTTTCGGCCGTGGGGATTAAGACCAGCACTCTGTCTCCCACCTGAAATTCTCGGGGCTGGGCTCCCTGATTGTAGACCTGGGCCATATGGCTGTCATCCGCTCCCTCATTGTCTCCACGCGCTCTACCACACTGCGTAATGGTGTCGGTTGGGCTTCCCACACCTCCTTTGCGAGGTCCAGTAGGCAACGTGGCCTCCTCCCGTAGAATAGTTCGAACGGCGAAAATCCTGTGGAGGATTCTCGGATTGAGAACATTAGGTGGGGTAGTAGCTGGTCCCAGTTCTTCCCGTCCTTCTCGATGACCTTCCGCAGCATCTGTTTGAGCATTTATTAAAGTGCTCGACGAGCCCATTCATCTGGGGGTGAAAAACGGAGGTCTGGATCTGCTTGATCTGCAGGAGAGCACACAAATCTTTCATGAGTCGGGACATAACTCCGTACCTTGGTCTGTCAAGATCTCGTTCGGGATTCACACCCGGCTAAAGAGGTGGAACAGCTCCCGGGCGATTCCCTTGGATACCGCCGCCCGTAGTGGAATGGCCTCGGGTGTGAGCCAGCTGAAGAACCTGGGCGGAGAGCCGGTCGAGACCTGACACGTCCAGCAGATGGAGCCATCGCCTCGTGATATATACTCCGTGTGTCACCAGGCCTCGACGAGTCTCCCCCTGGGGGCTGACCTGCTGTACACCACAACATACAATACTGTTATGTATGCCATTGACCCAACTGTAGATCAGGCATTGTTAGAACTGCAATCTGACTTTGTTGCCTTACAAAAAGCCCTGATTGGTTTCATTTTTGTTTCAGATGGAGTACACATTTATTCATGCTTCTCCCATTGATTGGGTTGCCGCCTATAAATATCTAGGCATTTGGAGTGACAAGGATTTCACTTTGAAAACGTACTGATGAGCCAGTTAAAAAGCTAAGATTTAAAGTGGGTTTATTTTTTTGAAATACTGTAGATCTTGCTTTTTCAGCAGTAAGCAGATTATATAGTCAACTTTCCTGCCAATTCTTGACTATGGTGACACCATATACCAGAATGCAGAGCAACTACTCTTAAACCTATGGATGCCGTCTACCATAGCGCCCTTCACTTTATCACAGGTGACAGTTTTAGTAGTCGTCACATAGATCACTTCACTATTCCATTTTTGTTTACAATGCTCGACAACCCAAGCTTCCTACTTACCTAACTTTGTTGTTGAAGTATATAAAGATGAGTTACCAAACTTTGGTTAACTCATGAGGTTCCTCGGGTCTCCACCGAATTAGGTAAATCCGATTTTATTTTTAATGCACCTCCCTGCTGGAACAATTTACAAAAATAATTTACAAAAATCCTTACAATTGGATGTTCTGGTGCCGCTCGGGCAATTTAAAGTGTAAGGACTGACGCTGGGAGACGAAAAGCAAGTGTCGACCCTCTTTTTCTAAAACTATCCGCCGCCATTGTTGCAACCCCTATTACCAGCCTGTTCAACCTCTCTTTTATATCTTCCGAGATCCCTAAAGATTGGAAAGCTGCCGCGGTCATCCCCCTCTTCAAAGGAGGTGACACCCTAGACCCAAACTGTTACAGACCTATATGCATCCTGCCATGCCTATCTAAAGTCTTCGAAAACCATGTTAATAAACAGATCACTGACCATTTCGAATCCCACCGTACCTTGGTCTCCGCTGTGCAATCTGGTTTCCCAGCCGGTCACGGGTGCACCTCAGCCATGCTCCTGGTACTAAACGATATTATAACCGCCATCGATTAGAGTGGAGTACCGTAATTAATGGACAGTCCAGCAGGCATCAGCTACAGTGCCTTGCGAAAGTATTCGGCCCCCTTGAACTTTGCGACCTTTTGCCACATTTCAGGCTTCAAACATAAAGATATAAAACTGTATTTTTTTGTGAAGAATCAACAACAAGTGCGACACAATCATGAAGTGGAACGACATTTATTGGATATTTCAAACTTTTTTAACAAATCAAAAACTGAAAAATTGGGCGTGCAAAATTATTCAGCCCCCTTAAGTTAATACTTTGTAGCGCCACCTTTTGCTGCGATTACAGCTGTAAGTCGCTTGGGGTATGTCTCTATCAGTTTTGCACATCGAGAGACTGAAATTTTTTCCCATTCCTCCTTGCAAAACAGCTCGAGCTCAGTGAGGTTGGATGGAGAGCATTTGTGAACAGCAGTTTTCAGTTCTTTCCACAGATTCTCGATTGGATTCAGGTCTGGACTTTGACTTGGCCATTCTAACACCTGGATATGTTTATTTTTTAACCATTCCATTGTAGATTTTGCTTTATGTTTTGGATCATTGTCTTGTTGGAAGACAAATCTCCGTCCCAGTCTCAGGTCTTTTGCAGACTCCATCAGGTTCTTCCACAATGGTCCTGTATTTGGCTCCATCCATCTTCCCATCAATTTTAACCATCTTCCCTGTCCCTGCTGAAGAAAAGCAGGCCCAAACCATGATGCTGCCACCACCATGTTTGACAGTGGAGATGGTGTGTTCAGGGTGATGAGCTGTGTGGCTTTTACGCCAAACATAACGTTTTGCATTGTTGCCATAAAGTTCAATTTTGGTTTCATCTGACCAGAGCACCTTCTTCCACATTGTTGGTGTGTCTCCCAGGTGGCTTGTGGCAAACTTTAAACAACACTTTTTATGGATATCTTTAAGAAATGGCTTTCTTCTTGCCACTCTTCCATAAAGGCCAGATTTGTGCAATATACGACTGATTGTTGTCCTATGGACAGAGTTTCCCACCTCAGCTGTAGATCTCTGCAGTTCATCCAGAGTGATCATGGGCCTCTTGGCTGCATCTCTGATCAGTCTTCTCCTTGTATGAGGTGAAAGTTTAGAGGGACGGCCAGGTCTTGGTAGGTTTGCAGTGGTCTGATACTCCTTCCATTTCAATATTATCGCTTGCACAGTGTCCTTGGGATGTTTAAAGCTTGGGAAATCTTTTTGTATCCAAATCCGGCTTTAAACTTCTTCACAACAGTATCTCGGACCTGCCTGGTGTGTTCCTTGTTCTTCATGATGCTCTCTGCGCTTTTAAAGGGGGCCGAATACTTTCGCAAGGCACTGTATGTAGCCAAGTGATCATAGGGTCCAGGGGGCAGCAATAAATGGAACAGGGAAGCCGCGTGCTACTACGTTAGCACGCGGGCGACACAGCGTTTAAAGTTATTAGCCCGGGGCTAGTAGAAGCCTCTGCTCCGACGGAGGCCGGTTGAAGGCACAGCCGATGGAGTATTCGTCGGCAGACAAGTCATGGTGGTGCGGCGGGGCGCCGTGTCGACTAAGGATCCAAGCCAGATGGCGAAACAGGTGTTGTAGTTGTAGTAATTTAGTTTTCTAGCCGGGAGATGCGCCTGGCTCATGGCTAACTGGTGCTAGCTTCGGGGCAGGGGCATTAGCCACTATAGCCACTCGGTAGCAGCGGTGATCCCTTGCCAAGGTCCAGAGCTTACGGCAAGGATCCGGTGGAGTAGTGTGTTCTAGCCGTGTTTGGGTGGAGTCCGGATGAACAACTGAGTAGGCCAGGAGGTGGGCCTCAGAGATTGCTTCGGTACTGGGTAAATCGGTGGGTGCTAGCTTGCTGTGAAGATCAGGAATAATGGTCCAGGTTTTAGGGCAGGAATCCGGCGTTGTAGTGGAGAGACAGTCCGTTACTGGTAGGCTGGCGAGTATTATCCAGGCTAAAAAAAAAAAAATAAAAAAATAATAATAAAAAGGGCTGGTATGTGTGCAGAAGGTAAAGGCCGCTAGCAGTGGCTAACAATGGCTAAATAGCTTGTAGCTAATTAGCTGGTTAGCTTCTGATGGCTAGGTGGTTCTAGCTATAAGGTCTAAAAATGTAAAATGTAAAAAATACAAAAGTACTCGAGAGGACGAACAAAACACGTCTGCACTGCTACGGCATCTTGGATGGGCAGCCCTTGAGCGCCAGGGGGGGAAGTGGGAGCGGTCGTGACAGTCTCCCCCCCCCCCTCTAGGGGCGCCACCCAGTAGCCCACCTGGGCAAGCCCGACGGGCCAGCCGAGACATAGGAGTTGGATGAGCCGGCTGAGGCGTGTGAGCCCGACGAGCCGGATGAGGCATGGGAGCCCGACGAGCCGCCTGAGGCATGATGTGGGGTGGAAGCCTGCCGAGCCAACCGAGGCAAGGAAACCTCCCGAGCCAGCTAAGGCGTGGAAGCCCGACGAGCCAGCTGAGGCACCCCCAGTTCCTTCGGCAGCGGCCCCAGACCCGACTTCACCAACCAAAACAAAAAACAAAACTCCCTGTTGTGGTGTCAGCATTCTGTAAGGTCCAACACTGGGAAATGAGAAGCAAGTACAGGGAGTGAACATTTAATGGATAACAGACAAGAAACAAACAAGAACAGGGTCTGGCCAGGGGAAAACATAACGGCATCAATGCTCACATGTGGAACAAACTGAGGAACAGACAGATATAGAGGGGGCAATCAACAAAGTGAAAGAGTCCAGGTGAGTCCAATATTGCACTGATGCACGTAATAATGGTGACAGGTGTGCGTAATGATGGGCAACTTTGCGCCCTCGAGTGCCAGGGAGGGAGAGTGGGAGCAGGCATGACATAAAGAGTTTTATTGAGGACCAGTAGCAGAGGAATTTAACTGTTTTTGTAACTCCCGTCGTTGCATGAAGAAGGAGCGGGCCAAAGTGCAGCGTGGTACGTGTTCATGATTATTTATTCAGATTGAACACTGAAACAAAATAACAAAGTGGAACAAAAAGAAACAGTTCTGTATGGTGGAGACACAAAACAGAAAACACTACAAAACAAACCGTGAAGCTAAAGGCTATGTGCCCTAAAGAAAGTCAACTTCCCACCAAGACAGGTGGAAAAAAGGGCTACCTCAGTATGGTTCTCAATCAGAGACAACGATAGACAGCTGTCCCTGATTGAGAACCCTACCCGTCCAAAACAAATAATAGAATACTCAGCCAATCTCCCCGTGTGCACCCCCAAAATATTTTTGGGTAGTGGCCATCCGGTCTTTAGTGCCAGCCTTGTCCCCGTGTAATCCTTGGCCCTTTTACTAGCTGCCTCAGCCCTCCTTGCTGCTTCGATAGACAGCTGTCCCCGATTGAGAACTCTACCTGGCCAAAACAAATAATAGAATACAAATAATAGAATATAGAATAAAGACATACAGGATCTCTAAGGTCAGGGCGTGACAGTTTTTCATAAATGTTGTGCTGTATTTAGATATTATTTTACATTGATCGCTGTTTTCTTTCCTAATTGTAATTGATTATTTTATTACTGTGATCAGGGCACCCTTGATAATGAGACCATGGTTTCAATGGGCTTTGCTTTCAATGAGCATTCCTATATAAATAAATAATACAATTATTATTATATTTTTTTGTTAAAATCCACATGAGAAACTTAATGTGAAATATCATCATGTGAACTGTTCCAAAAACACATGGCTTCACATGATTTCACACGTGGAATTTCAGTATCTTGCTAATTGTGTTTGTTGGGAGCTGGTTTTGAATGTTAGAAGCCAGCTTTGACCGGGCAGCGTGTAGCCTAGCAGTTAAGAGCATTGGGCCAGTTACCAAAAGGTTGTTGGTTCGAATCTAGGTATAAAAAAATATCTGCCAATGTGACCTTGAGCAAGGCACACTAATTGCTACTTTAAGTCTTTCTGGATGAGAGTGTCTTTCCTAATGACCCCAACTAAAATGAAAAGTTTCATATGACGAATCTGGGGGGGTTGTCAGTGGGATTCAGTTTGTATTATCCTCTGATGACATGACTTAGTATAGAGAGTGGCTGAGTTTGAGCTTTATAAATATTGGATCCCTTCCAGTCTCCAAGGAGATATACCAGCTATAGCGTCTGTTTCTTATCTCAGTGTACACACGTCTGGATCGGTTCCATTAGAGATAGCTTATTGGCGGAAACACAAACAAACACTCATTAAATTCACCTAACTTGCACTGTATCGACAACTTATCTATAAATCTGGCAACCCAAAAAGTGCTACATGCACTGTATTGATGACAAATCTGGCCACCCATAAGTGCCCTCTCATCATCAAAAAAATTGGGTGTAAATTACCACAGAGATTACTCACTCACTCGGCCTGCAGCCAATTTGTTTTGTTTATGGTCCGTTTTTCTCTCTCAAATGCTCAACTTTTCTCATGCTAAGAAAGTCACAGAGAATAACTCAGTGTTGAAATTATCTTGTTTCTATGTCGTAACCGAGGAGGTGGATCAGCAGTGTGGGAGGTGAGATGTGAGTTTATCTGAGTTTTATTTAATCTATTTATAGAATCTGTCGGAAATACCTCCCACTGACTACACCATAGTTTCATTCCCTTCTTATTACTTACCTTCAAGAAGATTGTCTAGACTTCTTTACATACAGTACATTCGGAAAGTATTCAGACGGCTTGATTTTTTCAGCATTTTGTTACGTTACAGCCTTATTCTAAAATGTATTAAATTCATGTTATTACTCATCAATCTACACCCATAATGACAAAGTGAAATAAAAAATAAAAATTATGTTTGCAAATGTATAAAAAATTTGCTCAGGTGCATCTTGTTTCCATTGATCGTCTTTGAGATGAGTCCACCTGTGATAAATTCAGTTGATTGGACATGATTTGGAAAGACACTCCTGCCTAGATAAGGTCCCACAGTTGACAGTGCATGTCAGAGCAAAAACCAAGCCGTGAGGTCGAAGGAATTGTTCGTAGAGCTCCGAGATTCTTCCTAGAGCTGTCCACGCCAGCCAAACTGAGAAGGGCCTTGGTCAGGGAGGTGACAAAGAACCCGATGGTCACTCTGAAAGAGCCCCAGAGTTCTTCTGTGGAGATGGGAGAACCTTCTAGATGGACAACCATTTTTGCAGCACTTCACCAATCAGGCCTTTATGGTAGAGTGACCAGACGGAAGCCACTCCTCAGTAAAAGGCACATGACCGCCAGCTTGGAGTTTGACAAAAGTCACATAAAGACTCTCAGACAATGAGAAACAAGATTCTCTGGTCTGATGAAACCAAGATTGAACTCTTTGGCCTGAATGCCAAGCGTCATATCTGGAGGAAACCTGGCACCATCCCTACAGTAAAGCATGGTGGAGGCAGCATCATGCTGTGGGGATGTTTTTCACTGGCAGGGACTGGGAGACTAGTCAGGGTTGTGGAAAGATGAACAGAGCAAAGCACAGAGAGATCCTTGATAACTTGCTTCTGAGCACTCAGGACCTCAGACTGGGGCGAATGTTCACCTTCCAGCAGGACAACAACCCTAAGCACACAGCCAAGACAATACAGGAGTGGCTTTGGGACAAGTCGCTGTATGTCCTTGAGTGGCCCAGCCAGAGCACGGACTTGAACCCGATCTAACATCTCTGGAGAGACCTGAAAATAGCTGTGCAGTGACACTCCCCATCCAACCTGACAGCATGAGAGGATCTGCTGAGAAAAATGGGAGAAACTTCCCGAATACAGATGTGCCAAGCTTGTAGCGTCATACCCAAGAAGACTTGAGGCTGTAATCACTGCCAAAGGTTATTCAACAAAGTACTGAGTAAAGGGTCTGAATGCTTATGTAAATGTAATATTTCTGTAAAAGTTCTGTTATTTTTTAGTTGTTGAATTTTTTGTACAAATTTCTACAAACCTGTTTTTGCTTTGTCATTATGCGGTATTGTGTGTAGATTGATGAGGAAATCATTTAAAAAACAGTAATTTTAGAATAAGGCTGTAACATAACGAAATGTGGAAAAAGTCGAGAGTCTCAATACTTTCCGAATGCACTGTATATTCCACATTCATTTTACTCAAGTTAGTGTAACATTTTGACATGACAACAAACTTCTAAATGTGTCTAGAATTGATTACTATATTAAGTAGGTGCTTAATTGACAATAATAGGGAGGAAAGAATTAGCTAAAATGCTAAAATGTTATGGTAGATACCCTCACGTGTGTGGTGCATGCATCTCTAGGCTGTGACAGAGTGATGACTTTAAATTTGAATTGCAATGCTAGAGAAGATAGAGATGCATGTTGTCGATGAGGATCACTGGTCTCTTTGTGGATCACCAGTCTGAATCACCATGCAGTGCCAAATAGATAGTGTTCTCCAGGGAATCCTCTGAGCAGCCACATCTAATCACATCCCCTTACTAGACCCCCCACATCCTCCCTGACAGCTGCCCACAGACCATACCCCACCCTGGAGACCATCTCTTCCTTATCCCCCTGGTTCCCCAAGGTCCACTCTGTCTCTACTGGAAGCATCCTCTAAATCGAAAAAAAAACCCAACAACAACATTGATTGGAGATGTCTTCTCGTTTGCGTAACCGTAATGAAGTCTCATTGACAGGACATTGGCTAACACTGGCCATTGACTCTAGTGGATCTATCCTTGCATCCTCTTTTTGTCTCCTCCAAGCCAACTTAGGATAGGGTTTACCAGTCTAGCAATTTAGCATCGTTAATGGCTGTTCATTAAAATGCAATTGCTGAGGTGTTTTGATCTGTTTTTGTTTTCCAGATCTAACGAACACAATTAGAATGTAGTCAGTGAATCAATAGACATTGTCTCTATGGACCTCTGATGGGTTTTGGCCAAAAATGCTAATTAGTGTCAGATTTCCATAGTATATTTATTTAGCGTTTTTTTTCCCCAACACCCAGACCATCTAGGTGAGCTCTAACGAGGCTTGTCTGGGCTTGGAGGAGGGGAGGAGAGGAGGAGGAGGAGAGGAAGAGGAGGTGCAGGTGGTAGCTCTCTAATTACCTAGCCGGTGGATGACTACATTTACCATGATTCCTGGCCCTCTGACAGGTGAGTGGGCAGATGGGATGGCTCGTCAGTGGTAAATGACAATGTTAATGAATCATTTCCTCATCAAGATAATCCATTGGGGAGGAAGACTCAGTTAACACCACTGCTAATTCGTATGACAGTTTACATTTGGGTCCAACACAGACTTGTACATTACGATCTAACAGTAGTTGTCAATCAAAAGACAATGGTTGATATAACTGTAACCATAGATATCCTATAAATCACTTGAATGTGTTCTCAATGTTATTCTATGACTGTAACATAATAAGAATGAACCCTGATTCTAATACAAATGTAATATAAAGCAACAATAGAGCTATACATTGTTGTATGAATTCAGTGTACATTGACCAACGTAATATCACGGGTTCATAGTTTTTGGATGCCAAGCACCAGATCATCATGATCCAATAGGGGGTTCGTCATCTATTGCTTGTGCTTGAACTTGGGCCAACTGTTGCTTTTCAACAAAAATGTCTTGCTGCAACCTGGTCTTAGAGCATTTTGTATAATTCTGTATGTAAATCCGATACACTCCATTTAGTATGATATGTTACGTTTCGTGTGGTATGTATTCATTTGTGGATGTCCATCATCCATTTTGTATATGAACGTGAATTCAAATTCGTATGATATGCTACGAATTCGCAAAATGTACGATATGTTATTCCAATATGTTGTGGCTAATGTTAGCTAGGATGATAATGCTAATGTTAGCTAGTTGACTAACATTAGCTAGGGGTTAGCGTGAGGGTTAGGGTTAGGGGTTAAGGTTAAGGTTAGGAGTTAGGTTAAAGGGCTAAGGTTAGGGTTACGGGACGGATTAGCTAAAAGGGTTAAGGTTAGGGTTAGACTAACATGCTAAGTAGTTGAAAAGCTGCTAATTAGCTAAAATGCTAAAGTTGTCCATGATGAGACACAAACACGCAACCTTTGGGTTGCTAGACGTTCGGGTTATACTACCACCCCAACCAACCACCCTTCTTTCTTTTTTGCCTTAAGTAACCTTGTGTCTTATGTAATCATACCAAACGTAACTTAACATACTAACGTCTATGCTCAATGACATACAATGGAATAAGCTGGGCCGTAGGGATAAATCTACATCATCTGTTCCTCTGTCCTTTGTGTCTGTGTGTATCCATTGACTCACTCCAGCAGCACCTCTCTCTACCCTTCCGTCCCCCAGCTCTCCCATGACTCTCCTCTCTCCTTCTTGCGTAAACAGTGTTGTCATTTAGAAACAGTTGGGAGGTGCAGGCGGGGGGGGGGATCTTCATTGGCAGTGGTTTGTATGGAGGTAGAGAGGTCCCATCTGTTTGTTGTCCCCCTGGGAGGGGTGTTGGGTTAGCCCTACACCCCCAACACCCCCACGCTCCCCATCCCCCCACCAGACAACTCCCTTCGACCCAGGGAGAGGATAATGAGGAGTGGGAGAAAGGGCGAGAGCGGATCCCCGGGCAGGATGCATGTCTGAGCTCCCATCTTGCCCCTCATTTCGCCCCTCACCCCTGTCAGATTGACTACAGGGCCTCAGCTGGCCCAATGTGATCAGAGGAACCCCCAAGGTAGCACCTAATTGGACAAGCCCAACATTGACATATGTCCTATTGGCTATGCTGGTGCAATGGCTATGAGCATTATTCAGTTTTTTCTAAACAGATGAAATTGCTTTTCATGGTCATTGTTTATATGATATACATGTATAAGATATGATGTTGTTCTATCATCATGCAGGTCTTGTAGCTATCATCGTATCTGCATACAGAGGTATACCTGGCAGTTGTTGCTCTGGTTTTTACTCAGAAGGATTTGAAGCCCCAGAGCAAATTCGCTGCTCCTGCAGCTTTTACCTGTCATAATCAAAGATATAGTCACAATAGGCATTACAATGTGATACACAAAGATAAACCATTTACAAAGAGTGAACACACATTACTAGCAAAGCTCAAAGACCCTGTGCACTGCTCCTGCTTTGGTATATGCTCGACTGCCATCTATTTTAATGGTTATTAAATATTACACCATTATTACACCATATTACACCAATATTACACCTGGCCATACATGATGATATACTGTATCTCGTTTTTTTTATAATGATTTTTATTTAATTTTTTATAATAATTTTCAATGATGCCTTTCCCTTTCCCCCATGACGGCATAACAAATGGATCCCTATGAATCTCTGACAGAGGATTTCAAGTCCACAGCGGAAGGCAGGATGAATCAGATACATGAGTTCAAGTTTACTTTGAGTGTTGGGCTATAAATGAGATCATCTTTACTCCATTATAGAGAATCAATCAATAGTCTCTCTACCAGGAGAATGGCCTGGTCTGGAAGGGGCGGGAGTCAGAGTAAACATTGCCTGACATCATCTCACATCGCAGGGATGACGAGGAATTACATGATTTGTGTTCTAATGCCTCTACAGGATGACCCGTTCCGTTACCTCTCACCTCCTCTCTCTCTCTCACTCATCCTGTGGAAGCCTGACAAATGTGCTGTCTGTGGAAGATGTAGTATTTGTTTCGTATTTTATCCCTGTTAGCTAAAGCAGCAGGTACACTTCCTGGGGTCCACACAAAACACGACACAATACAGAACATTAATAGACAAGAACAGTTCAAGGACTGAACTACACAAATTGTAAATAAGAACAATAGAACCCCCAAAAAAGTCCTACTGATTTCTTAGCTTAAGAGTGTTTATCTAGGATCAGATCCTCCCTGTCCATGAGAAACTGATCTTAGATCAGCGCTCCTACTCAGACGCTTTATGAACACTGCTACTCTCAACCATTACCGCACGCTACTTACGTTTGAATTATCTTAGCGTCTTGCTATGCCCCTTAGCATCTTGTATTGTATAACGGTGCTGCATGCTCTTCAACTGGGTGGTGGTTTGACACACATGACCGCTAGGCTAGCTACAGCCTCGACAACTTCACAGCTCAACCGCATGAGCAGATGTTCCACTGAGAGGCCATCTTACAGTCCCTCAGTTGACTGACAGCTCTGGCATCTCACTCTCTGCTGGTCGGAAGATGACACACATACACACACACACATAGATGCACACGCACACATGCACACACACACACACACACATTATTGTGTGGCCTTATGGGGTGGCGGACAGACAAAGAGACAGCGTTTCCTCCACCGTCTGTAAATGAGTTTCCTCGACCCCGCCTGCTGAACACAATCTGCTGATATTTACATGTGTGAATGAATAATGAGTTTCCTCCTGGTGCCAGGGCTCTCTCACACACCTCTCTTCTCTCTTGGTCTGGATCCCAAATGGCACCATATTCCCTACACAGGGCACTGCTTTTGATAATGGGTCTATAGGGCCCTGGTCAAAAGTAACGCACTGTGTAGGGAATAGGGTATCTTTTGGGATGTAACCTTACTCTGTCACCCTTTCTCTCCCCCTCTCTCTACCCCTTTGTCTCATACACACTCAGCATTTGTTCTCATTTTCTAGCTCTGTGGGTGAAATGATGCCCATCCCATATCTCTTCTCTTTCTCTCTCTTTTTAGTCTATCAATCTTTATCTTTTCATGTTTAGACACCATTCTTTGTCACTAATGTGTACAACATGATTTAGATATCTTGCCTTGTCTTATCTCTCCCTCAACCAGCCAACATCTGACTATACCAACTTACGCTGTTCTCAGAACAGTCCCATGTAGACACATTGAAATTACAGCAGTGGGCCATCATGCCTCCTCTGGGTTTAGGGTCAGATCATTACAGGAATATTTGTTCATAGTCAATTGGCTGACTTGACTCTTGCACTGTATGGTTTGTATAGAGAGAGGATATTACAAAGATAGCCCATACAGGAAGACCTGAGGTCTACATGATTACATATGTGTTATTTCATAGTTTTGATGTCTTCACTATTATAGTAAAAATGAAGAAAAACTCTGGAATGAGTAGGTGTGTCCAAATGTTTGACTGGTACTGTATATCAAATCTATTTTGGCTCTAAGTGGTTCATTAATTATGCAAGTGGCTCTGAGAAGTGTAAAAATGTGTCAATGGTTTTTCACCAGTGCAGGTGTTCAGTTTTAATTAATTTACACTTTCATTCATTTTTTCACCCCTCTGTATTTTTTTCTCTCTTTTTCTCTCTCTGTATACCTCGGTTTGTTTCTCTCTCTTGTTTCTCTTTCTCTCTCTTTATCTCTCCCTTATTCATGGAGAGGCAGGGGAGCGGGCCATACCTCCATACCTACAGTCAGAGGTCATTGTGGGCCAGACAGTGGGAGGAGGTTTTGAGTCACTCCCGTCCCCCACCTGGTTGTTACGTACCTGAAGTAATGTCTGGCTGTTTGATGTCTCTGACGGTGGAACCTGAACACAACACCCCGTGGTGCGTCTACGCTCTAATCAGGGACCCACCACGGAGCTCTCCCACAGCCTGCATCCTGTCACCTAGAAGGGGATTAAAGGTTATGCCAGGTAACTCCATGCTCCGCAAATTACTCACAACTATTCCCTGACATGAATATACCACTTTGTGCAAACACTCAAATTAAATTGACCCTAATTTCAACCTTCTATTTTTTTCCCCCATTTTTTTTCACCTTTATTTAACCAGGTAAGCTAGTTGAGAACAAGTTCTCATTTGCAACTGTAACCTGGCCAAGATAAAGCATAGCAGTTCGACACATACAACAACACAGAGTTACACATGGAATGAACAAAACATACAGTAGAAAAAAAAGGGGGAAAAAGTCTATATACAGTGACATGACATGGTGGCGAATTAATTACAATATGGCAATTTAACACTGGAATGTTAGATGTGCAAAAGATGGATGTGCAAGTAGAGATACTGTGGTGCAAATAAATAAATACAGTATGGGAATGAGGTAGATAGATGGGCTGTATATAGATGGGCTATGAACAGGTGCAGTGATCTGTGAGCTGCTCTGACAGCTGGTTCTTAAAGCTAGTGAGGGAGATGGGAATCTCCAGATTCAGTCAGTGGCAGCAGAGAACTGGAAGGAAAGGCGACCAAAGGAGGAATTGGCTTTGGGGATGACCAGTGAGATATACCTGCTGGAGCGTGTGCTACGAGTGGGTGCTGCTATTCATTTTGTGCTGGTCAAGGGCAGACGGGTCTGAAGTGAACCAAGGGCTATATCTATTCCTGGTTCTACATTTGTTGAATGGGGCATGCCTATTTAAGATGGTGAGGAAGGCACTTTTAAAGAATAACCAGGCATCCTCTACTGTCGGGATGAGGTCAATGTCGTTCCAGGATACCCAGGCCAGGTCGATTAGAAAGGCCTGCTCGCAGAAGTGTTTTAGGGAGCGTTTTACAGTGATGAGGGGTGGTAGTTTGCTCGCAGACCCATTACGGATTTAGGCAATGAGGCAGTGATCCCTGAGATCTTGGTTGAAAACAGCAGAGGTGTATTTGGAGAGTGAGTTATAGTTAGGATGATATCTATGAGGGTGCCCTTTTTTATGGATTTGGGGTTATATCTGGTAGGTTCATTGATAAATTGTGTCAGATTGAGGGCATCAAGCTTAGATTGTAGGATGGCCGGGGTGTTAAGCATGTCCCAGTTTAGGTCACCTAGCAGCACGAGCTCAGAAGATAGATGGGGGGCAATCAAATCACGTATGGTGTTGAGGGCACAGCTGGGGGCAGAGGGTGGTCTACAGCAAGCGGCAACAGTGAGAGACTTGTTTCTGGAAAGGTTCATTTTTAGAAGTAGAAGCTCAAATTGTTTGGGTGTACAGACCTGGATAGTAAGACAGAACTCTGCAGGCTATCTTTGCAGTAAATTGCAACACCGCCCACTTTGGCAGTTCTATCTTGTTGGAAAATGTTATAGTTAGGAATGGAAATTTCAAGGTTTTTGGTGGTCTTCCTAAGCCAGGATTCAGACACGGCTAGGACATCCGGAATGGTGGAGTGTGCTAGGGCAGTGAATAAAACAAACTTAGGGAGGAGGCTTCTAATGTTAACATGCATGAAACCAAGGCTTTTGCGGTTGCAGAAGTCAACAAATGAGAGAGCCTGGGGGATGGGAGTGGAGGTAGACACTGCGGGGCCTGGATTAACCTCTACATCACCAGAGGAACAGAGGAGGAGTAGGATAAGGGTACGGCTAAAGGCTAACAGAACTGGACGCCTAGTACGTCCAGAACAGAGAGTAAAATGAGCAGATTTCTGGGCACGGTAGAATATATTCAAGGCATAATGTACAGACAAAAGTATAGTAGAATGTGAATACAGTGGGGGTAAACCTGTGCATATAGTGATAATGAAAGAGATATTGTCTCTAGAAATAGCATTTAAACCAGGTGATGTCACTGCGTGTGTGGGGGGTGGAACTAAATTGTTAGCCGAGGCATGTTGAGCAGTGCTAGAGGCTCTACAGTGAAATAAAACAATAGTTACAAACCAGAACAGCAATCGACAAGGTATGGTGATGTTAGGGAAAGGCATGCGTAGCCGGGTGATCATACAAGTCCAGTGCGTGGCTTCAGGCAGCTAGCGGCACGGGGCTAGCAGGCTAACAGAAAGGCCTTAGAGGGATGACGTGACAGAGGGAAGTCTGTTATGGCCTCCTCGTGCAGGTACATCAGCGGACGGATCAGCAGGGCTCCGTGTGGTAAACCAGGCCAATTGGCAAAATATGTATAGTGGCCGAAGAAATATGTCCGAAGGGCCTCTTAAGCCAGCAGTCCAATGTGCTTTAGATAGCTAGCAGGCCGCAGATTAGCGGCTGTGCGTTCAGGGGTAGTTAGCTGCTATAATTCAAGATGGATTTTTTTTTTTAATATCATAATAAAAATGTCAAAAATAAATAAATAATAGGTTCAGAGCTTGCGGTAGGAATCCGGAGATATCGAGAAGAATAAGTCCGACTAGCTCTGGTTTGTCGAGCTGTACAGACTGGCGAGAGTTGTCCGGGATAAAGGTAGCTGATGACCGCTAGCAAAGGATAGCTGACTGCTAGCTAGTGGCTTCGGAATGTATTCGATGGGCCTCGTAAGCCAACAGTCCGTTGTGCTCTAGACAGCTAGCATTCAGGGGACGTTAGCTGCAAAGGTCGGAAGGTGAGAAGTTGCAGAGCTTGTGATAGGAATCTGGGGATATGGAGAGAAAAATAGGTCCGGTATGCTCTGGTTGAATCGCGTTGTACAAACTGGCGAGAGCTTTCCGAGCTAGAGGTTAACTGATGACAGAGATGGTTACTCATATCTCAAGATACCGCTTTTGCAAACAGCCAATCACAAAAAATACGTCTTGAAAATAATATGTAATGTGGTTGCTTAGGCTGTTCTACCATCAAGTAAAGTGAAAAATGCAAATTAGCATAATTTCATTCTTTGATTCAGAGATTGTTACTATATCTCAGAAGGTGAATCAGGCTTAACCAGGACACTATTATGAAATGTGACATACATCTTGTACTCTGTGCTGACATGTCCATTCATTCTCTGGCTCTGGCAGGTGAATGAATTAGTACTCACTGACCCCTGAAAAACTAGAGCAAGGACAACACCAGGGGTCAGTCCACTCAGATAGCCAGCCAAGTCCTTTCCTCCCACTCTCTCAGCCTGGTAATGTGGCCTCCTGCCTGACCCATAGAAATAGAATACATAGAATAGAATAGTTCTGTGGGTTGAACTCATAGGCTTTCAGTCCAGGAAGGCTAGACAAGGTGGAGGGATGCATGCTTCAAATCCATGCTGTGGTGACTTAGTCACCAGTGTAAAAGGATCAGATGGAGATTCAATACAAAAACAGGCTACGAGCGTAGATTCAGCACCATTGAAGGGGACAGTTTAGCACCACATAGCAATGGACAGCGACCTTCCCACATAAATTGCAACTGAAGCAAAATAGACCACTCCATTGTTTCTTTGAATCTGCACCACACAAGCCAATATGATTTTGTTTGTGGATTTTGCTCTAAAATCCTCTTGCGAATACTAGAGTGCCAAAACACAGCTCTCACATATAGTACCAATCAAACGTCTGCCTGACCTCCCACATCCGCTTGAATTCATTGTATAAAATCTCATTAGATTATAATGAGTGAAAAGTCACATTTCACCAGAGAATATATGGTTGGTCCCCTCACTCGGGATTTCATTCCCATGTATTTTATAGGACAAAGAAATAGTGAGGAATCAGGACTGGATAATTAAAAAAGACACAATGACCCACACTCTGTTGTGGTCATATTTTCACAAATCTCATCTATCTCTCACTCATTTTCAGAGACAACCCAGAGAGTTCCCTGTGATGTCAGTCTAAAACTAATAATGAAGTATTGTACACCCTTACCTTGCCTCATCATCTCAGCAAACAAAATGAATCCTTTGCAAACAGCCATTCCAAAAAAAATACACAGCACCACCATAGGGTGGTTCTGCAGTGGTTCTATCTAGCCTAACAATTACTTTTCTTTCAGAGAGAGTGAGGTAATGTGTTCTGCGAAATGTTGAAAAAAAAAGATGTCCTGCCCTGAGAATACCCACCTACAGATGAAAGAGCTTCTCTCGCTCTTTAATTCTCTCTCAGAGTGAGGGAGGGGTGTGAAGACAGATAAATTGAAGGTGAGGTGTTAAAGCCCGAGTCTGCTCTAGCTGGCGGGCGACCGGCTGTTTCCCAAATGGCACCCTATTCCCTTTATAGTGCTCTACTTTCGTCTAGGGCCCATAGGGCCTTAGTCACAAGTAGTGCACTATACAGTATATGGAATAGAGTGCCATTTGGAAAGCATCTCAGATGACTGACACCAGATGAGATATCCTCGCAGTCGCCAGTGCCATTGTCGTGGCGACTCTCCTGTCCCCACGGAGACGAGGGGTTTAATTCACAGTGCCCTCCCTAGGGTAGGGGGTTATCAGATCTGATGACCATGAGGCACCTCAACTCAAATCTCTCTGTGCTCACAATGGGAGTGTCTTAAATGGAGATATACAGTGAGTGTACCAAACATTCAGTTTTTTTTTACATTTTGAGTTGCGCCCCCTTTTCCCCTCAGAACAGCCTCAATTAGTCAGGGCATGGACTACAGGGTTTTGCAAGCATTCCACAGGAATGCTGGCCCATGTTGACAATGCTTACCACAGTTGTGTCAAGTTGGCTGGATGTCCTTTGTGTGGTGGGCCATTCTTGAGAACACGGGAAACTGTTGAGCGTGAAAAACCCAGCAGTGTTGCAGTTCTTGACACATTCAAACACCTACTACCATACCCCGTCCAAAGGCACAAATCTTTTTCATGTCCATGTCTCAATTGTCTCAAAGCTTAAAAATCCTTCTTTAACCTGTCTCCTATCCTTCATCTACACTGATTGAAGTGGATTTAACAGGTGACATCAATATATATAAGGGATCATAGCCTTCACCTGGATTCACCTGGTCAGTCTATGTGATGGAAAGAGCAGGTATTCCTAATGTGTTGTACACTCAGTGTATATACACTCAGTGTATATGCCCTGGCACAGTTTCCATTGACTTAAACCAGTTACTGACTTAGTGTTTAACGTGATTTTTGAATGAATACCTCATCTCTGTACCCCACACATACAATTATCTGTAAGGGCCCTCAGTCTAGCAGTGAATTTCAAAACACAGATACAACCACAAAGACCAGGAATGTTTTCCAATGGCTTGCAAAGAAGGACACCTATAGGAAGATGGGTAAAAATAAATAAATAAACAGCTCATTGAATATTGCTTTGAGCATGGTGAAATTATTCATTTAAATTTGGATAGTGTATCAATGCACCCAGTCAATACAAAGATACAGACGTCTTTCCTAACTCAGTTGCCGGAGAGGAAACAGTTACAGAGTTTAATGGCTGTGATTGGAGGAAACTGAGGATTGATCAACAGTATTGTGGCTACTCCACAATATTAATTGATAGAGTGAAAAAAGGAAGCCTGTACAGAATAAAAACATTACAAAACATGCATCCCGTTTGCAACAAGGTACTATATTTTCCAGCATTGTGGTGGCTGCATCATGTTATGGGTATGCTTGTAATTGTTAAGGACTGGGGAGTTTTTCAGGGTTAAAAAGAAACGGAATGGAGCTAAACACAGGCAAAATCCTAGAGGAAAAACCTGGTGCAGTCTGCTATTAATTCATCTTTCAGCAGGACAACAACCTACAACACAAATCAACACTGGAGTCGCTTACCTAGAAGACAGCGAATGGTCCTGAGTGGCCGAGGTACTGTTTTGACTAAATCTGCTTGAAAATCTATGGCAAGACTTGAAAATGGTGGTGTAGAAATGTGACAGAGCGTGAAGAATTATGAAAAGAATCATGGGAAAATATTGTACAATCCAGGTGTGCAAAGGTCTTAGAGACTTACCCAGAAAGACTCACAGCTGTAAATGCTGCCAAAGGTGATTATATTATGTATTGGCTCATGGGTGTGAATACTTATGTAAATAAGATATTTCTGTATTTAATTTTCAATAAATTAGGCCCTCCGATTTAACACACTGAACTCTGAGAAGTAGTTGGTGAACCAGGCGAGGCAGTCATTTGAGGATATGATATCGTTTAGGACATTGAGCGTGGCTGAGGTGCACCCATGACCAGATTACATAGTGGAGAAGGTACGGTGGGATTCAAAATGGTCGGTGATCTGTTTGTTAATAACTTGGCTTTCGAAGACTTTAGAAAGGCAGGGCAGGATGGATATAGGTCTGTAACAGTTTGGGTCTAGAGTGTCTCCCCTTTTGACGAGGAGGTTGACCGCGGCAGCTTTCCAATCTTAAGGGATCTCAGACGACACAAAGGAGAGGTTGAACAGGCTAGTAATAGGTTTTGCAACAATTGTGGCAGCTAATTTTTAGGTATACTTCAGAGATGAGAAATCACAGCATTTATGAATAATTGCTTTGGGGGGGAGAGAAGTATCTCACTCACATCACTCTCTGACACTGGTTTATAAAAGATGACTGAATTTTGCCAAGAGATTGAGAACTCAATTCCTCTGATTTATTTACACCTGATAGGTACTTCCCTTTAGAACAGATTGAGCAAAGACAGGTGTACCCACATCAATTGCATCTTTAACAAATGGTTGCTTTCTTGACTGGGGTTCCTATCAGTCAACTCCAAAACGTCCTGGATTGATGTGATGGTAGACATGACCATTGACTAGACTATAATTTTGTTGTTGTTGTTGTTGATTGAATAAAGTCACACAGAGCTCTTGTTAAAAAAGCAAAGCTTCATTCAACACAACTGTATAGCGGAAAGTGTTTTCCTCTTTTTGCCATTTCTATATTTCAGTAGAATGCTACCTCAGATATTATGTACTGATGAACTGTGAATGTTGCCCACACACAAAACAACTGTGGATGACTTGATATAAGTGTGTCTCTGACCTCACTGACCGAAATGTCAGCTTGTACAGGTGAAGAGCTTCTCTCCACTTCTTGGTGGCAAATGGATTTGTGTGTGTCTGTGTGTGTGTGTGTGTGTGTGTGTGTGTGTGTGTGTGTGTGTGTGTGTGTGTGTGTGTGTGTGTGCGTGCGTGTGTGCATGTGTATGTGTGTGTGTGCGTGTCCACATGTTTTTGTGTGTGCGTGTGTCTGGAAAATACTTGGAGATAAGTGTGTGAATCATACAGTATGCTATTGCTAATGTGTGCAAGGATGTGACATGTGGGGGCAGCTGACAGCTGGGTAATGAGCACATAGTTCAGTCCCAAACCAGGAACAGAGTGAGAGAGGGAAAGCGGGATATTTGTTGGAGACGGATAGAGATATGAATGTGAAAGTGATAATTCAATAATTCAGAGGCAAGGCTCGTCATTGAACCCTTTTCACAGAGAACTTTTTGAAAATAATGCATACACCAACACCTCTTCTTCACCTCAAGCTTCACCATGCAGACCCCTGGCAAGACATCTCACCCACTTCTCACATAGAACAACTAACAAGGCCTACTGTGACTCTGGGAATGACTAGAATCTCAGCAGCCAATCAGAATCCAAGGACACACACATGCAAGGAAGCACACACGGAAACATGCACATATGCACACATGCACACCACACTCATACACGCATACACCCTCCCCACACACACACACACATACACACACACAAACACCCTCCCTACACCCACACAACCCCCACACATCACAAACACAAACCCTCATAAAACAGAGGCTCTTAGTTCCCCAACAAGCTTCAATCCACGCTGCATTGTTGAGTAGTCAGACAGACAGGGCCCAGAGGGAGGTGCTGATGAAAGGGCTGCGGCATGTGGATTCCCCTCCAGAAAGCTGTCACTCAGCTGGCCCCTAGAGAGCCATGGGGTTCCTGGGGTGGGGCGGAGATCTGTGGAGCAGGAGGAGGGGGTTTGAGGGGCTATGCAGAATGTATGGTAGAGAGCAGGGAAAGAACTTTGTTGATCTCAACCCCCCCCCCCCCCCCCCATCTCACTCGCTCCTATCTCAATCTCTAGCTCTGGCTGTGGTTTCTCTATCTCCTTCTTACTTTCTATCTCTATCTGTGACGGGATTCAGTAATTGGAGGCAGGTTTTCTGGCCACGCCCATATATTGATTAGAGATCGATAAGCGAGTCGGATAAATATAGTTATTTATAGAGCTGGAAGTAGGAATATTGAATATGAAAGAGCAAGAGAGAGGGAGTGGTAGATAGGCAGATAGGAGGGAGACATGGAGGCTGGGAATAAGAGAGAAATACAGTGCATTCGGAAAGTATTCAGACCCCTTGACTTTTTACACATTTTCTTACGTTAAAGACTTATTCTAAAATTGATTTTTTTTTTTTTATCCTCAGCATATCTACACACAATACCCCATAATGACAAAGTGAAAGCAGATTTTTAGACATTTTTGCAAATGTATTCAAAAACAAAACAGAAATAGCTTATTTACAGAAGTATTCAGACCATTTGCTATGAGACTCGAAATTGAGCTCAGGTGCATCCTGTTTCCATTGATCATCCTTGAGATGTTTTTACAACTTGATTGGAGATCACATGTGCTAAATTTTATTAATTGGACATGATTTGGAAAGGCACACACCTGTCTATATAAGGTCCCACAGTTGACAGTGCATGTCAGAGCAAAAACCAAGCCATGTGGTCGAAGGAATTGTCCGTAGAGGTCCGAGACAGGATTGTTCTTGTTCTTGTGTCAAGGCACAGATCTGGGGAAGGGTACCAAAACATTTCTGCAGAATTGAAGGTCCCCAAGAACACAGTGGCCTCCATCATTCTTAAATGGAAGAAGTTTGGAACCACCAATACTCTTCCTAGAGCTGGCCACCAGGCCAAAATGAGCAATCAGCAATCAGCAATCAGCAATCAACCTCAGGGAGGTGACCAAGAACCCGATGGTCACGCTGACAGAGCTCTAGATTTCCTCTGTGGCGATGGGAGAACCTTCCAGAAAAACAACCATCTCTGAAGCACTCTCCCAATCAGGCCTTTATGGTAGTCTGACCAGACGGAAGCAACTCCTCAGTAAAAGGCACATGACAGCCCACTTGGAGTTTGCCAAAAAGCATATAAAGACTCTCAAACCATGAGAAACAAGATTCTGTGGTTTGATGAAAGCCAAGCGTCACTTCTGGAGAAAACCTGGAACCATCCCTACTGTGAAGCATGGTGGTGGCAGCATCATGCTGTGGGGGTGTTTTTCAGCGGCTGGGATTGGGAGACTAGTCAGGATTGAGGCAAAGATGAACGGAGCAAAGTACAGAGAGATCCTTGATGACAACCTGCTCCAGAGTGCCCATGACCTCAGACTGGGGCGAAGGTTCACCTTCCAACAGGACAACGGCCCTAAGCACACAGCCAAGACAACACAGGAGTGGCTTTGGGACAAGTCTCGGAATGTCCTTGAGTGGCCCAGCCAGAGCCCCGACTTGAACCCGATCAAACATCTCTAGAGAGACCTGAAAATATCTGTGCAGCTACGCTCCCCATCCAACCTGACAGAGCTTGAGAGGAACTCCAGAGAAGAATGTTAGAAACTCCCCAAATACTGGTGTGCCAAGCTTGTAGCGTCACACCCAAGAAGACTCGAGGCTGTAATTGCTGCCAAATGTGCTTCAACAAAGTTCTGAGTAAAGGGTCTGAATGCTTATGTAAATGTAATATTTCTGTTTTTAATTTTTATATAGTATTTCTAAAAACTAATTTAGCTTTGTCATTATGGAGTATTGTGTGTAGATTGATGAGGGGGGAAAAAACAATTTAATCAATTTTAGAATAAGGCTGTAACATAACAAAATGTGGAAAAAGTCAAGGGGTCTGATCACTTTCCGAAGGCACTGTATGCCTTTCACCAAATAACCACATAAAAGACGGTGCCAGATGTCTTAGGGTATGTGTACATTTGAAGCATCTATTTACAATTTATTCTCACCACCAAATATGGTGATGAGCGGAAGTCCAGTGGCAGGAAGTGGGAGAAGATGGAGCTAGATGAAACATTCTGCAAATGTTCTCATCAATGAAACATTTAATATCAACACAGTTTTCTGTTCCCAAAACTATAATCTGTTAAGAACAGAGTGCACTACGTTTTGGAGACTTAACCCTGTCTAAAAGAAGGAGTGCAAAGGCAGAGTGAGTTAATACACAATTTCACTTCACAGAGTAGGCGTTTCCTAACTGAAATATGCAAATACATGCTAGAATGCACCAATAGGACATTGCTAGCTTGCGCTTGGCTGTGCCCCCCTCCTTGCTTGTTCTGCCCTCTATGGTTAATTTGTTCCCATTGGAAACAATGCATCTTGGGTTAGTTATAAAAAATCTTTGATGTAACTATTTAACCATTTAACCCTATTACTGTACAGTCTACCAGGTTGAAGAAAAAGTCTGTAAAATTGGGACATATGTGAATACATTTATTTAAACATTTTTCAAATTGAACAGCTGTTGTATTGTTGTAAAAATATTCAAATGTCATAATAAAAGTCTGATCTCCACATTCTTATCCTCATGGACTTTTCAGTAAACAACAAAGATAATATTAAACACTTTGGCTACACATCAGGCTGGCGGCAACTGTCTCTCTGAGCATGAGTGTGGTTTGATGCTATTGTCTCATCTTACAAAGCAGGGTGTGGCTCTAGTTGATTGTATACTCTGGTTGTGTGTGGCTGTGTGATTGTATTACTAGGATATGACACTCTGAGGCTCTGAGAGTGTGTGTGTGTGTGTGTGTGTGTGTGTGTGTGTGTGTGTGTGTGTGTGTGTGTGTGTGTGTGTGTGTGTGTGTGTGTGTGTGTGTGTGTGTGTGTGTGTGTGTGTGTGTGTGTGTGTGTGTGTGTGTGTGTGTGTGTGTGTGTGTGTGTGTGCGTGTGCTGTTAAGATATGAAACTGAGCTCTGTCTCTATTTCTCTCTCTGAGGACCCATTCATCATTAGTCCCTCCATGCTGCCATCAGAGCTGGTAAAGCAGAGCGCAGCCAGCGCCGAGTCCACCGACTAAAGCGAATTGTGTGAAATATACCCAGTAGGATCGTTGGGTGTCCAGGAAGGCCAACGCGGCCCCGCCCAGCTCCACTGCAACCCCAGCGCATCCTCCCAGGGCCCGTTGCCTGGCAACGTGGGCTGATTGGGTTAGCAGGGTTAAGAGGGGGTCTGACAGAGGGCTGGAGAAATCAGATCACTCCCATTGATCATCCTTTCTCTGTGCTCTGCTGAGGCCCGGGGCTGCGGCCGCACAATCAAAGCCCCTGGCTTTGTGTCTATCTGGGAGGGACGAGGGAGGAAGAGACTGGGGGGTTATTACGCATGTAGGGGAGGAGGAGGAAGACGAGCCTCCTCAGTGTCCCATTGACTTCCGATGAAATGTTTATTGAACCATAGTGGGGGAGAAATGGCAGGAGGAGCAGGGTTGGGTTGGTGGGTCGGAGGCAGAGTCTGTTATGTCTGTGAAAGGTCCCTGGCTGTCCCTGGCTGCCCCTGCGGTGGCCACATGAGATGTGGGGGGGGGATCAGTTTGAGGTCATTAGCTCTAATCCGGCATGACAGGCATTAAAAGGTTCCGCTTGCGTCCCGCTGGGGGGTTTTGTGGTGGTATTCCAGGTGCCTCCGGGAGGCACAGCCATGCTGGTGCGCCACCTCACACCTCCACCCCCTCTTGGCAGACCAGAGGGCACAGAGACAGACAGCGACCTAGCCTGGATCCACCTCTGATTAGTATCACCACCCTTATGGAAAAAACACATGAATTTCACATGTGATTTTATGTGATAACATGAAACTACACGTGAAAACATTTGAGCACATGTGAAAACATGAGCTCATGAAATAAATGTGACAAATTTCAAAATGTGATACCATGAAACTACACGTGACAACATTTGAATGTTTTTGACATAAGAAATCTCAAATTCAATTTTAACATATGACTGTTTTTGACATATGAAAATTCAATTCCAAATGTGAGTTATTTTTGTTGTTGTTGCTAATTTCACATCTAAATCTGCAATTCACATGAGGTGAAAACATGTTATTCTCCTCACATGTGAAAAGGTGGTGTTAACATACACTACCTTTCAAAAGTTTGGGGTCACTTGAAATGCCCATTAAAATAACATCAAATTGATCAGAAATACAGTTTAGACATGGTTAACGTTGTAAATGACTATTGTAGCTGGAAACAGCTGATTTTTAATGGAATATCTACATAGGCGTACGGAGGCCCATTATCAGCAACCATCACTCCTGTGTTCCAATGGCACGTAGTGTTAGCTAATCCAAGTTTATCATTTTAAAAGACTAATTGATCATTAGAAAACCCTTTTGCAATTATGTCAGCGCAGCTGAAAACTGTTGTTCTGATTAAGAAGCAATTATACAGGCCTTCTTTAGACTAGTTGAGTATCTGGAGCATCAGCATTTGCGGGTTCGATTACAGGCTCAAATGGCCAGAAACAAAGACCTTTCTTCTGAAACTCGTCAGTCTATTCTTGTTCTGAGAAATGAAGGCTATTCCATGCGAGAAATTGTCAAGAAACTGAAGATCTCGTACAACGCTGTGTACTACTCCCTTCACAGAACAGCACAAACTGTCTCTGACCAGAATATAAAGAGGAGTGGGAGGCCCTGGTGCACATCTGAGCAAGAGGACAAGTACATTAGAGAATCTAGTTTGAGAAACAGACGCCTCACAAGTCCTCAACTGGCAGCTTCATTAAATAGTACCCACAAAACACCAGTCTCAACGTGTAACGGTTGTCTTCGGTGGTAAGTGTTCATATTTTTTATAAAACAACTGAACACTGAATAACAAAACAACAAAGTGAAAGAACAAAACGACAACGAAACAGTCCTGTCTGGTGAAGATACAAAACAGAAAACAATCACCCACAACTAAAATGGGCCACCTAAGTATGATTCTCAATCAGAGACTACGAACGACACTTGCCTTTGATTGAGAACCATACCAGGCCAAACACATAAACACAACATAGAAATAAGAACATAGACTACCCACCCCAACTCACACCCTGACCAGACTAAAACAAAGTCATAACAAAGGAACTAAGGTCAGAACGTGACACAACGTCAACAGCGAAGAGGTGACTCTAGGATGCTGACCTTCTAGGCAGAGTTGAAAAGGAAAAGACATATCTCAGACTGGCCAATAAAAATAAAAGATTAAGATGGGCAAAAGGAACTCTGCCTAGAAGGCCAGCATCCCGGAGAAGCTTCTTCACTGTTGACGTTGAGACTGGTGTTTTGTGGGTTTAATGAAGCTGCCAGTTGAGGACTTGTGAGGCCTCTGTTTCTCAAACTAGACACTAATGTACTTGTCCTCTTGCTCAGTTGTGCACTGGGGCCTCCCACTCCTCTTCCTATTCTAGTTAGGGCCAGTTTGCTAAAACAACGTTCCATTGGACCACAGGAGTGATGGTTGTTGATAATGGGCCTCTGTACGCCTATGTAGATATTCCATAAAAAATCTGCCGTTTCCAGCTACAATAGTCATTTACAATATTAACGATGTCTACACTGTATTTCTGATCAATTTGATGTTATTTTAATGGACTTTCTCTTTCAAAAACAAGGACATTTCTTAAGTGACCCCAAAGTTTTGAAGGTGGCATATGAACTCTAAATGGGGAACAATTGACCTCACATGTGGCTCTTATGTTTTCACATGTGAACCTCTCAGCTCAACATGTGAAAACAGCTATTTTACATGTAAAAATGTAATTTCACATGTGACATTTTTTGTAAAGGAAGTAATGGAATGGCATGAGGGTTTTAAGGTAAGTAGTATGCTGTTCAGCTAAAATAGTGTAAAAATAATGAATCAGTGACAACATGATTACATTTAGTGTACTCTGAGCTTTCTGCTGCACCACAAACTCTGCAGCCTTCTCAGAAGTCCCCTACACACTCATTACCTATAATATATCTCTGCACTTAGCAAAAGAGTGCCATCTGCACTGTTATTTACTCAGTCTGACTATTCTTGCATCATTGATTTAATGTACTTATTGAAAAGGTTTTGTGGGGTCTTCTATATAGTTGTCTAATGTTAGTGTGGCATATTATTCTGTTTTCATGTTACTCCTGAATCACCATGATAAATATAATATTTGTTCTTGAGTGTATTATACAAAGCTGAGATTTACTGTCAACTCCAAAGTGTATGAATACAGGTGAAATCAGTCATTGACACAGACGTGGTGGCGTAGCAGGAAGATTGGATTGTCGTGAACCAAGAGGTTGAGGTTGAATAATAACTACTGTATAGATAAATATACACAATGTAATCATGTATGTCAAAATGTGTTTAATACGTAAGTTGAAAACACTGTGTGCATTTTGTGACCTTCCGGGGACGTCCTAACAACTCATTTTTGTTTCCTAGGCGTCACCTGTGAAATCGCACGTGAGAATGATGCACATGTGATCATTTGAATACACGTGTGGAAGGTTACGTGGATCAAATGGGAAAATCCACATGTGAAATATCAGCACGTGGAGCTTTTCCAAAGATACGTTTTCACATGCCATCCCCATGTGAGATTTCTCATGTGAAATCAAATATGACACATGCAAAACATGTTGAAATTTTACACGTGAAATCGTGTCTTTTTTCAACAAGGGCACCACAGTGGAACACACTCGGGCACCGTGAAGCCACTCCGCTGAGCACTCAGTCAACCGTATACTGTAGATACATCTCACCAAGAAGACACGTGTAGAAACAAAACTAAAAAAGTCACTCAGTGAAACCAAAACAAAGTCAGAGCGACATAGTATGTGCTTTATTACAGCACTCGATTCCTATGATATTTCTTACAAATTGTGTACCTTCCACACAAATGATGTGGTGTCCATTGCACAGTAACTTGCACTTCTAATATGGGTCTATCTTCTGTTGTCTTTGTTACCATGGGGACTGAGGAGCTGGGTGTTCTTGTAGCTATTGTGGGACTGGACCCATGACAAAGCTCAAACCCACAAGCAGCCTGTTAAGAGCCTGCCTGCCTGGGTTTAATGTGTGTGTGGTGGGTCAAGTGTTTAAAATACAAATGTACAGATAAGTAAATATGTCTGATCCATCTGTAACCTTACACTAAGGCAACATAAAATGATTGATTAGTGTTGTGCACAGTAATACTGACTGCTTTTGGATGTAGAGCCACCTCGGTAGCTAAAGACAACTTGTTGGATTGGCTATGTAGTATACCATGTGTTTGCAGATACATGTGTGTGTATTGTATGCAACCTTTCGGTCTAGTGTTTTGCATGTTGAGTTTATTTATTTGATTTTCCGCATTTTCTCACTTCATTCCTCACTTCATTTTGCTCCTCAATTTATGCACCTTGGTTGGAGAGTTTGAAAGTTGGGTAGCGGCCTTGTTACTTTACCTTTCCTATCAGGGTAAAGAATGTGTCATTGAGAATTGACGGTCTGGTATATACTGTAGGCTTGTTCTAGACGCCATCGTGGCCCTAGTTCTTCATCTGTGATGTCCTAGTCGGATGTTGGGTGCAGCAGGAGCGCAGGCGGTTGGAACTGGTCGGGAGATTCCTCCCACATCTGTCTCTCCACTGGTGCCGTCCCAAGAGGGTCTGGGGGTATCGACACCCGGGCCAAGCGAAGAATCAGGGATTCACCGTATTCACGCCAAAGAGCAATTTAGTGTTCTCAAATTCTTTGAAGGGCAGAGACAGCAGTCTGGGTTTTCACCCTCAGATCCATGATTCCTATGGGTAGTGTAATTCTTAGAATCTTGATGTTCATTCATTGTAGACTTATAAGACTATTTGCGGTATTTATCAAGGTTATTTGTTTAGTAAGACATTTATGGACAGCAAGGACATTTGAGGTTTATACTGTGCTTTTAGCAGTTCAAAATTGACTGTATTTTTAGAAGACTAGTTATGGACACTTGCTTCCTTTAATATCCATTTGTTGTTGTTTTTGTTTGTTGATTGCTTCAGATGATGATTTAGTGTACCCCTATTTAATTATGTGATACCCTTTAGGTGCCTAGATACCTGAAAAATTGTATTCTCTTGTCCTTTGTCCTCGTCTTCTCTCCAATCTGTCCTCCTTTCTGTGATTTCTCTTTAGGCATTTTGGTGTGATGGGCTAGTGAGAAAGTATACGTATTGGATGGATACACTATAATATGTGGAGCAGGACTAAAATGAGCTAACAATTATTGTGTATTGTTGTATAACAATGGTACTTTACAGTGGTACTGTTCTAGCATCCTCACCTATGAGCTGAGGATGAACTACTTATAATGTTATGGGTTTAAAAGATTAGACGAAATTGTGTTGTTTACAAAAATTTATTCATACAAATCTTACAACACCGTTTTTTTTAAACATTTATAGACTTAACCCTTGTGGATCGCCATTTTTTTTCTCATTATAATAGTACTCTCTAATATCAATTTACTACACAATAAATATATATATTCTAAGTTTAATCTTCACGTTTAGTAAGGCTGTTGGCGCTTTCAAAATGATACACATTATGGAAAGAGGGTAATCATGATGCTTGCAACTATCTACCACAAATCTCTAAGTCTAAGTGCTCAAAAAATAAAAAATAAAAAAAATTGTCAAAAGAAATGATTGTGAGCAAGAGTGCTCGGAGACTACACCTAATGGCACTAAAGATCCAATCAAATGTTTGCGCAACACAAAAACAACAACCAAATGGTGAAATGTAAGCTGATGATGTGCAGCATTGTAGGGCTACTAAAATAGCCATCTGTGATTCGTGGCGATTTTAAAGTCGAAGCAAGGCACCACAGCCGCAAGCTGCATCCTGCGTCACAAAGCCTGGAGGGGAATGCAGAATTAAAGAAAGATTGATTTCATACACACAGGCACAGATCGAAGAACTTTGCCCTACTGCTAAGTGTCACAAAGCTCAAACCTAACCTACAGTGTCTGTAGAATCTGCCTGGTCCACGACTGGAGTTAGATCTCCTTGCAATTTAGGGAAGTGTGAATATGATGTCTTGGGGCCAGGAAATGGAAGTATACTGTACGGATTCAGAAGCTACATTTTTCATTATCTTATTAACTGTTTTTCATGGTGTCGAAAAATGGGATGGCTAATAACAGAAGTAGCGAACCCAATCATGCCTCTAGTGAGAAGAAGTGTGGCTTGTTCTGTCTATCTGTCACTGATGGGTACAAGTGAGATGATAGGCCAAGTTCTTCTAATGAGGTGTGGAAACCTTTGTCTGGTAAATTCCTTTCACTGCCAAAAAATCCCCCTGTTTTCTCTCGAATCGATTGGTCATGGACTCTCCTTCTTTCTCTGTGTCCCTCTTTCTCTTTGTTCTCCTCTCTCGCACCCACTATCCTCATTCCTCTCTCTTCCTCCCACTCCCCCTCTCGTACTTGGGTCTATCTAGCACTGAACAGGTTTTCTCTGCTTCTCATCTTGTGATCACTTACATCAAGAAAAAAGAGGCAAGTAAACTGAGAAGCTAGTTTGGAATTGGTGGTGTTCAGAATAGTACAGGCACGGTGAAGTACGTTTAAGGCTTTGTCTAACTGTTGATTAGGTAGAAGTTTGACTGTGCTGTGCTTGGGCTGCCAGGATAGGTAAGGATTATTCAAAACAACAATCATTCAAGCATTGTTTTTGGCATATAATACATTGGAATGTAACAGAATCTTGTCTCAAGTCCCATTGAGAAGAGACTAAAAAGAAAACATGACCGCGACTCTTTCTGAAAGCTTCTCCCCTGCAGTACATTCATCTGAGCTTTCCTATACAGAAGACAGGGGTGAGACGTTCAATCAAACACTTTGTGCAGTAATGTTGGGGAGAGAACAAAAACAAAACAACATCCAGAAAAAAAACATATATGTATATACGTCAATCAGTGAGCAAAGAAAACCATCCAATTGCAGTAGTTTGCACAGATTTGGTGGCTAGTGCAATTACTTTAATCATGCGATCTAGCTTTACATTGGTTCACATGACAAGATAGGGGAAAGCACAGTAGACCAGGAAGGTGCAACGCGTCTTCAAATTGCCTCTGAAATGTTCCTCATGAAAAATAACAAAAAACACATTAAGTGAAGCCACATAAAAAGTATAATGTCAGTGGAAATGGTCTCCGTTTTCTTATTGGACTTTCTTTTTGAGTCCGATGACCATTCTACGTTCATGATGCTTCTTATGTGGCGAGAAGAGACAAATGGAAAACCTTTACCAGCATTCCAGGTTTTCAAGAGCTTTTCAAACACATGTATACCATTACAGAGGAACACAAGATAGATACTTTGCACAAAGTTCAAAAGTGTAAGCTCATTTTCTTTAACACTGAAGAAGAAAAAGAAGAAGAAGAAGAGGAAGGAAAGGAAAGGAAAAAGCTCAAACGCACTCTGGTCCTCATCTTACGAGGGTCATAGAGGTCATAGGGGTCATTCTAACACTTTAGTACTTGAATTACTGGCATATATAAGGATTCTAGAGCCTGTTGGGTCATGTCTGTTTTGGCCTTAAATAAACAATTGATTTATAATACTGTTTAGCAGTCACAATATTATCCTAGGATATTTATGGGGAATTTTAAAGGATTTACAGTATATCCATACACATTCAATGTGTAAAAAATATCTATGCATCTATATTCACGTTCATACATGTACTGCATGCAGTATAGGTGTGAATATAGGTACAGTTGTACAGCGTCTCAAGAGAGACAGGAGCCCAAATGAGAAAAGAAGAAGACTGGGTTGTATTTCGTATCTGGAGGGTAAGGTCACAGGGTAAGGTGAGAAAAAGTGGGAGGGACAATAGACATCCCTCAAGACAAGGCCTCGGGAAAGAGCCTGGAACTCACCGGAAATTCGGGAGAGAACTGTTTCAGCCAGTCTCCCAAAATAGCCTCAAACTCATCCCCATCCGGTAGGGCATCAAAGTCTATGTCTTGTAGAATATGGTGAAAACCTAAGTCTTCAGGGCTGTTGTAAATAAAGACACTGAGCTCTTAATTTCAGTTGCCACAAAGTAACATTCAATACATTGACTGTCTTTTAAACTATTTATTTCCGTCGCATTCATATCTAGATTTAAATCTTTAAAAGACAGGGTAAAGAGCATATTGATCATGTGCACATCATTTAATCTTCTTGTCTACGTAGGTCTAAAAATAAATAAATATAGGCTATATTTAGGTTGAACAAAAGGATTGGTCCACAAAGTAGATCTGCGCGTTCTCAAGTGCTTAAGTACAAAAGAAAAACAATATTATTATCAAAATATTAATTTTAATGGCTTTACTTCATACATAAATACATGTTTAAAGAACACAAGAGCGATCCACCGATTGTTCAGTTTTCTCAAAATGACTTGATCTGGGCTGTACACACACACATGGTAGTTTGGTTTAGCAACGCTACAAATACGCTAGCCGGCGTCCTTTGCTTCTATATCTCTGTCTATACCTTTTCCCAAGGACTGCCGCCAGGTATTTCTTGACTGCCATTTGCTTTCGGTAGCGGCTGTAGCTGTCTGTGAAGATCCCATCCGAGTGTCGCTTTGACAGAGGCTCTGAGTCGTCTTCCATGGTGCTCCCTCCACTAAGAAAGGGGGAGAGCAGGATAGTTTTCACTGTTAGGAGACGCCTACCCTGCCTCGGAATGTAGCCCATAGACTGCACTGCACAGCTCTTCATTTTCTCATCTCTTCAACTTTTAATCAATCATCCCAAATTGATTTTTATTTCGATATCATCATGGTTAGGCTGGCTGGTGGAGGATGTAGGGTAATTGAAGCCTACATTTATCTTCAACCCTTGGGACTAACCCCCTACCACCATCAAGTATTAATAATGAAAATGAAATGTATTCATCCACGTGGATCCTGGGCTTTGCTACTTAAAGAGACAATATCAGCACTGAGATCCACCGATTTGATCTAAATCATGCCGCACCCGGATTTGCGCTGTCGGAGATTTTATCAAGTCAACCCACTCTGTGCCTGAAGGCGTCAAATTCAAGTCGGAAGAACACACACATAGACACACCGGACAATTTGACGAAACATAGAATGAATAGTGAGTATTCGGAAAATCTGAGTTAGAAGAAAAACGAACACCAAAAATAACTAAGATCACAAAATAAGAGACGAGAACTAAGAAGATGTCCTTACCCTACACGCTTTGCCATCAGAGAATGGAGATATTTTCTTGCTGATAACTGACCCAGCGCTTTCCTGTAGGCTTTATTAAACATTCCGTCTGCATGCCTTTCCGTTCTGGGATGATAAAACGCCAAACAATAAATGATCACACGTAAGTGGTAACATAATGTATTTAGCCTACCAAATCCAACGCGTCATGTGGGCTGCTTTCCAAAATGTGAGCTGAAATAGTGGACAATGCTATTCTGGTGAATTTCATGACTTTGGAAATGGCCGGTTTATATTAAAAGTGTCTCGTTCTGTTTTAGTTCGCTTATAGGCTTTCCGATTATCTTCGTTTGAATACTAGGCTACCAACCATAGTCTATCGTGCTGCAATGAAAATGTGGGAAGCTTGTTATTTTAAAGTCTCATTTTTTCCCCCCTATGTATTTCCATCTAAAGATTAAATAACAAAATGGGATTATTAATGGTACAGTACATTTACTAACATAAAACATATAACATAGATGAACATAAATAAGGAGCCCGATAATGAAATGTTTAGCATGAATGTCAACGACATAAAAAAATAATAGGTTGAGTATAGTGATAATGATAGTCACCTTTTCTCCGGTGGGTAGTATAAAGTGTACACGTCGTCCGCCACAGATGGGGGACTTCTTATAGCAATTTGATCACCGTCAAAAGCCAAGTCCGGTAACGAATTTCCATCCTCGTCATAAACCTCATTTTCAAGTCTGAAATCGGAAATGCATTTGAATATTATATGCTTTTTGATATAGGATTAATCATGTATAATCATGATAAAACCAATTCTGAATATAAACACCGAAATAAATTACTCGCATTTTTAGATTGTATAGGCTATATTCCATGTTAAGAAATTAGAGTAATTAAAAAATATTTGATAGGCCTACAATAGCCATAATGTATCTGCTTAAATGTGTAATAATTGTAATTGCTATTGACCATTCCTAAGTAAGCTACAACACCTTACATAAAAACATTAGTGGAACCATAGGCTATATTTCCCAAAAGGCAAGCAAACTCATCCACATCGGAAATTAGGGGAAAAACATGTTTAATGTAAAATCCTTTTAATTGTGAATTAAATATCACCATAACCAGATCTCAAAAACCAAATCAAAATGTATAGTTTTGATTCTCTGCTTCGTTAAGAGAATACAAAATAAATCGATCGTGTTGTTCTATGAATTAGTGGCTCCCACGTTTGCCTCACGCCTCAGCAAATTACCCCTCACTGTCATTCCCACGGGACGCGTCTAAACGCTGAGATAGAGTTCTGTATCAGACGCGTGATCTACCAGTAGCTGGTAATATGCTATATTCCACTGCTATGATTCCAGTCGCTCTAAAGCCCCTCATAGCAAAACATTGCAGCATATTCAAACTCAAAATAAAACACATACACCCGTATCTGTCAATGCATAGCATACATTTGTATACCCAAATTGACAAGATGCTCTGGAGGGGAAAACGGTGTATTAATTGAGGTATTATCTATTTCCTTTATTTCTCCACACATTGATTGAACGAAAAAAAATGGTATAGCAATTAATGGCATAGGGTCTAGACCTATGCGGTTGCAGTAGACTCGATCTAATACATAACTACTGTCCTCAGCAGCAGAAACAATGCGTTTTCCAATGTTCATTTTACATGCAGAGATGTTCAGTTGAATGAGAAGTGTTCAGGTACCTACCTAAGGTTAGGATAGTTTAGCCCGAGAGGTGAGCAGTGGATGCTGTAGTGCATTATGATTCCATAGATGAGTAAGGCTAAAGTCGCTTTACTAGACATTGTCCTGCTGAAAAAGAAATGATTACAAAGTTAGACGTGCGAAAGTTATCTACCATTTCCAAAGTCAGAGCGAGGAAAAACGAAATGAATGCACATTATTTTTTTTAGAATGGATAGGGTTTTCTTATATTTTGGAGAACAATACGCTTACAAAAATTATCCAAACTCCCCATCTATTCATCACTTAGTGCTTGCGAGTGCAACAGTGTCCCAATGCACCTCAAGTGTGTTGCCCCAAACATTCTAATGTGCCAAATATGACCTCCAAACATTACATCCAAACCTTCTAAAGTACTATAGCCTGTTGCTGTATTCTCGTTTGTGTGTGTAAAAGTTCAGAAAGCATCACGTACCTATTACCGTGTGGAGAGACAAGCTGGATGTGATCCGGTTGCGACTGCGACTGGGAGAGTGAGATAATCTCTCTCTCTCCCTTTCTCTCTTTTCTTGCTTCGTCTGTAAAGCGTCTCTGCCGCCTCCTGATGCTCCTTTAATGTGTCCAACCCTCCGTGCGCTCACACATAAAACGCGATTATCGGATCTCTGTATGCACACAACCCCAGGAGAAAGAGCCCACACGTTTGTCTTCACAGAGGAAACTTTTTGTTCTGAAGACCTGCTTGCATCGGCTTTTTTTAAATTCCTGAATCCAACAGCATGCCTTTTCACTGGTCACACTAGGGGATACTATCTACGTCATCGCCCCCATCCTCTCGGAATGTAACACTGTAGTACTTTTCCTTCCCCGTCAATGAGATGGCCCGAGTCATAAAGTGCATATGGATGTTTAGTTCAACCACGTAATTCTGGGACAATGCATGAACGCAAATATTTGTCAGCGTGACATATATAAGCCGTACGCTAAGTGAGGTCATTGTGCGTGGTTAATTTCAATACCTCAACCAAATGACTACAGTAAAATCGCCCCCGTCAAACTTAAAACCAACTTGACCAATCATTCAATTATGGCCATGTATTGTGAAAATGATCAAGGTCAAGTGCTTGCTTTGTGCCCCATCGCCCTTAGCGCACGACAGGTAATAGAGCGGGAGTTGTCCAGTACTCAGGTGCTGAAACCCTGGGCCTGGCAATGGTTGAATTGGCGTGTTTCAGCAAGACGACGTGAAAGGCATGTGGAGCTTGTTCCACAGAAACATTTGGTTTGAAACAGAAAAATAATAATTCAATTCTGACGACTGAATGTTTTCCTAAAATGTTTAAGGACTTCATAGCCTCCATGCATTCAATGCATTATGTACTCTATATGTACAAAGTATGTGGACACCACTTCAAATGAATGGCTTCGGCTATTTCAGCCACACCCGTTGCTGACAGGTGTATAAAATCGAGCACACAGCCATGCAATCTCCACAGACAAACATTGGCAGTAGAATGGCCCATACTGAAGAGCTCATTGACTTTCAAGGTGGCACTGTCATAACATGCCATTTTTCCAACAAGTCGGTTGGTCAAACTTCTGCCCGTGCTAGAGCTGCCCTGGTTAACTCTAAGTGCTATTATTGTGAAGTGGAAGCATCTAGCAGCATCAACGACTAACAGGACCGCCGAGTGCTGAAGCAGGTAGCGAGTAAAAATCGTCTGTCCTCGGGTGCAACACTCACTACCAAGTTCCAAACTGCCTCTGGAAGAAATGTCAGCACAAGAACTGTTCCTCGGGAGCTTCATGATATGGGTTTCCATGGCCGAGCAGCAGCCCACAAGCTTAAGATCACCACGCGCAATGTCAAGCGTCGGCTGGAATGGTGTAAAGCCTGCTGCCATTGGTCTCTGGAGCAGTGGAAACGTGCTCTTTGTAGTGATGAATCACGCTTCACCATCTGGCAGTCCGCCGGACAAATCTGGGTTTGGCAGATGCCAGGAAAACGCTACCTACCCCAATGCATAGTGCCAACTGTAAAGTTTGGTGGAGGATGAATAATGGTCTGGGGATGTTTTTCATGGTTCGGGCTAGTCCCCTTAGTTCTATTGAAGGGAAATCTTAATGCTACAGCATACATTCTAGATGATTCTGTGCTTCCAACTTTGTGGCAACTGTTTGGGGAAGGCCCTTTCCTGTTTCAGCATGACAATGACCCCTTGCACAAATCGAGGTGCATACAAAAATGGTTTGTCGACATCAGTGTCGAAGAACTTGACTGGCCTGTACAGATCCCTGACCTCAACCCCATCAAACATCTTTGGGATGAATTGGGATGAATTGGAATGCCGACTGCGAGCCAGGCCTAATTGCCCAAAATCAGTGCCCGACCTCACTAATGATCTTGTGGCTGAATGGAAGCAAGTCCCTGCAGCAATGTTCCAACATCTAGGGGAAAGCCTTCCCAGAAGAGTGGAGGCTGTTATAGCAGCAAAAGGGGGGGACCAAACTCCACATAAATTCCCATGATTTTGGAATGAGATGTTGGACGAGAAGGTGTCCTCATACATTTTGTCATGTAGTCCACCATTGGTTATTATCTGTTATGCACACGATGGAACGATAGAGTTGCTCAATAAGCCATAGAAGCATATGACATGTCTTTAGAAATGTAGCCTGTACAACTGCCTCAAATTATGTCTCAATGATACAAGGTTTACTTTCTTGTAATAGTGATCTTTTCCACAGATACACAAAAATGACATTCTATGACAAATTATCATGTTGTATGCAGTTTTTCCGATATTATAGATAGGGGTTGAATGGAATTTTATAACGGGACATAGGAATCAGTGGAAATGATCATGGAGTAGCAACATACCTTGTTTTATACCCAATCCCAAATTAACCCCTGAAATGACAAATATATAAACTTAAAAATATATATATAAATTGTCGTTTGTCAACCTGTTAAACTACTCTTCCATTGGCACATGTATTTTCAAGTGTCTTTGACAGTTGACCATCATTCATGAATGACCATTTCCTGTAAGTCTATTTCACGCGCGTGTCTGGATCATGTGTGGAATCTTTGGTGAATTATTCAGATGCCCAGCTCTGACGTCATGTGACGAACATTTCCCCAAACTCATGTACTTTTTTGTCTTTTTCAATGGGGAGATGATACGAAAAATTGCCCAGAAAAACGCTCCTTATATAAAGTGGTCGCTCCATGTGCTGAGCGAGCACTGCATCCAAGTGGTGATATGGAGTAAGTGCATCAGGATGAGAATGGAAGATCATGAACCATCCAATTTTGCAAACAGGATAAAATACTGACGATATATATACCTTTTCAGTTAGATCATATTCATGACTATTGCAGACACGTTGCCCTATGAATTCAATGTGTTAACAATTAAGTATAAGTATTCATAATAATTCCATGTACATAGACTATTTTGAACCACAGGAAGGGAACAGAAATATAGCTAAATATTTTCCCAGAAGGAACTTCACTTGTGGCAAGTCAGATAAGATATATATTAAAGCAACATTTACACATGACAGATTCAAATGATATAGGAGTCATGTACAAGAATAACATAAGTCACAAACAAATCTATCACAAGCTAATACTATGGATAAAGTTCACGATTACATGGCGACTGTAAACCTACCATAGCCATGACTACTGAGAATACCTTTTTTATCAAAAAGATATCAATTGCCGAAATATTGTCCCATTTTGGGCCCGGTGAAATCTAATAACAAGAACACAATCAATAACCAACCCATCATCATTTCCAAAGTGCAGGATGTGATGTCTGTCAGGAAGATTGATAAGGTTATTTATATCCCATAATTTCTGAGTCATGCCATAAAGTGTTTACACAGAGTGCTTCAGCTACTTCCTGTCATAATATGTGGCCACTCTGAAACCAACCCTTTCCCAGTTTGTTGACAAAGGTTTACTGTAAGTCACTCTGGATAAGAGATCCTGCTAAATGACCAAAATGTAAATGTGAAAATTTGTTCGGAATATCCACCAAATCATTAAGTGAAGCTAACGACCATTAGAACCATTCCCAGCTGAAAGGGCTAATTGAAGCTGCAGCTGGCTGTTGCAACCACATAAGCTTTTACTGCAATTAAGAACAAAACCTGACCACAATCTAGAAAACTTTGGATAAAACATTTGGATGATGTCAGCTTCAGATGAGTTTGATGACATTTTCTCTATTTTGTTTACAGCAAACACAGTGTTGTGTTTTTACAATGGCATACCCCTCACAAAAATATATCCTCTTTCCAGACTTTATTTGATGTGTACCCGACTCATAGAGTTTCACAGAGTGACTCAGATTTACTCAGGCCTTCTGATAGGATCCGAGTTTATACAGCTCTTCATAACATCCATACCTCATAAAAACTCCTTCTGTCCTTTGTGTGTAGTGCGATATTGGCTACAGAACTCATCATTGGCCCTTCACAATACTAGATCACCATGTCCACTGTTTGACCGAATGGGTACACAAACATTCTATCTGCTCAATCTCAATCTGTTAATGACTTTACGACACACATCCAGGATTAGGATCAATTAAACCAGGCCATTAGGGCATCTCTTATCATATTGAGTGAGCAGCCAGGGGTGACTGAAAAAGCACTTTGGACTCACCTGTAATAAGAACCACTTTCTGTTGACAATACTAATGACTCATTTATATAGGGTTGACAGGCACAACCTTTTATTTGTCAGTGGGCAAATATCTATCTCACTAGGGTGTGTGTGTGTGTGTGTGTGTGTGTGTGTGTGTGTGTGTGTGTGTGTGTGTGTGTGTGTGTGTGTGTGTGTGTGTGTGTGTGCAATTTATGCATGCGTTTCTTACAGCAGTGGGCTTTAATTAGATTTTGATTAAGACATTTTTCAAATAAAGCTTCAAAACATTTTCCATGGATGGACTATAGTGGTTTGATTGGCTTTAATGAAATATATTTAAAAGAAAAATAGGTATCAAAACAGGACACTCACCAATGACAAAACATTTACATTAAAGTCAAAGCAAAAACATAAACGAGGAATATATTCGAAAGCAACATTTAAATTAATTGTTCATTGCCATATGTTATGACAAACCCAGACTTGTTGCAAGCCCCTCAAATATCTGACATTGTGACATGAAATAATATACTTTACAGAAATGTTACTCCACCACTATTAACAGTAATGGCCCTCTAATGGTGCGTCTCATAAAGCGGAACATCCCACTTACAGTTAATTTCATAATTCATTTTAGTCATTTAGCAGATGGTCTAGAGAGCAGTTAACAGTTAGGCTAATGGTTATTAGGGTCGACAGACAGGAAATACAGACATGACATGCAAAACATTTAAAGAGTTGGTATTATTATTTAGGCTTAGGTTTAGGTTTACTTGACCATATTGGTACATATGCAGAAACATTCATAAAATGGATATGATCAGCCTAACTATATGGACAGCGAATCATCAATAAATTATTACTCATAAACAACAAATTAGCATACCACCAAATTAATAAATATGCATATAATGTCTTTAGTGAGTGTCTTTAGAGAGTGCCATTTGCCTAGCTCAAGGGGTTCTTGCCAAGAAAGATGTCTGATTGTCTTGCAGTGTGGCTTGTTGCAATAGAGTGTTGCCTTGGAATCCTCAGATCATACTGCCTCTGTGTAGGGGTTAGGAACTCGTGCAGTGGATTGGTGGTCATGCAGGGGCACTTTAAAAGTCTCGACTGTGGCTTCATCTCATCTGCTCTCCAAAGATGGGAGCGAGTTGTAGCAATGATGCAACAGCATCGTCTCTGAATGCACTCTAAGTCCTCAGAGAGACACTTTGGAAGGCCGGCCCACACTGGCGAGTCATAATCCATGATTTGTCCAACGAAGGTCAGGGATGCCTGCAGTAGGACTTCAGTAGGGAGGCCGGCTCGTCTTGCTACACTTAGTTCCTATGTTTAACCTTTTTTTAGGATATGACTGACGTGCTCTTCCAAGTCAGCTGACACCAAGCAGGTGCACGGTCTCCGCACGCTCAAATGGGTGGCCATTTACAGCAACCGCTGGTGGAGAGGCCTTGTCAGTAGCCCTAAAGCTGATAACCATATCCTTGGTTTTCTTTTTCGTTCACATACAGTACAGGCAGTTGGTTTTTACCCACTCAGCCACTACATTGACGGCTGCTTGTGTTTGGCCTGGTAGCTTGCCAGGAAGCAACTCTGTGGGTGTGAAGTCATTAGCATACAGGACAGGTTGGACGCTGCTTGGGAGGGATGGAGTTTAGGGTGTTCATGCATAGCACAAACGATGGGGGGGGGGGGGGGCAGCTGGGGGGAGAACCACACCTGGACGGACTGGCTGTGAGTTAGAAAGGCATGTTCTCGATCTCACTGTCTGCTTGCTGTTGATAGTGAGCGGGACTCCCCATGCTCTGCTAGAGTGAGGAGGAGCTGGCCATGGTCTATGGTGTCAAATGCTCTGAAAAAGTCTATAAAGGTTACATGAACATCCTGCTTTGGCACTTAGTTTGAGGCGTTGTGCCACTCCTGTAGGAGCTGAATGAGAGCACTGTTGACCTGTTCTTCACAGTCTTGTGAAGACTTGACGACACGAGCAGTCTCCTTCTCCAGTATGTCATGTAGCAACCCCTCAAAGATTTTTCCCATGAGGAGAGAGATTTGCCTGTACTCTTGGGGGAAGGTGGGGTTGCTCTTCTTAGGCACAGCACAGATTATATAGCATTTCCATTGAGAGGGGAAGTTCATAAATTCACGATATGGCACAGTACTGGTGCAAGCTCCTCATGGCAGGTTTTCAGGAACCAGGGAGGGATCTCTTCGGGAAGTCTGCAGACTTCTGCCCATTCAGACGCTTCAGCAGTGTTAATTTCGTCAACAAAAAGATTGACTAAAATATTTGTCTAACACCTATTTTTCTGTGGCAATTGAAGAGACTATAACTGACTAATAAGACCCAGAAGAAACTATAACTAAACTCTCTTACCTCCCCATAACTAACCAGTCACAACCAGCCTCCTAGTTAGCTACCCTTCACCTAGATAAGAAATACAAACTTCTTTACGAAATTAAAAACTATAGCAGCATTGTTTATTAGTAACCATTTTACATTCATAAAGCATACCGCGGGCTGTTCTAAAACTAGGCTACTTGCAAACGGGACCGTTAACCATTTGTTTAGGCTGTACATTTTTCAGTCATGATCCCTCATTACCTAGCTATAGCTAACAACCTGGGGCATGTTCAGCAGGAAGCAACGTTTTGGTACGTTCTGATAGAAATATACTATATAGAACAAACATGCCTCACTGACATGTTGAATAAGCAATAATGTCAGCTCTGTTCATGAAATTTCTATCTGCAATTAAGGGGATAATTAAATAAATAAAATAATTATATAGGGTTATATTCCTATAATAAGTGTAACAATTATTACAATTAACCATTGTTACATTGTACTTACAGTGTAGGCCACAGTTGAAGTTGGAAGCTTACATACACTTAGGTTGGAGTCATTAAAATAATTTTACAACCACTCCACACATTTCTTGTTAACAAACTATAGTTTTGGCACGTCGGTTAGGACATCTAGTGCATGACACAAGTAATTTTTCCAACAATTGTTTACAGACAGATTATTTCATTTATAACTCACTGTATCACAATTCCAGTGGGTCAGAAGTTTACATACACTAAGATGATTGTGCCTTTATACAGCTTGGACAATTCCAGTAAACGTTGTCAGGGCTTTAGAAACTTCTGATAGGCTAATAGACATAATTGGAGTCAATTGGAGGCGTACCTGTGGATGTATTTCAAGGCTTACCTTCAAACTCAGTGCCTCTTTGCTTGACAACATGGGAAAATCAAAAGAAATCAGCCAATACCTCAGAAAAAAAACTGTAGACCTCCACAAGTCTGGTTCATCCTTGGGAGCAATTTCCAAACGCCTGAAGGTACCACATTCATCTGTACAAACAATAGTACGCAAGTATAAACACCATGGGACCACGCAGCCGTCATATCACTCAGGAAGGAGGCGCGTTCTGTCTCCTAGAGATGAGTGCAAATCAATCCGAGAACAACAGCAAAGGACCTTGTGAAGATGCTGGAGGAAAAAGTATCTATATTCACAGTATAAACAAGTCTATATTGACTTAACCTGAAAGGCCGCTCAGCAAGGAAGAAGCCGCCATAAAATAGCCAGACTACGGTTTGCAACTGCATGGGGACAAAGATCGTACTTTTTGGAGAAATGTCCTCTGTTCTGATGAAACAAAAATAGAACTGTTTGGCCATTGGAGGAAAAAGGGGGAGGCTTGCAAGCCAAAGAACACCATCCCAACCGTGTGAAGCACTGGGCTGGCAGCATCATACTGTGGGGGTGCTTTGCTGCAGGAGGGACTGGTGCACCTCACAAAATAGATGGCATCATGTGACAGGAAAATTATGTGGATATATTGAAGCAACACCTCAAGACATCAGTTAAAGCTTGGTCACAAATGGGTTTTCAAAATGGACAATGACCCTAAGCATACTTCCAAAGTAGTGGAAAAATTGCTTAAGGACAACAAAGTCAAGGTATTGGAGTGGCCATCACAAAGCCCTGACCTCAAACCTATATAACATTTTTTGGGGAGAACTGAAAAACCGTGTGCGAGCAAGGAGGCCTACAAACCTGACTCAGTTACACCAGCTCTGTCATGAGAAATGGGACCAAATTCACCCAACTTATTGTGGGAAGCTTGTGGAAGGCCCGAAACGTTTGACACAAGTTAAACAATTTAAAGGCAATGCTACCAAATACTAATTGAGTGTATGTAGACTTCTGACCCACTGGGACTGTGATGAAAGCAATAAAAGCTTAAACAAATCACTCTCTCTACTATTATTCTGACATTTCACATTCTTAAAACAAAGTGGTGACCTAACTGACCTAAGACAGGGAATTTTTACTAGGATTAAATGTCAGGAATTGTGAAAAACTGAGTTTAAATGTATTTAAGGTGTATGTAAACTTCCGACTTCAACTGTATGTAGGGTTACTTAGGGTTAGGGTTAGTGCTAAGGTTAGGGTTACTGCTGTAAGTACATTGTAATTCATTGTAGCAATGATTCATTACAATACCAGTTACACTGTAATTACAGGAGTAGGTCACTGTATTTAAAGTGTTGCCAAAGTCTGCTACTTTTGTAGATCCGTTGTTCACATGGATTTAAAAATAAAATAATGTATTAGGCCTAAATGGCTCAACGGGAGCAGACAGGGAGAATCAATGGGGAGCCCGGTGGATTTTGAGAAGATTGGTCCTTGGCCCTTGTAGCAAAATATGTAACCAACCTCTTCCCCACTCAAACAGTATAAAAAGGCAGTTCGAACAAGGGATAATCCGATATTAGGCTACTGCCAGTAGGAGGCGATATAGCACCAGTTTTGGAGAGATATAATTGTATTCATCTTTCATAAACAAATCACATGAAACCACACACACCGTACACAGACGCATTTCTGGTTCAAATGACAATGACTTCTCCCTTTCAATATATATATATATATATATATATATATATATATATATATATATATATTATTATATAAGGGGGTTTATTCAAGGGGGTGAGGGGGGTGATCATCCTGTGATGATCATCCTACCATCTCGACACCGGTCTGTAGGGTTGGTATCTCCAGCTACGGCGTCATTCCCTGGAGTCAGGTCGGCCATGTTGTAGTGGGGGTGGATGCGGGCTGGCGTAAGTTTAGAGGTAGGAAGTGTATCTACAGGAACTGGGTTACTTTTGACGACTTCTTTTGTCATCATGTCGCTGGACACATTTCGCTGGGGTTTTATGCATTGAATTTCTGTCTGTGTCAGCCCCTTTTAATAATTTATTTTCTTCAACATTCGTCTGGCTTTGATTTAAATTCCTTGTTTTTTTTTCATTCACCGAGCACAAAAACGATTGAGAAAGGCTGATGATTTGTTGCAGGGAGTCGGGATGGGGGCGACTGTGATTTCCATGTTGGAATACTAGCTGATTTTGCGTCGAACCCAGAAATAAATTGGAAATACAAACACAGGCGCATGTGGCACAAGAGCGTGGATTTCTAAAAGGTAAGATTGTTTATCATGATAAAAAACAAAAAAACAAGTTGACGATCCAAATAGTCATGGTAGGCCTACCAGCCCTCTATGGTCGATTTTTCAAGGCATTGTCTGCACATCATTTTTCTGACCCCTACGAATAGCGGTCAATAGCCTATTATTAAAGTTACATGACAATCTTAGTGTGATAAGTTCCAATTCGTTTTTGGAGATACGCTTCACAGGCCTAAGTGTAGTTCACAATAAGGCTATCTCTGGTCTGAGCCTGTAATTTAAGTTGTATTTGTAGGCTATGGCTTGAGTTTCCGTAAAGCCTGCACCCCTTTCTCAAACCCCGACAATCGTTTCTCGATGGCAATCGAGTGTCCGATATTTCGAGACGACTGCTCCAATACCGAACACATGGAACAGTTAGCTGAAGAAGCAACAAATGTAGCATTGTCTGGACTCTTGTCACCGCATGGCCATGTTCAAATGTAACAAATCCTAGTCTTGATTGTCCTGAAGATTGCTGACAGGTAATTAAGTTAAAGCAACTGTACGGAATGTGATTGGTAAATTGAAGATGTGCATTGCAAGCTACACGTAGTCCATTCCTACACGATTTCCAGTAATGCGAGTGAAGAAATTAATTACCTCAAATTCAATTTCGGCATAGGCCCACACTAATCATCCCAGAATGCAAATACCGAGGTTCAATTGGTAGAAGGGGATAGAGTACTACCTCTTAAAAGAATACCAACTCCACACCACCCTATGTTAAAAATATCTGAGGCATATGCTTGAGCTTGTAAAACGTCCAAATACACCAACAGATGTTTGGAGCGATGTCAGTTCAATGGAGAGAACTACTGACTGACTATCGTTGCAGGGATAAAATACTATGTCTGAAAGGTCCAAGGCCTTTAAGCATTGTTATGTCTACTGTCGTCCTCAGGATTCAGAGCAACCTAGACATTACCAAAGCCCCAAATGTGACCCCGTAGGCTAGAACCTATTCATGAATACACTGATGCACCCTCTTGGAGGAACCAACATTAGCTTAACGTCCACTAGCATTCACTGTGTGTTGCTCTGTGATATTGGTTGCATTTAATGTTATAGTACAGAAATGACCCGGTATATAGGTTACCTAAGGCACAACATGGTAACCGCACAGTAATAACAAATGCCTTACAAAAGATTTACAACCAAACTGATTGAGAAGCCACTGTGATAGAAGGACGAGAACATCAGTCACATACAGTAGGTCATGACTTGAGAGACATGGGTCTGATTCTCTAGAGACTGTCAGTGGGAATGAGGACATTTCACACCCACGCCAGTGCCTTACAGCGAGAACGTCAGCTGGATCTGGGACAGAAGTATTGATGAGTTGTGAATAGCATGTGAATAACGCCGAGTGGGCTTGCCTTCTATGAGCTTTTAGTAAACTGTTCCAGCTGGGAGATGGGAGAGCTGGGCCGTATGTATATTAGACACCAATGAAAGAAATTTGACTGAAATAGGGACGGACTACCTGAACTTCAATAAGCTACTGTATTTTTCAGTTGCTACGTTTTACTCTATTGAATATGACCCTGAACCCGTGGCGATGCCAGGCCAATGGTAGTGTCTGTCTGTCGTAGCTACATATAACATAGAGATAATTGTTGAGTGTGGAACCAAGGATATTGGGGGAACTTCTCTTTACATCAGGGAGCTAATTGCTGAAGGAAGTAGCGTAGGATGTAGCTTAATCTTACCATCCCTACTTCAATACCATGCAGCCAGTAAGTGACGTCAAGCTACAGTTGTGTACATTGGTGTGACTGAACACAAGCTGTGTTCGAATACTCATACTAACCATACTATTTGTGACACAAATTGAGCATGTGGTATGCTTATTAGACGTAGTATGGATATAGTTAGTATGCCAAAAGTTCCCGGATGTCGTACTACATTCGTCAAAATACAAAGTATACAAGCAATGGGACACTATTTCACGTTTTTGGATTTGAAGAAAATAGTGGAGAAATATGCAGCCACATTCCGACGAGAGTGGATACAAATTTGTTGACAAATGTTAAGAAAAGGTTGAGCAATGTAATAAAGTAATGACTTTTCAAATAAATTACTTTACACATTAGGTTGGCTGACAATTTGTTAGCTACGCTGTCCTTATGAACAGCATAGCATATCATTACAGCAATATGTACCCAGGTGTGTTAGCTACCTCCTGTAACTTTAGTTGGCTACTAATACATCAAACTTGCCACTATATTTACTTTATTCTATTTAACTACCCAAAGTTTATTGACTTGATTATTCACGTCATTCATAGCTTAGTAAGTGGTTTAGAGGTTCGGGTGTGTTTGTAAATTCGCTCTGGCTATCTAGTCTGATTTCAGAGCTATCTTATCTGGCTGTGGCAGAGCGCAGAAGAACTGATGAATTTACGAATGCTCAACACCCATTAAATATGACCTGTGTCAGTAAATGTCAGCAAAAAAAGCGTAATTAAATTGTTGCCAGCAGCACAGTTCGAGTAACCAATGCTCTGGATAACATAAAAACAGCCTAACCAGCTCTACTAGGGCAAGTTAAATGGTCAGTGAGGTGTTCTCTCATTTGTGTCTGGAAGTAGCTAGCCAGTTAGCTTGGGGGCTTGACTGCGGTTGTGAGGTCAGAACGCTCTGACAAAACCACTGTGCGTTCAGAGAGCGGAAAGCTCTGAATTTACGAACAGACAATCTGACAACTACCTGAATTTACGAATGCCCAGAGCACACTCTGGCACTCCAGATTGAGTTTATGAACACACCTGAAGTCGAGCTAGTAATTTGTTTTGCTAACAAGCTAGCAAGAGGTTGCATAGCAACAGCATCAACTTCCGGGAGACAGAGTACGCTCAACTGAAAGGATACCGTTTGTTTACAATATACTCAAATTAATTAATAGTATACAGTATGTTAGTATGGGTATTCAAACACAGCTACAGTGTTTTAAGGAAGGGTTAGTAATGGTGGTGATGTCACTGAAGTCACCACAGCACACATTGGCAGTCAGCGCAAATCCTGAGAAGTAGGTGTTGATAGTTTAAATAGTTTTTCTCTGGCTGTTACTGTAAAAAAAATGGAAGGTGTGTGGTCACCTGCTCCTACACACTCAAGATTGACTACTGTATTGGCAGACGCAGCCAGGTATTCTGTGATGCTGGCAGCCTTGCACAGCTCCAAAGGTGGAGAGATGTTCTAATTCTAATAGTAGGCTACGTGGTTTTTGAACATCATAACACACACTATACTTGCATCCTTAATAATCATGGCAACATGTATACTACCTCTTCATTTCAAATTCATGTTTGGCCTTGTCTTGCATGCCATGTAAGAGACTACATTAAGGCCGAATTCTGTAATTATGCTGATAGAATAAGTCACCAATGTAAAGTGATGTTCCAACTTCCATACTTTTAAAATATTTATTGTTTGATATTGTAAGACTGCAGTTTCCAATGGCCAGTTTAAGCCTTGGCATTGGAGGAATGCGGAGGAAGACGCAGCATCTGTTGGAGATTTAAAGCATGGTAAGCTCTAAGGACCCTCCCTGTCTACAGCCATGGTGTCAGCTGCTAACAGCTGTCCGTCCAGAAGGCGGGGCTACTCCCATACCCCTGGTTGCCGTGGAAACTTCCCCCATCACGCTCCTTCTTCATTCATTCAAACATAAGAGATGGTTCTTCTTGCGTTATACAGTGGGCACGTTTCCGTTGACCCAGGTTTATTTGATAAAAGCATTGTCACCATATATATCACGCAAGGAGACCCATCTCTTATTGACGTGTAATGGAAAAGGCAGATATAGGATACATTTTCTAAAGATCGACAATCTTTGTCCGTTCGACAGTGTTGGATAATCTATTTTTGTCTAACTTTCTTTATTGCGACAAATGATGATGGGAACGCTGTTTTTCGAATAAATTATGATCGCCGAATACTTTTGAAGATAAGCGGGACACGTGATGTAATCACTTAACTATAAGCTACACTCCACATTTTATTCTGAATGACCACTGCTAGCAAAATAAAATGTAACAAAAATACATTTATATTTGCAGGACAAGGATTGTCCTGACTGAAGAGTGTCTGAATAAGTTTCACCATCCAATTATTTCTGATCTACAGGAGTGCAAGTTTCACCATTGCAGGGACTGTGGCGATACGTTGGCACTTGAGAATTATTTGAGTATCGCAAATAATAGTCAATTATTGCATTCTATAGGTGCTTGCTTTTCGCAGGCTACCTGAGACATGATCGGAGGGATAGCTTACATACAGTCGGCAATTTATTAATGTGAAATTTGCCTAAATGGGTAATGAAAACACTTCAACCACTACACTTTTATTCAACACTATGTTTTCTTTTGGTGTGACTTCCAGCTGTTTTTATCGACACAACAGTTTAATGGAAACGCACACTAGCAGGCAATTGTGGCATCTATTTTCTAAGCATTCTAAATGGCAACAAGAAATCCCTGGACAAGTTAATAGAAACAAAGCTATTGTGTCAATTAGGGCTGTTACGGTGACCGTGCGGTCACGAGTCATGGTGCTAGTCAAATTTCACGTGACCGCTTAGTCAGGGTAATTAGGCTTCCCCATGTGTTGATGCTGCGGATGGTCATTAGTAGCCTACCAAACTTTCTAACTGCCTGGTACTCAGTACTCGATTGTCCCTCTAATCACACTGACATCCTAGGCCTACTATATTATGAACTTTCCTAATATTATGAACATTGCTTTGCTTTACAGCAGGAGTATAGCTTACCTGGCAGGCATAAAAATTAACCATGGGAAAGGTGTCCTCCATTCTCTATTTAAGTGCATAGATGACATGTATTTTTTTCTAATGCCCTTGTTCTGAGGCAGGTGCATGATAATGGTCCATTCTAAATCAAAACTGATACACATATTATTTAGTATATGTAAATACAACATTAAATTAACTTCTCTAGTGTAGGGGGCAGCATTTGAAATTTTGGATGAAAAGCATGCCCAAATTAAACTGCCATCTACTTAGGCACAGAAGATAGGATATGCATATAATTAGTAGATTTGGATAGAAAACACTCTAAAGTTTCCAAAACTGTTAAAATAATGTCTGAGTATAACAGAACTGATTTGGCAGGTGAAAACCTGAGAAAAATCCATTCAGAAAGTAGGATTTCTTTTTTTTGTCGTTTTCTATTCAATGCCATTACATTATCCATTGACTTAGGACTCAAATTGCAGTTCCTATGCCTTCCACTAGATGTTAACAGTCTTTAGAAATTGTTCCAGGCTTGTATTCTGAAAAATGAGGGAGTAAGAGCAGTCTGAATTAATGGACCCTGCCGTGACACAGAGCTTTTTCATGCGCACGACCGAGAGAGTGCCTTTCTTGTTTACCTTTTATATTGACAACGTTATTGTCCGGTTGAAATATGATCGATTATTTAGGCTAAAAGCAACCTGAGGTTTGAATATAAACATCGTTTGACATGTTTCTATGAACTTTACGGATATCATTTGGATTTTTTTGTCTGCATGTTGTGACTGCGTTTGAGCCTGTGGAATACTGAAGAAAACGTGTGAACAAACCGGAGGTTTTCGGATATAAAGAGAGACTTTATCGAACAAAAGGAACATTTATTGAATAAATGAATGTCTTCTGAGTGCAAACATATGAAGATCATCAAAGGTAAGTGATTAATTTGATCTCTATTTCTGACTTGTGTAACTCTTCTACTTTGCTGGTTACTGTTTGTAATGATTTGTCTGCTGGGCTATGTTCTCAAATAATTGTAAGGTATGCTTCCGCCGTAAAGCATTTTTGAAATCTGACACTGTGGTTGGATTCACAAGAAGTTCATCTTTAAACCTATTTAAAATAGTTGTCTTTTCTGAATTTTTATAATGAGTATTTCTGTATTTGAATTTGGCGCTCCGCAATCTCACTGGGTGTTGGTCAGGTACCCTAGAGAGGTTAAGAATAGTCTGATGGGTGACAATATTAGCCTATCACCTGTGAATGATGTATTATTACTGATTAATGATGCCCAGCTTGTGCATTCAGGCAAGAAACAGCGCATACCTTTTTTTGTCGCCATTTTCAAATCATAGTCGCACACCTTGTATCCTAGCCCATAGGCCTACAGTGCCTTCGGAAAGTATTCAGACCCGTTGACTTTTCCAGATGTTGTTATATTACAGCCTTATTCTAAAATGGATTAAATAACTAAAAATATCCTCAGCAATCTACACAAAATACCCCATAATGACAAAGTGAAAACGGGTTTTTAGACATAGAAATACCTTATTTATATACAGTACCAGTCAAAAGTTTGGACACCTACTCATTCAAGGGTTTTTCTTTATTTTAATTTTTTCTACATTGTAGAATAATAGTGAAGTTATCATAACTAGGAAATAACACACATGGAATTATGTAGTAACCAAAAAAGTGTTAAACAAATAAAAATATACTTTACATTTTAGATTATTCAAAGTAGCCACCCTTTGCCTTGATGACAACTTTGCACAATCTTGGCATTCTCTCAACCAGCTTCACCTGCAATGCTTTTCCAACAGTCTTGAAGGAGTTCCCACATATGCTGAACACTTGTTGGCTGCTTATCCTTCACTCTGCGATCCAACTCATCCCAAACCATCTCAATTGGGTTGAGGTCGGTTGATTGTGAAGGCCAGGTCATCTGAGGCAGCACTCCATCACACTCATTCTTAGTCAAATAACCCTTACACAGCCTGGAGGTGTGTTGGGTCATTGTCCTGTTGAAAAACAAATTATAGTGGGACTAAACGCAAACCAGATGGGATGGGGTATCGCTGCATAATGCTGTGGTAGCCATGCTGGTTAAGTGTGCCTTGAATTCTAAATAAATAACCTACACTGTCACCAGCAAAACACCATCACACCTCCTCCATGCTTCAAGGTGGGAAACACACAAGCGGAGATCATCCATTCACCTACTCTGCGTCTCACAAAGACACAGCGGTTGGAACCAAAAATCTAAGGACAGATTTCCACCGGTCTAATGTCCATTGCTCGTGTTTCTTGGCCCAAGCAAGTCTCTTCTTCTTATTGGTGTCCTTTAGTACTGGTTTCTTTACAGCAATTCGACCACGAAGGCCTGATTGGGGAGGCAGGTAGCCTAGTGTTTAGAGCGTTGGGCCAGTAACCGAAAGGTTGCTAGATCAAATCCCTGAGCTGACAAGGTAAAAATCTGTTGTTCTGCCCCTGAACAAGGCAGTTAACTGGTAACTCTAATTAACTTATCTACTGCCACAGAGGTAGCTGGTTGAGTGAATGTCAAGAGTGTGTAAAGCTGTCATCAAGGCAAAGGGTGGCTGCGTGGACAAATATAACACTTTTTTGGTTACTACATGATTCCATATGTGTTATTTCATAGTTTTGATGTCTTCACAATTATTCTACAATGTAGAAAATATTAAAAGTACAGAAAAAGACTGGAATGAGTAGGTGTGTCCAAACTTTTAACTGGAACTGTAAGTATTCAGACCCTTTGCTATGAGACTTGAAATTGAGTTCAGGTGCATGCTGTTTCCATGGATCCTTGATATTTCTACAACTTGATTAGATCAACCTGTGGTAAATTCAATTGATTGGACATGATTTTCAAAGGCACACATCTGTCTATATAAGGTCCCACAGTTAACAGTGCATGTCAGAGCAAAAAACAAGCCATGAGGTTGAAGGAATTGCCCGTAGAGGTGCGAGACAGGATTGTGCCGAGGCACAGATTTGGGGAAGGGTACCAAAACATTTCTGCAGCATTGAAGGTCCCCAAGAACACAGTGGCCTCAATCATTCTTAAATGGAAGAAGTTTGGAATCACCAAGACTCTTCCTAGAGCTAGACGCCCAGCCAAACTGAGCAGTCAGGAGAGAAGGGCCTTGGTCAGGGAGGTGACCAAGAACCCGGTAGTCACTCTGACAGAGCTCCAGAGTTCCTCTGTGGAGATGGGAGAACCTTCCAGAAAGACAACCATCTCTGCAGCACTCCACCAATTAGGCCTTTATGGTAAAGTGGCCAGATGGAAGCCACTCCTCAGTAAAAGGCACATGACAGCCCACTTGGAGTTTGCCAAGAGACACCTACAGACAAGGTTCTCTGGTCTGATGAAACCAGGATTGAACTCTTTGGCCTTAATGCCAAGCGTCACATCTGGGGGAAACCTTGCACTATCCCTACAGTAAAGTATGGTGGTGGCAGCATCATGCTGTGGGGATGTTTTTCAGGGGCAGGTACTGGGAGACTAGTCAGAATTAAGGCAAAGATGAACAGAGTAGTACAGAGAGATCCTTGATGAAAACCTGCTCCAGAGCGCTCAGGACCTCAGACTGGGGCGAAGGTTCCCCTTCCAACAGCACAACGACCCTAAGCACACAGCCAAGACGACGCAGGAGTGGCTTCGGGACAAGTCTCTGAATGTCCTTGAGTGGCCTAGCCAGAGCCTTGATTTGAACCTGATTGAACATCTCTGGAGAGAACTGAAAATAGCTGTGCAGCAACACTCCCCATCCAACCTGACAGAGCTTGAGAGGATCTGCAGGGAAGAATGGGAGAATCTCACCAAATACAGGTGCGACAAGCTTATAGCGTCATACCCAAGAAGATTTGGCTGTAATTGCTGCCAAAGAAAAGTGCTCCAACAATGTGCTGAGTAAAGGGTCTGAAAAAAAAAAAAAGCTAACATTTCTAAACTTGTTTTTGCTTTGTCATTATGGGGTAATGTGTGTAGATTGAGGGGGGGGGAAATAATGTAATACATTTTAGAATAAGGTTGTAACCTAACAAGATGTGGAAAAAGTCAAGGGGTCTGAATCCAACGTCACAGTATATGTTCGCCAATTAACTTCAAATTAAGCACATTAACCTGCTTTATAACCGGCGTAGAGCTTAACTGGCAGACATAGCTGCACGTGAGTTTCATGTTTGGGAAAGATGATTTTCCCGCTAATTGATTGCATTTTGGAACATTTGCGCTTATAGCCTACTGCCATGTGCTCATTGCTGCGCTTATAATGTGAAAAAATTGCCTAACATTTTATCAACATTTTTAAGCTAAATGATCAGCCTCATTTCTTTTAAATTGTTTTTTTTTAATGCTGGGTGGTTGTATTAATTTGGGATCTATTGCATCCCACAACTGTAGCAGAGTATGTTTCGAATATTTATTTATCGCACAGGAGGACAAGTTAAACAATAGAATAGGTCAACGTATGTACTATGGTGGATAGTAGATTGACATAGGCTAGTGCTTTTGCTGTTCGTTAGGCCTACTCATCATGTTGGCTGAAGAAAAGTAGGCTAAATGTGGACAGTTCTATCTTCAATATGCACCTAGGAATTCGATAAGGGGGACTCGAGCGGTTGCGTCCCCGATGTTTCTGTCTTCATTCACTTATAGCCTACTCCTTAGCTGAAATTCCTGCGAGAAGAACCCGATCATGTGACGGGCATTGGCGACATCTGAGAGAGCCATGTGAGTGAGAGGTGCTTCGGAGCACGGCAGCTGGGAGAAGGGAATTATAATTAGCCTATTATATTCAGCCCAAGGGCACAACGGCCACTTTGGCCTCAAAAGGCTTGGATTTTTTTTTAGGGGGCATTACAGCCACACAAGTGGGATGCCGCGGGGAAATTTGAGTCCTGATGAGAATATTATCAAGTGCTTGTCAAATTGTGAGAGGCTGATGAAGAGTGTGCAGATTGCAACTTTTTTTCATATCATCGTTAAAGTCCCATCATGTAGCCTTAGAATGTATTAAACATCAACAGCCATATGGCATAGCCATATCAGGGTCTAACATAAGGACAACTCCTTAACAAGAGTATGTTCTTCTGAAATAGAATACATTTTCTTCATGTCATGTTTCTTTAGACCTGTCTAAAATAAAGAATGGACTTATTGCGAATGTGTAGGCTATATTAAATGGATTTATTAGAATTTTTAAATGTAGATGTTCCAAAGGTCTGCATCAGTGGCTTGTAAAAGCTATGCGTGGAAGCCAGGAGATGCTAAATGTGTTTGTTAATTAACGGTCAATTACCGCGAGACCGGCAGTTTATTTGCATGACAATCACTGGCTGACAAAATGTCGTAACCACCACAGCCCTAGTGTCAATCAATGTTCCCATTGGTCACTGACTGATATTTAGTGTACATTATGTAATTTCACCTGCACCATTCATTATTGTCAGGCATCAGCTTTATGTCTAAGTTACCTTGTTCGGTAACAGTAGCCATGACCCAGAACAACAAGGTTGACTGATATCCATCAGCTAACCAGTTTGTCTGTTTGTTTGTGTCCTATTCCTTCTCTCTCTCTCCCTCGCTCTCACTCTCTGTCCTTGGTAGGAAGAGCACATAGAGGTGTCATTGAGATGGCCTCTTGGCTGTACTGAATGTGTGTATTCATCAGTGAGTTTCCTTAGTGCGCACACTAATTTGTGTGTGTACGTGTGCTTGTGTGTAGACTTTGAGCATGCGTTTTTGTGCGTGCGCGTGTTTCTGCCTGCCTGCGGTCCTCTCAGTGAAAGCCACAGCAGGTGGCCTGGAGCAGAAAGGCCCGGCGGAAGGAAGTCTGGGCCAGAGTGATCTGTCCATTTCTCACTGACCATCCCAACACTCCCTCCATTTCAGAGCAGTCAGCACAGGGGGATTCATGTCCCTATGAGTTCTAGTCTGGGTGCCAGTCTGTTTCTGCTCTCTTGCCAACTCCCCATGGAACTGTAATGTAAAACAATGTCATCAATGGAGTTAGTCCCAGATCTGTTTGTTCTTGCTATCGGTCTAGTCCTCAAACAGCTCTACTTGCTATGCAATCATGCCATTTTCATCACGATGGGGAGAATCCTAACTGAGTTTTCAATTAGTCATGTATTGTTGGGGCAGCAGGGTAGCCTAGTGGTTAGAGCGTTGGACTAGTAACCGGAAGGTTGCAAGGTTGTCGTTCTGCCCCTGAACAGGCAGTTAACCCACTGTTCCTAGGCCGTCATTGAAAATAAGAATTTGTTCTGAACTGACTTGGTTAAATATATATATTTTTAAGTATAAACATTTAGTAAAAACATTTGTGGAAGTTAGGATTCAACTTATCTAGCGGAAGTCTGATGCAGAACTCCCAGAGAAGGGTGAAGTTGCCCCTAGATGGTGATCTTTGGTCAGTTTCACATTTTCCACACTCTAGATACAGTATGTACTGACCCTAGATATGTACCTATGGGAAATGTCACCCCAGAGCCAGAACTCCAGGCTGTTTAATGGTGAATGAACATGTCTCCGCTCACCTCCATGTTATCAGCCCAGGACCTTTTCATGAAGCTTGTGTGGAATGTCCAGTTCTTTCCCACTGTCAGGAAAGAATGAGCCGGAGCGTGGAGGATACGATATTACACAGAACCTTCATTCCACTGCAGTCTACAGTCGTGGCCAAAAGTTTTGAGAATGACACAAATATAAATTTTTACAAAGTCTGCTGCCTCCGTTTGTATGATGGCAATTTGCATATACTCCAGAATGTTATGAAGAGTGCAAGTCCCTCTTTGCCATGCAAATGAACTGAAACCCCCAAAAACATTTCCACTGCATTTCAGCCCTGCCACAAAAGGACCAGCTGACTTCATGTCAGTGATTCTCTCATTAACACAGGTGTGTTGACGAGAGAGTGTTGACGAGGACAAGGCTGGAGATCACTTTGTCATGCTGATTAAGTTTGAATAACAGACTGGAAGCTTCAAAGGGAGGGTGGTGCTTGGAATCATTGTTCTTCCTCTGTCAACCATGGTTACCTGCAAGGAAACAAATGCCGTCATCATTGCTTTGCACAAAAAGGGCTTCACAGGCAAGGTTATTGCTGCCTGTAAGATTGGACCTAAATCAACCATTTATCGGATCATCAAGAACTTCAAGGAGAGCGGTTCAATTGTTGTGAAGAATGTTCAGGGCACCCAAGAAAGTCCAGCAAGCGCCAGGACCGTCTCCTAAAGTTGATTCAGCTGCGGGATCAGGGCACCACCAGTACAGAGCTTGCTCAGAAACGGCAGCAGGCAGGTGTGAGTGCATCTGCACGCATAGTGAGGCAAAGACTTTGGAGGATGGTCTGGTGTCAGGCAGGGCAGCAAAGAAGCCACTTCTCTCCAGGAAAAACATCAGGGACAGACTGATATTCTGAAAAAGGTACAGGGATTGGACTGCTGAGGACTGGGGTAAAGTCATTTTCTCTGATGAATCCCTTTTCCGATTGTTTGGGGCATCCAGAAAAAAAGCTTGTCCGGAGAAGACAAGGTGAGCGCTACCATCAGTCCTGTGTCATGTCAACAGTAAAGCATCCTGAGACCATTCATATATGGGGTTGCTTCTCAGCCAAGGGAGTGGGCTCACTCACAATTTTGCAAACACATCCTCCGAGCGCAACTTCTCCCAAACATCCACGAACAGTTTGGTGACAAATAATGCCTTTTCCAGCATGGTGGGCACCTTGCCATAAGGCAAAAGTGATAACGAAATGGCTCGGGGATCAAAACATAAATATTTTGGGTCAATGGCCAGGAAACTCCCCAGACCTTAATCCCATTGAGAACTTGTGGTCAATCTTCAAGAGGCGGGTGGACAAACAAAAACCCACAAATTCTGACAAACTCCAAGCATTGATTATGCAAGAATGGGCTGCTATGAGTCAGAATGTGGCCCAGAAGTTAATTGACAGCATGCCAGGGTGGATTGCAGAGGTCTTGAAAAAGAAGGGTCAACGCTGCAAATATTGACTCTTTTTCATCAACTTCATGTAATTGTCAATAAAAGCCTTTGACACTTATGAAATGCTCATAATTATACTTCAGTATTCCATAGTAGCATCTGACAAAAATATCTAAAGACACTGAAGCAGCAAACTTAGTTGAAATTCATATTTGTGTCATTCCCAAAACTTTTGGCCACGACTGTACAGTAGAGGTCTTCACGGATCCACCAGTACCCGAATACCAGAGACCCAACCCTGGACCCGAGCGGGTCTGGATCCAGAATTCTGAATAATGTCATGGGTCTGGGTTGCATCTGATATGATTGTCACGGGTCTTGGATATATGTCATTTTTACCGACTTGTCCGGATGGACCCATACAGATCCGAATGCGACTGCTGCAGTAGAGAGAGACATGTTATAGTTTCTGCTGCTGTACTTTGCTGTTCACGAGAGTGCTTGTTGTTGGCCAATCATAAGTCATCAAAGCGGCAATAGGCTACAGTCATACAGGCTACAGTCAAGTTAGGAGATATCTCATCAGTGGAGGAAGATGGAGTTAAAAAGATGGAATTAAAAGTTAAAGGAGAAGGATAGGCTACAACTGGTAGGCTGTTCTGTTACTTTATATTCTGAATGCAGTTGTTGTTTGTAACTGTGTAGGACGAGAAAGCCCATTTTAATACATATCAGGTCCCGATGGGAAAGCCCCAGGTTCACTTTGGAACGGGTTCAACATACTATAATTATGTTCTGCCGTGTTCAGCAGAATTTCCGAAGATGTTATCTTATTCTGTTGTAATGCGTTTTTTGTTGTTGTTGATAGCTCTACAGAATATTCTGTGATCTGAGATTTAGAGTAAACGCATCAAATCCCTTTTGATGACGAAAGCTGATTCTCCAGTTTTAATGTGGATTTAGTGCGACCATTAAAACTTTTGTGGAGGGACTCAAATCTATTGGTATCCATCCAAATATAAGTGGACTGACAAACAGTGCAGACTGCCAACCGATTTAAATCTGTACAGCTTTAAATAATAGCTCCTAGCTATCATAGCTCCTCTCCAGCCTTGACCCTCCAATCTGGGCTGACCTTTGGGACCACTTTAGCCCTTTTAATCTTATCGGTGTTATTATTTCATAGTTTTTCTACCAAACATACTTTCAATAAAGTTTTGTTATGAGCATTTGCATTTTCCTCTGTTAAATATATTATCTGTCCGGGTACAACACCGTTCTAAAGGCTATTTAACTCTGTGCCACTGTGGCAGCCAAACCTGCCTGCGCAAGAAACACGGTGCACTCAGGACAGCGGGCTGTTCACTGGAGAACTGTAGCACCAATCACTGGTATGGAATACATATAAGTGTCACACCCTGACCATAGTTTGCTTTGTATGTGTCTATGTTAGTTGCTTGTGTCAGCACAGTTCTTAGGATAGCTTCACGGTCGTTATTTGTTTATTTGGTTTCGTACAGTTTACTTCGTGTTTGTTGTCATTTATTAAATGATGCATTTACACCACGCTGCGCTTTGGTCCGCTTCATACGACGATCGTGACAATAAGGAACTTCGTCATTCCTTCTCCTCAGATCTCACCAAGTCAAGTCTCACCCCTGCACCAGTCAAGTTTCACCCCTCCTCTTCAACACTCACCCCTCCTCGAGAATCAACCGGTGGTGTCGCGCAGTTCTGCGAGGCCCCTACACATTTTGCCATGGGGCAGAGGGATAAATGTGCAGTTTTATAGCTAATCTCATTCTTTTCTACACATTCTTTTCCATGAGGCCGAGAGAAAATGTTGCTATTTTAAAGCTAATTTACTTGAATTCTAAGCATTTTGCCATGGCTTATGACGTGTTCATATGCTATCTGGGTGGCTTGCGCTAATATTTTTTTTTAGCCCGGGGCGAAACACTGGTGATGAAACACTAGTGAGCACACCAGGGGTGAGGAAGTCAGGGGGTCAAGGAGCCTCAGGTGGCGGTGGAACACCAGGTCCCTCTCTGTGGAACGTATGAGGGGCGTACCTTTCAGCTAAAGCAATTCCAGGGTGAAGTTTCCCCCAGGTATAGATCTAGGATCAGCTTCCCCTCCCCCAATCCTTAGTGAGGACAATGAAAAACGGACCCAAGATCACCGTCTTGGGGCAACTTCACCCTACACCAGCCAATGCATTCCAAATGTACTAGAGTGTAATCTGAGCCACAAGAGCCCTATGCAAATCAGGTCTACACTTTTGACGCCAAAATGTCTTCTTAAGCAAGCTATTCCTGAATCTTTCAGAACACAATGCTTTTGATTTAGACATGCTTTTCACAATGCTTTTGATTTAGAGGGAAGGATGAGGCAACTTCAACCTAGTTTTGGAAGGACATGTTTCTATTCTATTTCAACATCAGCTAATGCACTTTGAGCTTTTCCCTGATAAGACAACACATCTATGGTCTGCATTTATTCTGTCTCTCCTTCAGATCAGACCGAGGAAATGTTTGAATGTTGTAATAACAGAACTTTTCCTTTTTCAACTCTACCTCGCCCAGTTACAGTAATATTTTGTGGTGGACTACTTGCTACACGGAATGACACCACTGGAAATCCTTTCATGTATGTGTGCTGTTATTCTGTTATAGGTTATATGCTCAGGGCAAGAGGATGCTGTCAGTAATTAGAACATGTTACTAAATTTAGCTCCAAATCAACAAACATATTGGCAGTTTTGTTTAGTATTTTTGGCTCTGTAATGCATGAATGATGAGAGCCTCTATGCATTTTTAGATCCTTGGAATTGATGGTTACTAAGACTTGACTCCTTTGTGACTTTGGATTCATGGGAAATCATTTGATTACATGACTAATGCCCCTTAGGTTACATTGTGGACTCGCTCTTTGTTCATAGGGATCTGGGGATGGCTAATATGGGTACCATTTCTCAGCGTCCTTCAACCTTGCTTAGAACTGTCTCGTTCTCAAACAATGTTATAACCTTTTAAAGAATAGTTATACTACAATTTAAATCCGTAACAATATCCATGTTGCATCTCCACTATTTATGTAATCTCAGTCAAACCCAGTCTAATCTCAGTCAAACTCAGTCTAATCTCAGTCAAACCTGCGTGCTGGAGTTGGGGGGCTTTAAAGGAATTGAGGGAGAAAGAGAGTGGACACCGTGGTCTAGTCAGACTTAAAGGAACCTTTTTCCTGGAGGTGTAGGCCGAGATCGTTCAACTCTAGACCAATAACCTTAAAGGCATGTAACATGTAGGTAGGCTTGGGTGGTACCCCATATACAGATGAAGTTGGAAGTTTACACACACTTAGGTTGGAGTCATTAACTAGTTTTTCCAACCACTCCACAAATTTCTTGTTAACAAACTATAGTTTTGGCAAATTGGTTAGGACATCTACTTTGTGACACAATACATTTTTTCCAACAGTTGTTTACAGATTATTTCACTTCTAATTCACTGTATCACAATTCCAGTTGGTCAGAAGTTTCAATACACTAAGTTGACTGTGCCTTTTAAACAACTTTGAAAATTCCAGAAAATGTCATGGTTTTAGAAGCTTCTGATAGGCTAATAGACATCATTTGTGTCAATTGGAGGTGTACCTGTGGATCTATTTCAAGGCCTACCTTCACACTCAGTGCCCCTTTGCTTGACATCATGGGAAAATCAAAAGAAATCAGCCAAGGCCTCAGAAAAAAATGTGTAGACCTCCACAAGTCTAGTTCATCCTTGGGAGCAATTTCCAAACGCCTGAAGGTGCCACGTTCATCTGTACAAACAATAGTACACAAGTATAAACACCATGGAACCACGCAGCTGTCATTACCGCCCAGGAAGGAGACTCGTTCTGTCTCCTAGAGATGAATATACTTTGGTGCGAAAAGTGGGTCAAAATTCACCCAATTTATTGTGGGAAGCTTGTGGAAGGCTACCAGAAACGTTTGACCCAAGTTAAGCAATTTAAAAGCAATGCTACCAAATACTAATTGAGTGTATGTAAACTTCTGACCCACTGGGAATGTAATGAAGGAAATAAGAGCAGAAACAAATCATTCTCTCTAATATTATTCTGACATTTCACATTCTTCAAATAAAGTGGTGATCCTAACTGACCCAAGACAGGGAATTGTTACTAGGATTAAATGTCCGGAATTGTGAAAAACTGAGTTTAAATGTGTTTGGCTAAGGTGTATGTAAACTTCCGACTTCAACTGTATATCGTATACCCGGGTATTATGAAATAGCTACGGGATGATTTTGTCAATACTGTTGAAACCATTTCTTAGAATTTTTTTCAATACATTGTAATATTTGTAGCAATTTTTTAAAAGTAAATACCTGCTGTCAACTTGTGCAATATGTTAGAAGATAAAGCAGATCTCATTCTTCTTTCACCTGTCACATTATGAAGCTTATGTAGTTCCCCAGAACAGTTGATCCAGTCATGTGTTTGTTTTGTAAATAGCACAACGGGAGAAAGCAGGAGCAGGTGATTCCAGCTGTGTATCGACAGGGGTTTAAGTTTTATTTTGAAAGTAGAGTGTGTTTTTTTCCCGTCAATAAACTGATCAGGGACTTGCAACTATAGTTTTCCTTCACATAAATTACATTAGTGCAACACATTCGTCAAAAAATAGCGACGATGCATGGCCGTCATATTTATAATGTTAAGGCCTATCATAGGAAGAATGTAGCCAGCTACATTTCCTAATGTTTTGCTTAATGTTAATCTTGCATTTTACCAGAGAAAAATAGGCTGGCTACACCGAGAAAAGTAGCTAAACATCAGTCAGAGCTCTGTCTTCTGATAGAATGCCTGTTAGTGAATACTCATCCAAGTTTAGAAGTGCAACTGAAGCACAAAATGAGTTCAATGCCGAGCAGAAATTACAATAAGAAGCTTTTTCGATCCGTGTTTACAAACATAGCAAGATATTTCTTATGAGTTTTATATTTTTGTCCTGCATGAAAAACGCATAATTCTGTGTTAACATGAGCCCTAAGTTTAACTTGCCATCTAAGTAAGAATTATTAATAAAGTGATGGGGCATCATATTGTGCTAGCGTTTGAGAAGTCAAAGCCTTTTGGTTGAGTTATTTGTACAGCTGCCACTGCTATCTTGATTTCCTTGCGTTGTTTCTCCTCTCTGTTCTTTGTGGTCTCCTCCTCCCCCCTCTTCTCCGAGCAGAGCAGTCAGGCCCGTTGCCCTAGTAACTCCAGACTCCACACAGACACAGTGTGTAGACATGCTGCTGGAGAGCCAGTACGGCATTCGTCAAAACTTTGTTCATTCGCACACTGTCTCCCATTCGCTTGTAAATGTCAGTAGCTCCTACACATATATGTATAACTTTATGCGCTGGATTGCCTGTCTGCAATTTGTTTATTTTAGTTTGTGTTCGTTATAATATAGGGCCCTATGAAATCCGCTTAACTTTTTTCGGAGTTCCGTTTAATTGTTTTCCCAAATTCATTTTTTTCCGTTTTCATTTTTCTGAATTCTGTGTTTTACAATTTATGCTAATTTTAGCATCAGAAAGAGTGTCTAATAATGTGAATAAATAAAAAGTGAACCATTTAATAAGATAGAACAGTACAGTTGTAATGATGCTACACATTGCACTATTTTCTTTTATCAAGGCAACTGCTTCAATACAGAGTTCTAATAAGTGTTTCATTATAAATGGAAAAAAGTAAGGCAAGAATCTAGGCAACTATGCAGCAAACTTCTCCTCTGTTTCCAGCTGGCCGAGGATGTTTGCGACGGCCTGGGATGATGACTTTTCTGCCAACAAAAACTCTCTGCACAGATGAACATGCTCTGCGTGGTACTTCACTGCCCCAAACCAGCTATTCCATCTGGAGCTCACTGCTTCAGGAGGAGTCTTGGTCTGCACAAACCCCTTCATAATGAGGAAGCTCACCCATCTTCTCTTTCTGGCAGGGTTCTTGAAGAAGACAGATCTCATCCATGTCACAAGTGATGCAACTTCAGAGAAGTATTTTTAGTGCTGCCAGGTCTCACGCACCAGATTAATGACATGGCAGAGACAGGTTACATGGACACTTGGGCATCACTCCTTTCAGAACCTCCTTGTATGCCTTCTGGCAGTAGGAGGCATTATCTATGACCACTGCCCAGGCGTCATTCAGGTTCAGATCGTTGCTGTGGAGGGAGGCTAGTATAGCTTGGGAAAACTTTGAGTAGATGCATCTGTCCATGAAAATTACATCCACCAGAAAGTACTGGTTTTCAACACCTTATGTTTTAACCTAAAATAATATTGTGACAAAGCAAGTGTTATTAAAATGTCAAGTGTAAACACAATATAGATACAGCGATAGTTAGCTAGATGGAGAGGCAGTGTTCAATTCACATTGCAAAATGTAAATGTATGCTATTGCAATGGTATATTAATAGGCTGTTAAGTTAACTCACCAATGACGATGTTTAGAACGCTGAAATCCCTTGCATTTGTTGTGTCGTCAACAACCACCGGAAACTTATTCCCACGGATCTTCTGTAGAACGGCAGTCACGTATGTGTTGGTCGAACACACCGGGCAGGTGCGTTTGACGGAGGCTGCTCTCATTTCCGGGCACCACTCCTCCCTGTTTGCAATGCCTCACTAGAAACGGCCGTGCTTTCTTAGCTTTCCTAAGGGGATGTCAGACTCGGCGCACACAGCCACAAAGTCCTGAATAAATCCTCGTCTTGAATCTGCTGATGCGCTTGCACTAGTAATGGTCGTTTGAAGAGGCATGCTCTGGCTAACATGGTGTTTTTCCTTGTTCTTCACATGGGCTTTAGACTTTAAGTGGTCATCATACATATTTTTACGGGTCTAATCAATAGTATGTTGACAGAATTTATTGCCTAACTGAGAATAGTCGTTTGGGTATTGCGCTTCTCTGAATTTAGGGGTTAGGGATGATTTTTTTAATGATTATTTTTAGTTTTTTTGACAACTTGGCCCTCCCAGACGGCCTCTTCGACATGTTTAATTGTTACTACAATAATTAGGCCCACCTTTGATTTAAAAAAAGATGTATATATTTCAGCCAAATCATGTAATATTCTGCAATATTCCACGTTTTAAAGTTGAATCCATTTTTATAACCAAATTCTGCGATTCCTTCCGCATTTTCCGCATCGCAGAAATCATAGGGCACTAATAATATTTAGCTAGTGGCCTCCATGGAAATTCGCAATTACTTGGTAATAGGCGCCCAATTACTTTGCAATAGACTCCCAATGGGCTTTTCTTTGTGTTTTTGACTGAGATAATCATTATCATCAGCATAGTCTCTACACTGTGATCAATGCAGAGTAGATGACATTGCAGCGCATTCCTATCTCATCTCGCCTTGTTTTATTTCTCCCCCCTGGTAATCTCTGAGGAGATTGTGCTTGGTGTTGAAGACGACAAAGCATGATGTAGGCTAAACCCATCATGTCATTATGTGTGTGGGTTGCTTTAACTGTGGCCTGTACTGATAGCGGGTTAGCTGTGAGCTGATGAAGGCTGTCAGCCAAAGCCTGCCCAGCCACTACGGATCACGCCATCACAGCCAAGAGTGTCGTTAAGCTCCACCGGGACAGCAACCATCAGATCACTGGTAGCCTGAGGACGTTATCCTTCTTGAGGACTTAATGTTATTGGATCACAGGAAGGATCGACACAGACAGGTGGCACAAGGAGAATAATTAACTGTGGTAAATGAAGCGAGCGCTATAGTGGAAGTAGTCGCAGAACAATAAAAAGCCAGGGAAGTAGTTGGGCCTACCATTTAAGCCCTCGTGCCCTCATCTGTTCTTCAGATAGTTCCCTCCCCCACCCTCTTTCAGCCTACGTCCACCACACCAGGTCTGTACATATATGGAAGCGGCTTGTTATGTTTCTCTCATCATCCTCACAGCCAGCGCAAAGCCTCCCTCCTCATAATCCTTCATTCAGTTGGCCAGGGGATTCTCTCTCTCTCTCTCTCTCTCTCTCTCAACAGATTCTTCCCTGCGCTGACAGTCCCTCATGTGAGAGGGTTTGGCACAAAATCCCAGCCCACTCTCTGTGTATCTTTGGCACACGCGCATGCACACATAAATACGGTCTTTAAAAAAATATATATCTCTACATTCAGAGCAAATCTCTACCGCTCTCTTTGCCAGGCAATGTTATTCTGCTCTGATTATCTGCATTTGTGTATCGGAGGGGGGCTATGGGGATTAGCGTATGGGCGAAAGCATGACATGAGATGAAGAACAATCACTTGTAACATTGCACTAGGCATCTTCAAGGCTATGTGAACTTGCTGCTGTGCCCATTTAGGATGGGAGAAGAGTTTCACTTGGGCCATGGGTTAGGGAAGGGGCTTTTTAAAACGGCTCAGGCGTGAATGCTTGGAGCGTAAGATCACGTTCCCCTCCTCCGCTGTCTGTTGATACAAATGCGCCAGAGGAACAGGTGTGTATGTGTGTCCGCAGTCGGGTGCAGGCTGAATGCGCACGGCCTTTCCAGCTTTACGTGTGTGTGTGTGTGTCACCCAGACTAATCCAGTCTGTTTTCTCAGCGAGCTAGAGCTCATTCACTATATGACTGTGTTTGACTGACTGTGACGTAAGGGGGGCGAAGTTGGCGAATGGTTGACTGTGTCTCCGTTAGAAGAATGTTGCACCAGATGGTTTCTTGAGGTTTGTTTTATACAGATGTTGTAATGGCATTGATGCAGCCTGGAGCCTTGTGACTGGGATGTAAAGGCCTGGAACTGTGGCGTGGCAAGTTAAGTGACCTGTCTCTGGACCACTTCTTTCTGATGGTAAAGTTCAAACCAACCACAGTCAACCAACCCAACCATTTCTACCCACCAGGAGCCCAGCAGTTAAAAGGGAGGGTGGGTTAGACTCCTTTTTTAAAGGGAGGGCTGGTTCTGTAATTAAGTGGCTGACAGAATTCCTTGGCCTCCGAGCTGAACATCTGTGATTAGATTCATTTGGACCAAGGCTTTTAATTATTATTAGTATTCTTTATTTTTTACAAATCTGCGTTCACTTAATATAGTTTGATCAGTTACTTTGACTCCGTATCAATTTGTAAACATTAATTTACCATAATTTCTTTGCTAGGTAGTGTTCGCCCGATATACCTGCGCCAATACGCAGATATTTTTCATCCTATAGCTTTATCATCTTCTTTTTAAACAGTGAGCCAACATGAGATTAAAAACACATTTTCTCATTGCTCCTTCTTGTCCCTCTACAGCAGACATAGAGTGAGCAATATGTTTGAAACATTGAATCACAATAAAAACGCAGTATCGAATCGCAATACATATAGAATCATGGGAATACATATCGTATTGGCAACCAACTATCGTGATAATATCGTAAAGTGAGGTCCTTGGCGATTCCCAGCCGTACTCTTAAATCAGTTTTATAGAGAACTTACCGACACATAGTTCATAGCATGCAATTTATTCAGTGTACTTGGCAGTTCTGCTACTGACAAACTCTGGACTTCTGCCATTCCCTTTTTATTTATTTTATTTGACCTTTATTTAACCAACCAGTTAAGAACAAATTCTTATTTTCAATGACTGCCTAAGAACAGTGGGTTAACTGCCTGTTCAGGGGCAGAACGACAGATTTGTACCTTGTCAGCTCGGGGGTTTGAACTTGCAACCTTTCGGTTACTAGTCCAACACGCTAACCACTAGGCTACCCTGCCGCCCCTTTCTGTCCGTCTCTGTCTTCTAGGCCAGTGTTTCGCAATCGTAGGTGTGCAAAATTCCGGCAACTTTCCCAAAAATCACAGGATTTCTGGAAATCCTAGTTGGAATATTCCTGTAATTAGGAGGGAAACAATATGGAAATCTGGGGAACCTCTAACCAGGATTACTCAAATTTTGCACTGTATGTCCCTGGGATGTTGCTAACTGACAGGTCGCTCAGATAGTCAGTTCACAGTCACACTGATTTTAGTCAGCTCTCAAAGAGTAAATAAAAGTCCTCCTTCAAAGTAAGGAATTAATCATAGCTTGTTTGCCAGAAAACTCCCGATTTTGAAAGACAGCTACCCACCTCAGGGTAGAGAAAACGATAGCGAATCCTGGCTGTAACCCTCTGACTAGAGCAGCTGTTTCCGAGATCAGTCAAAACATCTGGAGCCTGCTATAGGAGCGTGTCTGATGGCAACCGTATTTACTAGGCCTTCTCTTCACAAAGGAATGCCTTGACATAACACTGGCCAATTCTGTTGGACGGAAGAATGACAACAATGCAGATGGGGAAGACGCCAGTGTTGATGTGTTGTAGCTTTTTGGACATATGGTTTCACGTAAGAGTTACTGGTGGTTAAGGCGACGTGCCGATTCGCCAACCGTCTCTTGAATGATGTACTCGCACACGCTATTGCATGGATGTAGCAATGGTGGAAACTCCCTCCTGCCAATGCTTACACCATTCCTATGCTTTTAAATCCATGCCAGGGAGTGTGCAAGTGCACACTTCAGAAGAAGGATGGAGAATTGGGGCAATACCTAATGTACATGGAGTTTTTAATGGCTGGTGGCCATGTTTTGCAACACTTATTGTGATGTTTGACCCACAAAAGAAGTAGCAAAGGTTTATTCTGGGGGGGGAAAACATGCTTTTAAATCCTTTTCTCCGAATTCTCACCATTTTGCCTCATCAGCACTGCATTTCAGATGCCTTCAATTTGGAAGTCATATGTAATAAACATCTCCTTAAATACAACACAACAGCCCTAAACCCCTTTATAAAATCTATTTGCATGTATTTTTGCATTGGATACACTAGACTAGTGCTGTCTCACAGTCATATGTGGTGATTATCATGTGTTTAATTATGACCATGTAACATGCGTTAGGAAGAGTGATGCTAGATCAGATTTAGGATTTTTGTCCCCAGATTAATAGAGCATCATGGGCTTGTGGCTTAAGCCATAAAATGACAAACAAATGGTTTATGACAAAACATTTAATAGACGTAGAGTCGTCTAGGTTGCAGGATGACTACAGAGGTAGTCATCTCATTGTTAAAGGCATCCTCCTAACCAGTCCATATGTTGTAATCCTTAATCATTTTTTAACCTCTTCGCTTTCAACGTTGTTTCGACTGATGAAGTGCCACCCCTGCACACGCAGCCTATCACGTCTATGCCGAGGGTGACAGAGTGAATACTGTCCTGAAACTATGCTCTAACTAAGTGTGTGTGTGTGTTTCCCTCCAGACGTGACCATGGGCTGCATCAAGAGTAAAGAAGACAAGGGTCCCACCATGAAGTACCGGCCGGACAATGCTTCGGCCTCGGACGTCATCGCCCCCCACGTGGGCCCCTACGGGCCCGACCCCACCCAGCTGCAGCAGAACCAGCCACCTTCCTCTGGACCCGCCACAGGCTTCAACCCCCACGCTATCACCCCCTTCGGAGGAGCCTCCATCATGACCCCCTTCGGAGGGGCATCCACCTCCTTCTCCGGTGCTCTCCCCGGTGCATTCCCCGGTGCCGTATCAGGTGAAACTCGCCTACTATCCACATAATCCTAGATGTAGATCTTCAAGCATAGCCTACCTCGAATTTTCGTGCGAATTACCCCATTGACAGTTTAGACTTGCCCTACTATTTACAGAATCCGAACTTGAGACCTTAAGGCGGGTAGCACCCCCCCTCCCCCGAGTGTCGGTGCAATCACGTGTTGACATCAATGGATGATTTGTGCGATGCGTTTGTGTGCATGTATCTTTCGAGCGTGGGTTTCTTTTCGTACCCGTATGCCTTTCTATCATAACAACAATGCTATATAAGCGCTCTAAGGTGTGCCATATGAGACTGCTATGGTTCCTTCACAAGGGCCCGTATACTTATTTTCCAACAGAATAGTTGGTGACCTGACAACTCAATATCCGGAGTCGCTCGAAAAAACCACCTGCCATTGTGTTCCAGCCAATTCAAATCCAACGGTCTATCGTCATCTCCCTCTAGATGTCCTTCAGTCACGTTGTACACAGGTGCCATTGGCAACAACAACAACAACAAAAAATCAGCAACGATTTGAAAGAGACATCTTTTTATAGGTCTACGGTCCCAGTGAGCAGGGAGACGAGATTGAGCCCTCCTGTATAGGTGGGATTAGGTTTGTAATCCCCCCCTTCCCTGTTGTGTTATCTGGTCTCGGGGTGGTGGCGGGGCTCCATGGCACGTTATGGAGTTCCTCTACCAGTTAATGGGATTAGTGTTGGCAGCTTTGTGTTGTTCAGCGTTGGTTTAGATGAACATGTGCTCCCTGTGAGGTGTGTCATAGGCTGTGTCCGAAATGGCACCCTTTATGGGCCCTGGTCAAAAGTAGTGCACTAAAATATATAGGGAGCAGGGTGCCGTTTGGGACGTAGCCGTAGATGGTTATCCACACAATCTGCCTACCTATCTAATCTCTGTCCAGTAAGAAGAATGGCTTACATTGTGTTCTGCATTGGCATTACAGCTGTGAGATTAGATGACCTGTGCTGTGGTATTATTCATGCTTTGTAATTGTTAGATTGGCACCGAGCTGACGTAAGCATTTCCCCTACGACGCTAAACAAACAACAACCTTGCCGGATGATGAAATCCACTCCCGTCAGAGCAACCGATTTAGTATCCACCCCCCTGACAAATTAATACCTGCCATGAATGACAGTCTTTCCCTTTACCCTTCCCAATATATCCATTGCAGACCCGGGATTAAATACTAGAGTGCCAGATGTGCAGTTTTCAACAATTTATATTGATTCCATTGCACCAGGAAAGCTCAATTATGCCCAGCTTAAGTATTTTCAAATCCTTTCCAATAGTATTTCAACCCAGGTCGGATCCAGGGCCAATGGCGTGTCTATGTTGCTTTCCTGAAACGTGGCAGTTTTGTTCATATTTTTATACGCTGGACATTTCCATAGAGTAGAATTAACGTCAGGGAGAAAATCGCCAGGGAGCGCGCAGGCTGGAGACCACGGATCTATTGCTCCCCTGCACTCACAACAGTGTCACACTACACATACCAGTCACGTACCACCGCTATGGAAACAGAACGCGCCGCTACAGATCTACGTTCTCTGACTGACCTCCTCATGGTCCCGTTTATCTTTGCAGCAGAGTTTGTTTCTGTCAATGTCACTGGATGTTGACAGTACCAATCTTGGCACAAAGGTCGCCAGGTATTTATAGAAAGTCTTTGTGTCTTTAGTAGGCTGTTAGTAGCTGTCAGAATGCCGTCATATTCTGACTTTTTCACCATCTGTACTGGTTCTCCACCAAAATGAGTCAACAAATGTATATACTGTCCATGAATTTCACTTGTGCTTTTTGAACGTTTTACTGGATGTTTTCTGTCTGTGTGTGTGTGTGTGTGTTCAGGTGGGGTTACGTTCTTTGTGGCCTTGTACGACTATGAAGCCAGAACTTCGGACGACCTGACGTTCAAAAAAGGGGACCGCTTCCAGATCATCAATAACACGTGAGTTCTTGTGGGCCCTGGCCAAAAGTAGGCCACTATATAGGGAATAGGATGCCATTTGGGATGCAGGCTCCCTCTTTGCACCTGTTCTATACAACTTTCTTCCTACATGTTAAATAAAGGTTAAATAAAAATCGAATTAAAAAAATTTGAAAAACATGGATTAGAGTTTTGTTTTCACCCTCTGATCCAGTTTTTTTACACCCAGATCGCTGGAGTCTTTCATTTATTTAACGAAACCCTTTTAACACAGATGTGCCTTAGGTCATAAATACCTCTCTGCTCTAGAATGTAGCCTTGGTTGACTTTGTTCAATTCAAATATAATGCAGTGCTGTGCTGCGTGCCATAATATAGCTATAGAACACATGCATAAAAGACAGCATGTACAAGACATAACCAGACTTCCGTTACTAGGAACCGTGTGTGCTGGAGTGTGCAGACATAGTAGTGACACTAGATCTGGATGATTCTCTCTTTCGCTCTGTGTTTTTTCCCCCTACAGAGAAGGGGACTGGTGGGAGGCGCGCTCCATCAACACAGGGAAGAAAGGATACATTCCCAGTAACTATGTGGCTCCAGCTGACTCCATCCAGGCTGAAGAGTAAGGCCCTTGTTTATCCTCTCACCTAACCTAACCTGATTAGGACCTTCCACTGACACAACAGCGCTATCCTAACCACAGCATCATGATCATGCATCACATGCCTCTCACTGGAAGCCCATTCACATTTATTTTTATTTTTTATTTAATTTAACCAGGCTAGACAGTTATTTGCAATAACAGCCTCCTGGGGTACAGTGGGTTAACTGCCTTGTTCAGGGGCAGAATGACAGATTTTTACCTGGTCAGCTCGGCGATTCGATCCAGCAACCTTTCGGTTACTGACCCAATGCTCTAACCACTAGGCTACCTGCCGCCCCCAAACTAGAATAGCTCATAGCTTCTTCTGCTCTCCTGAGGCCATATGTATCAAGCGTCTCAGAATAGGAGTGCTGATCAGGTTCCTCCTGTCCATGTAATCTTATTCATAGCGATCTACAGATGTAGGATCTTAATTAGATCAAGACAACTTTCCTGCAATTTTGAGGTTTAAAAAGACTTCTGAAGTTTCCACTTTGACATTTCAGACTTAATTTTCATAATGTATCAACCCCTACCAAAAAATGTCCATTAATTCGCATGACTTGTTGCTGCAGGATTATTTTCCTGCTGTAGAAAACGGTCTCAAATTTAAAACGGGCTCTAAATCAGCACTCCTACGCCTGAGACACTTGATCCATGTGTCCCCAGGGGGTTTCATCTACCATCTCGTGTTGGATATAAGCCTAGAGGTTTATGATCGTTTAGCAAGGAAATAGAATGTAATCCTGTTTGTTCGATGACCCCTGACGGACTCAAATAATTCTGTATTTCCTCTCATTGTGTATTTCAAGTTTGACTTTTCCAAACACGGAAATGATCCTTACGAGTATTGAGTCAAATAAAGTTAATAATAACATAAGCCGGTATTCATGTTAATGTGTGTCCTCATAAGAATAGAAGGATGTGCTAGTTCTGGAGCGCAGTAAATACCTGGAATGGCTGGGGTTTCTCAAGGACAGATTTGGGAAAGGCTCATTTTTACAAAGGCTCAACTCATTCTAAGTCTGTGTTCTTCCTCAGGTGGTACTTTGGTAAAATGGGCCGTAAAGATGCCGAGCGGCTGCTGTTGAATCCAGGCAACAACCGAGGCACCTTCCTGGTGCGAGAAAGTGAAACCACTAAAGGTGACGATGATTAACGTGGAAAACGTGCATGGACTGCATCTCAAGTAACCCGCTATTCCCCATGTAGTGCACTACTTTTGAGGGTTCATATTCATAAAGTGCCTCAGAATATGGGTGTGCTGATCCAGGATCAGATTCTCCCCGCCCAGAATAATCTGATTCATTGTGATCTAAAAGGTGAAACTGATCTTAAATCAGCACTTGAGCTCATATGGTGCCCTAAGTAGTGCACTATATGGAGAATAGGGAGTCATGTAAGACATAGCCAGTGACACTCTCATTTACATGAATAGATAAAGCCTAGATCTTAATACTGTTGGTTGGATGGACGAAGAATCTGGTCATTGTCTCCTCCAGGTGCCTACTCCCTGTCCATACGAGACTGGGACGATGCCAAAGGCGACAATGTGAAACACTACAAGATCCGCAAACTTGACAACGGGGGTTACTACATCACCACACGCGCCCAGTTTGACACACTGCAGAAACTGGTCAAACACTACACAGGTAGGTCTTGTAGCTCTTTTTCATAGGATCTCTCTCTCTCTCTAAGCCACTCACTCACCTCTCTTCTCTAACACTTTCTTACAGACCTGCAACCCTCCAAATGTAACCTTGCTGAGCGTGAGACACTCCTATTCATTTCAATGAAACCTGGGTGGAAGCAGCACGGCTCCGCGTGAGGCTTGCACTGCTCATCGTAAAATTACACTGGTTCTATTTTGAAGAGTATGATGTGCAGCTCACACACAAGAACACTTAATAAAGTGGCTTGCGTTCTGTTCACGCCGGCAAAAGGTCACGCGTCCAGTGTGTTACCTAAAAAACAACTGTTTTCCCAACAACCGAGTGTAGCTCCCCAGTAACTTTCTCATTCACAGCTTCCCTCCCTTCTCCAAGAGCAGAGCAGTTCCTGATCTAAAATTCACTCTCTTTTACCACAGTCTCTCTCTGTCCCTTGTCTGTGCTTCGGTAATACCTGGCTAACCTGTAATTGTCCCGGTGATTTCTCCAGCTAGAGGAATGGTATTCAGATTGAATATTTAATGGATACCTTCCTCAGGTGCTTCTCTTGCCGCTAAAGGAGAGAGGTTAAAGCGCTCTGGGAGAGCCCACTTTACGGCTTGGTTTCAAAATGCACCAGAGAAGAGTAGATTATGTCCCAAATGGAACACTGTTCCCTACATAGTGCACTACTTTTGACCTTAGCCCTATGGGACCAGGCGAAACGTAATGCACTACAGTGGGGGAAAAAGTATTTAGTCAGCCACCAATTGTGCAAGTTCTTCCACTTAAAAAGATGAGAGAGGCCTGTAATTTTCATCATAGGTACACTTCAACTATGACAGACAAAATGAGAAAAAAAATCCAGAAAATCACATTGTAGGATTTTTTATGAATTTATTTGCAAATGATGGTGGAAAATAAGTATTTGGTCAAATAACAAAAGTGTACCTCAATATTTTGTTATATACCCTTTGTTGGCAATGACAGAGGTCAAACGTTTTCTGTAAGTCTTCACAAGGTTTTCACACACTGTTGCTGGTATTTTGGCCCATTCCTCCATGCAGATCTCCTCTAGAGCATTGATGTTTTGGGGCTGTTGCTGGGCAACACGGACTTTCAACTCCCTCCAAAGATTTTCTATGGGGTTGAGATCTGGAGACTGGCTAGGCCTCTCCAGGACCTTGAAATGCTTCTTACGAAGCCACTCCTTCCTTGCCCGGGGGGGGTGTGTTTGGGATCATTGTCATGCTGAAAGACCCAGCCACGTTTCATCTTCAATGCCCTTGCTGATGGAAGGAGGTTTTCACTCAAAATCTCACGATACATGGCCCCATTCATTCTTTCCTTTACATGGATCAGTTGTCCTGGTCCCTTTGCAGAAAAACAGCCCCAAAGCATGATGTTTCCACCCCCATGCTTCACAGTAGGTATGGTGTTCTTTGGATGCAACTCAGCATTCTTTGTCCTCCAAACACGACGAGTTGAGTTTTTACCAAAAAGTTCTATTTTGGTTTCATCTGACCATATGACATTCTCCCAATCTTCTTCTGGATCATCCAAATGCTCTCTAGCAAACTTCAGACGAGGGGGACACGTCTGGCACTGCAGGATTTGAGACCCTGGCGGCGTAGTGTGTTACTGATGGTAGGCTTTGTTACTTTGGTCCCAGCTCTCTGCAGGTCATTCACTAGGTCCCCCCATGTGGTTCTGGGATTTTTGCTCACCGTTCTTGTGATCATTTTGACCCCACGGGGTGAGATCTTGCGTGGAGCCCCAGATCGAGGGAGATTATCAGTGGTCTTGTATGTCTTCCATTTCCTAATAATTGCTCCCACAGTTGATTTCTTCAAACCAAGCTGCTTACCTATTGCAGATTCAGTCTTCCCAGCTTGGTGCAGGTCTACAATTTTGTTTCTGGTGTCCTTTGACAGCTCTTTGGTCTTGGCCATAGTGGACTGTTTGAGGTTGTGGACAGGTGTGGTTGTGGACAGGTGTATTTTATACTGATAACAAGTTCAAACAGGTGCCATTAATACAGGTAACGAGTGGAGGACAGAGGAGCCTCTTAAAGAAGAAGTTACAGGTCTGTGAGAGCCAGAAATCTTGTTTGTTTGTAGGTGACCAAATACTTATTTTCCACCATCATTTGCAAATAAATTCATTAAAAATCCTACAATGTGATATTATGGATTTCTTTTCCTCATTTTGTCTGTCATAGTTGAAGTGTACCTATGATGACAATTACAGGCATTTTGAAACCAGCAGGTCCAAGCCGTGTTAAACCATCCTCTTCTCATTCATATTTTAGCTGTGTAATTATAGGCTGAATTTAGCCGTATCGCATGGCGTACGGAAACACTTGAAGTAATGTGTGAAATGTCCCCTTTTTAAGCTACGTTCGGTTTTCCTTGTATATTAGTAACTCCTGTGACTCGTAAAAATATTGACCATGGTATTTATGTGTGTGCGTGCGTGCGTGCATCTGTGTGTGTGTATATGTGTGTGTGTCTGTCTCCCCGCTCAGAGCATGCAGACGGGCTGTGCCACCGGCTGACCACGGTGTGCCCCACGGTGAAGCCCCAGACTCAGGGCCTGGCCAAGGATGCCTGGGAGATCCCCCGGGAGTCCCTCCGCCTGGAGCTCAAACTGGGCCAGGGCTGCTTCGGAGAGGTCTGGATGGGTAAGACTACCCACACACATACAGACAGACAGAGACACACACACACATACTTGACACATAAAATCACCCAGCAGTGCTATTTGTAGAGTTAGCTCAGAGTAATTGTTTCAATTTTTCAACCATTCCCGAACCTGCAACCAAAAATAAGCTACACATGGGCAGTAGCAAAACAAGTGACCAAATGATTGTCTCTTCGCATGCAAAATCTGCAGAGCTGTGAGGGTTGTATCCCCCATATATATGGCATTCTATTGGTTGCAAGAATTTTGTTTAATAATTTAAATTGGAAAAACTCTACGTTTTGAACCCGGCGTCGTTTTGTGTATCAATTCATAAACCATGTGAAAGGAATTGGTGTATCAAAAATCTCCTCCCAACTACTTTTCAACCAGTATGGCACATCTGTCAATTGTTTGGTCCTAAAATGAACATGGGACACTTTTTTTAATCTATCACAATTTTCTATAGCCAACTTTGGTATTTAATGCAAGGCTAACAGACAAGTTTCTTACCTTCTCACATATCCACTTGTGTCATACATTTTTGCAGTAATGCTGCAATCAGTTGGTTGTAATTTTGGGAAGAGCAGACATTTCCATGTATTTTTGTTAATTGCATGTGTGACATAACTCCACCAGTCCTATTTATGATATAATTCACAAAGATCATATTTATTTATTTTTATAAATAATGTTTTTTCATCAATTAGTATATTTGAGTTAAACCATAGTATTTGTTCTGTATTTTATAGTGGATTAAACTGAAATTGCAACCAACCAACTGTTCCTAGGCTGTCATTGTAAATAACCATTTGTTCTTAACTGACTTGCCTAGTTTAATAAAGGTTAAAATGTATATAAATATTTATTTCAATAAAGGGGAAAAGGACATTCTTAAACATTCTTAGAGAACCAGTTCAGATTTAAGTATAGTTTTTGTGTGATTGAAGCCTTTAGTGAGAGTTCCGATGCTTTAATATTTAATCATTTCTGCCGTCGGAATTAATATTCAATATATAAAAAGACCTGTTTAATTTTGTCTCGCTTCTATTCCAAATAAAGTGAATATTTTTTGCTCATACAATAAATAAATAAAACTTTTTTAGGTGTAGGCAGGGCCATAAGTAAATAGGTAAACTGGGATATGACTGAATAATTCATCAGGGTGCACATCATTATTCAGTATTAATCCAGAGAGGTTAGAAAAATGATCTAGCTCCTGTCAGGCTGTGCAGGGATCCAAATCAGCGTACAATGACACCTTTGTTTTTAAGCCCTGGATTTCTAGCCCCTCAATATTGTTGTCGGATCTGACTTTAATAGCTAACATTTCGATGGCCATAATAAATAGATATGCCGATAGTGGACAACCTTGTTTTACTCCTCTTGACAATTTATTACTTTCTGAGAAGTAGCCATTATTTACTATTTTACATCTGGGGTTACTGTACATAACTTTAACCCATTTAATAAGAGATTCTCCTAAATTAACATAGTCCAGGCATTTATATATACATTTCGGGCGTACTTTATCAAAGGCCTTTTCAAAGTTAGCTATGAATACCAGGCCTGGTTTCCCTGATTTTTGTTGTTATAGTGTTCTATTGTTTCCAGTACTTATCTTATATTATCTCCAATGTATTGTCCATATAAACACCTGTTGTAAATGACTGTTGTATCTGGAAATGGCAGATTTGTTTATTTTTATGGAATACCTACATAGGCGTACAGAGGCCCATTATCAGCAACTATCAGTCCTGTGTTCCAATGGCACGTTGTGTTAGCTAATCCAAGTTTATAATTTTAAAAGGCCAATTGATCACTAGAAATCCCTTTTGCGATTATGTTAGCACAGCTGAAAACTGTTGTTCTGATTTAAAGAAGCAATAAAACTGTCCTTCTTTAGACTAGTTGAGTATCTGGAACAACATTCGATTACAGGCTCAAAATGACCAGAAACAATTAACTTTCTTCTGAATCTCATCAGTCTATTTTTGTTCTGAGAAACGAAGGCTATTGCATGCAAGAAATTGTCAAGAAACTTCAGATCTTGTTCAACGCTGTGTACTACTCCTTTCATAGAACAGCACAAACGGGCTCTAACCAGAATAGAAGGAGAAGTGGGAGGCCCCGGTGCACAAGTGAGCAAGAGGACAAGTACATTAGAGTGTCTAGTTTTAGAAACAGACGCCTCACAAGTCCTCAACTGGCAGCTTTATTAAATAGTACCCACAAAACACCAGTCTCAACGTCAACAGATAAGAGGCGTCTCTGGGATGCTGGCCTTCTAGGCAGAGTTGCAAAGAAAAAGTCATATCTCAGACTGGCCAATAAAAATAGAAGAATAAGATGTTCAAAATAACACAGACACTGGACAAAGGAAGATTGAAAAAAAGTGTTATGAACAGACAACTCTAAGTTTCAGGAGTTCGGATCACAAAGAAGAACATTTGTGAGAGACCGAAAAAATGAAAAGACGCTGGAGGAGTGCTTGACACCATCTGTTGTAAAGACGACTAGCTTTATTGAGCCTCTGCCATGTATATCTCACTCGTTCAGGATATTTAAGCCTCCATATATCCACTAGTTCCAATATACTGATAATATTAGTAATTTCCTTAGGTGTGAGGGTGATAGTTTGCAGTGTGATTTCCTTTATGCTCCATTGAGTTACACTATATATACAAAAGAATGTGGACACCCCTTCAAATTAGTGGATTCGGCTATTTCAGCCACACCCATTGCTGACAAATTTATAAAAACGAGCACACAGCTGTGCAATCTCAATAGACAAACATTGGTAGTAGAATGGCCTTACAGAAAAGCTCAGGGACTTTAACATGGTACCGTCATAGGATTACACCTTTCCAACAAGTCAGTTCTTCAAAATTCTGCCCTGCTAGAGCTGCTCCGGTCAACTGTAAATGCTGTTATTTTGTGGTGAAAACTTCAAGGTGCAATAAGGCTCAGCGGACCAGAGAGTGCTGAAGCATGCTGAAGCATGTCGTGCGTAAAAATTGTCTGTCCTCAGTTGTGAAACTCCCTACTGAGTTCCAAACTGCCTCTGGAAGCAATGTCAGCACAATAACTGTTTGTCGGAAGCTTCATAAAATGGGTTTCCATGGCCTAGCAGGCGGCTGCTCAAGGCTAAGATCACCATGCACAATGCCAAGCGTCAGCCGGAGTGGTGTAAAGCTCACTGCCATTTGACTCTGGAGCAGTGGAAACATGTTCTCTGGAGTGATGAATCACGCTTCATCATCTGGCAGTCCGACAGACAAATCTGTGTTTGGCGGATGCCAGGAAAACGCTACCTGCCGAATGCACAGTGCTAACTGTGAAGTTTAGTGGAGGAGGAATAATGATCTGGGGCTGTTTTTCATGGTTCAGGCTAGGCCCCTTAGTGAAGGGAAATCTTTGTCTAGATAGGTGTGGAGGAATTTGACTGTCATGCACAGAGCCCTGACCTCAACCCCATTGAACACTGTTGGGATGAATTCTCAGATTCTCAGCCAACGTAATTTCGAACACATTCGCCTTGTTTGTACCCCTTCCCAACTCAAGAGAATACTTTGTGTGAATGCATATACAGTTTGGCTGTTTAAGAAGGCATGCTAAATTGAGCATGAATGGGAAGATTTAATTAACCAATATCTAGTCCAAGCTGATGGAGCTCGCATATCCCCTTTCCCCCCAACACCCACACAAGTGTCCCCCATTGTGACCTATCTTCCGAAGCACCTCTGTGCAGTCAGACCATTTTATTATTCTGTGCCGCCAAGGCCACAATAATATGCCCCCACTCTGATTGTCCGAGTGCAACTCCCTCCCCATGGGTTACTGCAGCCAGTGTTTCCAGCACAGCCATTACCTGGGTGGGGGTACTCCACCGGAATTCCCACCGGCTAGGTGCGAGGTCATCAAGGTTCTCATTAGCAGCTTTGAGAAAATCCCATCTGGGTCTTTGGCTTTTGGACCTACCCTGCCAGGCAGGGTCAGACTCTTGTGGGGGCGGTGCTGCTTTAGTGGATCTCAGACCACATGACTGCATAGGCTACTTGCAGCAGGCCTATAAAACGGATAAGGACTAATCCTTAGTGGGTGGGTCACTCAGGTGGGTGTCTAGGATATAGGGTTGGCACTGTGCGATCATGATAGGACAAAAAGCAAGTTGGTTAGAACAAAAAACAAGTTGGTTAGGACATCTACTTTGCATGACACAAGTAATTTTTTCCAACAATTGTTTACAGACAGATTATTTGACTTATAATTCACTGCATCACAATTCCATTGGATCAGAAGTTTACATACACTAAGTTGACTGTGCCTTTAAACAGATTGGAAAATTCCAGAAAATTATGTCATGGCTTTAGAAGCTTCTGATAGGCTAATTGAGGTATTTTGAGTCAATTGGAGGTGTACCTGCGGATGTATTTCAAGGCCTACCTTCAAACTCAGTGCCTCTTTGCTTGACATCATGGGAACATTTTTTTTAATCAGCCAAGGCCTCAGAAAAAAAATTGTAGACCTCCACAAGTCTGGTTCATCCTTGGGAGCAATTTCCAAATGCCTGAAGGTACCACGTTCATCTATACAAACAATAGTACGCAAGTATAAACACCATAAGACCATGCAGCTGTCATACCGCTCAGCAAGGAGATGTGTTCTGTCTCCTAAAGATGAACATACATTTGTGCGAAAAGTGCAAATCCATCCCAGAACAACAGCAAATGACCTTGTGAAGATGCTAGAGGAAACGGGTACAAAAGTATATATCCATAGTAAAACGAGTCCTATATCGACATAATCTGAAGGGCCCCTCAGCAAGGAGGAAGCCTTTGCTCCAAAACCGCCATAAAAAAAGCCAGACTACGGTTTGCAACTGCACATGGGGACAAAGATCGTACTTTTTGGAGAAATGTCCTCTGGTCTGATGAACAAAAATAGAACTGTTTGGCCATAATGACCATTGTTATGTTTGGAGGAAAAAGGGGGAGGCTTGCAAGCCAAAGAACACCATCCCAACCATTAAACACAGGGGTGGCAGCATCATGTTGTGGGGGTGCTTTGCTGCAGGAAGGGACTGGTGCACTTCACTAAATAGATGGCATCATGAGGACGGAAAATTATGTGGATATATTGAAGCAACATCTCAACACATCAGTCAGGAAGTTAAAGCTTGGTAGCAAATGGATCTTCCAAATGGACAGTGACCCCAAGCATACTTCGAAAGTTGTGGCAAAATTGCTTAAGGACTTCAAATTCAAGGTATTGGAGTGGCCATCACAAAGCTCTGACCTCAATCCTATAGAATATTTGTGGGCAGAACTGAAAAGGCGTGTGCGAGCAAGGAGGTCTACAAACCTGATTCAGTTACACAAGCTCTGTCAGGAGGAATGGGCCAAAATTCACCCAACTTATTGTGGGAAGCTTGTGGAAGGCTACCTGAAACGTTTGACCCAAGTTAAATAATTTAAAGGCAATGCTACCAAATACTAATTGAGTGTACGTAAACTTCTGACCCACTGGGAATGTGATGAAAGAAATAAAAGCTGAAATAAATCATTCTCTCTACTGACATTCTGACATTTCACATTCTTAAAATAAAGTGGTGATCCTATCTGACTTAAGACAGGGAATGTTTACTAGGGGTAAATGTCAGGAATTGTGAAAAACTGAGTTTAAATGTATTTGGCTAAGGTGTATGTAAACTTCCCACTTCAAATGGATGTTTGTATATCCCATATCTGCGTAAAAGTGAAGACTCGCTCTGTCACAGTGGCATCCGCTTCTTCGGGGACTCAAGTCCTTTCAGCTTCAGCTCATAACTTCATGTGTGCTTTCCTCTATGTACCCAAATACACCCCGTTTGTCACATTGTACCTATGACACACTGTGTAACTCTATAAACAGTAGCCATACTATAATATGTCAGAGGTTTGCATCCCAAATGGCGCCCTACTCCATATGTAGTGCACTTCTTTTGACCAGGCTGTGTAGGGAATAGAGTGCCATTTGGTACACATACATAATGTGTACTGTGCTGGAAACAACCATTTGTTTACTCCTGTTTACACTATTGTCTTTCTGGTACAATATGACTCAAACATGACTTTTGTCATTCTATTCAGGCACGTGGAACGGCACCACCAAGGTGGCGATTAAGACCCTGAAGCCAGGCACCATGTCCCCCGAGGCCTTCCTCCAGGAGGCCCAGATCATGAAGAAGCTGAGGCACGACAAGCTGGTGCCCCTCTACGCCGTGGTGTCTGAGGAACCCATCTACATCGTCACTGAGTACATGGCCAAAGGTACACTTCGTCGTACGCACGTATAGCAGATGCGTATAAATCACACACACACATATTATTGTACACACACGCATGTGACATGGAAATCCGTCGACATAGTTACAAAGTACATGACTAAACGCACCCATGATTATGACACACGCATGCATAAAGGCACGTACGCATGCGTTGCATAACCCATCTGCATAGGGGCAGTAGTCAGAGGGCTTGTTCGACATTGCAGGCGACTGCCGACTGACTGATCTACAAATGACCTTGCATCATAAATAACTACTCCTTATTATTTGTGGATCAGGCAGTCAGTCACATTTTACCCAAAATGCTTCACGTCGGCAACAATGTGGAACAAGCCAACAGACATGGCTAGGTAGCAGGTACACATGTTCATGACACACACAGATGCAGTGACGTGTGTGTGTGTGTGACTGGCAGCATGGTGTTGAGATGTAGATCTACGGCTGATCAAATGTGTAATTAAAAAAGGTATAGCTAGAGCCTCTCTCCAGAAGGGTCCTTACACACATGCCTGGGGCAGGTGATTGGCTGACTGGCTCAGCTGGCGCTTGTTATACATGTGTGATGGAGTTGGAGAACCTGACATGGAATTTAATACAAAGAAGAGAAAGCATGAGATTTGGACGTTAGTTGAATGTCTCCGAAAGATCTTAGGGCGCAGAACTTGTGAGAAAGTTTGGAATTGGAAGTTTTACATTTACATTTAAGTCATTTAGCAGACGCTCTTATCCAGAGCGACTTACAAATTGGTGCTTTCACCTTATGACATCCAGTGGAACAGCCACTTTACAATAGTGCATCTAAGTCTTTTAAGTGGGGGGGGGGGTGAGAAGGATTACTTTATCCTATCCTAGGTATTCCTTAAAGAGGTGGGGTTTCAGGTGTCTCCGGAAGGTGGTGATTGACTCCGCTGTCCTGGCGTCGTGAGGGAGTTTGTTCCACCATTGGGGGGCCAGAGCAGCGAACAGTTTTGACTGGGCTGAGCGGGAACTGTACTTCCTCAGTGGTAGGGAGGCGAGCAGGCCAGAGGTGGATGAACGCAGTGGCCTTGTTTGGGTGTAGGGCCTGATCAGAGCCTGGAGGTACTGAGGTGCCGTTCCCCTCACAGCTCCGTAGGCAAGCACCATGGTCTTGTAGCGGATGCGAGCTTCAACTGGAAGCCAGTGGAGAGAGCGGAGGAGCGGGGTGACGTGAGAGAACTTGGGAAGGTTGAACACCAGACGGGCTGCAGCGTTCTGGATGAGTTGTAGGGGTTTAATGGCACAGGCAGGGAGCCCAGCCAACAGCGAGTTGCAGTAATCCAGATGGGAGATGACAAGTGCCTGGATTAGGACCTGCGCCGCTTCCTGTGTGAGGCAGGGTCGTACTCTGCGGATGTTGTAGAGCATGAACCTACAGGAACGGGCCACCGCCTTGATGTTAGTTGAGAACGACAGGGTGTTGTCCAGGATCACGCCAAGGTTCTTAGCGCTCTGGGAGGAGGACACGATGAAGTTGTCAACCGTGATGGCGAGATCATGGAACGGGCAGTCCTTCCCCGGGAGGAAGAGCAGCTCCGTCTTGCCGAGGTTCAGCTTGAGGTGGTGATCCGTCATCCACACTGATATGTCTGCCAGACATGCAGAGATGCGATTCGCCACCTGGTCATCAGAGGGGGAAAGGAGAAGATTAATTGTGTGTCGTCTGCATAGCAATGATAGGAGAGACCATGTGAGGTTATGACAGAGCCAAGTGACTTGGTGTATAGCGAGAATAGGAGAGGGCCTAGAACAGAGCCCTGGGGACACCAGTGGTGAGAGCGCGTGGTGAGGAGACAGATTCTCGCCACGCCACCTGGTAGGAGCGACCTGTCAGGTAGGACGCAATCCAAGCATGGGCCGCGCCGGAGATGCCCAACTCGGAGAGGGTGGAGAGGAGGATCTGATGGTTCACAGTATCGAAGGCAGCCGATAGGTCTAGAAGGATGAGAGCAGAGGAGAGAGAGTTAGCTTTAGCAGTGCGGAGTGCCTCCGTGATACAGAGAAGAGCAGTCTCAGTTGAATGACTAGTCTTGAAACCTGACTGATTTGGATCAAGAAGGTCATTCTGAGAGAGATAGCGGGAGAGCTGGCCAAGGACGGCACGTTCAAGAGTTTTGGAGAGAAAAGAAAGAAGGGATACTGGTCTGTAGTTGTTGACATCGGAGGGATCGAGTGTAGGTTTTTTCAGAAGGGGTGCAACTCTCGCTCTCTTGAAGACGGGAGGGACGTAGCCAGCGGTCAGGGATGAGTTGATGAGCGAGGTGAGGTAAGGGAGAAGGTCACCGGAAATGGTCTGGAGAAGAGAGGAGGGGATAGGGTCAAGCGGGCAGGTTGTTGGGCGGCCGGCCGTCACAAGACGCGAGATGTCATCTGGAGAGAGAGGGGAGAAAGAGGTCAGAGCACAGGGTAGGGCAGTGTGAGCAGAACCAGCGGTGTCGTTTGACTTAGCAACGAGGATCGGATGTCGTCGACCTTCTTTTCAAAATGGTTGACGAAGTCATCTGCAGAGAGGGAGGAGGGGGGATTCAGGAGGGAGGAGAAGGTGGCAAAGAGCTTCCTAGGGTTAGAGGCAGATGCTTGGAATTTAGAGTGGTAGAAAGTGGCTTTAGCAGCAGAGACAGAGGAGGAAAATGTAGAGAGGAGGGAGTGAAAGGATGCCAGGTCCGCAGGGAGGCGAGTTTTCCTCCATTTCCGCTCGGCTGCCCGGAGCCCTGTTCTGTGAGCTCGCAATGAGTCGTCGAGCCACGGAGCGGGAGGGGAGGACCGAGCCGGCCTGGAGGATAGGGGACATAGAGAGTCAAAGGATGCAGAAAGGGAGGAGAGGAGGGTTGAGGAGTCAGAATCAGGAGATAGGTTGGAGAAGGTTTGAGCAGAGGGAAGAGATGATATGATGGAAGAGGAGAGAGTAGCGGGGGAGAGAGAGCGAAGGTTGGGACGGCGCGATACCATCCGAGTAGGGGCAGTGTGGGAAGTGTTGGATGAGAGCGAGAGGGAAAAGGATACAAGGTAGTGGTCGGAGACTTGGAGGGGAGTTGCAATCTAGTAAAGCATCTAGTAAAGATGAGGTCGAGCGTATTGCCTGCCTTGTGAGTAGGGGGGGGAAGGTGAGAGGGTGAGGTCAAAAGAGGAGAGGAGTGGAAAGGAGGCAGAGAGGAATGAGTCAAAGGTAGACGTGGGGAGGTTAAAGTCGCCCAGAACTGTGAGAGGTGAGCCGTCCTCAGGAAAGGAGCTTATCAAGGCATCAAGCTCATTGATGAACTCTCTGAGGGAACCTGGAGGGCGATAAATGATAAGGATGTTAAGCTTGAAAGGGCTGGTAACTGTGACAGCATGGAATTCAAAGGAGGCGATAGACAGATGGGTAAGGGGAGAAAGAGAGAATGACCACTTGGGAGAGATGAGGATCCCGGTGCCACCACCCCGCTGACCAGAAGCTCTCGGGGTGTGCGAGATCACGTGGGCGGACGAAGAGAGAGCAGTAGGAGTAGCGGTGTTGTCTGTGGTGATCCATGTTTCCGTCAGTGCCAAGAAGTCGAGGGACTGGAGGGAGGCATAGGCTGAGATGAACTCTGCCTTGTTGGCCGTAGATCGGCAGTTCCAGAGGCTACCGGAGACCTGGAACTCCACGTGGGTCGTGCGCGCTGGGACCACCAGATTAGGGTGGCCGCGGCCACGCGGTGTGGAGCGTTTGTATGGTCTGTGCAGAGAAGAGAGAACAGGGATAGACAGACACATAGTTGACAGGCTAGAGAAGAGGCTACACTAATGCAAAGGAGATTGGAATGACAAGTGGACTACACGTCTCGAATGTTCAGAAAGTTAAGCTTACGTAGCAAGAATATAATTGACTAAAATGATTAAAATGATACAGTACTGCTGAGGTAGGCTAGCTGGCAGTGGCTGCGTGGTTGACTTTGTAGGCTAGCTGGCAGTGGCTGCGTTGTTGACACTACACTAATCAAGTCGTTCCGTTGAGTGTAAAGTTCTACAATGCTGCTATTCGGGGGCTAGCTGGCTACCTAGCAGTGTTGATTACGTTACGTTGCGTTAAAAGAACGACAATAGCTGGCTAGCTAACCTAGAAAATCGCTCTAGACTACACAATTATCTTTGAAACAAAGACGGCTATGTAGCTAGCTATGTAGCTAGCTACGATCAAACAAATCACACCGTTGGGACTGTAATGAAATGAAATGAAAATGTGATACTACCTGTGGAGCGAAGCGGAATGCGACCGGAATGCGAAAGTTCTATTCAGTAGACGTTGGCTAGCTGTTGGCTAGCTAGGAGTGACTCCTACGTTAAGGACGACAAATAGCTGGCTAGCTAACCTCGGTAAATTAAGATAATCACTCTAAGACTACACACTCTAAACTACACAATTATCTTGGATACGAAGACAGCAAAGACAACTATGTAGCTAGCTAACACTACACTAATCAAGTCGTTCAGTTGAGTGTGATAGTTACTACAGTGCTACGGTAGACGGTGAACGTTTGCTAGCTGGCTAGCTGCTGGGCAGATAGGAGGACGACGAAATACGATAATTACGCAATTATCTTTGATACAAAGACGGCTATGTAGCTAGCTAAGAAGAAATTGCTAAGATTAGACAAATCAAACCGTTGTACTATAATGAAATGTAATGAAATGTAATGAAAAGTTATACAACCTGCAGACCGAAGCAGACCGAAGCGCGGATGCGACCGCTCGCTCCAACCTGGATATTACGCCACAATGCACACGTCACCCTATTAGAAGTATCCCGGACAATTTCCTTAAATATTACATTTTTTAAGTGTTATGGCCGTTTTAATTAACGTACCCTACCGGTTGAAAGTCCTTGGAAATCCCATGTGGGTTTTGGAGGCCCGGAGCAGAGATGTTTAATTGAAAACTGCAGCAGTTTTGTGGCGAGCATTCATCTTTCTTGACTGCAATGCGTCTCACTGTTTCTTTTTAATTAGTGATTGAACACTAATGACTTATCCCTAAGTGGACTCAGTGATGTGTGTGTGTGTGTGTGTGTGTGTGTGTGTGTGTGTGTGTGTGTGTGTGTGTGTGTGTGTGTGTGTGTGTGTGTGTGTGTGTGTGTGTGTGCGTGTGTGTGTTTGTGTGTGTGTGTGTGTGTGTTCTAAATGATATTGCATTGGTGTGTGTGTGTAGACTAGCCTAACTCACAAGGGAGTGTGTGTTTATCCCATTGATGTCCCCTGTGACTCTAATCTTGGTTTCCTCTCACACTGAGGAAATGTTTGTGTCCCAAATGACACCCTATTCCCAATATAGTGTATTAGTTTATATAGTGTACCAGTCACCAGGGCCTCATAGGGCTGTGGTAAAAAGTAGTGCACTATATAGGGAATAGGGTGTTATTTGGGACACAACCTAAATGTCATTAAGAGCCATGTACCAAGCATAGACACACGCTGCTAGCTTCATCAATACCAAGGGAATATTTAAGATGTCGTATTTAAGAAGCCTTAAGTCACTATTTCTGTGGTGTTTTGTTGCCGCACCGTTGGCAACATTTACAGCACTCTCTCTCTGGTACAGTAACTGTCATGTGTTGCTGATTTTGTAATTGTAGGAAGTTTGCTGGATTTCCTGAAGGAGGGAGATGGTAAATTCCTCAAGCTTCCCTTGCTGGTGGATATGGCCGCACAGGTAAGTCAAAAGTCAGCCTCTCAGTAAACCACCATGTATGATTGCAAGTTTCTCGCCCATCAGTTTCTCCACCTAAGGATACGTTTGGCCTCTTTTTGACTACCAGTAGTACATGAAAAAACTATTTCTTCCTTTCTCCATCACAAGATTCCTCCCTCTTGTGTGTATCGATGGGTCCCAGATGGCAACCTTTTCCCTATTTAGTGCAATACTTTTACCCAGGGCCCATAGGGCTCTGGTCAAAAGTAGTGCACTATATAGGGATTAGGGTGTCATTTAGGACTTAACCTAAGAAAGGCTGCTCAGCTCTGAGTGGGTCACATCAAATATTAACGTGGGCATCAGTGAGGAAATGGAGTGTTTAAACTATTTTTCTTGTTTTCCTCAGATCGCTGACGGTATGGCTTTCATCGAGAGGATGAACTACATTCACAGGGACCTCCGTGCCGCTAACATCCTGGTCGCAGACAACTTGGTGTGCAAGATCGCCGACTTCGGTCTGGCCAGGCTGATAGAGGACAACGAGTACACGGCTAGGCAAGGTTAGTAGAGCACAGAGTAGGCTTGAGCGGGATACCGTATACCGGGGTATTTGGAAATAGCCACGGGGTGGTTCTTTAATACCATCAATACTAATAAACAATTTTAAGTTTTTCAATACATTGTAATATTTGTAGCTATTTTTAAAGTAAATACCTGTAGTCAACTTGTGCAAAGCGTTCTTATTTCACCTGTCACATTATTTTACATTATGAAGCTTACCTAGTTCCCCAGAACAGTTGATCCAGTCACGTGTTTGTTTGTAAATAGCACAACGGGAGAAAGAGGGAGCAGGTGAATCCAACTGTGTATTGACAGGGGTCGTGTTTTATATTGAAAGTCTTTTATTTATTTTTTTGGGCTTCAATAGAGTGGTCAGGGACGGCGCAACTATAGTTTTCCTTCACGGAAAATACATAAGTGCAACACAGAAAATAGCTTCATTTTCGTCAGATTGACAACACAGGTGCAGCGCTATTTGGCTGGCAGCCACACAACTAAATGAGCTAACAATGAAAAAGCAAATACGATGCATGGCCGTGATGTTTGTAATATTTAGGCCTGTCGTAGAAAGACTGTAGCCAGCTACATTTCCTAATGTTTTGCTTCAAGTTCATCTTGAAAAGCACCGGAGTTAAGTAGCTGCACATCAGTCAGAGCGCGGCCTGCCCATTCGAATGCCCGTTAGTGAATTCTCATCCGAGTTTAGAAGTGCCACTTGCGCACAACATTTGTCTGGTGCCGAGCAAGAAATTACAATAAGAAGCATTTTAGATCTGTGTTTACAAAACACAGCAAGATATTTCGTTAAATGTCAACCCACTGGTTTGGCCTAGCTCCCCAATCAGAATGTATTTTTCTTCACAAAGGGGCTTTATTACAGACAGAAATACTCCTCAGTTTCATCAGCTGCCGGTGTGATTGGCTCGTTAAATGTCATTATTGTAGGGCTCATAAAATGCATTGAATATATGGCGCATCAGGATTGGATGTTCATGCTGATCAAAGCTCTAATCAAATCCAGACATATTTATATCCTTTATAATGCTTTAGATCGACACTTCAGGTTTTAGTGGGAAATACCGGGTTTCCCGGGAGAAAAGTCGGAATGGAACATTTGTAAAATACCGGGAAAATACTCTGCCCTATTTCCTACCATGGTAAATTAGGCTAATGACGAAAAGCAGATGGTCATATCCAATCGGATTAGTTGAGGTGAGCAAACTCTTTCTCAAGCTTCCTGCTGCTTAACCATTTAAGCCCGATGGTTTCAGCAGAGAACTAGCACTCCTTTTCCCACTCAACAACACTCTAAAACCTCAAACCTTTTGGAATGGGACTTTTGATTTTTCGCCCCGCTGTGATATATTAATGATATAGGATTCTTTTTTGATCAATTACCTTGCAATCAGATCACACTTCAACCGTAAAAAAATTCAGCTATGATTCATTTTGTTACGGGAGGTCAATAGTGTAATTGTTATGGCAGACTTGAGTGTGAACTGTAATATCGGTCACCTCTCAGTGGTTATGGTACAGAGCTGTAAAGGTCTCTGATGACCCCTAGTGGAAGTTAATGTTCTGTCTCGCTTCTTTCTCTCTCTGTATTTCCCCCTCTTCTCTCTCTGTCTTTGTCCCTTCCCGCTCTTCTTTTATCCCTTCCCCTCCTGGTTTTTAGGGGCCAAGTTCCCCATCAAGTGGACGGCTCCTGAGGCTGCTCTGTACGGCCGCTTCACCATCAAGTCAGATGGCTGGTCGTTCGGCATCTTACTCACCGAACTGGTGACCAAGGGCAGGGTGCCCTACCCAGGTGAGAACACATACACAATGAAAAGCCATGTTTGCGTCCCACATGGGACCCATTTCCCTATACAGTGCATTTCCTTTGACTAGAGCACATAGGGAATGGGCACTATGTAGGAATTAGAGTGCCATTTTGGGATGCAGTCCCATAACAACAATGGCAGTCTGTGAGGCTGTCCATCTGGATACACCATCAAGTCAGATGGCTGGTCGTTCGGCATCTTACTCACCGAACTGGTGACCAAGGGCAGGGTGCCCTACCCAGGTGAGAACACATACACAATGAAAAGCCATGTTTGCGTCCCACATGGGACCCATTTCCCTATACAGTGCATTTCCTTTGACTAGAGCACATAGGGAATGGGCACTATGTAGGAATTAGAGTGCCATTTTGGGATGCAGTCCCATAACAACAATGGCAGTCTGTGAGGCTGTCCATCTGGATACACCATCAAGTCAGATGGCTGGTCGTTCCATCTTACTCACCGAACTGGTGACCAAGGGCAGGGTGCCCTACCCAGGTGAGAACACATACACAATGAAAAGCCATGTTTGCTCCCACATGGGACCCATTTCCCTATACAGTGCATTTCCTTTGACTAGAGCACATAGGGAATGGGCACTATGTAGGAATTAGAGTGCCATTTTGGGATGCAGTCCCATAACAACAATGGCAGTCTGTGAGGCTGTCCATCTGGATAAGATACTTCAATTGTATGATGCCTGAAGCTGGGAAGCAGATTTCTTGTGTGACCAGGAGGAGTAGTCATAAATTAGATGCCAGCGCAATGTAAACAAGGAAGTGACTAATTTGGTTAAAGGTGATCCGTCGCAAGTCTTATAGCCTAGACTAGTTAATACTGTCATAGGAAGTGGGCCAGGGGTGACACTGTCTGATTGCTGTTTTTGTCTCTGTGGGGTAAACACACACACACACAAGCTGGCTGAGATTAGAGGAGACCATCTGGTGGGATTTGATCCGGAGATTGAACACCACTCTTGTTTAGAACCATCTGTCCCAGACTGATCGAGCTCTGGGGAGAGAGAGAGGGAGGCTGGCGGGTGCTCTGAAACACTGACACACACAGACACTAACCTTCAGGCCAGGCTTTAGAACCGAAATTATTTTCCAATCGTTTCGTTCTGAACAGTACCATTATTATAATTTTTTTCCCGACCAGCAAAATGAAATTCTGAACCAGTTTGAAACCCTAACCCTTTCTGTTACTTTTTAAACCTCTTGAAATGAACCTTTTTATTACATTTAGCTTAATATTAAATTACTTCACCAATCAGTGCAGGTAGAGCAGGTTGCTATGGAGTGTGCAAACTATTTACATGCGTTGTACAGACCATTGTAGGGCGCGAGATGCGACTGAACATTTGCAGGTGGGGAGAGACGGCGGAGGAAGAGGCTTGACTTGAAGCGCTGGGCATCTTGTTGTTATGACATTCGTTATCTGAATTAGGCCCACAGAATTATACCTACGGAGGAGCGGCTTCTACAGTATGAAGGAACTTTGAGTGTCTTTGAACTTCAGAGAGTTGCCTTAACGTTGGACCAGAGCTAGCTAGCTATCTAAGAAGCGTGTGTGTGCAGAGCGGCACCAGAATTTAAATGAAAACAAGTCTTCCCTTTTTGTAGTTAATAAATAACTACAGTGCCTTCGGAAAGTATTCAGACCCCTCAACCTTTTCCACATTTTGTTACGTTACAGCCTTAATCTAAAAAAAAAACTTTTTTTTAAATACCCCATAATGACAAAGCGAAATTAGGTTTTTAGATTATTTTTGCAAATTTATACAAAAGAAAAATTGCAATACCTTATTTGCATAAGTATTCAAGGACATAAAAATTGAGCTCAGGTACATCCTGTTTCCATTGATCATCCTTGAGATGTTTCTACAACTTGATTTAGAGTCCACCTGTGGTAAATTCAATTGATTGGACATGATTTGGAAAGGCACACACCTGTCTATATAAGGTCCCACAGTTGACAGTGCATGTCAGAGCAAATACCAAGACGACGGAATTGTCAGTAAAAGTCAGGAGACAGGGGTGTGTTGAGGCGCAGATCTGAGGAAGGGTACCAAAAAACCTCTGCAGCATTGAAGTTCCCCAAGAGCACAGTGGCCTCCATCATTCTTAAATGGAAGAAGATTGGAACCACCAAGACTCTTCCTAGAGCTGGCCACCTGGTCAAATTGAGCAATCGGGGGAGAAGGGCCTTGGTAAGGGAAATAACCAAATACCCAATGGTCCCTCTGACAGTGGAGATGGGAGAACTTTCCAGAAGGACAACCATCTCTGCAGCACTCCACCAAACAGGCCTTTATGGTAGAGTGGCCAGAAGGGAACCCACTCCTCAGTAAAACGCACATGAAAGCCCGCTTGGAATTTGCCAAAAGTCACCAAAAGACTTTCAGACCATAAGAAACAAGATTCTCTGGTGTGATGAAACCAAGATGACACTCTTTGGCCTGAATGCCAAGCGTTACGTCTGGAGGACACCTGGCACCATCCCTATGGTGAAGCATGATGGAGGCAGCATCATGCAGTGGGGATGTTTTTCAGAGGGAGGGATTGGGAGACTAGTCAGGATCGAGGCATAGATGAAGGAAGCAAGGTATAGAGAGATCCTTGGTGAAAACCTGCTCCAGGACCTCAGAATGGGATGACGGTTCACCTTCCAACAGGACAACGACCCTAAGCACACAGCCAAGACAACGCAGAAGTGTTGACAAGTCTCTATGTCCTTGAGTGACCCAGCCAGAGCCCGGACTTGAACTCGAACAAACATCTCTGGATAGACCTGAAAATAGCTGTGTAGCAACGCTCCCCACCAACCTGACAGAGCTTGAGAGGATCTGCAGAGAAGAATGGGAGAAACTCCCCAAATACAGCTGTGCCAAGCTTGTAGCGTCATACACAAGAAGACTCAAGGCTGTAATCCCCGCAAAGGTTCATCAACAAAGTGCGGAGTAAAGGGTCTGAATACTTATGTAAATGTGATATTTCCATTTTATTCCAAAAATGGGGGGGGGGGGACATTTTAATCTAATTTAGAATAGCTTGTTACAAAATGTGGAAAAAGTCAAGGGGTCTGAAAAACCTTCCGAAGGTGCTGTATCATTACAGATTCTGTTCCTTGAAAAAATTTCATTGTTTTAGGATCTGTTCCCTGAACCGATTCCAACCCCTGATTCAGGCCTCCTTTTTATTTATGCTTTTTGAGGGGGAGGGAGGAGGGGGGTGTCTCAGTGGAATTAGATCACCCCCCCCCCCCCCGCTCTGTTATTTATCCCTTTCTTTCTATTTCTCTTTCTCCACCCAGGCATGGTGAACAGGGAGGTCCTGGAGCAGGTGGAGCGGGGGTACCGTATGCCCTGCCCCCAGGGTTGTCCCGATTCCCTCCACGAGATGATGAAGCTGTGCTGGAAGAAGGACCCCGACGAGAGGCCCACCTTCGAGTACATCCAGTCCTTCCTGGAGGACTACTTCACAGCCACAGAGCCACAGTACCAGCCCGGGGATAACCTATAGTCAGGCCTGGCCGCAGCGCAGCCCTGGACCCCTTCACCGTGCAAAGTATCCCTCCACCCAGGAGGAACAGACTTTGATACTGACGCATGAAGATTAAATGCTATGAATAATGTGCTTCAGAAAAGGCAACTGGAAGCTTGGTTATCGAGTTGCACAAACCACTGCTATCCTTGATGATAAAAATAAATATGCTATTTTTTTTTTTTACACTAATTTTTACTGATCATTTTGTCTTTTTTATTTCAGGTACTACAGGTCTTAGTTTGTATGACTTTACTCCTTTGTTCCTTTGTTTTTTTTTATTCCTCAATTTCCCACATGGTTATAATGATCATGTTCTTTTTCGAAGTGACCAATCATTCTGTTGTGTTGTTTCTAAAATCTTTGTTGAACTGTGAAAATGCCACATGAGAGAGATGGGTAGGTGCCCTTGGAATAAGAGCTCTTCAAAATGGTGGATGAGAGAGAAGGATGTACTGTAAGCGATGAAAATATTGTCAAGTACTGTGGGAATATTTCAGTTAGGATAATTCAGTTCTGTGTTCAGTACATTTCATCAGTTCAACTGGAAAATGCTTTTTTCTCCTCCTGTGTTTTTCTGAACGATTGACTTGAGTGACGCGGATCAGGGACAGTTGCGTGGGTCCGTCTAGTCTGCTCATTTTCTATTTTATTTGTTGATTTTATTCTATGTAACTGTAAGAATAATTAATATCATGGACATGGTTCTAGGTTCATGTGAAGCCTTCCCTTCGAGTCCTTCAGTTGGACATTTTTACAACACTAAGGCCATCATGTTGTGTGTCCCTGACAGACCATTGCTATGCCAAGTTAAATCGCCTCTTTAAAGATCACTACAGAGTATTTTCTGCATATGTAGTTGTAAGATGAAGTTGCACCTAAACACTGATCTTGGTTCAATTTAGCATTTCCCCTACTAATTGTTATGGAAAGGGAAGCTGATCTTAGATCTGTACCTAGGGGAAACTTCACCCCAGAGCAATATATCACTGTGAGATGGGAGAATATTCAGCTCTCCTTGCAAAGCCCACAGCCCTGTAGCTCACTAAGCTACAAGCCAATGTGTCTCGTCTCTGCACATATCATAGCACTACACAAAAACAAACTAAATATTCACCCTCTTAGTTCCAGATTTGAATTTGTTGATACAACCACCTGATTTGGCCATTACATGCCAGAAATTGGTTCTACACACCTATGTTAAAGAGGACTTGGCCTTCTCTTTCACATACATGGAGAAGTCCTTCAACAAACGTTATCTTTTGGATTGTATACTTGACTCATCCTCACGTGTTTCATTTTTAGATCTAAAAATTGTTTTTAAAAAAGTAACAATTTTGCCTTTATGGGAATATATTGCCAAAGCACCTGAACTGTTTTATGTTGTCTACATGTGATTTTATTTTGTGAATGGATTTAATTCAGTCTACAGTTTCAGCCTAGATACAAAGAGAATGAGTTTTTATTTCCATTTTCGTTTTTATAAAGTAGCCATAACCAGTGAGCAGTCAGTTATTTTAAGACTGCAACAGGAGGAAGCTCAAAGGTCTTTTTAATGTGTCATGTCACATCAACAGTTGTCATTTTACTCCTTTGTTGTTCTTTAAACTCATCAATTCAGTGACGCATTTGATTATGCATACTTGCATAGATGGGCAGAACACACATGTTCAGCTGAGGTTTTAAAGAAGGGCTTTGTACAAAGTTGTGAAATCCTAATTTTATAAATAAATTTAAAAAAGGACAGCAAAGACTAGAATGCAAGTCATAAAGTTGGTGAAAAGATCAATAAATATGATTTAGATACTAATCTGTGGAATTTGTAATTAAACATTACAAAAATTAAATATTTCAGATTTTAATGTGTGCTATTTGTTGAACTCGTTAGATTCATCAGTTTCATACAGACAACAGACAGTTGATATTGCGTTTTTTTAAGACAGCTAAGACTAGAATGCAAGTTATGAAGTTGGTGGAGTAATAATTATGGATGCTTATCTGTGGAATTTGTAGTTATACAATTAAACATGTCGGATTTGAATGTGTGCTATTCTTGTTGAATTCGTTAGATGCAATAGTTTTATACAGACAAACAGGGAGTTGATGACACTTGTCGAGGCACGAGCTGTCACAATGTTAATATTATTGGCATGAATTCATTTTTTGACAGTTGCATTGACGGAGATCTATGAAACTGCCCCGGATTTACCGAGGCTATGGCCCGTCACGTGACCAGACGTATCGGTTAAGGGAGGCCAGCCCTGCTCAAAAGTGAACGGTAATCTGCTCTGCACTCACTCATTACTCCAGGCGCGTCACTTTTGCCTGTCGGACAGAACGGAACACCCGGCTCAAGCCCAAGAGGCAGCCGGTACCCAGGAAGATTGTAAATCAACGCCAAACTGGTTCACCCGGTTGTAGCCACTATGATTGCATAAAGTCATGTGAGAATCACACTTTTCCTACGCGGAAAGGCATTTCAACCAATCGCAGTGGGCGGGACTCATGTTGAGCAAGCGATAGTACACTAGCGGGCTACTTCCCTGTCTAAAAGAAATTGAGCAAAATGACTAAAACAATTATAAAGTTGACTGTCCGCGATGTCAGATTTCCAACATCTTTGGAGCAACATGGTTCAGACGCAATGGTAGGTGCATCAATGCAATGAATGCGTTCTTGCAGAAGTTGCAGACAATTTATTTCTGCAGCACTTTCATTTTCCCCTACCTATGGTCGGCCTAAGGATCATATAGGAAAATACACATTTTGCTTCTTTCAGCACACCGACCCGGACTACTCTGTCGCCTATGTTGTCATCGAAACTGATCAAGGAATGCAAGGATATGGCTTGACTTTTACTGTGGGGAGAGGCACAGAAATTGGTAAGATTCTTGATCCAACGTTCACCATTTCAATGTGTTTTTGAGTGTTATAGTTGGTGGGCTTTGTTTAGTAGTCTAAATACATGTTATCCACAGCTACATCTTGTGGTAGTATGTGTAAACACAACACAGTCTGGCTTTGTATGCATAGGTGCAACCAGAACATAGGTACTCCCAGATCTCTAAATTATTATGCATTACATGCTAGTTGTCCCCATGTGAACCTATCTGCCAGTCTGAGGATAATACTGTGTACTTTTTTTCAAATGACTAACATTTGTCCCTTTTTTAAACTGTGCAGTTGTGTGCGCTGTGGAAGCCCTGTCAGCCCTAGTTGTGGGGAAATCTCTAGAGGAGATTGTGAGTGACTTCCGTGGATTTTACCGGCTCCTCACCAGCGATGGACAGATGCGATGGGTGAATATACACAGCCACTCCAACACAAACTACCCTAATCAATCCACACTGAGTAACTAACACTTCACTGAAAGATGTGTGTACGCATCTCTTTTACCCCGGTCTTGTACCAGATTGGACCAGAGAAAGGAGTCATTCAGTTGGCCACTGCGGCGGTCCTGAATGCAGTATGGGACCTCTGGGCACGGTCCGAGGGCAAGGTGAGAGAGTGGAGTCCTGTCTCCTATATAGTGCGCTAGTTTTGACTATGGCCCACATTGCCTCAGCAATCGTTGCGGTCTGAACCTTGTAACTGATTTTATTTAATTGTTCAAATGAATTGAAAGCAGTAACCCCTCGATGTACTCTGAACATATCATAGGACCAAGAAAATGTATTCAAAATATATTTTTTGTGTTGATTTTTGGAGATGAGGGTTTTCATCAGACAGCGACACTATGGATGTTAGTGGTCCAGGCATGCCAAGCAATATAGCAAGACACTTCATATGTCGAGATACTGCTAAAATGACTGTCCTTTTGTCAACAGCCACTGTGGAAGCTGCTTGTTGAAATGGTAAGTTGCTGATATGGAGAGCTTTTTAGCTTTACTCTTGAGTAAAGCATCAAACTTAAAGGTTTATTTATTTATTTTTTTTCTGACAATCATATCTGTATTTTGGATGTAAATGGCATGTTCTAGAAATGTCAAGACAGAAACTTACCCAAACCAGCGATTGACATCCTCGTTCTGTAGTAATGTGGGCTCGAACAAAAGCTCCAAATGTGTCTTTATAGAAACGGAAAAGCTGTCCGTATAGTGATGCAGGTCTTTAGATGTGTACAAATGAAATTGTCGTGCCGAACTTTATCCGCCACGTCATATTCAGTTTTGTGCGACATTGAAATATGACTTTGCGGATAAAGTTTGGAATGACCCAATGTAATGTGTACATCTTGGAATGTGCTGTAATCAGACACGTTTTTAGGATGAAGTAGTGTATGTACGTGTGCCTGTACACGCTTGTGTTCTTGCCTCAGGACCCCAGAAAGCTCATCTCATGCATTGACTTCAGATATATCACTGATGCCCTTACTGAAGAGGAGGCCCTTGGTACGTCTTGCTGAACACTGTCCATAATATGTTCCTCTATTGGCCATCGGCACTCTGGTTTAACAGGTTCACAAGGTAGTCTACAAACACCATTACCTATTATCTTTGATATGCGTGTTCTCTCTCGTTCGCTCTCTCTCTCACTCTCTCAGATATACTTGTGAAAGCTCAAACGGGGAAGCAGCAGAGAGGTAAGCACACAAAGGGCCTGAGCGACGTTAACGGCTTTGATAAGTGGAGTTTAGTGGCTGTAATTGCTCCTCCATGAAGTGATTACAATCCCATAATATACTCAGTACTGCAATTATAAAAATGTACCTTCCTCTATTGGAATATGAATTTTATTAATGAAGTGTATTGATGTGAATGTATGACCTCTCAGTGGACCAGATGCTGAAGGAGGGTTATCCTGCCTATACCACCTCCTGTGCCTGGCTAGGATACTCCGACCAGCTGCTGAAACAGGTCTCCTCTCATACATATGCTGTGCATTGGTCCGAGTACCAAATGGCACCTTATTCCCTATGTAGGGCACTACGTTTTACCAGGCCCCATAGGGAAACCGTATATACAGTGTGGTCCTAAATTATTGACACCCTTAATAAAGATGAGCAATAATTACTGTATTAAATTATTAAAATACTGGGCTATAATTAATGCAAAAAAGTGGATTGTTTTCTATACTAATACAATTTATAAGTTTAACAAGTGATACCTTTTTTGTTCTCAAAAAGATAGGTGTCAGAATTGACACCCCTGAAGACACTTGTGAATAAAGGAGTCAAAAGTGTAATATTTGGTCCCATAGTCCTAGCATGCAATGACTACATGAAACGAATGGTAAATGTGTTTGTCACTTATTTTAAATAAGAATAGAATGTTTATAAACACTTCTACATTAATGTGGATGCTACTATGATTACGTATAATGATAAGTGAAAAAGTTAGGGGGTCAAAGATCATACCACCAAAGACATGCTAACCTCCCCTGGTAGTAGTAATTGTGAGAGGTTAGCATGTCTTGGGGGTATGGGTGTCAATTTCTATCTTCCTGTAGCTGTGCACCGATGCACTAAATGATGGATGGACCAAGTTCAAAGTGAAGGTGGGGGCTGACCTAAAGGATGACATTCGCCGGTGCAGTCTCATACGGCAGATGATTGGACCCCACAACACACTGGTAAATCTGTAATGCCGTTGGATTCAGTAAACCTCATGCACAGGATTGGCTCAATTCATTCTGCAGCCAATTGTCTTCTCTTTTTCAGATGATTGATGCCAACCAAAGGTGGGACGTAGGCGAGGCCATAACCTGGGTGACCAGGCTGGCTGAGTACAAACCCCTGTGGATCGAAGAGCCCACCTCCCCTGACGATATCCTGGGACATGCTGCCATCTCCAAGGTGATGAGGGAAGGATCTGAGGCCTGGGTTCTTAATTGCTTTGTGATCCCTCACGTCCTATTTCCCCGCCTCCTTTTCAACTGTATTAGAGAAGGTCCCTCCCCTTGGACCTTTTCTCCAATGTGTTTTGAGGAGTCAAGGAGATGGGATGTGAGAAATTGCGGAAGCACAAATTGAGAAACAGTCATGGATTTAACGTCTCTGTTCTGCCATTGCAGGCCTTGGCGCCGCTTGGCATTGGAGTGGCCACAGGAGAACAGGTTAGGACTCCCTGTGTGTCAATGTTACTGACTCATCGTGTTCAGTGTTTTACACTAGCGCTGTCAGTATTTAGTCAGTTTAACTGATATGTAATGAATGTTGTTCTTGTGGCTCCTCCAGTGCCATAATAGAGTGATGTTCAAGCAGTTCCTCCAGGCGTCAGCGTTGCAGTTTGTCCAGATTGACAGCTGTAGACTGGGAAGTGTCAACGAGAACCTAGCCGTGCTGCTCATGGCCCACAAGTTCAAGGGTAAGACATCAGCGGTCATATTCATAAAGCATCTCAGAATAGGAGTGCTAATCTAGGATCAGTTTGGCCTTGTAGGTAAGATTGTATGGACGGGGGGCTTGATCCAAGATCAGCAGATGCTTGATGAGTATGAGCCCAGCTGTGTGTCTCTGCCCGTGCTGTGTGTTTATCTTTTAATCTATTTCCCCAGTGCCTGTGTGTCCTCATGCTGGAGGTGTTGGACTGTGTGAGCTGGTTCAGCACCTGATTCTCTTTGACTACATCTCTGTGTCTGCCAGTCTTGACAACCGGTGCGTGGACATCCCAGCCCATCATTCTAAACCATTCAAGCTACAATGACATAATATAGAATATAACAATGACCCCATAATTATTTCATTTGGTTGTAACTGTAATTATTTGAGCTGTGGTCAGGTGCTGAAATAAAATCTGTTCTCTTTCTAAGGATGTGTGAATTTGTGGACCACCTCCATCAGCACTTCAGAAGTCCCGTTGTGATTCAGAACGCCCACTACATGCCTCCCAAGGTATGGTTTTTATCAAAATGATCTGGTGTTGTGATCATGAATTTAAATGCTGTGGCTCTTTAAAGTCTTGCCCATGGTTTCTGTTGGCTATTGTTCCATCAGGATCCAGTCTACTCCTGTGAGATGTTTGAGTCGTCAGTGCAGACACACCAGTACCCTCAGGGGCAAGTGTGGAAGAAGCTCCAGTGACGAGTACGGTGTCGTGGAGGAAGCCGGGCAGTTAAAGTAGATTTTTCAACCAATGATTTTCTTAAGTAACCATTGAAGAATTCCTGTATTTGGTTAACAATGCACAAGATGAAATGATTTTACTTTTGTATGTTTCTAAAAGGGATGTTTGTGCCAATAACTAAATGTATATATTCTTTATTTACCAAATTCCTTTGATACAAACAATATAAAATACACAATTGAATCTAAAAAGGCAACAGGTAGACACTGTACTGTACCAGAATATTTCAATCAAAAAGTAAACCTCCACCCAGCTATTACACTGAACAAAAATATAAACACAACATTTAAAGTGTTGGTTTCATGAGCTGAAATAAAAGATCCCAGAAAAGTTCCATATGCCCAAAAAAGCTTATTTTTATTTTTTTGTGCACAAATTTGTTTACATCCCTTTTATGGCGCATTTCTCCATTGCCAGGATAATCTATCCACCTGACAGTTGTGGCATATCAAGAAGCTGATTAAACAGCATGATCATTACACAGGTGCAGCTTGTGCTGTGGACAAATGGCCACTAAAATGTGCAGTTGTCACAACAATGCCACAGATGTCAAGTTGAGGGAGCGTGCAATTGGCATGCTGACTGCAGGAATGTCCACCAGAGCTGTTGCCAGAGAATTGAATGTACATTTCTCTACCATAAGCTACTTCTGTCATTTTAGAGAATGACTGTGACGGAAGTCGCAGCAGTTTCAACTGTACCAGGTGGATGTCTTGTATGGTGTTGTGTGGGTAAGCAGTTTGCTGATGTCAACGTTGTGAACAGTGACCTGTGGTGGTGAGGGTATGGGCAGGTGTAAGCTACAATAAATGAATAATTGCATTTTAATCGATGGAAATTTTAATGCACCGAAATTCAATGACGAGATCCCGAGGCTCATTGTCGGTCCATTAATCCGCCGCAATTACCTCATGTTTCCGCATAATGCATAGCCACATGTAGCAAGGCTCTGTACACAATTCCTGGAAGCTGAAATGTCCCAGTTCTTCCATGGCCTGCATACTCGGACATGTCTCCCATTGAGCATGTTTGGGATGGTCTGGATCGACATGTACAACAGTGTTCCAGTTCCCGCCAATATCCAGCAACTTCGCACAGCCATTGAAGCGAGGGACAACATTCCACAGGCCACAATTAACAGCCTGACCAACTCTATGTGAGGGTGTCGCGCTACACAAGGCAAATGAATGGTGGTCACACCAGATACTGACTGGTTTTCTGACCCATGCCCCTATTTTTTTTTTTAAGGTATCTCTGACCAACCGATGCATATCTGTATTCAGAATCATGTGAAATCCATAGATTAGGGCCTAATGAATTTATTTCAATTGACATTTCCTTACATGAGCTAAACTTCAGTGAAATCTTTGAAATTGTTGCATGGTGTTTTATTTTTGTTCATTGTAGTTAATTGAAGGCCATTTAAACTGCCATCTACATTTTGATGATGCGTTGGAGATTGTAGTCAACGATCTTAGTCTTCTGCACGGAAGTAATCTATTTTTTTTCCACTGTCCGAATGAGCTTCGGCTTGGGGAAGGGCCGAATCTCTCTGGAGCTGTCAGGGAAGAGTCATCACGTTTGGGCCGCGGCCAGACATTTTGTGTCAGAAAATGATGGATTGAGCCAATGGTTTTGCAATGGGAGTCATCCGTTGACGGATAATGGACGACCGTCCGTCAAACGCACAATATGTAGGCCTTTGTACGTTTTGCAACCAGTCCGAAGATAGTTGAACTTTTGATGGACAAATACAGAAGGATGAATGTGTATTTGTTTTCATGCTTCTGTGTGGCCATAGCTTTACACACTTGTCACTGCAGTGTGTATAACTCGGTTGTTGTATCTGTCATGAACCTACTTTCACCAGGCTGGAGGGAGAAAGGCAGGAATGAAATACCTTATTTTACTACCCTGCTTTTATTATAGACTGGTTATTACACTTAAAAGATCATCCTTTGTGTCGAAGGGAGGGTGTTAGCGAATAGGGGATTTAAGCTGGTGTCTGCCCCACCTCAAGTCCTGTGATGTGTGGTCGATCATGTAGGTGAGGATGGCGTAGCTGGCGATGTTGAAGGGCACTCCCAGGCCCATGTCCCCCGAGCACTGGTACAGCTGACACGGCAGCTTCCCGTCAATTGAATTACAACTGACACAGGGCAGGGGGGCAGCGCCATATGGTCTGGGAACAACACAGGCACAGGTGTGTGAGCAATACAAACCAACATTGACTGTTAAGTGTATACACAGTGAAGTCAGTGAAGACTGTCAGATGCCTTTGAGGTTCCACGCACACATGATGATTCTTCTGGATTGATCTTGATTGTGTCAACTTTCTGTAGTTAGTCCACACTTTGTCCTGTGTAATCTATAAGGGAAGTATTATCCATGAAAATTAAGCACTAGTTAAAATTGAAACACTCATATCATAATCCTACAATACCATGTTAGTGTGGTGTACCTGCATGCATATTTCTGTATTCCGCACCATAGTGCCTCCACTGGAAACTATACACAGGTCCCAGGTCTCCCTCATCCCAGTCTCTGAACCCCATCTTGTCCAAGAAGTGTCAGGACCCGTTTGCATCTCAAATCTTCACCCCTTTCTCTGAGCTCCTTGGCATTTGTTGAGTCCTGCAGCATACACTCACAGAGAACCAAGACCTGTCAACTTCTCTGTCCCCTGTATGGTATGGAGCACCACCTACTGGATGTAGCATGCAAGTGCGTAGGCAGACCTACAATTCAATGCATTTTAGCTAACACACAAGTGTAGATTATTTCAGAGGATATGGTTTCATTCTTACTTTGATAAACCAAAGTAGTTTTTCAAGAATTCCTTTCCAGAAAAACTATTTTCGGCGTCAACAAAGGAAACTGATCTGGAATGATAAACTAATTTGCAAGATGGCGCCGACAGATGGTCGCCTCGCTTCGAGTCCTTAGGAAACTATGCAGTATTTTGTTATGTTATGTATCATTTCTTTGATTGTTAGGCCAGAAAATCTTAAGTTTTATTACATCCAGCCGGGAAGAACTATTGGCTATAAGAGCATCGTCAACTTACCAACATTACGACCAGGAATACGACTTTCCCGAAGCAGATCCTTTGTTTGGACCACCAGCCAGGACATTGGATCTAATCCCAGAGGCCGATCCAAAACAACGTCGCTGCAGAAGAGGTAGACGGAGCGGCCTCCTGGTCAGACTTCAAAAGTGTGTACACTGCTTCCGAGTATATTGCTCGCCAATATCCAGTCTCTAGATAACAAGGTACAGTATATGAAATTAGGGCAAGGGTTGCCTTCCAGAAAGACATCAGAGATTGTAACATTCTCTGTTCCACGGAAACATGGCTCTATCAGGATATGTTGTCGGAGTCGGTACAGCCACCGGGTTTCTTCATGCGTCGTGCAGACAGAAATAAACATCTCTCTCGGAAGAAGAAGAGCAGGGGTGTATGTTTCATGATTCATGACTCATGGTGTAAAAACATCATACAGGAACTCAAGTCCTTTTGTTCACCTGACCTAGAATTCCTTACAATCAAATGCCGACCATATTAACAGAATTCTCGTCGGTTATTGTCACAGCCGTGCATATACCCCCTCAAGCAGACACCACGACGGCCCTCAAGGAGCTTCACTGGACTCTATGTAAACTGGAAACCATATATCCTGAGGCTGCATTTATTATAGCTGGGGATTTTAACAAAGCAAATTTGAGAACAAGGCTTCTTATATTCTACCAGCACATTGATTGTTGCGCGGGCAATACACTAACATTTGCTACTCTACCTTCTGCGATGCATACAAGGCCCTCCCCCGCCCTCCCTTCGGCAAATCCAACCACGACTCCATTTTGCTCCTACCGTCCTATAGGCAGAAACTCAAACAGGATGTACGCTTAAAGATTGTTTTGATCACGCCGACTGGGAAATGTTCCGCGCAGCCTCAGAGAATGACATTGATCTATACGCTGACTCGGTGAGTGAGTTTATAAAGAAGTGCATTGGAGATGTTGTACCCACTGTGACTATTAAAACCTACCCTAACCAGAAACCGTGGATAGATAGTGGAATTTGTGCAAAACTGAAAGCGCGAACCACGGCATTTAACCATGGAAAGGTGACTGGGAATATGGCTGAAAATAAACAGTGTAGTTATTCCCTCCGCAAGGCAATCAAACAAGCAAAATGTTGATATAGGGACAAAGTGGAGTTGCAATTCAACGGCTCAGACACAAGACCTATGTTGCAGGGTCTACAGGCAATTACAGACTACAGAAAGAAATCCAGCCAAGTCATGGACACCAACGTCTTGCTTCCAGACAAACTAAACACCTCTGCCCGCTTTGAGGATAATACAATACTGTGGGCCTCCTTCTTCTTGACCGACATAAGACATTTAAACATGTTAACCCTCGCAAGGCTACTTACCCAGACAGCATCCTTAGCCGCGTCCTCAGAGCATGCATAGACCAGCTGGCTTGTGTGTTTTGGACATATTCAATCGCTCCCTATCCCAGCCTGCTGTCCCCACATGCTTCAAGATGGCCACCATTGTTCCTGTACCCAAGAAGGCAAAGATAACTGAACTAAATGGCTGACTACCGCCCCGTAGCACTCACTTACGTCATCATGAAGTGCTTTGAGAGACTAGTCAATGATCATATCACCTCCACCTTACCTTCCACCCTAGACCCACTTCAGTTTGCATACCACCCCAACAGGTCTACAGACGATGCCTACAGCTCAGCCTTCAACATCATAGTACCCTCCAAGCTCGTCATTAAGCTTGAGGCCCTGAGTCTCAACCCCACCCTGTGCAATTGGGTCCTGGGCTTTCTGACAAGCCACCCCCAGGGAGTGGAGGTAGGAAACAACATCTCCATTTCGCTGATCCTCAACACTGGGGCCCCACAAAGGTGCGTGCTCAGCCCCCTCCTGTACTCCCTGTTCACTTATGACTGCGTGGCCAGGCACGCCTCCAGCTCAATCATCAAGTTTGCAGACGACACAACAGTAGTGGGCTTGATTACCAACAACGACGAGACAGCCTGCAGGGAGGAGGTGAGGGCACTCGAGGTGTAGTGTCAGGAAAACAACCTCTCACTCAACGTCAACAAAGCAAAGGAGATGATCGTGGACCTCAGGAAACAGCAGAGGGAGCACCACCCTATCCACATCGACAGGAGAGCAGTAGAGAAAGAAGAAAGTTTTAAGTTCCTCGGGGTACACATCACAGACAAACTGAAATTGTCCACCCACACAGACAGTGTGGTGAAGAAGGCAGCATATCTTCAACCTCAGGAGGCTGAAGAAATTTGGCTTGTCAACTAAAACGCTGAAACTCACAACGCATCACCGGGGGGAAACTACCTGCCCTCCAGGACACCTACAGCACCCGATGTCACAGGAAGGCAAACAGATCAAGGACAACAACCACCCGAGCCACTGCCTGTTCACCCCGCTACCATCCAGAAGGCGAGGTCAGTACAGGTGTATCAAAACTGGGACCGAGAGACAGCTACTATTTCAAGGCCATCAGACTGTTAAATAGCCATCACAAACACAGAGCGGCTGTTGCCTACATACAGACTCGAATCATTAGCCACTTTAATAAATGGATCACTAGTCACTTTAAATAAGGCCACTTTAATAATGTTTACACATCTTACATTACTCATCTCATATGTACAGTGCCTTGCGAAAGTATTCGGCCCCCTTGAACTTTGCAACCTTTTGCCACATTTCAGGCTTCAAACATAAAGATATAAAACTGTATTTTTTTGTGAAGAATCAACAACAAGTGGGACACAATCATGAAGTGGAACAACATTTATTGGATATTTCAAACTTTTTTAACAAATCAAAAACTGAAAAATTGGGCGTGCAATTGAAAGGTCATTTCCGATTTACCTGACATATGCAGCGTTTACCGTGAATGCAGTCTCCGGCTAAAGCAGGAACATTGCCTTTAAATTTCAATCATGTTGTAATGCTCAACTTCCACGATGCGGAATGAACAGGACCCACAATCATAGCCTGTATAGGCTATATAGTGTTTGTTTACAAACATTGCACTCTCTTGCACTGACTCTATGCACACACACTGGACTTTACCCACACACTCACACATTCTTACACTTACCCCCCACCCACCCACACACACACATTACATACTCCCACTCACACATATAACATGCACACACATGCATACTAATGCCACACACACACACCACTTATTGTCACGGCTGGCTGAAAGGACTGGACCAAGGTGCAGCATGGTAAGCGTACATTTTTTCTTTATTCAAAATGATGCCGACAAATGAAGAACATAAACCAAACCGTGAAGCTTTGGGCTATGTGCCCTGAACAAAGACAAACTTAACTTCCCACAAAACAGGTGGGGGAAAAGGGTACTTAAGTATGGTTCTCAGAGACAGCAATAGACAGCTGTCCCTGATTGAGAACCATACCACATATAAATACAAAACATAGAAAAAAAGGACATAGAATGCCCACCCTAGTCACACCATGGCCTAACCAAAATAGAATAAAAAGCCTCTATGGCCAGGGTGTGACACTTATGCTGCTTCTACTGTCTATTATCTTTCCTGTTGCCTAGTCACTTTACCTCTACCTAAATGTACAGTACATACAGCAGCTACCTCAATTACCTCGTATCCTTGCACAACTTGGTACTGGTACTCCCTGTACTCTATGTGCTTTTCTACTCCCTGTATTATAGCCATGTTATTTATACTCTTTACTTTGATTCATTATTCACTGTGTATTTATTCCTCATGTTACTATTTCAAATTTGTATTCGATTTTCTCACTATTTCTTATCTTATCTAACTGCATTGATGGTCAAGGACCCATCAGTAAGCATTTCACTGTTAGTCTACACCTGTTGTCTATGAAGCATGTGACAAATACAGTTTGATATGGGTTCTGATGGGGTTTGACAGTTGTACTAAGCTCATGAGGCATTTATAACATACAGTATATTCTTCAAGAATCAATGGGTAAATATAATTTACTTATAAATCCAAAAATGGATGTAGAATAATTCAAATACAAAATTCAACAAAGTCAACAGGTGGATAAAATAAAATAGCCCCCCCTACCACCACACACACAATACACTATTATACCGAATTTAAAAGAGTAGACATTATACCAGTTGACCATAGAGAGAGTAATAGGATACGGCATGTGTCAAAATTGATTGATTGCTGACCTTATGACCTGATGACAGGGGGGGGGGGCACATATTCAGTACATGTCATCAGGTCATAAGGTCAGCAATCAATCAATTTTGACACATGCCGTATCCTATTACTCTCTGACCATTATTGTGAGAAACTAGAATCACACACACATTTCACTTGACACACTAACAGAGATGAACAGATTAATCTCTCATCCGATTTCATCTTCAAGACATAATCACCATCATTATCAAAGTTAATAATTCACACACACAAAGACACACAGAAACACACACCTTACTGAGATAACATTGTCAGAGACACCTCTGATTGGCAGATCTTTATATCAGGGTTGGTGGCATTACTACTGGGTCCAACCATACAGTATGGGTACATCCTCTCTTTAAATTGAATGTCTTTGTAAGTGTAGATGTGAGTCATATATTTGGAGTCGTAGAAAGATACCTCCCCACTGTCATAGTCCAGCTGCACTTTGATCCTCTGGGGTCTCCTCTGCAGAGGGAGGATCCCACCTACTCCTGCTATGTACTTGCTGTTCCTCAACCAAATAGCCCAGATTCCACATTCTGGTGACACAGTCAGATTTTTCTTCCTCTCGATGGACTCTTCGGCCACACCCATATCCCAGAGAGGATGGTCCTCCACCTCCCAGCTGTGCTTTCCTGAGCTGAACCCTTCAGAGCCCAGTACAATTTGATAATTCTCAAACCGTTCTAGGTTCATAGGTTGCTGCTGCCATTTTTGACTCACACTGGTCAGATCGTCAGACAGAGAAAGCCAAGGGGCGGCAGTGTTGGGGTCCAGAATCACGGGAGCTGTAAGACAAAAGACAGACATTCTGTTGGTTAGAGAATATAATATACACTATCAATAATTTGTGACCTGGGTTGTTCTAGTGGTCTAAGCCTCAGGAATACATATATAGCAGCAGCATGGGTTCGAATTCGGCCTAGGCTATTTCAGAACACTCCCTTATATCTTAACCTTTCTATCCTATCCAATATAAATATGTACGGTGTGGAACCGCCCAACTCCTTCAAAATAAACGATCAATAATGTATTATGAAAGTACTTACCATATTAATTGATGTATTATATTGTGCAGTACTCACTGTGTTTGATGATCCCCTGCATCTTCTCCCAGACTCTGAACTGCAGGTTGCCCAGGTGTTTGGCTACATTTATCAGTGCTCCTGAGAGCAGCTTTGGATTGGGCAGTGTGCACTGGGTCCTAGGAAAACGTTCAGGTGTCAGTGATGCTTTGGGGTTGGGTTCAGAACCAGAGAGAAGAGAGAGGAGGCATATCACTTACTTTTCTATCATGGCCTTGTAGTTCTGCAGATGAATACAAGAACAACATACTTATCAATGTTATCAACGATGTAATTCATGTATTTTTCTGTGTGGAATGTATTTAGAATCTATGTAAAAAAAAAACATATTACATTATGTGTCTGAAAGAGAGAAGTTCTTACCTGCACCAATGAGATGTCTTCAGTTCGCAGCTCCTCTATATCTCTGATTGTGTCTGAAAGTGATAATGTACCCCTGGTCATCTCTTCAATCTTCTTCATCATCTGAATCTTCTGCTGCTCTTCCTCCCCCACTGCAGCTATCCTGGCCTTCTCTTCCTGTCGTAGAAACTGGTAAAGCTTCTCAAACTCCTCCTCAATCTGCCTCTCTGTGTTCCGGGCCTGGCTCTGAAAACAGTGAGAGAAATAGCTCTCACAAGTGAAGTCCATTATTGCTGCAACCTTGTTTGACTTGTACTCACCTTAATGTGTTTAGTTGTTTGAGCACAGATTTGTTGAATTTTCTTAAAGTCATTCAGCTTCTCCTCAAGGGGCTTTAGGCCAGTCTGGAATGAGACTTCATCCTGGAATAGGACATAACCTCATTGAAAGAAACTCATTTTACTGGAGAGAGAGCAGTCTAACTGTATTACTCAGCTGTAACCTTAAACTCTACTGGGTTATTCCATGAAAATAGTGCCTGTTGCATCCCTTTGATAATTTAAGTAGAAATTGTGGACCAATATTGAATTTTATAAGCCTGTTACAGATGTAGGATCTTCATTTGAGCCATTTTGTTTTAGCAGGAAAATAGGAAATGTCAATCATAATTAAATAGACATTTTTGTAGGGGTTGATACATTTTCCATTAGGGCAAATCAAGTCTGAAATTTCAAAGTTGAAATGACAATCTTCAGAAGCCTTTTTAAAACTCAAATACACTACAAGTTTGCATTTTCTTTAGTGCAGGAAAATTCTCAGTAACAAAAGATTGATCAAATGAATATCCTATATGACATCTGTATATGAATTGAAGTGCCCTTTAATATAGACCACATGGATTATTCAATAAATCCGATTTTTTTAGAAGAATAAAGACTTGCTGAAGTGCCAAAAGGCAGCATTTTGACATGTCCCTCCTTGCACCCTTGACTTCAAGGAAGATTTTTACCCACTTAACCTCACACTTTGCACCATCATTGTAAAGCCCTAGTTATTTTGTTGCTTTGACAAAGTCATTTCTGAAGATTTTTTATTTTATTTGATGTGATTAGTGTATCATTTACGTATGTCCCTCATTTTAAGGTCAACCCTGTTATGTGAACTGAACTCTCGTTTTAATATGGTTAAACTATTCCTTTTTTTTTAATTCAAAAGAAACAGACTTCTAGTATTAAAATCATAGTGTAAAACCTGGTGAGCTGGTTCTATGCTTTTTGGCCATTTTTTGGTGTTTTGTGGAGTTAAACTGAGTGGGTCGAACATAACACGTCAACCCTGTTACTCATAGACCGGCTAGAAATATTTTAACAATATCTAGAATTTGTTTAAGCTTGCATTCAATTGCCACTCCCTGTTGCACACAACAAGCTTCCATTCCCCATTTCACAACGGGATTTATGGCTGATTTAAGATGAAATCATCAACCCTGTATCACGATCGTTGGAAGCACACTCGGACCAACGTGCAGCGCGATCTGGGTTCCACATCTTTTTAATTTAAAGTAAGTGAACCACAAAACAATAAAGAATAAACAAAACGTGACGACAATGGTGTGCTAACATACAACTACACATACACAATATCCCACAAAACACAGGTGGAAAAAAGCTACCTAAATATGATCCCCAATTAGAGACAACGAATACCAGCTGCCTCTAATTGGGAATCATACAAAATCCCCAACATAGAAAAACAACTAGAACCCCACATAGAAATAATAAACTAGACTAACCCCCTGAGCTACTCTACCATAGAAAATAAGGGCTCTCTATGGTCAGGACATGACACCCTGTTACGGTCAACCCTATACTTTATTTGGCACTTACTATATTCTTTTTTTATTTAACCTCTTGAAATGTGACCAAGTTACACTTTTCAAAATCCACTGAATTTTTGGAACAACCTTACTAACTTCTTTACTGAGGTAAAATGTACTAAGTTGCTCTGGATATGAGTGTCTGCTAAACGTAAATGTAAACCAGGGAATCAGTGACCCAGTGAAAGACACAAATCTGTAAGATTTTCTGCAGTTCAATCAATAAATTAATTATATATCAATTGATGTAAATGCATCATCAAGAATATATTTTTCATGAATGTATCTAATTACATAGGTTATTGTTAGATGATGGCTAATTAACTTGGCTCTTGGTGTCACCCTGCGAGAGTTTGTTACATTAAGAATATACCTTGCTGCAGTAGAGGTATTTTGAAAATAGTTCAAGTTTCAGAACTATTGCTATCCTATGAACTCATTAATCAAATTGTGTGTTCCTGCAGCTGCACAGAAGAGCTTGAATCTTTAACTATGAACACTGCAGAGCTCCTTAGATCCTGATGCCAACATAAAGGACTCACCAGACTCGTATGAGCTCTCTTTTCAGTCTTCTGTAAGAAGGACTCACACAAGTTCTTCAAAGCCAGGTTAGGTAATTCCATCAAAGATGTGCTCCTGCAAAGTGGACAGCCCCGAGATGTGGTCTTTTTCCAGGTCTTCTCCAGACACTCTTTACAGAAGCTGTGGCTACAGGACAGGATGAGAGGACGCTCGAAGATTTCACCACACACAGGACAAGAGAGATCCTCCTCTGGGAGAGACGATCTGGAAGCCATTTTCTCAGATGGTGCCACTGACGGAGAGATCTTTATACGCTCCTTCCAAGCTGAAATGAAATGTTTTAGTTTCACCTTTGAAATGAGCACTAAGATTGGACCCAGAATTACAAAATGTGGAAATAATCAATACAATGTGGTCAGGAATATTGATTGATTTCATATACCACTAGCTACCTTCAGTTAACTGGTCAGCAAGATTATTGTTTTTCATTCTACGTAGGATATCCAGTGTGACATCACATTTACATTTACATTTAAGTCATTTAGCAGACGCTCTTATCCAGAGTGACTTACAAATTGGTGCGTTCACCTTAAGACATCCAGTGGAACAGCCACTTTACAATAGTGCATCTAAATCTTTTAAGGGGGGTGAGAAGGATTACTTTATCCTATCCTAGGTATTCCTGAAAGAGGTGGGGTTTCAGGTGTCTCCGGAAGGTGGTGATTGACTCCGCTGTCCTGGCGTCGTGAGGGAGTTTGTTCCACCATTGGGGGGCCAGAGCAGCGAACAGTTTTGACTGGGCTGCGCGGGAACTGTACTTCCTCAGTGGTAGGGAGGCGAGCAGGCCAGAGGTGGATGAACGCAATGCCCTTGTGTGGGTGTAGGGCCTGATCAGAGCCTGGAGGTACTGAGGTGCCGTTCCCCTCACAGCTCCGTAGGCAAGCACCATGGTCTTGTAGCGGATGCGAGCTTCAACTGGAAGCCAGTGGAGAGAGCGGAGGAGCGGGGTGACGTGAGAGAACTTGGGAAGGTTGAACACCAGACGGGCTGCGGCGTTCTGGATGAGTTGTAGGGGTTTAATGGCACAGGCAGGGAGCCCAGCCAACAGCGAGTTGCAGTAATCCAGACGGGAGATGACAAGTGCCTGGATTAGGACCTGCGCTGCTTCCTGTGTGAGGCAGGGTCGTACTCTGCGGATGTTGTAGAGCATGAACCTACAAGAACGGGCCACCGCCTTGATGTTAGTTGAGAACGACAGGGTGTTGTCCAGGATCACGCCAAGGTTCTTAGCGCTCTGGGAGGAGGACACAATGGAGTTGTCAACCGTGATGGCGAGATCATGGAACGGGCAGTCCTTCCCCGGAGGAAGAGCAGCTCCGTCTTGCCGAGGTTCAGCTTGAGGTGGTGATCCGTCATCCACACTGATATGTCTGCCAGACATGCAGAGATGCGATTCGCCACCTGGTCATCAGAAGGGGGAAAGGAGAAGATTAATTGTGTGTCGTCTGCATAGCAATGATAGGAGAGACCATGTGAGGTTATGACAGAGCCAAGTGACTTGGTGTATAGCGAGAATAGGAGAGGGCCTAGAACAGAGCCCTGGGGGACGCCAGTGGTGAGAGCGCGTGGTGAGGAGACAGATTCTCGCCACGCCACCTGGTAGGAGCGACCTGTCAGGTAGGACGCAATCCAAGCGTGGGCCGCGCCGGAGATGCCCAACTCGGAGAGGGTGGAGAGGAGGATCTGATGGTTCACAGTATCGAAGGCAGCCGATAGGTCTAGAAGGATGAGAGCAGAGGAGAGAGAGTTAGCTTTAGCAGTGCGGAGGGCCTCCGTGATACAGAGAAGAGCAGTCTCAGTTGAATGACTAGTCTTGAAACCTGACTGATTTGGATCAAGAAGGTCATTCTGAGAGAGATAGCGGGAGAGCTGGCCAAGGACGGCACGTTCAAGAGTTTTGGAGAGAAAAGAAAGAAGGGATACTGGTCTGTAGTTGTTGACATCAGAGGGATCGAGTGTAGGTTTTTTCAGAAGGGGTGCAACTCTCGCTCTCTTGAAGACAGAAGGGACGTAGCCAGCGGTCAGGGATGAGTTGATGAGCGAGGTGAGGTAAGGGAGAAGGTCTCCGGAAATGGTCTGGAGAAGAGAGGAGGGAATAGGGTCAAGCGGGCAGGTTGTTGGGCGGCCGGCCGTCACAAGACGCGAGATTTCATCTGGAGAGAGAGGGGAGAAAGAGGTCAGAGCACAGTGTAGGGCAGTGTGAGCAGAACCAGCGGTGTCGTTTGACTTAGCAACGAGGATCGGATGTCGTCGACCTTCTTTTCAAAATGGTTGACGAAGTCATCTGCAGAGAGGGAGGAGGAGGGGGAGGGGGAGGAGGATTCAGGAGGGAGGAGAAGGTGGCAAAGAGCTTCCTAGGGTTAGAGGCAGATGCTTGGACTTTAGAGTGGTAGAAAGTGGCTTTAGCAGCAGAGACAGAAGAGGAAAATGTAGAGAGGAGGGAGTGAAAGGATGCCAGGTCCGCAGGGAGGCGAGTTTTCCTCCATTTCCGCTCGGCTGCCCGGAGCCCTGTTCTGTGAGCTCGCAATGAGTCGTCGAGCCACGGAGCAGGAGGGGAGGACCGAGCCGGCCTGGAGGATAGGGGACATAGAGAATCAAGGGATGCAGAAAGGGAGGAGAGGAGGGTTGAGGAGGCAGAATCAGGAGATAGGTTGGAGAAGGTTTGAGCAGAGGGAAGAGATGATAGGATGGAATCCACATCCACAGCCATATTCTCTCCATAGGTCCGCACCAGCATATCCACCGTTTCCTCCTTCTTTGCATTCTGCAGTTGACTTGATGGGATGGAGGGACAGCTTTCAAACTTGTTCTGAATCATGTACCACTGAAATCTTTTCAGGTCATTTTCACCCAGCTCTTCCAGAATGTCCATCAGCAGCTTAGGGACAGGAATAGGTGTTGTCATCGTAGAACACCAGATACGCAACAGCACTACTGGCAGTACACTTTAGCCGTTAATTCTAACTTTGTACATAAGAATCCCGGTGTTGCGTTCGGGAGAGTGAAGGTCACAAACAGCCCTTTGGTAATTGAGTTTGGTGAAACACCTCCAGAAAGGTGAAGTTACAGGAAAGCAGAACTTCTGTGAGACAGAAAAAACATTAGTTAGCTTGTATGTGGCTGTACTTTTACCAATGACAGAATGATTACAGTGCAGTTATAGTACACGCTGTCCTCCGTAAAGATATCAAGTCAGACGTTTACCTACATTACTGTTTCAGCTTCTGGAAAGTCACCGTTTTGAGTCAGAATAGGTCTGTTTCATATTCGCTCTTTGTAAGTGTTCAGTATTTCTAACAGTTTAAATCCCAATGTAAATTAGAATCCTGGAGTTAAGGCATGTGTGAATCCTGGAGCGCTGAAGAGTTAAAATGCTGAACTGTACTTCTCTTCAACAGTCGGGGTAGGGTTTACAGGAAATCAGGAGTCTGGTTATGCACAGTAATGGTGTACTGTAGATAAGAATGAAAGACACATCACTGACTGTAATATGTCATATACAGGCCATGTATTGTACAGACACGCTCTCATGCACCCCTGCCTGGCGTCTCCCTGTGACTGTATCAGATTACAACAAGTGTAGACCTTACCGTGAAACACTTACTTACAAGCCCTTATTAACCAACAGTGCAGTTCAAGAAGAGTTAAGAAAATATTTACCAAATAACTAAAGTAAAAAATTATAATAAAGTAACACTATTGCTATATACAGGGGGTACCGAGTCAGTGTGCGGGGGTACAGCTTAGTTGAGGTAATTTGTACATGTAGGTAGGGGAGAAGTGAGCATGCACAGATAGATAATGGTAATGGTCCTAGACTAGTTGTTCCAGTACCGTTTGACGTGCGGTAACAGAGAAAACAGTCTATGACTTGGGTGACCGGAGTCTATGACAATTTTATGGGCTTTCCTCTGACATCGCCTATTTTATAGGTCCTGGATGGCAGGAAGCTTGGCCAAAGTGTTGTACCGAGCCATACGCACTACCCTCTGTAGCGCCTTACAGTCAGATGCCGAGCAGTTGCCATACCCTGTGGGTGATGCAACCGGTCAGGATGCTCTCGATGGTCCAGCTGTAGAACCTTTTGAGGATCTGGGGACCCATGCCAAATATTTTAAGTCTCCTGAGGGGGAAGAGGTTTTGTCATGCCCTCTTCATGACTGTCTTGGTGTGGTTGGTAGTTCATTGGTGATAATGAACTTGAAACTCTCATCCCGCTCCACTACAGCCCCGTCGATGTTAATGGGGGCTTGTTCGGCCCGCCTTTTCCTGTAGTCCACGATCAGCTCCTTTGTCTTGCTCACATTGAGGGCACCACACTGCCAGTTCTCTGACCTCCTCCCTATAGGCTCATTGTTGTCAGCAAACTTAATGATGGCAAACTTAATGATGGTGTTAGAGTCGTATTTGGCCACGCAGTCTTGGCTGAACAGGGAGTACAGGAGGGGACTAAGTACACATCCCTGAGGGGCCCCAGTGTTGAGGATCAGCGTGGCAGATGTGTTGTTGCCTACCGTTACCAGCTGGGGGTGGCCCATCAGTAAGTCCAGGATCCAGTTGCAGAGGGAGGTGTTTAGTCCCAGGGTCCTTAGCTTAGTGATGAGATTCGCGGGCACTATGGTGTTGAACACTGAGCTGTAGTCAATGAACAGCATTCTCACATAGGTGTTCCATTTGTCCAGGTGGGAAAGGCAGTGTGGAGTGTGATTGAGATAGCGTCGTTTGTGAAGCTGTTGGGGCTGTATGCGAATTGGAGTGGGTCTAGGGTATCCGGGAGGATGTTGTTGATGTGAGCCATGATCAGCCATTCAAAACACTTCATGGCTACCGACATGAGTTCTACGGGGCGGTAATAATTTAGGCAGGTTACCTTCGCTTCCTTGGGCACAGGGACTATGGTGGTCTGCATGAAACATGTTGGTATTACAGACTTGGTCAGGGAAAGGTTGAAAATGTCAGTGATGACACTTGCCAGTTGTTCCGGGCATGCTTTGAGGACACATCCTGGCAATCCTTCTAGCCCTGCGGCTTTGTGAATGTTGATCTGTTTAAAGGTCTTGCTCACAACGCCTACCGAGAGCGTTATCACACAGTCATCCAGAACAGCTGGTACTCTTGTGCATGCCTCAGTGTTGCTTGCTTCGAAGCGAGCATAAATGGCATTTAGCTCATCTGGTAGGCTCGTGTCACTCGGCACCTCACGTCTGGGTTTCCCTTTGTAGTCCATTATAGTTTTCAAGCCCTGCCACATCCGATGAGCATCAGAGCCGGTGTAGTAGGATTCAATCTTAATCCTGAATTGACGCTTTGCTCGTTTGATTGTTCGTCTGAGGGCATAGCGGGATTTCTTATAAGCGTCTGGATTAGTGTCTCGCTCCTTGAAAGCGGCAGCTCTAGCCTTTAGCTCGATGCGGATGTTACCTGTAATCCTGGTTGGGATATGTACGTACGGTCACTATGGGGACGATGCCATCGATGCCCTAATTGATGAAGCCGATGACTGAGGTGGTATACTCCTCAATGCCATTGGATGAATCCCGGAACATATTCCAGTCTGTGCTAGTCCAGTCCTGTAGCGTAGCATCTGTGTCACTTCCATATTGAGCGAGTCACTGGTACTTCCTGCTTTAGTTTTTGCTTGTAAGCTAGAATCAGGAGGATAGAATTATTGTCAGATTTGACAAAAGGAGGGTGGGGGAGAGCCTTGTATGCATCTTTGTGTGTGGAGTAAAGGTGGTCTAGTGTTTTGTTTTCTTCTGGTTGCACATGTGACATGCTGGTAAAAATTTGGTAAAACTGCATTAATGTCTCCAGCCACTAGGTGCGCCGCTTCTGGATGAGCATTTTCTTCTTTGCTTATGACCTTATAAAGTTGGTTGAGTGCGGTCTTAGCGCCAGCATTGGTCTGTGGTGGTGAATAGATGGCTATGAACAATGTAGATGAAAACTCTCTTGGTAGATAGTGTGGCCTACAGCTTATCATAAGGTACTCTACCTCAGGCAAGCAATACCTCAAGACTTCTTTAATATTAGACATTGCGCATCAGCTGTTATTGACAAATAGACACACACCCCCACCCCTCGTCTTACCAGACGTAGCTTCTCTGTTCTGCCGGTGCATCCCGCCAGCTCTATATTATCCGTGTCGTCGTTCAGCCATGACTCAGTGAAACATAAGATATTACAGTTTTTTATGTCCCATTGGTAGGATAATCTTAATCGTAGGTCATCAATTTTCTTTTTCATTGATTGCACGTTAGCCAGTAGAACGGATGGCACTGGGAGTTTACTCGCTCGCCTACGTATACTCAGAAGGAATCTCGACCTGCGCCCCCATTTCCTCCGTCTTTTCTTCACGCAAATGACGGGATTTGGGCCTGTTCCCGGGAAAGCAGTATATTCTACTCGTTAGAGGAAAAAGCTTCTTCCAGTTCGAGGTGAGTAATTGCTGTTCGGATGTCCAGAAGTTCTCTTTAACATTATGTACAAAATAAGTTCAAAATATAAGTTACAAACAACGCAGAAAAACGAATAAAATAGCACAGTTGGTTAGGAGCATGTAAAATGTCAGCCATCCTCTTCAGCACCATATTATTATCATGTGTGTGCAGTCTGTACGGCCAGCCTAAAATCAGAACTATATGTAGGATATTTTACTTACATTTGTGTACCACTAGTTAGTATAATGTGTTACATTACGTTATGTCACGTTACAAATAGTTTCGGAAACCCTGACCTAGGAGCAGGAGCACTACACTCCTAGAAAAAAGGGTTCTTCGGCTGTCCCCATACGAGAATCCTTTTTGGTTCCAGGTAAAACCTTATTGGATTCCATGTAGAACAGTGGTGGTTGGTGACATATGAGGGAGGATGATTATTTTTTTTATGAGCATGGCCTTATTTCTATTACAGCATATTGTCATTCATATTCCATTCACCCAGCTCAATGTAACATCGATAGGTTTAGGCGACTACATGATACTCAAACTTTCCCTATACCCATCACGAGGTTGCTACAAACTAGCCTATGAATTAAAGTTTACAATGTAGGTGCACAGGACAAAATACATTTTTTAGTAATCAAGGTGACAGACAGTGACACATTCAATAACGCCTTGCACACTCTTGCCTGCATCTTGATGATTTAGGGTATAATAATTAGTCCAACAGTTGCAAACGAGAGTTTCTATTGGACAAACTCAAGTATGTTTATCCCCGTTTCATTATGTTTGCTTACGTTTAAGAAATATTTTCAACAGAATCGGCGGAATGAATACACCCCTGATCACACGCAAACACAGTTCACTTTCAAAGCAGCGACATAAAAACAGCATTAACATTTTGCTCATTGTGTAATTCCTTCTCACATCTACGTGTTCTCCTCCTCACCTTTTCGCTTCACTTGTGGACATCAGTGCACAACACATCAGATTTCTGTGATGAGGTGAAAAAACCTATCCAAGCCAAACTTTCCTATCATAACTGCTAACCGCTACACTCAGCGTACATCGTTGTCACCATATTAGCTAAAGTCAACATAGCTACTATAACTAACGCGTTACTAAACCCGCTGCAATCATGCAGTACAGTAGTTTAGCAGTTACACTGGCGGTTTTACTTGGTGGTAAAAGCTTACATTGACTTGGAAGAGTTCCAGTGTTGGACAGCCATAGCCAGCTAGATAACATAGCATCCCTCTCTGTTTGAGCCGGGTGTTTGATTAGGCTAAACTAGCTAGCTGCATTCACTAGCTAAGTGAAAGTGAAACAAAATAAATATAGCTCTCTCTTTCTCTCTCTCTTGCTTCTCATTCATTTTTAAAGAAATACATTTGTTCAAAACTGTTCAACCATTGTCTTTCTCTCTCTTTGAGTCAACTACACACCCCGTTTTATGCACTGCAGTGCTAGCTGTAGCTTCTGCTTTCAATACTAGATTAATTCTCTTTGATCCTTTGATCGATCCTTTGATTGGTTGGACAATATGTCAGTTCATGTTGGAGAACGTCCTCGGAACGTTGTCATAATTACTGTGTAAGACTATGGAAGGGGATGAGAACCATGAGCCTCCTAGGTTTTGTATTGAAGTCAATGTAACCAGAGGAGGATGGAAACTAGCTTTCCTCTGGCTACACCATGGTGCTATATTTAAGTATTTAAAAAAAAATGAAATTCACTGAGGATGGTCCTCCGCTTCCTCCTCTGATGCGCCTCCACTGATGTAGAACCCTCTGTGCAATTGTATTACAGATGTCTTACTTAAGATACTAGTTGAAGAGGTAAGGTTTGATATGGGCAAACTTGGGAATGTTGAACACGAGGTGGGCTGTGGCATTCTAGATACATTCCAGGGGTTTGATGGCACAAGCAGGGAGCCGAGCCAATAGAGAGTTGCACTAGTCCAGACGGAAGATGAAAAGTGCCTGGACCTGCGCTGCTTCTTGTGTGAGGAAATGTTGTAGAGCAATGAACCTGCAGGAGCAAGTCACTAATTTGTAGTGTTGCACAGTACACTAAAACTTCTGTACTTTTTTAGTACTAGAACATGAAAAACGGTTTGGTACTAGAATTTGTTTTACTTTAGGTACTTCTGTCAAATGTGTCTCACGTCTCACGTCCTATACTGATTGAGAGGATCAAGTCTGTCTATCATTGGAGCCGATGCTCCCTATAGCGCGAGTGCACCTTGCTTCTTGCCTGCTCCACTTACTCATTTCTAGAGCACTGGAAGTCGTGGCTGAAACATGTTAGCTCCCCACTCATTCTGCACAAAACTTAACACACTTGAATAACGCAACACGGCATGCAGAAATGTTGAAATTGTTCATTAATGTTCGCAAAACAATGTCCATACAGGGTAGAACACTTTACAATGCCAGAAGATACCGGTAGCTTCCAGCTTTGTAGGCTAACTTTCCTTGCTAACTTACAGCTGATGCTAACATCAATTCACTACCCTAGTACTTGTTTTGTGATTATATGCCAACCATAACACAAAATATGCTGATTTCAAAGCTTATTGTCACCAAAAACTTCATGAATTCACTTAGGGAAGAATTCCGACCCAAGTTAAGCGTGTGTAAATGTAACATCATTCCCTTCCTTATGCACTTTTCTCTCTAAAAGTATTCTGACCTTGAACTTCAGCCATATTCACCTGCTATTTGTTTAGGGTGGAGATCGAACAAATGAAGGTGTGGCAGAGGTGTGTCCACAGACATGTCGCGTTCTGATTTTGACTCAAATAATTCCACCACCTTTACATGGGAGGAAACCATGAACAAGGTCTAGCGAACCTACTGGTTCCAAGTGGAAAAAGCATGTACTTTATTTTTGATAAGCTATTGATAAGATCTAGGTATATTAGTAGTCTGATACTATAGGGGGATTTTAATGTCTTAATTATAGGCTACCACGACCTTCTGTTTCCTATTTCTATCATGTTAAATATTGGCCACTATCAGTATCGACCGTCAGTCGTCAGAGGATCATTAGTAACAGTTGATAACATATATAAACATTTTTTTTTTTTATATGCTAATTAAATCGTTGGAGCAGAGCGCAGACCAAGGTATAACAGTTTGAAACCAACCAATTATGCAATGCTTGGCCGTGTCATCACACAGTTCCATGGTTTAGTGCAGGCAATAGACTAGGGCCCATAAACTCTACTCTGGACCTCGAAGCCAGTTCCACTGCATTTTTTTCATTGCTCCCCTCTAATCAGGGACTGACTTAGACCTCGGACACCAGGTGTGTGCAATTAATTATCAGGTAGAACAGAAAACCAGAAGGCTCCAGACCTCGTAACGTAAGAGTTGAGTAACCCTGGACTAGGGTATAGCCTACTATTGTACCCTATTTCCCTTTAATAATTATATGTACACTAATCTTCCAACGTTACCATGGGTTGAAGAACTGAACGTGGCAATTTTCTGAATTAATCAAACCACCATTTTCTTGCATAAAGGCTCTCCAAACCAGTTATTTTTATGATTATGATACTTTGCTAAGCCTAAATAAGAGTTTTTCTTTAATCTACCAATTGGTATTGAAACAGAGATGAATATGCATAGATTTATTGTAGATGGCTTTCTTTCATTGATCCCTAATATTCTAAACCAGTTCTCTTGATATATTTTTCTCTTGATATATTTCATAGTCCATAGCCGCAGCACCCCTTGAAAAATCTGAATAAATAAAAAAATGAACAAAAATGTTTCCCCACAAAAGTAGTGCACTGGGCCTTTACTAGTCGTATTAGAGGACCAATATAGCCGTCTATAGTGCGGGCAACAACTAAAAGTTCTGCGCAGCACCCCCACCACCAAATATATTTTGCGGTGAGTCTTTCGAGTCTGAGTGAGCCTGTCGACAAAATTCTATTTCCTACAACGTATTTAAAGTGATGGCTTAAGAAGAAAAAAACACATATTGAATGAAAACTCCATGAGAAAATTTGCAAGTGGGAGGGTTTTTAGCGGTTGAATTACACTTATTCAATGCCTGCAAGGTAGCCACACCTGCATAAGTGCGTTATGCAACTGAATAAGGTAATGCCCCCTACACATCATCTTCAAGGAGTCTTGCCCCACTACTGAATGGAGAAGTGTAGCGTTTGCAAAGCAATATAGGGGAGAACACTCGTCAGAGATCACATTTATACATAGCAAAATATGACATTTTCATTCAAGACAGGATGAATACTGTACATTGTTTAAGGTGATAATAAGCCATGTTTTGTTTAGTTACAAACTAGTCAAGCTAGTTTGCACTGCATAGTGGCTACAGTGGTTTCTTATTTAAAAGTTGCATCATACAGCTTGCGTGATGCTGCGGTATAGTACTGCATGTTACAATGCATGACTTCATTGTATTTTACTGTCAGCCATTGTTGCAGTTAATGCTTGTTCAAACCACCAAGGGGGCATCTTTGAGGGTGTCTTCATGAAGCTTGTTGGCAATTACTTTCCCAAATAATCCTACAGAAGTCTATGCAGGCCAGATGTTTTGATTGCTATACTGAAAGAGCAAAGCAAGTTCATTAATTTTGTTGACATGTAAACAAACATAGCCTCAGCTACTATAGCACAGAGAAATACATCTTAAAACATGCTATTCTGTTCTTTTGAAATACATTGTTTTAGTATCATGTTTTCTTATGACCTTCCTAAACAAAATAATAATGGATTTCTATGTCATTGTGTATATTAAATTGATTTATTAGACTGGCAGCTATTGGTAGGATACTCCTAAAAGCTAGGCTACTTTGAAGATACCATTGTAGCTAGCGACCACCACCTAATAATTATAATCAAAAACAATCATCATTACCATAACAATAAACTTAAAAGGGGAGGAAACAATCATAAAATATAATTGGCTTAACAGCCAATGTGTATTATTTAACATTACTATTCAAATAGTACTTATAGGAATGGGTATTTGTTTACAAGTTCAAATCAAATCAAATTTTATTTGTCACATACACATGGTTAGCAGATGTTAGTGCGAGTGTAGCGAAATGCTTGTGCTTCTAGTTCCGACAATGCAGTAATAACCAACAAGTAATCTAGCTAACAATTCCAAAACTACTACCTTATAGACACAAGTGTAAGGGGATAATGAATATGTACATAAAGATATATGAATGAGTGATGGTACAGAGTGGCAAGTTGCTAGTATTCCCATAAAGTCATTGCCGAAAACAGATATTAATCTTCTGTGGTTTGGTAACTTCCTGTTCTTCAACAGACTCTGGCTGGACTGAAGAAAATGTCAAAGTATGCGGCGTCCATCTCGCAAAAGAGCCTTCAACCACGATTTCTTCTCCCTCGCCAAACATTTTATTTTTATTCCATGCATTATGAAGGCTACAAATTCAAATGTGTTCCAAAAATCTATACATCCTTCTTAAATAGTAACACGAAACATCAGATAAACACAAAAACAGAAACAGATACAGTACATTGTTTTTACATTCATTTTCATTTACATTTAAGTCATTTAGCAGACGCTCTTATCCAGAGCGACTTACAAATTGGTGCGTTCACCTTAAGACATCCAGTGGAACAGCCACTTTACAATAGTGCATCTAAATCTTTTAAGGGGGGGTGAGAAGGATTACTTTATCCTATCCTAGGTATTCCTGAAAGAGGTGGGGTTTCAGGTGTCTCCGGAAGGTGGTGATTGACTCCGCTGTCCTGGCGTCGTGAGGGAGTTTGTTCCACCATTGGGGGGCCAGAGCAGCGAACAGTTTTGACTGGGCTGCGCGGGAACTGTACTTCCTCAGTGGTAGGGAGGCGAGCAGGCCAGAGGTGGATGAACGCAGTGCCCTTGTTTGGGTGTAGGGCCTGATCAGAGCCTGGAGGTACTGAGGTGCCGTTCCCCTCACAGCTCCGTAGGCAAGCACCATGGTCTTGTAGCGGATGCGAGCTTCAACTGGAAGCCAGTGGAGAGAGCGGAGGAGCGGGGTGACGTGAGAGAACTTGGGAAGGTTGAACACCAGACGGGCTGCGGCGTTCTGGATGAGTTGTAGGGGTTTAATGGCACAGGCAGGGAGCCCAGCCAACAGCGAGTTGCAGTAATCCAGACGGGAGATGACAAGTGCCTGGATTAGGACCTGCGCTGCTTCCTGTGTGAGGCAGGGTCGTACTCTGCGGATGTTGTAGAGCATGAACCTACAAGAACGGGCCACCGCCTTGATGTTAGTTGAGAATGACAGGGTGTTGTCCAGGATCACGCCAAGGTTCTTAGCGCTCTGGGAGGAGGACACAATGGAGTTGTCAACCGTGATGGCGAGATCATGGAACGGGCAGTCCTTCCCCGGGAGGAAGAGCAGCTCCGTCTTGCCGAGGTTCAGCTTGAGGTGGTGATCCGTCATCCACACTGATATGTCTGCCAGACATGCAGAGATGCGATTCGCCACCTGGTCATCAGAAGGGGGAAAGGAGAAGATTAATTGTGTGTCGTCTGCATAGCAATGAATTCAAATTCATTGAAAATTCAACATTCAAAGAAATTTGGAACGCTTAAGCGTATCAATTAATTTCATTACCTTCTTATTTTTACAGAGCATAGTATTCAATGTGGAAAATGTATTGTTATTATTTTTTTACTTAAAAATGATTGAATAGGATGTTTTTTTCTTAAATGTCATTTTATGGGATGTAATATTTTGGAAGAACTTTAATCAAATTCATCACATACATTTCATTAGTGGAGAATCTTGGACTTAAAAAAAAAGAACATCAGAAGCTTCCAGATGGATGTTCCTACCAAATATTTTATCCAAGTCCAGGCGAAGATCCACTCAGAACATAGTCATAGGACTTGTTTCTCAAACTAGACATTCTAATGTACTTGTCCTCTTGCTCAGTTGTGCACCAGGGCCTCCCACTCCTCTTTCTATTCTGGTTAGAGCCAGTTTGTGCTGTTCTGTGAAGGGAGTAGTACACAGCATTGTACGAGATCTTCAGTTTCTTGGCAATTTCTCGCATGGAACAGCCTTCATTTCTCAGAACAAGAATAGACTGACGAGTTTCAGAGGAACTTTCTTTGTTTCTGGCCATTTTGAGCCTGTAATCGAACCCACAAATGCTAATGCTCCAGATACTCAACTAGTCTAAAGAAGGCCCGTTTTATTGCTTCTTTAATCAGAATAACAGTTTTCAGCTGTGCTAACATAATTGCAAAAGGGTTTTCTAATGATCAATTAGCCTTTTAAAATGATAAACTTGGATTAGCTAACAAAACGTGCCATTGGAACACAGGAGTGATGGTTGCTGATAATGGGCACCTATATAGATATATATTTTTTTTTAATCTACCGTTTCCAGCTATAATAGTCATTTACAACATTAACAATGTCTACACTGTATTCCTAATCAATTTTATGTTATTTTAATTGACAAAAAAATTAGCGTAAATGTTCGCCGTGTCTAAACACATATGGGACACAATTTGAGGGATTTTAAATGATATTATTAGTAACCAATCAGATCAGTAACAGATCAGTTTTCTTTAAAAAACAATGACATTTCTAAGTGACCCCAAACTTTTGAATGGTAGTGTACTGTATATGTTAATAAAAGTACAGCATTTTAAAAAACTTGATTGATTCCAATATAGAGATTAATAACAGAGGGGAATCTGATAATGCAGAGATTCCAGCAGGGTGTGAGTTGAAGTAGTCAAATCTGGAGCTGACAAGGGCTGGAATGTAAATGACGTGATCATCTCGGTTATCTAACATCTGAGAATGGGCAGGCATTCCCTCGGATGAAGAGCATCTCCGTCTTGCTGAGTCTGTGCTGTCACCCAGGTGGAAATGTCACCTGCATATCTGATGTAGGAAAAGAGTTGAGTGTCCTGTCAATATCCAGGCTGCATCACATCCGGCCGTGATTGGGAGACCCATAGGGTGGCATACAATTGGTCCAGTGTCATCCGGGTTTGGCCGGGGTAGGCTGTGTTAAATAAAGGTGAAATAAAATTGAAAAAATGTTTATGTATATGTACTTTGTACATGTGTTTGCATGTGATTATACAGTTGAAGTTGGAAGTTTACATACACTTAGTTTGGAGTCATTAAAACTCGTTTTTCAACCACTCCACAAATTTCTTGTTAACAAACTATAGTTTTGGCAAGTCGGTGAGGATATCTACTTTGTCCATGACACAAGTAATTTTTCCAACAATTACTTACAGACAGATTATTTAATTTATAATTCACTGTATCACAATTCCAGTGGGTCAGAAGTGTACATACACTAAATGACTGCGCCTTTTAATAGCTTGGAAAATTCCCCCAAAAAATGGTAGACCTCCACTAGTCTGATTCATACTTGGGAGCAATTTCCAAATGCCTGAAGGTTCACGTTCATGCCTGAAGGTTCATCTGTACAAACAATAGTACGCAAGTATAAACACTATGGGACCACGCAGCCGTCAAACCGCTCAGGAAGGAGACACTATCTGTCTCCTAGAGATGAACATACTTAGGTGCGAAAAGTGCAAATCAATCCCAGAACAACAGCAAAGGACCCTGTGAAGATGCTGGAGGAAACAGGTACAAAAGTATCTATATCCAAAGTAAAATGAGTCCAAACCTGAAAGGCCGCTCAGCAAGGAAGAAGCCACTGCTCTAAAACAGCCATAAAAAGCCAGACTACGGTTTGCAACTGCACAAAGATCGTACTTTGTGGAGAAATGTCCTCTGGTCTGATGAAACAAAAATAGAACTGTTTGGCCATAATGACCATCATTATGTTTGGAGGAAAAAGGGGGAAGGCTTGCAAGCAGAAGAACATTATCCCAATTGTGAAGCACGGGGGGTGGCAGCATCATGTTGTGGGGGTGCTTTGCTGAGGAGGGACTGGTGCACTTCACAAAATAGATGGCATCATGAGGGAGAAAAATTATGTGGATATATTGAAGCAACATCTCAAGATATCAGTCAAGAAGTTAAAGCTTGTTCGCAAATGGGTTTTCCAAATTGACAATGACCACAAGCATACTTCCAAAGTAGTGGCAAAATGGCTTAAGGACAACAAAGTCAAGGTATTGGAGTGGCCATCACAAAGCCCTGACCTCAATCCTATAGAAGATTTGTGGGCAGAACTGAAAAGCATGTGCGAGCAAGGAGGCCTACAAACCTGACTCAGTTACAACAGCTCTGTCCGGAGGAATGGGGCCAAAATTCACCCACCTTATTGTGGGAAGCTTGTGGAAGGCTACCCCGAAACGTTTGACCCACGTTAAACAATTTAAAGGCAATGCTACCAAATATTAATTGAGTGTATGTAAACTTCTGACCCACTGGGAATGTGATGAAAGAAATAAAAGCTGAAATTAATCATTCTCTCTACTATTTTTCTGACATTTCACATTTTTAAAATAAAGTGGTGATCCTAACTGACCTAAGACAGGGAATTTTTACTAGGAATAAATGTCAGGAATTGTGAGAAACTGAGTTGTATGTATTTGGCTAATGTGTATGTAAACTTCCGACTTCAACTGTATATCTTGGTATATATATATATATTTTTTTCTATTATTACTATCATTATTGTGTTTTGTGGTTGAGGGTTGGGGGGAGGTTGATGGAGATGGTGGAGGTGCTGGGGGTGTCCTATTGAGGGCAAAGGGACTTATTGGGGAAGGGATTCTTCATGGAGGCACATTCAATCATAGTTTTGTTTTATTATATTGTTATACATTTTTTTATATAATTTGTTTTCTATTATTATAACAGTTTACTGTGATTATGGATATGCACTCATGTTGACTTATATATTTGAACTTTCTTTTTTGCCCAGAGTACAATTTTTTTGATTTCTTATTATTTTATTATTACTACTGTACCTACATTCTTAAAAACGAAAAGAGAAAAAGTGTACAAATAATGTAGAAAAAGCCATAAGAGGGAAAAGCACGACGGGATGGAGGATTGAGGGATGGGTAGAAAGAACAGTTGAGGGCTCTGAAAACTATTAATAGTGAAATAACCACTTCCTTTTGTGACTAGACTAATAGATATCCTGTGGCACACATCAGAGGGCATGATTCGTCACCAAAAATGATTAGGAAGTGTGCCAGGCCATGCAGTCCCAAGATAGAAGGGGGGGGGGGGGGGGTGTATTTTCGGCAGGCAAGAAAATAGCCTTGCCGAACTCCCCCTCTCTAACTTCCTTCATTTTGTGGCTACAGTCAAATACTCTCTGTGGCACACATCAGAGTCAAATACTTTCCATAGAACAAACTTCACATCAGGATGGGCAACTGAACTTAATAATGAATGTATGTGTGTTATATTAAACATAAAGGAGGGAGTAAAATGTAGGCAAGCAATAAACATTTCAGAACAACTACTAGTCGAATAAGACATGGGAGAGATGACGATTTTTGGCAAAGAGATTTATTTATAGAATAATACACTTGAAACAAATAGCCAAACCGAAAACTGCAGACATTACCTAGTGCCTCCCCGCGATCAAACCGACATAAAGATAAAATTAAAGGCAGCTTAACGTGATCAGAAATCTCAACTAGCCAGCAAGTTGCAGCAATGAAGAATTGAGTGTGGCAGGGGGGAGGGGGGAGCTTTTCGACACGTCACCGGGACAAGACAGATGTTTTTATGGCTAACAACAGCAAACGTGCTGCAATAAAAAACATAGTTCTACTCACCAGATGATGATCATTTCAAAATTAGCATCTTGTTGAAAGTTATTCTTGAAAAGGGAGAAGCTAACAAATTAGCAACAACATCCTCTTTGGTAACACTTGCTACAGCCGCTGCAAACTACCCAAAAACAAAAGCTAACTAGCTAGCTATACCATGGGAAAACTACTGTCCGCTATTGTGCAGTGACCTGTTGGCCTTCAAGAAACAATAAGTTTTCATACGTTTTTGTAAAAACGGTCCCACTCATTAAGTCAAAATGTGATTGGTTGATTCCACTGTCACCCCAAATTTTACCCTAATACAGTTGCCTTTATCAAGCTTCTGATGGCCTAGCGAATGGCTGACTCAGCTAGCTAGATGTTTCTCCCCAGAGACCAGCAAAGAAAAATCCTGATTAGATCTTTTTTCGCTTCAATGTTAACCTTTTCCTTTCCAACAAAATCTGAAGAAATCAAATCAGAACAACATTGAAAATAATAATATCATTATCATAATTTTTATATGATTATAATAATTTTTAAAATCCTTAGCCCTTCTCTGAAGGCATAGAAGGACCATTGTTCGCCACTGTGTTTGAGGTAGTAATCATTTGTAGAGAGGCCCTATTTTCCCTCAGCATGTATTTTTTGGGGGGACAAAATTAGAATCATGGACATGAATGGGACTCGCATTTTTCTGGTCTCGGTCTTGACCCCTTGTCCCCCCCCAGTCTGAGACTCGATTAAAATGAATGAATATTTTACTACATGAAAAAAGAAACGTGCTCTCTTGACTGGCCCTTAGGTATGTCACAATGGGCCACAACTATCGCGGCTCTGCGGCTGTGGACTCTGAATTCGTCTTTAGAGTGATGCCATCTTATGTAACCTTCCTGGAAGTCATTGATTTGTTTAGAACGCTTGATCTTGTCTGATCTTCACAGATCAGATGAGAATAGACACCACAGGTGATGTATTAGTATTTATGTCTTCTGCCACAAGGGGGTGCCATATCTAAATTATTCAGACGAGTTATGAAAATAGGCCTATGATTTGTAAAAGACATTGCGATTCATGAGGACAATAAATAGCTATACAGAATAGATCGACCATGATTTTTATCATTCACATTTTAGGCATGGATTATGACAGAAAATAATTTATGTCCACAAAATAAATAATCCACTAAAATGCAACGGAAGTTACTGAATAGTGGATGGCAAACTACATAGTAACTCAATGCTAAATTAACGTTCTTTTCTCCCACTGACAATATTCATATTCTGTATTTCTGTCAGAGCTAAATATCATCCCTAGCAAAAAAGACAGTAAGAGCAAAACACATGACAAAAGACACCACACAGCCTTTCTCTTAGCGCAATATCAGTCATCAGTTGTTCCCAATACAAAAAAATAGGTACAGTTGAAGTCTGAAGTTTACATACACTTTAGCCAAACACATTTAAACTCAGTTTTTCACAATTCCTGACATTTAAAACAAGAAAAAATATATGTTTTAGGTGAGTTAGGATCACCACTTTATTTTAAGAATGTGAAATGTCAGAATAATAGTAGAGAGAATGATTTATTTAAACTTTTATTTATTTCATCACATTCCCAGTGGGGCAGAAGTTTACATAACCTCAATTAGTATTTGGTAGCATTGCCTTTAAATTGTTTGACATGGGTCAAACGTTCCACAAGCTTCCCACAATAAATTTGGTGAATTTTGGCCCATTCCTCCAGATAGAGCTGGTGTCCACTGAGTTTGAAGGTAGGCCTTGAAATACATCCACAGGTACACCTCCAAATCGACTCAAATGATGTCGATTAGCCTATCAGAAGCTTCTAAAGCCATGACATAATTTTATGGAATTTTCCAAGCAATTTAAAGGCACAGTGAACTTAGTGTATGTAAACTTCTGACCCACTGGAATTGTGATACAGTGAGTTATAAGTGAAATAATCTGTACACAATTGTTGGAAAAATTACTTGTGTCATGCACAAAGGAGATGTCCTAACTGACTTGCCAAAACTACAGTTTGTTTAACAAAAAATTTGTGGAGTGGTTGAAAAACTAGTTTTAATGACTCCAACTTAAGTAACTTCCGACTTCATAGAAGCTTACATACATGCCTAATTACTTTAAAAAAAACGTATTACATACCACAAACCAATCAGAGAGCAACATGGGAACATGCTATAGGATGAATGACAAAAACTCCTTCAGAGATGAGAATATCGTCCTCCAAAACAGAAGCAGCAGACTCGGTAGTGGCTTGCTCTTGAGAGTAAGGTGTGCGCATTACCCAAGGATTGTTATATTTATATGACCATTAAGCCTGCCATCATCAGCACCTTACCTGCACCGCTGACTAGGGACTACAGTTTTAGTTGCATACACAAAAACAACAATAACAGTCTGTTGATCTTTTCCATAGGGCTCCAGAGAGTAATTTCTCCATAGGCTAAGTGTCCTAGTGAAACTATCTCCATGAATCCCCCTTATTCACACTGCAGAGAGATGGCGAGAGAGACCCATAGGACAGACAATGGCACCGGAGTCTGAGTATTGACTCTACTCTTAATCTAAAATGTCTGCCAGCACCAACACCGGACAAACACTCACTCACATCCCTGGGCCTCAGGGTGGCTCCATGCCAAAAACACCCAAACTCTAACCCAAACACCATGGCATGAATATAACTACTATTCCCTGAAGGAGGGAACAAGGTATAACATACTATTGGGAGTCAACAACCAATCATATTCACCTGAAGAAAACTGAAATCATGCCCAATGGATGACGAGCCCGCCCTCGGAAGCCCCGCCTTCCTGGCTATAGTACAGGGACAGACAGGTCAGCTAAAGGCTCAAACCTACAAGGAACCGTGGATAACCCGGATAAATGTGAAACCTGTGTGCTGCCTAACACCCACTCCCGGACCCATCATAAGAACACATTGACAGCAGTTACATCCAAGCGATAAAACCTTACCAAGGTATGTGGGGAACCCCAACTTGCTGCAGCACAGATATCACCAATTGTCATTTCCCTGAACAATGCCCAAGAAGCCACCACACCACTAGTGGAGTGAGCACGCACACCGCTAGGCAACCCTTGTCTTTTTGCTGTCATATGCCAGGGAGATCCACAATCCAATGAGAAATACCCTGTTTAGAAAGCGCCCTACCCTACGCTGGATTGGCGAAACAGACAAAAAGCTGGTCACAAATGCGGATAACCTTGTTCATATTCATATACACTGAGTGTACAAAACATTAAGAACACCCCGCACCCCTTCAAGGCGCTTAAATATTTTGTCTTACCCATTCAACCTCTGAATGGCACACATACACAATCCATGTCTCAATTGTCTGAAGGCTTAAAAATCCTTATTTTTTTCAATTCATTTAACCTTTATTTAACTAAGCATGTCAGTTAAAACCTTTCTAGCTCAACAACATTCCGATGAAAAGGCAGTGCGCGAAATTCAAATATATGTTTTAGAAATATGTAACTTTCACACATTAACAGGTCTAATACAGCAAATGAAAGATAAACATCTTGTTAATCTACCCATCGTGTCCGATTTCAAAAATGCTTTACAGCTAAAGCACAACATATGATTATGTTAGATCACAGCCAAGTCGAAAATGCAGAAATATAGATAAAATTCATCACTAATCTTTGATGATCTTCATCAGATAACACTCATAGGATATCATGTTACACAATACATGTATGTTTTGTTCGATAACTTGCATATTTATATCCAAAAATCTCAGCTTACATTGGCGCCTTAAGTGCAGTAATGTTTTGATTCCAAAACATCTGGTGATTTTGCAGAAATACTCATAATAGACATTGATAAAAGATACTGGTGTTATTCACAGAATTAAAGATAGACGTCTCCTTAATGCAACCGCTGTGTCAGATTTCAAAAAAGCATAATCTGAGAACGGCGCTCAGAACCCAAAACAGCCAGAGGAATATCCGCCATTTTGGAATCAACAAAGTTAGAAACAACACCATAAATATTCACTTGCCTTTGATGATCTTCATTAGAAGGCACTCCCAGGAGTCCCAGTTCGACAATAAATGACTGATTTGTTCCATAAAGTTCCATCATTTATGTCCAAATAGCCACTTGTTGTTAGCGTGTTCAGCCCAGTAATCCATCTTCATGAGGCGCAGGCACTTCATCCAGACAAAAACTCAAAAAGTTCCGTCACAGTCCTTTAGAAACATGTCAAACGATGTATGGAATCAATCGTTAGGATGTTTTTAACATAAAACATCAATAATGTTCCAACCAGAGAATTCCTTTGTCTTCAGAGAAGCACTGGAACGAGAGGTAACCCTGTCGGGAGCGCGCGTCATGAGACCAAGGCTCTCTGCCAGACCACTGACTCAAAGAGGTCTCATGAGCCCCTCCTTTATAGTAGAATCCTCAAAACAGTTTCTAAAGACAGTTGACATCCAGTGGAAGCCCTAGGAAGTGCAACCTCATCCATATCTCAATGTGTATTCGGTAGGCCAAGCTTTTAAAAACTACAAACCTCAGATGTCCCACTTCCTGGTTGGATTTTTCTCAGGTTTTCGCCTGCCATATGTGTTCAGTTATACTCAGACAGTTTTAGAAACTTCAGAGTGTTTTCTGTCCAATAATAATAATAATATGCATATATTAGCATCTGGGACAGAGTAGGAGGCAGTTCACTCTGGGCACGCTATTCATCCAAAGTGAAAATGCTGCCCCCTATCCCAAAAAGGTTTTAAGAACAAATTCTTATTTACAATGACGTCCTACCCTGGCCGAACTCTAACCCAGACGACGATCTAGCACTGAGATGCAGTGCCTTAGACCGCTGCGCCACTCGGGAGCTCTTTAACCTGTCTCCTCCCCTTTGACAAGTGAGATCAATAAGGGATCATAGCTTTCATCTGGATTCACCTGATCAGTCTATGGCATGGAAAGATGTTTTGTAGAATCAGTGTATGTGCGTAAACACAGGCCATGCAACCTCAGTTGTTCACTGGAAGCAAACGGAGGAGGTGAGAAAGGGAACAGCTCGAAAGCCAGGGACCTGTAAGCCATAAACAGAACCGTGGGAGAAAAAGTTGCATTAGAATGTAAGATCACTTTGAAGTCGCCAGGCACTAACTCCAAACAGGAAGGGTGTACTGATAGCATGTGGATATCCCCAACAGTTTTGGCTGACGACAAGGCCATGAGTAGGGCAATTTTGTAAGAATGGACCTTCAGGTCCACAGACTCCATTGGTTCAAACGGAGACTCACACAGAGTGTTCAGGACCAAAGCCGGGTCCCAGGTCGGTGCAATAGGCTTAGACACTGGTCTGAGCTGACGTACGTCTTTCAGGAACCGCACCACAAAAGGATGATACCTCGGGGTAGCGCCGTCAATCCCTACATGACACGTCGAGATAGCTGCCATATAAACCTTCAATGTGGAAAAAGAAAGGCCCTGCTCAAAAATCTGTCCTCCAAAGAGCTTTGAAAAGGGGAAACTCTTTTAGTCTGACACCAACCCTCAAACGCGCGCCACCTATACGTATGCAACCCTTTCATAGAGGGCGCACGTGCTAATTAAATTTGAGAGTAAATCCCGCGCCGTCAAATTGAACCTTTCAGGGGCCAAACCCACAGATCCCATGTCTGCGGTTGTGGGTGCCAAACCCTCCCATGACACGGAACCCTCCACGGTTCCCCGCCCAACAGGTGGAACCAGGGTTGTCTGGGCAAACGGGTAGCCACCAGAATCAACAACAGACCTTTCTGACGGACCTTCTCCACAGTGGCCTCCACGGACCGTCTCCAAAGGCCATTGATACACCAAAGCATCCGTTCCCAATGAAGCACCCAGATCCCTCATTGAGAAGAACAGACGACAATGCACGTTTTTCTTGCGATGCATAAAGATCTACGTTGGACCTGCCGAACTGGTAACCATATCTGGGCACCCAGAGGGGTGCATTCTCCACTTCGTAGAGATAGAGTATAGAAAGTACCATAGAAAGTAGAGCTGCATCCACGTTGCTCCTACAGCAAATCGATATGATACATCTGAAGCATTGTGACCACATTCAACGACCGGGATGTCACATCCTCAACCTTGTACACTTAGCCTGGCTGATCCACCAAGAACCGGCACTATTTTATTATAAAGCATTGTGTTAAGATTAGCCCCTTTGTTAGCCTCTGGAGTTAAGTAACTCGCCAGCTTTCCATCCATCAGTGGTGCGCAAACGAGCTCCGCCTCCATACATACCCTTTACATTCATGAACCCGCCATGACCTGGTAGCACTAGCTTGGGTGAACGAGGGGAATCCCATGTTGCCTTTAGCTCATCGGCAAAATCTTTAAACAGGGGTAAGCGACGCTTCACCGCTGCAGGGACAAGAGGTAAATACCTTCCCCCAAACCTGGAGGAACTCCACTGCAGGTGAGAAGATGACCAATCCACCCCCAGGTGATCTGCTGCCCTACGACACAACTCCATCAAAGGCGCATTAACCACCAATGGTTCACTACTCTCCTGTCATCCGATTCACACGGAAAACCCTCCAAGAGCAAACCAGGGATAGTGCTGTATATCATTCCTGGAATCCGGACTCTGAACACTGCCAGAGAAACCGGAATGAGCCTCACATCAACTCCAACCACCGCTGCTGCTCTCTCCCGGCCTCAGACAACCCCTTTTCCCGAGGTCGCTTCACCGGAAGACCCTTCGCCAACAACAATCTTTCTCACAAAGTCAACTTGACACCCAATGGAAGTCGAACCCAGCCAGAGACAATGGTCACATGAACTGGTCCAAGCCAAAGCTTTCTCAGCGTGTTTCAACCGCAAGCAAACAGGACAGCACTTGTGAGTATCTTTCATTTTCATTGTGAAGCTACATGCCCTAGGGCACCATCAGGTTCAAACTCTGCTGGTTAGCCTTTTTGAATTTACTCTTACTACTGGCTCAAGTAAGGAAGCACTGGCTACACAAGCAGAGCAGAAAGTAGTTAGCTTTTAGCAAACACAAAAAACGATACCAGGACCCAAACTTACAACCGATACCAGGACCCAAATTTACAACATGGATGCCGAGCCACCAAAAGCTTGGCATCCATTGGCCCGTTGGACGTAATTTCAGTTTTCTACAGGTGTATATGATTGATTGTTGACTCCCCACAGTATGTTAAACGAAGTGACCTGCTGAAAGGGAACCTCCTTTCACTCAGGCGCCTCAATAGCCACCATGCATGCAGCTCTGTGCGTGTGTGTTTCTGTGTGAGTCGGTCTGTGCGTGTGAATGATGTTTGCTTTTCACTTTCTGACCATGTTTATATAATTCTGATCATGTGACAATCTAGCGCTGGTCCAGGGTGTTAGAGCACGTTCCTTGGCTAACTTAGTGAAGAATGTGGAACTTATAGCGCCTATGTGGTATCTATCTCCAGCCAAGTTAATATGAACCCTCTGTACTGCTAAGAGCCCTGACCCAGCAAATGAGGTCCCAACCTCTGAAAGAGGCCCAGGAGGAGTCTGGTCTACAGACTACCTGCCACTCTGATCTTTACCTGGGGCCTAATACCAGCCTGCAGCTGCAATTATGGCCGATAGTAAAACAACAGTTTTGCAGCCAAAAGAAAAACACTGGATGACCCCTAAAATTATTTCAGGCAGGTTTGGAATCTGATACACTCCAGACTGTCATAAGCCAAGCCCTTAACACTGAGCCTGGGTTAGTCTGGGTTATGGGCTCCGTTATCCAAAGAGAAGAAGGATGAGTCCCAAATCTCACTCTATTCCTTATGTAGTGCACTACGTTTGATCAGAGCTCTACAGGACTCAGAGTCGAGTCAACCTTGCCTGTTTTGTCAGAGATCGATCTGTTTGTAGAATCAAATTGCGACTTAGTGCGTACCAGAGGATCAGCTTGAGGGTGAACACCAAGGGAGCGTACTGCACACACACACAGACACTAGATACTTTGTTCAATGTGGACGTAAGAGCCAAATGTAGGTAACTGTCTATTATTTTGGGACAACCAGAAAAGCTGTGTGTTTTTTTAAATGTAAACTTTATTTAACTAGGCAAGTCAGTTAAGAACAAATTCTTATTTACAATGACGTCAGAACGACAGATTTTGACCTTCTCAGCTCGGTTACTGGCCCGACGCTCTAACCACTAGGCTACCTGCCGCCCCAGAAGTAGTATCCCATTGACACTCAGTAAAACATGCGGCTTTGATGTGCTAATTAGCCTGAGAAAATCATGTGTCTTTGATCAGTGGGACTGCTTCTGCAGGGCAAAGAGGTTTCAGGGGCCACAAACCAGAGAGGGCATGTTCAATGCTTGGGTTCCCATTAGGCTGAATGAAATGGTATGGCATTCCACACCCCCAGCTGTGATAACTTCTCCCAAATGTGATAATAGTCATTGGTAGTAGTGGAGACATTTTACAACTTTATCCCTTACGAAAAAAGTTTGCAGTCAGAATGCAGTATAACTGCACTACACTGCAGTATGCTACAAATACTGCATCCAAAAATAACAACTTTTTTACTGCAGTAATTTTGCAGTGTAACTGCAGTTAGAGTGCAGTATGTGATAACTTCTCCCAATTTTGATAATAGTCACTGCAGTTATTCTGCAAGTACTGTTTCGAAATACCACAGTAGACTGCAGTTAATGCACTTTTATGGCAGTTTCAAAACGGCAATCTTTTTTTGTAAGGCATACAAGAGAGAGCATGCATGGAGATTCAACATTCCAAATATGTTGTCTAACAGCCTATCAAAATCCTACTTGAAGTGAGAAAGAATGCAACATCTAAAACACAATGCATTAAAGTCGCTGGCAGGTCCAGTGACGTTGGTTTAGCCCCCCTGCCCAACCCCTTTGAAATGGTCTTTAATGGGTACCAGATTTTTCACCCAGTAATCTAATCTCTTGCCAGCAGTTTCTCAAGGTATCCTACAGTTTGCGCTGAAAGGCATCCTCACCTTTAAGGAGAGCGAGGAGTGTGTGGGGTGTGTAGAACGGAGCTGCAGACGCGGGACTTCCTTCGGCTCTAAAATGTTTGTGAGTTTGTGATTGTGGTCAGCGCTGCACACTGGAAAGAGCCATATTTAATATAACCTAACAAAAGTCACGGGTGCATTTTCCAGCGCAACACAAAATATTACGAATACGGGGAAATTTAACTTTCTCTGTCCAGATTTTATCCAACAGTGTGGGCAAATAACGGAACAATGGGATTCTAACGGGATGTTCGAGATTAACATTTTACGGTCGTGCGCAGTCCTCAAATTCTGAATTTGGATGATCGGAACTTTTTTGTGCGAGCGTTTAGTTTGCTGTTCTCCCAGCAACTGATTCAAACCTGCTCGTTTGGACTGAATTTTGAGATGAACAAAAAGTGACATAGCGACTCATCTCTTCTGCACTCCTAACCGATTTATACAACGCCATGAAAGGTACAGTATGTGTTATGCAAGGTTCTGTTCATCTTTAAAATAGTTTTTTAGAAGTTTGAAGTGGTAGCCCAAAAAATGGTTTCGATAAATTATGTATATGTGCCTGAGTGTTGCACATCTGGATGAGATTAAGTGCTTGTTGTGTGGAATTCAGCTGTATTGTGAAATGACTTGGCCTTTCTCCGCCAGTCGCATCATTCTCTATAGTAGTGCATTGATTGAGTAACTGTTTTTGTTTGGTTACTTTAGGTCCTTTGTGATATACTGTATATCAGTGCTGCTTTTGTTCTAGCCTGTACTAACAATAAGACCGTGTGCACAATTGTTATTCAAAGGGAAATATTAATATATTTTAGGCAGGGAGGTGTATTACATTGATTTGATTCTCTCCTTATGATTCCATGTATAGACCTAATGCAGCCTATTGCATTTTTACAAAAAGTTAACTCCCCTGTGGGACACCAACGTTTTGTTACCCCTGTGACACATGACCTAATGACGCCATAGATGGGGACTCATCTCATATGTCTCTCAGAAGTGATCGAGGAACAATGGGACACGTCATTCAGTATGTTCATATGCACATGAAAAATAATGGTTCTAAATAGTACCAGATAGAGGTTATTTGTCTTGTAACCATAGCGGACTCTTTTGGTGCTATATAGAACCCTTTTTTGAAAGTGCAATACAGAGCAATGCTCATTAGGTTCTAAATGGAACCTGTATGGTGTTATAAAGAACCCTTTGCCTGAGGTTCTATATAGGACCATTAACAAAGGTTCTATATTGCACCAAAAAAAGGTTCCGCTATGGTTACAACCCTTGTTGGGGCTATATAGAACCCTTTTTATTGTTCTTCACAGAACCTTTAGGGACAATGGTTCTATAAGGAACCTTTCTCAATCTGAAATGTTCTTTGTAGAATAACCATACAGTGTTTTTGATTCTGGTCAGCCATATTATATTGTTCAAATTCCTTAGGTGTTATTATTGAGTTAACTGACACATTTAATCAAGTGAGCTATGTCTGGAACACCTGCAGGTCCCTGAGGAGAGAATTTAGATTGAGAACCACAGACTGATTTATTAAACAATTCCCAATTGACACAAGGCCATACATGAGTATTTTACAAGACGCAATCACTTGCCACAATCATATAAAATGTATGGTGCCTAACACAACACATTGCATAAACTGGAATGACACTCTCACTCACGGTCGCACAAAAAGAGCTGTGAGCAAGCCACACCACCAAAATATTCTAATGAGCCACAGCCCCTACATTTTAATTACCACTAAAAGAGCAAAGAACCCTTTTGGGAACTGTAAAGAACCACGGTAGAGCTCAAACGGTCCTTTGAGGCATTATGGGTCCACATAGAACCCTCATTTTTTAGTGTGTAGTCATCTCTCTATCATAGACACAGAGTCCCAAATGGCGCCACCTTTCCTTATAAAGTGCACTACTTTTGACCAGGGCAGCTAGGGCTCTGGTCAAAAGTAGTTGAAAGAGAGCAACCCGGCTCCACGTATTTTACTGGTTTGTGACTCACTGACACCCTCCCCGGTTAGAGGGGAATAAAGCAGTCCAAGAGTTTTTTTTAATTTATTTTTTATTTTTTCACACCTTTATTTAACTAGGCAAGTCAGTTAAGAACAAATTCTTATTTACAATGACAGCCTACAAACAGTGGGTTAACTGCCTTGTTCAGGAGCAGAACAACAGCTTTTTACCTTGCCAGCTCTGGGATTCAACCGAGCAACCTTTCGTTTACTGGCCCGAAGCTCTAACCACTAGGCTACCTGCCACCCCAGGTAACACACTAAGGAACTTTAATCACACACAGAAGAAGATGAACATGGATATGTTTTCTGTGTTCACGCATCCCTGTGTGTGATTAAAGTTCCTGTGTTCTATCCACCCACACTCACAGACTGGAATAACACAGTTCAGATTTTAGTCAATATTTACTCCCTTGGAGAGCGTGCGTCAGGCTGGCTAGCCAATCTGTGCCTGGAGAGACTGCACTGCTAGAGCGTGCACTAGGGTGAGACACATGGCTATTGTTCGATTGGCTGAAGCCATGAGCTGTAGGAGATATTGATCTCTCACATGACAGGGAAGAAAGAGTGAGAATGGGTGAGTCAGACAGCGTGGCTCCAGAAAGCAAATAAACAAAAGCTCACACAAACAGTGAAATGTAACACCCTCGGCAGGAGATTCTGTAAAAGCCACCCCTAAAATATGTGCAGCATATTTACAAAAGGGAAGGATTCCCCTGCCGGAGATGTCAGTAGTGGTGCTCCCCGCCACCCCATGTAGTTATTCCATGCAGTCACTCCATCAGCTGCAGGTCAGGAGCTGCCAGGGAACAGAGGATTTAAGGCATCCATGCGGGTGGCACTTTGGAGTATGGCCAGCCCACTGTAACAAGTCCAGGTGCTGGGTGGGGGTTTCCTCACAGAGGCGGGCCATGCCCCAGTAGTGGAGAGTAGGTGCGGCGGTGGTTCCCCCACAGAGGTGGGCAAGTCCCCCAGGTCAGGAGGCAGTGCTGGTGAGACCAGGGCAGGTGGTGAATAAGATCACAGCCAGGAGCGGGAATAGGTTGTTCCCCTGGGATAGGACACTGGAGGGTGAAGTCTGGGGGGCTGGCCCCGGTGAGGTCTGATCCAACCCCCACAGTCATGTTGGTGGTTGAGTGCAGAGGCAGCAGGTCCAGGACTGGAGCTGGGTCAGGCAGTACACGCTAGGCAGGGGAATCCTGAACACACAGAACCGGACCCAGGGCTGTGGTTCTGTCAGGTGAAGCTGTACTGTCAGTAGATGGTGACAGTGCTGTGGCTCGGTCCCCCCATGGGCCCAGGTAGCAGCAGACAGGTCCGGTGCTGCTGGAGGGTCCCCTAGTGCAGGGACAGGCAGAGAGTCAGAGGCAGACAGGGCCGCTGGCGATGGCTTTCCGGGTAGCTTGGCTGTTGATGATCCGGTGGCTGTGAGGACTAGAGTCCAGTCAGCAATATAGGCTTACTACCATGTGGCAATGCTACTGGAAGCGCATCCCGGGCACGGGAGAGGACTCTCCCAGACTCCACAGCAGTGGAGGGGGGATGGGGAATTACATCTTGTGTGTGCTTAGTCTCCATAGCAGGCAACTCATGAGGACCAGCGGGGGCCGAGGACATGTTCTCAGTTGTTGCCGGGGCTGGAGAGGCATTATAGTCACACCAGATGGTCACAGTCACATCTGGCGACGGTGACAGGCCTAAAAAGACAACCCCTTGCTGCTGTCCCCCGTATGACTGTCCCATGCTTTCCACTGCAAACCGCTGGGAATAGCTCCCCTGACAGGAGGAAGCCCCGGATCTGGTCCTCTGCTGCGAAGTATCACTTGAGAAGACTGTATATTCCTCTCAACATGGGCAAAACGGGACTCCTGCACACACTATGACAAATGCAGCGATGTCCACGGCGCTGCAACTCCCCGGCACTCCAACGCAGAAGAACAATCCACGTGCTGGGTTGCTAGGGATGCGGCCCCACCTGGTGCTGAATAGTATCCCACAGGTGGAGGAGAGGGAACATTGGGTCCATGCTGAACCTCGGCACCCTCTCTGGTTCACATAGGCTCCAGAGAGGGTAGTAGTATCTCCACATGGTAGTAGTCCACTGGATCCCCCGGGAACCATACTCGAAAGACCATGAAAGAGAGTGACCTGGCTCTACGTATTTCACTGGTTTGTGACTCACTGACAATGCCCCCGGTTAGAGGGGAACAAAGCAGCCCAAGAGATAACACACACAGGTGCTTTAATCACACACAGGAACCTCTTCATGTACCTCTTCATCTTCTTGGGGTGTATATGATGCCATTAGGGACGCAACCAGGGTCATAGAGTTTGTGTTAGTGAGCGTCTCTTAATTTATCTAAGCAGTGGCGTCATTATTTGCTAATTATAATAACCGCCACACCCAACATATCCCACCCCTGTCGCCCTTCCCTCCCCCTCCCCCTCACACTGCCCTCAGACGACACTGCCTCTCTCTTCAAAAGGGTTCTTTGGTTGTCCCCGTAGGAAAACCATTTTGGGTTCCAGGTAGAACCCAAAAAGTTTCTACTTGGAGCCAAAAGGGGTTCTTCAACGGGTTCTCCTAAAGGGACAGCCAAATAACCCTTTAAGGTTCTAGATAGCACCTTTTTTCCCCCAAGAGTGTACATCTGCTAGCCATTATGAGTGATGTTCTTCTTTCTCTGCCGCCGACCTGCGCTGGGTTCTAGTGTAGTGTAGCGAAGTTGAATTAGGGTTTACGGTCAACAACCCAGAGAAACCGCAGCCTGTGGCTTATACAGGAGTCCTCCTGTCTCCTTCCCACACAGAGAGAGGCACTTGATGGGGAGTTATAGCCTCCATGACATACCACGATGATAAAGCTCAGTGCTGAGTAAGGCCTATTAATCCTTCCTATAGAGAAAGGCATTTGTGTAGTATCCTGGCTGCCACAAATGCCTGTTGGTGTCCTGTATCCATTTGGTTACCTAGTCTGTGTCTCAAATGGCACCCTATTCGCTATGGTGCACCTCATTTGACCAGAGCCCTAATGTTGATTTTTGTGGTCAAATAACCATTTCTTTGTGGATTTTGATCAGTGCTTATTGTCTTGCTGGAAGATCCACTTGCGGCCAAGTTTCCGCCTCCTGGCAGAGGCAACCAGGTTTTTGGTTAAAATGTCCTGGTACTTGGTAAAGTTCATGATGCCGTTGACCTTAACAAGGGCCCCAGGACCAGTGGAAGCAAAATATCCCCATAACATCAAAGATCCACCTCCATATTTAACTGTAGGTATGAGGTACTTTTCTGCATAAGCTTTTCAACACCAAACCTTCTACTGGTGTGCGGGGCCATAGCACCGGTTCCAATCCAAGTGCCAATGCCGTTTATCAAACTCCAGGAGGTGCTATGGTCAGATGACATGGAAATAGAGCTAAATGGTTAATTGACCACAAAATAAACATTTTGAAATGGCCATCTAAGTCTTCGGACTTGAACCCCATTGAAAACATGTGGTTTGTGGTTTGAATTGAAGAGGGCAGTCCACAAGAGCGGATGAAGGATATCAAGTATCTGGGAAGATTCTGTATGAAGGAAGGGTTTAAGATCCCTCCCAACATGTACTCCAGTCTCATAAATCATTTTAGAAAAAGGCTCAGTGTCTTTATCCTCGCACAGGAGGGTGCTAGAGAATTGAAAACAGGGTGCCAATAATTTTGACACCTATCTTTTTTAGATTTTTTTAACAAAGTCTTTTTCTCCGAGCAATTGTAATAGTATAAAATAATATAATTTCCCTCGTATTTGTTTTATACATTCTTATTTGTTCATCTTCATCAAGGGTGCCAATAATTATGGAAACGGTCCCTTCAGGATCTTGCGATTTACTTTGTGTGATAGTTGAGGCTTTAAAGGCTTGATTTCTATAATAAGGTCTCTCAGCCAGAGTAGTAACAGAACAATTGTTGGGAGAACATTCTGTCCTGACCTCTGCCTGAGTCCCAAATGGTACCCTATTCCTCATAGGACTTTGACCAAAAGTCGTGCAATATACACAGAATAGGCTGCCACTTGGGATGCAGACACACAGCGTACGAAGGTTTCCTGACATGCTTATTACTCTATGCAGTGGGTTTCAGTGTGTGACTGCGGCACTATATTCAAAATAAATATCAATTGCATTTGTTCTGGAACCAATGGAGTATACACTGTTCATTTGTTGCCGTGCTTGTGTGTGATTTTTCTCTTGGACCTCACTCTAACACACGTGTATCTGTTGTTATTCCCACAGACGATTTTGCCGACGAGGAGGAAGTACAGTCTTTTGGATACAAGCGGTTCGGTGAGTACAACACAACTCTCTTCACTCTCTTTACTCCCACTCCCCAACTGAGATCAATGTCAATCTTTCTCATCATCATCAAGTGATACTTTGCATGCGTCCTAAATGGTGCCATATTCCCCATGGGCCCTGGTCAAAAGCAGTGCCATTATATAGGGAATACTGTAGGGTCTCTTTTGCGATGCAAATCAAATTTGATTTGTCACATGCGCCGAATACAACAGGTGGAGGTAGACCTTACAGTGAAATGCTTACTTACAGGCTCTAACCAACAGTGCAATTTTTAAGTTAAAAAAAGGTTTTAGGTGAACAATAGATAAGTAAATAAATATAACAACAGTAATAAAGACACAATAGAGAGAACAGTCTATGACTGGGGTGGCTGGGGTCTTTGACCATTTTTAGGGCCTTCCTCCTACACCGCCTGGTGTAGAAGTCCTGGATGGCAAGGCAGCTCAGCCCCAGTGATATTCTGGGCTGTACGCACTACCCTCTGTAGTGCCTTGCGGTTGGAGGCTGAGCAGTTGCCATACTGGGCATTGATGCAACCAGTCAGGATGCTCTCGATGTTGCTGCTGTAGAACCTTTTGAAGATCTGAGGACCCATGCGAAATATTTTTAGTTTCCTGAGGGGGAAAAGGCTTTGTCGTGCCCTCTTCACGACTGTCTTGGTGTGTTTGGACCATTTTAGTTTGTTGGTGATGTGGACACCGAGAAATTTGAAGCTCTCAACCTGCTCCACTACAGCCCCGTCGATGAGAATGGGTGCGTGCTCGGTCCTCCTTTTCCTTGTAGTCCACAATCATCTCCTCAGTCTTGGTTATGTTGAGGGAGAGGTTGTTGTCCTGGCACCACCCGGCCAGGTCTCTGACCTCCTCCCTATAGGCTGTCGTTGTCAGTGATCAGGCCCACCACTGTTGTGTCGTCTGCAAACTTAATGATGGTGGTGGAGTCGTGCCTGGTCACGCAGTCGTGGGTGAACAGGGAGTACGGGAGGGGACTGAGCATGTACCCCTGAGGGGCCCCCGTGTTGAGGATCAGCTGTTATGTAGCCATTGTTTACATCTCAGGACAGACAGAAGGCAGTATGAGCTGTGTCTACTCACTGCCTTTGGGACCGTGCGGGGTTAAACATAACAGCTTTTTCTGGGTGACAGCCTTTGTGGTTTAGCCCGTACCAAAAGCAGCACTCACAGCTTGATGGGGTCAGGAGGTCACCAGTTCATAAACACATACACTCATTCACTGATAGACATGCATACACACACATACTTACACACTCACATTCTCAAACTCACATACACATAAAGACAAAGCGAGAGAGGGAAAGAGAAGAAATGGGAAAGACAGAAACACACCCCCTGGGATGGAGAACGAGAGAACGAGAGAACTAGAGAGCGAGAGTACTGCACCATTGTACTGTTGATCTAAGGAGGGATTTGGGAGCCTCTCTGTCTCTCTCTCTCTCTCTCTCTCTCTCTGGAGAGAGTTACTCCAATCCAGAATGACTTGGTCCATCAGTAAGGATGGAGGGATGAAGGGATGGAGGGAGTGGTCCCCGATGTTGACCCCAGCACCAGCGGAGACGAGCTCAAACTGTGCTTTACCACAATCTCTCTCATCACAGTGTCACCCGAGAGGAAGCGTCCTGTTTGTCTTCGTGTGAGTAGCCTGCGCCGCGAGCCCAGCCAGCCCTCCACTCATGGACTTGCGTTCCAAATGGCACCCTATATAATGCACTCCTTTTCACCAGAGCCCTATGAAAGGGAATAGGGTTCTATTTCGGACGCAGACAATGACAGCTGTTGGCCTGGCCTGCTCTGCTCTTATTGGTCCCACCTCCTCACTCTGGATTTGTTATTGTGCAACAGAACTATCTGCGTGATGATCAGAACAAAGTGTATAGCCTTGTTTTTTAAGTGCGACGTGTGTAACCTTTGAACTTTGAACCATTTATTTTTTCTCTATGCCTAGCTTTAGTATTAATGCCCCGTAGTGCAATGTGCAATTTTAATGAAAAGGCTTGTTCACTGCTACATGGAACCAGTGCCCCCTGTGTAGAGATGCCACCATGGAGACTCAATGGAGAGGGGTGTCGAGGTGTCTCAACCAGCATAGGGCATTTTACTGAATTTCCACTATAAGACTTTACCCCGGTGTTTGGCTGAAAGACACAGACTTTTGTGATTTCAGCTATGATTCTTGGTCTACACTGTCTAAACTGTCTACACTAGCCCCCCAAAATACCTAAATAGGGCTTTTCCACTGCTGCACTGGTGAAACTGGGGACAATGTCCTCAAAATCGTAGGGCCAGAGGTGGGGATGAGGGGTGGTGTTACTGTAAATATGGGAAATGTGGGTAACATGTTATTATAGGACAATCCCGATCTTGGCTATTAGTGTCATGTAGATGTGACAGTTTTAGTGGTTTATTTTACAATACGATGTCTTACTGAAAATTAAACGGATGGTTATGAAAGTTCCTCTGTCCATTTTGTTTTAACTCGCCTGCCTCAAGTTGTTTATCAGACGTTCCTGCTCCAGTATGTCCTTCCGTTTAACCTCGCTTGGGAATTCCAGACAGCGGCTGGCGCTAGTAGTCCCAATGTTCTTATGAACAGCAGGCTGATCCGTAAGGCAGGTAGAGAATTCGCAGAGCATCGAGCCAAACGCTTTTTCTTCTTTTTCTCAGCATATCCTAACTCTTTCAGGACAAGATGGCTGTATTTTCAGAGTGAGACAGAGCAGAGTGAACTCAGGCTTACCTCTGGCGTTCTTTCCGGCACGAAGAACTTGGGATCGTGGTATTAAAAGCAAGAAGGTGTAATATCAACACACATGTCCTACTAACACTTTGTGACCACATGTTGAAATGTGTTTATGTGCTTTTGGTGAAGTCCTGACCCAATTGGCGACATATGTCTGGAGTCACCATTTAACTCTCTCTCTCTTTCTCTCTGTGTCAGAAGAAGCTGAGAGGATATGGCCTTGGGTTTACGCACGGATACATATTCAACAGATATAGTCCTGTTTCACTTTCTCCTTTTGCTCTCTCTCTCTCTCTCTCTCTCTCACATATATATATATATGGGCTGAGTGAATTCGTATGGTATTCCCATCAGTCTCTCCTCTGCCAAATTGAAGCCAGCTCAAAATTACCTCCCCAGTCCTCAAAGTTTCTGACAATTTTTTTCTGTGGGGGGTTGACGTAGGAAGGTCATTAGGAGGAGGGGGAAAAAATGGACTCTGTTGTTCGGCCGAACCCCCACAGACTCTTTTAAAGCTGGAATAAAGTAGGATCTGTCATGGGCCTGAGGAGCCGTCAGCCATCTTGGACTTCAACCACTAACCTGGGCATCATTACTTTCATATCTTCTGCTGTCAGTTAGTGACGTGGATGAGTGAGCTCTGTCTCTCCAGTCCAGGTAGAGGCTTGGAACAGTCAGAGGAGCACATGTAGAGAAGTAATTTTTTGTCATGGTGGGTGGACACCTGAGATCTGAGGCTTGAGGTTTGAGGGTTTCTCTTCAGATGAGTCCCAAATGGCACCCTATCCCCTATGTGGTGCACTATAAAGGGATTAGAGTGCCATTTTGAAGCAGACTTCTTCTGCTTCTCTCAAACATCTTGGTTTGAGGAGTCAGGCCAGGCATCCTGCTGACGGCGTTAAACCCAGAGTGTGCTGATCAGTTTCCTGAACTTGTTATGGTTTCACTCCCGGTCGGCACGGCCAGGTATATTCCAGGAGAGTGTTGCGGTGTGGTGCTGGAGTCGGGCCCGGGCCCAGCTTTGTCAGCAGCAGCAGCATAACCAGCCATACTGGTGGTTTCGCTCCAATGGGTTTGGCTGGCATGGGACGCACTTCACGTACCCCTCCCCTACCCAACCTCAACCTCACCCCTCTGACTCACCCTCTTCCTATCCTCACCCACCACAGAACATTTATGAGTGTCCCAGCCCCATGCTTGGTGAGGTTGGGAAAATAAGTGAATTCAATATCGAATGACATTGACGTTGAATGAGACATAGTATGCCACTGGATCTTTCCCAGTGATCCCAATTAATTAAGCTGTGTCATTAATTATCTGCCGATGCTATGTCGTGTTAGGCAACACTATGAAGGAGTGGAATGCACTTTTATGTGGTTCTTCTGTTACGGAAGCTGTGGTGTTGCAGTAACAAACCCCAGTCCCCATATTGCTCTTTCTCTGTTAAAAGAGATTTTGTTTACCCATTATTGTTGTGAAGGAATGTCTTAAATGTGCTTACCACCTTTTCTGAATTTGAGAGGTTTGTTTGGGCTATATAAGGAGTAGAGGGAGAGGGATATGTTCATTTTCTCTCCCTCCCTGTTGTTTCTGTTCTCTTTTCGTTTGCATGCTTTTGGCCTGTAGTACAGTTTGATTGTACTTTGGTTCTATTCAGGCAGTTTGGAGATGGCTTTATTCTATTTATGTTCATTGCTCAACCATGCAATAAAGCAACCTGTAAAATGTTGTTCATATTCTTGCAGTAAATATTGTGAATTTTAGGTGTCAATGTGGGGGTTTGGAACATGGATGACCAGTGATGTTTTTGCCAGAGTAACACGTGCAACCTGTTAGAGCTACTAGTTCCCCTTTGGGAACTCACCTCACCCCCCCTGAGCTGTAATGTGGCGCAGGGAACGCAAGAAATAATCCTAAAAATATTTAACCTCCACAGAATCGCTTGAAAAATGGCTCAAATGAAAGATAAAGAAGTTATTTATCTACCCAGCAAGTCAGATTTCTAAAATGTTTTACGGCGAAAACATAGCACATATTTATGTCCAACCACCACTGCATACATACCTCATTAGCTTAGCCAAGTAGGAAAAAATATGCAATCAACAAACGCAGGATTAAAAGAAAAATAATTTCACTAACCTTTTGAAATCTTCATCAGATGACAGTAATATAACATGTTACACAGTACATTCATTTTTTTTTCAATAATATGCAATATATATCCATAAATCTCTGTTTACAATTATGCATCGTTCAAAAAATGCTACTGCAATGTCAGGAGAAATAAATAGCTCCGGCAGATAACGTCAGCTAACAAGGAATACACATCATAAACTTTGACTAAATATGCATGTTTTACATATGTATGGCAAGATAAACTTCTTCTAAATGCAATTGCTATGTTACAATTATTTTTAACGTTACATTTGGCGTTTACTAGGCTATAATAGAGAGTCGGCGCTCTCATTTAGCATGCTGACTCCTCTATCATGGAGTCGGCAGAAACCCAAAATGAAGACGTAAATATTCCCTTACCATGGCTGTTCTTGCTTCAGAAGACGTGGAAGGGTTAATACTCACCAAGTTAGCGTTCAGTTTGCAAGTCTGTGTCTTTCCGTTCTCAAACTAGACACTTTTCGGTCGAAATGTATGCAAATTTCAAGTGGCTGCGCACCAAAACGTCGAAAGTATACATTATATTTCGAGTAAACTTGTCAAACTATGTTTATAATTAAGCCTTAGCATGTTATAAAGGTCTACAGCAATCGTGAGGGCGAACAGATTAGCACACGTTGTTCAGTCTGTCCTGGGAGAAAGAGAGAGAAATATCCAATCTCCCATTGGTGAAACTTTTTTTTTGCGTCACCGGGACGTTTGGTCACGCTGAACGTCTCGTGAGCACGTGATTCTCACAGTTACAGGCCTCATCGAAAGCAGGCTTCACGCTGAAGACATAGAACGTGTTTCCATGGTTATAGCTCTTTGGGAAGTGTGTATACAATGACGTCAAAGTGATGGCAACTTTTCCCATTACAAGAGAGACTTTGGGAGAATGCATGCCCTGAGACTTCTGCTTTAGCTAGAGACAAAATTTAAACGGTTGTATAAGCTTTAGAGTGTTTCCTATTCGATAACATTTTTTAATTGCATATATTAGCAACTTTTGACAAAAATTTATCATGGTTTATATGGGTGCCGAATTCCTCCAGAAGGGGCAGTATTCAGGGCTAGCCCTAACAGGTTTAATTAAACCTTATTTTCGTTTCATTTTGCAATTCAATATTTCAGTGACTCTGGTTCATTTGTGTGTGAAGAAAAACAGCCTCCCACTACACACACACACACACGCGCCTGAGGAGGCTGGTGGGAGGAGCTATAGGAGGACAGGCTCATTGTAATAGCTGGAATGGAATAAATGGAACAAAGTCAACCATGTGGTTTCCATATGTTTGATACTGATACACAACCACATGCTTGACTTTGTTCCATCCCACCAGCCTCCTCAGGCGTGTGTGTGTGTGTGTGTGTGTGTGTGTGTGTGTGTGTGTGTGTGTGTGTGTGTGTGTGTGTGTGTGTGTGTGTGTGTGTGTGTGTGTGTGTGTGTGTGTAGTGGGAGGCTGTTTTCCTCACACACAGGTGAACCAAAGTCACTGAATTGCAGAATGAAATGAAAATAAGGTTTAAGCACCAGCACATGTGTTACTCTGGCAAAAACATCACAGTTCACCCGTGTGCCAAACCCCCACTTTGACTCCTAAATTCACAATATTTACTGTTTAATTCTGACGGAGAAAAAGAGAAGTTTCTTCCAATGTTTTTGGCGTCCATTTTTGTTGTACATGAGAAAAAGGGTGCCACATCTCTGAAAAACTTTCAACCTTGTTTTTATTTTGTTGCCAAAATGTATAATCTCTGTTTTCCTAATCACTCCTCCCACCAACCTCCACACACACACACCATAATATCCCACCATGTCCTTGGGCTGACCCACGTTGTTTTTGTAGTACACTTTCTCATGTTTGAATTAGGTTCAAAATGGCCTCCTCTTGAGAGCATTTTTAGAGGTTTTTCTCTGGTTAAATATGAACTTTAAAATAACAGACTAAGTAGAGTCCATTGCCAGGCCACCTGTGTACCTTTAAGATCTCCTATGAAAAGGAGTATATTACACTTGGCAAGCAGGCAGTAATTTGTTCCAGAGACCACGCTTGCTGTACTGGAGACAACCATGCCTCTTTAAAAGGATTTCATGCTAAAGGTGTATGTGTCTGTTGGGGTTGAGGGGGTTGTGTGTGTGTGTGTGTCTGTGTGCATACGTATGTGTGTGTTTGTTTTGAATGTTCTAGAGACCCCAGGCTCCCTAAACCCCACACATGTTAATGATGAATTTGGGGATTCTAATTTCTACTCATTTAGCATAGCCTACCAATAAAAAAATCCTGAGACTGTTTTTGGAAGTCTGAAACTTTAATGAAAGAAAGAAATTGACCCAGCCAGCTGCCAAGATCAACCTACTGCTTCCTGGTTTTGAAAAGTGGAGCTGTAGTGGAGAACAGATGCATTCTGGTCCAAATCCCAGTCAAACCCATAATGACTATCACATTTTCAGACGTTGCCAAGATTGAGACGCAGAGAAAGTGGTGTCATATTTTATTTTTGAGGGCATTTTTCTGAACCCAGTATACCTACTTTTGCTTAATCTGCTTATCCCACCACTGCTAATGCAAAAGGGTGAGTTTACAGCAATGATGACAGGAAACACCATTTTCATAATAAGAGATGGCATAAGTCAGAAAGTTTGGCATTAGCTGGGATTGTTTTCCTCATCTTAGTCAGAGCTCTCAACAGCTGGACCTCACACTAACATGGTCAACCACTTGTAAGACCATAACTCAACCATGCCAGCCTCAACAACAAGAGAGCACAGTCTGGTCAGGCCTCATCGGCTTTGTCATTGGCTAGGAGTAGACCCCTTACGCACGTAGAGCAGCGCTCCACTTCACAGACTTGTGAGGTTAGTTTTGTTCCGTCTTTTTCACCAATTATTATCCTTAAAGGTCATTGACCTGGACTGTATACATAAGGCTTGGACATTGTTTTTAAGACTGTTTTATAAGTCCTCACGGATACCAAACTAATTTGAATACCATTTTGTCTGTTGTTGATTAGAGTTTGTTCCAGTAAGTGCTATTTACTTGGCAGATCATAGGCCCAAATGTCTGTCAGTCAGATGTCTGCTCTGAATCCCTTGTCTCTAATTGGTTAAACAAGTGTTTGACGGTCGGAGAGCGTACCACTCTCCAGAATGGCATTTGTCTGTCTGCGCAGGTTTTGGAATCCCTTTGTGGAGATGCTATTCCTGTTCAACTAACTGCAGTGAATGGCTTGCTGTCATGGCAACTGACAGGCCACTCCCCCGCTTCCAGCCACAGATGTGGTAGGCCACCCAGGGGAACTCTATCAAACTTCCATCACCCACGATACAGCAAGGCAGACAGGAGATGCTCTATTGTTTGAGCCCTCAGAATACAGCTCATCGCTTTGATTGGCGGTGCCTGCTTTCCTTTGCATGTTCATCTGTTGATGTTGTACATTTCTCAGGATTTGGGAGAAAAAACACATATATTTTGGTCATATATCACTGTCCATGTGGTTTCCTGTCACTCAAATGTGTCTGTGTGGAATTGTACTCCCACTCACGACTCAGAAATGACTCTCATCTGGTTTTTAACCTTTCGGATGTCATTTGTGTCCAAGGCAACGCTGTATTTATAATGGAAGTTTCTCTGCCTCTTTAGGGGTAAGAGTTTAATACCACTTATATGCCATTGAATGAATCTCACTTCCTTACTTTCACACCAAGAGACACTGAAACACAATTATTTCTCTCTGGTTTATGCATTGCCTAAAGAGACACTTGACTGAAAACGACATAAACCACTTGAGAAGCTACAGTATTGATCCAACCAATAATACAGACCACACTGGTTTTAGTGTCACTATGCAAACCACAAGTCATTATTCCACTGAATGACAGAGCTACTTATTACAACCTAACCTTAAAACCCCCCAAATCAAAAAGTGTCTTCTTCCAGATTGACCAGAAACCATCAAAACCAAACCAACACCACAGTGGGAGAGTAAAGTAACAGAACATGAGGTCACATGGGAATGCAAGCCTCTGCTCATTGCCCAGTTCAAACGTAGTGCACTATAAAGGGAATAGGGGTGCCATTTGGGATGCTGCCAGAAGCAGGAAGTTGTCTGTAATTGGCTAAACTGTGAGGACATGACTACAGTGATGCCATAGTAAAAGAGGTATAATAGGTCAGCTCTCCATATGGCCCTGTTACTGAGCGATATGGCCAAGGTAGTGATGACTTTGGCTGATGTGTGTTCGCCTGGGCAGTAAAAGAGTTGGTCCATTGTGACTTTCTCAACCTGCTTCCTATGAACTAGCCCAAGAATCTGCTCAACACTTTTATGGCCTCGTGGTTCTATCTGGCCCCCACATTTTTTATTTTACCAGGTAAGTTGACTGAGAGCACATTCTCATTTACAGCAACAGCCTGGGGAACAGTTACAGGAGTGAGGATGAAGGAGCCAATTGTAAGCTGGAGATGATTAAGTGACCATATGAGGGCCAGATTGGGAATTTATCAAGAACACCAAGGTTAACACCCCTACTCTTACAATAAGTGCCATGCAATCTTTGGTGACCACAGAGAGCCAGGACACCTGTTTATCATCCCACCCGAAAAACAGCGCCCTACACAGGGAAATCTCCCCAATCACTGCCTCCTACTGGCCCTCCAACACAACTTCCAGCAGCATCTGGTTTCCCATCCATGGACCAAACAGAACCAACCCTGCTTAGCTTCAGAAGCAAGCCAGCAGTGGGATGCAGGGGGGTATGCTGCTGGCATAAACATTGAACATCTGCAACATTGGAGCAGACTGTCGTGTAGTAGGCTCAGTAACATGAATACACAATGGGTATAATTAAGGGTAAGATTACTCGGGAAGCTCATCACAGCATACATCATCAGCACATGCATACTCTTCTTCTCCCTATCTGAAATCCTGTTCTCGTTGTACTTCCGTTCTGTGTCAGAATACGTAGAATAAAATACCTGTATGTCTCTAGTGGTAACTGTGGGTAGTGCAGCAGAACACATATTTCCACTTGTGAAAGTAAAGCTCTCTCTAAGAATAACCCAATGAAAGCATTCCACAATTCTTCAAGTTAACAGTTATTTTTATACAAAGCACAGAATAATAACACTGTTAAAACGCACACTATAGTAACCATACCGACAGTAACATCAGAATATCACATTGACACTTTAGCAGTCAATTACTGTACTCACAATCTTTCAGGTTTTACTGAATGTAGTCCTTTAGCCGAGCCGTGCATCCTCTCACTCTCCTTTTGAATATTCTGTTGTGAGTGCAAGGACACTTGGGAATCAGCTGCACCGTTTTATAGCGTGGCCTGCTCAGGACACAGAGAGAGATGCAATGAATTCTATGTCTTTACGTCATCAAGAACATACAGTGGGGCAAAAAAGTATTTAGTCAGCCACCAATTGTGCAAGTTCTCCCACTTAAAAAGATGAGAGGCCTGTAATTTTCATCATAGGTACACTTCAACTATGACAGACAAAATGAGAAAAGAAAATCCAGAAAATCACATTGTAGGATTTTTAATGAATTTATTTGCAAATTATGGTGGAAAATTAGACCTGCACCAGGCTGGGAAGACTGAATCTGCAATAGGTAAGCAGCTTGGTTTGAAGAAATCAACTGTGGGAGCAATTATTAGGAAATGGAAGACATACTAGACCACTGATAATCTCCTTCGATCTGGGGCTCCACGCAAGATCTCACCCCGTGGGGTCAAAATGATCACAAGAACAGTGAGCAAAAATCCCAGAACCACATGGGGGGACCTAGTGAATGACCTGCAGAGAGCTGGGACCAAAGTAACAAAGCCTACCATCAGTAACACACTACGCCGCCAGGGACTCAAATCCTGCAGTGCCAGACGTGTCCCCCTGCTTAAGCCAGTACATGTCCAGGCCCGTCTGAAGTTTGCTAGAGAGCATTTGGATGATCCAGAAGAAGATTGGGAGAATGTCATATGGTCAGATGAAACCAAAATATAACTTTTTGGTAAAAACTCAACTCGTCGTGTTTGGAGGACAAAGAATGCTGAGTTGCATCCAAAGAACACCATACCTACTGTGAAGCATGGGGATGGAAACATCATGCTTTGGGGCTGTTTTTCTGCAAAGGGACCAGGACGACTGATCCGTGTAAAGGAAAGAATGAATGGGGCCATGTATCGTGAGATTTTGTGTGAAAACCTCCTTCTATCAGCAAGGGCATTGAAGATGAAACGTGGCTGGGTCAGCATGACAATGATCCCAAACACACCACCCGGGCAACAAAGGAGTGGCTTCGTAAGAAGCATTTCAAGGTCCTGGAGTGGACTAGCCAGTCTCCAGATCTCAACCCCATAGAACATCTTTGGAGGGAGTTGAAAGTCTGTGTTGCCCAGCAACAGCCCCATAACATCACTGCTCTAGAGGAGATCTGCATGGAGGAATGGGCCAAAATACCAGCAACAGTGTGTGAAAACCTTGTGAAGACTTACAGAAAACGTTTGACCTCTGTCATTGCCAACAAAGGGTATATAACAAAGTATTGAGATAAACTTTAGTTATTGACCAAATACTTATTTTCCACCATAATTAGCAAATATATTCATTAAAAATCCTACAATGTGATTTTCTGGATTTTTTTTCTCATTTTGTCTGTCATAGTTGAAGTGTACCTATGATGAAAATTGCAGGCCTCTCTCACCTTTTTTAAGTGGGAGAACTTGCACAATTGGTGGCTGACTAAATAGTTTTGAGCCCCACTGTATGTGCTTGGTCCTTTTGTTTGGATAATTTTGCGTGGCGCACTGTAATTTGGTGCACCCTTTTTGACATGAAAGGGAAGTTTTACCCGCACATGATCTCCCTCTTCGATGGGCGATTGTTTCACTCCCCTGTTTTGTCGTCCGTATAGGATTTCCCTTTTTCTTGTGTGGCACGCACTCTAGTACGCACGCATTGTCAGAGACGGAGGGACTCTGTTTGCCATTTGCTAACAGTCTTTTAGAACTCGGGTCCAGCGTTCCACCGCACCATTTGCCCGTGGGTAGTACATAGACACGTTGGAGTGTTTAATGTCTCTGTCATGGAGGAATGAAGTCCATTCCTTCGAAGTGAATTGGGCACCATTATCGTTTACGATTTCGTAGCAATTTCCGTAGCGTCTGAACAAATCAGTTAAGAATTTAATGATAGTCTGGGTAGTTACATTACTGGTAAACACAGCCTCAGGCCATTTACTGTAGTAATTCACGAGGGTGATTACGTAACGACAATCTGCTGGGGTAGTTTCAAACAGACCAACAATGTCAATTCCAAATTTTCGCCATGGACCTTCAGGAAGGGAAATAGGCTGGAGAGGCGTGACATGCGCCTTTGCAGTTTTGTCATTTGTCTGACAGAGTTGACATGTTGATATTTTAGTTTGTACAGACGTGTCCATTCCAGGCCACCAGTAGAGCTTACAGAGCCGTTGTTTTGTTCGGACGACTCCCTGGTGGTTGTCATGAGCTAGTGAAACCAGTCTGTGACGCAGTTTAATGGGCACTAGCAGACGGTTTGGACCATCTCACACTGATCCGTCTTGTACAGAGAGTTCCTCCCGAATGGGAAAGTAAGATACCAGATCTGGGGAAACATTTTTCCTCGTTTTGGGCCAGCTTTTTTCAATCTGGCTGCGTAAAACACACAGTTCTGGGCATGTAGCAGATTCGGAGGAGAACTCAGCCACTGACAGTGTATTAAGCCCAGTGGATAGCAGGGCCACTAACTCAGGTTCAGTGATTGGGACAACATGATATTTTGGCTAGCCGAACTGTAGAGGACCCGACGGAATCTGAAAAGGCAGTTGTGAGTTCTCATCATGAAGGAGGACCTGAAAGTTGGCACTAGCCAAATCAATGGTTGAGAACATAGTAGCGCCTTGTAGCTCAGCGAAGAGATCTTCCATGTGAGAAAGTGGCTAACTGTCAATGATCACTGTTTTTTTTGGCTCGTACAAATCTACACACATGCGAACATCTCCATTTTTATTTTTAGTAACCACTATATTTTCTCTATGACATCAGGTCAGCAGAGACCACTTTTTTTTAACAGACAGTGGTAGTCGACTTAGTTTTTGTTGCACAGGAGTAACGCCATCTTTGACTTTCTGTGGTCAACTTGGGTAGTGCAGCAGAACACAACCTTGACCTTGTGTATTTTTGGACCATGTTACAGTCTTCCAGAACAATACATCAACTGTACACAGTGCCTGTACACAGTACACCGTGCCTGTATATGTTGACATTACGTTGTTGGAGCTGTTTTGGCCAGAGTGTAGCAAAGTTTTAGTCCCAATAGTGTACTCAAAACATTACACTTTGTTACCAATGATAGGTCATGGATTCAGCCTTTGTGTGTCAAATCAAATTGTATTTGTCACACGCTTCGCATGAAACAAGTGTAGACTAAACAGTGAAATGCTACTTACGGGTACTTTTACAACAATGCAGAATTATAGATAAAAATAGACCATTTTAAATAAAACATAGAAATAGTGACATGAGGATTAAGTACACAGTGAATAACCAATAACAAGTAAAAAATAATATGTCTATATACAGTGATTACCAGAACAGAGTCGATGTGCAGCGGAATGAGGTCATTGAGCTATGTACATATAGGTAGGGGTAAAGTGACTAGGCAACAGGATAGATGGTAGCAGCAGCGTGTGTGAAAGTATGTGTGCGTATGAGTGTGTGTCATCAGTATGCATGTGTGTGCATGTTATGTGGGGGTGTAATGCAGTGTTTGTGTGTGTGTGTGTGGGTAGGTAGAGTCCAGTGTGTGTGCATAGAGTCAGTGCAAAAAAGGGTCAATGCACGTAGTCCGGGTAGCCATTTGATTAGCTACGGTATTTAGTAGTCTTGTTAAGCAGTCTTATGGCTTGCGGGTAGAAGATGGTCAGGTTCCTGTTGGTTCCAGTCTTGCTGCACTGGTACTGCTTGCTCTTCGGTAGCAGAGAGAACAGTCTATGGCTTGAGTGACTGGAGTCTTTTACAAGCTGGTCAGCGCATGCTCTGAGTACGCGTCCTGGTATTCCGTCTGCGAATGTTAAGCTGTTTAAAGGTTTCACTTACATCGGCTACACATCACACAGTCGTCCGGAACAACTGGGGCTCTCATGCACGGTTCAGTTTTGCTTGCCTTGAAGCGAGCATAGAAGGCATTTAGCTTGTCTGGTAGACTTGCGTCGCTCGGCAAACTCGTGGTTGGGTTTCCCTTTGTAATCCATGATAGTTTGCAAGCCCTGCCACATCCCATCGCATGTCAGAGCTGGCGTTATAGGATTCGATCTTAGTCTTGTATTGATGCGTTGCCTGTTTGGTGGCTCGTCAGATGTAGTGGTGGGATTTCTTAAAAGAGACCAAATTATTGTCCCACTCCTTGAAAGCGGCAGCTCTAGCCTTTAGCTCAGTGCGGATGTTACCTGTAATCCATAAATTCTGGTTGGGGTATACGGTTGAAGTTGGAAGTTTACATACACTTAGGTTGGAGTCATTAAAACTAGTTTTTCAACCACTTCACACATTACTTGTTAACAAACTATAGTTTTGGCAAGTCGGTTAGGACATCTCCTTTGTGCATGACACAAGTAATTTTTCCAACAATTGCTTACAGACAGATTATTTCACTTATAATTCACTGTATCACAATTCCAGTGGGTCAGAAGTATAATTACACTAAGTTGACTGTGCCTTTAAACGGCTTGGAAATTTCCAGAAAATGATGTCATGGCTTTGGAAGCTTCTGTTGGGCTAATTGACATAGTTTGAGTCAATTGGAGGTGTACCTGAGGATGTATTTCAAGGCCTGCCTTCAAACTCAGTGCCTCTTTGCTTGACATCATGCGAAAATCAAAAGAAATCAGCCAGGACCTCAGAAAAAACATTGTAGACCTCCACAAGTCTGGTTCATCCGCGGGAGCAATTTTCAAATGCCTGAAGGTACCACGTTCATCTGTACAAACAATAGTACGCAAGTATAAACACCATGGGACCACGCAGCCATCATACCACTCAGGAAGGAGTTCTGTCTCCTAGAGATTAACGTACTTTGGTGTGAAAAGTGCAAATCAATCCCAGAACAACAGCAAAGGATCTTGTGAAGACGCTGGAGGAAATGGGTACAACATCTATTTCCACAGTAAAATGAGTCCTATATCGACATAACCTGAAAGGCCGCTCAGCAAGGAAGAAGCCACTGCTCCAATACCACCATAAAAAAAGCCAGGCTACGGATTGCAACTGCAAATGGGGACAGAGATCGTACTTTTTGGAAATGTCCACTGGTCTGATGAAACAAAAATAGAACTGTTTGGCCATAATGACCATCGTTATGTTTGGTGGAAAAAGGGGGAGGCTTGCAAGCCAAAGAACACCATCCCAACCGTGAAGCATGGTGGCAGCATCATGTTGTGGTCATAAAATTTGGTCGCAAATGAGTCTTCCAAATGGACAATGACCCCAAGCATACTTCCAAAGCTGTGGCAAAATGGCTTAAAGACAACACAGTCAAGATATTGGAGTGGCCATCACAAAGCTCTGACCTCAATCCTAAAGAAAATTTGTGAGCAGACCTGAAAAAACGTGTGTGAGCAAGGAGGACTTCAAAACTGACTCACTTACACCAGCTCTGTCTGGAGGAATGGGCCAAAATTCACCCTACTTATTGTGGGAAGCTTGTGGAAGGCTGCCTGAAACGTTTGACCCAAGTTAAACCATTTAAAAGGCAATGCTACCAAGTACTAATTGAGTGTATATAAACTTCTGACCCACTGGGAATGTAATGAAATAAATAAAAGCTGAAATACATAATTCCCTCTACTATTATTCTGACATTTAACATTCTTAAAATAATGTGGTGATCCTAACGGACCTAAAACAGGGATTTTTTTACGAGGATTAAATGTCAGGAATTGTGAAAAATGTAGTTTAAATGTATTTGGCTACGGTGTATGTAAACTTCCGACTTCAACTGTATATGTACAGTCACTTTGGGGACGTCGTCGTCAATCCACTTATTAATGAAGCCGGTGACTGATGTGGTAAGCTCCTCAATATTAGCAGATGAAAACAGTGAAACAGTCCTGTAGCTTAGCATCTGCTTCATTATACCAGTGCCGTATTGAGCAACTTCACTGGTACTTTTTTGATTTTTTGCTTGTAAGCAGGAAGCAAGAGGATAGAACTATGGTCTGATTTGTCTAAGGGAGGGCGAGGAATGGCCTTGCCTGTGTTTCTGTGTGTGGAGTAAAAGTGATCGAGAGTTTTGTCTCCTCTAGTTGCACAGGTTACATGTTGGTAAAAATGAGGTAAAACGTGCCAACATGGTTGTGGTGGTAAATAGACCATGGTTGTGGTGGTAAATAGACAGCTATGAAAATGTAGATGAAAACTCTCTTGGTAAATAGTATGGTCTGCAGCTTATCATGAAGTATTCTAACTTAGGCAAGCAAAAACTCAAGACTTTCTTAACATTAGTTAAATAAATGTTAAATAAAAAATGTAATTAAATTAGAGATTGAGCACCAGCTGTTGTTAACAAAGAGACACAACCTCCTCCCTTTAAAGGGTTTGTTTTAAATCTCCTAGACAGACAATCATGATTTCCTCTCACTCATTTATTAAAGGAGAGCTTGAGTTAGCCACTGACACATGCTGTTAGTCTTGAGAATAGACAGATTCAGATCGGTGAGCCAACGGCACAGAGGCCGTTTCCTCCAGGTGCCACCGTGCGGCTCCGTCAGAAAGAGAAAAAAAAAAAGCCTAAACAAAAAAAACTAAATTCTGCAGTCCGGTCTCGACGATGCATAGAAAACCAGCGAGATGTATATTATCCATGTCCTCGTTCAACCACGACTCTGAGAAACATATCATATTACCGTTTTTCAGGTCCCGTTGATAGGATAGTCTCAAACGGAGCTCATCCAGTTTGTTCTCCAGTGACGGCACGTTCGCCAATAGAACAGAGGGCAATGGCGGTCTATTTGCTTGCCGACGTAGTCTCGTCAGGGCACCGCCTCACCTGCCTCTCTTTCGCCGCTGCTGCCTCTTTCAAGTCACATGGATTAGGGTCTGGTCTGGAGTAAGCAGAACGCCCAGAGCTGCCAACGCGTTGAAGTAGAAATGTTCGTCCAAATCCAGTTTACTGATCGTTGTTCTGATGTCCAGAAGCTGTTTTCATAGGAAATTCATAGGAAATGATGTGGGAGACATTATGTACAAAAAAAAAAGTTAAGATCAGCGTAAAAAAACACACAAATTAGCAGAATTGGTCAGGAGCCCATAACATGGCTACTATCCACTGCAGTGTGTGTGTGTGTGTGTGTGTGTGTGTGTGTGTGTGTGTGTGTGCGTGTATATCAAGTCACATTTTATTTGTCACATGCGCCGAATACAACAGTGAAATGCTTGCTTACAAGCCCTTAACCAACAATGCAGTTTTAAGAACATAACAAAACATTGTGTTTGTGCCTGTGCATGCATGCGTGAATGTGTGTGTGTGTGTGTGTGTGACTGGGGTGATTTAAGTAGAACCTCATGGCTCTTTCTGAAGTTAAATCACTTCTGGCAGAGCTGTGTTAGGAGTTCATTCTCCATCTATTTCCCTGTACCATCGCATTTTACACGCACACCATGCAATCAATGGGTCACGCATACTGTACATGTCTTAAAGTCAAACACAACCATTTAATTACCTTATGACATAACCATTCATGGAATGAGTGTTGGGTTTGACTGGGGCAGTGTAAGATAGTGTATGCCATTTTCATGGGCTGTGGGGTGCAACCATAGTGAAATAGAACGTGCTCCATGATAGATAGACACACAGTGTAACAGTGGGTCTAGAGTTGGACCGGGACTAAGATTGAGTGGGGTTGGGTCAGGAGGGCTGGGAGAGAGAGTAGCATGCATTTTCCTCTTTATGAGGTATGAGCTCAGCCTGGACATGTGAATGTTGTCATCTTGCACAGGGGGGAGTTCATTTGCGCTACTCAATAAAACATGCTTTACGACCACCGGCGTCTTGTTTATGGTGTATTAGGAAGTAAACGTGAACTGTTGGACACAGAGCGCATAGTTCATGGCTAACAAGGTCTCTGGATACTGCCATGGTTACTGTCAGGAGAGGGGCAGGTAGTTAGGAGAGGAGGAGACAGAGAGAATGAGAGTGAGAGAGACCGAGAGCAAGAGAAACAGAGGGGAGCGAGAGCACACTGGAAGGTGCTATTCCTAGTGTAGCCATTACAGAATCAAACGACAACAAAAGGAGTCAGTCAGAAAATGTCATGCCTCAAATACCAGGTCATGGTTTATTTTTCCAGCTGTGTGCATCAGAGGAAAAATGTCCTCTTGTTTGTTTTATTTCCTTTCTAGTTACATTTAGCTTGTTTGTTTCTGTTTGACATTCTGTCTTTTCTCTATCGTCACCTGGGGTCTTTGTGGCATCTCAGTTCATTTTGATTGGCCCTTGAAGGACCCAGTACGAGATGAGACCCAGGGGGAGATGAGTCAATTTTAAAGAGGCAGAGACATAGACCCGGTTCCAAGCATTACAACAACACTAAGCGGAGCATAGAGACACTGCAGGAAGGCTTTGGAACTCAGCGTGCTGGTTACGAAAGAGAAGGGGAAAGAGACACATTTCTGCCAAATATTCCTGTTGAAAACGATGACTTTAAGTGGATCACTGATTCTCACTTTTTCAGATTGAGCTCTTTCTCTCTAGGCCTTTATTTAAGAAGATGCTGAATCAAGTGTGGACATACAGTATGCATTTGACTTTTGTTGTCGTTTAGCAGACGTCTTTTTAGACCACAGTTGTATGGCGAGACATTTTTTTAGGCTCAGCCAAAGGACTTCTTAACTTTCCTGTTGAAATTCATGGCAGGTTTCTGTGCGTCAGTCCATGTTACCTCTGGCTATGTATTATTATAGTCATCAACACCACTTCCACTCGTTCTTTCTGCTAATGTTAGGTATTTCTGCTTCTTAGAGAGTATGATATTAAGCTCCTACCAGTGATGGTGACAGGAGTTTAATATCGCACACACACACACACACACACACACACACACACACACACACACACACACACACACACACACACACACACACACACACAGCATCAGGTCTTAAAAACCAAGTTGTTTCTTGGATCTCAAATCCCAAAGCTGAAGGGGCCTTTCCACCCCCCCACTCCACACCTTTCTTGATAGTTTTATGGAAAGATGACCTGTTTTTGTAACTGCTGCAAAAAAAGTTGAGTCTGTACAGACCCAGGGAGGGCCTCTGAGGTTGGGGTGGGGAGGGGGTTAGCTAAGCAGGAACCCAGTATGTACTGCTGCCTGCCTCCCTTCCTCTCTGCCTGCCTGCCTCCTTTGCATACCTTCCTGCTTGCCTGCCCTCCCTGCCTGCATGGCTTAATGAACTCATCTGAGAACCATTTTGTACATGTTTATTTACCTCTACTGGACAACTAGGCACGGTAAAGAGTGAAGAATTTGACCACCTTTATATCTACAGTAGAGGCACCATTTTATATTTCTCTCTCTCGTTCATTTTTTTTGAGTTTGAGCAGCCCAGATATGTTTCTGTCCCCTACACTCCCTTTACCTGTTTGACATTACTCAGGAGATCAGAGAAGGGTGTCTGGGAGATTGACAGATTATTGCAGCATGTAAAAGACATGCACCTGACTCCCTTTATGAGAACAGAACCTGGGAAATAGCATGGGAGAATGTAAGCTTGGCGTATGGGAACATGAAGTATGGTGGAATGTAGGCATTTGAATGATTGTGAGTATGTATTTTTTGGTCATATCCCAACATTTGAGGATACTCTTAGATAACCAGTAGAGACCGGTATATGCCGGTACGTGACCAATATAAATTAGTAAACCAGTACATGACTCATAGAGACCAGTAGGCAAACAGTAGAGACCAGAAGAGACCGATATGTGACCAGTAGAAACCAATAGAGACCATTAGGTGACTAGTGGAGACCAGTAGAGACCAGTGTAAACCAGTATGTGACCAGCAGAGACCAGTAGGTAAACAGTAGAAACCAGAAGAAACCAGTAGTTGACCAGTAGAGACGAGTAGGTAAACAGTAGAGACCAGAAGAAATCAGTATGTGACCAGAAGAAACCAGTATAGACCAGTAGGTGACCAGTAGACCAGTAAAGACCAGTATATGACCAGTCTGAACCAGTAGAGACCATTAGACCAGTAGAGACCAGTATGTGACCAGTAGAGACCAGTAGACCAGTATGTGGCCAGTATGTGACCAGTAGAGACTAGTAGATCAGTATGTGACCAGTAGAAACCAGTAGATATGTGATAGAATGGCTTTGTGTGTTGGTAGGAGGAGCAGTGGTTTCATCTATGGGGACGTGGCAGATCCCTGTCTCAGACTCTCCTAAGCTTTCTGTCACAGTGTCACACATTGTCAAGCTTCCTGCTTGGCTCCTCATACTGTCCTTTGGCATGGCAGGAGTTACTGTCTGTGTTCTTTACTGTCACTGCTACAGCCACTCTGCTTTCTCTCCACCTCTCCCCATGTTCCTCCCTCTCTGTTCCCCTCTATCCTCCCTCTCCACATTTCTCATTCCCCATTTCTATCCCTGTCCAATTCTTTCTCTTCTGTCATCGTCTGCATGTCAATCCCTCCCTCCCTCCCTCCCTCCCTCCCTCCCTCCCTCCCTCCCTCCCTCCCTCCCTCCTCTCCACACAGAACCGCTCGCATCACGTCCGCCTGTCTCGTGTGGTGGATGCGAATGGTTTCCATCACATGCAATAAAAGAGATGGAGCCTAAATCAGGCCACACATGGTGTCAGAGGTGGTGTCAGTTTCCTAGGGGCCCCAAGAGACACCGCATGAACTCAGAGCCCCCTGGCCGCTTGGTTTCTCCACTCCCAATGTATTACGTCATTCACAGGTAGAAACTAAGTGAACACAGGGGGCATGTTTTGGATCACATTCAATCCAAGCTGTTAAAAGTCCGTCATTAGGCAGGCGGTACTGCCAGGACCTCCCCTGTAGTAGGGAGAGCTGGACTGAATTGTATTTTGAGCACATTAAGCTCATTTAGCTTGAAGGCTCAGTTTGGAGCCTGGGCATAAACCTAAGGCACGGTGGGTCACCTCCCCCTGCCCACAGAGCAGCATCCTGGTAATGGGAAGCAGAGCTGAGTCTCTGCTGTGCCAACCCCAGTGATACCTCCCAGTCAGTCACACACAGATACATTGGCTGAGTCTTTTATTGCATTTTCATTTCATGACAGGATTTCACATTTTTGTAAGCCATTTCTTCATGTTTATTCATTCACACACAGATACATACGCATACTGTAAGCACGCACGCCCACTTGTACACACACACATGGACGGACACACACACTTTGTCTCCTGCTTCTGTACTACTTCGTTATGCTATTGAGGAAATCAGAGCTGCGTATGAGTCATTCGTTGAGCCATCCTCCCCCTCCAAATTGTAAAAGGATCTTGGCTTGTTTTACAGGTATATCAAATGATCTTATTAAACTTCTCATCTCTATTTGGAGTAACGAGCCACAGATGGGCTGCAAGATGTCAGCTATTTTAAACCTGCTTTAAACAAGTCCAGCGTTTAACATGATTTACAAAAACAAATGTAACATCCAACCATATTGTCCAGTTTTTTTAACGACACCATTTTGGTGTTTTTGGCACAACGAGGTTATCCATGACTGTCCATTGTCTTCCTGAGTCTATCCCGAACGAGTCTGTTTCTCAACCACCTCAACCATGGTTGACGAAATAGAGAACCAGAAATTCACTTTCACATGACAATGCAATGGTTGCTTTCCTGGAGCTGATTTGTGTTAATTCCAAGGGTTGAGTGTGTTTTAGGCAGGGCACAGTTCCAGAACACTCTCGGATTGACCTCAGCTCAGAGCACTCTGTTCTAATCGGTTACTATAGCTTCCTCCTCATATTTACTGTAAATAAACACTGTCTTCTAATGAGCAAGGCCATATCAGTTCTGCTTGGACGTTTGCACCATGGACACCCGTTTGCCCTTCTGGGCAAGAATTTAAAGGAGAAATCTGGGATTTGTTGATCCATTTTTGGACAGTTAAATTAAGGATACCACCTGACCAGTTTGATGTTTTTAAAGTCCCGGAGTGCCCCTTTTAATGGTCAGTTTGAAGGAGAGAACAAGTTGACGAGGATACAGTTCCAGTATATGTACCAAACATTGGTCAAAGAGACTGGGACATAACAGCGTACTCCAGTGTGATCAAGGTAGACATGGTCAGGATGTAATATCAACTCAACAGCATTCGAAGAACAATAGCGTACATTGTTCATCCCAAACGTCCACGATCAGGAAAACCGCCTACTGTAGTTGTGAAAAGCGATGGTCGTTCATGGCTTGTTATGGAAAAGTTATTTGTGTTTGGAGCGACATTGTGTTTTGCTACGAGCAGTAAACGTGTTTTTGTCAGCCTGTGGTCTCAGTATCTTAGATGTTGGTTGTTTTGGGGTTGTGGTTGGCCCAGGCTAAACTAGGTTTGACCTCGCAGCTGAGGGAAGTGATGGCCAACCCCTGTCCAGTTGAATGATCAGCAGCCGGTCTGAAGGAACCATGAAACTCCACATATAGACAACACGTTGTCGTTAACGGAAATGTTTATAATCACAGACCAGTCGGTGAATGATTTTCACTGAGAAAATGGTTGGCTTATGTTAAGTCTTCAGTCCAGATATGCAGAGACTAGAAGACATTTAGCTGCAGTCCAGTACACCCAAACCTCAATGTCTAAATAGTATCAGCTATCCAGGTGGTTCTGTCCTCAGTGTTGCGGTCTGTTTTGAGGATTTGCTCCTGTGATCTGATATGAGAACAGACAGTTTATGTTCCACTTGGTTTGTTTGAATTGTCCAATGTCCATCTGTCAAATGGCTATTACTCTAATCAACCAGAGAATCTAGAGTCCTTGTATGTATCCCGGGCGCCTATAGTAGTAAACATACAGATGCTTTCCCAGTGATATAGAGCCCTATGGGTCTGTGTCTGTTGTCCTGTTGCCAGACCCCAGGGCCCATCCAGGAAGTCACCCACTGGGAGACAAACAACTAAGCCATGACATATGGATCATGACCGTGGACTGAGACGTTCTCTGGACTGAGAAAAAAACACAGGTCCAACAGAACAGCTGCTTCATCGGAAACCTCCGACCCAGTCTGCCTCCTTGACTCTAAATCTGACCATCAATGGGGGGGTTTGCTTTGTCGTTGTATGTTGATGGTGGCGGCCATGTTTGTGTTTTGACAGCTGTCCTCCATTTTGGATACTTGGACCGCTAACCCTGAGAGCTCAGTTGATCCTGTCGACATTCTCTAATGATGATAGGGTCGGAACGCCTTGTCTGTGTATTGTAAAACATTCCTTTTTATAGTGTTTTGACTTACTTTTAGCACAATAGATTTATACAATATCTGTCAACATATTTGGATAGGTCTGCATCCTTTTGATTACTTAGAAGTGATGTATGTTGTCGTGTTCTTTTTTTTTTTTTTTAGCAGTGGAAGCCGGCATTGGGTTTGCACTCCAAACACGCGTCAGTCGTTATGAATGTCCTTGAAGCTTTGACATCCATTTTTGTTTCGCCCTAACAGCTACAAACTGAATGACCATTGCCATGTTCTACAATGATCCATGCACGGAGGCAAATTGAAGAGGAGCTTTGTCACTGGCCAATACATCTCACCGGCCAATACTTTGGTCAGCTGCTATAAGGCCTGTCTGTGGTGATTCTGACTGACTGGCTGCACACGAAGAATCGGCACAGTGATTTTTAAGAGATATTCTTGGCAGCTCCGTGCCTCCACACTCCTTCCGGTAAATCTCCTTTTCACTTTGACTTGGCTGAGTGGACAGAATGCATCTTCCAGCTGGAAAGGGTGTTAAAACTGAGGTCTGCTCCCCAATGATCATTACAGGTCCCAGGACAGCTATAGAAAAGGAAGCCTGTTAACCTCGCTACCTTGGCCAAAGTCCCACTGCGGCCCTATAGCAGCAGAGCAACCTGACTAGCTGATCACTTCAGTATTTTCCAATTGGCTAAAGTTATCCCTCGCTAGCTATACTGCTCGTCAACTGCATGGGCGGCGACTCAAGTGCTCTGGCACTCAAGCACTTGAGTGGTGCCACATTTGGTGCCCGGGCACTTGAGTCGCCACCCATGGTGCCAGAACTTGAGTGCCAGAGTCTATTCTCCACCAATGCTTTTCTATAATGGGAATGATCAGGCTTTATACAACGGGTGGGTCTAATCCTGAATGATGTTTGGTTAAAACCGCATTCCAGCCGGTGTCTATTCCACAAATTACCATCGGCTAAATCTATGACGTTGAAATGCCTATTTACTCTGTTCCATCTGATACTGCACAATCCACTGTCTCTTCAGCTCCGCCAGGTAATTTCTATACTAGATATACAATGTAAAAAGCATCTGGACCTTAACTACCATTTTGTTTAGACTAGCATTTGGTTTTCAACAGCGGAGATTTGCAACTGACATTTGCAATATTGTTTCAATATTGAAATTCGATCTCCAGCTGTCCTATGGTAATGAACCTGTCAGGAGTCGGGACGAGACAGACAGACAGGCTGGCAGCTTTTCTCTGCCAGGCGAAATCATGAATCAGCATCATTTGTATGGATATATACAAAGAAATGTCAAAGGAAAACCACTAAATGCAGCTTCAGTTTGAAGTGATTATGTTAGCTGTGTGTCCTGGCGAGAGAGCAAATGTTCTATGCCAGGTGAAATCGCGCATCATTAGTTCATTGTTATGGATGTACCCCCCCCCCCAAAAAAAAAATCACTAGGAAACAGCTTAAACAAATGCAAATGCAGCTCCTTTCACTGTTATTCTGACTGCACTGTTGGACGCGACTGTGTTTGCAAGCAAGGGATAAGAACATTGCCAGCTATCATGGCAATGAAGCATTTAGAATGGATGACTGGGTGGCATCCATAGAATTAGAACAAAACGATTGGTTCGGGTCTCTGGCCAATGAACAGATAGAACGAACGACCAGCTGGCTTGGGTAGCGAACCTCGATCTCTTGGAAGGATGAAATAGTATGAATACATTCATCAAAGTAACAATTTTTAAAATGAAAATATGTCAATCATTATTTGAATATGTTGTTAATTAACCCGTTGTAGAAAAGTAATAGTGCCCTCGAAGCAGTGGTTTGAAGGATATATTGGCACGGGGTCTTGGGCCTAACATCACCCGTGCCAATATATCCTCCAAACAACGTCTTCTCGGGCATTATCACTTATATAATTCATTATCATAATCGTATTACATGAGACTGCAAGCCCTATAGGCATTTATTAACCATGGGTCAAGGAGTTTTAACACAAAGATTGCGTTGGCACAGGCCATCTTTGTGTTGCCATGGAAATGTTGGAAGTGGCTTTCCTTGAGCTGGGCATGCAAATCAGTTTCATTTCAGGTACATGAAAAGCAGGACCTTTCTTTTTTTTCACCCACTTCCTGAATTCAAATGCAATACAGCTGTGTTCCCTTCAGCACTGTGGATCTCGGCACTCATCTGTCAGGAAAGATATCCTTGGAAAGAAATATTCCAGGAAAATGTAAGAGAATGCCAACATTCCTCCATGACTTTCCCCGCTGGTTGGAGGCACTTGAAGGTCCCTGGTTTGAATACATACTCCTACATACTGATGTTGATTATTGAATCCAGGAACTGTCTGTTTATGTTTCATTATGAGGTGTGTGTGTGTGTGTGTGTGTGTGTGTGTGTGTGTGTGTGTGTGTGTGTGGGTGTGGGTGTGTGTTATAGTGTCTGCCAAGTGAAGGCTTTCCCAGGAAAATAAGCCTGTGGCACAGTGTAAACAGTTTGGGGGGGTCTTGTTATGGTGTCCCTTGCCCCCTCACCACCCGGGGCCTCAGGGAACAACTGGGCCCTTTAATGTGGCCTCCAGGCTGTTTGTACAGATGTGGGGATCTGGAGATTCAGACCCAGGGCCTGGTGAACCCCAGACCTCAGCCCACATAGGGCCAGCCAGGCCACGCTTTGACAGGGCTCTCTGCTGTCTCAACATAGCCAGACTCTGACATAGCCGGACTCTGACATAGCCAGACTCTGACATAGCCGGACTCTGACATAGCCGGACTCTGACATAGCCGGACTCTGACATAGCCTGACTCCGACGAAGCCTGACTCTGACATAGCCTGACTCTGACATAGCCTGACTCTGTAGCCACCTGAGCCATAATATATTCAAATGCACCCTAATCTCTTATAGTGCCCTACTTTTGATGAGGGCCCATAGGGCTCATAGGACTCTGGTCAAACGTAGTGCTCTTGCACTATATAGGGAATAGGTGCCATTTGGGACGCACCCCTAGGTAGAGTGCAGAGATGCAGGATATCCAGTCATAGGATATAATATATTGAATATACACTGAGTGTATAAAACATTAAGAACACCTTCCTAATATTGAGTTGCACTCTACAAGGTGTAGAAAGCGTTCCACAGGGATGCTGGCACATGTTGACTCAAATGCTTCCCACTGTTGTGTCAAGTTGGCTGGATGTCCCTTGGGTGGTGGACCATTCTTGATACACACGGGAAGCTTTTGAGCGTGAAAAACCCAGCATTGTTGCAGTTCTTGACACAAACCGGTGCGCCTGGCACCTACTACCATACACCATTTAAAATGCACTTAAAATCCTTTCACTTCCTATGGCAGGGGTAGTCAACTAGATTCAGCCGCAGGCTGTTTTTTCTTGGAGCAAATTATCTGGGGCCCGGAAAATAATGATTATAATTTGTACACTGCAAATTGGCCACAACTGGCCACAATTCCAAAAATACATTGTATTTGAAAATAACAATAATTGTATACCTTGATTACGTTGAGACATGATCAAATATCTCTCTTTTTTTGTGGGAATACCTCCCCCACTTGGGGGCCTGTTTTTGTTGGCGGGCCACCTGTTGCGTGTGTGTGTGTGTGTGTGTGTGTGTGTGTGTGTGTGTGTGTGTGTGTGTATGGTTACAGTTTGAATAGTGTGAACAAACTAACTATGATGCTGTCGAGAACTCATTTTAACATGTTTTTACGTGCACATTTTCTCTCTCTTGTGTAGGTATCCAGGAGGGTACCCAGTGTACTAAGTGTAAGAATGAGTGGGCACTGAAGACCTCCATAGCACTGCTCTACGTGCTGTGCACTCTACTCACCATTGCTGTTGCTGTCCTCGGGTATAAAGGTAAGCAAGGACACCTGTCAGTCAAAGTGCATGCTTCTGTAAACTGTATTTCTGACTGTAGATAGTTTACACTACCTCCACTGGTGTCTATGGACATAATATTGCTTTCAGAATAAAAGTCCCCAGGGTACAGACAATTACAATGACTCAATACATTATGCCTAAAATAAAAGTCATAATACCACTAAGGCTATACTACTTGTAAGGTAGGGGGAGACATCTCTTCATGCTTGTGTATCTGCCAAAGTGGTTGCTACTTTAGAGACATAGAATGGAAAGTCTAGCTATGTCACTGTGTAAGCTGACTGGGACCGTGGTGACCAGCATTGCTCAACCAAACCTTATTACGCCTTCACATTGAGAAAGTGAGTGTCCAAACTGTGCGTGAGGTCCTTCTCCACATCCTGCCAGGAAATAAGATCACCCCTGTTTGGTCACCATGAGCACAGTGTGTTTGTTTGCTTTGGAGTGTGTGTGTGTGTGTGTGTGGGGGGGGGTGTGTGCTGTATGTGTTTTGTGTGTGTGTGTGCTGTATGTGTTTTGTGTGTGTGTGTGTGTGTGTACGTGTGTACGTATGGACGTGTGTGTGTTTGTGTGGGCTAATGTCCCCAGTGACTCCTTACGGTCTGCCCAAACATGACATAGATGCTGTTGGGCAAGGTTTCATTGTTCTTAATTCAGGCTAGTGGAAGAGTCATGGAAACTCTGAGCGATCCCACTGACTGTAAGACCATCACACTCTCTGAAACCAAAACAAGCCCTGTTCTCTCCAAAGTGACATTAACTCAGCCGCAACCCGCCCCCTTTTTTGCCTTTATTTGAAATCCTCAGCGCTCTTGTATGTTCTCCCCCTTGCACCCTTCCTGCACCCCTGCACACCCCCGTTCCCCCTCTCTCGGGACCCAATGACTTACTCTCAGCTTATTTTACCAACACCCCCACACTCACACCTCAAGGAACCGACCCGCGGTTTTGTCGAGCTCCACTTCCAGTCTGTGTTCCGATTTTTCCAGCTTTGGGAAAACTGTCCCGCAACGGTCCAAAGGCCGAACTTAGACTGTTCCTGTGATAATTACGCTAACCGATCTCATGTGTGCACAAATAACCGTTTTAACATCGCTCGTGGTTGTTGGGTATTTTCGACTAAATTAAAAGTGATGTCCTTTACACTCACAATTGGGTTCAGTCAGTCAGTAGTCAATCCTCATCCTTGTTCCACACTGCACATTTTCATGTAGCCCTAATTAAGACCAGATAAGCGGTAAACTCACTGCAACTCTAGCAAAACCCACTAAAATGTTTTTTTACTGGCAGAGCTGTAGTAGTGGGCTGTCCAGGGAACCACAGCTCCACAGCCTAACCATGCAGTCAGGTTTAGATGGTTATGTGAAGTAAGACTAGGGTTGTGGCGGTCACGAAAATACATCAGCCGGTGATTGTCAAGCAAATATCTGTTGGTCTCACGGTAATTGACGTTAATTAACATAAACACATTTCGCGTCTCCTGGCTTCCACATACACTGATGCAGACCTTTGGAACGTCTACATTTTAAAACATCGAATAAATCCATGTAATATAGCCTACACCTTCACAAAAGATCCATTATTTAAGTCTATTTCAGAAGAGCAGAATAGCATACTCCGAGTTGTCCTTATGTTAGCTCCTGATCTGTCCCTTGAATGAGTAGATGTTCTAAAACTTTGGACTGGTAGTGTATGTACTCCTATATGCTTAATTAAGAGTTATTCATGTAACTTAAGTTGTTCTACAAACGTTGGTCTGTATGTTTCGATTTTTAAGACATTGTAAGGCTGCATGATGCGACTCTAATGATGATTTGAAAAAAGTTGCTTGAAAGGCACAAGTTTTTTTGCGCAGGCTGCACACACTTTATCTGTCTCTCATTCACATTTTGGCAAGTACTTGAAAATGCCTTTAATTTCACGGCGGAATCCCTTTGTGTGGCCGTAATGCACCCCCAAAAAAATCTATACCTTTTGCGGCCAGTGGCCGTTGTATCCTTGGACCGGAGTGCTGCTTTGTGCCCTTCTCCCTGAGTGCTGCATGCTCCAAAGCACATCTCTCTCACATGGCTCTCCTTCGCAGGATCGCGTCTTTCTCACAGGCTACAAGTGAAGACAGACACATCGGGGACGCAACTGCGCGCATCCTTATCTAATCCCGAGGTACATAGTAAAGATATTGAAAGAACTGTCCACATTTACTTTTCGGCAGCCAGCAAGCTGATTAAGCCTAATGAACAGCAAAAGCACTAGCCAATGTCAATCTACTATCCGCCATAGTACAAAAGTTGACCTATTCTGTGCGAGAAACAAATATTTGAAACATAGTCTGGGACAGTTGTGGGATGCGATAGATCCCAAATTAATACAAAGACTGTCACGGCTTTCTTCCTGGGAAGGAGAGGCGGCACAAAACGCAGCGTGGTTATAGTTCATGTTTTTTTTTTTTATAAGAAAACTCAAACATGAACAAACTACCAAACAATAATCGTGAAAACCGTAACAGTCCTAACTGGTGCATAAAACACAAAGACAGGAAACAATCACCCACAAAATCTCCAAAGAATATGGCTGCCTAAATATGGTTCCCAATCAGAGACAACAATAAACACCTGCCTCTGATTGAGAACCACTCTAGGCAACCATAGACTTACCTAGACAACTAAACTGAACACAACCCCATTAATCTAATAAACCCCTAGACAAGACGAAACACAATAAATCACCCATGTCGCACCCTGGCCTAACCAAAATAATAAAGAAAACAAAGATAACTATGGCCGGGCGTGACAAACACTAAAATCCCCAAAATATTTTTACACAATATGGCTGACGCAGCAGATCAGAATGTTTAGCTGTAAATGTTGATCAACTATTAGGCTGTTTTATCACGTTATAACGCAGCAATGCGCACAAAAGGTCCATTAGCGGGAAAACACCGTTATCAAAAGTCACCGTAAATGCGATACAGTCAATGCTTTTATTATAAAGGTGCATTTTAATGGTGAAAATGATCTCCCCCAAACTTGAAAGGTACTCGTTACTTATGTATGCCAGTTAGACTCCACACCCCTTGTAATTTTTAGAAGTTATTTGGCACTTTAGTTGTGATACAAACATTATCAAAACATATAGGCCTATGGGCTAGGCTTTATGAGGTGTGCGACTATAATTCTAAAAAGTCGCACAAAAATGTATAATTTCTTGCCTTATGCTGGGCATTGTTCACAAGTGATAATATATCATTTACAAGTGATAGGCTAATATTGTCAGACTATTCTTGATTTAATCTTGTCGTTACATAAATTTGAAGTCAGAAGTTTACATACACATTTGTGTATTACATTACTGTATTACAGTTTTTAAACCACACCAAAAATGTCTTATTCAGAAACTATAGTTTTGTCAAGTCTGTTGTGTCATGCACAAAGTAGATGAAGGTACCAAGTTCATCTGTACAAACAATAGTACGCAAGTGTAAACACCATGGGACCATGCAGCCGTCATACCGCTCAGGAAGGAGATGCGTTCTGTCTCCTAGAGATTAATGTACCTTGGTGCAAAAAGTGTAAATCAATCCCAGAACAACAGCAAAGGACCTTGTGAAGATGCTGGAGGAAACAGGTACAAAAGTATCTATATCCACAGTAAAACGAGTCCTATATCGACATAACCTGAAAGGCCGCTCAGCAAGGAAGAAGCCACTGCTCCAAAACCTCCATTAAAAAAACCAGACTATGTTTTGCAACTGCACATGGGGACAAAGATCGTACTTTGTGGAGAAATGTTGTCTGGTCTGATGAAAAAAATATATAACTGTTTGGCCATAATGACCATTGTTATGTTTGGAGGAAAAAGGGGAGGCTTGCAAGCCGAAGAACACCATCCCAACCATGAAGCAAGGGGGGGGGGGGGGCAGCATCATATTGTGGGGGTGCTTTACTGCAGGAGGGACTGGTGCACTACACAAAATAGATAGCATCATGAGGCAGGAAAAGTATGTGGATATATTGAAGCAACATCTCAAGACATCAGTCAGGAAGTTAAATCTTGGTCGCAAATGGGTCTTCCAAATAGACAATGACCACAAGCATACTCCCAAAATAGTGGGAAAATGGCTTAAAAACAACAAAGTCAAAGTATTGGAGTGGCCATCACAAAGCCCTGACCTCAATCCTATAGAAAATGTGTGGGCAGAACTGAAAAAGCTTGTGTGAACAAGGAGGCCTACAAACCTGACTACACCAGCTCTGTCTGGAGGAATGGGCCAAAATTCACCCAACTTATTGTGGGAAGCTTGTGGAAGGGCTACCTGAAACGTTTGACCCAAGTTGAACAATTTAAAGGCAATGCTACCAAATACTAATTGAGTGTATGTAAACTTCTGACCCACTGGGAATGTCATGAAAGAAATAAAGCTGAAATAAATCATTCTCTCTACTATTATTCTGACATTCACATTCTTAAAATAAAGTGGTGATCCTAACTGACCTAAGACAGGGATTTTTTACTATAATTAAATGTCAGGAATTGTGAAAAACGGAGTTTAAATGTATTTGGCTACGGTGTATGTAAACTTCCGACTTCAACTGTATACCAAATAATATATGTGTGAAATTTGTTTTGATTTAGAATCGACCAGTATCATGCACCTGTCTCAAAACCGGGGCAGCGGGAAAAATGTCATCTATGCACTTAAATAGAGAATGGAGGACGCTTTTCCTGTGGTTCATTTTCAGGCCAGCCAGGTGTGCTGATTATTAGGAAAGTTGAGAAATAAATATAGTAGGCCTAACCTATAGAAAGCTGATGCGATCCTCCTTTTTTAAATATAGGCCATCACTCTGTTTTCTCGCTAAATTGCATAGCCTATATAAAGGTTGCGCAACATGAGCTCATGGGCTCTCATGAAGTGTCTGATTAGATTTTTGATTACATTTGCATTGATGTCAGAGTGATTAGAGGGACAATAGAGTGCTGAGTACCAGGCAGTTAACAAGTTTGATTAGGCTACTAATGACCATCAGCAGCATCAGAGCTTGGAGAAGCCTAATTACAGTGACTAAACAGTCACGTGGAATTTGACCGCCTTAATGACTCGGGACTGCCCTTGTGTCGGTATTATAGTCACCGCAACAGCCGTAAGTGAGACCCCAATGTACTATTCACTTCACATATGTATTATGTACTGTAGGATGCAGTGTGGCCAGATATCTTAACATCGAGCTGACCCTACGCTCTCTAAACTCACCCATAGCAATGTCCTTGCTTCATCACCTGATCTCTTTATGGTGTGTATGTGATCTCCACTGAGCTACAGTATAGAACCTCCATGGTAGGCTGTGAAAACCTCTTCTCCAGCTCTCAGACATTGTCCTGGCAGGAAAGACTAGGGTTGCGTCCCCTATGGGGGCCCTGGACAAAAGTAGCGCACTGTATAGGGAATAGGGTGTCATTTGAGACACGACCCAGGCTATATGAGGGAGGGATTAGACACAGGTGAATATGAGGAGGGAGAGGAATCAGAGAAGAGAATAAGAGGGTGTAGGGGGAGTCTCGCCCTCTCTTTGGCCTCACTCAGCACTCATGCTGCGTTCTCCCTCTCTCTCATTCTGCTCCAGCTGTGTACATGGAATCTGTCACTACATTCTGGGCTATAATATTGAGCTTTAGCAAAAATAAGCAGAGGTGTCAGGGTGTGTGTGTGAGTTTGTCGTGTGCTTGCGTGTGTTGTGTGTATTGTGAGGAAGGGATGACACCCAGAAACCACAGCTGCAGCACAGCTGGCCTAGGGCATAGCTCTGGGGACCAGATATTATACAGTGTGTGTGTGTGTGGGTGTGCGTGCGTGCATGCGTGCATACGCGTGTTTATATGTGTGTGATCATGTGTGTGTGTGCATGTGTGTGTGAGCACGTGTGTGTGTGAGTGCATGTGTGTATGTGCATGCGTATGCGTCTATCAACACAGTATTAAAGATATTTAAATATATATTTATGATAAAATGGATTCCAACCACTAAGAGCATCCGTGTGTGTGTGTGTGTGTGTGTGTGTGTGTGTGTGTGTGTGTGTGTGTGTGTGTGTGTGTACTCTCCCTGTGATTCTCCAGCATTCAGCTAAACCATGTAAAGCATGACTGTCGTTCCAGAGTAGCAGTCTAGCAGCGTATGTGGGCCATTTAGGATGCTAATTGTTTCATAACTTGGAAGAGAGTTTCCCAAAGTTGTGTTTTTAATCCACAGCGTTCTGCATTAACGTCTATTTGAATCCAACATCTAGACAGAGAGGAAGTAATACATTAGTACAGAGAGCATCACACCGAAGTGATTAAAGTTTAACAGAGAGGATGAGTGCAATTAAAAACATGTCCCCCAGACATAGAAAGAAGTCAAAACAAACAACAGATAAACTGTGTGTGTGTGTGTGTGTGTGTGTGTGTGTGTGTGTGTGTGTGTGTGTGTGTGTGTCTTTCTCTCTATAACAATTACAATGTGCAGTAGGTGTACGGTTTGGTCTGCAGACCTGAGCTGAATGTGTCTTTTGTGCTCTGTGTGGTACAGTAGTTTGTGGTGTCTGGAAATGTGTCTCGTTTAGTTTGCAGTGGAACGTTTCATTTCAGACTGGCCATGCCTCTCCACTCTGAGCTAATACTACTCTTTCAATCGAGAGGGCATTTTTCTAGTTCATATGTTTTCTTTTTTTTGAGAGAGAGTAATTTGGGGGGCGGATAGTCATCTATGAGGGTAAACATTTGAAACATATTTCCACCATGAAAAGGCTGCTGTACATCCGTAGTGGCATTTGTTTTCCGTATACAGGCAACTTGAGTTTCCCAAAACATTAGGACGTCGACTCTGTACAAAACCATTTTCCATCAGAATTATATTCTCTCTGTTTCAAGTCTGGATACATCTCTTTGAATGGTAGGGAGTGTTGTTTTGATTCCTTGTTTCCTGTACTGGAAAGAGAGGGATGGTGGGAGAATTAGACGTTCAGTGAGTGTATGTAATAAACGGTTTCTCAAACATGTGGAAGCACTTACTCCGGCGTTCAACACACACTACTACACACGTCTATGAGGCTACCCATACCAGGCCCATATTCAGAAAGCGTCTCAGAGTAGGAATGCTGATCTAGGATCAGATTTGCCTTAAATCATTATGAACAAGATCAGCACTGCTACTCTCAGCCGCTTTGTGAATATGGACCCCGGTCAACGCTATCAGCTACAGTAGGAGTGATTCTAACACAGGACACTCACCTGAAACATATTCCATCTAAATGTACAGACTGTACTGTTGAGATGAATTCCCTGCTGTGCATGCAAGCAAATATGGCACACATTTTTGTTTGCCATAATTACAGATGGAACACATGCAAGTCATTAAAAGCTTGCATGAAACTTCTGGGTTTCTATTTTCAGAAGGCATTTTTTTCCTATTGTTTGTTGACAATGAGAAAAGTACACTCATCCTCGGCGGTTTGAAGAATGTTTCTCTGTCTCTCGTCTCTCATTTCCAGTCGAAGTTGCCTTTCATTGTCAGTTAGACGTTCTATCATCACTAGTCTTCCTTAATTACGGGGCCCTCTTTTATGTTCTATGTAACTTGCAATGTTGAAGCATATTTATTTTTTCCTTTATTACAACTGTGCCGTAGAAACATGTAAGATTCAGTGGTTATTTTAGCATGTAAATCTTTTTGGGGCAAACTTTTTTTAGATTCATGCCAGCAAAGCCACTACACAACACAACACCAAACAATAAAGGAATTGGACTATAACAGTGACAAACGGTGCCCACAAACTGTTAGGGCCTACATAAAGCTGTCCCAACATCAGCAGTCCCAACAACAGTCCTAACATCTTACCACTGCTAAACCTGGTTATCAGGTTTAGCAGTTCAACGAAACAGTTAATTCAGCCTCATTTACTGCCTTAAAAAAAAACATATCTTATATGGCTGACTAGCTGAAACCAATGTGGTTTCTACCAAATTATTAGGGTGAGGCACATGGTCTACTAACAGCTTACTACACAACATACACTTAGTATTATTTTCTTGGCTACAAGTATACATGCAGTATCACCCTGGCATATTACATCATTTATGCAGCAGCATACAAGATATTTTTGGACTCACCTTGTTGTGCTGTGCTCACTTAAACTGGAAGGTGGCACGACCGTCCTTCTTTTGGGCTCTAGAAAGAGGACCGAAATCACTACTTGAAATGTCGGAACTGAGATTTCCCAGTTCCGAGCATGGCCAATGTATTCAAACTTTTCTGGCCCATGGCGTTACCTTTTTTTTCGTAATATCCAATTGGTAGTTACAATCTTGTTTTATCGTTGCAACTCTCCTACGGACTTGGAGAAGGTCGAGAGCCTCACTAGTTCTTGCTTAACCCGGAAGCAAGCCGCACCAATGTGTCAGAGGAAACACGCACCCGGCCCGCCAAAAGGAGTCGCTAGAGCACGATGAGACAAGGACATCTCGGCCGGCCAAACCCTTCCCTAACCCAGATGACGCTGGGCCAAATGTGCGTCGCCTCATGGGTCTCCCGGTCACAGCCGGCTGTAACACGGCCTGGGATCGAACCCGTGGCTGCAGTGGCGCCTTAGCACTCATTTTTGAATTAGCAATTTCCAACTTGTTGTGTGATGTTTATGTCCAATGGCCGATGAGCACCGATACATTTTATCTATCATTTCTCTTCATATGACAATGATTGAAAAGGATTTGCCAGTAGATGGTTGACTTCATGCATGAAGACGACTGCTTGTCTAGCTTGCTAGCTAAGATTTTGAAAGTATGAAGTTGACATGATCAGTCCAATCAAAGCTACGGTAGATATAACGTGATTTGATGTAATTTTATCTGTGGTCAATGGCCTTGAGCCTTCATGGATGGGCACTTCTAATGTAAGTCTATGGCAGCACCCAGGGGGCTTGAATGTTCGAGCTCTACCCATACATTTTGCAGTCCCCATGAGTGACAGAACACTGAGCCAATTACGGCACAACTAAAGAACATTACCAACCCCTAAGCTCCGTATTTTCCTCTGGCTGCCCCACCACCACAGAATGCACTGAGCTAGGCTGAAACGTCTCCATTTGGAGATGCTTTACTCAAGAAAGCAAAAAAAGAGATCGTGTTTGTTTGCGGCTTTATTAACTCAAAGATTATTATAATATTTTTTTTTACATTGTTTGCAAACTGATATGCGATACGTATTAATGCCAAAATAACATGAAAAACAGCCGGGACTCTGCAGGAAAGCTTCCTCGCCCCTCACTGTCTGAGACTGGTATACGGTAGATGTAAAGTACTCTGCAACTACACCTTACACATTGAAAGCTACGAAGATCATAAGCACATACAGCATGACCAGGGAGATACACCCAGTCATAACAGTGGGATCTATCTATCCATGTCCTACCGTGCTCTCAGTCAGAGGGAGGGAATGAGGTGATGCTAAATCTTCTCATCCTGTGTCTTTACGATGATTTGGCCCTAGAATAAAATAGATGATTATACCCATTAAAGGTTTAGCTTGGTGGGGTCTTTGAGCTTGATGGTTTGGTTGGTCTTTACCTGTGGAGGATAGAAATGACAGAAATAGCATGGTGTGCAGTTTTTACCACTGGTTTGAACCCCTGTGGTCTCCAATTAGATGGTTAGAGATGCCTCCATAGCCTGTGGTGGTGGTGGTGGTGGTGGTGGTGGTGGGATGATTCCCAGACACATTCCATAGGAAATGAAGGGTCCTGTCGCCTGTGGGGGCGTAAAGACCCTGCCTGACACAGCGTCTGTTTCCTTAGGGTACACTTTGAACCCCCTGTTTACTGAGGACCCCCACTTGGGTTGCTTCCTGTCCCCCAGGGTCCCCCTGTCTCTGTCCCACTTTGATCATCTCCAGATCCTACTCCCTCTGACCACCCACCCCCTCTGCACTCATCTTCCAGTGACTTCAGTGTCTCATGCTCAGTATTCATGGACGCACCAAGTCATTGAGACATTATTGTGTATTACATGACCATTTCCTAATCTTAGAGCTTGTGATTGCTGAGGCAACCATTATTACATACCCACCAGATAAATATACATCTTATATGATATCTTATATATTGTGTCTGAGTGAGCTTTCATAAGTATCCTGTCTGATCCCTTTTGTATAGTTTCAGGCTATTCTGCCCATCCTTCTCAGACTGTTAATATTGTATGGAGCCAACCACTGTGCTGAAGACCTAACCCTGATCTTTTCTGTGTTGTGCTGTGTTGTTTTGTTTGTTTTGCAGTGGTGCAAAAGGTTGACAATGTGTCCGAAGGTATCGAGAGCTATGGGGGGAAGATCATTGCTGTGGAAACAGACTTGAAAAAGCTAGGTGAGTTTCAACCCTACCTACCACATGGTCACAGCAGTATGGAGCATATACGCTAGCCAGTTGACCATACAGTATCCCTTGTACTATGGGTCTATGCATTATCTTGAATATATCAAATGAATCAGAATAGCTGTTTTTTTTTGAAACATTCATCATTGAGAGAAGTGTAACTTCATCTAACTCTCAGTTATAAAGTCCAAGTCAATTTGATCCCATGTTCCCAGATGACCAGACTGGCGAGAAGTCGGAGAACACCACCACAGAAATCCAGGCCTTTAAGAACAACATCTGGGCTCTGCAGAGGCAGCTGTCCGAGGTGGCTGAAAGGAGCAGTAGTAACCGGGCAGCCCTGGGTCGTCTGCAGGATGCTGGCCAGGACATGCAAGGCAGCCAGGGCTCCATCCAGGGTCTGCTGGATGCCAACACAGCCATGCTGAGGTCCGTCAACGGCACCTTGCGGGCCTACGGCGGCACCATGGAGGGTCTTCAGGACGACACGGCTCGGCTGCAGACGGAGCTCCAGGAGCAGGTTCGGCAGCAGGGCCAGGCCCTGTTCAGCATCGGGAATCTCAACCTCACCCAGGCCCAACAAAGGGGCCTGATCTTGGCTTTGCAGAGGTCAGTGGACGACACCAGCCAGGCAATCCAGAAGATCCGCAATGACTTCCAGAGCATAGAGCAGACGGCCAGGCAGACTAAGTCGGATGCTGATTGGCTGCGGGAGAAGGTGCAGAACCTCCAGGTGCTGGCCTCCAACGCCTCTGTCCTGGCCAAGGCCAACAACGACATTCTGGAGGACGTGGGTTCTCAGCTGGCCTCGCTGTCCGGACAGCTGCAGAACACCTCCAGCCTGGCGGAGAACCACGACCAGACCCTCAGGGAGATCATGGACCAGCAGAGGGACCATGACAACCTCACCTCCTCCAAGTTCGACCAGCTGGAGATACGCCTGGACGAGTCGGAGGGGAGCATCGACCGTGTCACGGGCAACATCAGCTTTACAACCCAACTCCTGGGCGCCATCAATCTCAACCTCAACGAGCTGCGCACCTGCGCTGAAACGGTAGGACGCCACTCCGACTACCTGGCTGACCTGAACTCCACGGTTTTGGACGTGAGGTCGGACACCACCACACTAAGGTTGCAGCAGGACGACCTGGCGGCCCGCCTCGACAAAGAGGTCACCAGCCTCTCCATTGTCATGGAGGAGATGAAACTGGTGGACAGCAAGCACTCACAGCTAATCACCAACTTCACCATTCTCCAGGGTGAGGGCACACACTAAATAGTAGCTTTTTATTTTGTTCACGTAGAAGTGTGTTGTAAACAGTTGAACAGACACGTTTCAAAAGAAAACATAATGTTTCTTGTTTCAGGTCCACCTGGTCCCAGAGGCCCGCGGGGAGACAAAGGACCCCAGGGAGTGGCAGGTCAGGCCGGTCAGAAGGGGGAAAAAGGGGATAAAGGTGGGCCTGGGGTGCAGGGGCTCCGTGGAGAGAAGGGATCACCAGGACCACTGGGACTAACAGGTTCCAGAGGTCAACAAGGCTCACGGGGCAACCCAGGTTCAAAGGGCTCCCGAGGGTCAGGCGGCAGGGCAGGACCTCCGGGTGCGAAGGGTGAGCCAGGAACGGCTGGGCTCCTTGGGAGAGATGGACAGCCCGGTCCTCAGGGGCCCCAGGGCCCGCCGGGAGACCTAGGACAGGTGGGGCCGGCTGGGGTACAGGGACCCAGGGGAGTGATGGGGCCTGTGGGGGCCCCAGGGCCACCTGGACTACCAGGACATCCTGCCCGACCTGCAGCAGTAGCAGCAGTGCCTTTGGCCTCTGTCTCTCTGAAGAGTGACTCCCCCGCCCCTACAGTGTTGGCCCCAGGTAAGACTCACGCATAATACTCTTTATACACCATTAATATCTCTGTATCACTCTGTCAACACCATCTATGAGTTGACAGGACATGAGTTAATTGGTGATAGTTTGACAATATAACCAAATTAACTTCAGGTTGTCCTCATGAGTGGGTTGGCTTCAGAGACAAATGCTACCACTTCTCCAGGGAGCTGCACAACTTTGACGATGCAAAGAAAAGCTGTGATGCCCAGACTGCGTCAATGGTGATCATTAACGATATCGCTGAACAGGTGACAGTCCTTCTTATAAGCCTTTTGTAATACAATGCACATCTGTTTGAATATTCATAAAATGAGTGACATTACTGACATCATGTTTTCTTTCCCCCCCCCACCAGAAATGGCTGCAGAAGCAGACCTCTGGAAAGGGCTACTTCTGGATGGGTCTGACAGATAGGGAGAAGGAGAATGTTTGGCACTGGCTGGATGGAACCGAACCTGCCTTCACGTGAGTATAGTACCTCAGTGACAAGGCTGATCCCTTGTGAGACCTCACATTGACATCAATGTGTGACTGAAGGGAAGGTGTCTGAAGTTAGGTTTCAGTCCTCACTGAATTCGTTTCTATAGTTGGAAGGAATTCAGTGTGTGAGTGCCCTCTGCTGTGTGATTGTAGGAAGTGGAAGCCGGGCCAGCCAGACAACTGGAGCCACGGGCATGAGAGAGGAGAGGACTGCGCAGGCCTCATCCACGAGGGACTGTGGAATGATTTCTTCTGTGAAGATCTCATCAGCTACATCTGTGAGAAAGCCATGGAGAGCTGTGAGTATCCGTCTGTCTGTCTCTTTGTGTGTCTGCTTGTCTGTCTCTGAAGTTTTCTATCCGCATCGGATTCTTCTGTCTAAGTCATAGTTATATTGTTTGCATTAAAAAAGATGTGTATAATCTATCCGTAATATCATTTTCTACAGCAAAAACTCCAGGGTTATAGCACCCTCTGGGGAAGAAGAATAAGAAGCACAGTTGAGTCAGAGGCGGTGTGGTGAGCAGCATTATGTTCCACCCACAAGTGTAACTAGCCCTCTGACACACTTTTGCATGGATATGCTGTATGGAGAGAGACGAGGGACAAACTGCACATGCCTGAATCGGGACTAAGGCTGCATTCACTGAGCTTTCCCCCTCGAGTGGCCAGATTCAGCTATCCTCCAAAGTGATTCCAGACCATTACTTCCAGAATTTGCATTCCAACAACATGACAATCAAGAGTTGAGAGGATCCATATTGTTTTTTAAAATAATGACCCAAGTAATTGACTCATAGATTGGTCTCATTGTTTTTAATGCTGTTTTTTTGTACGACTTTAGTCCATTTATATCCGATTATCTGAATGTATATTTTCATATTGCAGTTCTTCTCAATGTAGATCATTATTTCAGCAGTGCCAATGGGAATCACCACAGTGCCCTTTTCACGGTTTAAAGTCTAGTTCCACAATGATGTAAGGTGCAAAATGATGCGCAAAAAAAGAAGCTAAGAAATGTCGCTGATATGCTATCCTTGAGGAACACCCGTCCTTTCTCAAACCTCAAGAACTGTCTAGCTATATATATATAAAACTATGTTATTATACACATGCATTTGAATAAATGATGTATTTACACACAACAGTCAGAAGGTCTGCTTGGTTGTAAGTCAAGATTGCACAAGTGTACATGTTAGTGTTTCTTGACGGCACTGTACTTTGGCTTATGGTGCCTGTATTGTTTTATGAGTGTGAACTTTCCACAAAGTAGCAATAGTCTGTGGTCACGTTCCAGGCTGACTACATTGCAAACGTTGCATTTACATCAACCAATGGTTGCGAGCGACCCCCCCCCCCCCCCCCCCCCAAAAAAAAAATAAAAAATAAAAATAATGCAGCAGCAGCACACATAGAAATAGGAAGAATAGTACGGGCTTGGAACCTTTAACCCTGGCAATTTGACTGATGAACTCACGGGTAAACGCGCAATGGCTGCCTGGTATTGTGATGCAATAATTGTCATGGTAATGTATAATGTTCATTCAAATGTTAACTGATGTGGCTCATGCAATGGAATGTATTTTTTGTAACGTCAGTTGAGTTTGAATTAACAAATCAGAGCACATCCTGCTTCTACTTCCTGCTTTGCACACTCACAATGGCCGCCAGTCCACCCGTTATGCCATCATTGACTTGATTTAGGACACCCGTTCTAGTCATTCTATTTATATGGCAGCACATGTTATCAGGAGTAACGAAGGAGAGGAGAAAATGTGGTTCTAAAACAATGTAATAAAAATGTTGTCACTATTCTAATGGTTATAACGGAGACCGTGGTCATTTGGCTGGCCATTACAGCATCCAAAAATCCATGACCATCACAACCCTACTGGTCGTGTTCCAGGATGACTACATTGCAGGCGCTGCGTTTACATCAACCAATGCCACATCATCGACTGAGCAGTCAGGCATCCGATTGCTATATCACATGTGGTTATGATGTGGCTGCTGAACACCTATCCAGGTGTTGTGAGTTCTGGCAGTGCAATGCAGTCGGCCTGGAACGCAGCACGTCTGTTTTACTGGAGCTCTTACCAGAGGCCTCATTTTCCTTTATGGTGCCAGGAAGTTGATTCCATCCTCGGATCCATGATACTGTCTCTTCACACGTACATTTGTGACTGGACAAACAATAAGAGTCCAGTGATTTTTGACATTGAATTTTATTGTTTCATTCTTTCTTTCTTGTCTAGCCCTGATTCATAGCATGATGTTGATTCATTCAGCACACTGTAGCACAGGGCTAGGTATCGCAGTGCATACAATTAGATGACCCCAATCTATCCTTCAGCTGCACAGAAGATTGAAACGATCTGACACAGTAGCACCTTTTAGCAGAGGGAATCTAACGCTAACTACCAGTCCATTACCAACAAGGACAATGGATCCTGAACACAGATTTTTAAAACATTAAGAACAAAACAGTGACTAACTGAAGACTGTGAGTGCTCAGATATAAATGTATTATCTCGTATCTTCTCTGCGTGTCTCCTATGTTGGCTTGAACTTTCAAAAGAGAACGCTTTTCTGCAAATATTCAACCTTGTTTTAAGATGTACACTTGTAAATACATTTGACTGAGCTCTTGGTAAACATGAAAACAACATGGAGAGAACATTAGAGCTGAGCAAAGCAACAACAAAAATATTTGTTTCGTCTAAGCTACACCTAAAGCACTAATAACATTCAATACAAGTGTTTTACTGTTAAAAACCATAGAATTGCCAACCTTGTGATATGTGAATAAATTAAGTAATTCTTCAAATGCTCCAATCTGTGCATAAAATAACCTAACGGTGGCGTTTCACATTTCATTGTTTACAAATAAAGTACAACACACATACTCCGAGGAAGCAGCATATTTATTGTCGAGGTATAATACGTCTATGCAGAACTTTTTCTCTTTTTTTGAGCTTCTGTCTAGTCATTTTTGCAACATGCTATTTATGTATAAAATCACTGTGGTGGAAAACGTTTAAAAATGCTTAAAAAATGTATTTCCAATTTAAAAGAAAAAAAAAACCCAGCTCAGGAGCCTCATCCCTCCTTTCATACAGATCACCCGTCCCTGGTTCCCTCGAACTTCCTGTTGCACTGATGGTGGGTTCAGTATGTATCTGCTGTGTGGTTGACCCAATGCACAGCAAGCGCCTTCCAATATTGTACTGTTGCAGTTGAGAGCAGGTAATCAGTGCAGTATGCTATCAGGTTGCAGAGGTTTAGGACAGCATGATGTGGCCATGCTGGATAGTGGATTCAGTGCTCTCTCTCTCTAGCTATCTGCACTGGGACAGTGTTCCAGTTTTGCGATGATGATGATTATTCAAGCTATAGATTGTACTTATTCCTTTTTCCACATGAATGACTATTCCGCTGACTACTCCTGTTCTGTAATGATTCTTCTGGTTGACTGATGTCTGTTGTGGATGATTCTGATGAAGGTTATTCCTGTTGGGTAATGATTTATCTTGTATTTAATCCAGTTGGGTTATTGCGGTGAATGACAAAATCCTGTTTCGGCGATTATTGCTTGGTTAATCCCGTTATGTCGGTAGTGGTCTGACTCTCCCGGTCGCTTGCGTTGCAGTGTGGAGAACTTTGGCTCGCTGTTCCAAAACGAACGCCAGGTGCTGGACTGTGAGGCGGCTCTACTCATCCTTCTCCACTATGATCTCTCCAAGAAGCACCTTTCTCCTCTGACGGAGCATGTGGAAAAAGAGCTGTGGGAACACTAGGAGAGAGACAGAGATTTTACCCACCAATCTAAACAATTATCCAGTCCAGATTAATATGTTAACAAAACGCCTTCAAAGGGTGAAAGGCACTTAACCATCAAACACTGGGTCCTACTAATTATCCAAAACAACCCAAACCATCCCCAAAGTACCCCAAAACAGCCACCACAAACAACCAAAATTAACAACAGCCGCCACAAACGTAACCCAAACAACCCAAATGAACAGCTATCACAAACTACCCGAAAACCCCAAATTAACAACAGCCATCACAATCTACTGAACTCCTGAACAATTCTGCCGGTCAAAACAAGAGAAAATCAAAACCCATGAGTAACTAACGCCCACCTAGGCTGAACATACAAAACACGCTGTACGCAGCTGCTTACATGGGATGTAGGAGAGCATGACGATGATGAGGAAGTAGTAGTAGTCGAAGGAGATGTTGTACTTGTTGGGGAGCCTCATGGACAACATTCCGGTTTTGCGAACGAACGGCAGAGCAGCGTAAATAGTCAGGAGTTCTCCGGCCACTCCGAGAGGGTACATGATGATAAACATATTGTATCTGACAGGGAGAGAGGATAGTCATGAGTAACACAAACACACAGAGGCATGCACACGCGCACACACACACACACACTTCAGCTTAAGGGCCGTGCAGTAAGGAACGACAAAAAAACTAAACTTCACACTATGTTGGAATGCATACCCTGCAAAATGAAGGGGAAAAATGTGTGCCATCTTGATAGTGTCTTGTAGCATTTGCCAATGAATTAGGCCACTAAATGGCTGATTACCATAGTGACGGCTGACATGTTTTTAGTATATATTCTTGTTCTGAGAAATTAAGGCTATTCCGTGCGAGAAATTGCCAAGAAACTGAAGATCTCGTACAACACTGTGTACTACTTCCTTCACAGAACAGTGCAAATTGGCCCTAACCAGAATAGAAAGAAGAGTGGGGAGGCCCCGGTGCACATCTGTTCAAGAGGACAAGTACATTAGAGTGTCTAGTTTGAGAAACGGACGCCTCACACGTCCTCAACTTGCAGCTTCATTAAATAGTACCCGCAAAACACAAGTCTCAACGTCAACAGTGAAGAGGCGACTCCGGGATGCTGGCCTTTTAGGCAGAGTTGCAAAGAAAAAGCCATATCTCAGATTGGCTAATAAGATGGGCAAAATAACACAGACACTGGACAGAGGAACTCTGCCTAGAAGGCCAACATCCCAGAGTCGCCTCTTCACTGTTGACGTTGAGACTGGTGTTTTGCGGGTACTATTTAATGAAGCTGCCAGTTGAGGACTTGTGAGGCATCTGTTTCTCAAACTAGACACTCTAATGTACTTGTCCTCTTAACTCAGTTGTGCACCAGGGCCTCCCACTCCTCTTTCTATTCTGGTTAGAGCCAGTTTGCGCTGTTCTGTGAAGGGAGTAGTACACAGCGTTGTACGAGATCATCAGTTTCTTGGCAATTTCTCGTGTGGAATAGCCTTCATTTCTCAGAACAAGAATATACAGACAAGTTTCAGAAGAAAATTCTTTGTTTCTGGCCATTTTGAGCGTGTAATCGAACCGGCAAATGCTGATGCTCGAGATATTCAACTAGTTTGAAGAAGGGCAGTTTTATTGCTTCTTTAAATCAGGACAACAGTTTTAAGCTGTGCTAACATAATTGCAAAAGGGTTTTCTAATGATCAATTAGCCTTTTTAAAATGATAAACTTGGATTAGCTAACACAACGTGCCATTGGAACACATGGTTGCTGATTATGGCCCTCTGTACACCTATGTAGATATTCCATAAAAAAATCTGCCGTTTCCAGCTACAATAGTCATTTACAACATTAACCATGTCTACTTTGTATTTTTGATACATTTTATGTTATTTTAATGGAAAGAAAACAAGGACATTTCGAAGTGACCCCAAACTTTTGAAAGGTAGTGTATAACAAATCAAATCAAGCTTTATTTATACAGCACATTTCAGACATGGAATGCAACGCAATGTGCTTTACAGGAAAAAACAAATAAAAAAAACTATGAAAATAAAAGCTGAAAATGTACCACACAACAAACATAAGATAAAAAAACAAAAGAATGAAACAAACTGAACAACTAAAAAGCACCCTGAGGAAAAGCAAAGCTAAAAAGATGTGTTTTAACATCTCTTCTAAACATACCCACATTTTCGGCCCCCCCCCTCAGGTTCTCTGGCAGGCTACTCTCCATGCCTCTTGGTCCTAGGCTTTAGGGGTAGTTAAAAAGCCAGTAACCAGAGGAACTGAGGGACCTACTGGGTACATAACTTAAAAGCATCTGACATGTATTGGGGTGCACAATCGTGGATTGATTTAAAAACCAATAGAATAATCTTAAAATGAATTCAAAAACTCACAGGCAGCTAGTGAAGAGACCTTAAACCCGGTGTAATGTGTGCTCTCTGTCTGATCTTGGTCAGTACCTGTGCTGCAGCATTCTGTATGTTTTGCAGTTGACATAATGGCTTTCTTGGGTAGACCAGATAGGAGAGCATTACAGAAGTCAAACCTTGTAATAAAAGCATGGATAAGTCTCTCTGTTTCAGCCTGAGAGAGAAACGCCCCCACCGTGGCAATGTTCCTCAGGTGATAAAAAAAACTATTTTGGTCACATTCCTAATGTGTGATTCGGAAGTTGAGTTAAGAATCTAAAATAACACTTAGGTTTTTTTTACCTGGTGTTTTATCTTTATTGCCTGTGAATTAAAAATGTGCCGCTAGATTCACTCTCTGTGCTTTGGCTGCAACAATAAGTACCTTGGTCTTGTCTTGATTTAGCCAGAGGAAGTTGTGAGCCATCCAAGTAATTAAATACTAATACAGTTTAATAATTTATCCAAGGAGCTCAAATCCTCTGATGACATAGAGATGTAAAGTTGTGTATCGTCTGCATAGCAGCTACTGTGCTTTCTGATAATGCTGCCAAGGGATAATACACATAAGTTGATCAGTACCAGACCCAAAATTGACTCTTGTGGAACGCCACATGTGATATGTATTTTCTCTGAGTTATGTTCACCAAGGGTGACAAAAAAAACAACTCTCGACCGGTTAAATAGATCCTAAACCAATTTAGAACTGTACCGGAGAGGCCAACCCAACTCTCCAGTCTGTCCAGAAGGAAATCATGGTCAACAGTGTTGACTGCAGCACTTCAATCTAAGAGTACAAGGAGAGAGAGAGAGCTGTTTGGCATCTGTGTTGGCTCTAAGATAATTTATCACTAACTAAGGCTGTCTCTGTGCTGGGCATTAAAACCAGATTGGAATTTTTCAAAAATACAGTTGGCACTTAAAAAAGGATTTAGCTGTTTGAACACCAACAGGTCTGAATGCCCCCAAATGATCAGCTTAATTAACATTAAGTGTTTTAACATTACTGGATTTCTGCACATCATTATTCAAAATGTACAGGGGGCCGTTTCCCGGACAAAGGTTATGCCTAGCCCTGGACTAAAAAGCACTTTCAATGGAGATTCTCCATTGAGCTTGGTTTTCAGTCCAGAACTAGGCTTAATCAGTGTCCAGGAAACCATGCCACAGTGTTTAATATTGGTTAATAAACAACCCAGAAAGGAAGGATTAAATATACCGATAATTACACTACTGTATTCCATTTCAAAAGTGAACAAAAATGTATGGGGGATTAAAACGAGTCGGTTATGAAAGGAGAGGGATCTATATATGTGGTGATGTTGGTGCGTAAGAATCCCTCATTTACTCAAGAACGTGGCGGCGGCTCGGGGGAGCATTTGGGCGGATGTGAGTGAAATGTTGGCCGAGCATTCCATTCCCGAAACAGATGGTCTTAAAAACAGGAGCAGCTGAACATGAGCCCCTCTTCCCTCCCGCTGCGGGGACCTGGCTGCGCCCCTCCCCTCCCTGCTTAAAGGAACCCTTGAGATCACTCAGAGGGGGACCGGGAATGGGGGTGGACGAGGGTGGAGGAGAACAGGGGTAACACTGACCGATCAAGACCAGCGAAGCAAACCCGCAAAACCCAAGAGATTTGTCGTACATGTAAACAAACATATTGAATGTACAGTACTGTGGTTACAGGAACAAGATTCTCACTCACTGTCACCCAAACTCATAGCCACCGCACAGCCGTGCAAAAAAAAATAATGGGGTCGGTCGCTAATCTGATTTATAGACATTCAGATTTTGAACGGAAAGCAGCAAGCTCTTAGCCATAGGATCCCAGGACTCTAGGTCAGTCAGATTGCTCCCCAAGTGTGTAGTAGGCATTCTTCACCAGTGCTCACATTTCATCTGAGGGCCTTCATATGAGAGCCAGACAGTTACACTTCACGAGTGTTCTTGATAGTCCCACGTTATGTCACCGGTCTGCTGACAGCGGTGGTAAATAGAGTGTTTGTGTATAATGATGAGCGTTGTGTCTGATGATATACACATAAGAAATAGGTCTTTTTACTACAGTACTGCTTAGCTGTTGGACTGGGGGGGGTAACACCGACACCTAACCCCCTGTCACCATCAGCTAATGCCATGTGTTACAGTAGTTGTGTATGTCTGAGACTGTGAATTGCAGACCTGGGTTCATATACCATTTGAAAGTGTTCAAATGCTTGTGGCGTTTGCTTAAGCTTGCTTCGCGTGCCAGATAGGTGGGGTTTGCAGCTTTGGGACTATTCCATTGGAAGTCAGGGAAGCTTAATCAAGCACAGATAAAGTATTTGAAATGATTTAAAATAGTATTTGAACCCAGGTCTGGTGCAGTGTATGAAAGACAAAATCAGTGGTGCTATGGACCACACAAGCTGTGTGTCTGCATCAAAGAGGCGTGAAGGAATGTTGAAAGTATGAGAGAAAAGATGACACCATCCTTACGTCATCCACATCTGGAAAGACAATAACAGCTTGACTCAGAGCTGAATATGAGGAGAAACCTTATTATCTCAGAGTATAAATGCTGATCTAGGATCACGTCCCCTGTCTATGTATTCTTAATCATTGTTGTTCTTATTCATCAATCATACTCTGAGATGCTTCATACATATGGCCCGAGAATAAATCCCAATCCCTGCACTGATGGTGTCACCACCTTTTCTCCAGACTCTGATCCGTATGCTTATCAATGCCTGATCGCCTAGCATGTAATCCATTGGGTACCCACAACTGTCCTAGCCCATAAATCAAAGTGATAATGCCAGAGTACTAAGTGTTAGCAGTTAGGTCAGCCAACATCCATATTGAACGGGCTAATCAATAAACACAACACACTCATTCTGATCACATGCTGCCTGGCTATGAGCCAAGAGATTCCTTATGCATGGCTATAGGCTAATACTGGGAAGCATGCCAGGGGAAACGCCAATCAAACCAAACCGACATGCACAGAACTGTAACAGCGACGCAAACCCTAGCTCTTGTCCAGGGCGTTTACGTGCAGCTTTCTGATGCTGAGAAGGCTCTGCATCAGCAAGCCGCATGTAAACACACAGAACCAGAGCTACCCAAACCCGGCCCTCCCATCCCCATCTCCACCTGGCCCATTTGATGAAGTATGGCAGGTGGTTGAGCAGATTAAATGTATAGAATGAATATCTGGTAATCTCTGTCAACGTCCAAACGACCAGGAAGAGGATTACACTTTCTTCGTTCTGGATCTTCCAAAAAGTCAACATGGATAGGAACAAAACAAAGGCAGAGAAGATAGTTAACAGTTAATGGGGTCCATGTTGTAGAGTAGGATATTACTACAGTTGCGCTCCGGGGAGAAGTTTCCCCTACGTACAGATCTAGGATCAGCTTCCGGTCCCCCAATCCTAAACTTAACCATTGGTGGGGAAAATGCTAAACTGATCCAAGATCAGTGTCTAGGGGCAATTTAACCTCACCCACTCCAAGGCATCTCAATGTAGATGGTAACCAGGGTTACAAAACACCTCTTTGGTGATAAATCATGATAGTCACCTGTTTGATGCTGTTGGTGATGAACCACACCATGAAGATTCGTGAACACACTTGAACCCCGGTCACAATTACAGAGGTCCTCACGATTCCTACAGGGTCAGAACCGGGGAAATAAACATTGCTGTCAGAGCTAGGAGATATTCACATGATATGTTTGATTGTTTTTTTGTACTTTTACCCATTTTTCTCCCCAATTTCGTGATATCCAATTAGTGGTCTTGTCCCATCGCTGCAACTCCCCTATGGACTCAGGAGAGACGAAGGTCGAGAGCCATGTGTCCTCCGAAACACAACTCTGCCACGCCGCACTGCTTCTTGACACATTGCTCACTTAACCCGGAAGCCAGCCGCACCAATGTGTCAGAGGAAACACCGTCCATATGACGACTGAGGTCAGCTTGCAGGCGCCCGGTCCGCCACAAGGAGTCGCTAGAGTGTGATGGGACAAGAAAATCCCAGCCGGCCAAACCCTCCCCTAACCCGGACGACGCTGGGCCAATTGTGCGTCGCCTCATGGGTGTCCCAGTCACGGCCTGGGATCGGGGTGTCCCAGTCACAGCCTGGGATCGAACCCGAGTCTGTGGTGACACCTCAAGCACTGTGATGCAGTGCCTTAGACCGCTGCGCCACTTGGGAGGCCGTCACATTACATGGTTGTTAATCAAGACAATACGTACCGATTGCACAGTGCCCCACCTGAAAGAAGATAACAAATCAGAGTCAGTGAATCGCCTCTCCTCACTTCTTCTCCGCATCAAAGTATTTAAAGCACACAGAGGGGTCTTACCAGTAATTTCAACATTTGCCTATTTTCCCCAACTGTCTTCGTTGAATACTTTGTTTGAATATGGCTGTATAGAGAACTATGCCAAAATCCCAGAAACTCACCTCAACTAACGCAACTGTCTGGAAGAACTTGAGTGTCCTTGCTATACTTTTGTACAGACCCTTGTGTGTGGCCTTCTGGAGGTAAAAGCGCATCATTGCCATAGCCAAAACCAGCCACCTGGAAAAGAAGAACAAATATTTATAACATCTGAATAACTGTATTTTACATTAGAGTGTGCACGAGAAGGACATAGATTACAGAATACATACCACTTTGGAGTTACAGTACAAAAGTACACAGTTCAATCACTGTCTCCATAGCATGTTTTCACATGCTCAAATTTGTAGTTTCACGTTATCACGTTATCACGTTAACGTCACATAAGATCACGTGATCACATACTGCCACGTCAAATTCATGTTTATTTTTTTCTGTAAGGCTTTTACAGTACTATCGTAAGCAAAAGCAGAATGGACACCAACTAAACTTGTATGCCTCCTCATCAGCCACGATAAGTCCCAAATGGCTCCCTATTCCTCACATAGTGCACTACTTTTGACCAGGACCCTAGTCAAAAGTAGTGTACTGTGTAGGGAAAAGGGTGCTATTTGGGACACACATACAGTGTCAGTTGGTGAAACAGGGAGCACCAAGTCCTTTCTACAGAGGAGATAATTGTCTCTAGCCTGGTACTGCACACACGAATCTGGCTATACATCAGTCACTAAAGCACAGCTATATGCCAGGCAGAATGTAAACACAGAATTCTGGGGAAAGCTTGCCAGGTGGTCATCTCTCTGAACTAGCAGCAACCCTGCTACTGCAAAAACTACATTCAGGAGGAACTAAAGATTCATTTGTTTAAATCAAGCAAATCCCTGAACCATCATGTGCAGACACCATTTGTAGAGCACTATACTAACACAATACAATCTTTATTGGTCCATTACACACAGGATACAACAAAAAACATGTACGTTTTTGCTATCACAGTAATATGCCTAATTGGGCCTTGTGACCTTAATATGTTTGAATTAAAATCAATACTACATGTTTTACTATTTAATTGCAGATCCATTTTGAGGACCATTTAAAGCTAATTCTCTGTGGCTTTAGTCAAAGGTAAAGATCAGGTTAAACAACAGAAAGGTGTGAGAGTTCTTGTACAGAACTTACACAGAAGATCGGGGGCCGTATGGGTCAAGAGTCTCAGAGTAGGAGTGCTGATCTAGGATCAGGTCCTCCCTGTCCATGTAATCTTATTCAATGTGATCTAAAAAGGCAAAACTGAACCTAAATCTGCACTCCTTTACTGAGAAGCTTGATAAACACCGCCCCTGGTATTCACCATTTGCTTTTTAAACTACGCATGACCTGGGGGAAATGGTCTGTGTTGTCTTTACATTTACACGTCTAGTAGGTCAGCAGTGTTACGGATCTCTGTGAAGGTGTGTCTGTGAAGGTGTCTTTGTGGGTGTTGGCATTCAGCGGTTCTCTTTTTCTCTAAAACGTGTAACTTAAAAAAAAAAACGTTTGTCATAGGATCACAAATACGTACAGTATTAGTAATGAGGCAGGCCAAAGTTGCATAGTTTACTCAACCATATTCCATATTCCACTAAATTGAGATAACTAGTATTTTACTGTCACATTTTAAAATCCCCATTAGATCACACTTGGTCCCTTGATTCAGTATTAATGGCTAAATGGGCTCCTAGCAGGATTAGGCCCTGGACATTACACTGACATCATATGCCCATGAGATACAGTACCAGTCATAAGTTTGGACACACCTACTCATTCTAGGGTTTTTCTTTATTTTTTCTACATTTTAGAATAATAGTGAAGACATCAAAACATCAAATCACACACCCTGGAATCATGTAGGAACCAAAACAAATCTAAATATATTTTATATTGGAGATTCTTCAAAGTAGACACCCTTTGTCTTGATGACAGCTTTGCATACTCTTGGCAATCTCTCAACCATCTTCATGAGGTAGACACCTGGAATGCATTTCAATGAACAGGTGTGCCTTGTTAAAAGTTCATTTCTGGAATGTATTTTCTTAATGCGTTTGAGCCAATCAGTTGTGTTGTGACAAGGTAGGGGTGGTATAGAAAGATAGCCCTATTTGGTAAAAGACCAAGTCCATATCATGGCAAAAAACAGCTTAAATAAGCAAAATTAAACAACAGTCCATCAATAAGGAACATTTCTAGAACTTTGAAAGTTTCTTCAATTGTAGACGCAAAAACCATCAAGCGCTATGATGAAACTGGCATGAGGACCGCCACAGGAAAGGAAGACCCAGAGATACCTCTGCTGCAGAGGAAAAGTTCATTAGAGTTAACTGCACCTCAGATTGCAGCCCAAATAAATGCTTCACAGAGTTCAAGTAACACACACATCTCAACATCAACTGTTCAGAGGAGACTGTGTGAATCAGGCCTTCATGGTCAAATTGCTGCAAAGAAACCACTACTAAAGGACACCAATAAGAAGAAGAGACTTGCTTGGGCCAAGAAACACGAGCAATGAACATTAGACCGGTGGAAATCTGTCCTTTGGTCTAACGAGTCCAAATTTTTGATTTCTGGTTTTGACTGACATTCCTTTGTGAGCCGCACAGTAGGTGAACAGATGATCTACTCGTGTGCTTCACACCGTGAAGCATGGAGGAGAAGGTGTGATGGTGTGGTGATGCTTTGCTGGTGACACTGTTGTGATTTATTTAAAATTCAAGGCACACTTCACCAGCATGGCTACCACAGCATTCTGCAGCAATACGCCATCCCATCTGGTTTGCGCTTAGTGGGACTATGATTTGTTTTTCAACAGGACAATGACCCAAAACACACCTCCAGGCTGTGTAAGGGCTATTTGACCAAGGAGAGTGATGGAGTGCTGCATCAGATGACCTGGCCTTCAGAATCCCTCGACCTCAACCCAATTGAGATGGTTTGGGATGAGTCAAGGAAAAGCAGCCAACAAGTGCTCAGCATTTGTGGGAACTCCTTCAATACATGGAAAAGCATTCCTCATGAAGCTGGTTGAGAGAAGCTGGTTGAGTCAATATTTGAACAGCTCTTTGGATGTTTGAATCAAAAGTCTGGTATCTGTTTCCTCTGTATGAGGGTGATCAGGTACAGGGGCTTATAACCAACCACCTCTTGGTCATTGGGAACAAAAGTCTAGACAACTGAACCTAGTTTTCACACCTTCATGTAATTCCAAAATACCCATTATGTGTAGAACAGACAATAAACTACATTGAGTGGTAGTGGAGATCACTGAGTGGAAGTGGATCCAAGATATCCTTAAAATGCGCATTGTATGCATATCTCCAAAAAGGCGCACTCCTCGTTAAAGTGGCTCAGACCAATGCAAATTAATGTAAAGAGACCATCAACAGATTAATAAATTATTGAAAATTTAGCAACCAATAAAGTAAGTTCGTTTAGTGAGTTCACTAAAATAACTAAAAACACTTGAGTAAAATAATTGCGTAGTCGCGCCAGCGCGGTTCGAAGCGCATACAATTGCAGTTATAAAAATATGCCAATTGCGCATTTCATTCTCCGAGATCGGTGCTCCAGTGTCAGCGTTCCGGCTATACTTATCACTGCGACCGTGGAGGTAAGGCTGGGTAATGACGCTGACATCGTGTAATCGACCGTATTTGGACAGGTTGAACCCGCGCCTGGGGCCGTACTTCCACCGCCGTTATTTAAAAATGTTTTAAAAGATAGACAATTCTCAAATAATCAATGTGAATTCTTGGACACCTTTCAGATCAAGTCCCTTACTTTTATTTTGCTGACTGCAACTGAATGGGACACTTGCACTGTCAGAGACACCACGGACCTATAAACAGCAACACACGCTTGCTCACAGCAACACACGCTTGCTCACAGCGCTCTGGTGCATAGCGAAGTGTTCAGGGAGTGGCTACTTTATAAACAGCTATAGGGTAGAATAATCCACATACCCGGCCGTCATGGCGATGTTGTAGAATGTAAGCCATGCGACAGCGATTGCACTTTTCGTTCTCTTCTTGTTGTTGTTATCCTTCTCTTCAACCGAGCCGTCCTCCTCCATGGACGCCATGGTACCGGGGACAGAGTGGGGAAAGTCAGAAACGGTGCACGAGCGCAGTTGACAGCTGGGATTGGGAGCAGCAGGGTCATCCGTCAATGTACCCACGGCAGCCCTCTCGCGGGACTATTCCTGCAACAAGTGCGTGGTGGCAAGTCCCTAAGAAAAGTCCCGCCGTTAATGAGTCATCCAATCAAGCATTTGCCCCGGTAGTGGCACCTGCCTTCATTAGAACAATTTAATGTAACTGTAACTGTTCATAAATTGTTGACTATAATAATTTCACTTGGATATTAGGGTATATAATAGTTATAAAAGTAGTTTTGTACCCTGAAGAACAATGGTGGTCTACATTGATAGCTATACATATGATGTGATCCTAATCCTGTATGCCTTTAATATTAGGGTGCTCTAAACTATAAATACCCACCATTTAAATAGCTCCATCTTATTTTAACTGTGCATAAATACAAAATAGATAGCCAACTTGGGCATTCAACATCTTTAAGGCCTCAACTTCACTATCCAGTTCTTGACTTGGGCAGGAAATCAGTACTGGCGCCTAAAATGTTCTCCTGCTTGAGCTCCTGTTCCTCTTATAGAATATTAGCTCAAACATATTGTGGAGCTCCTGCACCTAAATATAAACAGTACCGGCACCCAACATGAGTACCGACACCTATTCCAGTCCAAGTCGCTAACCCAAATGGTCTCCACTTGATGTTTAATTGTATTTCAGAGCTCTTTCCAATTCCTTTGATCTCTTTCAGATTTATAGTAGGGTACTGCCCTCTGCCTGTAGGGGCTGGAAGGAGTTGCATTCAAAACCACAAAGCTTTGACTATCCTGTTTTGAAAAGTGTTTGGACTGGGTTAAGGGGGGGGGGAGTGTTGTCCCAAGTTAAAGGGACAGTGTTGACCGGGGTTAAAAGGGGCAGGGTTGGACTGGGTTAAAATAACAATGTAGTTTTGGGTTAGTGGGACAGTGTTGGACTTTCTTAAAGGGGCAGTGTTGTAAGGTTAGTTAGGGGAGTTGGTAGTTAACGGGGCAGTGGTGGACTTTCTTAAAGGGGCAGTGTTGTAAGGTTAGTTAGGGGTTGGTAGTTAGCGGGGCAGTGGTGGGCTAGACTAGGTGGGCAGCGTTGGCGTGGGTTGGGGTGGCAGTGTTGTGCTGGGCTGGGTAAGGGGGCAGTGTTGGGCTGGGTAAGGCGGCAGTGTTGTGTTAGGCTGGGTAAGGGGGCAGTGTTATGTTGGGCTGGGTAAGGGGGCAGTGTTGGGCTGGGTAAGGGGGCAGTGTTATGTTGGGCTGGGTAAGGGGGCAGTGTTGGGCTGGGTAAGGGGGCAGTGTTGTGTTGGGCTGGGTAAGGGGGCAGTGTTGGGCTGGGTAAGGGGACAGTGTTTGGTTGGGTAAGGGGACAGTGCTGGGCTGGGTAAGGGGGCAGTGTTGGGCTGGGTAGGGTGGCAGTGTTTGGACTAGAGCCCTGCACTCAGTATTGGAGGCACAGTTTGAGAAAGTGCATCACTGTAGGATCTAAAATTAGCTCCTCTCGTAGTACCCAGCATAAATGTGTGTAAACTAAAGACACCACCAAATATAGTGCAAGCCTCCTAATCCGGATCCAGTTACAAGTGTTCAAATGGCTGTGTCTCAGGGTCGGACTCAACAATGACTACCTGAGAGAGGGTTTACGGTGTGTGTCTGTGTGTGTGTCTGCGTGCGCACACGTGAGTGTGTGTTCATGTCGCGATCCTTTCTATACTACTCCCTGTATCTGAACAATGTGGAGATCGCAGGCATCATTCACACGTCAGTGTTTGAATCACACACATCTCATCCCCTTCTTGGAGTAATCTGTTGCCAAGTGTGTGTCCTCATGTTCAAAGAATGCATCTGACCTGATGAGGAGGGGAGGCTATCATCAACATCTGAAACTGATAGCCAGCATGCATGCTCAGCAGAATATAACCAGGGGGGTAATTAACGTTTGATTTATACGGTGTATTTGTGTTTTAGCTGTAGTGAATTGGCAGGAGGAACATAGTGACATGCTTATTATTCCGAGCAGTGTGTCTTCACACGGCTAGCGAATACCTCACAGCCAGTAAAGGGTCACTGGAGAGTAACCCGATGCACGTAAATGCAATTGGGACCCGGGCCATAATTGCCAATGTTTGTGTTAAAGTCTGCCCAGTGCATGTCTCATTATAAACTCAGCAAAACAAGAAACGTCCTCTCACTGTCAACTGCGTTTATTTTCAGCAAACAATACATGTGTATATTTTTGTATGAACATAACAAGATTCAACAACTGAGATATAAACTGAACAAGTTCCGCAGACATGTGACCAACAGAAATGGAATAATGTGTCCCTGAACAAAGGGGGGGTCAAATCAAAAGTAACAGTCAGTATCTGGTGTGGCCACCAGCTGCAGTAAGTACTGCAGTGCATCTCCTCCTCATGGATTACACCAGGTTTGCCAGTTCTTGCTGTGAGATGTTACACCATTCTTCCACCAAGGCACCTGCAAGTTCCCGGACATTTCTGAGGGGTATGGCCCTAGCCCTCACCCTCCGATCCAACAGGTCCCAGACGTGCTCAATGGGATTGAGATCCGGGCTCTTCGCTGGCCATGGCAGAACACTGACATTCCTGTCTTTCAGGAAATCACGCACAGAACGAGCAGTATGGCTGGTGGCATTGTCATGCTGGAGGGTCATGTCAGGATGAGCCTGCAGGAAGGGTACCACATGAGGGAGGAGGATGTCTTCCATGTAACGCAAAGCATTGAGATTGCCTACAATAACAACAAGCTCAGTCCAATGATGCTGTGACACACTGCACCAGACCATGACGGACCCTCCACCTCCAAATCGATCCGACAGAGTACAGGCCTCAGTGTAACCATCACCCCTGGTGAGACAAAACCACGACTCGTCAGTGAAGAGCACTTTTTGCCAGTCCCGTCTGGTCCAGCGACTCCCAGCCTGATGTCTGATGAGGACCTGCCTTACAACAGGCCTACAAGCCCTCAATCCAGCCTCTCTCAGCCTATTGTGGACAGTCTGAGCACTGATAGAGGGGTTGTGCGTTCCTCTTGTCACTTCGGCAGTTGTTGTTGCCATCCTGTACCTGTCCCGCAGGTGTGATATTCGAATGTGTACTGATCCTGTGCAGGTGTTACACATGGTCTATCTCTGCTAGGATGATCAGCTGTCCATTCCTGTCTCCCTGTAGCACTGTCTTAGGTGTCTCACAGTACGAACATCGCAATTTATTGCCCTGGCCACATCTTCAGTCCTCATGCCTCCTTGCAGCATGCCTAAGGCACATGCACGCAGATGAGCAGGGACCCTGGGCATCTTTCTTTTGGTGTTTTTCAGAGTCAGTAGAAAGGCCTCTTTAGTGTGCTAAGTTTTCATAACTGTGACCTTAATCGCATACTGTCTGTAAGCTGTTAGTGTCTTAACGACTGTTCCACGGGTGCATGTTCATTAATTGTTTATGGTTCATTGAACAAGCATGGGAAACCGTGTTTAAACCCTTTACAATGGAGATCTGTGAAGTTATTTGGATTTTTACGAATTGTCTTTGAAATACAATGGTACTGAAAAAGGGGCGTTTCTTTTTTTGCTGAGTTTAGTAGGTTCATTTGCATGGTTAGGTCCACGACTCCAGACTGTCTGTCAGATTATCGCTCTCATAACTTCTTCTCAGTCAGATAAGAGTTACTCTTTATTATGATTTTATTTGAAATCTAATCATCTGCATTCATTAATAATATAACTCAATTTCTCATCAGTAACACTTCATTGAGCTTGTCTTAAAAGTGTATTATCTCTCCTCTCTCTTCTCCCAGGCTTTCTATTCCTCCCTCCTTCCCTTGTTCTTCTCTTCATGTCTCCCCTACACTCATTTCTGTCTGGTCTGGAAGGGGATACATCATCTCTACATCTGCTTTATGGCTTTTGGTTGCAGTCCAACACTGTTGTGCCACACTGCTCGCAGAGTGTTGCAGAGGACCACTAGATGGGGATGTGTAGTCATGGCAGAATAAACATGCAACTCACAGGACATCCAAATGATAAAAAGAGTGTGCTCTCTCCACTGCTCCTTTAAATAACATGGGACTGCAAGTGTTTGGCGTGGTCCGTAACGATTCTGCTCCATAGGTATATTTTCTCTAGGTTTCACATCTCTTCCCAGGAGTTACACTCTTTCTGAAATATAGTACCCTTGAAGGGCCAGAGAGAGAGAGAGAGAGAAATTGTTTGCAACAGTCATATATAAAGAGGTTAGCGGGGCAGTCACATCACACCGTCATGACTGCGGCGATAAAGGTACACAATGCCTAGTGCAGTGTAAGCAAACGGCAGAACAGCGAGCGGGAGCTGTGGCGTGTGGAAAATGCTAGTGGACACAGACAATGCAACAGGCTCAGGCCTGACTAGCCCTCAGAGGGACAGGGGTCGCCTCACTGCGGACAACAGCCCCCTCTCTCCCTCCCTCCCTCTGAGGGCTAGCCAGCGCAGGGGCTGCCACAGCATGGCCTCGGGGAGGACGCTGAAGTTCGCCCTGTGCGAGGTGCTGCAGTTTGTAGGCCTGTGCGTGCCGCTCTTCATCGTCATGCAAAGGTTCGCCCTCATCGTGGCGCGGGTCAAGAGCATGGCGCAGCCGCCTGGCGACGCCAGCACCGCCTACTGGCTCATCGTGGCCTCCTCCATCGCCTATGTCACCTCCACAGCCCTGCTGGTCTGGGTGCCCATGAAGTACATGGTGTTCACAAATAAGACGTTTCTTGTCGGCAGGAAGAAGTGGTGAGTGTCTTTCTGGTCTATCTGGTTTGTTTGTTCTGCGGCCTGGCTTGAAATCTATGCTAGGAGCTGTGTCTGAGCTGTAGCTGTATTTTTTGTAAGCATTTCACTGTAAGGTCTACTACATCTGTTGCATTCGGCGTATGTGACAAATAAAATGTGATTTGATTTTTAATATAACAGCACAGTGTTTTCTGGTCCTGAGCCTTGCGGTGTAGTAATGGTTGTCTGGTCTGTGTGGCATGAACCTGACTGGTAGCTGTGCTGTGTCTGACTCGACTGGCCTGCATTTGGTTTGGCAGTAGCTGTGCCACGTCTATCATGCCAACATCGAGCATTTCCAAATGCATTGATATTTTCCTTTTTCATAACCTCTAGCCTATAACTATTGCTCCTTTCTCTCTTTCCTTCTCCCTCTCTCTCTGTCTCTCTCTCAGGAGGCCAGTGGCCCTGGTCTATGTGATCCTCTCCACATTACCCTGCTTTGCCTTTCTCATCGCCAGCTCAGAGGTAAACCATGTGACCCTGGTATCATGCATCATTTGTTTATGCTCGTCTCAGTGTGTCTATGTTTCCGTGACCTTTGACTTAGATTTACCATTGTAGGTGACCTTTGACACTCAACCTGTTGGTTACCTCTGAAATGGAAGTGACACTTACAGAGAGACATTCTAACTCAGAGGTATTCACATCCAGGCCTTCAGGTCTATATTATTGCTTGTTTCCTGGTACCCCTGGTAGTTAATTAATAGATTAATTATGCCTTTGATTAGTTCCAGAGTCCACTCACCTGATGTACCAGTTCCGAATCAGTCTAGATGATTCCATGCATATCGAACCCTACTGAGCACGATGCAGACTATTGTCTACACTCTTAGAATTAAGGGTGCAATATTGTACCCTGGAGTGTAAGTAGATCAAAATACACATAATGTACCTTCAGAGGTACACATACAGTATGAACTTACAAGGTATTGTACGGTAACTTTTAGGGTACTGCGTGATAAAGAGCATAATGGTACATTTTTTGTACCCAATATTTTGAACATACAGTGGGTCAAAAAAGTATTTAGTTAGCCACCAATTGTGCAAGTTCTCCTACTTAAAAAGAAGAGAGAGGCCTGTAATTTTCATCATAGGTACACTTCTATGACAGACAAAATTAGAAAAAAAATCCAGAAAATCACATTGTAGGATTTTTAATGAATTTATTTGCAAATTATGGTGGAAAATAAGTAATTGGTCAATAACAAAAGTTTCTCAATACTTTGTTATATACCCTTTGTTGGCAATGACAGAGGTCAAACATTTTCTGTAAGTCTTCACAAGGTTTTCACACACTGTTGCTGGTATTTTGGCCCATTCCTCCATGCAGATCTCCTCTAGAGCAGTGATGTTTTGGGGCTGTTGCTGGGCAACACGGACTTTCAACTCCCTCCAAAGATTTTCTATGGGGTTGACATCTGGAGACTGGCTAGGCCACTCCAGGACCTTGAAATGCTTCTTACGAAGCCACTCCTTCATTGCCCGGGTGGTGTGTTTGGGATCATTGTCATGCTGAAAGACCCAGCCACGTTTCATCTTCAATGCCCTTGCTGATGGAAGGAGGTTTTCACACAAATTCTCACGATACATGGCCCCATTCATTCTTTCCTTTACACGGATCAGTCGTCCTGGTCCCTTTGCAGAAAAACAGCCCCAAAGCATGATGTTTGGATGCAACTCAACATTCTTTGTCCTCCAAACACGACGAGTTGAGTTTTTACCAAAAAGTTATATTTTGGTTTCATCTAACCATATGACATTCTCCCAATCTTCTTCTGGATCATCCAAATGCTCTCTAGCAAACTTCAGACGGGCCTGGACATGTACTGGTTAAGCAGGGGGACACGTCTGGCACTGCAGGATTTGAGTCCCTGGCGGCGTAATGTGTTACTGATGGTAGGCTTTGTTACTTTGGTCCCAGCTCTCTGCAGGTCATTCACTAGGTCCCCCCGTGTGGTTCTGTGATTTTTGCTCACCGTTCTTGTGATCATTTTGACCCCACGGAGTGAGATCTTGTGTGGAGCCCCAGATCGAGGGAGATTATTAGTGGTCTTTTATGTCTTCCATTTCCTAATAATTGCTCCCACAGTTGATTTCTTCAAACCAAGCTGCTTACCTATTGCAGATTCTGTCTTCCCAGCCTGGTGCAGGTCTACAATTTTGTTTCTGGTGTCCTTTGACAGCTCTTTGGTCTTAGCCATAGTGGAGTTTGGAGTGTGACTGTTTGAGGTTGTGGACAGGTGTCTTTTATACTGATAACAAGTTCAAACAGGTGCCATTAATACAGGTAACAAGTAGAGGACAGAGGAGCCTCTTAAAGAAGAACCTACAGGTCTGTGAGAGCCAGAAATATTGCTTGTTTGTAGGTGACCAAATACTTATTTTCCACAATAATTTGCAAATAAATTCATAAAAAATCCTACAATGTGATTTTCTGGATTTTTTCCCCCTCATTTTGTCTGTCATAGTTGAAGTGTACTTATAATGAAAATTACAGGCCTCTCATCTTTTTAAGTGGGAGAACTTGCACAATTGGTGGCTGACTAAATACTTTTTTGCCCAACTGTAAATGTACAATCATGACAGTCTTGTTTCCCAGGGTACAAATGTATTTTGTGTACCCTTAACTCTTGGATGGTACTGATCTGTACCTTTGCTTACCATAAAAGCAATGTATTGAAGAAAAGTACATATTCGTACCCACCATGTGGCATGTAAACTATAAGGTTCACACCACAGTATAAAGGGTCAAATTAGTTTAATTTTAATGATGACATTGATCTTGGAACTCACTTGGTGAAGGTCACAGGACTAAAAATGAATGAATCATGTCTCTGTTACTAACAAATACAGTCATGGGTGGTAACTTTACTACTCACTCGAAAAGGCAAGGCACACCAGTACATTTTATTGGAGGCATGGCTTAGTGGGGGCGTGGTTTTCAGTTAGTTATTTTTTGGCTACCCGTGAGTGGAAGTGTTGTACCAGTTTAAGTGGTCTATGGTAGAAGTACACTTTTGCTACTTTAAAGGAACAATTGGCTTTGTTACTGTGGTGGTTCCCTATCAAGGCATATTTTTCCTTTTCTAAAAGCATGCTTTTGTATCTATGAACTGTACGTAAGAAAAGTATGAACTGGGGTACAATTATGTATCTATAACTGAAGGTAGAAAGGGCGTACTACAGGTTACCACCCCAGTGACAAGCATTTGTACCCCTTTAGGGACAAATCTATGAGAAAAAAACCTGAGTGTACCATCATGACACAACTACAAGATAATGAAGTTATTTGAAGTGCGGTGTCCTAGCAGGGGTCTTATGAGAGAGGAGGGGGTAAAATTGATGAGTTGAGAGTAGTGATAGTACGTTTGATCAGAGGCATACATCGAAATTGCTAATAAGCAATGTACTTCGGAGCAGTGTGCCGACTCCTGTATTACTTTATCAGAAGCACGTGATTAATGACGTCTGGAGCATCGTTTCACCGAACAACCATTGGTTTGGTAGAAGACAAAAAGGCTATGCTACGTACAGGCTACACAGGATGTGGGACGTTGTAAATAATCATTTGGCTACTCTAAATGATTTTTACCAGCAGGTGCCACTAGTGTACACTGTGTTGATCAAAGCCTAGGGTAATGAACCTATTTTTGACGCTATTGGCTGGAAAACCTAGTTGACAGGAACATGTGTAGGTTCTCAGAGGAGCAATCTACAGCCCTATGGCCAAGGGGCCACTGATAAGCAGCCGAGTTCCTCTTCCTGTCCCAGCCGCCCTGGTCACATCAGCTGTCCATCTGGCACTTTCCCACTTCCTGTCTGTGAAGAGCCCACCTCCTATGAGCCCACATTCTAGAGGTTCCTGAAGATCCAGGGGTGACCTCAGGTCCTTGGCTTATCTACTCTCTTTCACATAAGAGAAGCCATAAATTAAGCTCAGATGACTCCCAGTCTCTTTTGTTCTGTGTCCTGTAGGCAAGTAGTCCTGGGTTAAGCACATACCAGAGCTAAGTGATTAGCCCACTAATCCAGTATCACAGAGGGTATATAGCACTCATAGGGTGCCATGTAGCATTTGGAGAAGGTTTGGAGGGGAAGACCGGCACATGACCATTTCATTAGATCACAATCAGGGCTAGAAATTGTAATGAAAGCTACTTTATTGAGGAAGAATGTTCTTACTATGACTGATGTGGTTGTCCCACCTAGCTATTGTAAGATAAATGCACTAACTGTACGTTGCTCTGGATAAGAGTCTGCTAAAATGTCAACGTCATCTGATTCAAATCACAGATTGGTTTTGATCATTGTTTTCTATCAGGTGCAGATCAATAACAGTATAAGGCAGGACACGTTCGCAGAGCTCCCTGTGTCACTGATGCTCTTCTCCCTCATCTGCATCGATATCCTGGAGAGGATCCGCCACTGTCGACTCACTGGACATGGTGAGAATGCAAAGCTCTGTGTTCTGCACACACGTTTAACTGAACACTAGCTAGCTACTGTAGTCTGAATACTGCCTGATCCTCTGCCAACTCAGAACTAATTTCATTAAGACAACAATAGTGTACACTATCGGAGGATATGTTCTATATAGAGATACAGTATGTATCTCAGAAAATGAACAGGAAATTCTCTGTACAACCCCCCAATTGATTTTTGGTAACACAGTGTTGAATTGGCAAAAACCATTAAATGTTCTAAGGACGGCTGTCACTTTCTTGGAATCCCTTTATTAGAGGAAATAACCAGATCCTTCTCATTTTCCACTGATCAGAAATGCTATTGTATTATGGTAAAATATAGTGCCTATAGAGCCCAGAGAGACCGTCACTGTGTTGTCCTGTGTTCTACACTTTTGGGCTGTGTGGTGTGCATGTTTGTGCCATAATGAGATGTTCTGATCTGCGTCATTCAGTCACGGCTAACATACTCATGTGCTGTTGTCTTTCCGTCCAGCTAATGAATTGGACCGAGATGCTGAGATCCCTTCCAATGTCCTCACACACGTGGAGCACCTACGTGGAACCCCAGTGACACCAGTAAACCCAGCAAACCCTGCGTCACCCGTAACGCCAGCTGTGCCCGGGCAACCTGCACAACCAGGGCAACCTGGTCCAAATGGGCAGGACCAGAACGGGGCGGGCTCACGACCAGAGGCCAATGGGACTTTCCAGGGGATGTCAGGTAACCAGATACCAGGGAGACAGTTTAGCATTTCAGGCCTGAGCTCACGCTCGGCACGTTCGGCACGCTCGGCACGCTCGGCACACTCTGTCAGCACGTCGGTGGACCGTGGAGTCTCACCATATGCGTACACAGGGCCGCTGCACTTCCTGTGTGCCAGCGATGCCCGAGCCGAGGTATTTGTGGACAGCTTTCTGTTCTGGATGGACACAGTGGAGATGGTGAGGGTGGCTGGGCACCCAGCGGTCTACTACTCGGGCTGGGTGTTCCCGATCTACATCTTTAGCTACCTGTCGTGCCTGCGGCTGGTTGTCATGCCCCACAGTCCCCTGCTATCATCACTAGGCGTGGCCCTGCAGGATTTGCCCTTCCTGTTTGTGCGTATCGGCCTCATCGCCTTCTTCGGCTTTGTCACGCCCCTCCTCTACCTGATGAAGAACCTGCTCGTCTGCCTGGCCTTCATCTACTTCAACTTTATGACCAAGCTGAGGGTCTTCAACACCGAGAGGATGTTCTGATCTGAGTCGCCAGCCAAGGATGAGAAAAAAACAATGGACAACAACCCACTGGGCAAAAACTGGTTTCCACATCATTTCAATCCCCCCAAAAAATGTGATGACGTTGTCATCAACGAAAGGGAATTTATTTATTTGTTTTTTAACCTAAATCCAATAATATTTTTTGTTGATTTCACATTGTATTCACAACTCAACCAAATGTAAATCAAAACTAGACGTTGAAATTACGTCTGTGCCCAGTGGAAATGGAGTTCATAACAGAGACACCAAACCAAAACAACAACTGACTCACGCAGCGATGAGAAGAATTGGAGCGGATTCCTGTGTTCGGCACAGCAAAGAGAGATTGATCCATTTCATAATGATGATTCTGATTAAAGGAGGGACAGGATGACAATTGTGGAGCTTTTTGCAGGTTAAAAGGGAACTCTTTGGCAATTTGTTCCCGTAAAGGGGATGGAGGACATTGACTGTCAGAGGACTATGTGTTGTCTTGGTGTTATCTTATTTCCTATTTGTTCAACGTTGTTTTTTTACCCCGCAACTCTCCTTGCCCCCTTGTCCCCAACCTGAACCATGGCACTTTGAGAATGTAAAGAACCTGTCATGTCACTTACAGATTTGATAACAGATAATATATAATGTTTCTATTCTATTACCATAAAGTGCAGTGAATTGTGTAAGAATATACATACATGTTGTTATACATCCCAGATTTTCTTCCCTTGCTAGGTTATCATATCCACACATTTAAAACAAAGCGTGAGTTTGTACAAATGAAACATATTTTTGGGTGTAAAAATGTATAAAGACAAATAGAAAATCTGAGAGAAAAAAAGACATCTGTTTTATGATATGATTTCACGTGAGCATGAACTGTGTATGACTGCATTTATATGCGTGTGTTACCGGCCTCAGTCTGTAGGTGGCCTGTAATAGTAAAAAGAACGGACACACGTTTACGTTTGCAAAGATCTGTCGCTTTCTATATTATGAAGATTTTTTTTGTCTTCTACAATTGTCTTTTTTCTTGTACGTACACTACCGGTCAAAAGGTTTAGAACACCTACTCATTCAAGGGTTTTTGTTTATTTGTATTGTTTTCTACATTGTAGAATAATAGTGAACACATCAAAACTATGAAATAACACATATGATATCATATAGCAACCAAAACAAAGTGTTAAACAAATATTTGAGATTCTTCAAATAGCCACCTTTGCCTTGATGACAGCTTTAAACACTCTTGGCATTCTCTCAACCAGCTTCACCTGGAATGCTTTTCCAACAGTCTTGAAGGAGTTCCCACATATGCTGTGCACTTGTTGTCTGCTTTTCCTTCACTCTGCGGTCCGACTCATCACAAACCATCTCAATTTGGTTGATGTCGGGGGATCGTGGAGGCCTGATCATCTGATGCAGCACTCCATCACTCTTCTTCTTGGTCAAATAGCCCTTACACAGCCTGGAGGTGTGTTGGGCCATTGTCACCAGCAAAGCACCCCCACACCATCACACATCCTCCTACATGATTCCATATGTGTTATTTCATAGTTTTGATGTCTTCACTATTATTCTACAATGTAGAAAATAGTAAAAATTAAGAAAAATCCTGGAATGAGTAGGTGTGTCCAAATCTTTGACTGGTACTGTATATACAGTGGCAAGAAAAAGTATGTGAACCCTTTGGAATTACCTGGATTTCTGCTTAAATTGGTCACAACAATAGACAAACACAGTCTGCTTAAACTAATAACACACAAAAAAGTATATGTTTTCATGTCTTTATTGAACACACCATGTAAACATTCACAGTGCAGGGTGGAAAAAGTATGTGAACCCTTGGATGTAATAACTTGTTGTCCCTCCTTTGGAAGCAATAACCTCAACCAAACATTTGATGTAGTTGCGGATCAGACCTGCACAGCGGTCAGGAGGAATTTTGGACCATTCTTCTTTACAAAACTGTTTCAGTTCAGCAATATTCTTGTGTTGTCTGGTGTGAACCGCTCTCTTGAGGTCATGCCACTGCATCTCAATCGAGTTGAGGTCAGGACTCTGACTGGGCCACTGCAGAAGGCGTATTTTCTTCTGTTGAAGCCATCCTGTTGTTGATTTACTTCTGTGTTTTAGGTCGTTGTCCTGTTGCATCACCCAATTTATGTTGACCTTGAATTGGCGGACAGATAGCCATACATTCTCCTGCAAAAAGTCTTGATAAACTTGGGAATTCATTTTTCCGTCGATGATAGCAAGCTGTCCAGGTCCTGAGGCAGCATAGCAGCCCCAAACCATGATGCTCCCTCCACCATACTTTACAGTTGGGATGAGGTTTTGATGTTGGTGTGCTATGCCTTTTTTCTCTACACATACTGTAGTGTTATGTGTTCCTTCCAAACAACTCAACTTAGGTCTAATCTGTCCACAGAATATTTTGCCAGCCACGCTGTGGAACATCTAGGTGCACTTTTGCAAACTTCAGACGTGCAGAAATGTTTTTTTTTGGACAGCTGTGGCTTATTTCGTGGTGTCCTCACATGCACACCATTCTTGTTTAGTGTTTTATGTGTCGTAGACTCATCAACAGAGATGTTAGCATGTTCCAGAGATTTCTGTAAGTCTTTAGCTGACACTGTAGGATTCTGCTTAACCTCATTGAGCATTATGTGCTGTGCTCTTGTAGTCATCTTTGCAGGACGGACAGTCCTAGGGAGAGTAGCAACAGTGCTGAACTTCCTCCAGTTATAGACAATTTGTCTTACCGTGGACTGATGAACATCAAGGCTTTTAAAGATACTTTTGTAACCCTTCCCTGCTTTATGCAAGTCAACTATTCTCCTTTTTTCGAGGCATGATTCACATCAGGCAATGCTTCTTGTGAATAGAAAATTCACATTTTGTGAGTGTTTTTTATAGGGCAGGGCAACTCTAACCAACATCTCCAATCTCATCTCATTGATTGGACTCCAGGTTAGCTGACTCCTGACTCCAATGATCTTTTGGAGAAATCCTTAGCCTAGTGTTTTACATAATTTTTCCAACCTACACTGTGAATTTTTAAATCATGTATTCAATATAGATGAGAAAAATACAATATTTTGTGTGTTATTAGTTTAACCTGTTGAGTGTAGGGGGCAGTATTTTGATGTTTGGATGAAAAACGTACCCAAATGAAACTGCCTATTTCTCAGGCCCAAAATCTAGAATATGCATATACTTGTCAGATTAGGATAGAAAACACTCTAAAGTTTCCAAAACTGTAAAAATATTGTCTGTGAGTATAACAGAACTGATATTGCAGGCGAAAACCTGAGGAAAATCCAACCCGGAAGTGCTGTTTTTCCTGAAAGTTCTTTGTTCCATTGCCTGCCTTTGCTCCATTTAAAATGTTTATCAACCAGATTGGGGCGGCAGGGTAGCCTAGTGGTTAGAGCGTGTGACTAGTACCCGGAAGGTTGCGAGTTCAAACCCCCGAGCTGACAAGGTACAAATCTGTCGTTCTCCCCCTGAACAGGCAGTTAACCCACTGTTCCTAGACCGTCATTGAAAATAAGAATTTGTTCTTAACTGACTTGCCTGGAAAAATAAAATTCCTTTTCCTATGGCTTCCCCATGGTGTGAACAGTCTTTAGACATAGTTTCATGCTTTTATTTTGAAAAATGAGTGAAAAAGATTGCGTCATTGTATGTCTGGGTGCCAGCAGCGTTTTGCATGAGCAACAGCTTGGAGCAGACATTTTCTCTCTCTCCTATTGAAGAAGCTACAGTCCCGGTTGAAATATTATTGATTATATATTGTAAAAACAACCCGAGGATTGATTATAAAAAACGTTTAACATGTTTCTACAAACTTTACGGATACTATTTGGAATTTCTGTCTGCCCGGTCGTGACCGCTCGAGCATGTGGATTTCTGAACATAACGTGCCAACCAAATGGAGGTATTTTGGATATAAAAATAATCTTTATGGAACAAAAGGAACATTTATTGTGTCCGAAGATCCGAAGATCATCAAAGGTAAGCAATTCATTTTATTGCTTTTCTGACTTTCGTGACCGATCTACTTCGCTGCTAGCTGTTTGTAATGTTTTGTCTGCTGAGAGAAATGTCCTTACATAAATGCTTGGTATGCTTTCGCCGAAAAGCTTTTTTGAAATCTGACACGCCAGGTGGATTAACAACAAGCTAAGCTGTGTTTTTCTATATTGCACTTGTGATTTCATGAAAATTAAATCTTTTTTGTAATTTAATTTGAATTTGGCGCTTTGCAATTCAGCGGATGTTGACGAAAATGATCCCGTTAACGGGATGGGTGCATCAAGAAGTTAAGCACACTGTGTGTGTCTTTTGTTGTGACTTGGATGAAGGTCAGATCAAATTTGATTTCCAATTAATGCAGAAATCCAGGTAAATCCAAAGGGATCACATACTTTTTTTTACCACAGTATATAATTATATACACAGTTGAAGTCAAATGTTTACATACACCTTAGACAAATACATTTAAACTCAGTTTTTCACAATTCCTGACATTTAATCCTAGTAAAAATTCCCTGTCTTAGGTCAGTTAGGATCACCACTTTATTTTAAGAATGTGAAATGTCAGAATAATAGTAGAGAGAATGATTTATTTCAGCTTTTATTTATTTTGTGTAACTGAGTCAGGTTTGTAGGCCACCTTGCTCACACACACTTTTCAGTGTGTATAGGACTGAGGTCAGGGCTTTGTGATGGCCACTCCAATAACTTGACTTTGTTGTTCTTTTCAATGCATTGAAAGTATTGGAAATGTTTCTTTCTTCAGTGTGACTGGCGATCAGAGATTACCCACCTATTTTTTGTACCACTATATCACAGGATGAAGACTGCCATGACCACTGTAATAGATTGACTTTGTTGTCCTTAATCCATTTTGCCACCGCTTTGGAAGTATGCTTGGGGTCAGTTGGAAGACCCATTTGCGACCAAGCTTTAACTTCCTGACTGATGTCTTGAGATGTTGCTTCAATATATACACGTAATTTTCCTGCCTCATGATGCCATCTATTTTGTGAAGTGCACCAGTCCCTCCGACAGCAAAGCACCCCAACAACATGATGCTGCCACCCCCGTGCTTCACGGTTGGGATGGTGTTCTTCGGCTTGCAAGCTTTCCCCTTTTTCCTCCAAATATAATGATGGTCATTATGGCCAAACATTTCTATTTTTTTTTCATCGGACCAGAGGACATTTCTCCAAAAAGTACAATCTTTGTCCCCATGTGCAGTTGCAAACCGTAGTTTGGCTTTTTTATGGCCGTTTTGGAGCAGTGGCTATTTCCTTGCTGAGCGGCCTTTCAGGTTATGTTGATATAGGACTCGTTTTACTGTGGATATAGATACTTTTGCACCCGTTTCCTCCAGCATCTTCTTTGCTGTTGTTCTGGGATTGATTTGCACTTTTCGCACCAAAGTATGTTCATCTCTAGGAGACAGAACGCATCTCCTTCCTGAGCGGTATGACAGCTGCATGGTCCCATGGTGTTTATACTATTGCGTACTATTGTTTGTACAGATGAACGTGGTACCTTCAAGTGTTTGAAAATTGTTCCCAAGGATGAACCAGACTTGTGAAGGTAAACAATTGTTGGAAAATTGACTTCCTGACTTCCCAAAACTATAGTTAGTTAACAAGAAATTTGTGGAGTGGTTGAAAAACGAGTTTTAATGACTCCAACCTAAGTGTATGTAAACTTCCGACTTCAACTGTATGTGTATATATATATATATATATATATATATATATATATATATATATATATATATATGTTTTACTTTACTTATTTACATTTTAAGTACATTAAAGTTGGTTTTAACCAAATTAAGTTGAGGAAGAAAGAATTTGAACTCCACACCCCCCTCCCCCTTGTACCTTGCCAAACCTGACCTTCAGGTGAGATCTTGCGTGGAGCCCCAGATCGAGGGAGATTATCAGTGGTCTTGTATGTCTTCCATTTCTTAATAATTGCTCCCACAGTTGATTTCTTCAAACCAAGCTGCTTACCTATTGCAGGTTCAGTCTTCCCAGCCTGGTGCAGGTCTACAATTTTGTTTCAGGTGTCCTTTGACAGCTCTTTGGTCTTGGCCATAGTGGAGTTTGGAGTGTGACTTTTTGAGGTTGTGGACAGGTGTCTTTTATACTGATAACAAGTTCAAACAGGTGCCATTAATACAGGTAACGAGTGGAGGACAGAGGATCCTCTTAAAGAAGAAGTTACAGGTCTGTGAGAGCCAGAAATATTGCTTGTTTGTAGGTGACCAAATACTTATTTTCCACCATAATTTGCAAATAAATTCATAAATAATCCTACAATGTGATTTTCTGGATTTTTTTTCTCATTTTGTCTGTCATAGTTGAAGTGTACCTATGATGAAAATTACAGGCCTATCTCATCTTTTTAAGTGGGAGAACTTGCACAATTGGTGGCTGACTAAATACCTTTTTGCCCCACTGTAGCTATCTCGCTTCTCCTTCATTTTGTAAGAAATGTATTTGGTCAAAACTATTCAACTATTGTCTTTCTCTACCTTTGAGCCAACAGCGCTGCAGTGCTAGTTTCCTGTAGCTTATGCTTACAATGCTAGATGTATTATCTGATCCTTTGCTTGGGTGGACAACATGTCAGTTCATTCTGCAAGAGCTCTGATAGGTTGGAGGACGTGTAAGTCTATAGAAGGGGGTGAGAACCATGAGCCTCTTAGGTTTTGTATTGAAGTCAATGCACCCAGAGGGAGGACGGAAACTACCTTTCCTCCAGCTACACCTACAGAGTGCTGTTGAGGCTACTGGTAGACCTTCATTGCAAAAAAATGTGTTTTAATCAATTATTTGGTGACGTGAATATATTTATAGTTGTATCTAAAAATTCTAACTTTACTAATGTTTCACTATTTAAATTGTTCTGAAATTCACAGTGGAGGATGGTCCTCCCCTTACTTCTCTGAGGAGACTGTTTGACCAGTTGTTCTTGTCTCAGGTGACTGGATGTGGATTGACAACAGTGTGGTGGAGTATACTATACCATCTTGTAATGAGAATTTTCAATCCCAATGATGATAACTCAACAGTCACTATAGCTTTGACCAATTCCCAGAGGTTGTAAGGCCCTGGTTAATAGAATAATTTAGACAAAGACCCAGTCTACAATAGATCAATACTTTATTCAGAGAGCGTTCTGACTTCAAAATGAGAACACAATCTTTTTATAACTCACACACACACACAGACACACACACATGAACTCACATCAGTAGAAACTCCACCTCTCTTAAGGTGGGCTGTATTTTTCCACAATACTAACACATAGTTTCTAATTATCTTCTGCAAGCCTAGCCATTCCTAACAGTTACTCCCCTACCTAAGTTGGGGAGGCCTCTTTCCTTTTATTGGTTTCAGAGTTATCACAAGTCGACAGTTCAGTTGGCCTTGAATGTCTCAACTATACCCAGCTCATATTTCGAAATAGTAACACAATGGCCTAGTCACACACATTATTGGATTATGACTCTAACACATTTCATACAATTATATGGTTTCAGGGTGGAATACTTTAGTCATTACTTTAAACATATAAATCTGCAAAACAGCCAAAGGTGAGTCGGACTCAGCAGATAAGACTCCGGTATTTAAGATGGGATGATATCAGTCATTATTCAAATTATTCTGTGTTGATGTTTGCTTAGAATTGTCTTGCATTTATGTTTTCTGTACATCTTTATATCTTTCTTTTGCAGTCATCACACCAAAAGAGAAGCAACAAGTTGCTGGTGAGTGTCTTATAGCAGATATAAATTGGCTAGAGTAAAGCGTGAACAATTCTATAGTTGTGACAATCAAATCAATCATTTTCTGGTTCTTGGGTACAGAGCCCTCCCCATTACTGGGGAAAATGCTAAACGAACCCAAGATCAGCATTTAGGGGCAAATTCACCCTATACCACTTTTCTGTACATACATAAATAAACCAATCCCACCAACAATTCACCCAATAACACTGGGATTTTCTGACTGTCCTCCAGCTCCCCTAGTGGAGAAAGCTCCCCATGGTTATGACGACATCGCTGTGGCCGTCGTCTTGGTGATAATCATCGTGGTAGGACTCGGTGCCGTCCTACTCCGCAAACGGGAGAGTGTATGTTCCGCAACACCTTGTACTTCAACAACCCTACCCACCAAACAACCACAGTGGACACAAAGGGCCTGGTGGCCAACGTAGAGCAGAACGAAGCAGCCATGATAGAAGACCAAAAACCACCAACAGGTGAAAACATTGTTGAGACAAGCTTTGGTATGAAACAAACCGTGGAGCACAACAAGAACAACAAGCATGGTGCTGTGGTCTAGGCCTACCAACTCTGACCAACTCGAACCCAAACTGAGAGACTGCAACTAAATCTGAAAGCATGCATGTCTTTGTTCAATTTCTTGTTCTGTAAATAATGGGTGAACACTCGTGCATATCAGCATCATTTGTCAAGCATACAGTCCAGATTTACAGCTAAAATTGCTCTGATGCAACCTCTGCACAAAATGTAGAATCGACGACATTACAATATAAAACAAACCCTTTCTGTAATTCAGTTTAGTTTAATTGAGTCCTGTACAGATCGGTTTGGTGTGTAAAACGGAAGATCAAAATACAATCAATGTAATTTGCTTTGTTTTTGCAAAATTATAGTGTAAATAGATGTCCAAAAAGAGAGAAATAAAGTTTTGAATTATACTCTTACTCACACTTCTGACTTACAGTGCATGCTAAATCAATACATACTGAATCAACAGGTTTTTAATGGGTTAATGGAAATAAAATGGTCAGGTAGGGGTTTAATATGACACACAGTATTAAGAACTATATGATTGGACCTCAACTATAATGAAACATAGCTCCATCACTACACAAAAAAGGGTTCTACCTTGAACAAAAAATGGTTCTCCTATGGGGACAGACCCTTTTTTCTAAGCGTGTACGAGGCAGATTAAAGGGGCTACTACACATACTGTATTTACTAGAACAGGAAGAGATGGAGAATGGTCAAATGAATGTTACCATGACCAGCACAAAGAGTCTCAAAGGAGAGCAGTGTGGAATTGAATGTGTGCCCTTTAGGCTGTCTAAGGAGTGCAGTGTGGAGCACAAGCTGTCCACGCCTGTCAACCCTGTCCAACAACATAAAAGAAACATGGTGCCTCAAAACCCACTCAGTCATTACTGTCAGCAGGTCCTAAACTACACACACCAGTTATGGTAACAACCTCTGAGAATATGAACGAACTTCATATCAAACACTGTCATTCAATCAATCAGTCACTGGCTCACTTAGTCAGTCAGTCTATCTGTCTGTCAGTCAATCAGTCAGTCGCTTAGTCAGTCACTCACTCAGTTACATTCAGTTACATGCAAAGCAAGTTCATCTGCAAATAAAATGTAGTACTGCATTACATAACAGCAGACTTCTGTGTATTCAGAGTGTGCCTACTGATTGCTCTGTGGCTCATAGGGGGGCTCCGGCTTGCAGGAATGAGCAGTTCTCAGAACAGTGCTCTCTCAGGTGTCAATCATTCAACCAGATCACCTCCAACCCTCCACTCTCCTCTGCCTACCCCTCCTTCAACCCTCTCCCTCTCTCTCGCCCAACCCCAGCTTGTGGTGTGCTGCTCCCAGTGCCCTCATATTTGAAAGGAGGCAAGTATCTCCATGGCAACCGGAGCCATTTAAGGCAGTGGCACTGGCAGCTAATCCTCAAGATATTACACAATTCTTACTTCTTCTCAATAAGAGGATTTTATCAATGCCCAAGAATTCTCTCCCAAACAACATAAACCCTTCCTCTCTATCCACCGGAGAAGGAAAAAAAAAAAAACAGCAGGTCTAGATACTACAGCTGCTGAAAGTTGGAGAGGGAACAACGGTAGGTAGGTCTCTTCATGTTCCATTTATTTCCAATTGTAGTTTTGGACGGGTATACAGTTTTTATATCATTTGAGTTTTACAGAAGTGTGTATTTGTCTGACATGCATGGTACATGGTGTGTGGGAGGATGTTGGAAAGACATTGGAGTCTTGTGCAAGTGTTCAGAGGTAGCGTTGGCGTGCATGCACTTGTGCGTTTCATCTGTGGTGACTCAGGGATCATACAGCATAAATACTTTGTATGTTGATGTCTGGGGAGCTGATACAGGCCTCTGGGACTGTACACAGCATGCGGCTTCCTGTATTAGACATCCTCCTATGCTCATGTTGTGGGATTCTTCTGTAGCTATTCTGTAGCTATTATTATTATTGTTTAGATGTTTGGTGGTAATCTGACTCATTGGTGGGCAGGTGGACATCCAGTGAGATTTTCATTAAAAAAAACGTACTTAAACTTCAATTTCTATACAGTAATACAGTGTGCATGTGTTCATGAATCTCGGGCTCCCGAGTGGAGCTGCAGACTGAGGCACTGCATCTCAGTGCTAGAGGCATCACTACAGACACCCTGGTTCAATTCCAGGCTGTATCACAACCAGCTGTTATTGGGAGTCCCATAGGCCGTAATTGTAAATAGGGATTTGTTCTTAACTGACTTTCCTCGTTAAATAATAATAAAAAAAGGAGGTATAGCCTCTGTGTTCCTATTATATGGCTTAACTCTCTAATCTGCAACATTCTCTGTAGCCCTCTGAGGAATGTTGTTGCTCAGATGTGAAGCCAGAAGTTTTGACAAATCTGTCTGTCTGATCCTTAGTTAATAGCTCACACAGAGGGACGCTTCCCCCAAAATTTTACACAAGTTACTGCTTTGGGTATCCACTCAGGCAAGTTTCTCCGGCCATTTTGCACTTGTATCATTACCAACATACTCAAGCAGGCTCTGTCCATATGGACCAATTACTGTATTCAAACTCAAAGCCCTTCCCTCCATGCTCTCACCCCCTCTCCCCCTCTTTTTCTCCCCCTCTCACCCCCTATCCCTCTCCCCAGTTCTCTCTAACTTGCTTGCTTTAATTCCTTTGTTGTGGAGGACTGGGGGGCCAGAGCTCTAGGCTGACTGGTCACCCCTCTGTGGTGGTGGCTAATTTGGATGAAGGGTGCCCTGCCAGCCCTCTTGCTGGCCATCCTGAACTAGATTAGGCAAGTGGGCCCATTATTAACGCCTCCTCAGCCTGGACACATTCTCTCTCCTTGCTTCTGGCCTCGCTAGGAGCACTGATTTCTTTCCCTTCTCTCTTTCTCTGTCTGTCTTTCTGGCTCCTATCACTGCCTGATAAAACATCTCTCTTCCTCTATCTTTCTTGAACTCTTCGCTGCACTCTCTCCTTCGCACTGCTTTCCTCTCCTCAGCTGGGGGGGCTCAGCTGGGGCCATACACTTCTGGGGCCACCACGTTGCTCCTTCTACACCTGTGTAACTGACAATTAACCTGTAAGTCTATGTCGTTGGTTTTTGTTTGAATTGTTTACGTGTTCGCTATGCGGGGGAAATGATAAGACAAGCGGAACTACGTGGCTAATAACTGTTGTAACGGGGCTCATTATCGTAGCAACATACCTTTGGAGTGAAGGCAATCCCGCGCTGTGTTAGCTAAGTTTTTATGTCATCGGGTGTAGTTCGTAAAGGCTGAAGTGTGTATGTTAGGATGGTAACGTTATAATAATTAAGGAAGAAGTGTGAATTCATGCCAGGAATAATAATTGTGAAGTTTTGATGTCTTCCCTTCTGTAATAAGCAGCCAATTAGGTATTTGTCCTTTATTCACGTGTTTAATCTGATACTGTTATAGCTCTGGCTAAACTGTTCATGAATGTAAGCACTTCAGAGTTATATCAAGCTAATAAGTCACTCGTAAGACAAGAAGGTTGTAAGAGTGTGCTTAACTGTATTTTCAGGAGGTGATAATTCTGACTAGAACTACAGAATAAATCCGCCAGTTAAAATCCAGGAACGGTTGTGCTCGTGGTTACTGGAGGGAGCTACAACCTGTGTCTGCTGGGGAGGATTGTGGAGGGCCAGGTCCAGCAACAGAGCCAGGAGGGGGGATACCTGCAGATGGACAAAATGAACCTACCCCAGCTCCAGAGAAACCAGACAAGGTTTCTACTCTCCACTATCCTCCATGCTGTGCACTGTGAAGAGTGGACTGGGGATCGCAGGAGCTCTATGACAGGGTAAGGCCTGGACATTTTTTTGACCTCAAACTGTTACACTCTATCTGTTAAGGGTTTATATGCATAACCTACTAATTAGTGAAAATATGTAATAAGTAACATAACTTCTCTAAATCTTTAAAATAACGGATTGATTTGCACTTTCAGGTGCAAACCTTGGAAAAGAGACCCGTAAACCGAGAATTGGAACCACACACCCATTCCACTGAATAGTAGGCTAGTGATTGCTTTGCGATGCTTGCAGTTAGCCACTGATTCCTTCTAAACCACTCATTGTTGAATTTGAGATTTCCAACTTGTTGTGTAATGTTTATGTCCAATGGCTGATGAGCACCGATACATTTTATCTATTATTTCTCTTCATTATTTCTCTTCATATCACAAGGATTAAAAAGGATTTGCCAGTAGATTGTCAACTTGATTCTTGATGATGACTGTAGCTAAGATTTTGAAAATATGACGTTGACATGATCAATAACTCTATGGCAGCACCCAAGGGACTTAAGTTTTTGAGCTCTACCCTTAGATTTGGCAGTGATGTAGTGTCCCTATGAATGACGGAACACTGAGACAATCACGGCACAACTAAAGAACATTACCAACCCCTACACTCTGTATTTTCCGCTGGCTACCCCAGTACCACAGAAAGTACTGAGCTAGGCTGAAACTCCTGCATTTAGGAGCTGCCTTACTCAAGAAAGCAAAAAAGAGATCATGTTTTTATGGAGGCTTTATTCACTCATGATTTTTAATATATATTTTTTTACATTGTTTGCAAAGTGATATGTGATGCGTATTAATGCCAAAATAACATGCAAAACAGGCAAAACAATTTATTTAATTTTATTTGGGGCGGTGGGTGATAAAAAAAATTTGGGGCTCAAAACAGGCTCTGCCCCACCTGCCCTGAATGATGGGGTCGCCACTGGATTACTTATATGCCAATTTTTGCCAATGATGACTAGCTGCCCAGAGACAACACATTGTGGTCAGCCTCCAGCTATCATGAGGACGCTGGCGAACACCTGAGAAGGGACACAAGGTGATAACTAATAAGACAGGACATATCAGGTGATATCAGAATATCAAAATCAGATTTTTTTTCCTCCAAATACATTTGCATGTACAGGAATTTGACTTGTTGAAATAGTGCTGCCACAATAAGCAGATTTGACAGACAGACGATAAACTGCATATATGGACACGATAACATCATTCTTTCAATATGTGTCACTCATCAACTTGATCAAATTTTTCTACAGATGGAGGACAGGAGAGAGGCTTTGGTCATAGAGTCCTCTGACTGAAAGTCAGGTTGATACTGATGTCTGAATTTGGAAAGACCTTGTACTGAGCATTATACAAGACACAACTTTTTGTCTTTTGTTATTGTTGAATAGAATGGTACTATCAATGGGGGGGAGGAGTGTGTATGGGACACCATACAGGAAGGTATGACATCTGACATGTTTGGCAAGGTAGCCCCAGCACCACCTGAAAAAAAATGTTGATAGGTTGTGAATGAAAAGAAAATATGAAAGACAAGTGAAATATTTGCGTATTGTTATATTAGCAGAACACTGAGACGGTACTTTGTGAAATACGGTTTATTCTACATGGCACTGTTACACTTGAAAGTTATCAAAACACTTTCTTTAAAATATCTACATACGTTAAGCAATTACATTCTTCTCATATTAGGTCAGGGTTCTCCAACAGGTAGATCAAATCAAATGTTATTTGTCACATACACATGGTTAGCAGATGTTAATGCGAGCGTAGCGAAATGCTTGTGCTTCTAGTTCCGACCATGCAGTAATATCTAACAAGCAATCTAACCTAACAATTTTACAACAACTACCTTATACACACAAGTGTAAAGGAATGAATACGAATATGTACATAAAAATATATGAATGGCCGAACGGCATAGGCATGGCGAAAGGCATAGGCAAGATGCAGTAGATGGTATAGAGTACATTATGTGCATATGAAATCAAATCAAATCAAATTTTATTTGTCACATACACATGGTTAGCAGATGTTAATGCGAGTGTAGCGAAATGCTTGTGCTTCTAGTTCCGACAATGCAGTGATAACCAACAAGTAATCTAACTAACAATTCCAAAACTACTGTCTTATACACAGTGTAAGGGGATAAGGAATGTGTACATAAGGATATATGAATGAGTGATGGTACAGAGCAGCATACAGTAGATGGTATCGAGTACAGTATATACATATGAGATGAGTATGTAGACAAAGTAAACAAAGTGGCATAGTTAAAGTGGCTAGTGACATAAGAATGCAGTCGATGATCTAGAGTACAGTATATACATATGCATATGAGATGAATAATGTAGGGTAAGTAACATTATATAAGGTAGCATTGTTTAAAGTGGCTAGTGATATATTTACATCATTTCCCATTATTAAAGTGGCTGGAGTTGGGTCAGTGTCAATGACAGTGTGTTGGCAGCAGCCACTCAATGTTAGTATGAGATGAGTAATGTAGGGTATGTAAACATTATATAAAGTGCATTGTTTAAAGTGGCTAGTGATACATTTATTACATAACTCTAGCCACTTTAATAATGGAAAAATGTGAGTTAGTATGTTGGCAGCAGCCACTCAGTGTTAGTGATGGCTGTTTAACAGTCTGATGGCCTTGAGATAGGAGCTGTTTTTCAGTCTCTCGGTCCCCGCTTTGATGCACCTGTACTGACCTCGCCTTCTGGATGATAGCGGGGTGAACAGGCAGTGGCTCGGGTGGTTGTTGTCCTTGATTATCTTTTTGGCCTTCCTGTCACATCGGGTGGTGTAGGTGTCCTGGAGGGCAGGTAGTTTGCAACCGGTGATGCGTTTTGCAGACCTCACTACCCTCTGGAGAGCATTACGGTTATGGGCGGAGCAGCTGCCGTACACGAATAACAAGCAGATCTCAGCCCACCTATGAGTAGTTCTCAGCCCACCTATGAGTTGCTCGCCAAACTATTCTGAAAGAGCATACACTTTCCATGTGTTACATCGCAAACTGCCATAAACACATCTCACAAATATCAGCCACTGCAAGCTCCCTGCTGCTATCCAATCAAAGCCACATTGACACAATCCTACCCCTGGTTAAAAAGCCAAACACAACAATATATCTGTCAATAAATACATTTACAGCAATATCGCCCCTGACCATCAGTGTTGTGTTAATGGCAACTGTCTTGTGGGTAGACAGAAAAGCTTTCCCTAGAATTTTCTACAAAGTAGGCCTACCTGACAGAATGATAGCATGCTTATTTGTATCAATCCAGTTCACATTTGTTTTGCAAACTCTGCCATGATGATGTGCAGTAGAGAAATATTGCAAAGGGCAGATTGAGTGCAGGTAGAGGTTCGTAATCCAAGGTAGAGTCAATCAGGGACAGAACGGCAGGCAGACTCAGGGTCAGGACAGGCAGAAAGGTCAGATCCAGGAATCTCAAAAACAAGAACTAGAGAACTGGGAAACACGCTGTTAAGACCTGACAAAACAAGACAAACTGTCAAAAGACAAACAGAAAACGCAGGTATAAATACACAGGGGAAAATGGGAGACACCATGTGGGGGGTGGAGACAAGCACAAGACAGGTGAAACTGATCAGGGTGTAACAAATACAGTCATCTCTGACTAGGTCCGCAATTAATGGGGATTTACAGTCAAAAAGCTAGAAATATATATATATTTTTTAAGCTAGAAATGTTTTGCCATATTTTGCCATACTGTAGACATGACATCAGTCAAAACAACTCAAAACAAGACTGTGTTTGAATATTCAAACTAACCACACTAACTGTACAATTTGTGACTAAATTGAGTATGTAGTATGGTTATTGGTCATAGTATGGATATAGTTAATATGCCAAAAGTTCCCGGATGTCATACTACATTTGCCAAATTCCAATGTATACAAGCAGTGGACACGATTTCCGTGCTTTTAGGGCCCATAATGCAATTCTTCATAAAATGGGCGTGGCTTCACAATATTTTCAGATTTTAAAAAAATTGTGGAAAATATGTCGCAGTAGTCTGACAAGAGCAGATAAAAATGAATTGCTTTAACAAATTATGACAAATGTAAAGAAAATGTTGAGCAATGTAATATATGAATTACTTTTCAAATAATGTATGTCACACATTATGTTGGCTGACGGATTTGTTAACTATGCTAGCCTTACGAACCGTGTAGCATATCATTACAGCAGTTGCTTGTATGTACCATTAGTTGGCTACTAATACATCGAACTTGCCAGTATGTTAATTTCTTACGGCTGAAATCCCGTTAACCTCTCTGGGATATTCGGGATGGTAGCATCCCACCCCGCCAACAGCCAGTGAAAGTGCAACAAAAATCTCATAATTAAAATTCTTCAAGCATACAAGTATTTTACACCATTTTAAAGATATAATTGTCGTTAATCCAACCACAGTGTCTGATTTCAAAAAGGCTTTACAGCGAAAGCACCACAAACGATTGTTAGGTCACCACCAAGTCACAGAAAAACAGCCATTTTTTCAGCCAAAGAGAGGAGTCACAAAAAGCAGAAATATAGATAAAATGAATCACTAACCTTTGATGATTAAATAAAGGTAAAATAAGGTAAAGGTTAAATAAAGGTAAAATAAAAAAAGATGACACACATAGGACTTCATGTTACACAATACATGTATGTTTTGTTCGATAGAGTGCATATTTATATCCAAAAACCTCATTTTACATTGGCGTGTTATGTTCAGTAGTTCCAAAACATGCAGGGATTTTGAAGAGAGCCACGTCAATTTACAGAAATACTCATAATAAACATTGATAAAAGATACAACTATTATAGATGGAACTTTACATAAACTTCTCCTTAATGCAACTGCTGTGTCAGATTTCAAAAAAACTTTACGGAAAAAGCATATCATGCAATAATCTGAGTACTGCGCTCAGAGACCAAACAAGCCAAAAAGATATCCGCCATATTGTGGCAAAAGTCAGAAATAACATTATAAATATTCACTTACCTTTGATGATCTTCATCCGAATGCACTCCCAGGAATCACAGTTCCACAATAAATGTTTGTTTTGTTCGATAAATTATGGACTTTACGTCCAAATACCTCCTTTTTGTTTGCGCGTTTAGTTCACAAATCCAAATTCACAAGGCGCAGGCACGTAGTTCAGACGACAGTTCCATTACAGTTCGTAGAAACATGTCAAACGATGTATAGAATCCATCTTTAGGATGTTTTATCATAAATCTTCAATAATATTCCAACCGGACAATTCCTTTGTCTTTAGAAAGGAAAAGGAACAGAGCTCGTGCTCACGGCCGCGCGCAAGACTGAGCTCAAGGCATTCTGCCAGACACCTGACTCAAACAGCTCTTATTCGTTCCCCCTTCACAGTAGAAGCCTGAAACAAGGTTCTAAAGACTATTGGCATCTAGTGGAAGCCTTAGGAAGTGCAATCGGACCAAATTTGACACTTTATATTGGATAGGCAAAGACTTGAAAACCTACAAACCTCAGATTTCCTACTTCCTGGCAGATTTTTGGCATGTTTTTGCCTGCCATATGAGTTATGTTATACTCACAGACATCATTCAAACAGTTTTAGAAACTCTTATACCAATAATATGCATATCTTAACTTCTGGGCCTGAGTAGCAGGCAGTTTACTCTGGGCACCTTATTCATCCAAGCTACTCAATACTGCCCCCCAGCCATAAGAAGTTAACTATATGCTATCTAACTAACTACCCAACGTTTATTGACTTGGTTACGCTTAGCTAAGTGGTACAGTCGTGCGTTCTCAATGGACATTGTTAATGAAGTCGTACGATGTCTAGCTAGTAATTTGTTAGCTATGCTAGCAAGAAGTTGCATAGCAACAGCATCAACTTCCAGTAGATGCTAGTACACTATAGTATGTAGTGTATACTCAATAAGTATGTAGTATACAGTATGTTAGTATGGGTATTTCAAACGCAGCTCTGGTGCCAAGCACAAGATCAAAACAAGGTGAGTCAGTCAGGAGGGGAGAAGTCCTCAGCTTCAAAACGTTTTTCTCTCCTTAGCAAAGCTAGCTTAGCTTATCTCGCTGTACTCAATACTGCACTTGTTTGTTATGATTGAATGGCAAAGACATAGACATCAAACCACATCCGCAAGACAACTTTTGTTTGCCATCAATCATTCAGCATTTCTTAATGAGAATTGATGAAAAACTAGGCCAAATCAGGAAGTGCAGTCACCCTTTAAGGGCTTGACCCCTGTGCAGCACTCATGCTGAGTGGCTTTAGAGGTCAGTCACACTGTATGTGTGTGTGTGTGTGTGTGGGAAGCACAGAATGAAGTTCTCAGCTGAACAGGGGATTTAGCAACTAATTAATTGAACACCGACTCTTATGACCCTGAAACATTTAGGTTTTGTTCACCATTGAATTGCATTGAAAATACTTGGGTGAACACAGCACCCGTCAAAAAACCAGCCATCATGAACCAAGCTGAACATGTAATTGGATAATGAAAACCAGGTGTGTAGAAAATAAAGACAAAACCAATGGAAAACGAAAGATTGATCAGATATGTCTAGAAGACCGGTGACGTCGACCGCCGAACGCCGCTCGAACAAGGAGAGGGACCGACCTCTGCGGAAGTCGTGACAGGATCATTTAGCTATCTGATTTTGCTTTAGATCTGCCACCTGCGAACATTGGTGGATGCAGTGGATTGAGACTCATTCAACGCAAAAAAAAACAGATATCTAGCTTAAACTGTCAAACCTTGATGGGGATTTATTTGATGATGTTACTTAGATTGATGCACCGGTTATATTTTTATCTGACCTTTCTAGTTAAAATTGTTGTAAATTGCTGAGATGTAGTCACTTTTGAGGACACAAGCTCAAGTACATGCTTCAAGTATGATACAAATATGAATATATGAAATATTTCCTATTCAACAAAACAGTATGAATAAGGCTTGACATTACTTATATCAGGGTTCCCCAACTGGTGGGTGATTTTATTGGCAAATAAATGTTTTATTTCTTTATTCTTGGACATAAAAGACAAATCATCTCCAAGGGATTTGAATTTGGGAAATCTGATCCAAAGTATTCCTACACATAATAGTGATATACAGTGTGGAGAACAACTATTTGATACACTGCCGATTTTCCTACTTACAAAGCATGTAGAGGTCTGTAATTTTTTATCATAAGTACACTTCAACTGTGAGAGACGGAATCTAAAACAAAAATCCAGAAAATCACATTGTATGATTTTTAAGTAATTAATTTGCATTTTATTGCATGACATAAGTATTTCATACATCATAAAAGCAAAACTTAATATTTGGTACAGAAATCTTTGTTTGCAATTACAGAAGTCATACGTTTCCTGTAGTTTTTGACCAGGTTTACACACAGGTGTGCACACACTGCAGCAGGGATTTTGGCCCACTCCTCCATACAGACCTTCTCCAGATCCTTCAGGTTTCGGGGCTGTCGCTGGGCAATACGGACATTCAGCTCCCTCCAAAGATTTTCTATTGGGTTCAGGTCTGGAGACTGGCTAAGCAACTCCAGGACCTTGAGATGCTTCTTACGGAGCCACTCCTTAGTTGCCCTGGCTGTGTGTTTCGGGTCGTTGTCATGCTGGAAGACCCAGCCACAACCCATCTTCAATGCTCTTACTGAGGGAAGGAGGTTGTTGGCCAACATCTCGCGATACATGGCCCCATCCATCCTCCCCTCAATAAGTTGTGGGCTGATCCCTCACCTTCCTCATGATCGTTGATGCCCCACGAGGTGAGATCTTGTATGGAGCCCCAGACCGAGGGTGATTGACCGTCATCTTAAACTTCTTCCATTTTCTAATAATTGCGCCAACAGTTGTTGCCTTCTCACCAAGCTGCTTGCCTATTGTCCTGTAGCCCATGCCAGCCTTGTGCAGGTCTAAAATTTTATCCCTGATGTCCTTACACAGCTCTCTGGTCTTGGCCATTGTGGAGAGGTTGGAGTCTGTTTGATTGAGTGTGAGGACAGTTGTCTTTTATACAGCTAATGAGTTCAAACAGGTGCGGTTAATACAGGTAATGAGTGGAGAACAGGTCTGTGAGAGCCAGAATACTTACTGGTTGGTAGGTGATCAAATACTTATGTCATGCAATAAAATGTAAATTAATTACTTAAAAATCATACAATGTGATTTTCTGGATTTTAGATACATTTTAGATTTTTAGATTCCGTCTCTCACAGTTGAAGTGTACCTATGCTAAAAATTACAGACCTCTACATGCTTTGCAAGTAGGAAACACTGCCGATTTTGCAGGTTATCAAATACTTGTTCTCCCCACTGTATGTGATCATATACAAGGTTAAAAAATATTATTATTAGGTTTTAGTCAAATATATCTGTTCAGGCTTGTTGCAGTCAATTTGCAATCTACAAATTATTTTAAATTATGTTCTGGCCCCCTGATGTTCCGCTCCAGAAAAAATTGGCCCGCTGCTGAATTCAGTTGATGATCCCTGACACATATGCTTCCGAATATAGCATAATCAAATTATAAAATGGCTAATTATAAGGTTTCACCTTCGTTATAACAGTAAAATACACATTTGTATGTTTAGTGTTAGAGAAAATGTGCATATGTTCTGTGAACATCCCACAGAGCTTCCTGAACTCGTTAGGAACTCGCCTTTCATCTCATATTAATATTGTCAAATCTATTAATTATTTTAGAATAATGGCTAGAAATTGATCTCTTAATGTGCTACCGTGATGATACCACTCTCTCCTGCTGCACTATGATGTAATGATGGGGTATGTGCTTTGTCAGTGGCTGTGATGTAGGTTTCAGCCAGGAGTTGATGGACAGTCAGAAGAACGAATTAAATGGTAGGAGGGACATCCCTGCTTCAAGGGGTGTCAGATTCCACATCCTATGTCACACAGGCTCAGAAAAAATACTCCTGTGTACTTGGGCATCCGGGCTATTGCTCAATGCAAGCCATTCGACGGATAGATTTATAATCGTAAATGTCTGCCCGAACCAGTACCAAAATGAAGTCACATTTACTGATTTCTTATTAATCACTCTATCCATTTTAACGTACTTGGGATAGTCAATTGTACTGTAGTCCTGCCTGACTCATTTCGCAAGTTTCCAGGTAAGTTTTACAGTGACAAGAAAAAGTATGTGAACCCTTTGGAATTACCTGGATTTCGGCGAACCTCTAGGCTAATGACTTTTTCAAAAGCTAATAATAATCCAATCAATGAGACGAGATTGGAGATGTTGGTTAGAGAGTAATAGGATACGGCATGTGTCAAAATTGATTGATTGCTGACCTTATGACCTGATGACATGTACAGAATATGTGCCCCCGCCCCGCCCCCCTGTTCGTGTGGTCATGTGTTAGAGGGTGTTTGAACTTTTGGGGCCGTGTTGGAAGAACAAGTCTGTGGACGTCAGGATCTAATGGCTCTGAGAGTCACGTCCATGGGGTATACCCCGGACTCCAGAGTGACAATTTTAGCATGTGAACAATTTGACAGGTCAAATGCTACGAAAACGGTCAGTCCATATGTATCCTCCAAAGCATGCAAGGATGTAAATTTTTTTCAAATAATGTTCAGTTTTAAATGGCGCGATTACCACATTTTCCGAACCCTGATGAATAAGCTGGACAGTCTTTTCGAAAATCGTGAACAATTACGGCGATGGCCTAGGTTATCGTTGAGACATACCCCGGAACAACATAGGTTATCGTTGAGACATACCCCGGAACAACAACAAGTTCGAAGGCGGATCTTTCCCTGGCAGGAAAGTGGACAGAGCTTCGACGGAGCGCGGAAAAGACTTTGTGATGGGGGATTGGAAACGGATAATGTTCAGGGCTAACAGGACCCCATATATCTGTAAGAAATAGTTCAAATAAATGTTGAATTATAACGTGTGTTAAAATGTAGGTGTTAATTTTTGAAAATGTATACCCCCCCATTTAACTAAGGGGTAGCGCTCTTTTCTCTCAAGCTAGGGTCTGGCGCAGACAACTGTAAGATCTGAAAAAAAACATGTATTATTTTATAGTCTATTCCTACATTGGGTATGTTATGAACATTACGTTTTATTAAAGTTTGTAATAATGTACAAAGACCTGCATCCAAGGTTTTTTTATTTTTACATAAAACACGTGTGCTGCATGTTTAAATATTATTCAAATGGGTTACTTAATTCAAACATGTCTTAAAGGTTGTACGAAATATTTTGGAATTCAATAAAAGGAATGTTTAAAAACGGTATCTCACCCTTTAACTATGGGAAAAACCTATTTAACAACGTCTTCCAGCTCTGTCGCGAAGTAAAATAGAATCAGAGTGTTTGTGTGTGTGTGGGGAGGGGTCTTGAGGCGGAGCAACAGGCGTGTGTCTGTGTGTGTGTGTGTGTGTGTGTGTGTGTGTGTGTGTGTGTGTGTGTGTGTGTGTGGTTGGTTGTGTGTGTAACATAAATCCTAAGGTTGGGGGGTCCCAGAACTCTTATCTGTAGAGAACCGTTTGAAACCAAGGTGTGCACTATCATGCATAAGGCATGTCGAGATATCAGCCGAACAGCGGGGGTTAAACATAGATATCTCTAATCTGCGGCCCCCACACACCCCGTTTGCAGACAGAATGTCACGACATCCCCTCCTGTTGTTTGAATTCACAGCCTGTGTTCTCTAAACCAGACATACATGGGTTGGGGTGTAGCATACATCTCTCAAAAAAACTCATTCCGAACTTTTAGATAGTTAGGGACAGAACTATTTTTTAACGTTGTCAGCATTGCTTTAGCGCAAACATAAAGGCCCGAATATTGAGCTGCACGGACAGATTAAAATAATAATAATATTCGGAATAAGGGAATCTCACATAATGGATATTTCTGGAGGTGAGTAAATGAAAAAAACATATTTTAAGATTTGTTTGAATATTATTGGAATATTAAACCCTAGTTATTTGGGTATTTCAGGCCAAAAGCCCAATATAGGTAAAAAAAAAAAAAAAAAAGTGTAGATATAGCGTATAACTGTTAACATTGTCTAATGGAATCTAGGATCCCCGACATTTACGCAGCTTTTACGCGATTTACCTGATCTGGAACATGATGGGGGTTCGCAGGAGCAAAAGTCTGGCAGACAATCACCAACGGCCTTTTTTCGTTGTAAGTCCTTATAATTAAACACATACCCAAGAAATATTTATATATAAACATTTTAAAAATAGGTTGTACTATTTTTTAAAACTATTTTATGTATTTACAGCCGACATACAGCCCTTTATGATAAAGGATGCGTTATGGCCAGCTGACACGCAGGACTTTGATGCAATTCTACCGTTCTGTACGAGCGCTTTTTCAAACTCACCGCGAATCCAGGGAACATCGACCCCCTCCCGACATATTCCAGACCCCAACAGGCAACGATCAACTGTGGCCCAAGTACACTGCTCAGAATCAAGCCCACCCGAAAACTACTGTTGGGCCGGGAACTTGCTGCTTCACGAGCCGGCGCTCCAGGGACAAGGTATGGGACCATTATACAGTTTTGTTATTAGTTATCAGCCTTTTTATTAGTTATAGATCTGTTGATAGCCTATGTTAAAACAAGGACAAATAATGTTTTTTCAGACTGCCCGGAGACAGACCCAGCAGAATCTGGAACGCTAGAGGGAAAAAGTCACACACCCCCGGTTTCGGCGATTCGTCACAACAAGCGCCAAAAAAGCCAAGGTATTTTAACTATGTACTGTTAATATATATTATTATAACGGAAAGGTATTTGACATTTGTATGTAGCTAACATATATATTTTTATATCTAATAACGTAATTATGTATGTATTATTTTCATTCAGACTCCGCACCGGCGAAAAACGGCACAGACGACCACATAAATCTAGAGCTGGGGGATTCCGGCGCCCGAGCATTCGAATGAAACACCCAAGAGACCTGTTTTTAATGACATGTCAGATGTTGATGACCAGCTATTCTGTGATGCGGCCAACCTTATAGACCCAGTCAATTCTACGGCCTCAATACCTGCAGCCGAACAAGAAAGGTTTTTCACATTATTTTCCAGGGCTTTGAAATCGAGGAATGTTTTGCTATACAAACGACTGGGGGATTTAATTGAGAGACAGTACAGAGACGATATGTTATTCTGGCATAGAACAATTCCACGCATGTTAAACAGCAACCCCATTAAAAAACGCAAATACAGACGCTAAAATCATACATGTAACACCAACCATTACAGAAAGAAAAAAAAAAAAACGAACACTCTTAATTATCCAAAAATGGCAGAACTAACGCAACACGGGGAGACAGTTGAAAGCCTCTTATCCCAGATTCCAGACGAACTCCTAGAAGTTATAAGACGTATGAACGATTCAGGAACGTTAGATGAAAGCATATTAACACAGATTCCAGCCGAACTCTTAGAAATTATTAATCGTATGAACCAGTTGAGGAAAACATGTTATCCCAGATTCCCGAACCCCTCATAACCTTAATTAATCGTATGAACGAGAGTCAGACAATTTCGGCCCCGACAACCCCGACAGCGATAGAACAACCCGTAACGCCTAGTTCCGTAGAGTCTGAAACGCCACAAGATGTTTTTGGGGAATTGGACAATTATCTAATAAATCTGGCAGCAGATGTTCATGATAGACGTGTCAGGGTTGTGTACAGGAATAAATTCAACAATACAGAGATTCGACAGTTTTTCAATTTCCTATGTGTGAATCAGAATCTTGACTATGCTGTATTTTACATGATGATAATGGACACTCTGAATGACCTGTTAGAAACAGCAAGAGATTATGGCGAACCTCGTGATGTCTTACAGTTGGAAATATGTGGAGATAGCCTGCATAATTCAGTATCTCTTATTTTACCCAATGGCGAAGCAGATCTTGAACAATTTACAGCGCTGGTAGAACGCCTTGTTCAGTCAAATTTAGCCATCATAGCCGATCGAACCCTAGAGCTTGTAGTGCAAATAATACGTCAACCACAGGGGGGCGGTGGGCAGAGAAGGAAGCTTGATAGCCTAATGCAGTCAGAAATCATAAGCAATAAAAGGGCCTACCTCATAAACGTTCACAATCCCGATAATAAGCTATGTTTTGCAATAGGCCTAGCGCATTTACTTAACCCCGGATGTACTGATCTGACGGCATTGCAAAAGGCTAGAGAGATCCAAACGGCGGTGGGTCTCGGGATCCATGAAGGCGTGGCATTCTCAGACATTGTCAAATTTGAAAACCTTCTGAATATCAAGATTGTGGTTTTGTACCACAGTAGAGCTAATGCAGCTCTCTTGAAGTTCCAAAACACCCCCCAACCACACCCCCAGATTCTGTACTTTTATGTGCAAAACGAACATTACTATGCCGTTACAAACGTCACGGCGTTCCTAGGGGCAACCTATGTGTGTAGATCCTGCCATACCGGCTACAGCCGAAAGGGGGGGCACTCGTGCCGTTATAACTGTTCTGTATGTCAGGATGCTGAGTGCCCTATGCAGACCCTAAACTTGACACCATGTGAGGATTGCCATCGCACATGTCGTTCGACCTACTGTTACGATAAACACAAAATTGAAACATGGCACCCTAAGGCCTGTAAATCTGTAAGCATTTGTGCCATTAACAAGAAATGCCCAAAATGTCATTGCAATTACAGCCTTAAAATAGATAGCCCTAAACCACATGTTTGTGGAATCCTACAGTGTCCAATCTGTAAAGGGGGTCTGAAAAGCAGAAATGCTGAAGTGGTTCAAGAAGTGCCACACGAGTGTTATATTCAGCCCTTGGCTGAAGATGAACCTTCAGAGAAATATGTGTTCTATGATTTTGAGACAAATCAACAATCGGGGGATCATTTGCCTATTTTTGTATCTACCATGACATTCACGGGGAAAAGTGGTCTGCAGAAGGATCCAATTGTGCACTACTCTTTCTAAAACATTTTAGAAAACCACAGTACCGAAACTTTACGTTCATAGCGCACAATGCTAGAGCCTTCGACTCGTACCTTCTTCTGAACCCCTTGATACAGCAAGGCATAGCGCCGAGGGTCCTAGCGCAAGGGAGTAAAATCCTGTGTTTTGTAGATCCCGCCTTCAACCAGAGATACATTGACAGTTTAAGCTTCTTACCCATGAGATTGGCTCAAATGCCAGAGGCCTTGGGTTTTGAAAACTCTGTGAAAGGCTGGTTCCCCCACTTCTTCACATCTGAGGAGAATCTACACTATATAGGATCATATCCCAGCCCAGAAATGTATGGGTGTGATCAAATGTCTCCCAAAGAGCGAGAGAGATTCATGACTTGGTATGAGACAGTAAGACATGGCACCTTTGATTTCCATAAAGAGATGGAATCATACTGTGACAATGATGTGGTTATACTTCGTGAAGGATGCCTCAGATTTAGAGAAGAGGTAATCAAAGATGCAGGTATTGACCCTTGGAGTTGTACAACGATTGCATCGGCATGCATGAAAACATACCGTACACACTATATGCCGACATCCTCTATAGCGATCCCCGCCTGACAACTACCGACGCCAGTTCAAGGCCTACTCTAGTGGGTCCATTCAATGGCTAGAGTATATGGCCCAGGATAAAGACATTTTTATTCAACATGCTTTGAATCGAGGGGAGAAGGCGTTTGGCTCTTACCATGTAGATGGCTACACCAAGATTGACGGGGTTGAGACCGTGTATGAGTACAACGGTTGTTTCTTCCATGGTTGCAAATCTTGCTTTGTGCCCCAGAACATATGTGTCCTAACCCAAAAGACTTTTGGGGAAATGTACGAAGAGTTTCAAGACAAAGTTGATTCGTTACAGGCTACTTACGGTCTAAAAGTGGTTGTTTTGTGGGAGCACGAATGGACAGCCCTCAAAAAGTCTGATCCTCATGTTCAAGCATTCCTTTCCAGCTTTGACATCCCAGAACCTCTGGAGCCAAGACAGGCCTTGTATGGCGGCCGTACCAATGCTTTGACATTGAGGTATGTAGCGCAACCCGACGAGACAATAGGCTATGTGGATTTTACATCCCTTTATCCGCATGTAATGAGTTCCTCATGCTATCCTATAGGTCATCCTGAAATTATTCATCGTGATTTTGACTTACCTCAAAACTATTTTGGTCTGATCAAAGCAACAGTCTACCCTCCAAGGGGTTTGTTTATACCTGTGTTGCCTTACAGGGGCCCTCAAGGAAAACTTTTCTTTCCCCTTTGTCGCACCTGCAGTGAAAACATACAACAAACCCCATGTGATCACACCGATCAAGAAAGAGCACTGACAGGTGTATGGGTCACAGCTGAATTCTCTAAGGCTTTAGAGATGGGGTATCGTGTGGCCAAAATCTTTGAAGTATGGAACTTTCCAAAGAAATCAGACACTCTTTTTAAAGAGTACATCAAGACCTTCTTGAGATGTAAGCAAATGGCTTCAGGCTATCCTGCATCGGTCACAGATCAAGAAAGTAAAGACAGGTACATTCAAGACTATCATGACAGAGAAGGCATCCTTCTTGACCCTGACAGAATAGAGGTCAACAAAACCAAACGAAATGTGTCGAAATTGTACCTAAATTCGCTTTGGGGCAAATTAGCGCAGAGGTGTAATATGTTGACAACGTCGATTATTAAAGACCCTGAAGAATTTTTGGAATTCATTTTTTCGGACCAATACGAAATTTCACATTTTTCATTCTTGAGTCAAGACATTGCCTTGGTGCAATGGCGACGTAACAAGAAGTGGGTTCTACCCCCGGGTAATGTAAATGTGTTTCTTGCAGCATTTACCACGGCCTATGGCCGACATGAACTGTATAAGCTCATGGAGCAGCTTCAGAGGCGGGTACTTTACCACGACACAGACTCTGTGGTCTATGTAAGCAAACCAGGGGATTGGAGCCCCCCACTCAGCAACTATCTGGGTGGCTTAACGAGCGAACTCGCAGAGGGTGACCATATCACAGAATGGTCATCCTGTGGGCCCAAAAGCTATGCTTTTAGAACGCTAAAGAATCACGTGGTATTGAAAGCCAAAGGAGTGACTCAAAACTATGAAAATGCCCAGCGTGTAAACTTGGAATCAATCACACGCTTGGTCGAGGGGTTCCTAAATGACAGGAATAGTGACTTGGAGATTTTGAGCTCCTACAAAAAGATTGTTAGGGATAAAAAGGGCTTCCATCTGAGGAATGCCCCACTCATTAAAAGATTCAGGGTTGTCTATGACAAGAGAGTGCTTTTGCCTGACGGGACTACATTGCCCTATGGCTACTGACTTATGCTACAGGCCGCAGTGTGTCAGGCGTGACTCAAAAACTATGAAAAAAAATACCCCTCCTGTAAAAACTAGGAATCAATCACACGTTTGTCCTAAATGACAGGAATAGTGACTTTGAGATTTAGGAGCTCCTACAAAAAGATTGTTGTGTATAATAAAGGGCTTCCATCTGAGGAAGGCCCCACTTACTAAAAGATTCAGGGTTGTCTATGACAAGAGACTGCTTTTGCCTGACTGGACCACATTACCCCTTTGGGTGTTGACTTATGCTACAAGCTACAGGGGTCTTAAAGCTTAAGATATAATGACTGCTGTAGAAGGTTTTGACCCCCGGTTGCAACTACCATTTTCGGCCTTAATCGCAGGGCCTTCGAATAGTGGTAAAACTTGTTTTGCAAAAAGTATTTTAGAGAATTCTGAACATGTGTTATCTCAAAAGCCTGATAATGTTGTGTGGTGTTATTCATGTTATCAACCTCTGTATGATGAATTGTTGAAGACAATAAAAATCAAGTTTGTTGAAGGAATACCTGATACCCTGTCTGATGATGAACTTTTACCTCCTCATAAAAACAATCTGTTGGTTTTGGACGATATGCTATTTGCAGGTAGCGAACATCCCGAAATTGCCCGAGCGTTTACCCAATATACTCATCATAGAAACCTGTCCGTGCTTTACTTGGTGCAGAATGTGTTTCACCAAGGTAAAAATAGCCGCACCATCAGTTTGAACGCCAATTACATGGTTTTGTTCAAAAATCCTAGAGACAAACTACAAATTAACACTCTAGCTCAGCAGATGTACCCGGGAAGGAAATCCTACTTTATGGAGAGCTACGAGGACGCAACCCAAGCGCCATTTTCTTATTTAATCGTGGATTTAAAAGCAAATACTCCAGAACACCTGAGGCTACGAACCGGTCTGTTCCCGTGGGAGTGGCCGGCTGCGTACATTCCTAAAAAAAAGTAGCCGCTATGTCTCTGCGTTTAAAAAGAAACTTGCCCCTCTTGAGAAGCCTAGTTGGGGCTACATCTAATGAACGGAAGGCCATCTTGGGTCACTGTTCTTCAGATCTCATATTATCCCTATGTGAGATTGCTTTGAATCTTCTCAAAGGACGCATTCCACTCACCCTGACACAATTGAAAAATTAAAGAGACAAAAGACCTCGATCAAGCTCTTTGCCAATAAAAGGGTCAGTCTTCAAAAGAAACGACATAGCATACAACAGTCTGGCGGTTTTATTCTACCTTTACTAAGTATAGCCGTGCCCTTCATCACCAGCCTTATTGCAGCCCGACGTGGTGGTTGAACACATAGGGTGATGGCCAATAAAATGTATCTGGTGCCACAACAAGAGTTGGATAGACTTAAAAAAACAAATGCAGGGGCCCCCGAAAATATCAGACAAACAGCGGAAAATGATTTGGATACGGCCATGAAGGATATTTTGAATCAAAAAGGATTGAACCCCTATGATAAGGTCCAAAAATACACAAACCTCTTGCAAAGGTATTTGTCCTTGGTGAAACAAGGGGAGAGAGAGACAGGCCATTTAACTATTTCCCTACAGGACCCTTTAAAAGATGACGAGCCTCGCGAGAGCCACGCTCCTGTAAGGCCGGTACCTGCGAGCTTACCATCTGAAGATCAAATGCCTGTTGAAGATAAAGTTATGCATGACTTGTTAACCCATGTTCCGGCACGTAACAGGAAAAATGTTAGCTACATTATGAACAAGCTAAAAGACTCAAATGGGGCAGCTACTTGGAATGACAAAGGAGAGTTTATCCTTCAGGGGGCTGTTGTCAAGGGTTCACATATACTTGACTTGCTTAAAAGTACCACATCTGCCCACAAGGTGGCTGATGACCGAAGACCTCCAGGGTGGCTTCAGTTTCTTAAGGCCCTGGCCATCCTCAACATACCCCTCTCGGGTGTACCCAACTATAAGATTCGGCAACAGATTCACTCTTTAAAACACAAACCGTCACCGAGATACAGCACCCCTAAAGATGCCCCAAAACCCTCGCATCCTTATGAAATGAATGACGATAACCCATTTACCCCCCTGAACGCCTCTGGACCTTTCCCTAATCCCGATCTCTCTGGGTGGTTAGCCTTTTGAATGACTTTTGAATGACTATGATTAAATTCAATAAATTTTATTTGAAAAATAAGCAATTTAACATTTGTGGCATTCTTGAAACATTTGGCGTGAGCATACGCCTTGATTACACGTTCTTAGAGGATACACATTTGAACACTTTTGATATTTTCTAACAAAACAAGCTACAACTTTATCATTACTTCTTAAATCATCCTTATAAAGAGACATAACATCTTCAAAAGAAACTCCCGGGCTCTTTGGCATAGGTAGAATACACAGTGTTGACCGCATGTCGTTGAAAGGGTATCTTGCACCTGTTTGATATTGTAGTATATCTTTGAGCCATTTTTGGTCAGAAATTCTTTAATAGATTTGGGGAAATGTGAAAAACCGGGTGGGAAACCATAGGAATCAAAAAAAGTTGAGATTTTTCTTCCTCCTTCCTCTTCTAAGGTCACAGCTAGCCAATGTTCACCCGGCATGTTTTTAGGATGGGTATTGACAATAAACATTGCAGGCCGCACCTTCCATTTCTCCATAGGTAATTCATCACAAGCCAACACTCCGCAAAATTGTTTTCCAATCAGTCGGCTCATCAGCCCTTCCAACTCTTGGGTATTCATGTCTTTTGCTCAACGATCCTTAATAATAATCTACTAAAACCTGTCTTCGGCTATTCACCTCCAAGATTGAATCAGAGCAGGCATAAACAATCATGCTAACCGTACAGGCTAAAGGTGTACGGAAACGCATTTCCAGCCTGAGGTTACCTTGGGACACCACAGAAAGATTTCCTGAGGTGTCATCATCTGGGGATAAATTGAAAGCATACATTGTGTAACCCTCGGCAAAATCATTTCTGTCAATACGTAAAGAGAGATCTTTTAGATGCCTCCCGGTAGCCAGGAATAGATTGTAAAATTCTCGCACAGATATGTTGTTATTAAATTGCGGTTGGAAAGCCTTAGCAGGGACCTGACGTCCGTCCTGACACAGAGCGACATACTCTGCATTGAAGTGTTGAAAATTAAAGTTTTTTTATTTAAGCTGTCCGTATTGGAGGCGTGATCAACCAAACCTATAACTACGTATCGCGGTAAAGGGCCTAGAAATAGGTTTTCTTGACTGCAGATTCTGCTGCCCACAGGTATGCTAAAGGTTTTCATGGTAATTCTTTGGAGAGGGTAAAGGGCATTTCCTTTCAGCAAAGCCTGTGAGTGACCCAGACGAACTGCCGGAGATACCGATACTTTTTTAATAAAAAGCATGGCCCCCAACACTTTTAAGCTAAAGTCCCCATCCGTTGCAGACATTAGGCAAAACTCATCCTTGGCCCTGGTTAATTTTAGTCTTAAATCAACCGCATTTAAGAGTAAACGTTCTTGAAAGAAAATGTCAGAGTGTATAGGGCCTAGCAGATGAAACTCTCGAGATTCTGCACAGTAGCGAGCCCGGGCGGCCAGGCCTTTATTTGCACCTGTGGATGGGTCTGTCGATTCCATAGAGCCTCCTGCAGTATCCTTGCTAAAAAGCCCTGCGCTGAATTGGGTCTTGAGAGTGTCTTCAGAGTAGTTGAGTAAGCATTCCATGATGGCACGGTAGGGGTATGTGGCACTGCTTTGACTGATTAGCCGTTCCCCCAAAGTCACATCCACTTGGGAGAAGATGGTGGCCACTGGGTAATTAATGAGACTCACTTTGGCATCGTTTGCAATATCAGTACCATCTCTTTTGGTTACTTTTAGACGCAAATGCACCAAGGTGTTGTTGAGGTCCAGATAGTTGTCACCGTGGCCTGGTATGAAAAACTCTATGGGGCCGTTGTCTGTAATGGCAGAGAGTGGGGCTATCTCCACATAACTGGACCCCTCTACTGAATGTTGGGTTAAGGGGGCCGTGAAAAGATCGAGCTCTGTTTTTATAGCTTCAGAGGACATGCGGTGTAAAAGAGCCATGGTGCTTGTTCTTTTAGAAAATACTTCCGAGTATTCTTTTTACCGTTTTTGGTCCAGACCTCCTCACTTTACCCCGTCTTTGACTAACTGAGTTTCTTTTAACCGTTAACCTCCGTTTTTTAGGCTCAAGTCTTCGCCTTATACCGGGCGGTCTCTTTTTCGGTCTTCGAGACAACATCATCAACCCCGAGCCTTCTTGACTCTCGACATCTGGTGACGCCCTTCTGGTTATCGCATTGGCGACAACCTCACTTACTATATTTTTTGCTGCTGATTTTAAATGCGGTTTGGCTATGCTGAAGCCTCTCTTCATAAACGGTAAAACCATCCTAAAGAGATTACGAAATATCCCTCCGATCCCCGAACCATACATGGTGGGCGATCCATAATATCCTGGTAACCCATTACCCACTTGATCCACATAGTATGTGACATACCGGTTAGGGTCGAGATGTCGGTGTTCCATAATTTTAATTTAGATCTATTATGTATATAAAATATATAATACTAATATTATATATGTAGAGAGGTTTTGGTGGGTCTAAAGTGGAGTTTTCCAATCGTTTTACCATAAGTAAATTCAATGTTTTCATTCTGATCCGTCTTAAGCTCAACAAGAATGTTTTTAATATATTTCTTGCTTACAGGTACGTAGTGTGGCTTGTCGTAGGTGACAGTGACGATGTCCCCATCCTTTCCATCTATATGAACCGTTCTCAGGAGTGGCACACAGCTGTCTCCGACCCTTTGATATGATATGATGTCGGTATACACAAATATGTTGTAAAATCCTGCATGTATATCCGCGGGGAATGGGAATAATTTATCTCTCACATACGTCCATGTATTGGGCCCCATCCCTAACATGTAGGCTAAATTACCACTGGTCTTTATCCCCCCGGAAGCATCTCCTGAGATTTGTACCCTTTTATGTATAGGGTTGTACATCAGGAATATTTCCATACTCTTCTGCGATAGCCGTTCATTCAACTCGGAGACGAGCCTTTCGACGGTTCTATAGAACCCTTTTTTAACCTTAATAAATTTAGCAGGTTCCGTTAACTTTTTGAAATAAAATTCCCGGTCCTTATCTTTGATGTTATACCAGCTATGGGGGTATGTAATCTCGCTGAGCCCTACTTCCCAGGCCTCTGATAACTCTATAGGCTTTGGAAAATTGGTTGTATAATTAGAACTCTGATTATTACGATATATGTGTGCGGACGCATTACTGGGGAGAGTCAGGTAGAAGCCGCTGTGTTCCATTATGCCCTCCGGTGTACACCCGAATGAGGATGTATTTTATCATGCATGGGGGTTTAAATTAACCCCTGATGCCTCCACTACATCCTTCTCTAATACCCAGCTGTTGAATTTTAGCGGCCAGTTTTTCCAGCGGACCAGCACCCATTTTTGACCTTTCTCTCTCTTTTGATCTCATCTACGTGAAACACCTTGTCTTTACCAACCGTTACCTTCTGTAATTCCTGCTCATAAAAAGATCCCGTTATAAGTTCCCCGTCATAATCTTTTAATATGTAGACCGGGGGTATGCGCGGCAGACATTCTGTAACCGTGAAAAGCTCATCACTGTATCCTTGCACGTATTTTTTATCGAAAACACCCCTCAACTTGGATATACGAACCAAGTCCCCCACAATAAATTTAAAATGTATTTTTTTCTTACGGCGAAGAGGGAGCAAACCATACAGATTTTTAAAGACTTGAAAAGAGTTTTCCGAAGAGACTTCGGAGGGTTTCATCCTTATACTTTTATGATAACTATTGTTATACGCAATTACTAAATCTTGAACTATATCGATATATCTATGCGTGTTGTGCGCTGTAAAATTGCGCCACATCCTCTCCTTCAGAGTCCTGTTAAAGCGTTCAACCACAGAAGCTTTCAAATCCGATCCTGTAGCAAAATGTACTATATTGTGCTTTTTCATTAGTTTCTGAAAGGTCTTATTAAAAATTATTTTCCGCCATCGGTCTGCACTTTCTTGGGGGCGCCTCCTTCCTTCAAGATAGAGGCAAATGCCCTGGTCACCTCAGCGCCGCTCTTATTCTTTAAGACCCGGACAAAAGCTATTTTAGAGAAAATATCTATGACCGTTAGCATGTAGCGGTTTCCTTCATTTTTATCTGCAAGGGCCTGCATGTCACATAGATCCGCCTGAAATTGGGACAATGGGTGTGTAGAAAAACTCTATTTCTAGGAAAATGTTTTCTCACGGGTTTATGTAGAGTGTGCGCATCTTGTTCGGATAGCCACTCAGTGACTTTAGCATCGCTTAACCTGTGACCTGTTTCTTCGGCTAAAGCGCGCTGTAAACGCTCCTTACCACCATAAGACCCGGGTTAGAGGGAATATAATAAATGTTTTTCAAAATCTGCTCTGCCATCCTTCTTGCCTCTCTGAGGTACAATAATGTTAATGAGCCACTTTCAAATAACAACAACATTTCATTTTCATTTTTGGGATTTTTATTTTCATGAAAACATTAGGTATTACGTATACAGACAATCCCTAATTCGTTGCAGGATACATGCCCCCCCTTTCTCTATGATCGAATCATGTAAAACCTTGTATATTTGGGTTAGATTAACAGGTTTGTTTCGCTGAATTTTTACAACAGACACATCCGCTATAAAAGTATATAAACAACAAATATGATACATGGTACAATTAAAGGGTGTTTCAAACAAATAAAGTAAAATCTTAGACAAGGTTGTTTCTAGTTCTTCAGAATCACCACCAAGCCGGGTTACCATTTGTGTCCATTGTAGAACCTCGCCAGCATGGCGTACATGAGTCATGATTTGGTCCATTTTCAAAACACGCTCTACATTAGCCCCGGAATTGGGGGTTTTGTAGAACGAGACATTGTTCACTTTATTTTCAATAATTTGATGCATAACACTTGTAAGTTCTCTCAAAAGAAAAAATGTATTTATTCTATCTAACATCGTATACATATAGTTACCCATTGCTCTACATCTAAATAACAAAAATGTCACTCGGGCTCTTGTGGTTTATTATGCCAGAAAGCCAACACATCCGACACCACAGCCTCCCTGTATTTGTTATCCTCCACCAGGGTGTGTCGGATTTCTTTGAGTTTCTGGTGTATGTGAATTGCCTCCTTTAGCTCGTGTAGGAATGCTTCGGTTACCCCGTAAACTCTGGGGATAGACGGCACAAGGCCCATAGCCTCCAGGGCTCTGACCAGCGATGGTATAAACCGGCGGGACCAATGTCTTTTCACCAGCGCATCAAAATTGTTGAAGAAGTAGTATCTTGGGGGATCGTATAGGCAGGGGTGCCTTCGCTGGCTGGGGTGATTAATCTCACAACCGATGCATTTTTCTCATATATATTCTCCAATCACCACGTCTAAAAGCGCGGCTACTGAGGCCTTGATTGTGTCAACAAAAATAGTACTGACCACCCCATCAAACACGTCCTCAGGTTGTGTACAGGTAGGGGGTGTCGAGGGTCTTGCCAGGGGGGAGTAGAATGGAGGGCTGCGAGGCATACAATCCTTAGTGTCGGGAGCCCAGGCCGTTTCGGAGTTCGGGTATGCGTTAGGAATATCCATGGTCAATGCGTAGGTTAAGAACTGTAGGTTTTAAGAACCAGCCTTTTTATTCTTGAACCAACCCTCGGGGTATGTGGGCGGGGTTAACAACACAGCTTACCTCGCTTTCTTTGGGGGCTGCCTCTCCTGACGTTGTATCTTCTTGGGGTTGCTTTGAGTCGTAATCCTCAGGATTCGTAGATATTATGCACTTCTTTATCCGTACAATGCTCTGGCGCTTTTGGCTCTGTACAAACAGAGAGTCCAACAGCTCCAACATTTGCAATTCCATTAAAGGCCAGCTTTTAAGGGGTATAAGCATTCGAAGCCGGAAATCCCCGTCCGAACCGCCAGCCCTGATATTTTGGTTTCGGATTTCCGCGGTGCTGACGTAAAATTCCACGCACCCGCAAGGCCGTCCATTTATACGTTGTAATTTAACTCTGTGAAATACTCTTCCTGAGGTGTCCGGGGTACCTTCCCAACGGGTCTCGTAGCCTGTGAACAAGCTGTAACCCTTGGTGATACGGCTCAGTTCGGGACACAAAACCTGTCGAAAAACCGTCCAGTCTTCAACATCATAAGTCACGCCTAATTTCTGGTCGGTATATTCTTCTCCTTCGGCTAACGTATAGAGTTTCACGCTACAGGCCAAGTAATCAAACAGATGCCCCCAATGCTGTCCGTTAGACATCAACACTTCATCTTTCAGCGCCGTTGCGGGCGGTATCTGTACACGTTTAAAAACCGCTTTTTTGGTGCATCGTATATTGCGGCTGTATACTTTGCCCTTTCTCGATGTTTCAGACGCGGTCCTGCCTCCGAGGCTACAGTCATCACAGCTTTGCCACTGATCGCAAAATCCATGTTTAAAAAATAGGGTTTACGGTTCTGGGTTTCGCAAGCCTTGTTCTGGACATTTATAATGCTGAGGCCCCAGCGCTATCTATAGCCCCAGACATTCCTGCTTCATAGATAACAACCATAAGGGAGATAAAACTGGGGGGGGGGGGCATGGGCCCCAAAAGTTCAAACACCCTCTAACACATGACCACACGAACAGGGGGGGCGGGGCGGGGGCACATATTCAGTACATGTCATCAGGTCATAAGGTCAGCAATCAATCAATTTTGACACATGCCTTATCCTATTACTCTCTTTGGTTAGAGCTGCCCTGCCCTATAAAAAACACTCACAAAATTTGAGTTTGCTATTCACAAGAAGTATTGCCTGATGTGAACCATGCCTCGAACAAAAGAGATCTCAGAAGACCTAAGATTAAGAATTGTTGACTTGCGTAAAGCTAGAAAGGGTTACAAAAGTATCTCTAAAAGCCTTGATGTTCATCAGTCCACGGTAAGACAAATTCCACATCCTGTGGTAACTCAACAAAACACAAGAGGTAATAACTCCTTATAACAATAACTGTTTCACTCTTCCGTATGTCTATGTCTGAATGTTTGCTTTGGAAATCCATCTAAGTCATTCATTACAGTTTGTCATGATGGTGCTTATCTGTGGGTTCCCATTGGCTCTGGCTGAACACAGAATAAAGTTGCATCGCAAATGGCACCCTATTCCGTACTTAGTGCACTACTTTTGAGCAGATACCAATGGGCCCCGGTCAAACATAGTGCACTATATAGGGAATAGGTTACCATTTGGGACACAAGCTGAGCTGACTGTGCAGGTGGCTGATGGCTCATTGCCAGAGAGTGACTGGAGACTCTTTTTCTCCGGCAGGGTCACGGGGGCCTGGGCCATTCCCATGACCTTCCCCTGGAGCACAACTGCAATGGCCACTCACAAAGGGGCAAGTCCATCTCCACCATGCAGCTGGTGAGTCTGTTTGTCTCTATCTGGTACCCATACTCTACTCCAAATGTGCAATTGGCAGCTCTTAAAAGAAATGATGTTCAGTGACTGCATCAATGGAGGGCAGAATTATATGGTAACCCTATTTCACTTCCTCAAATGAAAGCAGAAATAGATAACTCAATTAAAGGTGCATCCTCACACAAATGTCTCTTTTTGGATTTGTTTGGAATTGTGAAAGGAAAACTGTGTTTAAAAAAAAGAAGCTTTTGAGGTTTGTGCTTTGAAGATGGCAGACTGCAGTGGTATATCTGTGTTCCTCTTCATGATACAATTAGAGCTTATAAAAAAAATATATATATACACACTCACCTGGTTAAACACAATTGTTGTTACAAAATGTGTCATATTTACCAGCCCTCATTGTCACAGACAAGACAAACCTGGAGGAGGTTTGGAGTGGGAGTAGCAGTCTTGATCTGACAATGTGCTGTCCTCACTCTGCGGGGGTGCGAGGCTAATATAAAAGCACAGGAATTCAAAAGAGGTAGGCCTACAGGATTCACAATTATTTTAGCAATACTTTGGAACAGTTTGAGCTTTGATGTAGACATCTACAGAGTGTTGCATTGCAGGGAAAGTGAAGAGTGGTGTGGGTGGGAGTAAATGTGAAACAGACTATTGTGCAGGAGACCTTGATGCTGCTGCTGAATCATTCAGGCCTTATGCAGATAGTGTGGGAGGAGATAGAGAAACTGAACGGTTTTGGTGAACTTCCTCTCGACTGTTTTTAATATAGGCAGGGGGAACTGTGGTCACTGATTTGCTGATTTTGGTATGGATGGGAGTAATTACGTGTAATTGTAATGATGTGTATTGAAAGGAAACACCCTATCAGTTGTCGCTCCCCCACAGGGAACTGTGGAGGACTTAGAATGCACAGAAATCCCATTAGAGGAGCCTGAACCAAGAACCCTTACACATCAGACAAGTAAGTTAGATATATCCTCATCCTCCTTTTTCATTCATCTTCACTCATTGTCCCACAGTTCTCTCCCTGTTTAATTTGATCCTGTTCTGTTTAGTTCTGTCCATTGTGCTGTGTGTAATTACTGGACTAGGAAGCGTAGAGGATGAGCCGCCACACAAACAGGCTTTTTTTTGTGTTCCCAGGACAGGGTTTTCCTTTCCTGGCTGTGATGGTTATCGTGGGAGACAGCCTCCTCCTCATCCGCCGTGACGGGCATGGCGACCACCGTAGCCATCCTCTACCACAAAATCCCTCGTGAAATTGGTGAGAGGTCACAAGACACAGAGCAACGGCTCAAAGGTCAAAGGTTGTTGGTACGGGGTGGCAGTGTTGTTGTTCTTATCTGGGTCCCTTTGTCAAACCAAACCAGACATGACTTGAGTCATTTGTGTCCCAGTTGCGAAGAACTGAAAATGCTGGTCCCAAATGACCTTAAATAGCATCTTCTTCTTCTTTCTCTATCCCAGGTGACTTTGCTGTGTTGCTCAGCTCAGGTCTCTCTGTGAGGAGTGCAGTGATGATGAACTTACTCAGTGCTCTGACGGCCTTCGTCAGCCTCTTCGTCTCCTCAGAACCAGAGGTCCAGCAGTGGATCTTTACGGTTACCACAGGGATCTTCCTCTATCTGCCACTGGTAGAGATGGTGAGACTGGGCTACTGCTGTTCTTAGTAAAAACACAGTGATAGGTAGGGGCTGGAGTTTGACCAGACCGTGTGTCCCCCTGATCACAGCTCACAGTCAAGAACATTTTCTGGCCCTATTGGTAGGTAATATATTGTTACAATTCACAGGTGACTTGGGATAGAGAGATGTGCCCACTACTCGAACTCCCAAACCCTAATTTATCTCTCTTCCTCCTCTTTCATCTCTCTTTCATGTGAAGACCAACAGGCCCTGTCTCATGTTCCTTCTGCAGAACCTTGGCCTATGTTATCTGCCATACAATATGTGTAATTGATGGCAATGTTGATGGTACTTTCTGGTCTTGCTTTTTATCATTATCTTGTTGATTACTATATTATTTACTGCTACTTGTCATAATTGTGTAAGTATTACACTAGATGAAGGCATCGAACTGCCTATTTGAAACGCCACAAGGCATTTTATGCAAGTGATAGCGATATTAAAGTAAGGTGAATAATAGCAGTGACAATCAAATGTCATTTTTGATCCAGTGGTTAGGCACGTGTGTTAGAGCTGGATGGATCCACGTTTGTTTAAATCAGATGCCTGCATGTGAGCTTCAGGACATGCACACATTTTCTATGTGATGATTTATTTTGTTTGACGTACTGTGTATCATAGGGCACATAGCTAGCTTACAGTATGTCTGGCACACCTACAGTCAGGTCCATAAGTGTCATCCTTGATTTTTTTTATTTAAATGAGCAGAAAATACTGTATAATATAAATTATAAAAATACTGAGATATGGTATTAAAAAATAAAGGAAATTATGTTATTTTATACTAATACAATTGCTCCGAGAAAGGGAGTTTGTTTAACAAGTAATTTAAAAAAAAAAGTTAAAAAAAAGGAAAACATAAAATATTGGCACCCCTGTTTTCAGCACTCGTTTTGTGAGATTGGAGAACACGTTGAGAGGGATCTTAGACCATTCCTCCATACAGAATCTTCCCAGATCCTTGATATCCTTCATCTGCTCTTGTGGACTGCCCTCTTCAATTAAAACCACAAACCACATGTTTTCAATGGGGTTCAAGTCTGGAGTCTGAGACTCTTATGGACTGCCCTCTTCAATTCAAACCACAGGATTTAAATTGGGTCCAGAGACTGAGATGGCCATTGTAAAATGTTGATTTTATGTCAATTAGCCATTTCTTTATGGATTTGTATTACTGCTTGGGGTTATTGTCTTGCTGGAAGATCCACTTGCGGCCAAGTATCAGCCTCCTGGCAGAAGCAAACCAGGTTTTGGGCTAAAATGTCCTGGTACTTGGTAAAGTTCATGATGCCGTTGACCTTAACAGGGGCCCCAGGACCAGTGGAAGCAAAATAACCCCATAACATCAAAGATGCACCACCATATTTTAACATAGGTATGGGGTACTTTCTGCATATGCTTCCACTGGTGTGTGTGGCCAAAGAGCTCTATTTTTAGACAAAACCTTTATAACAGGTACATTGTATGTATGTATGTATGTATGTACAGGTAACTTGCCAATATAATGGAAACACAAGTAAATGAGCGATACAAAGTATATTAAAAGCAGGTGCTTCCACACAGGTGCGGTTCCTGAGTTGATGAAGCAATTAACAACACATCACGCTTAGGGTCATGTATAAAAATGCTGGGCAGGCCATTAGTTTGGCTACCAAGTCTATGCCGCCATGGGATGACAATTCCCCCATCCACAGTGCATTAGTGGTCACTGAATGGTTTGATGAGCATTAAAACGATGTAAGCCATATGCCATGGCCATCTCAGTCACCAGATTTCAACTCAATTGAACAATTAGGGGAGATTCTGGAGTGGCACCTGAGACAGCGTTTTCCAACACCATCAACAAAACACCAAATGATGGAATCCCTCCAATAGAGTTTGAAAGGCACTCTCATGGTCCATTGAATCTGTTCTGGCTTGTGGTGGCCCAAGGCCCTATTAAGATGCTTTATGTTGGTGTTTCCTTTATTTTAGCAGGTAGTGCAATCGGAAAGAATTCAGACCCCTTGACTTTTTCGTTTCCCCCCCCCCCTAATCAATCTACACAAAATACCCCATAATGACAAAGCAAAAACTGATTTTTAGAAATGTTTGCTAATTTATTTAATTTTGGGGGGAAAATATCACATTTACGTAAGTATTCAGACCCTTTACTCAGCACTTCGTTAAAGCACCTTCGGCAGTGATTACAGTCCTGAGTCTTCTTGGGTATGACGCTACAAGCTTGGCACACCTGTATTTGGGGAGTTTCTCCCATTCTTCATTGCAGATCCTCTCAAGCTCTGCCAGGTGGGATGGGGAGCGTTGCTGCACAACTATTTTAAGGTCTCTCCAGAGATGTTAGATCGGGTTCAAGTCCGGGATCTGGCTGGGCCACTCAAGGACATTCAGAGACTTGTCCCGAAGCCACTCCTGCATTGTCTTGGCTATGTGTTTAGGGTCATTGTCCTGTTGGAAGGTGAACCTTCGCCCCATTCTGAGGTCCTGAGCAACCTGTTGCAGGTTTTCATCAAGGACCTCTCTGTACTGCTCTGTTCATATTTGGTCTGGGCTGATAAATCCACACTCAACAAGCTGGAGACTCCATAGGGATCCTGGCCACATTGTGCTGTACTGCGCTCCCTCTTTCTAAGGCCAGAGTGGGTCTAGAGAAGGAGGTGGAGGAAGAGGTATAAGAGGGACAAAGAAAGAATTATAGAAACCTACTGTATACAAAATAGTCACTTATACTATATTAATGAGAAAATTGATGCTTTTGTGATCTTGAATCTACTGTACTGTATGATGCCACAACTATGATTACATTTTATACAAGATCAAGTTTATATACAATTCTGATGAGATGGTCTCCGGAATTCTTAGTTCTACATCATCCATTTTTGGATTTATAAATTATTCATATATACCCATTGATTCTTGAAGAATAATGTCTTATAAATGCCTCATGAGCTTAGTTAAACTCCATCAGAACCCAAAATAAAAACTTGTTTTACTCCAATGTCTGTAAACACTATTAATGTAAACAAACACTGCATAGATTCACAGCATGGTTAAACTATAATCATGGATGGTCAGTCCTTGCATCCATGTCCTTTCATCCAAGGACATTTCTAAGTGACCCCAAACGTTTGTACGGTAGTGTATGTCTATGAATCCCTCAGCTTTTTACCAAAACACAGGCTGGGTGACAGCTTTGTTGTTGTTTCAATTAAGGCTTCTAGCTTTAAAGAGCGACTACTTTAAAAAGCAACAAATCCCTTTGAAAATGGCCTATGTGTCATCGATATGAGTCAGTAACAGATATTCTAGTGCCAAAATTGACTACAAAGTGTAAATAGGATAATTATAGTCATAAAGTTTAACTTTAACTTGAACTGATTATCGTTAAACCGTCTTTGGTGTGCTTATCAATGCACAAGGACTTTTTTCCCACTCAATATTATTTTGATTATTAAGTCATACAAAAGTGTTATATTGAGTGAAGTTTAAAATGCATTATGTCATTACTAAATGTGTAATGTGAAATATTCCCAGCTAGCACAGTGGATCTGGGCCGATTCCGGCTGAGAGTTGGGGCACTCTGCGGTGTCAAACTTGTCTGACGTCATGTGGCTCGAGTCTAGGCCGCCTTCGGCAGTATTACCTATGGCTAGGATGCAGGGGATTGAGCTCAGGCCGATTCCGGTGTGAGTTATCTGGGCCAAATGTATTTCTTGTGGATTGGGATGATTATGGTGAGAGTTATCTGGCCCAAATGTATTACTATGGGCTCAGGCTGATTGGGGCTACTCTCTGGCAGATGATTACACGGGCTGCTTTATATAATTAACATATCATTATTTATTTTTCCATATTTTCTAATTGTTTCTATGATCAAAAAATACAATTAACATTTAAATGAAATTCTGCGTAGTATTTGAGTATTTTCATACTTTGTGCAATGTAATTGATAAGCATTAAAAACTTTGTGGCTGGAGCCTCCCGAGTGGCACAGCGGTCTAACATGCTGACCAGACTGGACACGTTGCGTGCGCGAGCACCCACATTGCTCACTTGCGCCAACGAGCGTCTGTGATGCGAAGGGCTAAAATAGAAGTCATTCCTATTTCTGATGCATATCGCGCTGCAAGTCCTGCCTCTCCCATCGGTTTATAGAAGCAGGTACCCACATGCCATCTCCTCAATGGTTATACCCACGTGGATGATTGAAAGATGAAATGTTTTGCTGGTTGTCGTGGTAATAGTATGAAAGTGTAGATGCCAATCACCATATAAGTTCAAAGATGAAAAAGCCTGGAAGGAGGAGAGATGACTAGAAACGATTCGGTTGGCCGTTTTATGTGTGGATTAATTGTCGGAGTAGAAGACCTAGTGCATTTCAGGTAAAATAACAACTCAACGCTTATATTCCAGGACAAATTATTTAGCAACAGCAAGCTAGATAAATAGGACAAATTAGCTAGTAAGTGCAAGCTAACTAGCTAAATTGCCATACATGTTTAATGCTTAGCGACTTGTCCTGAAATTAATGTAATTGGTTCAGAGTTTGTTTTGATAATTTAACCTGCGTGTCATGATCACGTTTGGTGTAGTGGGACAAAATACATTTATGCACGATGTCGCACAATGGCATATGCGCGCAGCCGGTTTGGGTTCCGAGTAAGACACTGCGTCGCAGTGCAAACTGTGCTGCTACAGATGCTGGTTCGAGACCCGTGCCAGCCGTGACCGGGAGACCCATGAGGTGATGCACAATTGGCCTAGCGTTGTCCGATTTAGGGGAGGGTTTAGCCGGCCGGGATGTCCCATCGCACTGTAGCAACTCCTGTGGCGGGCCAAGTGCATGCACACTGACACGGTCACCAGGTGTATGGCCTTTCCTCCGACACAAAACGGTTTTTTTGTGGATGGGTACAATTTGTATGTATAAAATAGTAATATAATAGTAAAATGACTAAATCAGGTAATTTTGTATACATTTATTTAAATTTGCATGGGGCCACTTCTGGGGGGATTCTGGTAAGATGCCGGCAAAGCTGAATTCCAGGTAGAAGGAAACGGCCCGATGTACTTGGGCCGATTCTGGGCAGTCATTCATTTTGATTCCGGGCCGAATCCGACACCTGATTCCGGGCTGATTCAATCAGTTCTGGCCCCCCGGAAGAGGAGCGCTTCTGGGCCGATTCCTCATTGCTAGCTGGGTTAACATTTAAAAAATGTACACAAAAGAACATTTTGATTAATACATTATTTAATCAATCTTTGCAAGAGGGAGGGAATCTGACATAATTGGTCCTCAACTTGCGGCTCAGTAATTTCATTCAGGGTAAGTGGAGTTAGCCGTGAGTTAGCCTGCCACGGAGCAGGTTAGTTCTGAAGGATTCGTTGCCATAGAAATGTACCTGGCTAAAGGGTGAGACACTTTCGTATGGCTGGTTAACCCGAGTTCAACTCAACTGACCAAAGTTACCTCGCTATCACCTCAAACCTGCTTCGTAGGATACCCCTCTGGTTTATGTTGAGTACTCGAAACAGTAAAGTAACATCATTTCACAAAAGCCTGGTCCACAAGCTGGAGATCATCTGCCAGTAACTTTACAAGTCTGAAAATATGTTTATTCATAATAACCACAGCATAACCTCAGATCTGCAAATAGAGAGTGCTGAGATGGTTTGGCTTAGCGTTGGTGTCAAAGCTGGGAATATTCTAGTCATTCTACAACAATGTCTGTGCACATGCGAGTATGTCTGTGTGTCTATGTGCGCATGTCTTGTTCTTAAAGATACTCGTTGACATGCTTGTGTGTTTGTGTTTTGAAAGGCATCTGCTGCCAGGATAGAGAAAGGAAGGGCTTTTTATCTGGGCTGTGAATGTGAGTGCACTTCTGTATCTGCAGCCATCCTCACTCGCTCGGCAAAGAGTCCCCAAAGCAGAGCATAGGTCAGGGGTCAGGAGGACACAGTGAGCATAGACACGAGGGGAAAAGCTAAGACAGACATACAATGGGATATGCAAGAGATGTACTCAGATGTTTTCCTGTTGGATTTTAAACCGGGTTGCTGCTCTGACGCAATACATGTACAGTAAATGTGCCAACCGTACATGCCAACTGCCTTGTAGATGTTGACGTTAGCATCTTGTGTGTGAGGTTAGAGTCAGGTTTTGATGTGTCAAGAGTTATAGTATTGAATCAAGAGAGAGGCTAGACTGAGGGCTTGTAGGCCTGTTGTAAAGGCAGGTCCTCACCAGACATCACCGACAACAACGTCCCCTATGGGCACAAACCCCTAGTCGCTGGACCAGGCGGGACTGGCAAAAAGTGCTCGATGGTCGGATTCGCATTCATCGACGAAGGAATGTGTGTTACACCGAGGCCTGTACTCTGGAGCAGGATCGATTTGAAGGTGGAGGATCCGTCATGGTCTCGTCATTGCAGGCGATCTCAATGCTGTGCATTACAGGGAAGACATCCTCCTCCTTTATGTGGTACCCTTCCTGCAGGCTCATCCTGACATGACCCTCCAGCATGACAATGCCACCAGCCAAACTGCTCGTTCTGTGCATGATTTCCTGCAAGACAGGAATGTCAGTGTTTTGCCATGGCCAGCGAAGAGCCCGGATCTCAATCCCATTGAGCACGCCTGGGACCTGTTGGATCGGAGGGTGAGGGCTAGGGCCATTCCCCTCAGAAATGTCTGGGAACTTGCAGGTGCCTTGGTGGAAGAGTGGTTTAACAACTCACAGCAAAAACGGGCAAATCTGGTGCAGTCCATGAGGAGATGCACTGCAGTACTTAATGCAGCTGATGGACACACCAGATACTGAATGTTACTATTGATTTTGACCCCCCCCCCTTTGTTCAGGGACACACTATTCCATTTATGTTGGTCACATGTCTGTGGAACTTGTTCAGTTTATGTCTCAGTTGTTGAATCTTGATATGTCCGTACAAGTATTTAAACATGTTAAGTTTGCTGAAAAAAACGCAGTTGACAGTGAGAGGACGTTTCTTTTCTTGTCGAATTTAGCTTCTTACCAAAAAGCAATTTCTCATGCAAAGAATTTTGCTCGGAATGTCTGGGAGTTGTCTGAGTGGGGAGGGCAAAGCAGAAAATGTGCTCTTATTGACAGAGGTTTGGAACTCTTTCTTATTGGTCAATTAAAGGCCCAGTACAGTCAAAATTCAGTTTGTCCTGTGTTTTATACTGAACGAAAATTTAAACACAACATGCAACAATTTCAAGGATTTGACTGAGTTACAATTCATATGAGGAAATCAGTCAATTTAAATCAATTCATTAAGCCCTAATATATGGATTTCACGACTGGGCAGGGGCATAGCGATATGTGGACCTGGGAGGGCGTTAGGCCCACCCATTTGGGAGCCAGGCCCAGCCAACCAGAATCAGTTTTTCCCCACAAAAGGGCTTTATTACAGACATCAGTACTCCTCAGTTTCATCAGCTGTCCAGTTGGCTGTTCTCAGACAATCCGGAAGGTGAAAAAGCTGGATATGGAGGTCCTGGGCTAGCGTGGTTACCGGTTGTGAGGCTGGATGGATGTACTGCCAGATTATATAAAACAACATTACATTGTCTGGCAACATCTCTGGTGGGCATTCCTGCAGTCAGGATGCAAATTGCACACTCCCTGAAAACTTGAGTTATCTGTGGCATGGTGTTGTGTGACAAAACTTCACATTTTAGAGTGGCCTTTAATGATCACCAGCACAAGGTGCACCTGTGTAATGATCATGCTGTTCAATCAGCTTCTTGATATGCCACACCTGTCAGGTGAATTGATTATCTTGGCAAAGGAGAGATGTAAACAAATTTGCGCCCCAAAGATTTTAGAAATAAGCTTTTTGTGTGTATGGAACATTTCTGGGATCTTTAATTTCAGCTCATTAAACATGGGACCAACACTTTACTTTTTTTTCATGTAACATTTCTTTAACTAGTCAAGTCAATGACGGGCCTACCAAAACGCAAAAAGCCTCCTACCGGGACGGGGGCTGGGATTAAAAATCGAAATAAATAAAATACAAATATAGGACAAAACACACATCACGACAAGAGACAACTCAACTCTACATAAAGAGAGACCTAAAGACAACATAGCATGGCAGCAACACAACATGACAACAACTTGGTGACAGCAGCACAACATGGCAGCAGCACAAACATTGTTGGGCACAGACAACAGCACAAAGGGCAAGAAGGTAGAGATATAATACATCACGCAAATCAGCCTCAACTGATTATTTGTGAGGATAATATCGAGGAGAGTAGCCTTTTTCTGTGTGTTTGGGAGTCATACCTTGTGGAATTGGTAATCATTTGAGAAAGATTTAGGGAGTCCCATTGCTTTAGGACTTGGTCAGGTGGTTTAAGCATGTCCCAGTTTAGGTCACCTAGCATGGCAAATTCAGACTTAGTGTAAGGGGCCATGAGAGAGTTTAGGGCAGGTAGGATACAGGCCGGTGTTGATGGAGGACAATAAGACCCAGCAACAGTCAACGAAGAGCTATTTGAAAGTGTAATGCTTAAAACCAGCAAATCAAATTGTTTGGGGATAGACTTGGTTGCCACTCCCTCACCTTTGGAAGATCTGTCTTGCTGAAAAGGGTTATAACAATAAAGGTTAACATCAGTTTTCAGAACACTTTCTTAACCACGTCTTAGTAATGACCAACACATCTGTATTGGAGCCGTTTGATCCATTTTCGGTAATACGTTTATAGTGTTAACGTGCAGAAAACCCAGGCTTTTACGAGAGCAGAAATCAGTGAAACAGATATCAGAGTACAAGTTAGAATTGGGGCTAGCAACTGTAGATGGGCCAGTGTGTACACGCACATTTCCAGTAATCATGAACAGTAATACTGTGTGAATTTACTAGGATAGGATAAAGTAATCCTTCTCACCCCCCTTAAAAGATGTAGATGCACTATTGTAAAGTGGCTGTTCCACTGGATGTCTTAAGGTGAACACACCAATTTGTAAGTCGCTCTGGATAAGAGCGTCTGCTAAATGACTTAAATGTAAATGTAAATGTAATACAATAAAGGCACGGCAGAGGACAGGGGGAGCTCTGCAGTGTTGTATATTTTTGTTCAGTATATAATTCCTCTTTTATATTGTTTTTTCAGTGTCCATGTATCTCATTGGCATCGGCTAATTCGATCTTTACATCATAGAGAAGAACAGTTACTTAGGGACGATAGAGTCTACATTGTATTGTGGGGGAAGGAGTATTGTCTAAATTTACGATAAGCCGGACTTGAGCATCACTATATGTAGCTTAGTGTGCTTATCAGTTTTTTCCACATCTGCCTCTCCTCAGGGCACTGGGCTCTGTTTCAACTGGAAATGTCTGCTGCAGCTTGCTTAGGGATTCATCAGCGCTTGTGAACTCCATTCTCTGTGTTCCCTTCCATACCCACGATACTGCCGGGAATCGGAGTTGAGACTTGATTCCTTTTTCCTCCAGTGACTGTCTGATCGGAATTAATTGCTGGTGTTTTTTCCTCAGTCTGGCAGACAGGTCCTGATCAAATCTAATGACTGGTCCTGGCACTGGCCCTTGATCACCTTTCCCCCCTGTGCCCTCAGAATGTTGACTTTGTTCCACAGTTCAAAGATGACCATGCAAGGGCATCGCTCCAGATCCTCTGGCGACCCATCTATGCCAAGCTCCTCTGATATCAGCTTGATCACGTGGCTGGAAAGGTCCCCTTTTTCCTCGTCATCCGGTGAGGACAACATTCTCATATTATCTTGTCTCTCCCTATTTTCTAGCTAATCCGGTTCATCTTGTTAAGTTTGCACCTGTTTCCAGAAGGACAATTCTGTTGTCTTGTTCTTCCACACACCTGCCCTGTATATGGATATCTGACATGATAGACTCTACTTTCCTTTTGGGCAAATCTACTCTTTTTAAAAATTTTATATTTGTATTTATAAAAATATATATATATATATTATACCCCTTTGTCTCCCCAATTTTGTGGTATCCTATTGATAGTTACAGTCTTGTCCCATCACTGCAACTCCCATACGGATTCGGGAGAGAAGGTCGTGAGCCGTGCGTCCTCCAAAATACAACCCAGCCAAGCCACACTGCTTCTTGACACAATGACCTCTTAACACGGAAGCCAACAGCAATAATGTGTCGGAGGAAACACCGTACACCTGGCGACCGTGTCAGCATGCACTGCGACCAGCCCGCTACAGGAGTCACTAGTGGGCGATGAGACAAAAACATCCCTGCCGGCCAAACCCTCCCCTAACCCGGCCAATTGTGCGCCGCCCCAAGGGTCTCCCGGTTGCGGGAGATTGTAACATTTTGTTTGTTGTGGTGAGCATTGAGAGAATTTTAGCTATGTATTCCTGGATGTCCTTTGGCTGTTTGTTGCTCTCATTTACATCTGGAAGTTTTCTTTGTCTTTTCCTCTTAGGGAACCCATGGAGTGTTGGGTTCTAGTCTCAGCATTGCTTTTACTCACAGATTGGTTCGCTGTTGTGTATAACCGACCGCTCACTCTCTCCTGGTTACTTGTGGATATAATGATCTATCGATTGTTAAAGACTTAATTTAAACTATGTTGTCTGGCTGGTACATATGATCAGTTTTGACAGTACAAAACAGAGCTACTATCTCCCTATGTTTCCCATCGGTATGCGCTTGCACCTGTCATGTGTAGCTTTCTCATGTTGTTTTTAGATGTTTTAGATGTATCACATTAACTTCAAATAAGATCACATGAGAGCATTTGAAATTCATATGTTTTTCTGTAAAGGTTAAACGTTTTTACGGATGGATATTTACCCATGTTCATTTGATCCTTTTCGAAGCTGTTGTTTATATACACTATATGACCAAAAGTATTTAGACACCTGCTTGTCGAGCATCTCATTCCAAAATCATGGGCATTAGTATGGAGTTGGGCCCCCCCATTGCTGCTATAACAGCCTCCACTCTTCTACGAAGGCTTTCCACTACATGTTGGAACATTGCTGAGGGGACTTGCTTCCATTCAGCTACAAGAACATTAGTGTGGTTGTGCACTGATGTTGGACAATTAGGCCTGGCTCGCTGTCGGTGTTCCAATTCATCCCAAAGGTGTTCGATTGAGTTGAGGTCTTGGCTCTGTGCAGGCCAGTCAAGTTCGTCCACACCGATCTCGACAAACCATTTCTGTATGGACCTTGCGTTGTGCAAGGGGACATTGCCATGCTGAAACGGGAAAGGGCCTTCCCCAAACTGTTGCCACTAATTAGGAATAACAGAATTGTCTAGAATGTCATTGTATGCTGTCGCGTTAAGATTTCCTTCAGTATGGCCCATTCTACTGCCAATGTTTTTCTATAGAGATTGCATTGCCGTGTACTCTATTTTATACACCTGTCAGGAACTGGTTTGGCTGAAATAGCCAAATCCACTAATTTGAAGGGGTGTCCACATTAGAGGTCCGCCGATTAATCGGAATGGCCGATTAATTAGGGCCGATTTCAAGTTTTCATAACAATCGGAAATCGTTTTTTTTGGACACCGATTTGGCAGATTTGTTTAAAGAAAAATTATACACCTTTATTTAACTAGGCAAGTCAGTTAAGAACACATTCTTATTTTCAATGACGTCCTAGGAACAGTGGATTAACTGCCTGTTCAGGGGCAGAACTACAGATTTTTACCTTGTCAGCTCCGGGATTCAATCTTGCAACCTTACAGTTAACGAGTCCAACGCTCTAACCACCTGCCTCTCATTGCACTCCACGAGGAGCCTGCCTGTTACGCGAATGCAGTAAGAAGCCAAGGTAAGTTGCTAGCTAGCATTAAACTTATCTTATAAAAAACAATCAATCATAATCACTAGTTAACTACACATGGTTGATGACATTACTAGTTTATCTAGCGTGTCCTGCGTTGCATATAATCAATACAACACAGGGGGATGATTTAACAAAAGCGCATTTGCGTAAAAAGCACAATCGTTGCAGGACTGTACCTAATCATAAACACCTATGCCTTTCTTTTAAAATCAATACACAGAAGTATATATTTTTAAACCTGCATATTTAGCTAAAAGAAATCCAGGTTAGCAGGCAATATATGAGGGTAAGGAAAAAAAGATGAAACACTGATTCGCATTCTGACTGAGTGACAGCAAACTTGTCTGCCCGCTGTTGAGGACACCAGTCACACACACACCCACCCCTTAGCGCAGGACTAGTAAAGGTCCAGTGCACTATTTTTCTTTAAAAAATACAACTTATTTTTATTAATCTTTTTTGCAATTCTGATTTTTCAGGGGGTGCTGCAGAACCCTCTGGACCCCAACTTCCCGCAGCCTACGCCTCTGCATACTGCTCCTAATCTGCACATTTTTTGCTCTATAACTGTGCAGTATTTTGCCAACATTTAGTCTACTTAAGCACATTAAAACACTTCTGTGTTTTCTGTTCACGAGCATCATCCGATCCAATCCGACTATCAACTGTCGATCTAAGGATACGATTACGAATACGAGTCTGGCCAGTCACACCCCTAATAAAGAGGGTATCGTTAGAAAGGTTAAGTTCTCCATAATTGTAAAATAATAACAGGGGAAGGGGCTTGGTGTGTGTATGGGTGTGGTAATACTGATGACTTGTTGCCACAGATGGTTTGCTTACAATAGCAGGTTAGGATAACTAACATAGTTGGTTAGGAAAATTCAAGTGACAGGTAAGGTGAATTAACATGGCAGGCTAGGAGCGCTAACGCAGCAGGTTAGGTGAATTAACATAGCAGGTTCGGATAAGGTTAAGGTTAGGAAAAGGGTTAGGGTTAGCTGGTCCCACCAGAGACGAAACCTCTCTCATCGTCACTCGACGCCTAGGTTTACCTCCACTGTACTCACATCCTACCATACCCTTGTCTGTACATTATGCCCTGAATCTATTCTACCACGCCCAGAATTCTGCTCCTTTTATTCTCTGTTCCCAACGCACTAGACAACCAGTTCTTATAGCCTTTTGCCATACCCTTATCCTACTCCTCCTCTGTTCATGTAGAGGTTAACCCAGGCCCTGTAGACCCCAGTACCACACCTATTCCCCAGGCGCTATCATTTGTTGACTTCTGTAACGGTAAAAGCCTCGGTTTCATGCATGTTAACATCAGAAGCTTCCTCCCTAAGTTTGTTTTATTCACTGCTTAAGCACACTCCGCCAACCCTGATGTTACGAATCCCTTTTGGCCCGACAGTCTAGGGGGGATGGTATTGAGACCCGTAACATAACTCATGCAAATTATAATAGTGACAAAGTAACGGTGAGAATGAAATAACCACGACAACTTAAATCTACCGTCAAACTCAGGGTTTATTAGTAAACACACGGTAATGGAGGGGCAGGAAAAGGGGCTGAACTGGACCCAAGGAAAGAAATAATAAGTATTCAAAAACACCCCTAAACTAGACTAGCCTATTTCAACAACAGCTAACTAACCAAAAAAAATACAGTGGGTGGTCCGCCCAGTTCTAACTAGTGTATTTAACAAAGTTCCCCTACGGGTAGTGTATGCCCATGGGCGACTTGTCTTGTTTCCCCCTTTTCCCACCAGCAAACAAACACAAACACCATAACCAAAAACAATACTCACAGGTGAGGACAAAGTGATATGGAGGTGCTCAAACAAAAGCGAGGTCAATACATAAAGAGAGCTTGAAACAGAGAGACCTACAGACATGGCATTTACAGAGCGATTGAGCTCTAGAGCAAACAACTGACAGGGTTTTTAAACCAAGGGAAAGGAACGGTGATTGGGTAGGAAACAGGAGGAGGTGTGTCTTCTGATTGATGATTGATTGGTGACTGATTGGGGAGTGATGATTTTCACCTGTGAGGGGAGAAAGATAGAAAAGAATACAGGATACATACACACACACCCACTGTAATACCTGTATCCGTAACACCTGATGTCCTAGTCGTGTCTGAATCCTGGCTTGGGAAGGCCACCAAAAATTCCCCAACTACAACATTTTCGCCAAGACAGAACTGCCAAAGGGTGAGTGGTCGCAATCTACTGCAGAGATAGTCTGCAGAGTTCTGTCATGCTATCCAGGTCTGTGCCCAAACAGTTCGAGCTTCTACTTTTAAAAATCCACCTTTCCAGAAATAAGTCTCTCACTGTTGCTGCTTGCTATAGACCTCCCCCCAGCCCCCAGTTGTGCCCTGGACTCTATATGCAAATTGATTTCCCCCCATTTACCTTCAGAGTTCGTACTGTTAATTGACCTAAACTGGGACATGCTTAACACCCCGGCCGTCCTACAATCTAAGCTAGATGCCCTCAATCTCACACAAATGATAAAGGAACCAACCAGGTACAACCCCAAATCCATAAACATGGGCACCCTCATATATATAATTCTGACCAACCTGCCCTCTAAATACACCTCTGCTGTCTTCAAGCAGGATCTCAGTGATCACTTCCTCATTACCTGCATCCGTAATGGTCCGCGGTCAAACGACCACCCCTCATCACTGTCAAACACTCCCTAAAACACTTCAGCGAGCAGGCCTTTCTAATAGACCTGGCCCAGGTATCCTGGAAGGATATTGATCACATCCTGTCAGTAGAAGATGCCTGGTTATCCTTTAAAAGTGCTTTCCTCAAAATCTTAAATAAGTATGCCCCATTCAAAAAATGTAGCCTTTGGTTCACTCCAGACTTGACTGCCCTTGACCAGCACAAATACATCCTGTCGCGTACTGCATTAGCATCGAATAGTCCTCGCGATATGCAACTTTTCAGGGAAGTTAGGAACCAATATACACAGTCAGTTAGGAAAGCAAAGGCTAGCTTTTTCAAACAGAAATCTGCATCCTGTAGCACAAATTCCAAAATGTTTTGGGACACTGTAAAGTCCATGGAGAATAAGAGCCCCTCTTCCCAGCTAACTACTGCACTGAGGCTAGGAAACACTGTCACCAACGATAAATCTACGATAATCGAGAATTTCAATACGCATTTTTCTACGGATGGCCATGACTTCCACCTGGCTACCCCTACCCCGGCCAACAGCTCTGCACCCCTCGCAGCAACTTGTCAAAGTTCCTCCCGCTTCTCCTTCACCCAGATCCAGTTAGCTGATGTTCTGAAAGAGTTGCAAAATCTGGACCCGTACAAATCAGCTGGACTAGACCATCTGGACCCCTGTTGCCACCCCTATTACTAGCCTGTTCAAACTCTTTCATATCGTCTGAGATCCATAAAGATTGGAAAGCTGCCGCGGTCATCCCGCCTCTTCTAAGGGGGAGACACTCTAGACCCAAACTGTTATAGACCTAAATCCATCCAGCCCTGCCTTTCTAAAGTATTTCTAAAGCCAAGTTAACAAACAGATCACCGACCATTTTGAATCCCACGTACCTTCTCCGCTATGCAATCTGGTTTCCAAGCTGGTCATGGGTGCACCTCTGCCACGCTCAAGGTCCTAAATGATATCATAACCGCCATTGATAAAAGACAGTACTGTGCAGCCGTCTTCATCGACCTGGCCAAGGCCTTCGACTCTGTCAATCACCGCATTCTTATCGGTAGACTCAACAGCCTTGGTTTCTCAAATGACTGCCTCGTATGGTTCACCAACTATTTCTCAGATAGAGTTCAGTGTGTCAAATCGGAGGGCTTGTTGTCCGGACCTCTGGCACTCTCTATGGGGGTGCCACAGGGTTCAATTCTCGGGCTGACTCTTCTCCGTATATATCAATGATGGCGCTCTTGCTGCTGGTGATTCTCTGATCCACCTCTACGCAGACGACACCATTCTGTATACTTCTGGCCCTTCTTTGGACACTGTGCTAACAAACCTCCAAACAAGCTTCAATGCCATACAACACCCCTTCTGTGGCCTCCAACTGCTCTTAAATGCAAGTAAAACTAAATGCATGATTTTCAACCCATCGCTGCCCGCACCTGCCCGCCCGACTAGCATCACTACTCCGGACGGTTCTGACTTAGAATATGTGGACAACTACAAATACCTAGGTGTCTGACTAGACTGTAAACTCTCTTTCCAGACTCACATAAAGCATCTCCAATCCAAATGTAATCTAGAATCTGCTTCCTATTTTGCAACAAAGTCTCCTCCACTCACGCTGCTAAATATACCCTCGTAAAACTGACTATCCTACCGATGCTTGACTACGGCGATGTCATTTACAAAATAACCTCCAACACCCTACTCAGCAAACTGGATGTAGTCTATCACAGTGCCATCGTTTTGTCTCCAAAGCCCCATATACTACCCACCACTGCGACTTGTATGCTCTCGTTGGCTGGCCCTTACTTCATATTCGTCACCAAACCCACTGGCTCTAGGTCATCTATAAGTCTTTGCTAGGTAAAGCCCCACCGTATCTCATCTCACTGGTCATCATATCAACATCCACCCATAGCACGTGCTTAGCAGGTATATTTTACTGGTCATCCCAAAAGCCAACTCCTACTTTGGCCACCTTTCCTTCCAGTTCTCTGCTGCCAATGACTGGAACGAATTGCAAAAATCACTGAAGCTGGAGACTTATATCTCCCTCACTAACTTTAAGCATCAGCTGTCAGAGCAGCTTACCGATCACTGCCCCTGTACACAGCCCATCTTTAAAAAGCCCACCCAACTACCTCATCCCCATATTGTTATATATTTTTGCTCTTTTGTACCCCAGTATCTCTACTTGCACATCTACTTCATCTGCATATCTATCACTCCAGTGTTAATGCTAAATTGTAATTATTTCGCCACTATGGCCTATTTATTGCCTTACCTCCCTAATCATACTACATTTACACACACTGTATATAGATTTATATTTTTATATTGTGTTATTGAATGTACGTTTGTTTATTCCATGTGTAACTCTGTGTTGTTGCTTTTGTCGCACTGCTTTGCTTTATCTTGGCCAGGTCACAGTTGTAAATGAGAACTTGTTCTCAACTGGCCTACCTGGTTAAATAAAGGTGAAAATATAAAATAAAAGCTACAATGCTGCAGTTGTCAACAACTGTTGTCCCCGACGCGCCCAGTAGATGGAGCTGTAGGCATACCTCATCTAGCCACGTAGAAACGTAAAGAAGCCATCTGTACAACTTGATATATCACCCAGCCCTACTTTATACCTGTTCAAACAACACACTCCAGGTGGCGGTATGCACCCTTTCAGTTTGTTAACCAACTCATAGAAGAAGAATATTGACTACAACAAAATGGAGATGGCCTCAATGGCACTGATGGTGCAATGAACCTTGTCCCCAAGCTATACTGAACAAAAATGTAAACGCAACATGCATTCATTTCTAAGATTTTACTGATAAATGAATTAGGCCCTAAACTATGGATTTTTTAATGACTGGAAATATGGATATGCATCTGCTGGTCACAGTGGCGTGGATCAGAAAACCAGTCCGTATCTGGTCAGTGTGACCACCATTTGCGTCATGCAGAGTGACACATCTCGCTCGCATAGCGTTGATCAGTCTGTTGATTGTGGTCTGTGGAATGTTGTCCAACTCCTCTTCAATGGCTGTGTGAAGTTGCTGGATATTGGTGGGAACTGGAACACGCTGTCGTACACGTCAATCCAAAGCATCCCAAACATGCTCAATGTGTGACATGTTTGGTGAGTATGCAGGCCATGGAAGAACTGGGACATTTTCAGCTTCCAGTAATTGTGTACAGATCCTTGCGACATGGGGCTGTGCATTAGCATGCTGAAACATGAGGGGATGGCGGCTGATGAATGACAAGACAATGGGCCTCAGGATCTTGGCATGGTATCTCTGTGCATTCAAATTGCCATCGATAGAATTAAATTGTGTTCATTGTCCGTAGCTTATGTCTGCCCATACCATAACCCCACAGTTATCATAGGGCCCTCTGTTCACAACGTTGGCATCAGCAAACCGCTCGCCGACACTACGCCATACACATCCCTTACGAAAAAAAAGATTGCAGTCAGAGTGCACTGCAGTATAACTGCAGTTAAAGTGCAGTATAGCTACAGTTCAACTGCAGTACACTGCAGTTATTCTGCAAATACTGCATCCAAAACCATTTTTTTATAGCAGGAATTTTGCAGTGTAACTGCAGTTAGATTGCAGTTATTCTGCAATTACTACTTCCAAAATACCACAGTCGACTGCAGTTACTGTCCTTTTACTGCAGTTTCAAAACTGCAATATTGTTTTGTAAGGGGTTGTGAGGCCGGTTGGACGTACTGACAAATTTTCTAAAACGACATTGGAGTCAGTTTATGGTAGATAATTTAATGTTAATTGCTCTATCTACCTATCTTGAGACATCTGTGGCATTGTGTTTGCGTGACAAAAACTGCACATATTAGAGTGGCCTTTCATTGTCCCCAGCACAAGGTGCATCTGTGTAATGATCATGCTGTTTAATCAACTTCTTGATATGCCACACCTGTTAGGAGGATGGATTATCTTGGCAATGAGAAATGCTCACTAACATGAAAACACATTTGTGCACAATATTTGAGAGAAATAAGCTTTTTGTGCATATGGAACATTTCTGGTATATTTTATTTCAGCTCATGAAACATGGGATCAATCCTTTACATGTTTCATTTACATTTTTGTTCAGTGTAATTATCCATTGGTGGAAGTGTCTGGTCAACGAGATGAATTAGGCTACAAACACACCTATCAACCCCTTTTGGTTTCAACCCCATCATAAAACTCCACCGTTGGATTCAACCCCATCATAAAACGAACTATTGTTATACTAAAAACTCCAGCAGCTATGATTAGTCATACTTACCGTAGCTCGAGACAACGCATAGGCTGTGCCTTTGCTGGATATGCGCGAGTGTACCTGCTTCCAGCAGCTATTATCAGTTGAGGGGAAAAACTGCCTGTGAGATAACGTGGGAGTGAGGGGCAGAGATTCGGTAAAGGAACTGAGCTTTTGAATGACATGCAGTCATATTTTATTTGTGCACCAAAGCGGAGGAAACAAATCCTTTAGGAAAAAGATTTTTGCGCAAACTGCTCCTCCTTCCCAAGCCTACCCGATTGTGGTCCGACTCAAACTTAAGACTGCAAAGCAGAGGCTGAGAAAAATAGGAGCGAGTCACTTCACTTCTGCGCCACCAAAGTCTCTTTCACACAACTATTTATATTCATTTGGACGTTACTTCGTATCAAACAAAAAAATCGGCTCTACATTTTGAAGAGATCGGGGAGCCACGCATGACCACCGACCCTTGAAAAATTGTATTTTCTATCTCAACGATAGACCGACGGTTGGATGTCAAATGGTCCATAATAACTTGCAAAATACGCACTCACTTTTGGACAGACACATGGATTCGCTCGAAAACCCTGGACTACAAGTATGCACAGTTGTTGTATTTTGTGATTTCTATGCCTATATCGCATGTGTATGCTAATAAATAGCAGCAAATACCAAATTTCCATTTCGCTCGTCTTGGCGACAAATGTAACGCCATAAAAGTAAACTCCAACCGGAAGTTGGTGGAGTCTGCGTTATGTCAGGTGGTATAACTTGCTAATAAGGATTAATGTTTTTCTGTGACGTGAAACAGCTAGGTTACAGTTGTTTCAGGCGTGTTACACAGTTATAACTGTAATTTGCACAAGTTGTATTTCGTTTTTTGCTGAAACCCATACTTTTTCAATAAGCATTATTCAAAGACAACCACCGACTGTTTGCTTACTGCTGTTGCACTAAGGTGGCATCTCATTGAATCTTAACAAGGAAACCGTCAGTGGTGGTATTTATATTTAATCATGTTTATTGAAAATGTATGTCTTTCAGCAAACAAAGAAAGGCACTGCGACTACAGAGGACAAATATAGTTACAAGGTGGCCGTTTTCATAATTGACATTTTTTTGGGCTATCGATGTAGTCGGAGCTAGATTCCACAAAGCCTGGTTTCGGCTCCATGTCGTTGGTGAAGTTCATCAGAAACTTCCTTCACCATGGAGTGCCGTTTTGTCCGCTACAGTAGCCTAGGGGTTGGTGTTGATCCACAGCTAAGCTGAGGTTTGTCTCCCAGCCATGCTTTGATTAAGTAAATATATGGTCTTGACGTGTGATTTTATTACATTACAGTACACGGTATAATAGCCTTGGTTTTGATCTACTGAAAGAGCAAATTGCTGGAAGTAGCCTACTGGAAGCTGCACTATTTCCACTTGCCTGTCTCTTTATGAATGTAGTGAATTCAATTCAGAATTGTCAAATGACTACTACTCTTATAAAAAAGGTAGCAAATATATGCACTATAAATGGCATTCAGCATTGCCTAACTTCGCTGCATATTGAGTGCCTACGCCAAAATGGGTATTTTCGAGTAAATAGACATACATACCCGGTTTCTAAGTAACCAAAAGAATAGCTATATTTTTATATTCATCCTTTACATGACCTGTGGGAATAAAAAAAAAAGCATATTTGTGATGGTTGGGTGTTTTTCAGTTGCTACTAGCAACATGAGCGCCTCATCCCTGTAATACAGCACTGTATATTCCCGATAAGTCCAATCAAATCAAATTGTATTTGTGAGATGTGCCGAATACAACAGTGAAATGCTTACTTACAAGCCCTTAACCAACAATGCAGTTTTAAGAAAAATAAGTGTTATGTAAAAAGAGATAAGTAAAAAATAAACATAACAAATAATTAAAGAGCAACGGTAAAATAACAGTAGCGAGGCTATAATACAGGGGGTACCGGTACAGAGTCATTGTGCAGGGGCACAGGTTAGTCGAGGTAAATGAGGTAATATGTAAACTACTGTTCAAACATTTGGGGTCACTTAGAAATGTCCTTGTTTTTGTAAGAAAAACAATTTTTTTGTCCATTAAAATAACATCAAATTGATCAGAAATACAGTGTAGACATTGTTAATGTTGTAAATGACTATTGTAGCTGGAAACAACATATTTTTTAAATGGAATATAGGCGTACAGAGGCCATCACTCCTGTGTTCCAATGGCACGTTGTGTTAGCTAATCCAAGTTTATAATTTTAAAAGGCTCATGATCATTAGAAAAACCCTTTGCAATTATGTTAGCACAGCTGAAAACTGTTGTTCTGATTAAAGAAGCAATAAAACTGGCCTTCTTTAGACTAGTTGAGTATCTGGAGCATCAGTATTTGTGGGTTCGATTACAGGCACAAAATGGCCAGAAACAAAGAACTTTCTTCTGAAACTTGTCAGTCTATTCTTGTTCTGAGAAATGAAAGGCTATTTCATGCGAGAAACTGAAGATCTCTTACAACGCTGTGTACTACTCCCTTCACAGAACAGCGCAAACTGGCTCTAACCAGAATAGAAAGAGGAGTGGGAGGCCCCGGTGCACACCTGGGCAATAGGACAAGTCCATTAGAGTGTCTAGTTTGAGAAACAGATGCCTCACAAGTCCTCAACTGGCTGCTTCATTAAATAGTACCCGCAAAACACCAGTCTCAACGTCACCAGAATCTTTGCTCATAGCACTCTATGAACAATGAATTCCCAATATGTCTTGTTTTTCAGGTTCTACTGTGTTACCTGCTGATAATGGTCCTTTCATTTTATTCTTCTGTTTTCTCCTTCTGCTAAAGTCACATGGAAAAGGAGCACGGAGAAAAGGCAGATTCAAAGGATCAGACGGCAGCACCTCTTCAGATACAACAACCAACAGCTTTGTGCGACAGGTAAGGGAAGCAGTAGCACATTGTGTTCAGCTTATCTAAAGGGAAGACACATTCCATTTACAAGGCGTTTACCACCTGGGTATCTTGGAGGTCTCTACTTTTCTGTAAAGGCAGTGATTTCAATTGTTAGCAGTGTGAATCTGAGCCAAAGTGAGAGTGTGTGGTGTGAGAGTGATCTGACTGTGAATGTGTTAGAGATGGGCCATGAGTGTAACCTTAATGGAATGAATGTGATGATATCTCAAGGCATATATGATTCAATAACCGTTCATCGGACACTTATGACATCTTGTCTGCACTGGATGTTTACAGCATATACTGTAATTAGAACATTCTATTTCTATGGTTTACAGTACATAGCCGGTATGTTCAGACTGGCGTAAGAGCAAAAAAATGCAAAGTCATTGATATAAATCAATGCATGTTGCAATGAAAGCCCCCGTTATAAACATAGCTTGGGTTCAGGATGTTAACTGTCTCTGTGAACTGCAGGCGGCTCTTTAGCTTTGCAGTCAAAGTACTTGAGAGTGGCTGCTGACACTGTGGCCTGTTATAAAGCAGACCCTCTGTGCTACACAGTGTGTATGTGAAGCACTCACGGTGTCTGGTCTTTGTTGAGCAGCAGACCTGCAGGGACAGAGTGGGAGAGACCGGGTTAAGGATTAGGCGCCTCTGCCGAAATATTTCTGCCTTTTTTGGAGGAGATAAAGATCGCCTACTCTTTGTCGCCAATCGAAGTGTATCGGACCAATATGGCACGCTGTGGAATTGCCACCTCCTTTCTCTCAGACAGAAAAGGTGTTTGTATTGAGGCTACGAGATGTTCGCATTTGCTTTTTCCATGTGTTTATATTGCAGACAGCTGATCAGCGAGGACCTACTGGGTAGATTAGGGGTGGTGATGAAGGTCTTCTCGGCAGTGATATGTCGTGCCCTTCCCCCTCGACCCCCGAGGGAAGACTGGTCTTGTGAAGCTGTCACACGTCCATTCCCACAATCCCCCTGGGTATTCCAACAGGCTCATTAGGCCCACCCCCTTTAACGTCTCTGAGTCATCGTGGCTAAACTCAATTAGACTGAGAGTAACTTACATCTGAGACACAACACTGCAGGAGATACCAGGATTTAAGTGGAAATTAGGATAGAGAAGAGGAAAGAAAAGTAGCAGAGAGAAAAATAAAAAGAGAGAGAGGCAGGAATGTTGTTCAGTGCGAGGGTCAGACAAGCAACTACAGTACGTACATCTGAGACACAACCCTACTGAGAGAGATACCCAGACATGATGTAGCAAGTAGGATGGGGAGTGAGAGAAAAGTAGAGAGAGATATAAAAAAACAGAGAGGGGGCAAAGGTTCTAACAAGATCAGACGGGCAAATCGAAGAGCAGACATAGTATCCCCTTTTAGATGTTTGCTGGAAGAGGACCCCAGGAATAGCAGCCATTCCAGGAACTCTGTTAGGAACTAACATAAATACACAGTTGTGAATTGTTTTATCATAACAGTGGTTAAGCTGACCTTCTTTCCCTCCTCCTCACTCTCTCCATCTTGTTGGACATGATTATTTTCACTTCTCACACAAGTATGAGGCTGCAGTGTTTAAAACTTTAAACTAACACCATTCTGGAAACTGGGTTTCAAATATGAGGAGGAAAATGTGTTGTTTCACTAGCCTATTCATCAAGCTGTCAAGTTCCTTTTAATCTTCTCCGCCATTTTTTTTATTGTCTAATCATCTTCCCTCTTTGTTATCATGACTCTTACCATGTTCAGCCCCAAATGTATACATATTGAAATTGGATATCTTTTTAAAACTATAATAATAGTTTGAGGTACATTTAGTGATTTATGGCATATAAATGTGATATCTGAGTGAGAATGACTCTCAAAATCATGGGGGGCCACCTGGAGGTCAAGGCGTCAGGGCACGTGCCCTGCGTGCCCGGTCGGTATTCGGCCATGTTTACTACAAGTTTAGAAAGCTGGCTAGACTAACTACCAATCAAAAAATTGTTAGCTGACATGGCTAATTGAGGGACTGTCAGTGACGGACATAACAAGAGAAAAAATGCTAAAAACTGCTGATTCTCAACCAAACTTCTAAATTGCACCTAGTGTATTCTAAGCGACCCCTGCTTTTGTCACTTATGCCTGGAACCGGCCCTGACGTGGAAAATACATTGGATTTGAAAAAAGTAATCAACCAGTACTGTTTTCATCTATTATGAACAAAAATATAAATGCAACATGCAACAATTTAAATGATTTAACTGAGTTACTGTTCATTTAAGGAAATCAGTCAATTGAAATAAATTCATTAGGCCCTAATCTATGGATTTCACATGACTGGGCAGGGGCGCAGCCATTGGTGGGCCTGGGAGGGCATAGGCCCACCCACTTGGGAGCCAGGCCCAGCCAATCAGAATGAGTTTTTCCCCACAAAAGGTCTCTATTACAGACAGAAATACTCCTCAGTTTCATCAGCTGTCCGAGTGGCTGGTCTTAGACGATCCCACAGATGAATAAGCTGGATGTGGTGGTCCTGGGCAGGCGTGGTTACACGTGGTCTGCGGTTGTGAGGCCGCTTGTACATACTGCCAAATTCTCTAAAACGATGTTGGAGGCAGCTTATGGTAGATAAATTATCATTCAGTTTGCTGGCAACAGCTCTGTTGGACATTCTTGCAGTCAGCATACCAATTGCATGCTCCCTCAAAACTTGAGACATCTGTGGCATAGTGTTGTATGACAAAACTGCACATTTTAGAGTGGCCATTTATTATCCACAGCACAAGGTGCACCTGTTTAATTAGCTTCTTGATATGCCACACCTTTCAGGTGGATGCATTATCTTGGCAAAGGAGAAATGCTCACTATCAGAGATCTAAATACACTTGTGCATAACATTTTTGAGAAATAAGCATTTTGTGCGTATGGAACATTTCATTGTAGCTTATTTTCCATCTCAGTTGTAATTACTTGGCACTAGAGAAAATATGTGTCTATAGCCAAAAAGATTGGTCAATTTATTGCGATATCGCCCAGCTCATTGGTCAATTTTATCCATATCGCCCAGCTCTAAAACAACGTTGATTCAACCATTGTGTGCCAAGTGTTGGAGTCTCTCCTATTCCTTCCAAATGCTCATATTATTTTGGGTTGCGACTTGTCTGAAGTTGGTTGAGTGCCTTCTACTCTTCTCCCGTCTCCCTCAACACCACACCTGTTGCAATGGTGACTCAATCCCAGCATTCATGTGGGCGAGTGTTCAGAGTGTTCAGTACATCGGAGGCTCTTCAGAATAAATTGAATTCTACAGTATTTCAATTAAACGTTTCAAGAACAAAATTACACGTATTACAGTTTTTTGTTGTTGTAGTGGGGACAGTAACATTAGTACTCTTAAAAAATATACCTTAAGGATTTTTACATTAACAAATGTTATGTTTAGCTCACATATAATTTGAACATATGCATTAAGGTGTCTGTAATAGAATATACCTGGCAAAAACGAATGTAGACATGAATAAATGCATTTCTATAGCTTCAAAAATCTATTTTACAAAGGAGGATTAGTACCAACATGTCTGGGTTGGCTTCAAAACAGTGCCCCTGTCAGTCATCTAGTGTATATGTTTGCCATGCCAATAAAGCCCCTTTTGAATTTAATTAAATTGACAGTGTGAGAGAGAAGGCAAAGAAAGAAAGAAAGGAGGTGCCCTGTGACTCTTACTGCCCATGAGGTTAACCGTATAGGATGGAGGAAGTTGAGAGCAGTGGCGGTCTGGATCACTCAGTCAGCAGTGGGAGTAGTGGTGGTGTGGTCACTATCTGCTTTAACTCACAGCCCAGCTCTGGGGGAAGAAGGAGTAGTTTCTATAGGACTAAACTGCGTGATGGATTCCATAAATAAAGTGGAACCGAGCTGAATGTCATTGAGGGGATGGTAACTGATACTGTATAATCGCAGGGATAAAAGATTGAAGGGCATCGCAGTCTGATTTGTTTGAGATTTTAGGCCCTTTGTGCGTCCAAAATGGAATTATTCTCAGAGTGCGTCCCAAATGTAATCCTATAACCTACAAAGTGCCCTATATAGTGCTCTATGATGCACCCTATGGGCCCTGGTAATACTTTGTGCACTATGTAAGTAGGGATGCCATTTGGGATGCTGATCCTCTCTCCATACGGATAGGAGTGAAGCTAGTGGTGGTGGGGTGTCTAAAAGGCAGGGTGTGGTGTGGTCGCAGGAAACCCCTTTTTCGTTATCTTGATTACAGACTTTTTTTCTTTTCTTTTCATCAACCAGATTATGTTTTCTCCCATTAATGGGGGGAAGGGGTTACGTAAGCGTCCTATTGGCTATTTTCCTTATCAGATCTGGCAACCCTAGGGGGTTTTATGTAATGGATACAAGGGACACAGACAGGGCATGGAGTAACCTAGTTCTGTTCAGACCGCTGACAACCTTATAGACCTGAGCCCTGCTGACAATGTTTAGAGATACACCAAACGTGGAGAGAATGTACCAAAGTCTCCAACTGTACTTATTTTTTGTGATCTATGAGCCAAAGACAACTGATTCGAGCATGATGCTTCTTGTTGGTTACATATGCAGTGCTTTTGTTTTTTATCATAATAACAGAATAACCATTTATTTTAAATGCACATGAATACTAAATAAATGGCTTAGGAGAAGGACAGATGGCCTGGCTGCTATAAGCCGGTTTATGGTAGCACATCGTTTCACAGTTTAAGCTACCGGCACAGAACAGCAAGACTGCCATCAGGTGGTAAGAAATAAAGAGAGTTATATATCCATCATGACTATGAGCTAATGACTGTCAGTCAGTGTTTGCATGCATGTTTGACCTATCCTTAGAGTTGAAGTTATATGAATAGGCTGTGGCCATTTCAGCATTTATGTCTTGGTGAGGCAAACAAGCAAATAAATTCATTAAAAAATCCTACAATGTGATTTTCTGGATTTTTTTTCTCATTTTGTCTGTCATAGCATTGAGCTAGGCTGAAACACCTGCATTTTGGAGCTGCCTTTCTCAAGAAAACAAAAAAGAGACCATGTTTGTATGCAGTTTTATTAACTCAATGATATATATATATTTTTTACGTTGTTTGCAAACTGATATGTGATAGAATGCAAAACAGGCAAGCCCCCCCCCAAAATATTTTAATATTTTAATAATTTTATTTTACATTTCTTTGCCAAAAATGTGGGTTTCAAAACAGGCTCTGTCCCACCTGCCCTGAATGACGGGTCGCCACTGTGAATAGGTACTAAACTATCTAGGAGACGAAATTAAAATAGAAAATGGTTTGTTTCTGTTGCAGTATGAGAGTAGATTGTTTCTATGTTAATTGTATGGTCATTCAGGCCCATGAATGGCATAGAATCAGTGTATTATATCCAGGAGTAACCTTGTTTTGTTTATCTGAGTGCAAGATGTAAGATGGATGCCTGCATATTCTCCTTCCTTCCTCTGTCCTGTCAGGAGAGGAAGCATTAGAGAACAGTGCCCTCTGTTACAAGCAGGGCAGTTTTATCTTCAGGCACCTGCTGTTTCAGGATGTGTGCGTCCCAAATGTCACCCTATTCCCGATATAGTGCAACATTTTTGACCAGAGCCCTATGAGATCATGTCAAAAGTAGTGTACTGTACATGGAAGAGGTTGCCATTTGGGATGCATTATCAGTGATTGATTGAGAATGTCTGCAGGATAGACATTGACTGAGACCTGCCAAGTCGCGTTGTACTTTCCTCAGAATAATAGACAATGACATCCTTGTATCTGAATCCTCTGTGTCCTTGTATTTTTTTTATCACTGTGAATCATTACTTTGTATTTCTGATAAATAGTGGTGTGCTGGTATTTTCATTAAACCTGTGGCAGCTTGTAGTATTGATACATACAGCTCATGTCGGAAGTTTACATTCACTTAGGTTGGAGTCATTAAAACTCGTTTTTCAACCAGTCCACAAATGTCTTGTTAAAACTTCTTGGTGACAGCGGGCAGTATTTTCACATCCGGATTAAATGCATGCCCAAATTCAACTGCCTGCCACTCATCCCCAGAAGATAAGACATGCATATTAGTAGATTTGGATAGGAAACACTCTGAAATTTCTAAAACTGTTTGAATCATGTCTGTGAGTATAACAGAACTTATTTAGCAAGCGATACCCGAGGACTAACCATTCAGATTTTTCTTTTTTTGAGGTCACTCTCTTTTCAACGGATTTCATTGGCAATCCAGATTTCTAAGAGACCTTCTTGCAGTTCCTATCACTTCCACTGGATGTCAACAGTATTTAGAAATTGGTTGAGGTTATTCCTTTGTGCAATGAAGAAGTACGGCCATCGAGGGTCACTTGAAGTGTACTGTTAGATAGAGGCGCGTGACCAGAAAGCATGCTTCAGTTTGTTTTCTTCCTGTATTGAACACAGGTCATCCCGTCTTCAATTTGATCGATTATTTACGTTAAATACCTAAAGTTGTATTAGTTTGAAATGTTTTGGCAAAGTTTACAGGTAACTTTTGAGATATATTGTAGTCACATTGCTCAAGTTGGAACCAGTGTTTTTCTGGACTTTTGGACTTCTGGACTTTTTCTGAACCAGTGTTTTTCAAACGCGCCAAATAAATTGACATTTTGGATATATATCGACGGAATTAATCAAACAAAAGGACCATTTGTGATGTTTATGGGACATATTGGAGTGCCAACAAAAGAAGCTCGTCAAAGGTAAGGCATTAATTATATTTTTATTTCTGCGTTTTGTGTAGGGTTGAAATATGCTTTCTCTCTTTGTTTACGGAGGTGATATCCTCAGATAATAGCATTGTGTGCTTTCACCGAAAAGCCTTTTTGAAATCTGACATGCTGGTTGGATTAACAACAATTGTAGCTTTAATTTGCTATCTTGCATGTGTCATTTCATGAAAGTTAGATTTTTATAGTAATTTATTTGAGTTAAGCGCTCTGCATTTTCCCTGGCTTTTGGCCACATATCCCAGAGAGGTTAACAAACTATAGTTTTGTCAAGTCGGTTAGGACATCTACCGTGTGCACGACACAAATAATTTTTCCAACAATTGTTTACAGACAGATAATTTCACTTATATTTCACTGTATCACAATTCCAGTAAGAAGTTTACATACACTAAGTTAACTGTGCCTTAAACAGCTTGGAAATTTCCAGAAAATAATGTTGTGGCTTTAGAAGCATCTGATAGGTTAATTGACATAATTTGAGGTATACCTGTGGATGTATTTCAAGGCCTACCTTCAAACTCAGTGCCGCTTTGCTTGGCATCATGGGAAACTCAAAATAAATCAACCAAGACCTCAGAAGAAAATTGTAGACCTCCACAAGTCTGGTTCATCCTTGGGAGCAATTTCCAAACGCCTGAAGGTACCAAGTTCATCTGTACAAACAATAGTACACAAGTATAAACACCAATGGGACCACGCAGCCGTCATACCGCTCAGGAAGGAGAGGAAGGAGACACGTTCTGTCCCCTACAGATAAACGTACTTTGGTGCGAAAAGTGCAAATCAATCCCAGAACAACAGCAACGGACCTTGTGAATATGCTAGAGGAAACAGGTACAAATGTATCTATAGCCACAGTAAAACGGGTCCTATATCGACATATCGGCCGCTCAGCAAGGAAGAAGCCACTGCTCTAAAACCGCCATAAAAAAGCCAGACTACGGTTTGCAACTGCACATGGGGACAAAGATCGTACTTTTTGGAGAAATGTCCTCTGGTTTGATGAAACAAAAATAGAACTGTTTTGACTATAATGACCATCGTTATGTTTGGAGGAAAAAGGGGGAGGCCTGCAAGCCGAAGAACACCATCCCAACCGTGAAGCACGTGGGTGGCAGCATCTTGTTGTGGGGGTGCTTTGCTGCAGGAGGACTGGTGCACTTCACAAAATAGATGGCATCACGAGGGAGGAAAATAATCTGGATATATTGAAGCAACATCTTAAGACATCAGTCAGGAAGTTAAAGCTTGGTCGTAAATGGGTCTTCCAAATGGACAATGACCCCAAGCATACTTCCAAGTTGTGGCAAAATGGCTTTAGGACAACAAAGTTAAGGTAATGGAATGGCCATCACAAAGCCCTGACCTCAATCCTGTAGGAAATTTGTGAGCAGAACTGAAAAAGCGTGTGCGAGCAAGGAGGCCTACAAACCTGACTCAGTTACACCAGCTCTGTCAGGAGGAATGAGCCAAAATTCACCCAACTTATTGTGGGAGGCTTGTGGTAGGCTACCCGAAACGTTTGACCCAAGCTAAACAATTTAAAGTCATTGCTACCAAATGCTAATTGACTGTATGTATACTTCTGACCCATTGTGAATGTGATGAAAGAAATAAAAGTTTAAATAAATCATTCTCTCTACTATTATTCTGACATTTCACATTCTTAAAACAAAGTTGTGGTCCTAACTGACCTAAGACAGGGAATTTTTTACTAGGATTAAGTTTCAAGAAATGTGAAAAACTGAGTTTAAATGTATTTGGCTAAGGTGTATGTAAACTTCCAACTTCAACTGTAACTGGTGGCCTCGAGTGGTATAGTATAGTACCTGTTAGGTCCATGTGCCTGAAAGATACTCTGCACCCTCACCACGCTACTCATTTCCATGTGTTCTTATTCAGATAGCACAGATTGTGTTGCAGAGCGGTGTATCACGACCCTCAGCTATTTGTCATGGTCACTGTGTCACCACAGAGTGAGTGATGATCACTTCTCTGATCGATTGTGAAAGTACCCTCCTCTTCATCCCCCCTCCTCTACCCTCCTCCCATTGCCTCCGAAAGGTGGAGAGGTCTCTGCCTGCATTGATGCTCCTTCATCAAAACAGTGACACCTGCTACACCTGCCACAGAATGAAGCATTGACGTGATTTATCAACGCATCGAGGAAAGAATGTGCCGTGTTTAATTCTGACGAGTGAGCTCTAAAAAGGTTTACCCAGTCCAGATAGGGAATTAATATATATTGATTGATTACAGTAGGTGTGAAAGCATCACTGGAGGTTATCCGTACGTACTGTTACAGTGCATTCGGAAAGTATTCAGACCCCTTCCCTTTTGCACGTTTCGTTACGTTACAGCCTTATTCTAAAATCGATTAAATACAAAAAATACAGCATAATGACAAAGTGAAAACAGGTTTTTAGAAATTGTAGCACATTTATTACAAATAAAAAACTGAAATACATTATTTACGTAAGTATTCAGACCCTTTGCTATGAGACTGAGCTCAGGTGCATCCTGTTTCCATGGATCATCCTTGAGATGTTTCTACAACTTGATTTGGAGTCCACCTGTGGTAAATTGATTGGACATGATTTGGAAAGGCACACACCTGTCTATATAAGGTCCCACAGTTGACCGTGCATGTCAGAGCAAAAACCAAGCCATGAGGAATTGTCCGTAGAGCTCTGAGACAGGATTGTGTTTGAGGCACAGATCTGGGGAAGGGTACCAAAACATTCCTGCAGCGTTGAAGTTCCCCAAGAGCACAGTGGCCTCCATCATCCTTACATGGAAGAAGTTTGGAACCACCAAGACTCTTCCTAGAGCTGGCCGTCCGGCCAAACTGAGCAATTGGGGGAGAAGGGGCTGCAGGGTAGCCAAGTGGTTAGAGCGTTGGACTAGTAACTGGAAGGTTGCAGGTTCAAACCCCGAGCTGACAAGGTACAAATCTGTCGTTCTGCCCCTGAACAGGCAGTTAACCCACTGTTCCTAGGCCGTCATTGAAAATAAGAATTTGTTCTTAACTGACTTGCCTAGTAAAATAAAGGTAAAATAAAATAAAAAAGGGCCTTGGTCAGGGAGGTGACAGAGCTCCAGAGTTCCTCTGTGGAGATGGGAGAACCTTCCAGAAGGACAACCATCTCTGCAGCACTATACCAATCAGGCCTATATGGTAGAGTGGCCAGAGGGAAGCCACTCCTCAGTAAAAGACACATGACAGCCAAAAGGCACCTAAAGGACTCTCTGACCATGAGAAACAAGATTATCTGGCTTGATGAAACCAAGATTGAACTCTTTGGCCTGAATGCCAAGGGTCACTTCTGGAGGAACCCAGGCACCGCTCATCACCTGGCCAATACCATCCCTACGGTGAAGCATGGTGGTGGCAGCATCATCCTGTGGGGATATTTTTCAACGGCAGGGATTGAGAGACTAGTCAGGATAAAGGGAAAGATGAACGGAGCAAAGTACAGAGAGATCCTTGATGAAAACCTGCTCCAAAGCACTCAGGACCTCAGACTGGGGCAAAGATTCACCTTCCAACAGGACAATGACCCTAAGCACACTGCCAAGACAATGCAGGAGTGACTTCGGGACAAGTCTTTGAATGTCCTTGAGTGGCCCAGCCAGAGCTCAGACTTGAACTCGATCGAACATCACTGGAGAGACCTGAAAATATCTGTAAAGCGATGCTCCCCATCCAACCTGGCAGAGCTTGAGAGGATCTGCATTGAAGAATGGGAGAAACTCCCCAAATACATGTGTTTCAAGCTTGTAGCGTCATACCGAAGAAGACTCTGTAATCGCTGCCAAAGGTGCTTCAGCAAAGTGCTGAGTAAAGTGTCTGAATACTTATGTAAATGTCAAATTTCAGTTTTATATTTTTAATACATTTACAAAAAATAATTCTAAAAACCTGTTTTTACTTTGTCAGTATGGGGTATTGTGTGTAGATTGATGAGTGAAAAAAAAAACAATGTAATCCATTTTAGAATAAGGAATTGTAACAAAATGTGGGAAAAGTCAAGGGGTCTGAATACTTTCCGAATGCACTGTATAGGGAATGCGGTACCATTCAGGACGCAGACCGTTCTTTTGTCAAACTGGCCTGGCCTATAGAGAACTGTGTTTGCCCCTTGTCCCAGACCAGCTCTCTAGCCTTCGATTTGACAGTAGAAGTCACACTGCGATTGTCCTCGTGACAAATGTCTCTTTGGAACCTGTGGAGCGTACTGGAGCAGAGAGAGTAACAGCATGAACAAAGAGAGGGGCGCGTCACAGAGAGATTATGGCTGCGTCTCACCTGGCACCATATATCCTATAGTGCTCTGGTCAAATGTAGTGCTCTATAGCCTCCTGAGTGGTGCAGTGGTCTAAGGCACTGCATCACAGTGCTAGCTGTGCCACTAGTGATCCTGATTCGAGTCCAGGCGCTGTCGTAGCTGGCACAGCGTCATCCGGGTTCGGGCAGGGTTTTCCGGCAGGGATGTCCTTGTTCCATTGTGCTCTAGCGACTCCTGTGGCGGGACAGGGCATGCATGCTGATATGGTTGACCAGGTGTATGGTGTTTCCTCCGACACATTGGTGAGGTTGGCTTCTGGGATAAGCGGGCATTTTGTCAAGAAGCAATGTTTGGTTGCAATGGTTGGTTGTGTTTCAGGTGGATGGACGGCTCTCGACCTTCGCCTCTCCTGAGTCCGTGGAGTACAGGCGATGAGACAAGACTGTAACTACCAATTTGGATACCACTAAATTGGGGAGAAACCAGAAGCCATGGATTACAGACAACATCCACACCGAGCTAAAGGCTAGCTTAATGCTAGCATCAAGGCAAGCAAAACTGAAGTGTGCATGAGAGCACCAGCTGTTCTGGACAACTGTGTTATCATGCTCTTCGTAGCCAATATGAGCAAGGCCTTTAAACAGGTCAACATTCACAAGGCCACAGGGCCAAACGGATTACCAGGACAAACCGAAACAGGAAGTACTCAGAGCAGATGACGCTGCTATGCCAACAGTCTGCCAGGATTCATCCAATGTGTCACCTTCACTGATCATTTTCCCCAACCTCTCCCAACCAGAAGCCATGGAGACAACATTTGTAATGCCCAAGAAAGCAACACTGAAGTGTAACCTGCCTGGAAATGACTACATAGCACCTTTAAACAGGTCGTTCGGAGGGCCCAACAAATCCACAGATGATGCAATCTCACCGAGTTTGTAATGCCCAAGAAAGCGAAGGTAACCTGCCTAAATGACTACATAGCACGCCACACTGCCCTTTCCCACCTGGACAAAAGGAACACCTATGTGAGAATGCTGTTCATTGACTGCAGCTCAGCGTTCGACACCATAGTGTCCATAAAGCTCATCACTAAGCTAAGGACCCTGGGACTAAACAACTCCCTCTGCAACTGGATCCTGGACTTCCTGATGGGCCACCCCCAGGTGGTAAGGGTAGGCTTTGTCCCCTCCTGGACTCCCTATTCACCCACGACTGCATAGCTAAGCATGACTCCAACACCATCATTACGTTTGCTGACGACACAACGATGAGACAGTATATAGGGAGGAGGTCAGAGACCTGGCCATGTGGTGCCAGGATAACAGCCTCTCCCTCAATGTGAGCACGACAAAGGAGCTGATTGTGGACAGGAAAAGGAGGGCCGAACAGACCCCCATTAACATCAATGGGGCTGTAGTGGAGTGGGTCGAGAGTTTCAAGTTCCTTGGTGTCCACATCAACAACAAACTATCATGGTCCAAACACACCAAGACAGTCGTAAAGAAAATATTTGTTATGGGTCTCCAGATCCTCAAAAAGTTCTACAGCTGCACCATCTAGAGCAGGGGTGGGCAAACTTTTTGACTCGCGGGCCACAATGGGTTCTAAAATTTGACAGAGGGGCCGGGCCAGGAGCATTTGGAGGGAGTGTTTGGGCCGGATATACTAAAGCATTAAATGTAGTGTGTGCAAACCTCATAGCACAGTAAGAACACTACAACCCAATTTATTAACTGTCTTTCAAATGTGAAAAATAGCCCTTATCAGTTAATAAATTTGTCTCAAGGAATATGCAAGATATGGCATTTACATACTATTTCGCAGATACTGGGAGGAGGAAATGTAAATAGATTAAAATAACATACGCACTGTGATTTATCAAGATTGCGTCTGTTTTTAATAAGTTTCAATCGAAGGTGCAAAGTTAAAGAAATCAACATTTATTGAAAAATGGAATCACTTTCAACATTCAAAACATATTATTACACAACGAAATACTCAAGCTCAATAATATCTACTTGTGTTAAACTCCGCAAAATCATGGATGGATTGTCCTGACCGCGCGCTCTACAAACTCGCCACGGACGCCCTCGCCTTCACGCGCAAACAGTACACGTGTATCGTTGCCAAGCACACAGACATAGGCTGTATTAAATATCCTACCTGCAGCTGAAAATTTAAATTTAAATTAAGAGCGATGTGCGGCGTGTTAATTAAGCTACTGTACCGCTGCTGTGCGTAAATGCGCATTGCTCTTAATTAAAAGACGCACTTCCAAACTTTCCATATGCATTTTTTCATAACACAGCAGAAAAACTCACCATTTCAGTGGGAACAGTGTTGTTGGTCTCCCTTTTTGCCAGTGCATCAAAGTCTGGAGTTAGTTTTGTTGTGGCAATTCTCAGGACAGATCTGAGGTGTTGGTCAGTTAACTTGGATCTGTGATGGGCTTTGTTGATTTTCATGACGCTAAACGTCTGCTCACACACGTAGGTCGAGCCAAACAACACCAGCATCTTCTGCGCCGTCCTCCGGAGGTTTGGAAACACGGTCTCGTTAAGTGAAGCGTAAAAGTCATTCAGTTTAAGAGACTTGAACTTCTCCTTTGAGACGGAGTCAGACTGAAGATCGATCAGTTCCAATTGCAGCTCCTGCGGTGCTGATTCGGGGTCTTGTGACAGGGGACAGGACACCAGTTGAAGTGACTTGTCAATTTTTTCAAAATCACAGAACCGACGGCAAAATTCTCTGTGCAGATCGTCCAGTGATTTGCAGTATTTCTTCGCATTTCGGGCGGCCTCTTTCTGCACGGCTAGTGTGGGGAAATGTGCGAAAGATTTGTTTGACATTTGCCTGGAGAATAAAACCAGCTTGGATTTGAAGGCTCTCACATTTGTGTACATGTCGTGCGCAAACTGATCTTTCCCCTGTAGCTTCACGTTCAGCTCATTCATGTGTGAAAATATGTCCACAGCAAACGCAAAGTCACAAAGCCAGTTTGTGTCGCTCAGCTCGGGAATTCTTCGGATTTCCCCATTAAATTAAAAATGAGCGAATCTCGTCTTTGAGCTCCCAGACTCGTTGAAACACTTTCCCCAAACTTAACCAGCGGACGCGAGAGTGGTAAATTAGGTCCTGGTGATCCGCATTAGTTTCTTCCAGGAACGTAATGAACTGACGATGATTAAGTCCCCTTGCTCGTATGAAGTTAACAAGTTTTACAACTGGATCCACGACGTGATTAAGCTGCAATACAGACTTACACAGAGACTCCTGATGAATGATGCAGTGAAGTAAAATAACATCCTGGTCAGGGTTTTCTTCTTTCACTTTATCCTGGATTCTTTTCAGCAGCCCGATGTTTTTTCCAGTTAAATTTGGCGATCCATCCGTGGTGACATTGGCAAGTTTACTCCAAGGTAGCTTCATTCTCTCGATGACAGCAGACACCTGTTCATATAAGTCCTCTCCTCGCGTTTTCCCTTTCAGTGATTCCATGCTCAAAAGCTCCTCCGTTATCTCAAAACTGTCGTTAATCCCTCGGATAAAAATTAGGAGCTGAGCAGTGTCTTTTATGTCGTTACTTTCATCCAGTGCTAGTGAATATAACTTAAAGGACTCCGCCTTTTTGTTTAACTCGCTGACTATATCTTCGTCAATCAGTTCCACGCGGCGAGTCACTGTCCTGCGTGCTAAACTGATTTTTTCAAACTTGGCTTTGCTCTCTGGACACAAGAGACCTGCTGTCTCTACCATGCACTCTTTCAAAAACTCGCCTTCGGAGATAGGCTTGCTAGCCTTTGCTAATTTGAATGCCAGCAAATAACTTGCCTTGGTACTTGACTCTTGAATTGCAGTTTGTCGGTGAAAAATGTTCTGTTGACTCTGTAAATTAGCTGCCAACCTCTGAGCAGTAGCCGCCCGTTCTTGTGTTGACTGCTTGCTAGCATAGTTTGCATGCTTCGTGGCAAAGTGACGGCTGATATTGTACTCTTTGAAAACCGCAACAGCTTCTTGGCATATCAGACATACAGCCGTTGATCGGACTTCAGTGAAGAAGTATTTTGTTGTCCACTCCTTATTAAACACTCGGCATTCGCTGTCCACTTTCCTTCTCTTTGGTCCGCTCATTTTCACAGAAGGGCTTAATGGTGACGTGAAAATTAAAGTGAAATAAAGAGAAATACGCGCCACTCCAACAACGGTCAATGTGTTTTGAGTGCGCCATCTATTGGGGAAACATGGGCATTGCAGGGAAAGGGGAAAAAAGGAGGTTTTTACTATAATTTGGACAAGTTCGGCGGGCCGGATTAAAAAGCCTAACGGGCCGTAGTTTGCCCATGTCTGATCTAGAGCATCCTGACCGGTTACATCCCCACTTGGTATGGTAACTGCTCGGCATCTGACCATAAGCCACTACAGAGGGTAGTTTGTACAGCCCAGTACATCACTGGGGCCAAGCTTCCTGCCATCCAGGACATATTTATTTTTTTACCTTTATTTAACTAGGCAAGTCAGTTAATTAAGAACAAATTCTTATTTTCAATGAAGGCCTAGGAACAGTGGGTTAACTGCCTGTTCAGGGGCAGAGCGACATATTTGTACCTTGTCAGCTCGGGGATTTGAACTTGCAACCTTCCGGTTACTAGTACAACGCTCTAACCACTAGGCTACCCTGCTGCCCTATCTAGTGCCCTATCTGGTGCCAAAGAAAATTGTCAAAGACTGCTGTCACCCAAGTCATAGACTGTTCTCTATGCTAGCTGTACCGGAGCGCCAAGTCTAGGTGCAAAAGGCTCCTTCTTCGCCCAAGCAAAAATACTGCTGAACAACTTATCAAATGGTCACCCGGACTATTTACATTTACTCCAAGCAGGCTGTCATGTGCCTTTTATTGAGGAGTGGCTTCCGTCACACTACTCTACCATAAAGGCCTGATTGGTGGAGTGCTTCAGAGATGGTTGTCCTCCAGGAAGATTCTTTAGGAACTCTAACACTCTGTCAGTGACCATCGGGTTCTTGGTCACCTCCCTGACCAAGTCCCTTCTCCTCCGATTGCTCAGTTTCACCAGACAGCCAGCTCTAGGAAGAGTCTTGGTGGTTCCAAACTTCTTTCATTCTTAGGGACCTTTAATGCTGCAGAAATGTTTTGATACCCTTCGCCAGATCTGTGCTCGACACAGTCTTGTCTCTGAGCTCTGCGGACAATTCCTTCAAACTCATGGCTTTTGCTCTGACATACACTGTCAACTGGGAGACCTTATATAGACAGGTGTGTGCCTTTCCAAATCATGTCCAATCAATTGAATGTACCACAGGTAAAGGATGATCAAAGGATGATCAATGAAAACAGATGCACTTGAGCTCAATTTTGAGTCTGAGTACTTATGTAAATAATGTATTTCTTTTTTTTGTATTATTATACTTTTTCAAAACTGTTTTGCTTTGCCATTTTGGGGTGTTTTGTGTAGATTGCTTAGGAATGTATTTTATTTCATCCATTTTACAATGATGTGGTAACGTAACAAAATGTGGAAAAAGTAAAGGGGTCTGAATACTTTCCCGAAGTCACTGTATATTAGCAGCAGCAGTGGAGGAGAGGAGAGAGAGACACCATCAGTGGCTGCCATTGCCCCGTGGAGCGGTGTAGGGGACACCCGTGTTTACCGCTGTCTGTTGTAGTCACAGCACAGCAGATGCCGCTTTATCAGTGTCATCTCTGCATAATATTAATACATTAGCCGGAATCAAACAAAGAGCGACATTGTCCTATAAGGACGGCAGACACTGAAGACACTTGTTGACATTTTACTGCATTGTTCGGCGCGAGTAACATAAGCATGTTGCTGCACCCGCTATAACATCTGCTAAACTGTGTACGCGGCCAGTAAACTTTGATTTGATTTGGATTTGAAGTGACTCCCTGGCAGGAGGAATAAAAACACTGCGGTTCCTGTAGAATGAAGAGAGTCTGAAGAAATGCTGTTGCTTACTGAAAGTGTATGACGCTAACAGCACAGCTCTCCCCTGGAGAGGAAAAGGCAGAGTGAATGTACTCATAAATACCGGCCTTTGAGACACCGAAAGGGAGAGGATTCCCATCAATGGGAGAGAGAGAGAGAGGGAGAGAAAGTAAAAGATGGTGAGCGGTAGAGAGAGAGAGGGAACAAGAATGAGGGAGAGACGGATAGTAGAGGGAGTGAGAAATAAAGAAATAAAGTTGGGGTGTGCCGTCAGGGTTGATGGAGGCAGAGGGAGAGAACGTGAGGGTAAAGCTAATGTTATAAGCTGGTAGTGCCGGTGGCCAATTGAAATTCATTCTGTGTGTGTCTTCAATGCAGGGAGGCAACAATGGTAAAGATAGGGAAAACGCACAGCAACAGTCTCTCTCTCTCTCCTTCCCTATCCCTCTGTTATGCCCCTTTCCTTTCTAAGCTTCTCTCTCCGTCTCCTTCGCTATCTTTCTGTTATGCCCCTCTCCTCTCGGGGAAGGGTAGGTTGAGCGAGTGTGGGGGGGGGTAAGGAGATGGAAGACTTGATCACAGCAGAGACACAGCAGTGAGTATATAAGGTCTGGACTTAATCATCTGTTAGGCGGAGTGCACTGGGCAGGGTAAGGAAAGAGGAGAGGGGGGGGGGGGGGGGGGAGCGATGAAGCCAGCGTTCCACTCAGTGCTCAGACATGACTGAGCCAGAGAATCTGTGACTGCTCTCTGCACCAGAGGGAGAGAGAGAGAGAGTCATGCTACTGCTGCTGCTCTCTGCACCAGACAAACAGACACAACAAGACACACCGTCTCTGTTCTCCCCAGCCAGCCCAGCAGCCAGCTCTCTGTCTGAGCCTCTGCCCTGACCACTGCCCTGTAGAACTCTCCGTGCCAGCAAAACACGTTAAACAGAAGAGAGAGAAAGAGGAAGAAGAGAGAGAAGAGCCCTGTTGACTCTATCCTGTCCACCTATCTGACTGAACCCAAGGTGGCAGAGAGGAAGAAGTGGCGAAGGCGGCGCCCCCCATCAGGAAGAACAGCGGTCAATAAAGGACACCGGTAGCTCCACCTCCGCGTCTGAGTCAGAACCCATGTCTGCACCGCGTGTCCCCCAGGAGCCTCTACAGGACATTGTCACAGCACACACACCAGAACCAAGGGAGCCAGCCAGCCACAGCAGGGAGCTGAAAAGCAGCAGCACTGCAGAAGATTTGGTTAAAGCTAGATAGAGGAGCAACCCTGGGGTGCTGAAGAGAATAAGGATTTAAGGTGGGGTAACTGGCAGTGCTGCAACAGACCTGTGCCTCACTCAGAGGCTCTCTCTTTTGCCTCTCTGCTGTGCTGTGGGACATGTGGGCGGGCGGGAGGGCTAAGGAGGCAAAGGGTCGATTTCACCGTGGAAACTGCCCTGCCGAGAGTTAGATAGTGCTTGGGTCTGTCTGTGAGGATCTAAGTGCACGTGTGGAAGGGGAGGAGGGGGGCTCGGCGTGGATACGACAGTCTCCTCTGCTCTCTATTGCTACACTCCATCCCTCTGTCTCCTTCCTTCGTCCCCTCCCTCTCTCTTTCTTTCTCTCTCTCTTTCTCTCCACCTCCGCCCCTCCTCTCCTCTCCTGCTCCCCCCTGCGGGCAGAGTGTAAAGCCATGGACCGAGGCTGAGTGGATGCTGCTGCCTGACACTGTGTTTGTGAGGCGGCTGCCGTCCATTCCTGAACCCCCCTGGTTCCCTTCATGCCGTGCTGTGGGCTGGGCCATCGCCGGAGAGCACAGCTTCCATACGTGAGTCTGCTGCCTAATTCTCTCAATTTAGGACATAGACAGAGAGGGAACACCGGAGGCATACTGCGTACTGCATGAGTCTTAGTAATTCTCTGCTGTTGTCAACAACAAATACACTGAGGAAACGGTTCATGTAATCACGCTTTCTAGGAATACCTGTAGCTCGTTCAAAAGTCATGTGTATGTGCGCATGCGTGTGTGTACATGCAGGCACATGCACATGTTTTCGGAGTGTATGTATGTACATGTTTGCCTGAAAGTGTAAACACATACACGCGCACACACACACACACACACACACACACACACCTGTTTATCTGCAACCTTGCAGATTTCTCTGCACCCTGTCTAACTGAGACTACACACGGTCTTACTGAGACCATTTTTTTCTCTATCGACTCTCAGCAGACCGGCAGCTCTCTCTACAGAACTCCGCCGTTTGGCATCATGTGCGCCCAGCCAGCCAACCACACTAAGAGGCAGTCGATTGATCTTTTATCCCATGTTTATATGGGGACGGACGGACGGATGGAGAGAGATTAGGATGCAGTCAGTGGGTGGCAGAGAGCGATGTCCACATGGCTCATGCTTGGCTGACGGCAGAGTTTTTAATGGGCTTTACTCTGTTTATTTCATCTCTCTTCTTTGTGTGTGAGCGTCTGGGCTGTAATGCTGTCTAACAGATAGAATGAGTTTAAGGGGGGATAGGCTTTTCATTTGTACATCAGCCTAATGGAGCACAGTGGGAGAAACATTCAAGGGTTCCTCCTCCCTGGCATTTAAGGGGGGGAATGGCAGGGCAGCGGCAGACTTGGTCAACATGAGACGAGGTGCTGCCAATTTTTTTAAATATCTGCCATTTGTGTTGCTTTTTCCCCAAAATTTGACTTTGGGCTGGTTCAGGTCTCTAACAGTGTCTGATTGTCCTGGTATGAGTGTTTGGGTGGACTCATGCCCAGTTATAGACAGAATAAATAGAAGTATCTTGGCTCTGCACAGTATACTCTGACAAAGTAGCAACTGCTTTTGCCACACACACACACACACACACACACACACACACACACACACACACACACACACACACACACACACACACACAATCTATAACAAAAGGACTGCATAGACAAGAGATAATAGTTTTATTGCATGACTACCGTCACCACTAGATGCCCCTATAGCACCTTTCAGATTAGATGATTTATACACACACACACACACATTTTACACATGCACCTAGTTCCGCAGCTTTTATGTTACTATAATCAACTCATGATGCAATAGTGCAGTAGTGACGTTTCATTGGGTTCACCTTTGTATGAATTATGATGTCACTCCAGATCTCAGACAGCTTGGTTGTTAATGTGAATAGAATGCTCTTAGAATTGGTCTATAGTATGTCATTCCATTATGATGATTTCACTGGTCCAAATCAGAGCCAACCAGTGCTTACAGTAGGCTACATATATACAGTGTTCGTCCCAAATTACACCCTATTCCCTATTTAGTCACTATATGGGGAATAGGGTATAATTTAGGACAAAGCCATAGAGGTTCTATATTAATTTATATGGACAAATTACTCCAGTCCAATCAGCATACAACACATGCAATGTGCTCCCAGTACAGCTGTTATATCAGACAACTTAAGTATTTTTGCTGACATAATGGTTGTATATTATCCACTGCAAAGACAACAACAAAATCCTCATTACCGCTCTTCCTCAGTGGTCTCTGTCTAAGTCAATTTGACCATGTCTGAGCGGCATGCACACTCATGCTGCTGTGGTCTGGATGAACATTTACAAAAGAGTGGATTTTAATCTGAGTGATGAGTGGATTAGTGCAGGGCTGCAGGCAGGATTTAGGCTTACTGCTCCTGTACAGCTGGAGAGATGGCTGTTGTCCTACTCCGTACTTTGCAGGATGCTCTGAGCAGAGGCCAAGAACTCTCTCTGTGTGTGGGATGCTTTTAAAAATGCAAAAGGCATTCCTTGTGGAAGGGTGAAACTAATAAAGAATGTAATGATTTCATTTGTGTATACACCGAGTGTACAAAAGATTAAATCAAATCAAATCAGTGAAGGAGAACCTGCAGGTTTTGGTAGCGGGCCGTGTCAGTGGCACTGTATTGTCCTCAAAGCGAGCAAAGAAGTTGTTTAGTTTGTCTGGGAGCAAGACATCGTGGTCCGTGACGGGGCTGGTTTTTCTTTTGTAGTCCGTGATTGACTGTAGATCCTGCCACATACCTCTCGTGTCTGAGCCGTTGAATTGTGACTCTACTTTGTCTCTATACTGACGCTTAGCTTGTTTGATTGCCTTCTGGAGGGAATAGCTACACTATTTGTATTCGGTCATGTTTCCGGTCACCTTGCCCTGATTAAAAGCAGTGGTTCGCGCTTTCAGCTTTGCACGAATGCTGCCATCAATCCATCAAAGTTTCTGGTTGGGGAAAGTTTTAATAGACGCTGTGGCTACAACATCGCCGAAGCACTTGCTAATGAACTCGCTCACCGAATCAGCGTATTCATCAATGTTGTTGTTCGACGCTATGCGGAACATATCCCAGTCCACGTGATCAAAGCAATCTTGAAGCGTGGAATCTGATTGTTTGGACCAGCGTTGAACAGACCTGAGCACAGGTGTTTCCTGTTTTAGTGGTCAGCTTTTCCGAAAGGAGGGCGGGGGAGGACCTTATATGCGTCAATGAAGTTAGAATAACAATGATCCGGGGTTTTGCCAGCCCGGGTCGCGCAATCGATATGCTGATAAAATTTAGGGAGCCTTGTTTTCAGATTAGCTTTGTTAAAATCCCCAGCTACAATGAAAGCAGCCTCAGGATATGTGGTTTCCAGTTTACATAGAGTCCAATGAAGTTCGTTCAGGGCCGCCGATGTGTCTGCTTGGGGCGGAATATACACAACTGGGATTATGATCGAAGAGAATAATCACAGTCGTGTATATTCTCCCCCAAGAAGACCAGGAGCCATAACCCATTCAAAGGCACTTACATCTTTTGTCTTGCCCGTTCACCCTCTGAATGGCACACAAACACAATCCATGTCTCAATTGTCTCAAGGCTTAAACATCCACTGATTTGAAGTGGATTTATAACAAGTGACATCAATAAGGGATCATAGCGTTCACCTGGATTTACCAGATCAGTCTATGTCATGGAAAGAGCTGGTGTTGCTAATGTTTTGTACATTCTGTGTACACTATGGCCAAAAGTATGAAGTATATGGTGCATATGGTGTGGTAAGAGCACAAGCACGTTCATGTGATTCTATCTGCTTTTGAACTCCGAGACTGCTTCCTTCCGTGACACACCACTCTTTCTATGACACTCCTCTCACATGTTTCCAGTATGGAGGCCCAAACTGCTGTTTTACGTCGGAAATGGGGCGGAACACAATTCCGCTCGCGATGGAATTTAGAGCACGGAGGGAGACCTTGCTGAATGGGACTCGTTCTGACTCTGACACGCAGCAGACTAAAGGGCCATGGCAGTCTCAGACACTGCACGGAAACTGGGCTAATTGAAGACAGCAGGCCCAGACTAACTGTTTTGTTCGCTCTTACTGGTTCCCATCGTGCAACGGGACTGGAGAGTAGTACATTTGTAGCCTATATAAGAGCTTAGCAGCACATTCAGCGTAGCAGTAGTCTTGGTTCCGGTCTTTTTTTAGCTAGAATTAAACTCCTTGCTACTCCTGTCGTTTGCCAAAGACATTGGCCTTTTGTCAATCTCCACGTTCAATATGCAGGCAGATTCACGGCGCAGTTGCACCGTAAATCAACGTCATGGAACGTAAATGGAACATGAGGTGTGTGCAAATCTGTCGCAATCTAGAATGATCATTTTAAGAACAACAATAAGCAATACCGTTACGACCTGCTGCGGCCATTCCCTTGTGAGAAGGCAGTGTCAACGTAAGATCATGTTGATCAAAGTGGCAAGAGAGGACTGTAGATGAGAGAAAGATAAATAAAGACACGGAAGGTATTAGGCTACAAGATTCAATCGAGATAGGTTTGCTTCACTTGCATACCGTTAATGAGTTGCTTACATTTCTGAAATGTTGAAATGCTCATTTCAGTTATATTATTTGTCCATCCTACCTTGAGTCCAGACAGAGTCCAGACAGGCTACTTTAGGATACTTTCAGAATGGACATTCATTTTCCCAATCTGCCCACTGTAATTATACATTATTTTCATTCAATTGAGTCTATGACGGAAACCAAGTGGTTTTTATTTTAGGCACAAAGATAATTCGACATCATGTCTAGATGATAAAAGGCTACACTGATCACTCAGGCTTCGCTGCCAATTGTATAGATGTCCACATAGGCCTAATATTTAAATTGAGGTAATGTGCTCATAATCATTATTTTTCAATCCATAGTTGACGCCTCTCCTAATGAAAAGGCCATCATGCTGTGAGCTGCTGGACAGTTGATGCCCCTCCTAATGAACATACCACCCTGCTGTGAGCTGCTGGACAGTTGACGCCCCTCCTAATGAAAAGGCCATCTTGCTGTGAGCTGCTGGACAGTTGATGCCCCTCCTAATGAAAATACCACCCTGCTGTGAGCTGCTGGACAGTTGACGCCCCTCCTAATGAAAAGGCCATCTTGCTGTGAGCTGCTAGACAGTTGACGCCCGTCCTAATGAAAAGACCACCCTGCTGTGAGCTGCTGGACAGTTGACGCCCCTCCTAATGAAAATACCACCCTGCTGTGAGCTGCTGGACAGCACACTTGCATTTAATATGTGTTTATGGATGAGAACGTGAAGTAGCCATTTCCAAAACGGAGCTCAGAGGGGAATCGTTGATTGCCTGCTTTGCAATCTGTTCCCTATGTCAACAGCCAGGGTTTCATAAAATAGGCCTAGACAGTAGTCACTATACTTTTTGTATTTCATTTATTTTATTAAAATGACACATTTAGCCATGTTCAACTTCAATTCATTGGCACAAAACATTCATCAGAAATGTTGTTTTATTTCTGGCTTGCATAGCAAAGGTAGAAGTTGGTCACCTAAATTCACTGTAGTAGGCTGGGCCTAATATATTGGCTAGCATACAAATGGTGAATTAATAGCCCAACCTAATGAATGAATTAACTTCTAACTTACACATATGTCTTCTCTGTTTCCTTCTTGTGCAATTCATTCATCTCCCCTGGCATCTCCACTGGCCTCTCTCTCTTCCATCCACTGTGTATTCCCGTTTATAGCTCTTGAACCAGTAGCCTAACCCAAAGCGTGTCCCAGAAGTAGCAATAAGCTATAATTTGGTCACTTATTTTGAACAATCCAAAATATATATATTTGTGATCAAATTTGCTGGTGGTAAAAATGCAATAAACGGGAATCCTCTTTTCTCCTTGCGTCTAATGTTTATGTTTACAATGGCATGTAGTATTATGTCAGAATGCCCAGTGTTTCCTGACAGTCTCATTTGCATAAACATTGTCATTGGACGATAGCGCTGAGGGATATTGAATCAGGAATCAAATCTCCTCGAGCTCATTCGTGATAGAATGTTCTTATTTGAAGATATGCCGATTGGCCAGCCTCTTTGGCAAATGACAGGAGTGGCAAGGAGTGGAATGTAATAGCTGAACAGAGACGGCAACCAAGCCAGCATAGCTGCAACAGAGTAGAAACTGTTTCCTGGACACAGGTTAATTAAGCCTAGTCCTGGACTAAGGGAGCATTTCAAATCAAATCAAATTGTATTGGTCACATACCCATGGTTAGCAGATGTTTTTGCGAGTGCAGTGAAATGCTTGTGCTTCTAGTTCCGACAGTGCTGCAGTATCTGACATGTAATCGAACAATTCCACAACAACTACCTAATACACACAAATCTAAGTAAAGGAATGGAATGAGAATATATACATATAAATAAATGGATGAGCATTGACAGAGCGGCGTAGGCAAGATGCAATGGATGGTATAAAATACAGTATATAGATATGAGATGAGTAATGCAAATAATATAAACATTATTAAAGTGGCATTATTAAAGTGACTAGTGATCCATTTATTAAAGTGGCCAATGATTTCAATTCTGTATGTAGGCAGCAGCCTCTCTGTGTTAGTGATGGCTGTTTAACAGTCTGATGGCCTTGAGATAGAAGCTGTTTTCTCTCGGTCCCAGCTTTGATGCACCTATACTGACCTCACCTTCTGGATGATAGCGGGGTGAACAGGCAGTGGCTCGGGTGGTTGTTGTCCTTGATGATCTTTTTGGCCTTCCTGAGCCATCGGGTGCTGTAGGTGTCCTGGAGGGCAGGTAGTTTGCCCCGGTAATGCGTTGTGCAGACCGCACCACCCTCTGGAGAGCCTTGTGGTTGTGGGCGGTGCAGTTACCGTACCAGGCGGTGGTACAGCCCGACAGGATTCTCTCAATTGTGCATCTGTAAAAGTTTGGGAGGGTTTTAGGGGACATTCCATTGAAAGTGTTTATTATTTCAGGGGCTTAATCTGTGTCTAGGAAACCTCCCCTTACTTTCTAATGGGAAGTGTGGGATTTTGATACTGTAGGTTGTTAGATGTGTGTGCTTGTGCTTTTAAAGGGTGGCTGAACGTCCTGATTTGCCTCGTTTTTTGGATTTGGTTAATTAAAAAATGCTGGCGGCCATGACTGAATTCTAACGTGAGTTGGTTTTGTGTGTTTGTTTCTTAAGAGTTAGCCAAATTCTTTTGCCAATTAGCTTCAACTGGCTGATGTGCTACCGTAGCAAAATTGGTCTGACTTTGGATAGCCTTTCTCCGGGGCTAGTTAGGGACCGTCAATAAATTACACAGTGTAAATGAGACAGAGCATTTAAAAAAATAATTAATAAATAATTAATAATAATTTAACTACCTGAAACTGTAGTTAAATTCATGAATGCTAGCGGTGAGCTAATCTCCCCTGGTGAGTGTGTGGCCAGGAATTCCCATTTTTTTCAGGCTATGGGATCAGAACCGGAACATTGGGCACTTTTTCTGGAGCTGTGGACACTTTGTCTGGAGCTGGGCTTCCTTGGCAGTGGATGTGCGTTCCTCCACTTTTCCAGAGTGTAGTAGGGAAACTCCCGTAAACTAAAATGTCTTCTTTTCACAGTTTTTACAGGTTTTTTACATAATCTATCATCTCACCCTCGGACTAGTGGAAACTGTGATATGTCTGTGGAGGCCTTGTGTGTAACATACCTAACAGAGTGGGTGTGAGTGTGATGTGGACAGATCCTGGATCAGTGCAATCTGTCTGTAGGTGCTGCTTTGTAAATAGCCCTACTACAGGCCTGGGTCATATACATTAGTGGACTAATTCAGGTAGGCCTCTCCCCATTTTGGCTTGCTTCTGTTTGGTTCCTAATTAATACAACCCTGGAAACAGTGACGTAATGATGATGGCAAAGTGGCACCACTCTCCTTTGGCTCGGCTTTTACGAGATTGATGCTGAACATGTAAAACGTAATAGTATACTGGTGGTGTCTGGTTAGGCTCTTCTCAAAATACAGCTTCCCTCTCTTTCCTATATCTTTCATGCCCTGATCTGTTTCACCTGTCCTTGTGATTGTTTCCACCTCCTCCAGGTGTTGCTTATTTTCCCCAGTGTATTTATCCCTGTGTTTCCTGTCTCTCTGTACCAGTTTGTTTCGTATGTTTCTCCTTTCTCTAGTCCTCCCGGTTTTGACCCTTCCGTGTTTCTGGACTTTGTACCCGCCTGCCTGACCGTTCTGCCTGCCTTGACCACGAGCCTATCTGCCACTCTGTACATCCTGGACTCTGATCTGGTTTTGACCTTTTTGCCTGTCCACGACTCTTGCGTACCATTGGGAGACATCAGGAGTTGCTACAGGGTACTGTGGAGGGGCAGGACATTTTATAGGTATTTTATAGCTACCTGCCCTATTAGGAAACACTTGTCTCTAGTGGGTACCAGTACTATGGTGAGTCAGACTATGAGTTTCTTAATTCCGATCCCCTGCACAACAATCTAAGTCTCTCCGAGTGCTCATTGACTCTGGGGCTGATGAATGTCTTATGGATGCCACGATAGCTTCGGAGCTTGGTGTTCCCGCTCAGCCTCTTTCTGTGCCCATTGATGCTAGGGCACTGGACAGCTGCTCCTATAGTACGGTGCCTGTTCAATTACGGGTTTCTGGTAACCAGTGAGACCACAGTTACTCCTCATTGCGTCTCCCCATGTTGTGTTGGGATTTTCCTGGCTCCAAAAACACAACCCTGTTATTGACTGGACCACAAGCTCCATCCTAGGTTGGAGTCCTTTTTGCCATTCAAACTTCCTTTAAGCAGCACAGCCTTCCCCAAGTCATCCTCCTCAGGCTGTTAGCAAGACTGCTGATGTCTCTGCTATTCCTACTGAATAATATGAACTCCTGGAAGTGTTCAGTAAGGCACGTGCTACTTCCCTTCCCCCGCACCCTTATGATTGTGTCATTGACCTTCTCCCAGGCACTACACCACCTTGGGGTTGGTTGTATTATCTGTCTGGACCAGAGACCAAAGCTATGGAGGAGTCTCTGGCCACTGGGGCCGTCAATCCTTCTGCATCTCTTGCCAGTGCAGGGTCCTTTCTTTGTGGATTGACTACCAAGGACTACCAAGGACTCACTGGCAAAAATAGTTACCCCCACCCTACCTCTCCTCTGCGTTTGAACGTCTCCAGGGGGCCACCATGTTTTCCAAGTTGGACCTTCGGAATGCCTACCACCTGGTTCGGGATATGCGAGGGATGAGTGGAAGACAGCCATCAACACAACTAGTGGACATTGTGTACCAGGTCATGCCATTTGAACTCAGGCTTTGGTCAATGATGTGCTTCGGGACATGCTAACCCGGTTTGTGTTCGTCTACCTGGACGACATCCTGTTTTTTCCCCCGATCTGCCCAAGAACATGTACTCCATGTCAGACAGGTCGTTCAGCGCCTCCTGGAGAACCAATTGTTGGTGAAAGCCGAGAAGTGAGGTCCACCGCTCTTCTATCATCTTTCTGGGATATGTCATTGCTGAGGGCAATGTTTAGATGGATCCTGGAAAGGCCAATCTACCACTGATGTCACATCAACCAACGTGCAGTTGCAACGGTTTCTTGGGTTTGCACCCTGGGGGCCCCCCTCTCGGCACTCACCTCCCCCAAGGTACCGTTCAAATGGCCTCCAGCTGTTGACAAAGCCTTTGTGGACCTGAAGCATCGGTTCACAACAGCACCCATCCTCATCCATCTGGACCCCTCGTGTCAATTTGTAGTGGAAGTGGATACTTCGAATGTGGAGTGGGAGCCATCTGCCCAGAAGATGGCAGCGATCTGCCCAGAAGCTTCATCCATGTGCCTTCCCAGCGATCTGCCCAGAAGCTTCATCCCTGTGCCTTCCTGTCCCATCGTCTCAATCTTGCTGAGAGGAACTACGATGTTGGCAACCGGGAACTCCTGGCGGTGAAGATGGCGTTGGAACTGGCTGGAAAGAGCAGAACAGCCATTCCTGGTCTGGACCGACCATAACTTAGAATATCTCCGTTCAGCCAAGCGCCTCAAGGCAGGCCCAGTGGCCCTCCTGTTTACCAGATTCAACTTTACCATTTCCTACCGTCCTGGGTCTAAAAATGTGAAGCCTGATGCTCTCTCCCGCTTATACAGTTCCACACCCTCGACTTCCAAAACTATTCACCCTACCTCATGCCTTGCTGCCACTTTAGATTGGGGTATAGAGAACCTGGCCCAATGCTTCCCAACCTGGACCTGAAGGGGGCCCAGCTAACCGGCTGTTTGTCCCTAACCCAGTCCGGTCCTGGAACAGGACACACTAGCCTTCCTTGTTTCTGGTGGCCACAATGGTCCCTCACGTCTCTGCCTTCATCACCGCATGCACTGTGTGTGCTCAACAAGACTCCACGGCATGCTCCTTCTGGCCTCCTGCAGCCACTACTGGTTCCTCATCGCCCCTGGTCTCATAGGTCTCTGGATTTTGTCACTGGGCTACCTCCGTCTAATTGCAACACTGTCATTCTAATGGTAGTCAACCGGTTCTCCAAGGCCGCCCATTTCATGCCTCTCCCAAACTACCTCCTGCCAAGGAGACGGCCCAGCTTATGGTGCAGCATGTCTTCCGGATCCATGGACTCCCGGTAGACATGGTGTCCATTCAACGTTCTCATCTAAGTTCTGGAAGGCATTCTGCACCCTTATTGGGTCGTCGGTCATCCAGATTCCATCCACAAACTAACGGTCAGTCGGAGTGAGCCAACCAAGACCTGGAGACCGCCTTAAGGTGCCTGGTCTCAACTAACCCCACTACCTGGAGCTGTCAACTGGTCTGGGTGGAGTATGCCCGGAACACTCCTCCCTGTTCTGCCACGAGTGCTCCATAAGGGTATCAGCCTCCACTCTTCCCTGAACAAGAGGTCAGTGTACCCTCGGCCCAGATGTTTGTCCACCGCTGTCGACATACCTGGAGAAGAACCAGGGCGGCTATTTTCAAGACCAACTCCAGGTATCGTCAACAAGCTGATCGTCGCAAGACCCCAGCTCCCCATTGGGCAGAGGGTATGGCTTTCCACTCGATCTGCCTCTTCGGTCCCGCAAGTGACGCAAGCTGTCTCCCCGGTTCATTGGCCCTTTTCCCATCTCAAGAGACCTGAGTTCCACTGCTGTCCATCTTGTGTTACCCCGTACCCTCCGTATTCACCCTACTTTCCACGTGTCTAGGATTAAGCCTGTCTCACTGTCCTTGTCTCCAGTCCTTGTCTTCCCCTGTGTATTTATCTGTTTCCTGTCTCTCTGTGCCAGTTTGTCTTGTATGTTTCCAAGTCAAACAGCATTTTTTTCCCCGTTCTCCTGCTTTTGCGTTCTCCTTTTTCAAGTCCTCCCGGTTTTGACCCTTGCCTGTTCGGGACTTTGTACCCACCTGCCTGACAATGAGCCTGTCTGCCACTCTGTACCTCCTGGACTCTGATCTGGTTTTGACCTTTTTGCCTGTCCACAACCATTCTCTTGCCTACTCCTTTGGATTAATAAACATTGTAAGACTCCAACCATCTGCCTCCTGTGTCTGCATTTGGGTCTCACCTTGTGCCTTGATAATATCATCAACTTATCCTTAAGTTGCTTTTTCTTAGAATTTACTCACTAGTGATTGAGTGCTCGTGGTCATTTATTAATGATGTATACACTGTTGTCATTTCTGAGTTTTGCAGTAGGGTTGTAAAATTCCAGTTATTCGTAAAATGCCCAGGTATTTCAGAAATCCCGATTGGAAGATTCCTGGAATCAGGAGGGAATAAACATGGGAATTCTGAGAAATGTTGCAACTTTGCATGCATCACTGGAGTGGGCGTGAGCGGTCGGCAAACGCTTATTTTTAATTAAAGAACTCAGTCCAGCATTAAATGTACTCTTGAAAGTTGTAATAGTCTAATTTGTGTCGTACATCATCAGTTCTACTTGTCATGTTAGTCATTGCTATTTATGGATGTTCCCCAATGCTGGAAGGGGGTCCCTGATTGCAAAAGTTTGGGAACCCCTGTCTCTGACCACTAACACATGAGATTGGCTCACTGCTGTTAGTAGAAAGCATCTGTTTGGAAAAAGAATGCAGACACTTTTTTGTTGTAGAGTTTGCACTTTCTGACATTTGATTGATTGTAGGCTATTTACCAGAATCATAATCAGTGTTGGGGTAGTGAACTACATTTAGTTCAACTAATTGAACTACATTTTTCAGTAGCTTGGTGGTAGTTGAACTAAATTCAAATCTTGGAACTACACACTACTTTATTTGCACACAAAAATAAATATGGGTGAATTACGCACACTTTATTTTCCCGACTCCAACCTGCCTGATTCTCACTGGAAACATTGTTTTTGTGTTTAGGCAAAATTGCATATGACCCCAAAGTGATCTGTCTTGCAATTTGTAGTCTATGGCATTTCAGATTTACATATGATAATTTTCCCTATTAGTAGTTTGGATGTAGTAAACTACTTTTTCAAATTAACATTAGTTAAGTAAATTATAATGTTTCTTGATGCTATGCTTAACTTCTTCCAGTGTGAATTAATTGGTATATAATTGGTATATTGGTATGCTATTGGTATATTTTCAGAGTAGCTTCCCCAACACTGATCATAATGACATCCAATGTGGGCTGATAAGCTGTAGAAGAAAGTCATTGCCAGCTAGGGTTGGGTGTATATGAAGAATTGTGCTACTACCAGCGTTTCATAAACAAATACAGTAGGCTAGGTGGGATGAAAGTGCAGACAATATACACTGTGTACAAAACATTAGTAACACCTTCCTAATGCGTTGCGCCCCCTTTTGCCCTGCGAACAGCCTTAATTCATCAGGGCATGGACTCTACAAGATGTCGAAAGCATTCCACACGGATGCTGGCCCATGTTGACTCCAATGCTTCCCACAGTGGTGTCAAGTTGGCTGGATATCCTTTGGTTGGTGGACCATTCTTGATACACCTGTGAAAAACACAGCAGCCTAGCAGTTCTTGGGCACGGCTCATGCTCATTTAATAACGGACACCTCAGACCGATTGAGCATCCACACTAAGTCAAGCGTCACATAAAAAAGGAACAGATGTTTCTTAGCATCCAATTAAAGGTGGGGATGTGGAGGACTCCCTCTCCTCTCCTCCATGCACTGGGAGAGGGTCATTAACCCATATGAATACTTGAGCACAATTAATTAGTGACAGACGTTAGAAATGTATTAGGGCAACATAAAACGTTACATAAAGGCTACCATTAAACCTGAACTCATATGTTTATGGGATGGGGTTTTAAGTGTTTGCTCATGATTATGTACAGTAGGTCTAGGTTCTTTAGAAGGCATTATGGATGGTGTGTGCGTGTGAGAGCGTGCACCTCCACGCGTGTCACTATAGTGGGTAACTTAAGACCCGACACTATCCAATCTAAATGACCTAACGCAAATCAGCAGTGATAGCTGCAAAACTCTGCGACAATCTCCTCAGTTAATCTGGATTGACATGTTGTATAAACAAATAGACAGACTGCAAAGGGAAAGGGGAAAGAGAGAGGCGGGAGGTTGAGTGAGAGAAATTGTGAGCGTGAAAGAGAAGAGAGGTTTATTGAGTAAGAGAAGGACTGAAAGTGGGATAGAGCGGGGGGGGAGTAAAGAGTCAATAGTAAATTGAGATACCAGATTGTGGTCAGATAGCGGGAGTGAGTGAGTGTAATTGTGTGGATAGAGGATAAGAAAAGGGAAAGACTGAGGTGTTAGGAATGAAAAGAGAAGAGGGAAGACAAAATAACATTTAATTCCCAGTGGTTTACCCTCTCCCCATTAGCTTGTCAGAGTACCTGTCTCTATGTTGGGGTGCCGTAACAACAGGTGCCAGCCTGGCGAGAGCACATCCAATACCCTAGAGAGATGTGGGAGGAGGGAGGAAGAGAAAGATTGAGAAAATGAGAGAGAGAAGAGATGTGATCGAGGAGCTTCAGCAACACAAGGTAGGATGAGGATCTACTTGAAAGAGAATGAGCGATTACTTCAGAAAGAGAGAAGAAGAAGAAGACAGATGTAGAGACAGAGAATTGTCAATAGATTTCCATAGTGAGTCAGCAGGTCAGGTGTCTCATCCCCAGCAGACGCTCTCTTGACTCTCTCACCCTCTCAGAACTCTGGGAGTAGGGTTGCAAAAATCCAGTAATTTCCCCCAAGTTTTCCAGAAATTCTGGTTTTAGGATCCCAGATTTCCTGGTTTATTCCGGAGTTTGGAAAACCTGGGAATTTTGGGAAAGGAATTTTGCAACCATATTTGGGAGTGTTGCTGATCTCTGATCTGCCTGTCTGAGGAGAACTCCATAAAACCGTCTCCGTTACCAGCAGAATCAGTGTTTTCCTCATAATACTTCCATAAGCCTACCCGCGGAGCCACCAGCAAAGACCTGATCAGCGATTGGACGTTTGCTCCGGCACAGCAGGAGGGCGGGTTTTAAACCTGCATTGCATATTCATAGCCAGTGTAAATACATAATCAGTCCAGGAGGTTACTCAGAACTACCAGAAGGAGTAAGAAGAAGAAAAATAAGAAAAAGTATAACTTTTTGAAGGAATTATCTACATTTTCTCAGGTCTTGATAATGGCAACAATCGCACCACTTGGAGAGTCAGGAAGGTGTTGACGCCTTGTTTTCTACCTGCACTTCTTTATTTTTTCCTGTGGGTTTGTTTGCGGTACTGAGATTGGATGTGTCCGCCACTCCTAACGGATGTTGGAGTCGTCTAGAACGGACAAGGATTTGGATTTGACAGTTTGCAAAAAACCCATGGCTGAGTTCCACCGTGGCCCCTTGGCCCTTACCCCCGCCCCGCTCTCACCTGCCCACCGAACAGGCACCGACTGTGGGGCTAAGAGTTGCTGAGGAAAGGGTTCCCCTCTCCATCCATGCTGCCAGGCTGCTCCTGTTGCCATGCTCAAACCACCTAAGAATAAAAATGTATCCTGGGTAAGTGGGTTATGTGCAGTGCAGGAGGTGCTCTGGGATGTAGGGAGTTGCGGAGGGGGGTGGGGGGGTGGGGGGTGGCACCTTACCCATTACTCGTCTCTGTGCTTTGTCTAGGCACTCTTAAAACACGTACAATCACTTGTTCTACATTTGCTCTGTCAGGAAATCGCATTGAATCATAGCAATAGGTACAAATGTATATTTAAAAAGTATTTAAATCTAGATTGCGAGAAAACAAATTGATCATTTAGTGTTCATTCTAAAAGCGGTGCTTGCGAGTTTGTTACGGAACCTCTACGTCTAAGCAGAAGTCAGTTGTGTTTAAAGGTGTTGTAAATTTTTTTATCATAAAGCAGATTGTTCAGTTATAAGGAACTGCAAGTTGTATGCATTTATTTTCCTAACTAACCTATTCGAAAAGCACTATTGCTGAAATCACAGTATTTGTATGTAGTCCAGTACATCTATCGCCAGCTGTTATCTAAGCATGTAGTACTAATGAAAAAAGCATTCCACAGTTGACATAGTTTTTATTGAAGTCTTCGAGCCCAGATTATGGTTATGACAAGTAACAAGCAACAATAACATTTGTGTTTGGGATTTGTCAAGCATTTCTATAATCTTTGGACTTGACTTGATCTGAAGGAGAATGTTGAGATTCCCACTGGTTCCCTGGAGGCAGCTGATAGTGGCAGTACTAAAGCCTGGGATAGATAGCTGTGGTTTTGGTTTGCTCCTGAGCCCATCCAATGGCTATTTTAGGGGAGGCTTAGAGATTTTGGAATTATATAACTACCACATACCCACTTTATCAGTCCACTACTTTGTCTTTTCATGACGGCGATGCTTGTGAAAGAGTATAACGTCAACTTGAATGTCAATGACATTGTAGATGCTTGTGTGTTTTTGTGGGAAAAGCGTTGGCTCCATTAGTTAATGAGTTTACTCGGTAGGGAGGTGGAAAGTTTGCCATGAGCCTCATGATGATCAAGTCATGTGATTCATGGGAATTCTGAGAAATGTTGCAACTTTGTATACATCAATTGTTCCCAAACTGTGGAGGGGTCGTGAGTGGTCAGCAAACGTTTTTTAAATTTGTATTTATTTTCAAAGAACTCAGCCCATGAAATTTAATATAGACAAATTCATGTGATTTAGTTTGATGCTATATGATAAGATACGATGCACAAACATTTGCTGCATTCACACGTTCATTTTCCATTCTAAATGGAGTTCTCGAGCCGGGCCTCTGAGCTGGTTCTGTCTGAGCTGACTTACTTCCTAGCTTTGTGTGTGTGTGTGTGTGTGTGTGTGTGTGTGTGTGTTGTTCGTGTGTGTGTGTGTGTGTGTGTGTGTGTGTGTGTGTGTGTGTGTGTGTGTGTGTCTGCGCATGCGTGCGTATGTCAATGCTGTATCTAGGCACCTGAGCTGAGCTATAAGGGAAACTTGGGGGGATAATGTTTGCTCTTTGTCCCCCCACTTTTGATCTGAAATCATCATCACCCACGAATTAGTTTGAGCTATTAATGTATCAATATTTATCTTTAAGAAATGTATCTTTAGATGATACAGCACAACTTTGGATTCCACTGAGTGAAATTTCCCTGCTGCTTCCACCTTGCAGTGCGGGTAGAAAAAGTGATTGTTGATTGATTGCTGCCCTCGTTATGAAATGATCATCTTTAGCCTGTATATCTAAAAATGACCATATACACTGTTTAGAGCAAAATGACCGAAACTATTTCTGATGGTGAAACTGAACAATCAAAATCAAATCTTATTTAGCCTACTGACAGATCAACACATAGCCAAAGGAGAGTCATGTCGCAGGTGGTTGCTTAGGCAACTTCATTCCAGTAAATTACCTAGCAAATTACATTGGTTGTCACTCAACTAATAAAGCCTAATATTGCACAAGCCATTTTGCAAACATTTGAACACTGAAGGTGACAGCGCACAGTTTGATTAGGCTACTGATATTGCCTGGGTTGTTCTGATGTTGCCTGGGTTGTTCGGGCATGACTTGTTGACCAATGACTGTCAACGGTTACATGTTTAGTTTAACACTAAATAAGAGGACGCATCAGTTGTCACAAAAGATGAGAGGTATTTTCGGGAAGGTGGAAAGAAAGTAATATGAGCAAAAACAATTTGTGAACCGTCGATTCGTAAAGTTTGAATCGATTTTCTGATGATGCATGCTACATTTGGATCGGCTTGGGGTCTCACGGACAGATGCACTCCCATCTTACACATCTTAAACATTTGAACCCGAGGACCGATGCGTATCGGTGAATCGTTACATACGTGTTAGCTTGTTATTAGCTTACATTTAAATTTATTTACCTTAGGGATTGTCTTGCACAGTATTTGTGTGGGTACAATTGTTATCTGAATTTGCATTTACAAAAATGTGTCTCTGTATTATGTTGGTGTGTGTGGGAGTGTCATTTCTGACTCTGGGCCAGTGCAGATGGATCAGGGGAGATTAGAGAGAGGTTTCAGATGAAATCAACGAGTTGGGGAGGGGAGAGTGGCTTAGTCTAGTGCCCATTTACCCACAGGCCTCTGCTTCCTCAGACTTTCTTTCTTTCTCGCTCACTTTCTCCCCTCTCTCTCTCTCTCTCTCTCTCTCTCTCTCTCTCTCTCACTCTCACTCTTGCTCTCTCTCTCTTTCTCAATTCAATTCAAAGGGCTTTATTGGCATTATATATATATATATATATGTTTACATTGCCAAAGCAAATGGAATAGACGATAAACAAAAGGAAGATAAACAAGGGAAACATTAGTAAACATTACACTCACAATTATTTTTTTAAAGAATATAGACATTTCAAATGTTATATTATTGGCTATGTACAGTGTTGTAACGATGTGCAAGTAGTTGAAGTATGTAAAGGGAATAGAAATAAGCAGATAGATGTAGGTTGTATTTACAATGTTGTTTGTGCTCCACCGGTGGCCTTTTTCCCATGGCAACGGGCCACAAATCTTGCTGCTGTGATTGCACACTGCGGTGTTTTGCGTAAGAGGTACAGGAGTTTATCAATGTTTGATTTGTTTTCACATTCGTTGTAGGTCTGTGTGATCTGTGGAAATATGTGTCTCTAATGTGGTCATACATTTGGCCTCTCTCAATAGCAAGGCTATGCTCATTAAGTCTGTACATAGTCAATAATTTTCTTAATTTGTGGTCAGTCATGGTCATCAGGTATTCTGCCACTGTGTACTCTCTGTTTAGGGCCAGATAGCAATTACATTTGCTCTGTTGTTAAGGTTGATTCTTTCTGTTAGGTCAAATAATTATCTTTTGGCTTTCTCATAATTTGGTAGGGTCTAAATGTGTTTCTGTCCTGGGGCTCTGTGGGGTCTGTTTGTGTTTGTGAACAGATCCCACTGGCTGATGGGACTCTTCTCTAGGTTCATCTCTCTGTAGGTGAGGGCTTTGTGGTGGAATGTGTGGGCATTGCTTCATTTTGAATGGTTGTAGAATTTAACAGCTCTTTTCTGGATTTTGATAACTAGCGGGTATAGTCCTAATTATTCTCTGCATGAATTGTTTGTGATTTTGTATATTTTTGCAGAATTCTGCATGCAGAGTCTCAATTAGGTGTTTGTCCCATTTTGTGAATTATTAGTTGGTGAGTGGACCCCAGACCTCACAACCATAGAGGGCAATGGGTTCAATAACTGATTGAAGTATTTATAGCCAAATCCTAATTGAGATGTTGAGTTTTATGTTAATTTTGATGGCATAGAAGGCCCTTCTTGCCTTGTCTCTTAGATCACTCACAGCTTTGTGGTGTTGATGTTTAGGCGGAGGTAGATATAATTATTTGTGTGCTCTAGAGCAATATATTTGTTGTCTTGGCTACTAGACCTTTTTTGGAACATCATTATTTTAGTCTCACTGAGATTCACTGTCAGGGCCCAAGTCTGACAGAATCTGGGCAGAAGATCTAGGTGCTACTGTAGGCTCTCCTTGGTTGGGGACAGAAGCACCAGATAATTGGCAAACAGTATACATTTGATTTCAGTGAGTCCAGTATGGTGAGGCCGGATGCTGCAGACTGTTCTAGTGCCCTCGCCAATTCATTGATATATATATTGAATAGTGTGGGGCTAAAGCTGCATCCTGTCTCACAAAAAGACTCCACTATGCAACTGTCTGGCTATCTACTCCAATTTCAGACCACGGGTAAGATAGGCTAGCTAGCTACATTTTCAGATATTACACGTTTCTAATTTTGACATAAAGTATTTTCATTTCAAGTTACTGTTAGCTAGCTAGCTAACTTTACGTGTATGATCTTATTAAGTTTACTGTTAGCTAGCTAGCTAACTTTACGTGTATGATCTTATTATTCATATCTCAGAGCCATTTGCTTTGCTTGTTATAGCCTAATGTTCGCTAGCTAACATTGAACCTGGTCGGTTAGCTACCTGCAGATTCGTGCAGGGTAGTAACATCATGAATTGGGATTACGGTTCATTGTTTAGCTAGCTAGCTACATGTCGCAACAAAATACTGCACTATGCAAGTGTCTGTTTTAATAGAATGTCACTGCACCAACTGTTAGCCAGTTAGCTTGGGTGCTTGACTGCTGTTGTTAGGACAGAATGCTTGGATCAACCCTTAAAGAAATTGGTGGAGCTAATGTTTAAGAGGGTGTGAATGATGCCAAATGGGTGTAGACAAAGAAGAGCTCTCTAGTTGGTACCAAAACAAACAGGGCCATTTTCTCAAAAGTGAGGTTACAAGTTTATCAACTTTCAAAGCAGAATTACTTTCCCATTGTTCCTCAAATGCAGTGTATGATATACCATTATGTAGCTCTGTCTCTCTGCTTTTATCCAATGTAAAAAACACAATTTCAAATTTTGCTACCTAAGACTGAATCAAGGTGGTCGATCCCAATTATCATGTATATGTTTTTAAATGGCCGAAAAGGTTGGAGAAGTGGTTTATCATATATCTCAATTTTAGATAGATAGCTCTTCTTGTTGTTGTTGTTGTTTGTTTAGTGTGTTCCAATTTCCCAGAAATGATTTGAATCTGTGGATTCTTCAATCACAATGAGCTGTTTATTTTCATGCTGTTCTTTATTTTTTCTTAGTGTATTTCTGTATTGTTTTAGTGTTTCACCAGAGTGAAGGCGTAAGCTAAGGTTCTGGTTCTCTGTGTTTTTGGTTGGGATAAGTTTCTCTCTCTCTCTGCAGTAGCCCAATGATGAGGCAGAGATGGCTATGATACCACTACCTCTAAACTCAAAAACCTAAACCTCACTCATTAGGGGAAAACCTATTCAGTTGTCCAACTGAATGTATCTTCTGTATTTAACCCAACCCCTCTGAATCAGAGAGGTGGGGGGGCTGCCTTAATCAACATCAACGGCACCCGGGGAACAGTGCCTTGCTCAGGAGCAGACAGATTTTGACCTCGTCAGCTCGGGATTCGATCCAGCAATCTTCCAGTTACTGGCACAATGCTCTAACTACTAGGATACTAAGCCATTTAATGATGTAGTTTATTATAATTAATTGTAACCTTTGGATAAAATGATGTTGAGCGATTGGATGTGGTGAACCTGAGGCTATACTAGGTTTATAGCATATGTTTTAAGAAATGCACTCTTGTTTTGTGGTACGTAATGCTGTGAGTTCACTTAAAAGCGTGTGTGCATGTGTGCATAAACATGGATGTATTTTGTCTTTTTTCCTCCAGAGGGAAAACACTGCTCCACTTTTCTTCTGCCCACCCATATGGTGCGTACATGCTGCTTTCTACATTCTACCCTCATGCTGCACCGGAAGGATATGGAACAGTGCAGTAGCATTTGTGACTGACCAAGTTGATTCGGTCTGACGTAGGATTCGATACAAGTAGAGACTCAGAGCTAGAAACTTGTATATCACACACTGCAGTTGAGGAACAATGGGAAAGTATTCCTGCTTTGAAAGTTGATAAACTTGTAACCTCACTTTTGAGAAAATGGCCCTTGAATGTTTTGGTACCTACTGGAGAGCTCTTCTTTATCTACATCCATTCAGCATCGTTCACACCCTCTTAAGCCTTAGCCCCACCCATCTCTTTAAGGATTCATATGTGAGGCCACGTACTGAACAACCAAAGACTGAAGGCTGGTTTATCCTACGTCTATCGACAGTGGTCGCAGTGACATCATGAACATTTTATTGTCGTCCGACATCAAACTTGTCGTTGTCATTATGAAAAAGTATGAACACAAAAACTACAGGCTGTGTGACATCAGCAGCCTGGTGGTCCAAAATAACATAACTAGTGCATTTTAACACCAATAAACTCACCCGTTTAAAAATGAATTTAGTGTATGGCAATCTAGCAAACCAGACAACTAAAAGCAACTTTATTAACAATGTTTTGCTTCCTTTATGGCGTGTTAACGTAACCTCTAGTGACACCCCATCCCGTGAACGGGACCGTTGTCATCATCTGACACTAATTAGCATAACGCAACGGACATAAATATTCCTAGAAAATATTCCTATTCATGAAAATCACAAATGAAATTTATTGAGACACAGCTTAGCCTTTTGTTAATCACCCTGTCATCTCAGATTTTCAAAATATGCTTAACAGCCAAAGCTAGACAAGTGTTTGTGTAAGTTTATCGATAGCCTAGCATAGTATTTTGTCCAGCTAGCAGCAGGTAACTTGGTCACGGAAATCAGAAAAGCAATCAAATTAAATCGTTTACCTTTGTTGAGCTTCGGATGTTTTCACTCACGAGACTCCCAGTTAGATAGCAAATGTTCCTTTTTTCCAAAAATATTATTTTTGTAGGCAAAATAGCTCTGTTTGTTCTTCACGTTTGGCTGAGAAATCGCTTGGAAATTGCAGTCACGAAAACGGCGAATAATATTCAAAATTAGCTCCATAATATCGACAGAAACATGGCAAATGTTGTTTATAATCAATACTCAAGGTGTTTTTCAAATATCTATTCGATAATATATCAACCGGGACTGGTGGTTTCTTAGTAGGAAAGAGAGAAACAATGACCGCATTTGTCCTTTACGCACCAAACACTATGAGAGACTTCAGCTGACCACTGACGCAATGTTGCATTCCATTGCAATTCTGAAGACAAAATAATTTTCCGGTTGGAACATTATTGAATATTTATGTTAAAAACATCCTAAAGATTGATTCTATACATCTTTTGACATGTTTCTACGGACTGCAACGGAACTTTTTGACTTTTCGTCTGCTCCTACTGATCGCACGTCATGAAGTTGGAATACTGGGCTAAACACGCAAACAAAAAGGAGGTATTTGGACATAAATGATGGACGTTATCGAACAAAACAAACATTTATTGTGGACCTGGGATTCCTGGTAGTGCATTCTGATGATCATCAAAGGTAAGTGAATATTTATAATGCTATTTCTGACTTCTGTTGACTCCAACATGGTGGAATCTGTTTGGCTTGATTTGTTGTCTGAGCACTGTACTCAGATTATTGCATGGTTTGCTTTTTCCGTAAAGTTATTTTGAAATCTGACACTGCGGTTGCATTAAGGAGAAGTGGATCTAAAATTCCATGCATAACAGTTGTATATTTTAGCAATGTTTATTATGAGTATTTCTGTAAATTGATGTGGCTCTCTGCAAAATCACCGGATGTTTTGGAACTACTGAACATAACGCGCCAATGTAAACTCAGATTTTTGGATATAAATATGAACTTTATTTTATCTATCTATTTATTTATTTTATATATTGTGTAACATGAAGTCCTATGAGTGTCATCTGATGAAGATCATCAAAGGTTAGTGATTCATTTTATCTCTATTTCTGCTTTTTGTGACTCCTCGCTTTGGCTGGAAAAATGGCTGTGTTTTTCTGTGACTTGACTCTGACCTAACATAATCGTTTGGTGTGCTTTCGTCATAAAGCCTTTTTGAAATCGGACACTGTGGCTGGATTTACAACAAGTGTATCTTTAAAATGGTGTAAAATACTATTTTAATTATGGGATTTCTTTTGTTTTGAATTTGGCGCCCTGCAGTTTCACTGGCTGTTGACGAGGTGGGACGCTAGCGTGCCCTATTTAGGTTAATGATGGTGTTGGAGTTGTGCCTGGCCGTGCAGTCATGAGTGAACAGGGAGTACAGGAGGGGACTGAGCACGCACCCCTGAGGGGCCCCCGTGTTGAGGATCAGTGTGGCGGATGTGTTGTTACCTACCCTTACCACCTGGGGGGGCGGCCCATCAGGAAGTCCAGGATCCAGTTGCAGAGGGAGGTGTTTAGTCCCAGGGTCCTTAGATTAGTGATGAGCTTTGAGGGCGTGTGTTGTTGAACGCTGATCTGTAGTCAATGAATAGCATTCTCACATAGGTGTTCCTTTTGTCCAGGTGGGAAAGGGCAGTGTGGAGTGCAATAGAGATTGTATCATCTGTGAATCTGTTAGGGCAGTATGCAAATTGGAGTGGGTCTAGGGTTTCTGGGATGATGGTGTTTATGTGAGCCATTACCAGCCTTTCAAAGTACTTCATGGCTACAGATGTGAGTGCTACGGGTCGGTAGGCATTTAGGCAGGTTACCTTAGTGTTCTTGGACACAGGGACTATGGTGGTCTGCTTGAAACGTGTTGGTATTACAGATTCAGACAGGTTGAAAATGTCAGTGAAGACACTTGCCAGTTGGTCAGCGCATGCTCGGAGTACACGTCCTGGTAATCCGTCTGGCTCTGCAGCCTTGTGAATGTTGACCTGTTTAAAGAGCTTACTCACATCGGCTGCCGAGAGCGTGATCACACAGTCGTCCGGAACAGCTGATGCTCTCATGCATGTTTCAGTGTTACTTGCCTCGAAGCGATCAACAGCATTGTAATACTAACCTAAATGACAGAGTGAAAAGAAGGAAGCCTGTACAGAATAAAAATATTTCAAAACATGTATCCTGCTTGCAATAAGGCACTAAAGTAAAACTGCAAAACATTTTGCAAAGAAATGAACTTCATGTCCTGAATCCAAACCATTATGTTTGGGGCAAATCCAACACATCACTGTAGCACTCTTCATATTTTCAAACATGGTGGTAGCTGCATCATGTTATGGGAATCTTGTCATCAGCAAGGATTTGGGAGTTTTGTAGGATAAAAAAACAGAATAGAGCTAAGCCCAGGCAGTATCCTAGAGGAAACCCTGGTTTAGTCTGCTTTCCAACAGACACTGGGAAACACATTCACCTTTCTGCAGGACAATAACCTAAACACAATGCCAAATGTACACTGAAAAATAAATATTTAATCAATTTAGAATTGAGGCTGTAACACAACAAATTGTTGAATAAGTCAATGGGTAGGAATACTTTCTGAAGATACTGTAATATTAAGGTCGACTATTGAGGCGTTTTTTTACAGGAGCTGGACAAAGATCCTGTCACGACTTCTACCGAAGGTATTTCCTCTCCCTGTTCGGGCGGCGGTCGGCGTCGCCGGTCTACTAGCCATCACGGATCCCTTTTTCCATTTCTGTTTGTTTTGTCTTTGGTTCTTTTTCACACCTGATTTCATTTGCTTTAATTTCTGTGTGTATATATTTACCCTGTTGCCAGCCTAGGTTTTTGCGGGATTATTCTTTCATTGTGATGTGCTCGGTGAGGTTATGCCATTCTTTGTTTTCACGGATTCATAAGAGTGTTATTGTCTGAAATTTGTTTGTTCCTCCGTGAGTTTGTACGGGTTCTCAGTTGTCGAGGGCGTGGTGGACTTGCCAATTAAAGTACGCTTCTCAGACATCTCTGCTCTCCTGCGCCTGACTCCTTCACCTACCTCCTAAACGCAACATTATCACAGATCCAATATAAAGAGACTTCTCCCAAATATAAAGCAGGTATGTGAATTATGAATCATAAAAAAGCATTAGTGGAAAAACCTAAAATATTTCAAGGCACTCTCAGTAGACCATTAAAACCCCTTTATTCATGGGTTAATTTTGCTAATGCATGGCCAGGATAAAAAGATGCCACTATGCGAAGCTGCTAAACCATAATTGATTAAGGGGAGGGTCGGCTACGCTTGGTTTTTATTCAAATTAAACAAAATTGAAGGAAACCAATAGTTTTTTATGTTTCTAAATACGAGGTTCACCAGCACAAAAGGCACATCTCTCGTTCCATGGGCATTGTGTGTCACGGCTGGATAGGTTGCACTTCCTCTCTCAAAATCCATACCATTACCAACTGCGTTACTGTTAAGACCTGCTTTTGGTGGGTATTAAAGGGTGTACAGTGCAGTCGGAAAGTATTCAGACCCCTTGACCTTTTCTACATTTTCTTGCGTACAGTTTTTTCCTCATCAATCTAAACACAATATCCCATAATAACAAAGAGAAAACTGTTTTTTAGATATTTTTTGCACTGACTGGCCTGCACAGAGCCCTGACCTCAACCCCATCGAGCACCTTTGGGATGAATTGGAACGCCGACAGCGAGCCCGGAATAATCGCCAAACATCAGTGCCCGACCTCACTAATGCTTATGTGGCTGAATAGAAGCAAGTCCCCGCAGCAATGTTCCAACATATAGTTGAAAGCCTTCCTAGAAGAGTGGAGGCTGTTATAGCAGCAAAGGGGGGACAACTCCATATTAATGCCCATGATTTTGGATTGAGATGTTCAACGAGCAGCAGTATATATACACCTGCTCTGAAAGGCCACAGAGTCTGTAACACAACCAAACAAGCGGCACCATGAAGACCAAGGAGCTCTCCAAACAGGTCAGGGACAAGTTTGTGGAGTAGTACAGTTCAGGGTTGGGTAAAAAAAATAATTTGAACATCCAACAGAGCACCATCAAATCCATTATTATAAAATGGAAAGAATATGGCACCACAACAAACCTGCCAAGAGAGCTGCCCACCAAAACTCGCGGACCAGGCAAGGAGGGCATTAATCAGAGGGGCAACAAAGAGAACAAAGATAGCCCTGAAGGAGCTGCAAAGCTCCACAGTGGAGATTGGAGTATCTGTCCATAGGACCACTTTAAACCGTACACTCCACAGAGCTGGGCTTTACGGAAGAGTGGACAGAAAAAAAGTAATTGCTTAAAAACAAAAATAAGCAAACGTGTTTGGTGTTTTCCAAAAGGCATGTGGGAGACTCCCCAAACATATGGAAGAAGGTACTCTGGTCAGATGAGACTAAAATTGAGCTTTTTGGCCATCAAGGAAAATGCTATGTCTGGCGAAAACCCAACACCTCTCATCACCCAGAGAACATCATCATCACAGTGAAGCATGGTGGTGGCAGCATCATGCCGTGTGGATGTTTTTCATCAGTAGGGACTGGGAAACTGGTCAGAATTGAAGGAATGATGGATGGTGCTAAATACAGGGAAATTCTTGAGGGAAACCTGTTTCAGTCATCCAGAATTTTGAGACTGGGATGGAGGTTCACCTTCCAGCAGGACAATTTGTATTTTACCTTTATTTAACTAGGCAAGTCAGTTAAGAACAAATTCTTATTTTCAATGACGGCCTAGGAACAGTGGGTTAACTGCCTGTTCAGGGGCAGAACGACAGATTTGTACCTTGTCAGCTCGGGGGTTTGAACTTGCAACCTTCCGGTTACTAGTCCAACGCTCTAACCACTAGGCTATCCTGCCGCCCTGATGATCCAAAGCATACTGCTAAAGCAACACTCGAGTGGTTTAAGGGAAAACGTTTAAATGTCTTGGAATGGCCTAGTCAAAGACCATACATTAATCCAATTGAGAATCTGTGGTATGACTTAAAGATTTCTGTACACCAGCGGAACCCATCCTACTTGAAGGAGCTGGAGCAGTTTTGCCTTGAAAAATGGGTAAAAATCCCAGTGGCTAAATGTGCCAAGCTTATAGAGACATACCTCAGAGATGTGTATCTGTAATTGCTGCAAAAGGTGGCTCTATAAAATATTGACTATGGGGGGGTGAATAGTTATGCGCACTCAAGTTCTGTTTTTTTGTCATTTCTTGTTTGTTTCACAATTAAAAAATATTTTGCATCTTCAAAGTGGTAGGCGTGATGTGTCAATCAAATGATACAACCACCCCCCCCAAATCTATTTTAATTCCAGGTTGTAAGAAAACAAAATAGGAAAAATGCCAAGAGGGGTGAATACTGTCGCAAGGTACTGTAGCTTCATCTCTTATTGCTTATTTCTCGTGTTTATTTAAATGTTTTATTAGTTATACTGTACTGAACAAAAATATAAAAGCAACATGCAACCATTTCATATAAGGAAGGAAATCAGTCAATTAAAATAAGTGTATTAGGTCCTACCTAAGGGTTTCACATTACTGGGAATGCAGATATGCATCTGTTGGTTACAGATACCTTAAAAAAGGTAGGGATGTGGATCAGAAAAGCAGTCACTGTCTGGTGTGATCACCATCTGCCTCATGCAGCGTGACACATCTCCTTCGCATAGAGTCGATCAGGCTGTTGACTGTGGCCTGTGGAATGTTTTCCCACTCCTCTTCAATGGGTGTGTGAAGTTGCTGGATATTGGTGGGAACTGGAACACGCTGTGATACACGTTGATCGACTGCATCATGTGATTTTCCACATGTGAAAGCGTTTATTTTTTTGCTGCTTATCTGCTGTTTATTATTATTATTTATCCTGCTGCCAATCACTTTCTCCAAATCCAACGTACAAATACTCTTGCATATACAGTGCCTTGCAAAAGTATTCTTCCCCTTGGCGTTTTTACTATTTTGTTGCGTTACAACCTGTCATTTTAATGGATTTTTATAGTGACAACACTGGTGAGTATGCAGGCCATGGAATAACTTTTCAGCTTCCAGGAATTGTGTACAGATCCTTGTGGGATCGGGCCATGTGTTACCATGCCGAAACACGAGGTGATGGTGGAGAATGAATGGCACGACAATGGGCCACAGGATCTCGTCACGATATCTCTGTGCATTCAAATTGACATAGATAAAATGCAATGGTGTTCGTTGTTTGTAGCTCATGCCTGCCCATACCGTAACCCCACCGCCACCATGGAGCAGTCTGTTCACAAGGCTGACATCAGTAAATCGCTTGCCCACACTACGCTATACACTTAGTCTGCGGTTCTGAGGCCGGTTGGACGTACTTCCAAATTCTCTAAAACGTCATTGGAGGTGGCTTTTGGTAGAGAAATTAACAAACAAGGCAGCAGCTACTCTTCCTACTCGTCCAGCAAAATTAAGACAGTTAGACATTTTTCTAAAAATTACAATAAATTCACAACACATTTCACAACATATTAAGTGTGTGTATGTGTGTGTGTGTGAAGTAAGTCAGCTCAGTGCAGGCCGGCGGTCAGCCTGAGGTCATAGTGTATCCGTCCAGCCCAGGCGACAGATGTCACAATATCAAATGAAAGCCTAATGCCCAGCGAGCTGAAGAAAAACACTCTGGAGCAAACCATTACACCGCTGATCCTCCCTCCCTCCCTCCACACACTCTCTTTCTCTCTGTCCCGTCTGCCCAGCTCTGTGTGTGTGTGTTTGTGTGTATGGGTGTGTGCACGCACACTGAACAGAGGCGCCTGCCCTGCGGTGTGTGTGTGTGTGCATCTGCCCCAGAGATCCTCAGATGGGCTCCGTCAACATGAGGCATGTCATTTCCAGTTGGAGACGCTCCTGAGAAGGGACCTTACCGTGGCTGACCCCATCCCCGTCTCATTCCCTCTGGTACTATGGAAGCTAACTGCCCAGACAGCAGAGCATCCATAGTTTTGGGATTGGTCGATTGTTATAATGGAGAACCACTTGTCAGCAAAACGTTACATTTTGAGCATTTAATTCCGATTTGACTGAGGGTAAATAGGTTGGATATTTTTTATGTAAGGCGTCAGCTGCTTTTACCCATGGGTCATGGTACTCTGAACAAATCCAGGGGATTTGCATAATTCATTGCAGCCGCGCTGGAACAGAGAGGGGACACAGGTGTCTCTGGCAGTCTGGGACAACGAGCATGTCAAAGAAGCCTAAGGTAAAATAACAACAGCTATTTGGAATTGTATGCGTCTATCTATGTTTGGTGGGATGATTCATTTCTTACCGAGATAAGTAATTATTTTCTCTGTTGTTAGGTGTACATTACTACACACTACTACATTACTTTACTTTCGTACACACTTCTTTGTTTCATATGTCTGTGTTCCAGTACCTAGCTTTTGTTTAGTTTGGCCTGGATGTATGCATGTGTGTGTGTGTGTGTGTGTGTGTGTGTGTGTGTGTGTGGTGCTAGAATGTGTGTAAACTCTAACTTTGAAATGCAATGGAAAACATTTTTGCAACAGAAAAGGGAAATTAGCATTTCTTATTGGACAAATACATGTAGTCCCTCCTTGTGTCACTGCGTTTTTCGTCCGTTTGGTGCCTAATGAATACGACCCAGGTATGAATGAGACCTCTCTTTGGCTGAAAGATGAGCTGTAGGCTCATCTTTCCATTTCTATCTAGCTCGAAGAACTGGGTATTGCCTTATAGCTAAACCAAAGCCTTTTCATGGGTATTTCCATAACATCACCATTGGACTTGATATTATATTTTATATAATCCTCTATTATGCTTTTTTTAATGCAAAATGTTTGCCAACCAAAACACCGACAAACACATTTGTCCTTCAAGAAGAAGTATGGCAATGGTTTCTTTCTCTGTAAATCCTGGATTGGTGCAAGCCGCTTTTAATCTCCTTACCGAGAAGCAATCATTACAAAGTGAGAAGGGGATCAGATAGACATGGAGCAATTGCGCTTGTGGGTGTTGTGTATTATGTGGGGTGTTACTCTTCTACAGAGGCTAGAGTTTCACACTGCCATGTATCATCTTCTGTGTCATTTATTTTTGCTTGATACTTCCCATCCCCAACTAGGGTTGCTCGGCAGTTGCCCCTCAGACACCCCACCCCCTTCCGGCTACCAGAGAAAATACCACTCCCAATACCACCCCTTCCCCGTGGTACTGAAAGCAAAAAATATTAAAATAGGTATATATACTGAACCAAAATATAAACGCAACATGTAAAGTGTTGGTCCCATGTATCATGAGCTGAAATAAAATATACCAGAATTGTTCCATACGCACAAAAAGTGTATTTCTCTCAAAATTTGTACACCAATTTGTTTATATCCCTGTTAAAACTTCTTTGGGATAGGTGGGACGGTAGCGTCCCACCTGGCCAACATCCGGTGAAATGGCAGAGCGCCAAATTCAAATTAAATTACTATAAATATTAAACTTTCATGAAATCACAAGTGCAATACATCAAAATAAAGCTTAACTTCTTGTTAATCCAGCTAAGGTGTCAGATTTCAAAAAGGCTTTACGGCAAAAGCAAACCATGCGATTATCTGAGGACAGCATCCAGCACACAAATGCATAACAAATCATTTTCAACCAGGGAGTTGCGACACGAATGTCAGAAATAGCGATATTATATATGCCTTACCTTTGAAGATCTTCTGTTGGCACTCCAAAAGGTCTCAGTTACATTACAAATGGTCCTTTTGTTCAATAAATTCCTTCTTTATATCCATAAAAACTATATCCATAAAAACATAAAAAGTTTAAGCTGGCGCGCTTCAGTCAATAATCCATTCAGTTTCCCTCCGTCAAGATGCATACAAAATGAATCCCAAACGCTACCAATAAACTTATCCAAACAAGTCAATCAACATTTATATTCAATTCTTAGGTACCCTAATACGCAAATAAATAATACAATTTAAGACGGAGAATCGTTATTGTCTTTACCGGAGATAAACAAAAGGAACGCACTCTCTCAGCCATGCGCTTGGAAACACTACAGCCAAATAGGGAGCCACTTAGAAAAACTACAACCTCTCCCTAATTTTTCCAAAAACCAGCCTGAATCTCTTTCTGAAGACTGTTGACATCTAGTGGAAGCCCTAGGAACTGCAATCGGGGACGATTTCGCCCTATTATAAAAGTGCCAGGCATTGAAATCAGTGGTAAAATTGTAAAACTGCCTTAATTATGACAGACCCCAGGAAGAGTAGCTGCTGCCTTGGCAGACAAGTATTCACTAAAGATTTAAAGGTTATGAACGAGTCTGCGTCTCTCACATGAATCGACAGACCATTCCATAAAAATGTAGTTCTATAGGAGAAGGCTCTGCTTCCAGCTGTTTGCTTAGAAATTCTAGGAAGAATAAGGAGGGCTGTGTCTTGTGGCCGTAGTGTACGTGTAGGTTTGTATGGCAGGACAAAATAGGAGAGATTTGTAGGTTAACAGTAAATTCTTAAAATCAGCCCTAGCCTTCACAGGAAGCTAGCGCTGGAGTTATATGATCCAATTTTTGGGTTCTAGTCAAGATTATAGCAGCCATATTTAGCACTAGTTGAAGTTTATTCAGTGCCTTATCCAAGTAGTTGAAGAGTAGAAGCATTGCAGTAGTCTAATATTGACATGACAAAAGCATGGATTTGATTTTCTGCGTGATTTTTGGACCAAAATTGTCACATGTTTTAATAAAAAGGGATCATGATCCAGAGTAAGCCTGAGGCGTTCACAGTTTTATTTGAGACGACTGTACAACCATAGAGATTCATTGTCAGATCAGACAGCAGATCTCTTTGTTTCTTGGGACCTAGAACTAGCATCTCTGTTTTCTCCGAGTTTAAAAGTAAAATATTTGCCAATGGCCACTTTCTTATTTCTGAAACACAGGCTTCCAGGGTAGCAATTTTGGGGCTTCACCATGTTTCATTGAAATGGAAAGCTGTGTGTCGTCTGCATAGCAGTGAAAGTTGAAATTGTGTTTCCGAATGGCATCACCAAGAGGTAGCATATATAGTGAAAACAATAGTGGTCCTATAACAGAACATTTGAGGAACACCAAAACTTACCATTGATTTGTCAGAGGACAAACCATCCACAGAGACTAACTGATATATTACCGACAGATAAAATATAAACCAGGCAAGAACTTGTCCGCGTTCCAATCTCTCCAAAATAATGCATTTTTTATTTAACTAGGCAAGTCAGTTAAGAACAACTTCTTATTTACAATGACGGCTTAGGAACAGTGGTTTAACTTCCTTGTTCAGGGGCAGAACAACAGAGGTTTACTAGTCATCGCTGGGATTCAATCAAGCAACCTTTCGGTTACTGGCCCAACGCTCTAACCGCTAGGCTATCTGCCGCCCAATGTAGTGGTCGAAAGTGGCACTAAGGTAAAGGAGCGCAGGGAGGTAATTTACCACCTTCATGAGTGCGGCCTCAGGACTATGATGGGGTCTAAAAGCAGACTAGAGTTTTTCGTATACATTATTTGTCTTCAGGAAGGCAGTGAGTTGCTGAGCAACAGCTTTTTCCCCCAAAATATTTGAGGAATAGGAGATTCAATATAGGCCGATTAGTTTTTTTGATTTTCCTTGTCAAGTTTCGGCTTTTTCAGGAGAGACTTTATTACTGCTACTTTTAGTGAGTTTGATGCACATCCAGAGGATGGGGAGCCCTTTATTATGTTCAACATAGGAGGGCCAAGCACAGGAAGTAGCTCTTTCAGTAGTTTAGTTGGAATAGGGTCCAGTAGACAGCTGGAAGGTTTGACTATTTTCGTGAAAGTGTCAAGAGATATATACGAAAAATAATAAGACGTTGGTAAACTTATTAAATACAGAGTTTGATTAAATGTTATTAAAAGTAAAAAGCTAAACGTTTGGCAGGTAGCCAAGTAGCAACAAACAGAACACCAAAACGGAGACAACACAGAAGTGTGACGGGAAGTGACGACAGAGTTGTTTGTTGATTCCCAATTAATCTATTAATTGATTCCAAAATGTTAAATAGACCTCAGGAGGAATACTGTCCCATCCAGGTGATTTGCGTTTATTCAAATGCCCTTTTGAGTTCATTGAGAGATATTTGGGCTAACAATGAGGTGGCTTCTTCTGTTGAGAGAGAGGAGGAGTTCTTAATTATTTTAGAAAGAGATGTACAGTTCTTTATAGACTGGGGAGAATCTTTGATTTATTTGGGTTCTGATAGTAATTCCCCCTTTTCAGATAGTAATTCCAGATTACTAGTAATTTCAGATTCACATTATGAAAACAGGTTTTTAGAAATGTTTGCATTTCTTATTTACAAAAGTATTCAGACCATTGATCATCCTTGAGATGTTTCTACAACTTGATTGGAGTCCACCTGTGGTAAATGTAATTTATTGGACACGATTTGGAAAGGCACATACCTCTCTATATAAGGTCCCACAGTTGACAGTACATGTCATAGCAAAAACCAAGCCATGAGGTTGAAGGAATTGTCCGTAGAGCTCCGAGACTGGATTGTGTTGAGGCACAGATCTGGGAAAGGGTACCAAAACATTTCTGCAGTATTGAAGGTCCCCAAGGACGCAGTGGCCTCCATCATTCTTAAATGGAAGTAGTTGGGAACCACCAAGACTCTTCCTAGAGTTGGCCGCACTGCCAAACTGAGCAATCGGGGGAGAAGGGCCTTGGTCAGGGAGGTGACTCTGACGGAGCTCCAGAGTTCTTCTGTGGAGATGGGAGAAACTTCCAGAAGGACAACCATCTCTGCAGAACTCCACCAATAGGCCCTTTATGGTAGAGTGGCCAGACAAAGGCCACTCCTCAGTAAAAGGAACATGACAGCCCGCTTGGAGTTTGGCAAAAGGCACCTAAAGGATTCTCAGACCATGAGAAACAAGATTCTCTGGTCTGATGAAACCAAGATTGGACTGAATGCAAAGCGTCACGTCTGGAGGCAACCTGGCACCATCCCTACAGTGAAGCATAGTGGTGGCAGCATCATGCTGTGGGGATGTTTTTCAGCGCATGGACTGGGAGACTAAGTCAGGATAGAAGCATAGATGAACAGAGGAAAGTACAGAGAGATCTTTGGTGAAAAACTGCTCCAGAGTGCTCAGGACCTCAGACTGGGGAAATGGTTCATCTTCCAACAGGACAACGACCCTAAGCACACAGCCAAGACAATGCAGGAGTGGCTTCGGGGCAAGACTCTGAATGTCCTTGAGTGGTCCAGCCAGAGCCCGGCAGCGATGCACTCCATCTGACCTGACAGCGCTTGAGAGGATCTGCAGTGAAGAATGGGAGAAACTCCCCAAATACAGGTGTACCAAGCTTCTAGTGTCATACCCAAGAAGACTCAAGCCTGAAATCGCTGCCAAGGGTGTCTAGTAAAGGGTCTGAATACTTATGTAAATGTGATGTGTCAGTTTTAAAAATATTATACGTTTGCAACATTTTCTAAAAACCTATTTTTGCTTTGTCATTATGAGGTATTGTGTGTAGATTGATGAGGGATAAAATAATTTAATCAATTTTAGAACAAGGCTGTAACTTAACAAAAAGTGAAAAAAGTCAAGGATCTGAATATTTTCAGAATGCACTGTATATGCTGGACAGCCTTGGTTGAGTAACTAAACAAATAATAAAATGTCAAATTAAAAAAGAGATGCTTGATGCTCAGACAATTTGTCTATTGTATCGAAACTGACCTCTTCAGCTAATATTTTTTCAAAGAACACAATTAATTGTGAGTGTGCTAGTGATGCGTGTGTTTACTCATTAACCGGGTCCCTGCGGTTATATCTGGTGGACGGTTTTAGGGTCATTAAATATTGTGGGGCTGAAGGGACGGGTCGGTGGCGAGCGGGTTGAATAAAGAGAAACAATACCTTAATAAATCCATAAATGTATCATTATTGTGCAATTTATATAGGCTACATTGAGGCTTTCTTCCATTATTTTAGGCTATCTTGTATTACTGCATAAGCCTAAACTTTAGGGCTTAACTGTACACGCGCCAAATTGCCTAGCAAGCCAATTGCCAAATAATGCTTTTGGAAACAGGCAGAACAAGTTAACGTCAATCCACCGAGGCAAAAATGACATTGTCAAAGTGTAATTCAATAAGACAAAAGCTGCGAAAGGAGAGTTGAAAGTAAAGAGAAGGGAAGGCCAGAAAAGTAATGTTTAGAAAAGATTTGGTGAAGTGTTAAAAGAGGATGATAGCAGCGCCGGCTATGTTATGTGTGATGATTGTGTGAGGCTCTATACAATTTCGAAAGTCACAAGACGGGACTTCAAATAGGCCTATGGCATGTCAAGGGAACTGTAGCCTTCTGTTTAGATGGGTTAAATGGAAACTGAAATCTGGACATCGACTCGGCAGAATAAATAACCTACTGTTTTTTGCCAAACACTAATAATACTAGTCCCGTGCCAATCAACATCAACATGTTTGAAAGGTGTTGTTCGCGGTTTGAGCAAGAAAACAATAAATTATTCGATAAATTGAACAAATGGCTGTGCATAACCTATATATGAAGGGCCTACATGTATCCACAGTGAATGCTTGTGTTTTTACGTTTTGTGCGAATGAATTGAACGTCGCCAAATGAATCATTATCATCTGGAATAAAGGACCTTCTGAAGTAATAAATACATAACCTACATTCTCTAGTAGTACTAGTCCCGTGCGAATATGTCTATGTAGCCTTAATGAAAACTCATGCAGAATTAAGAATTTCTTGCAGTAAAATGATACACGAAAAAATGTAGGCACAATTTGGATTTGGGAACAGGAGTGGAGAAATATGATATCTTTCTTTCTGCATCTTGAGAGAATGCAATGCTCAGTTAGATACCATCTATAGAGGTGCTGTCTTCATCATAAAAGCATCACTGAACCTGACAGTATTTCAACCATATAAAATATGCATCGAAGCTGAACTCAAATCTTATCAGACACATGTTGGGTCGTTTTCACATATTTATATTTCCTTTACAACCGGTCAAACTGGACATTTTGGACATTTTGCATAGAAAATCATTTTTGCTTCAAAATTTAAAAAAATGCTTTATTGTTTTTTCTCCCCTGTCCCTAAATGTCTTTGCTCCGCGAAAGATGACAGATAAAACTTCACCGATGTCAACTAGATTGAAGCATTCATTTGATCGATCTATTACATGATTCTGTTGAGCAAGGGTTTATCTGGTTTTCTAGCGCAACATACTGTATAATGACAAAAGAGAATCTACATGTATCTAATTATAGACAAGTTGACTAACAAATAGCCTTCCAAAATGTTGGAAATTATAAGCAGAAGAAACATATCTAAATCAGGCAACAACAAAAAATCCTGCACCCCCTGTCCCAAAAAAATCATTATGCAGTTATTGACTGTGTCATATCTCGCATTTTCTATATTTGCGCGTTAAGGTTGGGTGCAGCCTCAGATTTTCATTTTATCACATATAGTCGGGTGGTTGCAGATGGGTTATTAGCAATTGCGGGCAGCTGCGGCTGAACAAACAGCTGACCCGCTCACCACTGGTGTGTGTGCGTGTGTGGGTGCACAGGTGTGTGTGTGTGCGCTTACATTTTTGAGTGAGAGTGTATGTGTTTCACGTCATAGCAGCATAACAGAGACAGTCCTCCCACTCATCCAGCTAATTAATGATGGCAGTGTCATGGCAACCTGCCCTCAAACTACAAGGAGGATAGGAGTGTGTTTGTCTTTCTGTCTGATGGTAGTGTGTGTGTGTGTGTGTGTGTGTGTGTGTGTGTGTGTGTGTGTGTGTGTGTGTGTGTGTGTGTGTGTGTGTGTGTGTGTGTGTGTGTGTGTGTTTGTTTGTTTGCGTGCCTGCCCATGCCTGATTATATCGGGACAGCAGTCCCAACTAATTTACTGGCTGAAGAGTTTTTCCTACGATTCCATGTGGGACAGCCAATGTGTTGATGTGTTCAGTAAGCGTAAAGTGACTCTGTGTTCAGTTCAGCACAGAGTCACTGCCACACTGGTGCAGTGATCTGCATAGCAGTCTATCGACTGGGCTAGTCTGTGCTTGTGCTTAGGCAGTGTAAGTAGCCTAGTCTCTAGTCATTTAAGCATTGGGGAACTCTCCTATCCGTGCTCATGATTCTGATTTCCCTTGGGATGCTGGACAAGCCTCCAGTAGAACCAAAGCCTTCAAGAACCAAACACCTGGTTGTCAGGGTAAGCTTTGCTTTCTGATTGTTGGAGATTTCTGAGACCTCATAATGGACCTAGGTATTGAGCTTTGTATGGCTTTTCTGGTTAGGGTCTATTCCATATTTAAATTCAGTCAATTGTGAAAGTAAACGTAAATACCAATTTCATTGAAATGTATTGAGGATAATTGGAATTGGACCCAACCCAGTTTATGTATAGACGAGACATTCACTAGAATAATACATGTGGTTTACACAGTCTGCCAGGCGTGTTGAGTTCAAATGTTCTTGCAGGAGGAGTGATCTCCGTGTTTCTCTTCCTCTCCTCCCCTTCATTGTGTTTGTTCGAGAGGTAACACAGATCTTTTTCGGAAGGCCTAATAAAGGGAATAGATTTGATTTGACAGCCCTTGCTGAATGCACAGTGCATCAATACACAAAAGTGATTTGGAAAATGTTACGTGTAATGTAAATGTAATTTGACATTTAAAACTTTTTCCCGCTCTATTTGGTAAGAATGGACAGATGATAAGCTTTGGCAAGCTACATGTGATATTTGTTACCGAGTTGAGTGTGATGAATGTATTTTGTCCCCCCACACCAAACGCGATCACGACACACAGGTTCAAATATCAAAACAAACTCTGAACCAATATATTAATTTGGGGACAGGTCGAAAAGCATTAAACATTTATGGCAATTTAACTAGCTAGCTTGCACTTGCTAGCTAATTTGTCCTTTTTAGCTAGCTTGCTGTTGCTAGCTAATTTGTCCTGGGATATAAACATTGAGTTGTTATTTTACCTGAAATGCACAAATTCCACCAATTATTCCACACATAAAACGGTCAACCGAATCGTTTCTAGTCAATTGGCAACTTTTGATTGGCAACTTTCATAAATTAGGTGCATTAAAGCCACTGACCTCGTTCGTCTTCAGTCACCCAAGTGAGTATAACCAATGAGGAGATGGCATGTGGCTACCTGCTTCTATAAAACAATGAGGAGATGGGAGAGGCAGGACTTGCAGCGCGATCTGCGTCAGAAATATAACTGATTTAACCCTTGGTAATGCAGACGCTCGTTGGCGCGCGCGAGCAGTGTGGGTGCAATAATTTAATAATATAGATTTCTAAATTTATTTTGCAACTCTCGCGCACGCGACACGAGCCATGTAGTCCGCCTGTAAGTCCATATTATGGCAAGAACAGCTCAAATAAGCAAAGAGAAATGACAGTCCATCGTTACTTTAAGATATGAAGGTCAGTCAATAGGCAAAATTTCAAGAACTTTTAATGTTTCTTCAAGATCAGTCGCAAAAACCTTCAAGCACTATGATGAAACTAGCTCTCATGATGACCGCCACAGGAAAGGAAGACCCAGAGTTACCTCTGCTGCAGAGGATAAGTTCACTAGAGTTAACTGCACCTCAGATTGTAGCCCAAATAAATGCTTCGCAGAGTTTAAGTAACAGACACATCTCAACATCAACTGTTCAGAGGAGTCTGTGTGAATCAGGCCTTCATGGTCAAATTGTTGCAAAGAAACCACTACTGAAGGACTCCAATAAGAATAAGAGACTTGCTTGGGCCAAGAAACATGAGCAATGGACATTAAACCTGTGGGAATCTGTCCTTTGGTCTGATGAAACCGAATTTGAGATTTTTGGTTCCAACCAGTAGGTGAACGGATGATCTCCGCATGTGTGGTTCCCACCATAAAACATGGAGGAGGAGGTGTATTGGTGAGGTGATGCTTTTCTGGTGACACTGTCCGTTATTTATTTAGAATTCAAGGCACACTTAACCAGCATGGCTACCAGAGCATTCTGCAGCAATACGCCATCCCATATTGATTTGCGCTTAGTGGGACTATCATTTGTTTTTCAAAAGGACAATGTCCCAACACACCTCCAAGCTGTGTAAGGGCTATTTGACCAAGAAGGAAAGTGATGGAGTGCTGCATCAGATGACCTGGTCTCCACAATCACCCGACCTCAACTCAATGGTTTGGGATGAGTTAGACCGCAGAGTGAAGGAAAAGCAGCCAACAAGTGCTCAGCATATGTGGGGAACTCCTTCAAAACTGTTGGAAAAGCATTCCCGGTGAAGCTGGTTGAGAGAATGCAAAGAGTGTGGAAAGCTGTCATCAAGGCAAAGGGTGGCTGCTTTGAAGAATCTAAAATATATTTGATTTGTTTAAAACGTTTTTGGTTACCACATGATGTGATATGTGTTTTTTCATAGTTTTGATGTCTTCATTTTATTCGACAATGTAGAAAATAGTACAAATAAAGAAAACTCTTGAATGAGTAGGCGTGTCCAAACTTTTGACTGGTACTGTGTGTGACTCGCTTCACGCTTCTGTCTATAACATGAGCTGGTCAGTATATGTTCATGATGTCATTGTAGCAACTGTCAATATTATTTGTGATCATTGTTAAGTGGTCCCTTCAGCGTACCATCGCAAGTATATTTTTTAGATCAAATTAATAATCTAATTAAATCTAAATCTAATGAAATTGTATTTGTCACGTGCCAAACACAACAGGTGTAGACCTTACAGTGAAATGCTTACTTACAAGCCCTTAACCAACAATGCAGTTTTATGAACAATAAGTGTTAGGAAAGTATTTACGGAAAATAAAATATATGTGATAATATATGGGATTGGAACAGTAGCAACAGAACATAGGATGCAACAAACGCATCTAAACAGCATTGTTGTTAATGTTTTGTACAGATGGGAAATAAAGGTCTTCACAACTTTATTCCTCAATTTCACCTTTTATTGTAGAAGATAAATATGAACTTCATCGTCCAAGCATCACACGGAACACATCCACATTCAAATCCATTCCATAAACCAGTCTAAATTACAGGTTGTGCTGACAAAAAACTAAACCTAAGTTAGCGACCTGACACCTAAACTTCTTTACAATGTACCACATCTCTGGTGAGCACAAAGGAGAAATTAATATATTTTAGAAAAGAGATACATGTCAGTTAATTAACCTCTTAAGTTGACCCTCTACTTTTTGAACATTTTGTTAAAAATCGCGCAACATTTCAGCGCCCTGCTACTCATGCCAGGAATATAGTACGTTCATATGGTTAGAATGTGTGGATAGGAAACCCTCAGACGTTTTTAAAACTTTAAAACTAAATCACGACTGTGGCTATAACATAACGTGCGTTACATCGGAAAGCGCAGGAAAACCTGATCACAGAAAATGGAAATAAATATCCTTGCGCCACTTCCAGCAATTGTTAACAGTGAGCCGAATTAGATAAGACCGAGCATTCAACTCCCACAGCATCCCCATGTTGTCTAGAGTCTTGTGAATTGAATCATCTTTGATTCTTGGTTGAACCGAAACAGGGGCACCACTTACCTCCGGTCTCCGCCCAGATCATTCCGGAAGAGCTCTCTCGTGAAATTTTTTCCAAGACGACAGCTAATGATTTTTACATCGCCTAAGGATGATTTTTATCGCTTATTAACATTTACTAATACCTAAAGTAGCATTACAAACGTATTTCGAAGTGTTTTGTGAAAGTTTATCGTCTACTTTTTGAATTTTAAAAAATGACGTTACGTTGTGAAATCGCTGTTTTTTTCGTTTATCACACAGTCTACATATAACGATATCTTGGCTTTATATGGCCCGATTTAATCGAAATAAAGACCCAATAGTGTTTAGGGGACATCTAGGAGTGCCAACAAAGAAGATGGTGAAAGGTAATGACTGTTTTCTATTTTATTGTGCGGTTTGTGTAACGCCGAAATGCTAATTATTTTGTTTACGTCCCCTGCTGTGCTTTTGTGTTGTAGTGTATTGGTGCATGCTATCAGATAATAGCTTCTCATGCTGTCGCCGAAAAGCATTTAAAAAATCTGACTCGTTGCCTGGATTCACAACGAGTGTAGCTTTAATTTGATACCCTGCATGTGTATTTTAATGAACGTTTGAGTTTTAACTAATACTATTAGCATTTAGCGTAGCGCATTTGCATTTCCAGAGCTCTAGTTGGGACGCAAGCGTCCCAAGTAGAAGCAAGAGGTTAACAGCAGATAAATTTGTTATGATGGCAGGCATGCTTGTTTATGTTTGATAAGTGAAAACTCCTTAACCTGTAGTGACACCCCATCCCGTGAACGGGACCGTTGTCATCATCTGACACTAATTAGCATAATGCAACAGACATAAATCTTCCTAGATAATATTCCTATTCATGAAAATCACAAGTGAAATATATTGGAACACAGCTTAGCCTTTTGTTAATCACCCTGTCATCTCAGATTTTCAAAATATGCTTTACAGCCAACGCTAGACAAGCATTTGTGTAAGTTTATCATAGCCTAGCATAGCATTATGCCTTGCTAGCAGCAGGCAACTTTGTCACGGAAATCAGAAAAGCAATCCAATTAAATCATTTACCTTTGATGAACTTCGGATGTTTTCACTCACGAGACTCCCAGGTAGACAGCCAAAGTTCATTTTTTCCCAAAATATTATTTTTGTAGGCGAAATAGCTCCTTTTGTTCTTCACGTTTGGCTGAGAAATCGCCCGGAAATTGCGGTCACCACAACGCAAAAAAATATTCAAAATTAGCTCCATAATATTGACAGAAACGTTGTTTAGAATACACGTTGTTTAGAATACATCCTCAAGGTGTTTTTCTAATATCTATTCGATAATATATCCGTCGGGACAATTCGTTTTTCACTAGGACCGATTGGAGTAATGGATACCTCTGTATTTTATGCGAGAATCTCTCTCAGAGCCACCATGTGACCATTTACGCAATGTGGCCGCCTACGGCTATTCTTCAACAGAAATGCGTAAAACTACGTCACAATGCTGTAGACACCTTGGGGAATACGTAGAAAGCGGAAGCTTGTTGATGGTACATTCACAGCTGAATAGGGAGTCATTGGAACGCAGCGCTTTCAAAACCTGGGGCACTTCCGGATTGGATTTTTCTCAGGCTTTCGCCTGCAACATCAGTTCTGTTATACTCACAGACAATATCTTTACAGTTTTGGAAACGTTAGTGTTTTCTATCCAAAGCTGTCAATTATATGCATATACTAGCATCTTTTCCTGACAAAATATCCTGTTTAAAACGGGAACTTTTTTTTCCCCAAAAATTAAAATACTGCCCCCTAACACCAAGAGGTTTTAATCCCAGAATGCCATTCACTGTAAGACGCAATTGAACAAAGTCAAAGATTGCTGCGCCATTTGCCTGAAGAATATGAACTTAGTTTGGCCACTTTTTAGCATATTACAAATCTTCGATGTACTTGTTACAGTGTATACCAGAACTGGAGCACAAATCACAAAGCAAATCACAAAGTTATCACCTCACAGATCATCACCCCAAATACAAGCCTACTGCCTAGCCTAACCATAGCGTGAAAGCTAAACAGGGAGGAAACCATTTTAGGGGGGTTTAATTTGTGGGGGGGTTTCAAGTCCATGGGGGGTAGAAATGGGTGAAGGTATCGTGGGGGAAATATTACTATGATGGGGGATTTATCAATAAATGGGGTGCAAATACAGGAGAAGTGTATAAGCTAAATAAAACCCCTGGGAAGGGAGGGTCTGAGCTAGCAACCCTGCGATACCATAGTAACAATCTGATGCCGCGTTCAAAACAACTTGGGAAAAATAGTTTTGAGAGGTCATCCAACTCGGAATTCCAACTCCGGAACTCGGGCCTCTTTCTAGAGCTCAGACTTTCCGACCTGAAGATCACTGATCACAAGATAATTTTTCAGAGTTCCCAGTTGTCTTGAAAGCACCATAAATCAGTCGAGTGAACTATCGCTTCACCTTTTTTTTTGTAATAACATCCTTGGTCTGACAGACACTTACGTGACAACCAGATTGCATTGTATGAAGTCCACAAACATGGCGCCACTCATAGATGGCAAATAGCTTAGAATTTGCTCATCATAATCAGTACAACCTTTAAAAAAGTATCTTACACACATCATATGTGTCCATTACAATCTATGCAAGAATCTCCCTGCATGATTTGTAACCAGTACTTGAAAACGTGAATAAAACGGTAAATACTTTATGCTCCATACATGTATACGGTATGCTACAGTAGAAATGACAACATGAAATAGAGAAAATGAAGCTCTTACTTTGATAGGAAGTAGGTACACAGTTATTATTTGTTAGGAAAACAACAATGCCAGGGGGAAAATATCGTGCAAGGCCTGTTCTGCCTAGAGATGCGCAATGTACTCATACTTGATCTGGGGAAACATTGTGGAAGTGCTTGGGCTCGTGTTAAAGATATAAGTTTCTCCAGCTCAGTAAAGTCTCAAACATAAATTGTCCGTAACAGTGAAATTGGCTACAAAAGGTCCTTTTGTTCGATAATGTCCTTTTTATATCCATAAAAACTCAGTTTATCTGGCACGCATCAGTCAATAATCCACTCAATTTCCCTCTATCAAAATGCATACAAAATGAATCCCAAATGTTACTAATAAACTTTTCCAAACAAGTCAAACAACATTTATAATCATTCCTTAGGTATCCTAATACGCAAATAAATTTAAATCAGAGAATCGTTATTGTCTTTACCGGAGATTAACAAAGAACGCGCTTTCCTCCACGCGCTTGGAATCACTAAAGCCAAAATGGGAGCCACCTAGAAAAACTACAATTTCCGGGTCATTTTTCTAAAAACCAGCCTGAAACTCTTTCTAAAGACGATTGACATCTAGTGGAAGTCCTAGGAACTGCAATTTGGGAGGACTTGGGCTTATAATTAGAGTTCAAGCCATTGAAAACAGTGGTAAGCTGAAATTCTTTTTTGGGGGGGATGGTTTGTCCTCGGGGTTTCGCCTGCCATTTCAGTTCTGTTATACTCACAGACATGATTTTAACAGTTTTATAGACTTTATTGTGTTTCTATCTAAATCCACCAATTATATGCATATTCTAGCTTCTGGGCCTGAGAAACAGGCAGTTTACTTTGGGCACGCTTTTCATCCGTACGTGAAAATACTGCCCCCTATCCTAAAGAAGTTAAACAAAGCTTGGATCCTTTATGTTAAAAAAAATCAGTGTGTTGCGTGTAGAATATCCTAACCTATTCATTGATGATAGGCCCTGCTTTACTGAAGTTGTGAGACATTGCAAGCCAAGATATTGCGAGATACAGCATTCCATTGCAATATACAGGTAGGCATAGTGCACGGTTCTTACTATCTGCCTGGTGGCCGACCTGCCTGTACTGTGTCCCTCCTCTCTCTCTCTCCGTCCCTTGCTAGCTTTATTGCACAGAGTGTAATCTTGGAGCATTTAATTTGTATAATAAGAGTGTTGGCAAGATGAACCCACCTAGGAAGAAGTGCTAGAGATTAGCGCAAACTCTCCAATAATCTAATAGAGGCCTCTTCTAGCCCATTAGTATGACACTATTGGTATTGTTGACGTTGTAAAAAGGCCCACTCTCATTTACTGGGAGTGTACAGATTTACAATGGAAGAAAACAAATAGTTCATTATGATTTATTACATCATTGTGCAATTGGTCAATTAGAGCTCTTTGAACTTGTTTGGGAGGTTAAACAAGATAGATTTGATTTTGTATGTTCAGGGTCCGTATTCACAAATCGTCACAGAGTAGGAGTTCTGATCTAGGATCAGTTTAGCTTTTGAGATAATAATGAATATAATTACACGGACAGGGGTAGTTTATTTTTGGATGGAATGGAAGCCATGTAGAGGAATGCCACAGGGCACTGCCACCCGTCCACATTATTATTTTACCCAATGAGAGCAGCCGGAATCTGAGTGGGAATGTGTGTTTTCCACTTACCACACCTCCCAGTCAGTCACCTACTCTCTCAGGATCTGTCCCAAATGGTACCCTATTCCCTATACCCTAATGCCCTGGTCAAAAGTAATGAACTGTATAGGGAATAGGCTGCCATTTCGGACACAGCCTCAGTATTGATGCAGATGTAGGCTAACTGGGACCAGTCTCCATCTATTTTACATGTACTTTAGACAGGATCACGTTATGCCAGTTTGTTCATGAGAGTTCATATTTTGTAAATATTCACCATGAGCTGTGTGGGGCAACCCATACTATATTGTATGCACCCACTACTCACCTGGATAAAAGTGTCTGCCTTTTTCTTTCATGAGCTGTTGTGGAGAGACCTCGCTGTATGCATGTAATGCTTGTTTGCGTCACTGCATCAGTATGTGTGTGAATCAATAAGTCAAAGGTAACTAGGGCATTTGATACCCGACACTGGCAGAGCGAGTGGGCAATTGATCTATTCAAAGTTTGGCTCCACCCACACAAATTATTGATATATGTCACGCACGCACGAACACACACACACACAGCCCACTAGTTAGTCAATCGCAGAGAGCTCACCCACATCCTCCTAATAAAAACCCAAGAATGACTCGCATACATTCTTTTCTAATAATAAAAGAGGACGTACAGAATGATCAGAATTCTTTCTCTATCACATGAAAGGCACTAGGGCAAATGTAATCCTAAATAAGCTACATGTTACAGACTCTCAGATGTTTAGGGTAGGGAAATTCTTCCTAGAATCTTCCAACTGGGATTCTTCTGGAACACCTGGGAATTTGGGGTAAATTATCGGAGTGTTGTAACGCTACAGATGTTACATGAGATGAGTATGAGAATAAAGCAGTCATTCACTCCAACAACAGGAATTAGGTCGCCTAGTGGTCAGGGCGTTGGACTAGTAACCGGAAGGTTGCAAAATTGAATCTCCCGAGCTGACATGGTAAAAATCTGTCGTTCTGCCCCTGAACAAGGCAGTTAACCCACTGTTCCTAGGCCATCATTGAAAATAAGAATTTCTTCTTAACTGACTTGCCTAGTTCACACCTCCAATCTACTGTCTTCACACTATGTGTGAACAGACCTTTCCCTGCGTCCCAAATGGCACCCTATTGTCTTTATAGTGAGTGTACCATATGGGCTCTGGTAAAGGTAATGCACTACATAGGGAATAGTGTGCCATTTTGGGGGACACACATCCTGGTCCACCTGAGGGCAGATGGAGCCTAATTAGCCATGGCCCTGCTCTCCTCTCCAGCAGCAGATTCACCCTTGCTCACCCCAGATTACTATTAGTTCTGCTTGTGGGCCTTTGACCATGAGATAACTAGGGCAATATGTTGAGGTATGGCACTGTTTTAAGATAGATGTTTTCGATACAGGGCCTAAGTCTGGGGAACAGTGTCTAGTCGATGTGAGCAGACCTTTGTGTTAGTGTGCACCAGCGATTGGAGACAATATCCAATATCTTAGATCTGGTATAACAGAAAGTGTTATATAACCAGGTATATAACCAGGTTACCAGGTGTGTTCTGTAGAGTACCTCAGGGTTTTTCCTGGCTCAAAAAGGGGCTTAGGTGGTGGTCATGGATGACTGTCCTGACAAGGCAACAGTCTCTAACACTGATCCACGTGCCCAGCACCCACTCTGGATTAGAATCCTTGTAAAGGGGTTAAAGCAGACCAAACGTGGTCACATAATCTCGTAGGATTTACCCACCAAACACGTGGTTCTCCCCATGGCTTTCAAACATCTGGGCAATGCCAGGAGGCTGAGGAGGAGTGGTGTGTCATGGGATTTGCTCATCTGGTGTCACACTTTTTTTGCAATTTTTTTTTTAGGTCTAGCTTCACGGTCTGTAACCTGATTTGATCTGTGCATACATGTGAGAAGTAAGCATATGCGACCAGGTTTTGAATGTACATGTACCCAGGAGACAGCTACCTTACCATAGGTCCAGGGCCAGCTCCTTCTTGACCTCTTGATCGGGCCAGTCCAAGCAGATTAATAGTTGTTCAGATGGTGACAAAACATAAATAGGAAAAATACCAAAGGAATGCCCAAACTATAGAAAACTAAGTAAAGGCTTCATGGCCACCAATGAAAATCATCAGCATGACAGATTTTCTCGCTGGGACACTGACTGCCAATCACCTAATTTGACTGTCAGCTATTGACTGAATACAATATTGTTTATTGACTACAATATCACCCACTCTTGTGATTCTTGCTAAATATTTCATAGGTATTTGTGTACTAGTATTGTAATGTTAGACATTTACTGCATCGCTGGAGCTAGAAACAAGTATTTCACGTATTTCAGGGGCTCCCGAGTTGCACAGCGTTCTAAGTCACTGCATCTCGGTGCTAGAGGAGTCACTACAGACCTTGGATCGATCCCAGGCTGTATTACAACCAGCCGTGACCAGGAGTCCTATAGGGCAGCGCACAATTGGCCCAGCATCGTCCGGGATAGAGGAGGGTGTGGCCGGGGTCATTGTAAAAAAATAATTTATGACTTGTTAAATCAAATAAAAACATTCTTTTTTTTGCTGCACCTGCTTTAATATCTGCAAATCTGTTTATAAAACAAATAAGCTTTAATTTAATAATTAAATACAAACTGAAATAGAACAATAATTAAATAGAACAATAGGATCTCTGTCTGGTTTAGGCTACATGTATGTTAGGAACATGTTGTACTCAATTGGTGGTTGTTAGAACTATGTTTTAACTATGTTTTAACTATGATGAAAGAAAGCAAGATATGCTATATATTATAAAAATATTTCCTCAAATTCTTTGAGAACCATCACACATTTCATTATCTTGATGATTGAAACATGTTCAAAGTACATTCACCCCTTTTTGTGTCCTTTCCTAAATTGATCAAGCCTCTGGTAAATGGCATATTTTCAACATAGTAAAGATAATTATTTCCTGAAGTTTGGTTTCAGGAACATGTGTTGGGCCTCTACGTACATTAGGTTAAGTCTTTACCCTTCCTCTCCTAAAAGTGTAAGTCCCCCGCCCCCTGAACCCCTCCCTCCCTCCCTCCCACACACACACACACACACACACACACACACACACACACACACACACACACACACACACACACACACACACACACACACACACACACACATTAAAAGCTATTGCAGCTGCTTTTGTTGCATTCTGGAATTTTCAGGCCTGCCTTGTTGGCCAGAGTTCTTACTTCCTAGCTGTGTGTGTGTGTGTGTGTGTGTGTGTGTGTGGGGGGGTTCAGGGGCGGGGGCTTGTTTTCGGGGACTGGAGAACGGTCATAGAGCACCGAAGGAGTGTTCTCCCAGAAAGACAGGACAGGACTGGGTCATACAAGGGCTGAAACTCCCAAATCTCTGTGGTTCAATTGACTGCAGTTTGAAAGAGGAAGTGCAAGAGGCCTCTCCTCTATGTAGTTTCAGTGGGTTTTACTGAAAGGAGACAAGGAGTAGTAAGTAAGAGTTTGTCCCAGCGGGACTGGGAGGAGATGGGCAGCAGTTGATGAGTTTTTCTTCCGAGCTGGGCAGAGGAGAGCAGAGAAACAGCAGAGCCGGTTAGGACAGATATGTATCTCTCTGGCAGTGAGGAGTCCGACGTGGTAAGTCCTTTAAAGTATTCCCAACACAGACACGTACTGCAAACATACTTAGCCTACATTTTCTTGAATCTGTATGCTGTACAGATTCAGCAATAATTATCTTGTTCTTTCTCACTCTCCTCTCTGAACAATGGAGGAGAGTTCTGGAATCTTGGAGAGTTTTGTTTTTTGACCAAATTCCAAAGGGCGTAATGTTAGGCTTCCTATTTTGTTTCCTTAGAACTTTTCCTGGAAGTCAGTTTGTTGCGTGAGAGTGTCGCGACTCTGGCTCTTATGTAGCATGCAACGGAGGTCATTTTGCGGGTAGTGGATTGTTTGGGCATCTTGTCTGGATTTGCATCTCAACGTTGCTAGCCAAAGGTGGAAAGCCGCGTCAGTTTATTAATGGCTGGTGTGAAGTTAGGAAAATAAACACCAGGGACATGCCTGGTCCTCCGGTTACAGAGACTGTTTAGTTAGTGAACGTAAAGCCTTTGAAAAAAAAAAACTTTCTTTAACCGTGGCTGTTCAGAACTCCTTGTATTTTGTTTCTCTGCCTCTGCTTCCTCGCGGTACAGTTTGTTCATCCAAGTATGTCTCACTGTAAATATCTCCGTATCATATTCATTATAGTCTGACTGTATTTCTTTAATGGAGACTATTAAAGCAACATCTACAGTGTAAAAAAATAATAATTTTTAAACACGAACGGACCATTTCGAGGTTTACTACATAGTTTGGATTCAATGAGACTTTACTGACATCCTTTAAGTGCATGCAAGACTTCTGTAGTGAATTTCTTACACTCTAGTTCATTCAGCTAACTGTTTGTGACCCCTTAACTTGAATGGACGTCAGTTAGTCAGCTACAGTGCATTCGGAAAGTTTTCAGATCCCTTAACTTTTTCCACATTTTGTTACATTACAGCCTTATTCTAAAACTGATTAAATAGTTTGTTTTCGTCATCAGTCTATACACAATACCCCATAATATCAAAGCAAAAACAGGTTTTTAGAAATGTTTGCAAAATGTATTAAAAATAAAATGGAAATATCACATTTACATATGTATTCAGACCCTTTACTCAGTAATTTGTTGAAGCACCTTTGGCAGTCATTACAGTCTTCTTCGGTATGACGCTACAAACTTGGCACACCTGTATTTGGGGAGTTTCTCCCATTGTTCTCTGCAGATCCTCTCAAGCTCTGTCAGGTTGGATGAGGAGCATCGCTGCACAGCTATTTTCAGGTCTCTCCAGAGATGTTCGATCGGGTTCAAGCCTGGGCTCTGGCTGGGCCCCTCAAGGACATTCAGAGACTTGTCCCAAAGCCACTCCTGCGTTGTCTTGGCTGTGTGCTTAGGGTCGTTGTCCTGTTGGAAGGTGAACCTTTACCCCAGTCTGAGGTGCTGACCGCTCTGGAGTAGGTTTTCATCAAGAATCTCTCTGTACTTTGCTCCGTTCATCTTTCCTTCGATCCTGACTAGTCTCCCAGTCCCTGCCGCTGAAAAACATGCTCAGTTTTTCCCAGGCGGCCAACTCTAGGAAGAGTCTTGTTGGTTCCAAACTTCTTCCATTCAAGACTGATGTAGGCCACTGTGTTCTTAGGGACCTTCAATGCAGCAGAAATGTATTAGTACCCTTCCCCAGATCTGTGCCTTGAAACAATCCTGTGCGTGTGTGTGTGCGTGTGCATGTTTGTGTGTTTTAGGAATGTCTGTACATGCGTGTGCGTTGTGAATATATTAAATGGTGTTTGATGTGACTGAGTATACAGTGCTGAAAGCTGGCAGAACCCTGTGTGTTGATGACAGTCAGAAATAGACACCAAGTCAATTTTGATTTGTCACATGCGCCGAATACAACAAGAGTAGACCTTACCGTGAAATGCTTTCTTAACCAATTTGGTTGAAAAATGTGTTTAAAAAACTGAAGGATAAATAGTAACGCAGAAAAACAACAATAATGAGGCTATATACAGGGGGTACCAGTTTCGAGTCAATGTGTAGGGGTACGGGTTAGTCGTGGTAGTTGAGGTAATATGTACATGTAGCTAGGGGTATAGTGACTATGCATAGGTAATAAACAGAGAGTAGCCGCAACGTATGTGAAGAGTGTGAAGGAATGTGAATGTGTGTCTGTGTATGGGTCATGTCACATACACACACTGCCATCATGCATTATCTTCTAATAACCCATCTTACTACAAAGAGTAGCCTCACATAAGATATTTTTGCATCCCAAATGTCTGCCTATTCCCTATTTAGTGCACTACATTTTACCAGAGCCCTATGGGCTCACTATATAGGGAATAGGGTGCCATTTGGGATGCTGTCATCAACTTCTGCACTCCTAATTAACTCTGTCCATGTGAAAGGTTGGCGTTAAAGGGCATTACTGACACTGGATCATCACTAAAAATATATTACCTTTCTGTGCTACTTTGATTTGTGTCTGTGTCTGTGCCTCTGTCTCTGTCTGTCCTTATGAGTCTGGGAGTCTGTGTCTGTGGCAGATGCTGTTGTCTATCTTCCTGCTCCCTAGTTGACTCTTTGGGGTGTAAGAGAGAGCTGGAGACAGACAGGGGAGTACCTGAACAGCTGTCTCTTCCCAATCTGCTGCTGTTTGCTGTTCCACTCAAACTGGCCTGCAAATACCAATGACACACATATTTTAGAAATGTAGATGGGGGGGGGGGGCAGATGAGAGGGATATAGCAGAGAAAGTGAGTGGTGGAATGGGGATCGAACCGCTGCCTCCATGGGGAATATGTGTTCTGGGGACGTATCGCGTCAAATCAGCCATTAAAGTCCATTGCGCGCATGATACCGCTGTCGAGCAAGGTGAAGCGAACACATAGTTGAGAGTGCAGAGGATGTGTCCCGCGACGAAACTTAGTCGAGATAGAAGAGCTTGTCCCGTGAGCAGAACATAAAAATGTCTGAATCAAAAAATAGAGAACTGCAGGCCAAGAAACATGTGTAAAAAAATAAATGTGAAAGCATCAAATTTATACCAGCATGCCTCGCCATAGGATTTGTCTACTTTTCACTCTTAATTTCTCAAGTTGCTCTCTCTCAAGTCTTGGCACCTTTGAGTCTCTTTTTTCTCGATTGGATTTCAGGTTGGTGGGGGGCGGGCTTAGATGTAGGTGTGTATCTAGAAACCTTACATTAGTCATTTTCACTGCAGTGATGGACGAACTAACAAATGCTTGCACATGGCCAGGGTGTGGACTAGATAGCATACTGTTTTTGTTAGATTACACTTTTCGTAGCAGGTTAGGAGAACCTATGCAGCAGGTAAGGATCATTAATGTTGCAGGTTAGGAGAATTAGGTTATTGTTAGGTAAAGGGTTAGGGTTAGAATGAGCTAAAATGAAAAAAGGAACCTTTAAATCAAATCAAATCCAATTTTATTTGTCACATACACATGGTTAGCAGATGTTAATGCGAGTGTAGCGAAATGCTTGTGCTTCTAGTTCCGACAATGCAGTAATAACCAACAAGTAATCTAACTAACAATTCCAAAACTACTGTCTTATACACAGTGTAAGGGGATAAAGAATATGTACATAAGGATATATGAATGAGTGATGGTACAGAGCAGCATAGGCAAGATACACAGTAGATGGTATCGAGTACAGTATATACATATGAGATGAGTATGTAAACAAAGTGGCATAGTTAAAGTGGCTAGTGATACATGTATTACATAAGGATGCAGTCGATGATATAGAGTACAGTATATACGTATGCATATGAGATGAATAATGTAGGGTAAGTAACATTATATAAGGTAGCATTGTTTAAAGTGGCTAGTGATATATTTACATCATTTCCCATCAATTCCCATTATTAAAGTGGCTGGAGTTGAGTCAGTGTCAGTGTCAGTGTGTTGGCAGCAGCCACTCAATGTTAGTGGTGGCTGTTTAACAGTCTGATGGTCTTGAGATAGAAGCTGTCGGCGTCGACAGAGATGGCCGCCTCGCTTCGCGTTCCTAGGAAACTATGCAGTTTTATGTTTTTTTACGTGTTATTTCTTACATTAGTACCCCAGGTCATCTTAGGTTTCATTACATACAGTCGAGAAGAACTACTGAATATAAGATCAGCGTCAACTCACCATCAGTACGACCAAGAATATGTTTTCCGCGACGCGGATCCTGTGTTCTGCCTTACAAACAGGTCAACGGAATTGATTCCATGCATCGACCCCAAAAAACGACTCCGAAAAAGAGGGAAAAGAGGCGGTCTTCTGGTCAGACTCCGGAGACGGGCACACCGTGCACCACTCCCTAGCATTATTCTTGCCGACAGAAACAAACATCTTTCTGGTAAGAAGAGTGGCGGGGGCGTATGCCTCATGACTAACGAGACATGGTGTGATGAAAGAAACATACAGGAACTCAAATCCTTCTGTTCACCTGATTTAGAATTCCTCACAATCAAATGTAGACCGCATTATCTACCAAGAGAATTCTCTTCGATTATAATCACAGCCGTATATATCCCCCCCCAAGCAGACACATCAATGGCTCTGAACGAACTTTATTTAACTCTTTGCAAACTGGAAACCATTTATCCGGAGGCTGCATTCATTGTAGCTGGGGATGTTAACAAAGCTAATCTGAAAACAAGACTCCCTAAATTTGATCAGCATATCGATTGCGCAACCAGGGGTGGTAAAACCTTGGATCATTGTTACTCTAAATTCCGCGACGCATATAAGGCCCTGCCCCGCCCCCCTTTCGGAAAAGCTGACCACTTAAACAAGAGGCTCCCACGCTGAGGTCTGTCCAACGCTGGTCCGACCAAGCTGACTCCACACTCCAAGACTGCTTCCATCACGTGGACTGGGACATGTTTCGTATTGCGTCAGATAACAATATTGACGAATACGCTGATTCGGTGTGCGAGTTCATTAGAACGTGCGTTGAAGATGTCGTTCCCATAGCAACGATAAAAACATTCCCTATCCAGAAACCGTGGATTTCTGGACCGTCTCTCCTTCACTGCAGCCGAGGTGAGTAAGACATTTAAACGTGTTAACCCTCGCAAGGCTGCAGGCCCAGACGGCATCCCCAGCCGCGCCCTCAGAGCATGCGCAGACCAGCTGGCCGGTGTGTTTACGGACATATTCAATCAATCCCTATACCAGTCTGCTGTTCCCACATGCTTCAAGAGGGCCACCATTGTTCCTGTTCCCAAGAAAGCTAAGGTAACTGAGCTAAACGACTACCGCCCCGTAGCACTCACTTCCGTCATCATGAAGTGCTTTGAGAGACTAGGCAAGGACCATATCACCTCCACCCTACCTGACACCCTAGACCCACTCCAATTTGCTTACCGCCCAAATAGGTCCACAGACGATGCAATCTTAACCACACTGCACACTGCCCTAACCCATCTGGACAAGAGGAATACCTATGTGAGAATGCTGTTCATCGAATACAGCTCGGCATTCAACACCATAGTACCCTCCAAGCTCGTCATCAAGCTCGAGACCCTGGGTCTCGACCCCGCCCTGTGCAACTGGGTACTGGACTTCTGACGGGCCGCCCCCAGGTGGTGAGGGTAGGCAACAACATCTCCTCCCCGCTGATCCTCAACACGGGGGCCCCACAATGGTGCGTTCTGAGCCCTCTCCTGTACTCCCTGTTCACCCACGACTGCGTGGCCACGCACGCCTCCAACTCAATCATCAAGTTTGCGGACGACACAACAGTGGTAGGCTTGATTACCAACAACGACGAGACGGCCTACAGGGAGGAGGTGAGGGCCCTCGGAGTGTGGTGTCAGGAAAATAACCTCACACTCAACGTCAACAAAACTAAGGAGATGATTGTGGACTTCAGGAAACAGCAGAGGGAACACCCCCCTATCCACATCGATGGAGCAGTAGTGGAGAGGGTAGCAAGTTTTAAGTTCCTCGGCATACACATCACAGACAAACTGAATTGGTCCACTCACACAGACAGCATCGTGAAGAAGGCGCAGCAGCGCCTCTTCAACCTCAGGAGGCTGAAGAAATTCGGCTTGTCACCAAAAGCACTCACAAACTTCTACAGATGCACAATCGAGAGCATCCTGGCGGGCTGTATCACCGCCTGGTACGGCAACTGCTCCGTCCTCAACCGTAAGGGTCTCCAGAGGGTAGTGAGGTCTGCACAACGCATCACCGGGGGCAAACTACCTGCCCTCCAGGACACCTACACCACCCGATGTTACAGGAAGGCCATAAAGATCATCAAGGACATCAACCACCCGAGCCACTGCCTGTTCACCCCGCTATCATCCAGAAGGCGAGGTCAGTACAGGTGCATCAAAGCTGGGACCGAGAGACTGAAAAACAGCTTCTATCTCAAGGCCATCAGACTGTTAAACAGCCACCACTAACATTGAGTGGCTGCTGCCAACACACTGACATTGACACTGACTCAACTCCAGCCACTTTAATAATGGGAATTGATGGGAAATTATGTAAATATATCACTAGCCACTTTAAACAATGCTACCTTATATAATGTTACTTACCCTACATTATTCATCTCATATGCATACGTATATACTGTACTCTATATCATCGACTGCATCCTTATGTAATACATGTATCACTAGCCACTTTAACTATGCCACTTTGTTTACTTTGTTTACATACTCATCTCATATGTATATACTGTACTCGATACCATCTACTGTATGCTGCCCTGTACCATCACTCATTCATATATCCTTATGTACATATTCTTTATCCCCTTACACTGTGTATAAGACAGTAGTTTTGGAATTGTTAGTTAGATTACTTGTTGGTTATTACTGCATTGTCGGAACTAGAAGCACAAGCATTTCGCTACACTCGCATTAACATCTGCTAACCATGTGTATTTGACAAATAAAATTGGATTTGATTTGATTTGAAGTAAACCGACGTTAGACGTTCATTTGACAAGCTGTATCCCTTCTAGTCATGACCGTTGGCCAATCCAGTGTTGTATCGTGTGATTGGTTGAGTCTTCTTGGGTGCATGACATTAAACAGATGTGCTTCTGAGTTGTCTGTTTAGCTTGCTAGTCAGCTTGAACAGTAAGCACCGAGCGACTTGGGAAACCCAGCTTCAACTTCATACATAAGCATAGATTAATTAGCCATACTATACCTTGAGGTGAGTGGAATCTACTTGCTAAAGTAAGCTAGCTATCTAATTGCTTGTTAGCAAGCAAAGTTTGTCTGTAAGACGAAAAGCGGACAGTCGCGCCTCAGGTAGGCTGGACACATCACATTTTTAACAATGCTTTTTTTCGGATAAAAACTAGTTAATTGCATCCACCGTGGAGCCCAGTTTCATAATATTACCATATGTCCCAGCCACTTGCTGTAGTTTTGAAGTAATCACGAAAAAGGGGGCCTTATTTTAGGGCATTTTTCACCCTGCCAGCTCCTATTAGTTTTATTGAGCACCTACTCGCCTTCCGAACATTCTATTCCCAGCGTATTGTTCTACGTCACAATGCCTGCTTTGCGATGAGACCTGCCCACGTTGTTTGTAGATAAAATATAAACAACAAAAAATTACTCATGGAACTCCCGAGGTCGTCCCGTTGTTCCCTTTAAGGAAATATAGGTATGTCTGTCTATTTCGGCAAATATCTCGCAATGTGTATATTTAGATTTTGTTTTGAATTGGACACCATTTTAAATCATGAGAATCTCCTCTTTCTAATTGTGTAAGTCTGGGCAGTGTATTCCGTTCTCATCAAACACTAGCCACAAATTACCTTTTGCCCTTAGAACACTGAGCTCCACCCATTGTTTTCCTATGGCGAGGCATGCTGGTATAAATCGTCAAATATCTCGCAATGTGTACATTTACATTTTTTTTGAGTCGGACACCATTTTAATCATGAGAATCTCCTCTTTCTAATTATGTAAGCCTGGGCAGTGTATTACGTTGTCATCAAACGCTAGACCAGAAATGGTCAGAAGTTGCCATTCCTACTTCCTCGTTATGCAGACATAAGCACACTTGGCACCATCGAGGTGCTGATGTTGACTTTCTACACAAGTTGTTATTTTACAGTTTCCTCCTAAGAACAGAATGTAGTGGTAAAATCAAAAGGGATACATTTTTGGTGCCATTTCGGCTAAATGGAATTCTAAGCTTCACTCCAGTCAAAACAGGCTTTGAAGGGTGCGTGCTGGTGGCAGGGAAGTCAGGCGCAGGAGAGGGAACTTGGTATAAACGGAGCAGTTTGATGAATATACAAAAACTCAGAAAACCAAAATATACCAAATAAAATAAGAGGGTGCAAAACCCGTCGCACACCAGAACATAACTTGCACCAATACATACAACAAACAATCACCGACAAGGACATGAGGGGAAACAGAGGGATAAATACACAACATGTAATTGATGGGATTGTGGAACCAGGTGTGATGGAAGACAAGACAATAACAATGGAAAATGAAAAATGGATCAGCGATGGCTAGAAGGTCGGTGGCGTCGACCGCCGAACACTGCCCGAACAAGGAGAGGGACCGACTTCGGCGGAAGTCGTGACACAGGCTCTGTGAACGTTTGACTCCATTCATATGCTATAGGCTTGCGCTAATGTTCCAGCTAGCCAACGTTCTTTTGCTATTTTTCAACCTTGGGTGAATTCTGACTCGTTCTATTGTCCAGCCTACCTCTAGCTAAGTAACACCATAGTCCACCAGCAGCTAATTGTTTTTCTTCACCTTTTCATAAAGTGCCTGATATGTATTTGCTTGATATGAGGAAGTTAACCCCAGGTTACTAAATAACAGATGGAGTAATTTGTAAGTCGCTCTGGATAAGAGCGTCTGCTAAATGACTTAAATGTAAATGTAAATGTAAGTATGGACATAATGTGGCTGTGATCTAACAAGTTAATTCATCCTGCTGTACACTAGCTACTGGACATCATTTTATATAGCTGAATATAATGACTCCATTGTTAGGAATAACATGTGGGTACACAACAGTGTCTCCGCTGCAGTTATTTCCACCACGCCCCCAAAACAATATTTCTGCCAGGTGCGCTTTGAAGCTGCAAGAACAGTCCACATGTACTTTTTCTCTGCAAGCAAAACTATTAATGACTAGAAAAACCAGACAACCCCATAGTAGAATAGTTGATCAATTTATCTAGTCGGCTTGTTGTTGTGCGTTCTAAGCGAGACAAATATTCCTCTTAAGGCGTATTCAAGTTGTGAGTGTCATACTAGGGAGGCAAACATGCATTCTGGACTGGCAGTGTTGCTAGCAGCATCACGTCTGTACAGTTTTTGGTTTTGGTTAATCAAAAACCTTCTTCAAACTTGTTTCTTCCTCAGTTGGTGCAGGGAACATTTTGTGTTTAGCTTGTTCCTGTCCCTGCTTTTAATTCGCAGGGGCTGCCATCTTTTTCTATGTGCAAATCTAAAGGATCTTTCCCAAACTTGAAACTCACACGCTGCGTATGTTTGCCAGTTAGGCTCTTACACCCCTTGTAAAGTGGATTAATGTGCTTAATTTTAAGACATTATTTGATTTGAATACCCAAAATGCACATCTGTAAATGGTCTCAGTTCTCATAAATCATGGCAATGTGATTGCAAAGAGGACTGAGACCTCAACAGAGGTGAAATTAACCAGCAAGAGGTCTGAGTCCTCATTCAAAGGAAAGGGCAGTGTGAATGCAAAGAAAACCGAGTTATTTCGCTTTTATTTACCCTAGAGTTCACTTTCAAGAGGACTGATATCGGTTCTTTTAAAGAGGGCTATACAGTGAGGGAAAAAAGTATTTGATCGGTCTATAATTTTAAAACCTCTTGGGGCCACTAGTTCCCATTTGGGAACCCCCCCCCCCACCCCCCCTGAGCTGTAATGTGGCGCAGGGAACGCAAGAAATAATCCTAAAAATATTTAACCTCCACAGATTAGCAAGAAAAATGGCTCAAATGAAAGATAAACAAGTTGTTTATCTACCCAGCAAGTCAGATTTCTAAAATGTTTTACGGCGAAAACATAGCACATATTTATGTCCAACCACCACTGCAGACATACCTCATTAGCATAGCCAAGTAGGAAAAAATATGCAATCAACAAACGCAGGATTAAAAGAAAAATAATTTCACTAACCTTTTGAAATCTTCATCAGATGACAGTAATATAACATGTTACACAGTACATTCATTTTTTTTCAATAATCTGCAATATATATCCATAAATCTCTGTTTACAATTATGCATCGTTCAAAAAATGCTACTGCAATGTCAGGAGAAATGAAATAGCTCCGGCAGATAACGTCAGCTAACAAGGAATACACATCATAAACTTTGACTAAATATGCATGTTTTACATATGTATGGCAAGATACACTTCTTCTAAATGCAATCGCTGTGTTACATTTATTTTTAACGTTACATTTTGCGTTCACTAGGCTATAATAAGGAGTCGGCGCTCCCATTTAGCATAATGACTCCTCTATCTTGGAGTCGACAGAAACCCAAAATTAACACATAAATATTCCCTTACCGTTGCTGTTCTTCCATCAGAAGACCTGGAAGGGTTAATACTCACCAAGTTAGCGTTCAGTTTTCAAGTCTGTGTCTTTCGGTTCTCAAACTAGCCACATTTCGGTCGAAATGTATGCAAATTTATAGTGGATGCGCACCAAAACGTCGAAAGTATACATTATATGTCGAGTAAACTTGTCAAACTATGTTCATAATTAAGCCTTAACATGTTATAAAGATCTACAGCAATCGTGAGGGCGAACAGACACACACACGTTGTTCAATCGATCCTGAGGAAAAGAGAGAAAAACTTCAGAGCGCGCATTGGGTAAACTTTTTTTTGGCGTGACCGAGACCTTTCGGCACGCTGAACGTCTCGTGAGCGCGCGATTCTCACAGTTACACGCCTCATCGAAAGCAGGCTTCGCGCTGAAGACGTAGAAACTGTTCCCATGGTTATAACTGCTTGGTAAGTGCGTATACGATGACGTCAAAGTGGTGGCAACTTTTTCCATTACAAGAGAGACTTTGGGAGAATGCATGCCCTGACACTTCTGCTTTACATAGAGACAAAATGTAAACGGTTTTAGAAGCTTTAGAGTGTTTTCTATTCGATAATATTTTTTATATGCATATATTAGCAACTTTTGACAAAAATGTATCATGTTTTATATGGGTACCGAATTCCTCCAGAAGGGGCAGTATTAAAAGGGCTAGCCCTATTAATGGTAGGTTTATTTGAACAGTGAGAGACAGAATAACAACAACAAAAATCCAGAAAAACACATGTCAAAAATGTTATAAATTGATTTGCATTTTAATGAGGGAAATAAGTATTTGACACCTCTGCAAAACATGACTTAGTACTTGGTGGCAAAACCCTTGTTGGAAATCACAGAGGTCAGATGTTTCTTGTAGTTGGCCACCCGGTTGGCACACATCTCAGGAGGGATTTTGTCCCACTCCTCTTTGCAGATCTTCTCCAAGTCATTAAGGTTTCGAGGCTGACGTTTGGCAACTCGAACCTTCAGCTCCCTCCACAGATTTTCTATGGGATTAAGGTCTGGAGACTGGCTAGGCCACTCCAGGACCTTAGTGTGCTTCTTCTTGAGCCAATCCTTTGTTGCCTTGGCCGTGTGTTTGGGGTCATTGTCATGCTGGAATACCCATCCACGAACCATTTTCAATGTCCTGGCTGAGGGAAGGACGTTCTCACCCAAGATTTGACGGTACATGGCCCCGTCTATCGTCCCTTTGATGCGGTGAAGTTTTCCTGTCCCCTTAGCAGAAAAACACCCCCAAAGCATAATGTTTCCACCTCCATGTTTGACGGTGTTGATGGTGTTCGGTGTTGATGATGTTCTTGGGGTCATAGGCAGCATTGCTCCTCCTCCAAACACGGCGAGTTGAGTTGATGCCAAAGAGCTCCATTTTGGTCTCATCTGACCACAACACTTTCACCCAGTTGTCCTCTGAATCATTCAGATGTTCATTGGCAAACTTCAGACGGACATGTATATGTGCTTTCTTATAGCAGGGGGACCTTGCGGGCGCTGCAGGATTTCAGTCCTTCACGGCGTAGTGTGTTACCAATTGTTTTCTTGGTGACTATGGTCCCAGCTGCCTTGAGATCATTGACAAGATCCTCCTGTGTAGTTCTGGGCTGATTCCTCAGCGTTCTCATGATCATTGCAACTCCACGAGGTGAGATCATGCATGGAGCCCCAGGCCGAGGGAGATTGACAGTTCTTTTGTGTTTCTTCCATTTGCGAATAATCGCACCAACTGTTGTCACCTTCTCACCAAGCTGCTTGGCAATGGTTTTGTAGCCCATTCCAGCCTTGTGTAGGTCTACAATCTTGTCCCTGATATCCTTGGAGAGCTCTTTGGTCTTGGCCATGGTGGAGAGTTTGGAATCTGATTGATTGATTGCTTCTGTGGACAGGTATCTTTTATACAGGTAACAAACTGAGATTAGGAGCACTCCCTTCAAGAGTGTGCTCCTAATCTCAGCTCGTTACCTGTATAAAAGACACCTGGGAGCCAGAAATCTTTCTGATTGAGAGGGGGTCAAATACTTATTTCCCTCATTAAAATGCAAATCAATTTATAACATTTGACATGCGTTTTTCTGGATTTTGTTGTTGTTATTCTGTCTCTCACTGTTCAAATAAACCTAAAAATAAAAATTATAGACTGATCATTTCTTTGTCAGTGGGCAAATGTGCAAAATCAGCAGGGGATCAAATACTTTTTTCCCTCACTGTATGTGAAAACACCCTCAGACTTGCTTTCAATGAGAATGTCATATCTTTAACATGCGTTTATATGTGAATTTGGTCGGGTTGCCCAAAAAGTAACATTTTGCAGCTTTAATAACTGAGAGCATAGAAATTGCGCACATAGACATGCTTTCAATACCAATGACCGATCTATAAACACACATTTCTAAGTGAATTTGGTCAGGTCGCCCAGAAAGTTACAAATTGTTTATACAAGTTTTTGGGGGAGATAAAATATATCAACACTGGACATGCTAACTAGTTAAAATACCCCATTGGGGATCTAGCTAATGATTAGCACAATGGTAAAGGCAGGTAGGCAACCCCATGCTTCAGCCTAGTTATTTATAACCACTATACTGCATCAGATGGGCTGCAGGTGATAATACTTATTGCTAATAGCACACCTATCGGCATATATTTTTCCCCATTCATTTTGTAATGAACAGATAGAGACTAAAAATAGACAGGGTTCAATTGGAGTTGAAAGGTTTTAACATCTTAGTGTTGCATTCAAGGTTACGATCCATTTTAAGACTGCAGCTGGATTAAAAGAGGAATACGTGTCCAACTATGGATAATCATTTAGCCAAATAAGTGATAATACTGTATACAATGTGGGACTGAGCCAAGCTGTATTAATGCACACCACTCGTCAGTCAGTATGGCTCAGTATTGAACAGCCTGCTGTCATTTAATGCCCGACCCTCATCGTGGAGAGCGATCCTCCTATTAGTTTTCACTTCATCCCTTACCTAACCTACTTGTACACATTCAGTATAGAACCATATTTCTAACCAAAAAGACAGCAGGTGGTCACGTAGAGATGGCATCCTCTCTACGTGACAAATGTCCTCATACAATGCCTCCACACAGCATCAAAGCAATTATAGGAACTCAGTACAACCAATGGTGATTGATATAAGTTATGAATACCTGCAGAAAGCCCACAGACGGCTGTGCATAGAAGAGACCCAAGGTACTTGAAACAGAATGGACTCCTGTATCTCCTATCTCTATCAACTAAGCAGAGAACAACGTCCCCACCACTTGGAAGATGGTTAGAGGTCATCCTCTTTCATTGTAACTGCCTGAGTATTTTATTTAACTAGGCAAGTCAGTTAAGAACAAATTCTTATTTTCAATGACGGGCAAACCTGGACGACACTGGGCCAATTGTGCGCCGCCCTATGGGACTCCCAACCGCAGCCGGTTGTGATACTGCCTGGAATCGAACCAGGGTCTGTAGTGATGCCTCCAGCACAGAGATGCAGTGCCTTAGACCGCTGCGCCACTCGGGAGCCCATAAAAAGTAATCAAATCTGTATTTCAAATAGACTGTATCTCAAAGTATGCCATTAGCGGTTTACAATATTGGCTATTTAGTTCGTAGTTTGATCTCTCTTGGCTCCCCCTCACCCCATCTCAATCAAGGGCATCTTCCCCAGTGAAAGCCTTCCCTGTCTGTCCTCCCCCTGCCTCTCACTCCTTCGCCACTCCCTCCCAGTCATGCTGGTCTTCCAAGTCCCCCATCTCTACTAACCCCTCATTAACTTAGCTAGCAAGCTACAGTTCCCTTGGTTAAACCATACTGGTAACTATTATGTTAACCTAGCTTGCTTAATTAATAGCCTGCTCTGATAACTACCGTATTTGTCCCTGTAAAACAACACATACAATAAAACTTCTTCAATATTGAAATCATATTACAACACACATGGCTGATATGGACACGTATTACATGACAGTGTTGTTACAACACACATGGCTGATATGGACACGTATTACATGACAGTGTTGTTACAACACACATGGCTGATATGGACACGTATTACATGACAGTGTTGTTACAACACACATGGCTGATATGGACACGTATTACATGACAGTGTTGTTACAACACACATGGCTGATATGGACACGTATTACATGACAGTGTTGTTACAACACACATGGCTGATATGGACACGTATTACATGACAGTGTTGTTACAACACACATACAACACACATGGCTGATATGGACACGTATTACATGACAGTGTTGTTACAACACACATGGCTGATATGGACACGTATTACATGACAGTGTTGTTACAACACACATGGCTGATATGGACACGTATTACATGACAGTGTTGTTACAACACACATGGCTGATATGGACACGTATTACATGACAGTGTTGTTACAACACACATGGCTGATATGGACACGTATTACATGACAGTGTTGTTACAACACACATGGCTGATATGGACAACACACATGGCGTATGGACACGTACATGACAGTGTTGTTACAACACACATGGCTGATATGGACACGTATTACATGACAGTGTTGTTACAACACACATGGCTGATATGGACACGTATTACATGACAGTGTTGTTACAACACACATGGCTGATATGGACACGTATTACATGACAGTGTTGTTACAACACACATGGCTGATATGGACACGTATTACATGACAGTGTTGTTACAACACACATATGGACTGATATGGACACGTATTACATGACAGTGTTGTTACAACACACATGGCTGATATGGACACGTATTACATGACAGTGTTGTTACAACACACATGGCTGATATGGACACGTATTACATGACAGTGTTGTTACAACACACATGGCTGATATGGACACGTATTACATGACAGTGTTGTTACAACACACATGGCTGATATGGACACGTATTACATGACAGTGTTGTTACAACACACATGGCTGATATGGACACGTATTACATGACAGTGTTGTTACAACACACATGGCTGATATGGACACGTATTACATGACAGTGTTGTTACAACACACATGGCTGATATGGACACGTATTACATGACAGTGTTGTTACAACACACATGGCTGATATGGACACGTATTACATGACAGTGTTGTTACAACACACATGGCTGATATGGACACGTATTACATGACAGTGTTGTTACAACACACATGGCTGATATGGACACGTATTACATGACAGTGTTGTTACAACACACATGGCTGATATGGACACGTATTACATGACAGTGTTGTTACAACACACATGGCTGATATGGACACGTATTACATGACAGTGTTGTTACAACACACATGGCTGATATGGACACGTATTACATGACAGTGTTGTTACAACACACATGGCTGATATGGACACGTATTACATGACAGTGTTGTTACAACACACATGGCTGATATGGACATGTATTACATGACAGTGTTGTTACAACACACATGGCTGATATGGACACGTATTACATGACAGTGTTGTTACAACACACATGGCTGATATGGACACGTATTACATGACAGTGTTGTTACAACACACATGGCTGATATGGACACGTATTACATGACAGTGTTGTTACAACCCACAATGGCTGTGTGGGAGCAGAATGGGCCTAAACAGCAATAGTACAGAGTGTAAGTCACACTGTGGGACTGCTAGGACAGACACTCACAGTACTGGCAGTCATTCTAATGGTCCTGGTGTTCTGGTGTTGTCTGCTACTCTAGTGAGGATGGACAGGGAAGGACTGGGATGGGAAAACAGCCCGGGCCCATATTTTTTACTCTCTCAGGGGGCCTCGAGAGAGAGTAAAAAATACGGGCCCGGGCTGTTTGCTAGTCCCAGTCCTTCCCTGTACATCCTTGCTAGAGATCATTCTTCACAAAGACACACATTTAGACAGGCCCACTGGGCTAAAGATGGAGCAGCCCATCTGACATTTGCCCAGGCTGCACTATGCCCAATCCGTTTCTGAGGATGGAACTTGAGGTCTCAGCAGAGTGAGTCCTCTCATAACCAGCCCAGCGCTCATCAATCATCCACAGGTACCGCTTGCCCCCTAAAACCCAGCTCCTGCCACAATATTGATGATGCAAGCACTGCGAACGAGTGCGACACACCCCCATGGCCCTCCCGTCTCTCCCTAACCGTATTCCCTTCATCAAACCATATCCCTTCATCCGATCCCTGCCTATTAAGGTTTGATTATTCCCTCTGTGCTTTCTGTAGTGCTGTGTTCCTGCATGGTCCAGTGTGCTTCGAAACCGGGCCTTAACCATCCTGGGTTGTGACGGATATGGCAGAGTATATTCCCTACATAGTGCACTACTTTTGACCAGGGGATGGCACCCTACTGCCTATATAGTGCAACACTTTTGACCAGGGGATGGCACCCTACTGCCTATATAGTGTACTACTTTTGACCAGGGGATGGCACCCTACTGCCTATATAGTGCAACACTTTTGACCAGGGGATGGCACCCTACTGCCTATATAGTGCAACACTTTTGACCAGGGGATGGCACCCTACTGCCTATATAGTGCACTGCTTTTGACCGAGCCCTATGCACCACATAGAGAATAGGGTGCTATTTGAGACACAGTCCTGCTACCTGAGACAGTGTGGTTTTATCGAAAGCCGGAGATACCCAACACCTGGATGGGACGATGCACTTATTTAAGAGGAAATCGCTTGGCACGCGGAATGCTGGGTAAACAGATTCCCCTGTTCCTCCCTGTTCCCTAAGTGTCACCTTGAGGTCCAAGCAGCCAATCCTGCTCCCCACTCCAGAGAAGCCATTACTTCAGTACTGACGGATCTCTCCCGGGCACTCACACTTCGACATACATATGGATTATGGCAACGCGCTCATGCAGGAAGACACGTACGCGCGTGAACATATTCATTCACTCATTCTATCAATCTCTCAATTACCCGCTCACACTTTCTTTTTTTCTCTCTTTTATCTCTCATTTGCTCTCCCTCTCTCACACACACACACCCTTTTTCTCTGCTTCCGTTCTTCATTGTCAGTTAGAGTGGGAAGCAGTGGCAGGAGTCAAACATGTTCTCACAGTGCATCCGTTGTCATGTCTTTTTTTGTGTGCCATTGTCTCTGTGCAGTAGAAGGAGAAAGTAGTCAGTGTGTCGGATGATGATTTGATGGACTTTCTGTTCCTGTCAGTGATGTGACATTTACAGGCAGATGGCTGTGAAGCAGCAACCTTTTGTTCCAGCTAAAGAATGAACACAGTTACAGGATGAGTCACAAACAACTCTGTACGTCCCAAATGGGAACCTATTCCTTGTATGGTGCACTACTTTTGACCAAGATCCGGTCAAACGTAGTGCACTATGTAGGGAATATGGTTCCATTTGGGATGCTAACCTGTATTCCTGAATGTCAACACTGCAGTCTGTCACAGGAGACTAGTAAAAAAAGCAACAATCCAAAATACGGATGGTCCAGGAAAAGATATGTTCCGAGATAAAGTCATTTCCATCTTCATAGTACTGGTTCATGGAATAGGATTTGTAAAAAAAATGTTTTGCCCTTTTTCTCCCCAATTTCCTGGTATCCAATTGGGAGTTACAGTCTGGTGTCATCGCTGCAACTCCTGTACGGACTCGGGAGAGGCGACGGTCGAGAGCCATGCGTCCTCCAAAACACGGCCCAGCCAAGCCGCACTGCTTCTTGACACAATGCCCGCTTAACCCGGAAGCCAGCCAAACCAATGGGTCGAAGGAAACACCGTACACCTGGCGACCGTGTCAGCGTGCATGCACCCGGCCCGCCACTGGAGTCGCTAGAGCCCGATGGGACAAGGACATCCCTGCCGACACTGGGCCAATTGTGCGCCGCCCCATGGGTCTCCCGGTCACGGCCGGCTGCGGCAGAGCCTGAATCTAAGGATTCATGGACATTTTTTTTAGAGGATATAAAATTGGCAGATAAAATTGAAATATTTAAAATACAATTACCTGCATAATTTCTAATCGCCTTTTTAAAATATATTTATACAGTTGAAGTCTGAAGTTTACATACACTTAGGTTGGAGTCATTAAAACTCGTTTTTCAACCACTCCACAAATTTCTTGTTTACAAACTATAGTTTTGGCAAGTCGGTTAGGACATCTACTATTTGCATGACACAAGTCATTTTTCCAACAATTGTTTACAGACAGATTATTTCATTTATAATTCACTGTATCACAATTCCAGTGGGTCAGAAGTTTACATACACTATGTTGACTGTGCCTTTAAACAGCTTGGAAAATTCCATAATTTGAGTCAATTGGAAGTGTACCTGTGGATGTACCTGTGGCCTATTTGTGGGCAGAACTGAAAAAGCTTGTACGAGCAAGGAGGCCTACAAACCTGACTCAGTTACACCAGCTCTGTCAGGAGGAATGGGCCAAAATTCACTCAACTTATTGTGGGAAGCTTGTGGAAGGCTACACAAAATGTTTGACCCAAGTTAAACAATTTAAAGGCAATGCTACCAAATACTAATTGAGTGTATGTAAACTTCTGACTCACTTGGACTGTGATGAAAGAAATAAAAGTGGAAATAAATGATTCTTTCTACTATTATTCTGACATTTCACATTCTTAAAATAAAAGTGGTGATCCCAACTGACCTAAACCAGGGAATTTGAACTAGGATTAAATGTCAAGAATTGTGAAAAACTGAGTTTAAATGTATTTGGCTAAGGTGTATGTAAACTGCCGACTTCAACTGTATATATATATATATATATATACAGTATATATATATACCAGGGCAGCTCTAGCAAGGCAGAAATGTGACAAACGGTGGCATCATATGACGGTGGCACGTTGAAAGTCAATGAGCTCTTCAGTAAGGCCATTCTACTGCCAATGTTTGTCTATGGAGATCGCATGGCTGTGTCCTCGATTTTATACACCTGTCAGCAACAGGTGTGTCTGAAATAGCCAATTCCACTCATTTGAAGGGGTGTCCACTTACTTTTGTATTTGTAGAGTATATATTTTGGTGGAGGAGGAATAATGGCCTGGGGTTGTTGTTCATGGTTCGGGCTAGTCCCCTTAGTTCCAGTAAAGGGAAATCTTAACGCTACAGCACACATTGACATTCTAAACGATTCTTTGCTTCCAACTTTGTGGTAACAGTTTGGGTAGGCCCTTTCCTGTTTCAGCATGCCAATTCACAAAGCGAGGTCCATACAGAAATGGTTTGTCGAGATCGGTGTGAAAGAACTTGACTGGCCTGCACAGAGCCCTGACCTCAACACAATCGAACACCTTTGGGAAGAATTGGAATGCCGACTGCGAGCCAGGCCTAATCGCCCCAACATCAGTGCCCGACCTCACTAATGCTCGTGGCTGAATGAATGCAAGTCCCTGCAGCAATGTTCCAACATCTAGTGGAAAACCTTCCCAGAAGAGTGGAGGCTGTTATAGCAGCAAAGGGGAACCAACTCCATTTCTCTTTGCTTATTAAACATGGCTGTCTTCTGTATAACAACCCTACCTTGTCACAACACAAATGATTGGGTCAAACCCATTTAGAAGGAAGAAATTCCACAAATTCACTTTTAACAATGCTTACCTGTTAATTTAAATGCATTCCATGTGACTACCTCATGAAGCTGGTTGAGAGAATGCCAATAGTGTGCAAAGCTTTCATCAAGGCAAAGAGTGGCTACTTTGAAGAATCTAAAATCAAAAATATTTTTTGATTTGTTTAACACTTTTTTGTTTACCATATGATTCCATATGTGTCATTTCATAGTTTTGATATCTTTACCATTATTCTACAGTGTAGAGAATTGTACAAATAAAGGAAAACCCTTAAATAAGTAGGTGTGCCCAAACTTTTGACTGGTACTGTATATATTTGTTTATTTATTATTATGCCCCTACCCCCGTCTCCCCTGATTGGAGAACTTGGTGGAAAATATTACAATTCAATATATATAAAGTTGATTTCCTAATCGCACTGGACTCCAAGTGTATCGGTCAACCAATCAACCACTCCAATCTTAATTCCAACTCTCAGATGTCCAGTGTAATCCATCTTTCCCAGTACACTACCATTTTACTATTTCCTTTTGCAATACATCTGTCTGTTTTGCGTACATCCAATCTAACCTTTGCAGATAATAAGTTGTAGCTTATCTCTGAGCATTCTTATATTCTTAACCTTTCAAGTAGGCTACATTAGTGATGCATGCTAAAAGTGAAACCCCATAAAAATCTGTGCATTGTTATGCATTCCTGCTGCCGTGACACATTATTCCGAGCATATTAATGAGCAGAAAATGCCAGATATGCACTCTTCCCTTCTGCTCTTCTCTTTCTGAGGAATACTGGGAGGGCTAGAAAGCCACCGACTGTCCCACAAGAGAGGAGAGGAGAGGGGAGGGCAGTGCTGTGATGGGAAGGTGTTATAAGGTGGAGAGAGAGAGAGGAGGAAAGTTGGAGGGAGAGAGAGGGAGAATGCGGGCAATATAATGGGAAACTAGGGGAGGGGGAGACAAAGAGAGGAGAGAGAGGCCGTGGGATGGGGATGTGATGGAGATTGGAAGAAGAGTATAAGTGAGAGAGAGAGACAGAGTGGAGAGAGTGTGCTAGCAGAGGGTCAGGGAAAGGGGAAGAGAGGGGGCAAAGGTGTGTGGAGAGGTGAACAAGGAGTGATGGACCATGATCAATCTGGCTTAGGAAGACTAAATCATTTTACATATTTTTTATTTCTCCTTTATTTAACAAAGCTTTATTTTCAATCATTTGATGTAACATGATGGTACCTCAACGCTATTTTTAAACTGCGTACACCAAGAATAACCCCTATTTTCCAGGTAATAGCTACCAATGCTTATAACATACAGAAAACAATTGCGATTCCCCAGTGATGTGTGTATGCCCTCTACTGAAGGGAATGCTGACATTGCCCTGGGACTGAGGCTACTACCTACCTCTGTACAGCCCAATAGCCGTTCGATGTATGTAATTAGCCTTAGTGATTTGTGCTGTTCTAATGCGTTGACCGTCATGTGACCGCCATATGTAGCGATGGTTTGGGGTTTTGCAGGCAGAGCAGCCCAGAGGGATCAATAAGTCCATTACAGCAGACCACAGGAGCACCGCCGTCACACACACACACACACACACACACACAAACACACACACCCTAAACCAACATTGACTCCATTGCCATACACACGCACACGCACACACGCACACGCACACACACACACAAAATGGGACCCTAAAGCAACATTGACTCCATTGCCATACACACACACACACACACACACACACACACACACACACACACAAGACACATGATGCACGTATGCGCACAAAAACAAACCCACCCTTCCTCCACCCCTCTCTCCCTCACCACCCTCTCACTCTCCTCAGGGTGGTTACAGTGAACTCTCTATGCTCTGTTCTCTAAATTCTCAGTGTGTGAGTAGGACCTTAGGGCAGCTGTGTCATGAAGCCAGAGTCTCTCTCTGTCAGACTGAGTCCATGTCAACCTCCCTCACTGGCCACTGTGCCCAGTGTTCACAGACTGACACAAGCCCAGTCTGAGGGCCCCTTACTCTGGGCAGTGGCAGTGGGCACCTAGCTCTACATGGAAAACATCTGTGCCGCGCTCTGGAGGCTAGCAACACTTCCCATCACACTAGCTCACCCGGATTAGACAATGTTCAAGCCATGTGTGACACACACAATGCCCTGGAAGGTCGCTTCACCTAAGACTATACACTCACCGTCAGCAATAGCATTGCTAGCAGAGCACTGCTCTTATTTTCATGGAACCTGTTTCACTTGAGGTGCAGTGTAGTCTGGCAACTATATATATATTTTCTCATGAAATTGTATATTTTCTCAGCTGTTTTTACAAGTTCTATTAGGTCCATCTAAACTAGCCTGGTCCCAGATCCGTTTGTGCTCTTGCCATCGCCATTGCTCATTGTCAAGCCAAACATGATGACACAAGCAGACTGGCACTCAGGCTACATTTGAAAGTATTCCATACAGTAGGCCAATTTGTAATGGATGTTGTAATAGTACATATAAAACTTGCTACTTGCATAGTCATTCCAATCTGTGTCTGTCCAAATCTGAATATGACTGTGGTAATTGCCTTTGTCGTTAGGTTAATTGATCTTAACGAGCTAAAATGATATTATTTTCTCCGCCAGCCTTTCTTTTCTTGTAGGACACCGCTAAATCAGCACGTCATCTTCCACACTAGGCTTCGTCCCAAAAAGCACCCTATTCCCTATATACTGTGGTACACTACTTTTGACCAGAGCACAATGGGCCCTGGTTGAAAGTAGTGCACTTAATAAGGAATATGGTGCTTTTTGGGATGCAACCCAGAGCTGGTTGAGGTGACCCCTGGGCGGATGGAACTATGACATTGATTGGTTATGATAAGCAGGACTGATACGCGTGTCATATCCATTGCTGTGCGGTTAGCGTCCCCTAGGGGAATGACTGCTAGCCATTAGACAAACCGCTAAACCCATCCCAGTGCTGACGTGCATGGTGGTGACCACTGACCTCTTCCTGCTCTCCTGATCTGTGCTGACCTCACTTAAGGTCACACAGTTTAACCCAGCTCTGGAATGGGGTTGCCAACCTATTAGTCCTGGATCAGTTTTACTGCTCCAATCTCTGCCTCAACCAGTTACCATTAGAGAGTTCTCATCTGTAATCATCACTACTGTCTACATCACGCCCCAAGCCAACACCACTCTAGTACTTAACGAACTGTATGGGGCCATAAACTAACAAGAAACCGCACACCCAGAGGCAGCGTTTCTGGTGGGCGGAGACTTTAACGCAGGGAGACGTAAAACCCTCCTACCTCACGTCAACCAACACGTCTTCTGCGCCACTAGGGGCGCTAAAACTCTAGACCACTTTAATTCTACCCACAGAAACGCATACCCCCTCCCTCGTCCGCTCTTCGGCAAATCTGACCATATCTCCATTCTCCTGCTTCCTGTGTATAAACAACAGCTCAAACAGGATGTACCAGTGATGCGCTCAATACGGAAGAGGTTGGATGAAGCAGACGCAAGGCTACAAGACTGTATTGCTATTACAGACTGGGATATGTTTTGGGATATCTGCAATGGGCTAAAGGCTGGAGCTACTGTTTACAAGGAACGGGACACTGACATGGAAGCATACAAGAAAGTCCGCAACGACCTCCGACGAGACATCAAACATGCAAAAGGACAATATAGGAGGAAGGTGGCATCCTACTACACCAGCTCAGACACTCGTTGTATGTGACAGGGCTTGCAGACGACAATGGATTGCAAAGGGAAACCCAGCCGTGAGTTTCCCAGCGATGCTGAACTCCCAAACCAGCTAAATGCCTCATATGCTCGATTCGAGTCATATAAGTAACACTGTGCCTTGAATCAAAGCCCCCGTTTTTCCGGATGACTGTGTGATCTCGCTCTCAGTGGCCGGTGTGAGCAAAATGTTTAAACAGGTTAATAATCACAAGGCCAGACAGAATACCAGGGCTCGTTCTCAAAGCATGCGCCAAGCTCCAAGGTAACCTGCCTAAATGACTATTAGCCTGTAGTACCCACATCTGCAATTATGAAGTGCTTTGAAAGGCTGGACATGACACACATCAACACCATCATCCCAGGCACCCTGGACCCACTCCAATTCGCAAACCGCCCCAACAGATCCACAGATGACGCAATCTCAATTGCACTTCACACTTCCCTCTCCCACCTGGACAAGAGGGGAAATCGCTATGTGAGAATGCTGTTCATAGACTACAGCTATTCAACACTATAGTCCTCTCCAAACTCATCTCTAAGCTAGGGACCCTGGGACTGAAACCCTCCCTCTGCAACTGGATCCTGAATTTCCGGATGTGCCGGCCCCAGGTGGTGAGGGTAGGCAACAACACCTCCGCCACGCTGACCCTCAACATGGAGGAATCTCAGGGGTGTGTGCTTAGTCCCTTCCTGTACTCCCTGTTCACCCACGACTGTGTGGCCACGCTCAACTCCAAACATCCTCATCAAGTTTGTTGATGACGCGACGGGGGGTAGGCCTGATCACCGACGGCGATGAGTCAGCCTAGAGGAGGTCAGAGACTTAGCAGTGTGGTGCCAGGACAACAACATCTCCCTCAATGTCAGTAAGACCAAGGAGCACACACACTCAACACACACACACACGCAGACTGACACAACACAAACACACTTATGTACACATTACACACACACTCACTTTTACACTCATTTGCTGATGCTGCTCTGTTCTTTCTTTTACTCTTATTATTATCTATCCTGATGCCTTCATGTGCTTATCTACTTCAAATACCTTGTACCTCTGCACATCGATCTTGTACTGGTACTGCCTGTATATAGCTCCAGATTGATCTGGTACTGGTACTCCCTGTATATAGCTCCACAGTGATATGGTACAGGTACTTCCTGTATATACAGTAGCTCCAGATTGATCTGGTACTGGTACTCCCAGTATATAGCTCCAGATTGATCTGGTACTGGTACTCCCTGTATATAGCTCCACATTGATCTGGTACTGGTACTCCCTGTATATAGCTCCACATTGATCTGGTACTGGTACTCCCTGTATATAGCTCCACATTGATATGGTACTGGTACTCCCTCTATATAGCTCCAAATTGATCTGGCCTTCCACAAGCTTCTCACAATAAGTTGGGTGAATTTTGGCCCATTCCTCCTGACAGAGTCAGGTTTGTAGGCCTCCTTGCTCGCACACACTTTTTCAGTTCTGCCCAAAAATGTTCTATAGGATTGAGGTCAGGGCTTTGTGATGGCCACTCGAATACCTTGACTTTGTTGTCCTTAAGCCATTTTGCCACAACTTTGGAAGTATGCTTGGAGTCATTGTCCATTTGGAAGACCCATTTGCGACCAAGCTTTAACTTCCTGATTTGAGATGTTGCTTCAGTATATCCACATATTTTTTCTGCCTCATAATGCCATCTATTTTGTGAAGTGCACCAGTTCCTCTCGCAGCAAAGCATCCCCACAACATGATGCTGCCACCCCTGTGCTTCACGGTTGGGATGGTGTTCTTCGGCTTGCAAGCCTCCCCCTTTTCCCTCCAAACATAACAATGGTCATTATGGCCAAACAGTTCTATTTTTGTTTCATCAGACCAGAGGACATTTCTTCAAAAAGTACGATCTTTGTCCCCATGTGCAGTTGCAAACTGTAGTCTGACTTTTTTATGCCGGTTTTGGAGCAGTGGCCGCTCAGGCCTTTCAGGTTATGTCGATATAGGACTCGTTTTACTGTGGATATAGATACTTTTGTACCTGTTTCCTCCAGCATCTTCACAAGGTCCTTTGCTGTTGTTCTGTGATTGATTTGCACTTTTCGCACCAAAGTATGTTCATATCTAGGAGACAGAACACGTCTCTTTCCTGAGCGGTATGACGGATGCGTGTTCCCATGGTGTTTATACTTGCGTACTATTGTTTGTACAGATGAACGTGGTACCTTCAGGCATTTGGAAATTGCTCCCAAGGATGAATCAGACTTGTGGAGGTCTACAATTGTTTTTCTGAGGTCTTGGCTGATTTCTTTTGATTTTCCCATGATGTCAAGCAAAGAAGCAGTGAGTTTGAAGGTAGGCCTTGAAATACATCCACAGGTACACCTCCAATTGACTCAAATTATGTCAATTAGCCTATCAGAAGCTTCTAAAGCCATGACATCATTTTCTGGAATTTTCCAAGCTGTTTTAAAGGCACAGTCTTCTGACCCACTGGAATTGTGATACAGTGAATTAATCTGTCTGTAAACAATTTTTGTAAAAATGACTTGTGTCATGCACAAAGTAGATGTCCTAACCGACTTGCCAAAACTATAGTTCTATAGCTTAGAAATTTGCTAAGAAATTTGTGGAGTGGTTGAAAAACGAGTTTTAATGACTCCAATCTAAGTGTATGTAAACCTCCGACTTCAACTGTATATAGCGCCATTCTTGTGTATTTTATTTGATTCCTTGTGTTACTATTTTACCCTTAAACTCTGTATTGTTGGGAAGGGCTCGTAAGTAAGCATTTCATGGTAAAGTCTACACCAGTTGTATTCGGCACATGTGACAAATACAATTTGATTTGATTTGAAATATCTGTGCAACATTTAATGTTTGCATCGATTCATCTATCAATGCATAGTTTACAAACATGACACACGCACGCAAACGGGCCCTCTGTATTGGGCAGCGATAATCACAGCGGAGACACCCGGACAGATAGAGGAACTGTGAGGAGGAACAGGGGAAAACGAGAGAACAAGCAAGGAGGAGGGGGAGCGATACGGAAGGGAGCCAGAGAGAGAGCGAGAGAGAGAGGGGAAGAGAGTGAGAGACAGGCAGAACCACAGAGGTAGAAACAAAATGCAAGAAATCCGGTAAGAGAAAGCGAGAGAGAGTGTGAGGTGTGAGATAGATATATTTACAGGCTAAGGAGAGCTGAGATTGCATGCAGCAGGCACCACCTAAGTAGCAGCAGTAGCAATACAATTAGCATCCTCACACTGATCATCCAGGATCCAGGCAGGCGTGCTCTTATCTGTCCCCGAGGAAGGAGCATGGCAGCCCAGCCTGTAGAGGAAGGACAACAGGGCTGGGGCTGGAGCTGGACTGAGGCATGAGGAAGCAGGGGAGAGAAGCAGCATCGCGGCCGCCCAGCTCACACAGGCCAGGCGGCTTCAGCACCAACGCCGGCAGATAGACTAGGCTTGAGGAGAGGCAGGCAGCTGCTGAGATTGGAGAGCTCACATGGACAACGTAGCAGCACCATTAACGGTAGTTGGAGCATTACATGTATCAGTAGCTTTTAACCTAACAGTAGCAACGGCAGTAGCAGGAGCAAAGGTAGCACATCTGCCACACCAAAGGTAACCCTAACAAAGGTAGCCATAGCTGTAGAGGTATTCGTAGCAATACAATAGCAGTCCAGGTATCTTTAGTCACAGTAGGGATACTTAACAGTGGCCCGGAACACTGAATGACAAGTGTGACTGATGAAGGCCACCTGGATTCGGCTGCTGAAAAGATCCAAGGGAGGTCGCGTCAAGAGCGCCGATGACTGTGTAAGCCGATTATTCAAACATGCTTCCTTTATCTCCTGTGTGCGTGCGTGTGCACGTTTGCGTGTGCGTGAACATATACGTCCACTGGTGTGTGTACTGAATGTACATCATCGCATGCACCTGTGCGTGCCTGTATAGGGGTCAGGGGGTGGTATTGTCATGCTGCGTTAGGGATGATAAGGGTCAGTGGGGTTGTCCGTCATCACTGTCAGAGTCCTCATTATGTCATAATTATGTCGTAACTCTCTTGGTCAGACCCCTGCTTTACTCTGGACATAATGGTATGATGGTTTGAACAGTGTCAGTCACATGAGGATACCAGGATACATGAGGTTGGTGCGGTTGGTGTGGTTGTAAGTTATACTGTAGTGTTTGAGCGTGTGCGCTTAGGGTTGGGGAGTAATTTATTATCCAAAAAACGCTAACAGTAATCAGTTACATTTCCAGCAAATATTTTGTAATCAGATTACAGATACTTTTGAAAAAACTAGATTACTTCTTGGATTTCTTTTACATTCAGAAAGGATGTTTGCGAATTGAATGCATTGACACCTTTCTGTTTTCTCAATGAAATTCAATTCAGCGCTGAAAATAAGCACAACGTTTGTTCAGCCTGAACGAGTCTGACCACAAGCCAGAGACCACTCTAATGACACACCACATGCGTTTGATGGATCCTTTTCTTGTCTTCTTCTAAGGGGAAAGTAATCCATAAGTAACTGAGAGTAATAATAGGTCACTTGTAACTGTAACGGATTACATTTGGAAAGTAACCTACACTACCATGTGCAGTTGGCTCGTGCGTGCGTGAGTGCTTACGTGCGTGACTATGTGTACATGTGTGTGCATAGCTCCTGTGATGGTGAAGTGTGGGTACTAAAACTATTTTTAGGTAGGCTTTAACGAATGAGGTAAGACACCGATATCCAAAGCATGAAGCAAAATGCATGAAACATAACCGTTGTTTCAGATAAAGAGTAGAGAGATATTTATAGACGGTGTCTCAGGTACACCGTAGGAGAAGAAACATGGATAGTTAATGAGCAGTGTCTCATCTACAGATGTAGGATCTTAATGTGAGCCAGTTTGCTACAGCATTACAATGATCCTGTAGCAACAGGAAATGTCAATTATTAAGTGGATTATAATTCATGGATATTTTTTGTAAGGGTTACGGGATGCTTGGGTAATTTTAAATCAGCCGGGTAGAGTTTGAGGTTTTTTATTTTGATTTTGAACCCAGACAGAGGAGAACAGAGAGCAGTGTAATGGTGCAGTGAGGATCTTGTGTGGCTGGCAGTGTCATGCCTCTTTGTGCAGGTAAGAGAATGCATCACCCTTCCTTCTGTTCAAAAAGTCCCTCTGAGTCTGACAATAACAAAACAGGGCTGTAAACATACTGGGCTGCCTGCCCGCATTGTAGCTTTGCAGAGTGTGTGTGTGTCTGAGCGTGTGTGTGTGCGTGTGTTCCAGCTTGTCTGTGCCTGCCTGTGTGTATAAACTGTGTGGTTCCGACTGTGAAGCATGGAGGAGGAGGTGTTATGGTGTGGGTGTGCTTTGCTGGTGACACTGTCAGTGATTTATTTAGAATTCAAGGCACACTTAATCAGCATGGCTACCAGAGCATTCTGCAGCAATACCCCTTCTCATCCGGTTTGCGCTTAGTGGGAAAATCATTTGTTTTTCATCAGGACAATGACCCAACACACTTCCAGGCTCAAGGAGAGTGACGGAGTGCTGCATCAGATGACCTGGCCTCCACAATCACCTGACCTCATCCCAATTGAGATGGTTTGTGATGAGTTGGACGCAGACTGAAGGAAAAGCAGCCAACAAGTGCTCAGCATATGTGGGAACTCCTTCAAGACTGTTGGAAAAGCATTCCTCATGAAGCTGGTTGAGAGAATGCCAAAAGTGTGCAAAGCTGTCATCAAGGCAAAGGGTGGCTACTTTGAAGAATCTCAAATGTAAAATATGTTTTGATTTGTTGAACACTTTTGTTGGTTACTACATGATTCCATACGTGTTATTTCATAGTTTTGATGTCTTCACTGTTATTCTACAATGTAGAAAATAGTAAGAGAGGACAGAGAGAGAGAGAGAGAGAGGGCGCTCACGTCATGGAAGACAAACCTACAGCTATAGTACCCTATAGTTACTGATGTGTCCGTCCTTAGGCAATGTGAGATAGTGGGTGTCCCGCTGCTTTATGAGAAGCAGGGGAATGTCCATTTGAAACATGCATCCAATTAGCTATTGTGATTTATTTCTGCCTCTCCTCCCTCTGGGTTTGAATATTGTGTGATTTTAGACGTTGTGCGCCTGTTCACTAAGTTCACTAACTAGGCTCTGATGCTCTCCGATGATGCATTGTACCTCTGGCGTTGAGTGTGGTCATTCATTTATTTGTGGTCTCATAGTGTTTTTTTACTACTTTTTCGTTTTTGACAGAACCCCCTCTCCAAAAAATAGTGCTTCTGCTTGAGTTTCAGTGAGACACTGCTGAACAAGGCAGCAATGTCCATTGCAAACTAGTTTACCAGCAATTGTCTTCAAATTTGGACCTTTCAACTGTGATGCCTCACTGACAGCAGGGGCATGGTGTATAGATTCTGTGACAGTGAGTGTTGGTGTGACTGATGAGTGTGAGTCTGAAGAGTTCATCTCTTGTGTGATGTTGAGGTCTGAAGAGTAAGTCTGTTGTTTGATGTAGAGGGCTGAAGGGTAAGTCTGTTGTTTGATGTAGAGGGCTGAAGAGTAAGCCTGTTGTTTGATGTTGAGGGCTGAAGAGTAAGTCTGTTGTTTGATGTTAAGATCTGAAGAGTAAGTCTGTTGTTTGATGTTGAGGGCTGAAGAGTAAGTCTGTTGTTTGATGTAGAGGGCTGAAGAGTAAGTCTGTTGTTTGATGTTAAGATCTGAAGAGTAAGTCTGTTGTTTGATGTAGAGGGCTGAAGGGTAAGTCTGTTTGATGTTGAGGGCTGAAGAGTAAGTCTGTTGTTTGATGTAGAGGGCTGAAGAGTAAGTCTGTTGTTTGATGTTGAGGGCTGAAGAGTAAGTCTGTTGTTTGATGTTAAGATCTGAAGAGTAAGTCTGTTGTTTGATGTAGAGGGCTGAAGGGTAAGTCTGTTATTTGATGTTGAGGGCTGAAGAGTAAGTCTGTTGTTTCATGTTGAGGGCTGAAGAGTTAGTCTCTTGTTGTGTGTTATTGACGTCGGATGCATTAATCTGTCATGTATCTTTCCTTAATGTGTGTTTCCCTCTACTCTGCAGGGTTCGGCGGACTCCTACACCAGCCGTCCATCAGACTCCGATGTTTCCCTGGAGGAGGATAAGGAGGCAGTGCGACGAGAGGCAGAGCGGCAGGCTCAGACACAGCTCGACAAGGCCAAGGTACTACACACTCTCTCTCTCTTTCTCTCTCTCTCTCTCTCTCTCTCTCATCAGTACCCCCTCACATGCATTTAAGCCCCTCTGTCTGACTGCACAGCTCTAATCAGTTCTACAGGCTGTTCCCAAAACACACTCTGACAGCAAACCAACGCTGTCTGTCTGCCCTCCTCCCCTCCATCACCTCAGAGCAACACCAAGGAGTCAGTGATACACTGGAGTCAGCAAAACGGAGAAAAACACAGAGGGAGAGTGACAGAGGGAGAGAGAGCGACAGATATAGAGTGAAAGAGAGAGTGACAGAGGGAGAGAGAGCAACATATATAGAGTGAAAGAGAGAGACAGAGAGAGTGACAGAGGGAGAGAGAGCAACATATATAGTGACAGAGAGAGTGGCAGAGGGAGAGAGAGCAACATATATAGAGTGAAAGAGAGAGACAGAGAGAGTGACAGAGGAAGAGAGAGCAACATATATAGAGTGACAGAGAGAGTGGCAGAGGGAGAGAGAGCAACATATATAGAGTGAAAGAGAGAGTGACAGAGGGAGAGGGAGCAACATATATAGAGTGACAGAGAGTGACAGTGGGAGCAACATATATAGAGTGACAGAGGGAGAGAGAGCAACATATATAGAGTGAAAGAGGGAGAGAGAGCAACATATATAGAGTGACAGAGGGAGAGAGAGCAACATATATAGAGTGACAGAGGGAGAGAGCAACATATATAGAGTGACAGAGAGAGAGAGAGCAACATATATAGAGTGACAGAGAGAGTGACAGAGGGAGAGAGAAAATGATATTGTTAAAGAAAGAGGGCTCTGGTTAAAAGTAGTGCACTATAGGGAATGGGGCTCAGTTTCAGACATAACCCCAGATTCAAACCAAGGCGGACCTCTCGTTTCCTCTGTAAAAATACCCCCAACAATCAATCAATGTCACCCAATTACGTACAATATGAATGTCTGGACTTCTGAGAACTGTCCTCATTATCTATTGCATTATGCATAGGCAGTGGTGAAATTGCCATATGGCTATGCTCATTTATGAAAGAAAAAAAAATGCTGGATTGATGAAGGTTAAAGGGACCTTACCTCAGCACATTTTACGGGCTCCTACTTCACAGCTAGCAAATTGTGCCCGCTCTGCGCGCAGTAAGGATTTACAATTGACTTCAGAACAATTTGAAACGTTTGCTCAAGGTGAAATGATTGGAGAATCTTTATTTATGGTGCGAGATCCACCGTTGCGTGCTTATGCAATGACGGTGCCAGATTACAAGTTACAAGGCAGGCACAGCAACACACAGGACAAGTGTCTAATAACACTGTCAGTACGGGCACAGAGAAGGCTCCAGGTTATTAGCCAATGAAATATGCATAAAATATAGTCATGTTGACAAAGAGAGAGAGAGAAAGACAAGGAAGAGAGAGAGAGAAAGAGAAAGAGAGAGGTCTCTGTGGTGTTAATTGGCCGTCAACCACAGCGCAACCTACCAGGGTTCCCAGTTAAAGATCTGGCTCCTCTTCAACCTGCTATCTCGTTTTGTCTTTTCCGTCAGTCCACTCTTTATTCCATTCTCTTCCTCCCTTCTTTCTCTTTCCCTATGCCCTCACTCGCTCTTCTCCAACCCCTCATTCTCTCACCGGCCTTTCCTCCCTCTATCCTATTCTCTCCCTCTTCATCCCTGTCTCTCTCCCTCTCCCCTCACTCACTCTCACCAGCCTTCTTTCTCTTCGCCTCGCTTTCTCCCACCCTCTCTCTGGCTGCGGTCAATACTGCATGCCTAATGAACGCCTTTCTGTGTTGCGGAGAGGAACAGGGGGATGGACAGGGAGATGAGGAGAGGAGAGCAACAGGGGGATGGACAGGAGAGGAGATGAGCAGATGGACAGGAGAGGAACAGGGGGATGGACAGGGAGATGAGGAGAGGAGAGCAACAGGGGGATGGACAGGAGAGGAGATGAGCAGATGGACAGGAGAGGAACAGGGGGATGAGGAGAGGAGAGCAACAGGGGGATGGATGGGAGGGGAGAGATGAGGAGAGGAACAGGGGGATGGACAGGAGAGGAACAGGGTGATGGACAGGAGAGGAGCGATGAGGAGAGGAGAGCAACAGAGGGATAGATAGGAGAGGAGATGAGGAGAGGAACAGGGGGATGGACAGGAGAGGAGATGAGCAGATGGACAGGAGAGGTACAGGGGGATGGACAGGAGAGGAGTGATGAGGAGAGAAACAGGAGGATGGACAGGAGAGGAGCGATGAGGAGAGGAACAGGGGGATGGACAGGAGAGGAGCGATGAGGAGAGGAATAGGAGGATGGACAGGAGAAGAGGAGTGGAGAGCAACAGGGGGATGGATGGGAGGGGAGAGATGAGGAGAGGAACAGGGGGATGGACAGGAGAGGAGCGATGAGGAGAGGAACAGGGGGATGGACAGGAGAGGAACAGGGGGATGGACAGGAGAGGAGATGAGGAGAGGAACAGGGGGATGGACAGGAGAGGAACAGGGGATGACAGGAGAGGAACAGGGGGATGGACAGGAGAGGAGATGAGGAACAGGGGGATGACAGGAGAGGAACAGGGGAGGACAGGAGAGGAACAGGGCGATGGACAGGAGAGGAACAGGGGGATGGAGAGGAGAGGACCAGGGGGATGGAGAGGAGAGGACCAGGGGATGACAGGAGAGGAACAGGAGGATGACAGGAGAGGAACAGGAGGATGACAGGAGAGGAACAGGGGGATGACAGGAGAGGAACAGGGGATGGACAGGAGAGGAGATGAGGAACAGGGGGATGACAGGAGAGGAACAGGGCGATGGACAGGAGAGGAATAGGGCGATGGACAGGAGAGGAACAGTGGCATGACAGGAGAGGAACAGGGGGATGACAGGAGAGGAGATGAGGAACAGGGGGATGGACAGGAGAGGAACAGGGGATGACAGGAGAGGAACAGCGGGATGACAGGAGAGTAACAGGGGATGGACAGTAGATGAGAGGACCAGGGTGATGACAGGAGAGGAACAGGAGGATGACAGGAGAGGAACAGGTGGATGGACAGGAGAGGAACAGGGGGATGGACAGGAGAGGACCAGGGGGATGACAGGAGAGGAACAGGGGGATGACAGGAGAGGAACAGCGGGGTGGACAGGAGAGGAGATGAGGAACAGGGGGATGACAGGAGAGGAACAGGGCGATGGACAGGAGAGGAACAGAGCGATGACAGGAGAGGTACAGGGGGATGGACAGGAGAGAAACAGGGGGATGACAGGAGAGGAACAGGGGATGGACAGGAGAGGAGATGAGGAACAGGGGGATGACAGGAGAGGAACAGGGGATGACAGGAGAGGAACAGCGGGGTGGACAGGAGAGGAGATGAGGAACAGGGGGATGACAGGAGAGGAACAGGGCGATGGACAGGAGAGGAACAGAGCGATGACAGGAGAGGTACAGGGGGATGGACAGGAGAGAAACAGGGGATGACAGGAGAGGAACAGGGGATGGACAGGAGAGGAGCGATGAGGAGAGGAATAGGAGGATGGACAGGAGAAGAGGAGTGGAGAGCAACAGGGGGATGGATGGGAGGGGAGAGATGAGGAGAGGAACAGGGGGATGGACAGGAGAGGAGCGATGAGGAGAGGAACAGGGGGATGGACAGGAGAGGAACAGGGGGATGGACAGGAGAGGAGATGAGGAGAGGAACAGGGGGATGGACAGGAGAGGAACAGGGGGATGACAGGAGAGGAACAGGTGGATGGACAGGAGAGGAGATGAGGAACAGGGGGATGACAGGAGAGGAACAGGGGGATGACAGGAGAGGAACAGCGGGGTGGACAGGAGAGGAGATGAGGAACAGGGGGATGACAGGAGAGGAACAGGGCGATGGACAGGAGAGGAGATGAGGAGAGGAACAGGGGGATGGACAGGAGAGGAACAGGGGGATGACAGGAGAGGAACAGGTGGATGGACAGGAGAGGAGATGAGGAACAGGGGGATGACAGGAGAGGAACAGGGGGATGACAGGAGAGGAACAGCGGGGTGGACAGGAGAGGAGCGATGAGGAGAGGAATAGGAGGATGGACAGGAGAAGAGGAGTGGAGAGCAACAGGGGGATGGATGGGAGGGGAGAGATGAGGAGAGGAACAGGGGGATGGACAGGAGAGGAGCGATGAGGAGAGGAACAGGGGGATGGACAGTAGAGGAGAGGACCAGGGTGATGACAGGAGAGGAACAGGAGGATGACAGGAGAGGAACAGGTGGATGGACAGGAGAGGAACAGGGGGATGGACAGGGGAGGACCAGGGGGATGACAGGAGAGGAACAGGGGGATGACAGGAGAGGAACAGCGGGGTGGACAGGAGAGGAGATGAGGAACAGGGGGATGACAGGAGAGGAACAGGGTGATGGACAGGAGAGGAACAGGGCGATGACAGGAGAGGAACAGGGGGATGGACAGGAGAGAAACAGGGGGGATGACAGGAGAGGAACAGGGGGATGGACAGGAGAGGAACAGGGGGATGACAGGAGAGAAGAGGAACAGGGGGATGGGCAGGAGAGGAACAGTGGGATGACAGGAGAGGAACAGGAGGATGACAGGAGAGGAGCGATGAGGAGAGGAACAGGGGGATGGACAGGAGAGGAGCGATGAGGAGAGGAATAGGAGGATGGACAGGAGAAGAGGAGTGGAGAGCAACAGGGGGATGGATGGGAGGGGAGAGATGAGGAGAGGAACAGGGGGATGGACAGGAGAGGAATAGGGCGATTGACAGGAGAGGAATAGGGCGATGGACAGGAGAGGAACAGTGGGATGACAGGAGAGGAACAGGGGATGACAGGAGAGGAGATGAGGAACAGGGGATGGACAGGAGAGGAGATGAGCAGATGGACAGGAGAGGAACAGGGGGATGAGGAGAGGAGAGCAACAGGGGGATGGATGGGAGGGGAGAGATGAGGAGAGGAACAGGGGGATGGACAGGAGAGGAACAGGGTGATGGACAGGAGAGGAGCGATGAGGAGAGGAGAGCAACAGAGGGATAGATAGGAGAGGAGATGAGGAGAGGAACAGGGGATGGACAGGAGAGGAGATGAGCAGATGGACAGGATAGGTACAGGGGGATGGACAGGAGAGGAGCGATGAGGAGAGAAACAGGAGGATGGACAGGAGAGGAGCGATGAGGAGAGGAACAGGGGAACAGGGGGGGTGATGACAGGAGAGGAATAGGAGGAATAGGAGGATGGACAGGAGAAGAGGAGTGGAGAGCAACAGGGGGATGGATGGGAGGGGAGAGATGAGGAGAGGGACAGGGGGATGGACAGGAGAGGAGATGAGGAGAGGAACAGGGGATGGACAGGAGAGGAACAGGGGGATGACAGGAGAGGAACAGGGGGATGGACAGGAGAGGAGATGAGGAACAGGGGGATGACAGGAGAGGAACAGGGGGAGGACAGGAGAGGAACAGGGCGATGGACAGGAGAGGAACAGGGGGATGGAGAGGAGAGGACCAGGGGGATGGAGAGGAGAGGCCCAGGGGGATGACAGGAGAGGAACAGGAGGATGACAGGAGAGGAACAGGAGGATGACAGGAGAGGAACAGGGGGATGACAGGAGAGGAACAGGGGGATGGACAGGAGAGGAGATGAGGAACAGGGGGATGACAGGAGAGGAACAGGGCGATGGACAGGAGAGGAATAGGGCGATGGACAGGAGAGGAACAGTGGCATGACAGGAGAGGAACAGGGGGATGACAGGAGAGGAGATGAGGAACAGGGGGATGGACAGGAGAGGAACAGGGGGATGACAGGAGAGGAACAGCGGGATGACAGGAGAGTAACAGGGGGATGGACAGTAGAGGAGAGGACCAGGGTGATGACAGGAGAGGAACAGGAGGATGACAGGAGAGGAACAGGTGGATGGACAGGAGAGGAACAGGGGGATGGACAGGAGAGGACCAGGGGATGACAGGAGAGGAACAGGGGGATGACAGGAGAGGAACAGCGGGGTGGACAGGAGAGGAGATGAGGAACAGGGGGATGACAGGAGAGGAACAGGGCGATGGACAGGAGAGGAACAGGGCGATGACAGGAGAGGTACAGGGGGATGGACAGGAGAGAAACAGGGGGATGACAGGAGAGGAACAGGGGGATGGACAGGAGAGGAGCGATGAGGAGAGGAATAGGAGGATGGACAGGAGAAGAGGAGTGGAGAGCAACAGGGGGATGGATGGGAGGGGAGAGATGAGGAGAGGAACAGGGGGATGGACAGGAGAGGAGCGATGAGGAGAGGAACAGGGGGATGGACAGGAGAGGAACAGGGGGATGGACAGGAGAGGAGATGAGGAGAGGAACAGGGGGATGGACAGGAGAGGAACAGGGGATGACAGGAGAGGAACAGGTGGATGGACAGGAGAGGAGATGAGGAACAGGGGGATGACAGGAGAGGAACAGCGGGGTGGACAGGAGAGGAGATGAGGAACAGGGGGATGACAGGAGAGGAACAGGGCGATGGACAGGAGAGGAACAGGGCGATGACAGGAGAGGTACAGGGGGATTGACAGGAGAGGAGCGATGAGGAGAGGAATAGGAGGATGGACAGGAGAAGAGGAGTGGAGAGCAACAGGGGGATGGATGGGAGGGGAGAGATGAGGAGAGGAACAGGGGGATGGACAGGAGAGGAGCGATGAGGAGAGGAACAGGGGGATGGACAGTAGAGGAGAGGACCAGGGTGATGACAGGAGAGGAACAGGGGGATGACAGGAGAGGAACAGGGGGATGGACAGGAGAGGAGATGAGGAACAGGGGGATGACAGGAGAGGAACAGGGCGATGGACAGGAGAGGAATAGGGCGATGGACAGGAGAGGAACAGTGGCATGACAGGAGAGGAACAGGGGGATGACAGGAGAGGAGATGAGGAACAGGGGGATGGACAGGAGAGGAACAGGGGATGACAGGAGAGGAACAGCGGGATGACAGGAGAGTAACAGGGGGATGGACAGTAGATGAGAGGACCAGGGTGATGACAGGAGAGGAACAGGAGGATGACAGGAGAGGAACAGGTGGATGGACAGGAGAGGAACAGGGGATGGACAGGAGAGGACCAGGGGGATGACAGGAGAGGAACAGGGGATGACAGGAGAGGAACAGCGGGGTGGACAGGAGAGGAGATGAGGAACAGGGGGATGACAGGAGAGGAACAGGGCGATGGACAGGAGAGGAACAGAGCGATGACAGGAGAGGTACAGGGGGATGGACAGGAGAGAAACAGGGGGATGACAGGAGAGGAACAGGGGATGGACAGGAGAGGAGATGAGGAACAGGGGATGACAGGAGAGGAACAGGGGATGACAGGAGAGGAACAGCGGGGTGGACAGGAGAGGAGATGAGGAACAGGGGATGACAGGAGAGGAACAGGGCGATGGACAGGAGAGGAACAGAGCGATGACAGGAGAGATGAGTACAGGGGGATGGACAGGAGAGAAACAGGGGGATGACAGGAGAGGAACAGGGGGATGGACAGGAGAGGAGCGATGAGGAGAGGAATAGGAGGATGGACAGGAGAAGAGGAGTGGTGAGCAACAGGGGGATGGATGGGAGGGGAGAGATGAGGAGAGGAACAGGGGGATGGACAGGAGAGGAGCGATGAGGAGAGGAACAGGGGGATGGACAGGAGAGGAACAGGGGATGGACAGGAGAGGAGATGAGGAGAGGAACAGGGGGATGGACAGGAGAGGAACAGGGGGATGACAGGAGAGGAACAGGTGGATGGACAGGAGAGGAGATGAGGAACAGGGGGATGACAGGAGAGGAACAGGGGGATGACACAGGAGAGGAACAGCGGGGTGGACAGGAGAGGAGATGAGGAACAGGGGGATGACAGGAGAGGAACAGGGCGATGGACAGGAGAGGAGATGAGGAGAGGAACAGGGGGATGGACAGGAGAGGAACAGGGGGATGACAGGAGAGGAACAGGTGGATGGACAGGAGAGGAGATGAGGAACAGGGGATGACAGGAGAGGAACAGGGGGATGACAGGAGAGGAACAGCGGGGTGGACAGGAGAGGAGCGATGAGGAGAGGAATAGGAGGATGGACAGGAGAAGAGGAGTGGAGAGCAACAGGGGGATGGATGGGAGGGGAGAGATGAGGAGAGGAACAGGGGGATGGACAGGAGAGGAGCGATGAGGAGAGGAACAGGGGATGGACAGTAGAGGAGAGGACCAGGGTGATGACAGGAGAGGAACAGGAGGATGACAGGAGAGGAACAGGTGGATGGACAGGAGAGGAACAGGGGGATGGACAGGAGAGGACCAGGGGGATGACAGAGAGAGAACAGGGGATGACAGGAGAGGAACAGCGGGGTGGACAGGAGAGGAGATGAGGAACAGGGGGATGACAGGAGAGGAACAGGGTGATGGACAGGAGAGGAACAGGGCGATGACAGGAGAGGAACAGGGGGATGGACAGGAGAGAAACAGGGGGATGACAGGAGAGGAACAGGGGGATGGACAGGAGAGGAACAGGGGATGACAGGAGAGAAGAGGAACAGGGGGATGGGCAGGAGAGGAACAGTGGGATGACAGGAGAGGAACAGGAGGATGACAGGAGAGGAGCGATGAGGAGAGGAACAGGGGATGGACAGGAGAGGAGCGATGAGGAGAGGAATAGGAGGATGGACAGGAGAAGAGGAGTGGAGAGCAACAGGGGGGATGGATGGGAGGGGAGATGAGGAGAGGAACAGGGGGATGGACGGGAGAGGAATAGGGCGATTGACAGGAGAGGAATAGGGCGATGGACAGGAGAGGAACAGTGGGATGACAGGAGAGGTACAGGGGGATGACAGGAGAGGAGATGAGGAACAGGGGGATGGACAGGAGAGGAGATGAGCAGATGGACAGGAGAGGAACAGGGGGATGAGGAGAGGAGAGCAACAGGGGATGGATGGGAGGGGAGAGATGAGGAGAGGAACAGGGGGATGGACAGGAGAGGAACAGGGTGATGGACAGGAGAGGAGCGATGAGGAGAGGAGAGCAACAGAGGGATAGATAGGAGAGGAGATGAGGAGAGGAACAGGGGGATGGACAGGAGAGGAGATGAGCAGATGGACAGGATAGGTACAGGGGGATGGACAGGAGAGGAGCGATGAGGAGAGAAACAGGAGGATGGACAGGAGAGGAGCGATGAGGAGAGGAACAGGGGGATGGACAGGAGAGGAGCGATGAGGAGAGGAATAGGAGGATGGACAGGAGAAGAGGAGTGGAGAGCAACAGGGGGATGGATGGGAGGGGAGAGATGAGGAGAGGAACAGGGGATGGACAGGAGAGGAGCGATGAGGAGAGGAACAGGGGGATGGACAGGAGAGGGACAGGGGATGGACAGGAGAGGAGATGAGGAGAGGAACAGGGGGATGGACAGGAGAGGAACAGGGGGATGACAGGAGAGGAACAGGGGGATGGACAGGAGAGGAGATGAGGAACAGGGGGATGACAGGAGAGGAACAGGGGGGACAGGAGAGGAACAGGGGCGATGGACAGGAGAGGAACAGGGGGATGGAGAGGAGAGGACCAGGGGATGGAGAGGAGAGGACCAGGGGGATGACAGGAGAGGAACAGGAGGATGACAGGAGAGGAACAGGAGGATGACAGGAGAGGAACAGGGGGATGACAGGAGAGGAACAGGGGGATGGACAGGAGAGGAGATGAGGAACAGGGGGATGACAGGAGAGGAACAGGGCGATGGACAGGAGAGGAATAGGGCGATGGACAGGAGAGGAACAGTGGCATGACAGGAGAGGAACAGGGGGATGACAGGAGAGGAGATGAGGAACAGGGGGATGGACAGGAGAGGAACAGGGGGATGACAGGAGAGGAACAGCGGGATGACAGGAGAGTAACAGGGGGATGGACAGTAGAGGAGAGGACCAGGGTGATGACAGGAGAGGAACAGGAGGATGACAGGAGAGGAACAGGTGGATGGACAGGAGAGGAACAGGGGATGGACAGGAGAGGACCAGGGGGATGACAGGAGAGGAACAGGGGGATGACAGGAGAGGAACAGCGGGGTGGACAGGAGAGGAGATGAGGAACAGGGGATGACAGGAGAGGAACAGGGCGATGGACAGGAGAGGAACAGGGCGATGACAGGAGAGGTACAGGGGATGGACAGGAGAGAAACAGGGGATGACAGGAGAGGAACAGGGGATGGACAGGAGAGGAGCGATGAGGAGAGGAATAGGAGGATGGACAGGAGAAGAGGAGTGAGAGCAACAGGGGGATGGATGGGAGGGGAGAGATGAGGAGAGGAACAGGGGGATGGACAGGAGAGGAGCGATGAGGAGAGGAACAGGGGGATGGACAGGAGAGGAACAGGGGGATGGACAGGAGAGGAGATGAGGAGAGGAACAGGGGGATGGACAGGAGAGGAACAGGGGGATGACAGGAGAGGAACAGGTGGATGGACAGGAGAGGAGATGAGGAACAGGGGATGACAGGAGAGGAACAGCGGGGTGGACAGGAGAGGAGATGAGGAACAGGGGGATGACAGGAGAGGAACAGGGCGATGGACAGGAGAGAACAGGGCGATGACAGGTGAGGTACAGGGGGATTGACAGGAGAGGAGCGATGAGGAGAGGAATAGGAGGATGGACAGGAGAAGAGGAGTGGAGAGCAACAGGGGGATGGATGGGAGGGGAGAGATGAGGAGAGGAACAGGGGGATGGACAGGAGAGGAGCGATGAGGAGAGGAACAGGGGGATGGACAGTAGAGGAGAGGACCAGGGTGATGACAGGAGAGGAACAGGAGGATGACAGGAGAGGAACAGGTGGATGGACAGGAGAGGAACAGGGGATGGACAGGAGAGGACCAGGGGATGACAGGAGAGGAACAGGGGATGACAGGAGAGGAACAGCGGGGTGGACAGGAGAGGAACAGGGCGATGACAGGAGAGGAACAGGGGGATGGACAGGAGAGAAACAGGGGGATGACAGGAGAGGAACAGGGGGATGGACAGGAGAGGAACAGGGGGATGACAGGAGAGAAGAGGAACAGGGGGATGGGCAGGAGAGGAACAGTGGGATGACAGGAGAGGAACAGGAGGATGACAGGAGAGGAGCGATGAGGAGAGGAACAGGGGGATGGACAGGAGAGGAGCGATGAGGAGAGGAATAGGAGGATGGACAGGAGAAGAGGAGTGGAGAGCAACAGGGGATGGATGGGAGGGGAGAGATGAGGAGAGGAACAGGGGGATGGACAGGAGAGGAGCGATGAGGAGAGGAACAGGGGGATGGACAGGAGATGAACAGGGGATGGACAGGAGAGGAGATGAGGAGAGGAACAGGGGGATGGACAGGAGAGGAACAGGGGATGACAGGAGAGGAACAGGGGGATGGACAGGAGAGGAGATGAGGAACAGGGGATGACAGGAGAGGAACAGGGGAGGACAGGAGAGGAACAGGGCGATGGACAGGAGAGGAACAGGGGATGGAGAGGAGAGGACCAGGGGATGGAGAGGAGAGGAGATGAGGAACAGGGGGATGGCAGGAGAGGAACAGGGGGATGACAGGAGAGGAGATGAGGAACAGGGGGATGGACAGGAGAGGAACAGGGCGATGGACAGGAGAGGAACAGGGGGATGGACAGTAGAGGAGAGGACCAGGGTGATGACAGGAGAGGAACAGGAGAGGAACAGGTGGATGGACAGGAGAGGAACAGGGGATGGACAGGAGAGGACCAGGGGATGACAGGAGAGGACCAGGGGATGACAGGAGAGGAACAGGGGATGACAGGAGAGGAACAGCGGGGTGGACAGGAGAGGAGATGAGGAACAGGGGGATGACAGGAGAGGAACAGGGCGATGGACAGGAGAGGAACAGGGCGATGACAGGAGAGGAACAGGGGGATGGACAGGAGAGAAACAGGGGGATGACAGGAGAGGAACAGGGGGATGGACAGGAGAGGAACAGGGGGATGACAGGAGAGAAGAGGAACAGGGGGATGGGCAGGAGAGGAACAGTGGGATGACAGGAGAGGAACAGGAGGATGACAGGAGAGGAGAGGAGCAGGGGGATGACAGGAGAGGAGAGGAACAGGGGGATGGGTAGGAGAGGAACAGGGGGATGACAGGAGAGGAGAGGAACAGGGGGATGGGTAGGAGAGGAACAGGGGGATGACAGGAGAGGAGAGGAACAGGGGGATGGACAGGAGAGGAACAGGGGGGTGATAGTGTACACAGTGTACACAGGTGCAATACGAGGTCAGGAGAGGAGATACACAGATGCACACAGGTCCCTGAAATATCATTAAAAGAAAGATTCACACATTTTGAATGCTATATCGTTTTTGTGCATCTCTGAGCGATATTCTATCGATTTCCGGGGTCATTTCGCGTTTTCATGTGTATCTGAGCTATTGCTGCTCAAGCAGGCAGAAATACAGCTGGCAGAACGAGTTTTGCATCATATGATTGGGCTAGCATGGGCTACTGACGTCACAGACCAGGTCATTGATCCCTGAATAGCTAGAGAGAGAGAGAAGCGGTGGAGCATGAGTAAGGTGGTCCCAGTTCTCCAGACCACACAGGCACACACTACTTGACGGTGTTTTAAATGGTACTCCATTCCATTTGATAGTGTGCTACTTTCACCAGGGCCATTAAGGCTCTGATCAAAAGTAGTGCATATATAGGGAAGACGGTGCCATTTGGGGAAGAAAAAAACATGTTTTTTTACAGTGGAAAAACCCATTTTCAGATCAAGATAAAACTGGGCAATCAGTCTAATGGTGCACATTCATGGTAGATGGTCCCATCCTGGACGTCACCAGGACCTGGTTTTCGGGGCTCTAACCCCTAATTTGGGTCAGCCCCGAATCTTTTGCACTGCTGCAATGGCGTAAACAAAAGTGTAGTTACTGAATGCGCCACTTAGTTCATAGAGCTGTGGTTATGTGAAGCTCCCGAAGTCATCCAACCGGTCTAATCACGGGTAAGGTGCTGCCGGTGCGCAGCTGAGCGATGCTCTGCCACTTCTCATAAGGGTGCTATGTCTCGCAAGATCACTTAATGACGAATGAGTATTCTACGTAACAAACCGAAAACAATAGCATGATAATGTCAGGGTACTGTTATACCAAAAACACCATGTCATTTATTATTATTTTTTTGTCATGCGGTGGCTGCACTATAATTCTATTGGTTCGGCTGGTTAGCCACCCCCACTTACATCATTCAAGGTAGGCCTAATGTATGATAAGGTAGGCCTAATGTATGATAAGGTAGGCCTAATGTATGATAAGGTAGGCCTAATGTATGATAAGGTAGGCCTAATGTATGATAAGGTAGGCCTAATGTATGATAAGGTAGGCCTAATGTATGATAAGGTAGGCCTAATTTCTGATAAGGTAGGCCTAATTTCTGATAAGGTAGGCCTAATGTATGATAAGGTAGGCCTAATTTCTGATAAGGTAGGCCTAATTTCTGATAAGGTAGGCCTAATGTATGATAAGGTAGGCCTAATGTATGATAAGGTAGGCCTAATGTATGATAAGGTAGGCCTAATGTATGATAAGGTAGGCCTAATTTCTGATAAGGTAGGCCTAATTTCTGATAAGGTAGGCCTAATTTCTGATAAGGTAGGCCTCATGTATGATAAGGTAGGCCTAATGTATGATAAGGTAGGCCTAATGTGTGATAAGGTAGGCCTAATGTATGATAAGGTAGGCCTAATTTCTGATAAGGTAGGCCTAATGTATGATAAGGTAGGCCTAATTTGGTGTTTTAGGATGAACAAAATATAACCTTTTCCTTTAGCCACTTACACCATGTGTCGGCACAGGCAATCATCCAATTTGGACGATGCATTGTCAGTATATACTAAAATGATTTTATACAATAGGCTTTCGGTATCAACTTTCATTCAGAAATGATGGCTTAGTAATAATAATAAAAAATGGTGCTCCGGCAGGATACCTAAAAAATTGTTTTTGAAGCAATTGCCATGTGCGGTCAACTGAAAATTCGAGCACCGTTTTAATTGGGACAGCTTCAATGCCCTGCTTTGAGACAAGCATGGGAACTCATATTTTTGTTTTCACTGAATTTCCGCTTGGATGTTTGGTCACAATTAGGCTGGGAAATGTTATCTAAATTGAGGTGAGTGCTCATGACCATTAGTCTAGCAATTGAAAGCAATACAGATTTTCTCTCTGCACACACATTATGCCTATACTGTAGCTTACCTGATGAGCTCCCCTGTTGTTTTCCTGAACTTTCTAATCATTTTATGATGCATTGCAGTCATTTAGTCTACTTTTGCGAACACACATTTTGTTTAGCTTTTCCCAGAGGCTATTTCAAGTCATTTGACACGTTTGTTTCATCGTTTAAAAAGTTCACAAGGCGTACATCGTTTCAATAACAATATAGCTGAATCCACTACTGGCTTCATTGACTTACCTACACAACCTCATATGGGGTTTACTGGCCACAATCGATGGATTGAATATTAAGAAGTGTTGATTCATTTCTTTGGCCTTGGAACATGGAAGGAAACATAGCGCTGCAGGAAGTGCTGCAGATAAATTGAAGTACATTTGCCAATTTACGTAATTACTCCTTTCTCTACGAAAATAAATGAAATCATTGAAAATACTACACCAGCAGAATTTAGCCACAGAGGATCACTAGCTCATTATGACAAATTGCTGTGGATTGTGTTTTGTCACATTATGAGCACATAGGCCTAGTCCACAGTCGGGAATCACGCAATTGGGCAACAACATATAAAACAGCTGATTGTTGAGGTGTGGCTGTCAATGAACAGCAGGCGGCAGCTAGGAGGTATTTCGCAATATTTCAAAATGCAAAGGCGGGAAAAACCTGTTTGAATAAGTGAGTGCCACTGGACGGAAATCTCTTCCTATTGTAGGCCTAAAAGCTGTGTGTCCACTGTTTCCATTGGCCTATGCTATTGGTTGCATTTAAGACATGGGTCTTTCATTTGATAAATGTCAGCTTGTCATCTGGATCATTTGTGTGGTAGAAGTAAATATCCTCGTAATGTCTCCAGACATGTAACATGTAAAATGATGTAGAATTGCAGGAAATGACTTTAGATAAGGCACTTCTTTTCTGGGACCCACAAACCCCCCCCCCCCCCCTGAGCCCCGAATGTTACCAAGGCCCGAGGGTCCCATAAGCTAGGCCGGCGGCTGAAGGTGACTGGGAAGAATTACACTCCCTCCTCCGAGTGAGGATTCTTACCTAACAGTTTTTGGAAAATCTCTGGGTTTTAATACAGGCTTAAGTGCTTTCCAGGGCCATTTGTATGGCTTCTTCAACACAGGGAAGGACTGGGACCAGAAATGAGTCTGGGAATTACAGATGTTGGATCTTAATTGGATCGCCCTGTTGCAGGAGAACTATTTAAAATGTGTCGTGTATTTGAGGCTTAAAACGGCTTCTGAAGTTTGTAATTTCCACTTTGTAATTTCAGACTCTCCCATTTCCCTTACGAAAAATGTATCCACCCTCGCAAAAATGTCCATTAATTATAATCCACATAATAATTCACATTTCCTGTTGCTGCAGGATTATTTTCCTGCTGTAGCAAAATTATGATCCAACGTCTGTACACACCACGCAGGCCCCAATAATTAGCAAATGAATGATCATTCTATGCAAAAAAACACAATTTAGTCAGTTGCACTCTGCTAAAGATTGACCAGCCCTTCTGGAATTTTCCCAAACTGCACAATGGCCAGTCAGATTTAGCTTTATCATTCCTTTGGTGTTTGCATAGCATTTTTCAAGGTTTCACATTGGGTTTATGCTGTATGACTCTTTGATATGATTTTTTTTTTTACTAGTGGTAGGCTAAGCCATCCATTTCCCACTCCAGCTCCCCTTCCCTCTCTCTTTCATCTGCAGGTAAACATTTAGCAAAAGGGCCAGTGGAGATGAATGTGGGTTGTAATCATTGTGCATTTGGCTTGGCTATCTGTCGACCGCCAGTGGCCGAGAGGCTTGTCATGCTTTCACAGGCAGAGGAATTGTCATCCGAATAGGGCCATGTCCATGTTACCAACTGCCGCTACCCGTTGCCACGGCCAGACTCAGCACAGATTACGATAATGTCCCATAACATTTTATGTCATTCTCGAAAAACAAGTTATAAAAAAGGATATTCTTTAACTTGTTGAGGACGTGGTACCGAAGTGGGGACCACAATCAGCAGAAATGCTCAAGAGCGCCACCATAGAGGTTGATAAACCTCAAACTTTCATTAAAATTGACATACAATATACTGAATTAAAGCTACACTCGTTGTGAATCTATCGACCAAGTCAGATTTGTAAAATGCTTTTCGGGGAACGCATGAGAAGCTATTATCTGATAGCATGTAACACCACAAAAGACCCGCAGGGGACGTAAACAAAATAATTAGTATATTCGGCGCTACACAAACCGCACAATAAAATAGAAAACATTCATTACCTTTGACCATCTTCTTTGTTGGCACTCCTAGATGTCCCATAATCACTATTGGGTCTTTTTTTTCGATTAAATCGGTCCATATATAGCCTAGATATCGTTATATGTAGACTGTGTGATCAACGAAAAAAAACAGCGTTTCATAACGTAACGTAATTTTTTAAAATTCAAAAAGTCGACGATAAACTTTCACAAAACACTTCGAAATACTTTTGTAATGCAACTTTAGGTATTAGTACACGTTAATAAGCGATAAAAATCCTCAGGAGGCGATGTGAAAAGATTAGCTTGTCTGTGGAAAAAATGCTGTCTTGAAAAAGTCGAACCAAAATCTGGGCGGGGACAGTAGGAAAGGAGTTCCCTTGTTTCGGTTAGACCAAGAATCAATTGCGCAACAAATGACGTGACTCTAGACAACCTGGGGAAGTTGTAGCCAATGAAAACTCGGCTCTATGTAATTCTGTTCGCTTTTAACAATTGCCTGTAGTCGCGGAAGAATATATTTTTCCATTTTCAGTGAACAGATTTTCATGCACTATTCGATGAAACGCACGTTCCGTAAATGCCACAGGCGTGATTTAAACAGTTTTGGAAACGTCTGAGTGTTTTCTATCCACAAACACTAATCATATGCATGTACTATATTCCTGGCATGAATAGCAGGGCGCTGAAATGTTGCGCGATTTTTAACAAAAAGCTGCGAAAATTCGCAACATCCTTAAAAGGGGCCACGGTCAGGTTACGATTTGTTCCTCCGTCTCTTTTCTGTTGTCAGTGACCTATTTTTTATAAGGTCTTTATGTTCTAAATTCATTTTTCCAGAAAGTGTGATGCCTTACTACGGTGGGGGTGGGTTTGCACGACATGTTGCTCCCTCCTGTCTCTTAGACAGTTTGGGAGGGGGGGGATTTGACCTCGTTGCATTCTCTTGCATCGGATCGATCTCTCTGTCTTAAAGCGGTTGTGTCAGGCCCTAGGAGGGAAAACATTTTATTCCGTTTGTTTTATTCAGATGGACTGGCATTGCATCCCAAATCTCGACCCTATTCCCTATACGCTTGGCCCTATGAGCCCTGATCAAAAGAAGTGCACTAAAAACGGGAATAGGGTGTCATTTGGGACACACACCGGATGAATGGCTGTCCCACAGGGGGAAAAGTCATGAATGATTTCATGTTGGGACACATTGATCCAGCCATTGTACCGAATATAATTACCGATCATTGTTAGTCAGAAGGAAACACAAGACAAAAACAAAGCTTAGTTATGAAACTGTCTAATCGCTCCAAGGCTCCAACCCTAATTGATATTTTTGCTCATACAGTATGTTGGTTATGCCACTAACTCATGTTGTGTTGCTTTCCTCCAGTTGATTGTCATCCAGGCTGTGTAGCCTATAGCAGGGTGGTAGAGGAAGGGGCAGAGAATCTATACATCCCAAATGGCACTCTATTCCCTATCTAGTGCACTACGTTTGACCAGACTCTAGGGTGTCATTTGGAACACAATCCAGCACATCAGCATGGTCATTGATAAAGAAAGAAGTGAGTGTGCCTGTGAGTCACAACCTGCCTGCCAGGCAGCATCTCTGACTGCAGTTATTTTTACACCTCACACAATGGGGGAGAAAATAGCCCTGCGAATAGCACAACTCTCTTCTCAGCTATAAAAAAACATCACGTATAATTACATTCAGGGAACGAACGCTGCTGTCTCCCGATTCCGTGGAGTTCAGCTTTGACTCCTGATGAAGACTTATGTGAGGTGGGAATGTTGTGTACTGAAACACTGCAGAGCAGCAAAATGATGTGTACAGTCCTCTCATTTCTAGTGTATATCTCAGTATAACTTTTTTGTCCAGCACTGGTATTCACAAGTTTAGGATCACCCTTCTTTTCTATAATTGATTCCTCAACTCCTTGCACATTGACTTCTGGTGTCGACTCCCATTTCTAAATGTTAAGATCGGATTCCGCTAGGAATCGACTCCTAAGATTCAGTCGTTTTTGGAACTGAGGAGACTGATTAGTTGTCGTACTTCTGAGAACGCAAACACTTGCAACTTTCATAGCAAGCTAGCGGGGGACGGAGAGCGAGGGGAGGAGCACAGTATAGGCAGGTCGGCCCACAGACAGGCAGTCTGAACCTGTGCACTATGCCTATCTGTATCTGAATGCTGTATCTTGTCATTTCTTTGCTTGCAATGTCTCGCAACTTCAATTAGTAGGCTAGGATATTGAGATGAGCGAGATGCAACACTTCTTTCTCACACAGTCACCTGTGGCCAAGTCATCGCTCAATATTCAATGTACCGTAACTAACTTGCATAGGGTGCAATGCTTGTATATGTTGTTGGAGTCAGACACATTCTGAAATAACTCAATCTGTAGTTGTTACATCCATTTAGTGACTTATAAATGAATGATATGTACCCCTTAATTATTGAAGAATATAATGTGCGCATGTGCACGGGTTCGCTTCAGCTTGGTAGCCAGGGCCCCAAACAGCAGAGAAGTGTAGCCTTGCACTTCAATGCTCTTAGTTGTTGAGGAACTCGACCCACTATTACCCACAAATTGACCCACAAACATCATTTTTCAGTTAGGGATTTTTCATAAAGTTAAGAATCCCAATTTACTTGAATCGTTTGAATGTTTAAAGATTCACACCCATAAGTATCATGTCTTGTAGAACAAAAACCTTTAACCCCTCCCTTTTCTTCCTTTGGCAGACTAAACCAGTTGCATTTGCTGTCCGCACAAATGTCAACTACTGCGCCACCAATGATGATGGCGTCCCCGTGCCGGGCATGGCCATCTCCTTTGAGGCTAAAGACTTCCTCCACGTCAAAGAGGTCAGGGGTCACAGTAATATCACATGATGATGTGGTGGAGAAGGATGATGATGATGATTATGATGATGGCGATAACAATGATGACGATGAGGAGGAGGAGGGTGAGGTTAAATATGATTATGATAAAGGTGGTGATGATGATGATGACAACTATGATGACGATAACCATGACAACAATAACAATGATGAGGATAACAATGATGTTGGTGATGATGAGCAAAAGGAGAAGGCTGATCTGTCTTACATCTGTCCCACTGTTGTAGAAATTTAATAATGACTGGTGGATAGGTCGTCTGGTGAAGGAAGGCTGTGAAATCGGTTTCATCCCCAGTCCTGTGAAGATCGAGAACACTCGGGTACAACACGAGCAGAGAGCCAAACAGGGCAAGTTCCACTCCAGGTAGCTACCAGCCCCCTCACTCATTAAAATCATCACGGAAACGAACATGCACCTCACCCAATCATGATGCTGCCATGGAGCCAACACTTGACAGGACTCGACATTAACGCCTGTCCGCTTGCTCGGGTCAAGTAAAAGTAATTGCCTGACAAGCAGGTTACCGATTCAATTGTCCGCATGAACAAGTGCAGAAGAATCATGCAAAAATCACAATATCAAACAATTAAGCTACTTCTATGAGAATTGTATCAGAGATTGGGAGGTAAATTACACACTTACCTCCCAACCTCTGCAGAGCGCGTTGGGGTATAATTATTGTAGGCCTGCTCTGACAGGCCCGAGCGGTATTTCAATCATGCAGTCGCCAGATGCCGTTTTTTGAGATAAAAGTGTGCCTAGCTGCATTTGCACATTTATTGATATTCATTGTTAGTTAGAGAGTTATTTGCACAGTTATAGCTAATTTTTGGTCAGCACTGAAGTCCTGGAAAAGTCATGGTGTGTGCATCACCTGTTTACCAGTGGGCCATTGCCAAATGAGAAGGAGAGCGAGAGACATTGCGCAGCAGGTAAAATAACAAACTAACTATTTCGCTACTGGAATGTATTAATGTCATTGTCGTGTCCAATGTCCTAAAATACATTTCCACCGACACTCGTCTAGGCTATAACCGCAAATGGCCAACACGCAGTTGATAGACACTACATGGCCAAAAGTATGTGGACTCCCCTTCAAATGAGTGGATTTGGCTATTTCAGCCACACCCGTTGCTGACAGGTGTATACAATGAGCACAAAGCCATGCAATCTCCATAGACAAACACTGGCAGTAGAATGGCCCGTACTGAAGAGCTCAGTGACTTTTAACGTGGCGCCGTCATAGGATGCCACCTTTCCAACAAGTCAGTTGGTCAAATTTATGCCCTGCTAGAGCTGCCCCGGTCAACTATAAGTGCTGACATTGTGAAGTGGAAACATCTAGGAGCAACAATGGATCAGTCGCGAAGTGGTAGGCCACGCAAGCTCACAGAATGGGACCGCTGAGGCTGATGTGCGTAAAAATCGTCTCTTCTCGGTTGCAACACTCACTTCCGAGCTCCAAACTGCCTCTGGAAGCAACGTCAGCACAAGAACTGTTCGTCGGAAGCTTCATGAAATGGGTTTCCATGGCCGAGCATTCGCACACAAGCCTAAAATCGACATGCTCAATGCCAAGCGTCGGTTGGAGTGGTGTAAAGCTTTCCGCCATTGGAAACACGTTCTCTGGAGTGATGAACCACGCTTCACCATCTGGCAGTCCAGTGGACGAATCTGGGTTTGGTGGATGCCAGGAGAACGCTACCTGTCGCAATGCATAGTGCCAACTGTAAAGTTTGGTGGATGATAAATAATGGTCTGGGGCTGTTTTTCATGGTTCAGGCTAGGCCCCTTAGTTCCAGCGAAGGGAAATCTTAATGCTAAAGCATACAATTATATTTTAAATGATTCTGTGCTTCCTACTTTGTGGCAACAGTTTGGGGAGGGCCCTTTCCTGTTTCAGCATGACAATGCCCCCGTGCACAAAGTGAGGTCCATACAGAAATGGTTTGTCGAGATCAATGTGGAAGAACTAGACTGGCCTGCACAGAGCCCTGACCTCAACCCCATCGGGATTAATTGGAACGCCAACTGCGAACCAGGCCTCATCCCCCAACATCAGTGCCCGACCTCACTAATGCTCCTGTGGCTGAACGGAAGCAAGCCCCCGCAGCAAAGTTCCAACATCTGTGGAAAGCCTGCCCAGAAGAGTGGAGGCTGTTATAGCAGCAAAGGGGGACCAACTCCATATTAATTCCCATAATTCTGGAATGAGATGTTCGATGCGCAAGTGCCCACATACTTTGTAGGTGTGCAGTTGATGAAACCAATGCTGCATACATACCCCAGTTGTAAAACAGTCTCTCAAGCGCTCAAAATTGTCTAGGATTCGCCTCTATTCAATACCAGCCATGTAATTCTGACAAAGTATTTTTTTTAAAGAACAGCCTAATTGACAAGTAGCCTAACTCCTGTGCTGTCAATATCTCCCTGGACTGAACACTGAATATGTTATATGTTACAAATAGAAAAACATCTTAGTTCGCTACCTCACCGACCTTAGCCATCTGATCCTTGGGTGAGTGAGTGAAGGAATTATTTTCTAAAATACATCAAAAGTATTTGGTTGATAATTGTAATGTTTCAGGGTGGCCAACCATCCTCCTGGAGAGTCCAGGAGAGCTACTTTAGGCTTTTGCTCCAGTCCTGCATGAACACACCACATAGTCAAAAATCGGCTGCTCAACAGGACCTCGATAAGCTGACTCTGGTGTGTTTGTGCAGGGTTGGTTCAACAGTCGGCACACCCAGCAGTTCTCCAGATAACACACCACATGTGTTTTTATACAGTAGCCTTTCAGTGAAGTATTTTATTTTGTGGGGGGGGGGGGGGGTTAAGTGCCTTGCTCAAGGCCACAACGGCAGGAGATATAATACATGGGATCAGAAACCAGCAGCCTTCCATTCCATACCAGTGACAATAACGAATGTATATTGTGACGTGGTTCCTTGCATCATAGAACACAATTTTCAGTCACTGTTTGGTCCATGGTATTAAAGACCATACAAGTGACTTCAGCTTTCGGACAAGTCAAAAATCTGTCCTATTTGTCCCGGAAGACAAGTGGCTCAAAAAGTTAATGTCAAGCCCTGCTTGAGATATCCCACACTATCAACTAGCAACACCTCAAATATGCTGATATGAATGATATACTGATATGAATGATTTATCTTCGCAGTAAATCGGGTGCAAACTCCTCTACCAGTTTAGGTGAAGTGGTTCCTAACTCGCGGAAATCCACCCCCCCTTCCTCTGGTGAGTAAAGGACATTGGAGCAGGGTTTTGGAGCAGGGTTTTGACAGTGGTCGACATGTTTTTCACTAACACAAACTCTTTACTCTAACACTTGAGTATTATCAAACTCCCATCAACCTCTAAGAGGGCTTGAGTATGAAGGGGGACAGAAATAGAAGACGATGGTAAGTTTTATTAGTAAGGTCATTATTTTGACTTTACTGCTGACCTGTCATTAGTACACGTCAGGAAATTTGACCAATCAGTAGTTAAATCAACAGGATGTAGGCCCATAGTAAAAATGTTAGAATGGTATTTTTGTTTTACTGTGGCCTTAAATGTTTGCTTAACTTATGTGCTATTGGTTACTGTCAGTGCTCTTTTTCTGAAGAGTCAAACCATAGTATGACCATAGTTGGCTATGGCGCGTTTATGGTTTGTATAGTTTTTATGTGTGCTGGAATAACCTGTGTATCTGTTCAGTGTTAGGTGTTCATTGTTACGTCTGTAGCCTTTCGGTGTATTGCCTCTGTGTGACGGTGGCCTTGTATGTCTGTGTGCATAGCCGTTGACATAGACGCCACAGGCTTAGACCCCGAGGACAATGAGCTTCCAGTCCACCTTGGCTCCCCTAAAGTCAGTCAGCCAAACACTGTCATGTCACCCACCCTAGCCAAAGACAAACGAATGCCCTTCTTTAAGAAGGTAAACATGGCAGTACGCTGGTATTCTTTCTCGGCCTGTATCTCCTCTCTCCGTCCGGCTACCCATGACAACTTCCTGACTGTGGCTGCTCAGCATCACTCTGTCCAAAATCCGTTTGTCTGTCCGTTCTGTTTATCCTACGTGTCTTACTGCCGCAGTCCGTGTCTCTTTCCCCCCTCCGCTGGGCGTTTGAGCCATTAGCATGCATGTTGCCTGATACTTAACGCTCTTTCTCTCTCCTCTTCCATCTGGGCTGTAGCTAAGCAGAAGCAGAAGTCGGTAAGTTAAGTTAGCATGCAGCACACACCAAACCCCCAGCAGGGCCTTGGGGGTCTGGGGGATGTGCCTCTGTGATTTCTCTGCGGTGCTTGTGTTCGTTCTTGACTCCCCTTTAACTCACTGTCGTCGCTGTGGTCTCTGTGTGTGCGTGTGTACGTGCGTGATGCAGATTTAGTGGGAACTCAGCGTATTCAGCTCTTAAACCAGAAGTGTAATATCCACAGTAACAGCGATTGCTGTCCTCTTGTTGGTTTGGTTGTGTTTCTCATACAGCAGCATGAATCAAGTGTGACCTCTTTTGGAACAAATACAACAACTCTTCTTGTGTTTGTCTTATTATGAAACGACTTACGTAAATCTATTCTTATGTAAAGCACTGCTACGTTTAATACACCATTCCAAAGCAGTTAGGAACATCCCGTCAGGGCTTTCTTGGCACATGATGGGATGTGTGTGTAGGCATACGTTATACACATAACAAAACACAAGCGGTCTCAGTCCAAGTGTGCACTCCGTGTCTTGACATGGAGCAAATCCTGTCAAACCCCAACGTCATCTCCATCCTCTTTCTTGAAAACATTTTTTTTCCATTTTCTTTTCACAATAATCAGCATACCAAATGGATACAGAGGTACAGCCTAATGTCCTTTCTAAGACCTTACAACAACTATTTTTTAATTTTTTTTATTTTACCTTTATTTTACTAGGCAAGTCAGTTAAGAACAAATTCTTATTTTCAATGACGGCCTAGGAACAGTGGGTTAACTGCCTGTTCAGGGGCAGAACGACAGATTTGTACCTTGTCAGCTCGGGGATTCGAACTTGCAACCTTTCGGTTACTAGTCCAACGCTCTAACCACTAGGCTACCCTGCCGCCCCTATGGCAACAATAGCCACCGTTTTCAATCATCTAGCAGCATGCATTTTCTTTTGTAACAATAACCCTGTAGTCGAGGCCAGGAAAATATGGCCTAAAATCTCTGTGACTACAGTGACCGGTGGTTCTCCAGACGTGGTCAGCTTTGGCCCGCATCTAGGAGCACTTTCCCCACTCGGATGTAACAAGAGTTCCCCAGGGACCGCCAGTGACGGCAGCAGAAGAAAAATGAAAGTGAGAGAGACAGATACTGGGGGAGAGAGAGAGAGAAAGAGATTGAGAGAGGAAAAGAGATGGAGAGAGGAAAAGAGATGGAGAGAGGAAAAGAGATGGAGAGAGAAAAAGAGGAAAAGAGATGGAGAGAGGAAAAGAGATGGAGAGTGAAAAAGAGATGGAGAGAGTAAAAGAGGAAAAGAGATGGAGAGAGGAAAAGAGATGGAGAGAGGAAAAGAGATGGAGAGAGGAAAAGAGATGGAGAGAAGAAAAGAGATGGAGAGAGGAAAAGAGATGGAGAGAGGAAAAGAGATGGAGAGAGGAAAAGAGATGGAGAGAGTAAAAGAGGAAAAGAGATGGAGAGAGGAAAAGAGATGGAGAGAGGAAAAGAGATGGAGAGAGGAAAATAAATGGAGAGAGGAAAAGAGATGGAGGAAATGAGGAAAAGAGATGGAGAGAGAAAAAGAAATGGAGAGAGGAAAAGAGATGGAGGACATGAGGAAAATAGATGGAGAGAGGAAAAGAGATGGAGAGAGGGACTGAGATGGAGAGAGTATAAGAGGTGGAGAGAGGGACTGAGATGGAGAGAGTAAAATAGGAAAGAGATCGAGAGAGGAAGAGGAAAAGAGATGGAGAGAGGAAAAGAGATGGAGAGAGGGAATGAGATGGAGAGAGGAAGAGGAAAAGAGATGGAGAGAGGAACAGAGGGAAAGAGATGGAGAGAGGAAAAGAGATGGAGAGAGGGACTGAGATGGAGAGAGGGAAAGAGATGGAGAGAGGAAAAGAGATGGAGAGAGGAAAAGAGATGGAGAGAGGAAAATAAATGGAGAGAGGAAAAGAGATGGATGGAGAGAGGAAAAGAGATGGAGAGAGGAAAAGAGATGGAGAGAGGGAATGAGATGGAGAGAGGAAGAGGAAAAGAGATGGAGAGAGGAACAGAGGGAAAGAGATGGAGAGAGGAACAGAGGGAAAGAGATGGAGAGAGGAAAAGAGATGGAGAGAGGAACAGAGGGAAAGAGATGGATAGAGGGAAAGAGATGGATAGAGGGAAAGAGATGGAGAGAGGGAAAGAGATGGATAGAGGGAAAGAGATGGAGAGAGGAACAGAGGGAAAGAGATGGAGAGAGGAAAAGAGATGGAAAGAGATGGAGAGAGGGAAAGAGATGGAGAGAGGAACAGAGGGAAAGAGATGGAGAGAGGAAAAGAGATGGAGAGAGGAACAGAGGGAAAGAGATGGATAGAGGGAAAGAGATGGAGAGAGGGAAAGAGATGGAAAGAGATGGAAAGAGATGGAGAGAGGAACAGAGGGAAAGAGATGGAGAGAGGAAAAGAGATGGAGAGAGGAACAGAGGGAAAGAGATGGATAGAGGGAACGAGATGGATAGAGGGAAAGAGATGGAGAGAGGGAAAGAGATGGAAAGAGATAAAGAGATGGATAGAGGGAAAAAGATGGAGAGAGGGAAAGAGATGGAAAGAGATGGAGAGAGGGAAAGAGATGGATAGAGGGAAAGAGATGGAGAGAGGGAAAGAGGGAAAGCGATGTAGAGAGGAACAGAGGGAAAGTGATGGAGAGAGGAACAGAGGGAAAGCGATGGAGAGAGGGAAAGAGATGGAGAGAGGGAAAGAGATGGAGAGAGGGAAAGAGATGGAGAGAGGGAAAGAGATGGAGAGGGGGAAAGAGATGGAGATGAGAGAGAAAAAGAGGAAAATAGATGGAGATGAAAATAGGAAAAGAGATGGAGAGGAAGAGGAAAAGAGATGGAGAGGAAGAGGAAAAGAGATGGAGAGAGGAACAGAGGGAAAGCGATGGAGAGAGGAAAAGACAGGTAGACAGCAGAGAGACTAAGATATAAAAAAAAGGGTGAGATGGAGAAAAAAACTGCAAGAGCAATAGGTACCATTTGGTGACCATTTCTTCTTTGCCATATCAAGAAGTTGATTAAACAGAATTATCATTACACATGTGCACCTTGTGCTGGGAACAATAAATGGCCACTATAAAATGTGCAGTTTTGTCAAACAACATAAGTTTTTAGGGAGCGTGGAATTGGAATGCTGACTCCAGGAATGTCCACCAGAGCTGTTGCCAGAGAATTTAATGATAATTTCTCAACCACGTCGTTTTAGAGAATTTGGCAGTACGTTCAAACGGCCTCTCAACTGCAGACCACGTGTAACCACCGCCAGCCCAGGACCTCCACATCCGGCTTCTTCACCTGCGCGGTTATCTGAGACCAACCACCCAGACAGCTGATGATGTACAAACAAAGAATTACTGCACAAACTGTCACAATCCGTCTCAGGAAAGGGTCTTGACCTGACTGCAGTTCGGCGTTGTAACAGACTTCAGTGTGCAAATTCTCACCTTCCATGGCCTCTGGAACTCTGGAGAATCGGATGAATCCCAGTTTCAACTGTACCGGGCAGATGGCGTTGTGTGGGCGAGTGATTTGCTGATGTCAACATTGTGAACAGAGTAGTGGCGCTGGGGTTACGGTATGGGCAGGCATGAGCTATGAACAACAAACACAATTGCATTTTATCAATGGCAATTTGAATGCACAGAGATACTGTGACGAGATCCTGAGGCCCATTGTCTGCCATTCATCCACCACCATCACCTCATGTTTCAGCACGATAATGCACTGCCCCATGTCGCAAGGACCTTGTACACACAATTCCTGGAAGCTGAAAATATCCCAGTTCTTCAATGGCCTGCATACTCACCAGATATGTCACTCATTGAGCATGTTTGGGATGCTCTGGATTGACGTGTACGACAGCATGTTCCAATTCCAGACAATATCTAGCAACTTCACACAGCCATTGAAGAGGAGTGGGACACCATTCCACAGGCCACATTTAACAGCCTGATCAACTCTATACGAAGGAGATTTGTCAGGCAGCATTTGCATGAGGCAAATGGTGGTCACATCTGATACTGACTGGTTTGATCCACGCTCAAACTATTTTTTAAGGTATCTGTGACCAACAGATGCATATCTGTATTCACAGTCATGTGAAATCAATACATTAGGGCCTCATTCATTTATTTGAATTGACCAATTTCCTTATATGAACTGTAACTCAGTAAAATATTTGAAATTGCGTATATATTTTTGTTCACTGTAGTTCAGTGTAGCAGTAATACAGAGTCGTGAAAGAAGATTAGATTACATTTGAAAACATAATTGTCCATTAATATTGCACAGAAGAGGAGGTAGAAGTGTGACAAACCGACTCAGTGCAACGTCTGCCTCTCTCTCTCTCGCTTGCTCGCTCTGCTTTCATTTCCCTTCAAAGCAATGGCGTGTCTGTCTGTCAGTTTGTCGGAGTGTTCCTCACACTGCACTGTCACACCACTGTGACAGCACACGCAGATGTGGCATTAGAGGTCTACTGCCTCGCTGTCACACACACACACACAGACGGATCCCTCTGAAGCTGTCACTGAGATACACTGAGCTCCTACTCTGTTGCTGTGTGACTGGGTGTTTTTTATTCTGCTAGTCTGCTCCTCTCCCGTTTGCATTTCTAGCCTTCTGTTGTGATTATCCCTGTTCTGTCTAACACGTTCCTCTACTGACATTCCCCTTTGAGTAGATAAGAATTGTGAAATTAGAAATTCTGCTGTCTCCACACTCAACACAAGTGCAGTGCCTTGCAAAAGTATTCACCCTCCTTGGCGTTTTTCCAATTTTGTTGCATTAAAACCTGTAATTTAAATGGATTTTTATTTGGATTTCATGTAATGGACATACACAAAATAGTCCAAATTGGTGAAGTGAAATGCAAAAAAATGTAAACAGAAGAGTGATGTGTGCATATGTATTCACCCCCTTTTCTATGAAGCCCCTAAATAAGATCTGGTGCAACCAATTGCATTCAGAAGTGACACCTGTGTGCAATCTAAGTGTCACATGTTCTGTCACATGATCTCAGTATATATACACATCAAAGAAAAAAATAAGCAAACATGTTTGGTGTTTGTCAGAAGGCATGTGGGAGATTCTCCAAACATATGGAAGAAGGTACTCTGGTCAGATTAAGACTAAAATTGAGCTTTTTGGCCAACAAGGAAAATGCAAATGTCTGTCGCAAACCCAGCACCTTACATCACTCCAAGAACACCATCCTCACAGTGAAGCATGGTGGTGGCAGCATCCTACGGGGATGTTTTTCATCGGCGGGGACTGGGAAATTGGTCAGATTTGAAGGAATTTAATTGAACCTTTATTTTAATTATGCAAGTCAGTTTAGACCAAGTTCTTATTTTCAATGACGGCTTAGGAACAGTGGGTTAACTGCCTGTTCAGGGGCAGAACACTCGAGCGGTTTAAGGGGAAACATTTAAATGTCTTGGAATGGCCTAGTCAAAGCCCAGACCTCAATCCAATTATGTACACTCACAAGTTTAGAGTTTTTTGCCTTATTTTTTTTTTTTCGCAGTAAAACTTATTTTGCATCTTCAAAGTGGTAGGCATGTTGTGTAAATCAAATGATACAACCCCCCCCCCAAAAAAAATATTTGATTTTAATTCCAGGTAGTAAAGCAGCAAAGTAGGAAAAATGCCAAGGGGGGGGTGAATACTTTCGCAAGCCACTGTATACCTTGACTTCCACACATTGATTGATTGTTGTTCATGTGAAGCTTCTTGTCAATTCATTTAGGGGTTGGGTGAAGATAAGAATGTTGTAATCTAAGAGCAAATACTAACAGATTATCTTAATATTTGTTCAGTGTGTGATTATAATTCGGTATCATTTGTTACTTTTGAAAACAGAACACCCCTATCTCTATGGGTCCGAACATTCTAGCTGGCATCCTTGTGTGTTGAGTGTAAACTGGGACTCGCAATTAGGACAACTAATTTCATAGTTCCTTTCAGTTCTATTAAATGGCCTAGTGCAGGGCTTCCCAAACTGGGTCCTGCCCCTCTCCCGGATGCACGTTTACTTATTTGCCTTAGCACTACACAGCTGATTCATATAATCAAAGCTTGATGATGAGTTAGTTTTGCTGGGCAAAACCAAAACTGGCTCCCAGGGGGGCCCCAGGACTGAGTTTGGGAAACCCTGGTCTAATGGGTTGTGCTTTGCTGTTCCCTGCTGGACGTAGTGTGTAATTCTGTGTATGCATACCAAATGCCACCCTATTCCCTATTGAGTGCACTACTTTTTTTTTACCAGGGCCCTGCACTGTGTAGGGAATAGGTTGCCATTTGGGATGCATGCTATGTATAATAATCTCCCTGGATGTGAAGCTGATGGTTTGTTTTCTCTCGTTGGGCAGACGGAACACATTCCTCCATACGACGTTGTGCCTTCCATGCGACCTGTGGTCCTGGTTGGACCGTCACTGAAGGGCTACGAGGTAACATAATTGTTATAAATTGCTGTAAAATTTTTGTAAGGGATTATTACTGACACTACCACTACTACACTCACAAGGACATTCTATTTAGATCACAACGGTCGCATTCCACTACTTATGTTGCCAGATCTTATATCACCTGGATAGGCATATTACCTATCAGCTAACCACATCATATGTTATAGCAATCTGTCAGTAAATTACACAGTTGATGTCGTGGCACGAAACCATTGGTTGATGCATGCAATGTCTAAGCAGTGGAATGTGACCTACTTGGGATAGTTCACCCAAATGTTTAAATTATATATTGGTTTCCTTACCCTTTAAGCTATGACAGCAACCCTTCCTTACCCTTACGCATTAACCCTTTATTACCCTTCCTTACCCTTTAAGGTATGACAGCAACCCTTCCTTACCCTTCCGCATTAACCCTTTATTACCCTTCCTTACCCTTTAAGCTATGACAGCAACCCTTCCTTACCCTTACGCATTAACCCTTTATTATCCTTCCTTACCCTTTAAGCTATGACAGCAACCCTTCCTTACCCTTACGCATTAACCCTTTATTATCCTTCCTTACCCTTTAAGCTATGACAGCAACCCTTCCTTACCCTTACGCATTAACCCTTTATTATCCTTCCTTACCCTTTAAGCTATGACAGCAACCCTTCCTTACCCTTACTCATGAACCCTTTATTACCCTTCCTTACCCTTTAAGGTATGACAGCAACCCTTCCTTACCCTTACTCATGAACCCTTCATTAGCCTTCCTTACCCTTTAAGCTATGACAGCAACCCTTCCTTACCCTTACTCATGAACCCTTTATTACCCTTCCTTACCCTTTAAGGTATGACAGCAACCCTTCCTTACCCTTACTCATGAACCCTTTATTTGCCTTCCTTACCCTTTAAGGTATGACAGCAAACCAATGAGGTGGTTTAGTTTCCCGGGCACCGTTTCCAAATATTAACGTTTTAGCATTTGTGGCACAAATCCCATTCAAGTCATGGGACTGATATTATAATTTTTTTTCACACATCATGTCCAAATCATTCGAAAGTAACTACAATTTATTGTGAAGCTCAACAAAGTCACTTATAGATATGATTAGGAAAATACTAATATCGGTCCCATGACTTCAATGGGACTTGTGCAAGCAACTGCCAGGGAAATGAAACCAAACGATGGATTGCTGTCATACCTTGTCCATAGACTGTTTACAGGGTAAGGAAACCAATGTGTAATGTTCCCAAACTACCCCGGTTTTCCAGAAGTCCTGGTTGGAGGATTCTGGATGTCCTGCTGATTCCCTTCTGATTTCTGGAAAACCTAGACATTTTGGAAAAGTTACTGGAATTTTGCCACCCTTCTACTTGAACTAGCACCACTACTCAACTCACTAATGCATACTGATTACACTAACTACACTTCTACTACTAGTTTACATTGTAGATACAATGACAGAGTTGAGCTTTGTCTCTGTGTATTTGTGGGAGGCAGACAGGGGCAGGGGTCTCTGGAAGCTGGTGAGAACAGGACACACTAAGCTGAGGAGGATCACAGGGGAAGGCTGACGTGCCCTCAGTCAATACTGAAACAGCAATCTGTGGGGCTCCCTTTTTCAGCAACAAAGAGCTTGCTTTGATTCACCCACCCATGCACACACACATATTGTCTGTTTTCATGATGGTGATTTCTAAAATGTTCACTATGTTTTTATTGCCCCATTTGGTTTCAGGTGACAGATATGATGCAAAAAGCACTGTTTGACTTTTTGAAACACAGATTTGAGGGAAGGTAAGTTGAGCTGTCCCTGCTTTCCTTTCTTCCCTCCCTCTTTCTCTCTCTCTCTGTATCCTTGTTCAGTATGCTCTGCCCGAGTCCTATAGGCTGGTATTTAGTCATCCCTGGAGGTTTCGCAGAGGGAGTGTGTAACAAGTTTGTTTGGCCTGGAGATGTGTGCTCGCTGCTACTTTTAAATAGGCCCTCTCCATGTCCTTAATAGGCTATAGTGGGCCCTAGTGCAGTGCAGGGTTCTCCTCAGCTCCTCTCCTCTCCGGCTGCCTGGCCACTTTCCCATCCACAGTAGGGAGATTATTTTACAAAACATAGGATCATTAGCATATACTGTGCATTGTTTTATATCCTTCTCAAAGTGCAACCCTTTTGATAACCAATAATGAGTTTTACAAAGGATACTCTCACCACTCTCTTCTCTCTTCTACCAAACCTTGCTTAGACATCACAAAACTCTCCCCTCTTCCTTATGGATGGTGATTTTGCTGCTATGCCTTTTTGTTTCTAATTCTGTACTTTTTCCCAAGTGTTCAATATTTGATTGATAAGGCTGTTTCAGAAATCAGAGCACACTCTAGTCTCTCGGTGACCAGTTATTTTCTCTCTGCCTTCCTATCAGAATATCAATCACTCGAGTCACTGCAGACATCTCTCTTGCCAAACGCTCCGTCCTCAACAACCCTAGTAAACACGCCATCATCGAGCGGTCCAACACACGCTCCAACCTTGGTAAGTTTTGGAGGTATGAGGCTGGGGGACCTCTGTGTTCTTTTAGGGCCCATTGTATGTAGAGAGACGAATTCATTGCATAGAGAGAAGGGAAAGAGTAAAAGATGAAAGAAAGTCTTTGGATGTTTCCCAAAAGGCACCCTATTCCCTATATAGTGGACCACTTTTGACCATGGCCCAAAGGGCTCTAGTCGAAAGTAGTGCATTATATAGGGAATTGGGTGCCATTTGGGCACAATCCTTGGAGATGGTTATAATGCAGACCTACAGATGTTGGAAGGCGAAGAATGACCTGGCCAGGCCTGTGATTAAAAATGTTTGCTTTTGGGACGAAAGAGAGAGAAAGAAAGGAGAGACTAGATACCTGCTGCCAGATAACAAGGTCAAGAACGCAGCTGTTTTTACCAGGCTTGAGTAACAAGCTGCGATAACAATGAAACAGGACCTCACTGAGCCAACGAAACTACGGAAGCCATGTAGCTAATCTTTGTGTTGGATCGCCGTGGTGCTCTGTAACGTTACTCATTGGCTATGTCCCAAATGGCGCACTATTCACTTCATAGTGCACTACCTTTGACCAGAGTCGTATGGGCCCTGGTCAAAAGTAGTGCACTAAATAGGGAGTACGGTGTCATCTGGGATGCATCCCTGGTGTGCCGGTTGCTCCATTACACTCTTAGAATAAAAGGTGCTATCTAGAAAACTAAAACGGTTCTTCGGCTGTCCCCATAGAAGAACCCTTTTTGGTTAGGGGAGTAGTTATGGGATAAACCCGCCCATCTTTAAAGATACATTAGCACTGGGACACACTCAAAACACTGCACAAACATTACTCTTTGTGCTCCACTTTTGACTAAAAGCTTTAACTTGAAACCAATGCAACTGGATAATTATTTTGTCACTTCGGGGACTGATGTTTTGACTGTACGCTGAACCCTGACTCTGTCTTGATGGTGATAGATACAGGGGTGAAAGTGGACTAAGCCAGTACGGTCCTGTACGGCGTCCTGGCAAAATAAATAGTAGGGGTAGGTCAATGCAAGAAAACTATAGGCAATTACATAATTATTTAACATTACCGCATGTCAGCTGCATGACAATTCTTGACTTGAATTAACTTGGAAATGGGCAGTATACCCTCCAAATTGCGTTGTGGTTCACGAGAACACTAATATTTTTCCAAAGCGTGGCCAAGACCAAGACGCGTGCATACAACAGTGTACACATCAATTCTGGCTACAAGTTTAGTGGGCCTAATGACAATCGCTGAATTATAATTATCAGACACACATCTGGACCATCAGCGCAATTTCCGATCACAAGCAAATAGGGCAAGAGGTGGGTGTATCTTAGTCATGGGCAGCTCTCGATGGGCAAACACAAGCTTTGTTTGAGCTGCTAATGAAATGTAATAAAAAGTGTTGCTAGGGAGATTTCCTGGACTGTTCATGATATATGTATTTGACCCAACTGGAGAAAAATGCATTAGTTACTACTCGTTACTCCCGAGTGGCACAGCGGTCTAAGGCACTGCATCTCAGTGGAAGAGGCAGTCTCTGGTTCGAATCCAGGCTAAATCACATCCGGCTATGATTGGCAGTCCCATAGGTTTGGCTGGGGTAGGCCGGCATTAAAAATAAGAATTTGTTCTTAACTGACATGCCTAGTTAAATAAAGGTTAAATAAAAAATAATGATATTTCCACACATTCCTATAGTATTATAGACGTGGCGATAGTTACGCTTGTCAATATTCCATATCACAGAATGAAATTTGGCCCACCAGTTGAGGACTCAATTCCTTAAATGGTCAGCAGATGGCTTTTTCTTGCTAAAAGAATCTATAAAATGTACCATTCTCCCGTCGGGATTCTCTAAGAAGACATTAAAGAAGTTCCACTAAGTTGTCAACAGTGACGCTCGAAAGACCAAGAAAGTTGACGGAAGTGCCTTCCATTTGATTAACCGAGAAATGTGGTGTTGATGTAATTAAAAACAATATTTTCGCTGCTCTTTTACAGCAACTCATGACGGAAAGCTAAGTCATTACATGGGGGGCTAGCAGGCTAATATTTAATTGTGGGCTGAAGGAGAAACAGAAAAGATAAGACAGACAGAAGCAGGATCAGAAATCATACAGTCCCATGCAAGGTGAGAAATGCAGCAGGTCCTCATTGACGATATACAGTATCTGTTCTATGTACTGAGCAGTGACGTAAAACTGAAACCAAGCCACTCTTGTATCTTAGCAACAGTAGCTAGCTAGTTACCTACACCAGTTATTAATTAACTAGCTAACGTTATATCTTGACAACATTGATGCGCAATATATTTTTGCTCTCAGACATAAATAGAATTCAAGCCAGATAGCCTACACTGAAATTGTATGTGTAATTAGTTGACATCGTAACGATATCTACTAGCTAGCTAGGTTGCTAGCCAGCCAGGCTCACGGGTTCACATCTCGTCTGAGCTGCCCAACTATGACACAAGTTGGCTAGCTAGTTAACGTAAACTCACCCCATACCGTACAAATGTGCGCAACCGCAACATTCAAACGAGGCTACAAAGAAAACTAATGGGATTGTAGTGACTGTGTTGACGTCAAAATCGGGGGTGTGAACTAGGTTTCTATTCAAGCGTTGATCGACATGGTAATGGCTCTATAGTATTGGAGAAAAGTTTAAAAAAACTGACCCTCCGTTACATCTTGACGTGTCATGTCGTAACGTACAGCACACATAAAGCAACTATTTCTGTTTTACAATCTCTCTCCACCAGGTGTAGCACTTCTATCATCCTTTAAAAACAAGAAATGGACAGTGACGGGAGTAAGGGGGATACCTAGTCATTTTTTCTGTCATCATTGCATGCGATCATCATTCTCAAAGCCGCTGTTTACTTCTAAGATCACTTTAGCATCGCCCTTAAAACCCCGATTCAAATTCGACACAAACCTTCAAAAAGGTATGTAATGACACATTATATAAACTCTTTATAGTGTTTTATTTAAATTTTTAGAGGCGATAAGGTGATAAGTTGGACAGATCGAGTGAAAAAAGGCTATTTTCCCATACGACATCTCTCCTTCTCACTATCACACATTAGTTTCGCTTCCCCACCTGCCATTCACCTGCCATTTTTTTTAAAGACCCGACGGGGCTCATTGCCTGCTTGAATTATGCAGAAACGGGCAGTGTTTAGGTCATGTAATTGATTTAGTTGGAAAGGGGAGAAATTGTGCTTTAGAAATATGTAATTTACATAAATATTCACACCTCTGAATCAGCACTTTGTAGAAGTGCCTCTGGCGGCGATTACAGTTTTGAGTCGTCTTGGGTATGCCTGTATCAGCTTTGCACATTTGGATTTGGGGATTTTGTCCCATTCTTCCTTTCAGATTTTCTCAAGGTCTGTTAATCCCGTTAATTGTCATCAACAACCGCTGAATTGCATAGCGCCACATTCAATGAATATTACTAAAAATATTTATATTCATGAAATCACAAGTGCAATATAGGAAAACACAGTTTAGCCTTTTGTTAATCCACCTGTCGTGTCAGATTTTGAAAATATGCTTTACAGCGAAAGCAATCCAAGCATTTGTGTAAGTTTATCGATCGCTCGACAAAACATTATGTATACTTAGCATCAAGTAGCTTGGTCACGAAAATCAGAAAAGCAATCAAATTAATTGTTTACCTTTGATGATCTTCGGATGTTTTCACTCACGAGACTCCCAGTTACACAATAAATGTTCCTTTTGTTCCATAAAGATTATTTTTATATCCAAAATACCTCCGTTTGTTTGGCGCATTATGTTCAGAAATCCACAGGAAAGAACGGTCACGACAACCTAGACAAATTCCAAATAGTTTCCGTAATGTCCACAGAAACATGTCAAACATTTTTTTTAAATCAAAATTCAGGTTTAAAAAAATATATATAATCGATAATATATCAACCGCAAATGTCTTTATCAGTAGGAGAGTGAAAGGCAATGTTGCGCGAGCAAAACTCATGCGACCACCTGACGCGATGTTATCTTTCTGGCTCATTTTTCTAAATAAAAGCCTGCAACTATGTCTGAAGACTGTTGACACTTTAGGGAAGCCAGAGAAAAAGGAAGCTGGTTGATATCCCTTTAAATGTTGGATAGGCATGCAAAGGAACAGAAGGGTTTCAAAATAAGAGGCACTTCCTGATTTGATTTTCCTCAGGGTTTCGCCTGCAATATCAGTTCTGTTATACTCACAGACAATATTTTGACAGTTTTGGAAACTTTAGAGTGTTTCTATCCTAATCTGTCAATTATATGCCTATTCTAGCATCTGGCCCTGAGAAATAGGCAATTTCTTTGGGAATGTTATTTTTCCAAACATAAAAATAGTGCCCCCTAGCTTCAAGAGGTTAACCAGGTTGGCCAGTTGAGAACAAGTTCCCATTTACAACTGCAATCTGACCAAGATAAAACAAAGCAGTTCGAAAAACAACATCACAAAGTTACAAGTGGGATAACAAAAGCAGTCAATAACACAATAGAAACATATATATACAGTGTGTGCAAATAGAGTGAGGAGGTAAGGCAATAAATAGGCCATAGCAGCGAAATAATTACAATTTAGCAAATTAACACTGGAGTGATAGATGTGCAGATGACGATGTGCAAGTAGAAACACTGGTGTGCAAAAGAGCAAAAAAAAGTAAATAAAAGCAATGTGGGGATGAGGTAGGGAGTTGGATGGGCTATTTACAGATTGGCTGTGTACAGCTGCAGCGATCGGTAAGCTGCTCAGATAGCTGATGCTTAAAGTTAGCGAGGGAGATATAAGTCTCCAACTTCAGCGATTTTGCAATTCATTCCAGTCATTGGCAGCAGAGAATTGGAAGTAAAGGCAGCCAAACCAGGTCTTGGCTTTGGGGATGACCAGTGAGATATACCTGCTGGAGTGCGTGCTACGGGTGGGTGTTGCTATGGTGACCAGTGAGCTGAGATAAGGCAGAGATTTACCTAGCAAAGACTTATAGATGACCTGGGGCCAGTGGGTTTGGCGACGAATATGTAGCGAGGGCCAGCCGACGAGCTCGTTGAGGTCGCAGTGGTGGGTGGTATATGGGGCTTTGGTGACAAAATGGATGGCACTGTGATAGACTGCGTCCAGTTTGCTGAGTAGAGTGTTGGAGGCTATTTTGTAAATGACATCGCCGAAGTCGAGGATCGGTAGGATAGTTCGTTTTACGAGGGTAGTTTTGGCAACATCGTTGAAGGAACCTTTGTTGAGAAATAGGAAGCGATTCTAGATTTAATTTGAGGATGGTTAATATGAGTCTGGAAGGAGAGTTTACAGTCTAGCCAGACACCTAGATATTTGTAGTTGTCCATATATTCTAAATCAGAACCGTCCAGAGTAGTGATGCTAGTTGGGCGGGCGGGTGCGGGCAGCGATTCGGCTGATGAGCATGCATTTAGTTTTACTTGGAGGCCACGGAATGAGTGTTGTATCGCATTGAAGCTCGTTTGGAGGTTTGTTAACACAGGGTCCAAAGAAGGGCCAGATGTATACAGAATGGTGTCGTCTGCGTAGAGGTGGATCAAGGAATCACCATCAGCAAGAGCGACATCGTTGACATTTTCAGAGAAAAGAGTCAGCCCGAGAATTGAACCCTGTGGTACCCCCATAGAGACTGCCTGAGGTCCGGACAACAGGCCCTCCAATTTGACACACTGAACTCTATCTGAGAAGTAGTTGGTGAACCAGGCGAGGCAGTCATTTGAGAAACCAAGGCTGTTGAGTCTACGGTGATTGACAGAGTCGAAAGCCTTGGCCAGGTCGATGAAAACGGCTGCACAGTACTGTCTTTTATCGATGCCGGTTATGATATATAAATGAAAAAAGAAACAAACATATGCTTCACAGTTGCATCAACCATACACTCCATACACAAGCCGTTCACATGCTCGCGAACCAGGTGTAATGAGTTCAATGTACAGTGTCCTAAATGCAAACGAGCACACACAACCTCTTCCTTCCTAATCTAACCAATGCATCTTGGAGTAGTCTAGCAGTAGTCAAGCTGCTTATGTTGAAAATCCTTGTTTGTACAAAGGTCAAATTAGCTTTTGAATTTCCTTTTTTTGAGGGAAAAGCTAATATTTCATAAAAAAAAAAAAAGTATAATCATTGTCTTGCTAATATCTCCTTCTCTCACCACCGCCTAACTGAACGGCAGAATGGAAACGGATCTATGGTTTCACTTTCGTTCTCGCTCTCTCTCTCTCTGTGACTCGTCTGTCCCTCCCTCTGCCCCTCTCGTTCTCTCTTAGTAGCTGAAGTGCAGAGTGAGATAGAGCGTATCTTTGAACTGGCCCGGACCTTACAGCTAGTGGTTCTGGACGCAGACACCATCAACCACCCGGCCCAACTGGGCAAGACATCCCTGGCTCCTATCATCGTCTACGTCAAGATCTCCTCTCCCAAGGTGAGGCCAAGCAATGCAAAAAAATGGCAACTTACATTTCCATTCCACAAAATGCACTTTGGTAGTTTAAACTTGACATGTCAAACTGAATGCAGTGTACTAGTGTACAGTGTGCCCTAGTGTATTACATGGTTCATATTCTAATACTAACCTTTATTTTCTAGTAATTTATTCAGCCAACCTTCCATATCACACACAGTAATATTATGTGTAATTGTGGAAAGGTAGATGCAGGCCAGGAGAACACGTGTAAACGGTCCAGTGTGAGAGCAGTGAGTGACAGATTGATGAAATAAACTGAGCTGAAGTCTCCTGAGTAGGGAAGTAGTCTCCTACTGGTTTATGGAGGTCTATGGATGTCCCTGATGCATTGGGGAGCAAGTGGTGTATGGATGTCTTGTCACTGCTCATATCGCATTTTTCTAACTGAACGGCGTCCTGTTTGGGTTATTAAACATGGCCTGTCGGCGCTGACTACTCCGCTCGTCTGAATGGGAGAGAGTGAAGTGGGGCGACTGATTCATCACGCTAACCTTCAGCCTTAGTGTAAATAACACCCATGATTCAAATATCCTTCAAAAAACGCTGGCATTTGAGTAAGATAGAAAGGGAAAGAAGGCGTCGCTGAAGGAATGTGAATTATGGCTCTAAATCAAAGTGTTGGCAGTCTGAATCGCACCTTGATGGGATAAACAAAGTGTATTTGACTCCTCTTTTTATCAACGTCTGCTGCTGTGAATCAGTAAAACCACAGTTCTACTTTAGTGCTGATGTTAGGCTCAAGTTTCCACGTTGCTGCTACATCGGAGTTGACTTCCTCACAGTGCTGATGATGCTGTGATGTGTTGGAGTTGACTTAGTTTCGGGGCTGATGACGCTTCCGTGTGATGGAGTTGACTTTGCTACGGTGTTGACAACGCTTTAATGGGATCGAGTTTACTCCGTTATGGTGCTGATGGCCTCTCATGCCCCTCGCTCATATGTCCCACAGGTTCTGCAGAGGCTCATCAAGTCCAGAGGGAAGTCCCAGGCTAAGCACCTCAATGTCCAGATGGTTGCCGCAGACAAACTGGCCCAGTGCCCTGCCGTGAGTATAGCCACACCACTGCCCGGAGATCACTGTTACCTGGATGACACCCACCACATACCACATCTAACACATCCTAGACATTTCATAATACTGTTTCAGTGTGCCGATTGAAGATTTGGGTTTCTGTGCATCAAGCCTCTGTTGATACTGTAAAGGAGACTATCGCGGGCTGAATCCTAACTTGCGAACTCACACTCAAAATACACACTCGAGTTACTTGAAGTCTTATGTGTATTGCCACTGATGTTGATCGCAGATTTGCGTGGAGGTTTTGAGTCGTGTGCGTATATCTCCCGGTAGGATTCTGCCCTTATATTAATAATACTGTTGTGGAATGCTTCAGAAAGACTCATATCTCCTGCCAATTCTATTTCCGTCCTTCTGTGATCTTCTTGGATATTCTTTTAGAATATGAGTGCAATCATTTCAGGCTTGTGGAAAATCTGCCCTAATGTACATCCAATAGTATCAAATCAAATTGTATTTGTCATTGTATTTGAATTGTATTTGAATACAACAGGTACAACCTTACCGTGAAATGCTTACTTACAAGCCCTTAACCAGCAATACAGTTCAAGAAATAGAGTTAAGAAAATATTTGCTGAATAGACTAAAGTGAAAAAAAATTATATGGGGGAAAAAAAGTAACAAGAAAATGACAATAACGAGGCTATATACAGGGGGTGGTGTTACCGAGTCAATGTACAGGTTAGTCGAGGTAATTTGTAAAGTGTGCATAGATAATAAACAGCGAGTAGCAGCAGTGTAAAAACAAGGGGGGAGGGGGATAAATGTCAGTTGTCTAGGTGGCTTTTGATGAATTAGTCTTATGGCTTGGGGGTAGAAGCTGTTATGGAGCCTCTTGGTCCTAGACTTGGCGCTCTGGTACTGTTTGGCGTGCTGTAGCAGAGAGAACATTCTATGACTTGGGTGACTGGAGACTGAAACATTTTTGGGCCTTCCTCATCGCCTAGTATATAGGCCGTGGATGTCAGGAAGCTAGGCCCCAGTCATGTACTAGGCCGTACGCACTACCCTCTGTAGCGCCATTTCATCCCTAGTGGGATTTAGCTTTCAACAATCTCACTGATCAGAAAATTCTTGCCATATTTAATGCTATTAATTTTTTAAAATGTTTTGACAGTTTTTGTCTAACTTTCTTAATCCGAGAAGCAGGTCAGTTTCTTGCTGAAGTGATTTGGAAGTTATTCCCAAAGAATCCCGAAGTCTTATCACGAAGAAAAAGTAGATCCGCTGTTTTAAAATTGTTATGATGCTATTCTTGGCCCACACATAGCACATACACATGCTGTTTTTCAGCCCTTAAAACACTACAATTGAGTTTTTTCCAATCCTTCTTTCTCTCTCTTTATTTCTCTGTTTTCAGCTCTTAAAACACTAACAATTGAGTTTTTTCCTATCCTCCTTTCCCTCCTCTCTTTATCTCTCTGTTTTGGGCACATAAAACACTAACAATACAGTCAGAAAAAAGGGCTCCAAAAGAGTTCTTTGACTGTCCCATAGGAGAGCTATTTTTGGTTCCAGGTAGAACGCTTTTGGGTTCCATGTAGAACCTTCTTGGGAAAGGGTTCTACATGGAACCCAATAATGTTCTACCTGGAACCAAAAAGGGTTCTTCAAAGAGATGTCTTATGGGGACAGCAGAAGAACCCGTTTAGGTTCTAGATAGCATTGTTTTCTAAGAGTGTACCGTTTTCCCCTCCTCCCTCCCTCTGTTTATCTCTCTGTTTATCTCTCATGTAGGAGATGTTTGACATCATCCTGGATGAGAACCAGCTGGAGGATGCGTGTGAGCACATGGCTGATTACCTGGAGGCCTACTGGAAGAGCACCCACCCCGCCAGCTGCAACCCCCCCAACCCGCTGCTGGCCAAGCTGGCCACAGACGCCCTGCCCTCCAGCCCCGCTCCCGTCTCCAGCATGCAGGTACAGGTGCTGACCAGGCTTTAGGCCAACATGGGCAGCCTGCTCCAGGGCCCAGACAGGGATAGCAGGGAGAGCAGTAGCTCACTGGCCATGAGCAGCCTGTACCGCCACTGAGTCAGAGTCATGACACACTGACCACGGTAGGAAAGAGCAGGGCAGAGAGAGTACTAGGAATACGAGAGACGAGGAACATGACCGGTGGTGGGCCTGCTAACCATGACTAGTCAAGATCATTAAGTCTGGAAAGTACGCTAACAACTCAGGAGCTTGTCATTTTAATTGGTTTAACACAGTGGGTTGCTATAATGAATTCCTTTGAAATAATTAATACTTAGAGGAAAATGAATGAATAGGGTGATCATGATGTGTTTTGCATTATGCACCTCTGTCAGTTTGAAAATAATGTTCTATTTGAAGATTCTGTATTTAACGATGAGCAGCGAACAATTCGTTTGGGTCATTTGATTGATTCAGGTCTGTTTCAGTTGTTTTTAAAATGTCCACGTCTTTTCCCCATCCCCATCCATTGCTCCCCCATTGGGAAATGTAAGACTGAAACTCCTGACAATGAGAGTCCCTTTGAAACTCTTGAAAATGCTGATGAAAATGCGTCTGATGAGTGAGGTTAACATGTCTGTGATTGTGGTGAGTGAGATGGACTTGGACCAAGTGTTAGTATTCTATGGGGATTCGGCCTTGGTTCTGGAGACTTAAAATAATAAACCAGGCCAAATTAATCTGAAAGCAAACGGATATGAGGATTTTCAGGGAAACTGTATTCTCCAGGACCTTAGTCAACCTTCAGTGGTTGGTTGATAACCTATATTCAACCTTTGAGTGTGCAGTGCACATGTGTGTATGTGTACAAGTGTGCTGTTTGAATTTCATGCATGCGGGTTTCCGTGTGTGAATTTGAAATATTGTCTGGAAATGGTTGAAATGTGTGTTTGATTTGCATGTGATTGAGGGTGTGTGTTTGTCTTTTTTACTCTGCATATGCGTGTTGGTGTGTCTAACTGTACTAACAGGTGTGTTGTGTTGCTAACCCCAGGGCAGCGGTGCAGAGGAGAAAGCAGGGGACAAGGCAGGACAAGGTGGGGAGAGGAAGGGCTCCAGAGAGGACCACCAGCACCACCATCACCATCACAGCCAGCATCAGAGCCAGGAGCAGCCAGATGTGGAGGGGGAGGAGGAGAGGGAGGAGGAGGAGAGGCCCCTAAGGACAGATTCTTCCAGGAGACCCCAGCACGTCCACCACCGCTCCTCCTCCCAGCGAACTGAGCAGCACCACAACCACCACCACCATCATCGTGGTGGTGGTGGTGGCCGGGGCAAGGGTCTCTCCCGAGGGGAGACACAGGACTCCGAGACCCCCGAGAGCCGGGAGAGCAGAGAAAGCAGAGACTCAGCATACATAGAGCCCCTGTCGCAACTCCTACACCAGGAAGAGGAGGATGATTTTGGAGAGGAGTATGACGAGGAGGGGCTTGGAGAGGGGGGGCACCCCCAGCAGCAGCAGGGGCGCTACGAGGCCCAGCCCCAACCCAGGGACCATCATCATCACCACCACCACCATCACCGCGCTGGTGAGGAGGCGGGCCACAGCACAATAGGACACCACCGTTCTAAGGAGCGTAACGAGCAGGACCACAACGAGCGCAACAAGCCACGCAGTCACCACCATCAACGACCGGCCCGCGACCACCACCACCACCAGTACTATGACCGCGACCGGGACAGGGAGGGGGAGGTTGCCCCCAAAAAGAGGGGTGACACAGAGGACTGGGCCAGAGACCCCTATATTCACCAGTGACAGTGGTAGGACTTCCCTCTCTCTGAAACCGTTCTGTTGTCCCATCTTGCTGCTACACCCGTTTATGTATGCTTCCTTTGTAAAGGCCGTTGCATCCTTAGCAATGGCAGTATTTTTATTATATATAGTAAATAAATATATATATATGTGTGTGTGTGTGTGTGTATCGATACATAGACATTTTCGTTTATGTGTGGATATGCATGGATCTTCTCAAATATGCATATTTTAAACCTGTGTTTGATGAAGCATGACACAACAGCAGAATTATCTTCTGTACTGTACTGCTTTCTGTGACTAGCATTTAAAAAATATTTGTCAGGGTTTTTTTATTTATTTTTTGTATGTTGCCACATAAAAGAAGAATTTGTTCATTCAGACTACTGTTAGCAATGACTGAGAAGTGGGAAACCATGTAACTGGGTTAAATGCTATATATTTGCAATTGTTTTTGTTTAATTTAATTGTTCCTGTTTTCTTGCTTGCGTTTAAAAAATGTTTTTGCATTGTTCATTTTCGGTGTTTGGTCCTCTGATGTTGATGCTGCCTCTCCATTGGGGCACACCTTAGTCTGGCCTTACAAGACAAAAAGAATAGTGACATTACAGTACTGTTGTTCAATTTATAAAGGGTCCAGAAACATTTTGTAACATTGATACACACTCTGTTCAGCACTTTTAGTACAACATACTGTAGACTGAATCACATTGTTGGTGTCAGGTGTACAACTATTTTATATTTTAGAGTAGAGTTATTGGGTAAAATCAATCCACTTTATTCCATGATGGTATGTCTTTTTAAGTGAAACCCTTTCTTATGGACAGTTCCATGCACTTAGTACAGTCCAATTAGCTATAAATGTGCGTTATGAGATACCCCAAAAATATTTCCTTGAATTATATTTATTTTCGATCTCTAATTGAAAATCAATCACAACCACTGAGTGAAATCAACTGGATGCTAAAGGTTAGCCTTTCTGCTAGGCTATGGTGCTCAAGAACAGTTTTAATAACCTAGTTATAACATAGCTCCAGTCCAGGGCGTTACATGTGGCTTTCTAATGCTGAGCCTCAGTGTCGGCAAGCCCCACATAACGCACTGGACAAGAGCTAGTTATAAAGTTTGCATTGATGATGAGGTTAGGGTCCTTACTTGAGGAAATGTGATTTAGGTGAATGTCTGAGTTATAAGAAGTAGATCCCTAGTGAGGTTTCTTAGTTCAGGCTGCTCTCTGTAAGGAGGTTAGGGGTATGTGCCCCAAATGTCACCCTGTTCCCTATATATATTGCACTACTTTTGACCAGGGCCCATAGAGATCTACTCAAAAGTTGTGCACTATTTAGGGAATAGGGTACAATTTGAGATGCAGCCGAGGTCACATACTCTGGCCCTCTGTTTACATTACCACCAACCAGCCAGTCCCCTAGAACAATTTTCATTTTTTAGTTGTATTTTTGCCTAAAATATTATGATTATCAATTTATATGCTACTCTAGTAGCACTACACATTTTTAAGAGTGTACATATGTATGTACATATGTATAAATACAAAAAAATAAACTTGGCAACAAAGAATTGATGTACAAGAATATCTATTGGTCTTGGATCTATTTGAAATATGTTTCATGAAATGCTGTTTCTTACAAAGCTGTGCTGTCTGTCTTTACCGTCTGTGCGTGTAAAAGTAACTGCTCACTCTGAGAATGACATTCGCAGCTGACGTTGGCACTCTGACCAGGAATGTTTTATTTTTTATAAATGTGTTATTCAACTTTTATTTAATCAAGGGAGCCCATTGACACCATAGTTTCACGTTCAATAGTGCCCCCGGGACAACAAATTCAACACGAACGTTCCAATAAAATGTATAAAAATTACAGGTTACAATTTGAAAAACTACAATTTCAACACAACAATACATTTTTCACATGTAATCAAGACAAATGCAATTCTCATTTAACTAAATCAACATTCGACTGCTAAACTGCCGTAGCGGCACCAGGGAGTCAAGATGCAGGGGGTTCTGCAGGTTATTCCAAAAATGGGGAGGAATTACTTATTAATTGGGTGGAGACCCGAGAAACCTCAAACCCCGTGAAAGGGTTTGGTAACCCATGTTCTTATACTTCAACAACGAAGTTAAGTCGGAAGCTTGTGTAATAGAGCTTTGTAAACCCAAAAAAATGGAATAGTGACAAAGGTTTAAGAGTAGTAGCTGCTGCATTCTGGTAAATGGTGTCACCATAGTTAAGGACTGTCAGGAAAGTTGACTGTACAATCGTCTTCCTGCTGTTGAGGGAGATGCAAGTTCTGTTAATAAAAAATAAGCCCACTTTTTAAAAAAAAATGTAATTTTACAAGTTAACAGATAGACCAATATTATTTATATAAATAGTAAAGACAGGTCCCAACACCGACCCCTGTACTGCACACCTTTCATAATATCCAGGACACTAGACAACAGCATCAGAAATTACACATTGTGTCCTGTCTGACAGATAATTCTCAAACCACTTGCGAGAAGCCTCATCCAAGCCTACTTCAGTCAACCTTTGAATGTGATGGCCAATAGTGTCGAAGGCTTTGGAAAGGTCTATAAATAAGGCAACACAATGATTTTTATGAGCTAAGCAATTTAATATATCTAAAACTAGCGTAGCAGCTGAACCGGCGCTATGTCAAGGTCTAAAACTGTCTTGCTGCACATTAAGAATAGAGTGAGACGTTAAAGTTCTTAGCTGTTGGCCAGCGATTCTAAAACTTTTGAAAGACAAGATCATTTGGAAATTGGACTGTAGTTAACTAAGTCAGGAGAATCTCCTCCTTTATGTAAGGGAAGGACATGTGCCACTTTCCAGATTGTAGGGATAACACAACAGACAATTGTCAAGTAAAAAATATAGGTCACTGGTTCTGCAATAAGTGGGGCAGAGAGCTGCAGTAAGAAGTGATCAAGTGAATCAGCCCTTACGGCTTTTTTAAACATCAATCTTTAGCAAACCACTTAGTACATCGTTGAAATGAAAATAAAGTTAATGAGTGAGTTTTGTTTAAAAGATTGGACCACTTTCCAGAAGTTGGCTGGATTACCACCACTCTCATATACACAATTCAAGAAATAAGTCTATTTTGCTTTTCTAACCAGAGTTAGGATCTAATTCTCAAAGTAAAACACTCACTCATTATGAAAGCTTGACCAAGTTTAATTCTTCCCAGAGGGTCAATACAGCGGCATTCAGACAAAACATGTTTCCACCACCACAAGTATAGGCACACCTCCTTCTCTCCAATCCTTACATCTTTTATGGTTCAACAGGAAGACGAAGTAATAGGGTAATAAACCATCATTTCTCCCTTAACTTGTTATGGCTGCAATCCCGATAATCGGGATAAGTGTCATCAACAACCTCTGAATAGCATAGCACTACATACAATAAATATTACTAAAAATATTTATATTCATGATATCACAAGTGCAATATAGGAAAACACAGCTTAGCCTTTTGTTAATCCACCTGTCGTGTCAGATTTTGAAATTACAGCGAAAGCAATCCAAGCGTTTGTGTAAATTTATCGATCGCACGATAAAACATTAAGTACACTTAGCATCAGGTAGCTCGGTCACGAAAATCAGAAAAGCAATCAAATTAATTGTTTACCTTTGATGATCTTAGGATGTTTTCACTCACGAGACTCACAGTTACACAACAAATGTTCCTTTTGTTCCATAAAGATTATTTTAAATCCAAAAAACCTCAGTTTGTTTGTCACGTTAGGTTCAGAAATCCACAGGAAAGCGTGGTCACGATAACGCAGACAAATTCCAAATAGTTTCCATAATGTCCACAGAAACATGTCAAACGTTTTTTATAATCAATCCTCAGGTTGTTTTTAAAATATATAATCGATAATATATCAACCGCAAATGTCTTTCACAGTAGGAGAGGGAAAAGCAATACCTGTCCAAACTCTGTTGCGCAAGCAAAACTCATGTGACCACTTGACGCGATGTTATCGTTCTGGCTCATTTTTCTAAATAAAAGCCTGAAACTATGTCTGAAGACTTTTGACACCTTGAGGAAGCGATAGGAAAAGGAATCTGGTTCATATCCCTTTAAATGGAGCAAAGGAGGCTACGGAACATGGAGTTTTCAAAATAGAAGCCACTTCCTGTTTTGATTTTCCTCAGGGTTTCGCCTGCAATATCAGTTCTGTTATACTCACAGAAGATATTTTGACAGTTTTGGAAACTTTAGAGTGTTTTCTATCCAATACTAATGATATTATGCATATATTAGCTACTGAGACTGAGGAGCTGGCCGTTTACAATGGGCACCTTTTCATCCAAGCTACTCAATGCTGCCCCTACAGACATAAAAAGTTAAGGGGATCTGACCTGACCTCAACCCTTCATTTGCCTAATCCACAGATGTCCATCTGCATCCCCTATAGCAATCCTGTGACTTCCACCCGACCACCCAACACATTCCAAAGCCATCTGGCTCCTACAGATAACGATTAGCTTCTGATGTAAAAAAACATCTCTATCACTCCTTAGATACGATACTTCTGAGTATAACAAGTTTAACACAGAATCAGTCCCACGTTTTCAACATTTTAACTCCATACTGTTCAACATTACGTACACTTGAAAATTACTTCTAAATGGACAAACAATAATAAAACATGAACAAAAAATAAAACATGATTAACATTCACAGTTAGGCTTACAGCCTCTGTTCTAAATGCACACTGTCGTGTCTTTGGCTATGCTGGATTAAGTGATATGACATGCTATTCTATAAAATAATTTCTCCGTAATTAATATTACCTGATTGAGCTAATCATGTAAATGTAATTAACTAGAGAGTCGGGGCACCACAAATAATATTTATAGAGCTGTTATCTTCCGAATAAACTCTTTACATTTCATCCCATCACAAATAATTTAATATTCAAACATTTAAATTGAACAACAATTCCAAGTGAATCCGATAACTCTGATGTGTAGACGTTCCACTGTAGAGTTGATGTAATCTTATCATTGATGAGATGACAACCGAACTGACATCATATTCATTAAGTACCACCGCATATGTTCAATTGGTCAGATTACCAGAATATAGTTCATTTCCCCCACCTTCTGATGTTCCCAGAATCTCTATGTTAATCAAAGGGGTTTGCAAATGTAACATCAGTAGGGTAGAGAGAGTAAAAAGGGGGGAAGAGGTATTTATGGCTGTCATAAACCTACCCCCAGGCCAACGTCATGACAACACTCTTATTTCCATCTCTCATCATACAACAGAATGCCATTCCAGCTGAATCTGTTGGCTTCCTCCCCTCCAGCTGGAGCTGCTGTTAGTTTCTCCACTTTCTCCCTCTGGTTCCCAAGAGAGTGATAGCATAACACTTGGAAAACAACAAAAAGACACAAGAAACATAACAGTATTAACAATGTGGTAAGCTATGCATAATTGTATATGCATGAAAACCAAAGTCTGAGACCATGACAATTCCCACTCTCTTCACCTGACTCTATGCCTCCAAGATACTTTTCTGTTGGATTCGACAAAAAGAAAGCCCTAAAAAGCCTCCTCGTGCTTTTACCCAGTCTTCCCCTTTCCGGCCCCAGGTTCCGAGAGGTGTTCCCAAGCCATGTAATTTTCACTTTGTTCCCCATCTCCTCCTTTGCCAGCTGATAGGCACGTCACCCGATAGGAAAGTGCGTATCACTAATCAACCCTACATCCTCTTGAGGTAACTCAGCACTGTATATGCTTTCACATCAATGCCTTCAACATTTTGTTTAGAGTACAATTACCCCAACATTTATCCTCTTTCATATGATGTATTAACCAATAAAGCTGCTAACTCCAACCCAACTATGATGTTCAAAGTAGCTCCCAGACTCAACCCATCTGCATGTCTTACAGTGGAATCTAGTCTCTCTCTCTCTCTCTCTTTAGCTCCGCGTCCTCTGTCATCTGTTTTTCAAGCTCTGCCATTATGCAGCTGGAACCCACTTCACATGAGAACTATGCACCCACCGAGGGGACACATGACGATATTTACCGCTACAGGTGTTGTAAGGAGTACTGTGTGGACCAGACCAACACTGTCCCAACACCCCTGATATACACTCAATCTTCAGAATTCAGCCCATGCCCTCAGTTATCTCTGGCTCCTCATGTGCTGCTTTCACCTGAGGATGTACACACTGCAACACATGAGTCATTTCCTGAGAACAAAGACTCTCCTCTTATGGCAAGATCACTAATTTGTGACATTTGATTAACATCCCCCCCCCCTGTACTCCCATCAGTCTCCCAGTAACCAGTTACCAGGCAATGTGGCACGAGTCTTCATAAACTGATATCCCAACAATGCTACTGAAGTAACCCCTGCTACTACTAACATGGCCCATGACTATAGCCTTCTTCAGTCCAGCATCACTACTCTAGACGGTTCTGACTTAGAATATGTGGACAACTACAAATACCTAGGTGTCTGGTTAACTGTAAACTGTCCTTCCAGAAGATTAACTTTTTAGGGATAGGGGCAGTATTCGGACATTTTGATGACTGAGGTGCCCAAAGTAAACTACCTGTTACTCAGGCCCAGAAGCTAGGATATGCATATGTAGTCATAGTAGTAGTATTGGATAGAAAACACTCTAAAGTTTCTAAAACTCTTAAAATAATGTCTGTGAGTATAACATAACTGATTTGGTAGGCGAAACCCTGAGGAAAATCCTTCCCATGAAATGTTTTTTTAAGTCATTGGACTTTCCAATGCTTTTCTATGGGAAAGCCTAATTATTAGGACCCAGATTGCATTTCCTATGGCTTCCACTAGATGTCAACAGACTCTTTAAAAAAATGTTTTTTTAATTAAGAAGTATTTGTATTCTAAGTGTCACTCAAAAGGACTGTAGTTTTTTGGTGCACGTAAATTTTCTCCGGTATTGAAAACAGTTTATTCCGTCTTAAATTTGATCAATTATTTACATATTAGGGTACCTGAGGTTGGATTAGAAACATTGTTTGAAATATTTGGGCCAAGTTTACAGGTTACCTTTTACATTCCTTTGTAGGCATGTTGGGCGAGTTGGAATAGGTGTATTTCTGAATCAAACGTGCCAAATATACGGACATTTTTGGGATATAAAGAAGGACTTTATCGAACAAAAGGACCATTCATTGTGAAACTGGGACCTTTGGGATTGCAAAAAGATGAAGATTTTCAAGGGTAAGCAATTTATTTAATCGCTATTTCTGACTTACGTGATGAATCTGCTTGGTTAGAAAATGTTTGTGACTCTCTCGGGTGAAGGCGCGCACTTGGTTATGTATCTCCGGTATTGAATATACTATTTTCCGTCTTAAATGTTATGGTTAATTTACATATTAGGGTACCTGAAGATTGATTAGGAACAGTGTTTGTCATGTTTGGGACAAGTTTATTGGTAACGTTTACGATTAATTTTGAACGAGGGGAAACAAGCGGATTATTGAATGAAGCATGCCAAATAAACTTACTTTTTTGGAATATAAAGAAGGACTTTATCGTAATAAAATGACTATTTGTTATGTAACAGGGACCCTTGTGATTGCAACCAGATGAAGGTCTTCAAAGGTAAGGGATTTATTTTATCGCTATTTCTGACTTTTGCGATGCATCTGCTTGGTTGGAAAATGTTTTTAATGCTTTTCCTTAGATAATCGAATGGTATGCTTTCGCTGTAAAGCCTTTTTGAAATTTGACACAGCGACTGGAAGTTATAAATGATGTAAGACACTTGTATCTTTATGAATGTTTAATATTTCGAATGTAGTATTTTTGAATTTCGTGCTCTGTAATTTCACCGGATGTTGTCGAGGTGGGTCGCTAGCGGCACGTCTATTCCTAAAATTAAGCATCTCCAATCCAAAATTTAATCTAAAATCGGCTTCCTATTTAGCAACAAAGCATCCTTCACTCAACTGCTGTTCACAAATGCTCTCCATCCAACCTCACTGAGCTCGAGCTGTTTTGAAAGGAGGAATGGGAAAAAATTTCAGTCTCTCGATGTGCAAAAATGATAGAGACATACCCCAAGCGACTTACAGCTGTAATCGCAGCAAAAGGTGGCGCTACAAAGTATTAACTTAAGGGGGCTGAATAATTTTGCACGCCCAATTTTTCAGTTTTTGATTTGTTAAAAAAGTTTGAAATATCCAATAAATGTCGTTCCACTTCATGATTGTGTCCCACTTGTTGTTGATTCTTCACAAAAAAACAGTTTTATATCTTTATGTTTGAAGCCTGAAATGTGGCAAAAGGTCGCAAAGTTCAAGGGGCCGAATACTTTCGCAAGGCACTGTATTTTATCGCTATTTCTGACTTTTGCGATGCATCTGCTTGGTTGGAAAATGTATTTAATGCTTTTCCTTAGATAAATGGGATGGTATGCTTTCGCTGTAAAGCCTTTTTGAAATTTGACACAGCGACTGGATCAACAAGAAGTTAAGCTTATAAATGATGTAAGACACTTGTATCTTTATGAATGTTTAATATTTCGAATGTAGTTTTTTTGAATTTCGTGCTCTGTAATTTCACCGCATGTTGTCGAGGTGGGTCGCTAGCGGCACGTCTATTCCTAAAATTAAGCATCTCCAATCCAAAATTGAATTTAAAATTGGCTTCCTATTTAGCAACAAAGCATCCTTCACTCATGCTGCCAAACATACCCTCGTAAAACTGACCATCCTACCGATCCTCGATTTCAGCGATGTCATTTACAAAATAGCCTCCAACACTCTACTCAACAAACTGGATGCAGTCTATCACAGTGCCATCCGTTTTCTTACCAAAGCCCCATATACGACCCACCACTGCGACCTGTACGGTCTCGTTGGCTGGCCCTCACTTCATACTCGTCACCCAACCCACTGGCTCCAGGTCATCTACAAGTCTTTGCTAGGTAAAGCCCCACCTTACCTCAGCACACTGGTCACCATAGCAGCACCCACCCGTAGCACGCGCTCCAGCAGGTATATTTCACTGGTCACCCCCAAAGCCAATTCCTTGTATGGCTGCCTTTCCTTCCAATTCTCTTCTGCCAATGACTGGAACAAACTGCAAAAATCACTGAAGCTGGAGACTCATATCTCCCTCACTAACTTTAAGCACCAGCTGTCAGAGCCGCTCACAGATCACTGCACCTGTACATAGCCCATCTGTAAATAGCCCATCCAATCTTTCTCAGCCCCATATGGTAGTTATTTATTTATTTACTCCTTTGCACCCCAGTATCTCTACTTGCACATTCATCTTTTGCACATCTATCACTCCAGTGTTTAATTGCTATATTGTAATTACTTCGCCACCATGGCCTATTTATTGCCTTACCTCCCTTATCTTACATCATTTGCACACACTGTAATATACTTTTTCTACTTTATTATTGACTGTATGTTTGTTTATTCCATGTGTAACTCTGTGTTGTTGTATGTGTCGAACCACTTTGCTTTATCTTGGCCAGGTCGCAGTTGTAAATGAGAACTTGTTCTCAACTTGCCTACCTGGTTAAATCAAGGTGAAATAGAAAATAAAATTAAAAACAATTACGGTCCCTACAGTGACTGCTTGAGAATAACTACTGCATGTAATCTCTCAAGTGTTTTCCGGCTGTTAAAGATATTGAATGAGTTGGAAGAATATCCAACTTGCAAGTTTACCAAGGTGTCTGAAATGCCACCACTATCTCTTCTACTCCCACCATGATCTGGGTATATGTAATGTTCAATTTATCTTCATAATAGTCCCTATTATGCATAGTTAGCTGCCCTCCCTCTCCTATGAGCAATCTCCTATAACAATATACATAGTCTCTGGGAATGATACCCCTTTACCACCCCAACCTTATTTTATGAGCCACCACAAATCTCTACTGCAGGCATGTTCCGTCCCACTTAACAGCCCTATGTAAACATTCTGTCTCAAACACCTCACCTCTTGCTACAGATACATTTGCACATATATCATTCCATCTAACCCATAACACACTAGTCACTACTCCTAACGCACTTCTACAGTTATAAACATACAAAAACATTCTCAAATCAATTAGTCAACATACATCAGTCCCTCCTCTGGAACAATGATCACTCTTATGTTCCACGAAACCTAAAAACATATTGACTTTAAAGGGAAAGAGAAAAAAAGTACATGTTTAATAACTTCACACCACCCTTGATGCGACTAAAATTGGGGAAAGAACCGTCCACCCGTTACATTCTATGCCCAGGTTATGCTGGTCTCCATGCCCTCTCCTTCATTTTCATCCTTGGGCGTTATCGCGAAACTATGAGCTTTGTATGCAATTAATTGTACCATATCATCCCGCCATCTCTATTTATCGATGCGATTTAACATTACAATTCTGATGACATGGTAAAACAAAAGAGAACAAAAAAAACCTTCATGGTTGACCCAAGCTATCATCCAGTGAGTTCTCTAACAACCCCCCGTATCAGGATACTCAGATAAGGTTTCTAGAGCCTCCCTAGGCCTCATCAATTCGAGCAGCGCCCCCAACCCTCACCGTTCGCAACTATCTTTCGCTGTATCCGAATCATAACCTAAACATTTTATAAATGATCCAACCCAAATTTAGAATAACAGTCCTTAGTGCTTCCTTTGAATCTTCTCAACCTAGCACACATCATCGTGGTTAGAATGTACATTTATAAACGGGACCTTTTATTGCCAGTAATAACTCTTCTCATTATACAGTCCCCCTTTTCCCTGTTTTCCTTTCAGGAGTGGCCTGGTAATGAAAGACAGGTATCTCAATGCATTCTTGGTCCAAATTGTTTGCAGTGTGTGTACACCTTTCTCAATGCCATACCCCCTCCTCCTCCCGACACTTCCTCCTTACCAACATATTTGACTCGTTCCTGTCCCATTTGATGGTCCTCGATAATGTCCCGATTTCAATATCCAAATAGATACATCCGTTTCTCCCACGTACACGAGTCACTCACCTGAGCCATTATCTCTCTCCACGCGTAGTCTCAGGACTCTGGTTTTCCTGCCGCCTGTACCCAGGTTAATGACTCGGACTCAGATAGAAGTGTTAAAAGTCACTGTTGCATTTAGCGCCTTTGTCGCTCTTTCTTCAGCCGGTTAGGGTGGGTTTTGAGGTTCACACACACTGTTTTTGGTCAAATCATTCCTACCATGCATTAAGCCATGATCTGACGCCACCTTCCATAATAACCTCAAAAAGGACAGATCAGATCAACAGTTTAGTTAAATTAATTTCTGTTTCAGGAAATCCAGACAAGCATTGACTATTTGACAAATTATTACATTAACCTTTTCTTACTAACATTATCTCTACAACAAATGTCAAAGAGCATAACATACTGTTACTGCTAAAAAACATTTTCAAAATTAGTTCATACTCCCTTATTTTACTGGCGACCTCTCGGAAGAGTTACCAGATCAGGAAGTTAGCACCCTAACCCATCCGGAAATCCCACACCCCATAAATCCCAATCTGGTGAAATTTGTATAAAAATAAAAAATGAGGAAATCAGCAATACACATATCACAATCTATTTGGAGTAAGTGTCATCCATATTTTTTTCCTTCTATATGCAGACTGAACAATGTACATTTGAAAATTTACCCAAACACCAGGGAATTTGTCATTTTTCCTTCAAACACGATTCACATCGTGATTAAAAAAACATGTTACATCAAAAATAAACACATTCGAATAACCAATCAACTTATCTCATAAAGCAATGGTAAAATAGAACAGAAACTGGTGTGTCTCATTCATTTTATAATTAAAACCCACCTGTTTCTATCATTTCTAGTGAGATAGAACAGGCCTCACCAAAAAGTCAGGATACAGGGCATTCAACACCATTAAATATTTCCTCCCTTTTCTTTCCCTGTCCTTCAGAAACCATTTCAAAACCTCCCAAACATTAAATGTTTGTTTCAATCCACCAATGTTTATGCATCTTTTTTAGCATGTACTATAACCGATAATTTGAATTTGTTACCTCTAGAATCCATTCCCCTGGCATTTCCTCTAGATTCTTCAACCCAAAATAAAGTTTCCTGTGACAATTTCTCATCATAAGGAATCTGCGATATTTGATTCCTGGCCTCTACTAAAAAGTTAGGTAAGACGTGATCTCATACGTCTTCCTTCACATCGAAACTGTAGTCTCTATGAACCACTATCGATCGAACAGAAACACGCAAACACTTGCATAGCGGCATTCCCTCCAAATACAGCAGGCTCCATATCTACTTACTCTCATTCTTCCATGTACTCACATACCCAGTCTTTTTGTAGCTAAGTACCTCTATTAATTCCCCATATTCGAGCTGAATTTGTAGAATGCTTGTGCACTTCTTTCAGTGACTCCATGGCTTTATTAAAACTCTCTTGCTCCGCTTGGAGAATCGGGCCACTTGTCGCTATATGAATATTTCTCACTCCCGTCTATTATACACACCTTCTATTAACTATTTTCCAAGGTAGCGCTACCCACTTCCCTGGATAACAATGAATTGGTCATGGCACTTAACCTCTTGAAGCTAGGGGGCACTATTTTATGTAAACAGACTATTTCTCAGGACCAGATGCTAGAATATGCATATAATTGACAGATTAGGATAGAAAACACTCTAGTTTCCAAAACTGTCAAAATATTGTCTGTGAGTATAACAGAACTGATATTGCACGCGAAACCATGAGGAAAATCAAACCAGGAAGTGGCTTCTATTTTGAAAACTCCATGTTCCATAGCCTCCCATTGCTCCATTTAAAGGGATATCAACCAGATTCTTTTTCCTATTGCTTCCTCAGGGTGTCAGTCTTCAGACATAGTTTCAGGCTTTGATTTTGAAAAATGAGCCAGAACGATAACATCGTCATCAACAACCTCTGAATTGCATAGCGCCACATTCAAATAATATTACTAAAAATATTTATATTCATGAAATCATGAATCATGAAGTGCCATATTGCAAAACACAGCTTAGTCTTTTGTTAATCCACCTGTCGTCTCAGATTTTGAAAATATGCTTTACAGCGAAAGCAAACCAAGCGTTTGTGTAAGTATATCGATCGCCCGACAAAACATTATGTACACTTAGCATCAAGTAGCTTGGTCACGAAAATCAGAAAAGCAATCAAATTAATCGTTTACCTTTGATGATCTTCGGATGTTTTCACTCACGAGACTCCCAGTTACACAATAAATGTTCCTTTTGTTCCATACAGATTATTTTTATATCCAAAATACCTCCGTTTGTTTGGCACGTTATGTTCAGAAATCCACAGGAAAGAGTGGTCACGACAACGCAGACAAAAATTCCAAATAATATCCGTAATGTCCCCAGAAACATGTCAAATGGTTTTTTGTAATCAATCCTCAGGTTGTTTCTAAAATATATAACCGATAATATATCAACCGCAACTGTATTTTTCAGTAGGAGAGGGAAAGGCAATGGCTGCTCAAACTCTGTTGTGTGAGCAAAACTCATGCGAACACCTGACGCGATGTTATCTTTCTGGCTCATTTTTCAAAACAAAAGCCTGAAACTATGTCTGAAGACTGTTGACACCTTGATTGTCCTCAGGTTGTCGCGTGCAATATCAGTTCTGTTATACTCACAGACAATATTTTGACAGTTTTGGAAACTTTACAGTGTTTTCTATCCAATACTAATAATAATATGCATATATTAGTAACTGAGACTGAGGAGCTGGCCGTTTACTCTGGGCACCTTTTCATCCAAGCTACTCAATACTGCCCCTGCAGCCATTACATCATAACCTCTCTTATGCAGGCAGGAGAATGGTCACTGAACTCATTAGCAAATATCCCATTGGTTGTAAATGTATGAGGAGCTTTTGTTAGACTAATATCTAAAAGAGTAGATTTTTCAGGGTGTTTAAAGTTGGGACTAGCTGGTTTAGTTATCAACTGAGTTAGATTTAGCTTAGTACAAATATCGTTCAGGCTATCAGATACGGGCATCAACCAATCCAAATGAAGATCACCCACTATTAATAATTCTGTTTAGCATAGTCAAGTGCAGCATCCAGATGTTGCACTTGATGAATTTATAAAATTGCTTATTTCAATTATTGATCAACATGCACCTGTTAAGAAACTTACTGTTAAAAATGTTAACGCTGGGCCTGCGGAGTGGCTAACCCAGCGTCTTCTGGGTTAGGGGAGGGTTTGGCCTGCCAGGACATCCTTGTTCCACCGCGCTCTAATGACTCCTTGTGGTGGGCCGGGCACCTGCAAGCTGACTTTGGGCGCCAGTTGCATGGTGCTACCTCCAACATGTTGGTGTGGCTGGCTTCCAGGTTAAGCAAGCAGTATGTCAAGAAGAAGGGTTGTGTTTCGGAGGATGCATGGCTCTTGACCTATGCCTCTCTCGTGTCCGTACGGGAGTTTCAGCATTGGGACAAGACTGTAACTACCAATTGGAATCACGAAAAAGGGCTATTTTTATTTTAAAGGCTCCATAAATTGAGAAACTGGATGATTGAAATAGATGGGGCAAAAGGAGTGACTAGTAAGTCTGGCTGCACATCTAAAGTCAACAAAAAGGAGAAACTGTATTATGAAGCCAAGATCATTGCTATAAAAACAACTTTGGAGTACTTTAAATGAAATTATGGGCAGAAAGACATTATTGTCCACCTTTCATCGAATCAGAAGGCTGGTTCATCACATAACTATTTGATATTGGCAATTATTTTAATGATTATTTCTGGGGCAAAGTCGGCAAACTAAGGCAGGAAATACCAACAACTGTCACACCCTGATCGGTTTCACCTGTCTTTGTGCTTGTCTCCACCCCCCTCAAGTTGTGGCCAATCGTCCCCATTATCCCCAATGTATACCTGTGTTCTCTGTTTGTCTGTTGCCAGTTCATTTTTGTTTCTTGAAACCTACCAGTGTGTTTCCCCTTGATCCGGACGATTCTAGTTCCTGTTTTCTAGTTTTTCCCGGTTTTGACCATTCTGCCTGCCCTGCCCTGACCCTGCCTGCCATTCTGTATCTTGCCACATCACACTGGATTACTGACCCCTGCCTACACCTGACCTGTCGTTTTGCCTGGCCCTGTACTAGTAATGAACTGTTATTACTTCCGACACTGTCTGCATCTGGGTCTTACTTGAAAGGTGATAACAATGAACTGTGAGCCATCGTATTCATGCATAAAAAAACTAATAATGAAAGAAAAGCATTGTAAGTTAGAATTTTGTAAAGTTAACTTCTTGTGACTCTCAAACCTGGATCCGGGAGCGTAATCATCGCCTCAAACGAATTAGCAGCGGACATAAATCTTCCTAGAAAATCTTCCTATTCATGAAAATCACAAATGAAATATATTGAGACACAGCTTAGCCTTTTGTTAATCACACTGTCATCTCAGATTTTCAAAATATGCTTTACAGCCAACGCTAGACAAGCATTTGTGTAAGTTTATCATGGCATAATGCTATGCTAGGCTCTGCTGGCAGAAAATGATGTCATGGCTTTAGAAGCCTAATTGACATCATTTGAGGCAATTGGAGGCGTACCTATGGATGTATTTCAAGGCCTACCTTCAAACTCAGTGCCTCAGAAATCAGCCAAGAAATGTTTTTTTGACCTCCACAAGTCTGGTTCATCCTTGGGAGCAATTTCCAAACGCCTGAAGGTACCACATCCATCTGTATAAACAATAGTACACAAGTATAAACACCATGGGACCACGCAGCCGTCATACCGCTCAGGAAGGTTACGTGTTCTGTTTCCTAGAGATGAACGTACTTTGGTGTGAAAAGTGCAAATAAATCCCAGAACAACAGAAAATGAGCTTGTGAAGATGCTGGTAGACACAGGCACAAAGTATCTATTTCCACAGTAAAGCGAGTCCTATATCGACATAACCTGAAAGGCCACTCAGCAAGGAAGAAGCCACTGCTCAAAAACCTCCATAAAAAACTGACTACGGTTTGCAACTGCACGTGGGGACAAAGACCATACTTTTGGGAGAAATGTCCTCTGGTCTGATGAAAAATACATAGAACTGTTTGGTCATAATGACCATTGTTATGTTTGGAGGAAAAAGGGGGAGGCTTGCAAGCCGAAGAACACCATCCCAACCGTGAAGCACGGGGGTGGCAGCATCATGTTGTGGAGGTGCTTTGCTGCCGGAGGGGCTGGTGCACATCACAAATTAGATGACATCATGAGGCAGGAAAATGATGTGGATATATTGAAACATCTCAAGACATCAGTCAGGAAGTTAAAGCTTGGCCGTAAACGGGTCTTCCAAATGGACAATGACCCCAAGCATACCTCCAAAGTTGTGGCAAAATGGCTTAAGGACAACAAAGTCAAGGTATTGGAGTGGCCATCACAAAGCCCTGTCCTCAATCGTATAGAATATTTGTGGGGCAGAACTGAAAAGCGTGTGCGAGCAAGGCCTACAAACCTGACTCAGTTACACCAGCTCTGTCAGGAGGAATGGGACAAAATTCACCCAACTTATTGTGGGAAGCTTGTGGAAGGCTACACGAAAGGTTAAACAATTTAAAGGCAATGCTACCAAATACTAATTGAGTGTATGTAAACTTCTGACCCACTGGAAATGTGATGACATAAATAAAAGCTGAAATAAATCATTCTCTGTACTATTATTCTGACATTTCACTTTCTTAAAATAAAGTGGTGATCCTAACTGACATAAGACAGGGAATTTTTACTAGGATGAAATGTCAGGAATTGTTTTATTGTATTTGGCTAAGGTGTATGTAAACTTCCGACTTCAACTGTATATTCAATGGTTGTAAAGATGGGGGGGAAGTCTGTCTTTTTTGACCCAACACTCTGCAGGCTCTAGTTTGATCTTATCTTGATTATTGTAATGGCTAAGCTTCCATACACTAAAAGGTTACTTCTATAAACGGATCTAACAAATGGCTCTAACAATTATTGTCCAGTCATTTGTTCAAGTGCTGCAAAGAAGGACCTAGTTAAACTGCAGATAGCACAGAACAGAGCGGCCCGTTTGCTCTTCATTGTAAGCAGACTAATATCAATATTATGCATGCCAGTCTCTCTTGGCTAAGAGTTGAGGAAAGACTGACTGCATCACTTCTTGTTTTTATAAGAACATTCATGTGTTGGAAATTCCAAACTGTTTGCATAGTCAACTTACACACAGCATTGACACACAGCATTGACACACAGCATTGACACACAGCATTGACACACAGCATTGACACACACACACACACACACACACACACACACACACACACACACACACACACACACACACACACACACACACACACACACACACACACACACACACACACACACACACCACCAGGGGTCTTTTCACAGTCCCCTGGGTCAGAACAAATTCAAGGAAACACACAGTATTATACAGAGCCATGATTGCATGGAACTCCCTTACATCTCTTATAGCGCAAGTGAACAGCAAACCTGCTTTAAAAAAATAAAGCACCACCTGGAACCTCCACAGTGGCCCTTTGACCTATAACATTCCTTCCTCTGCGCCGTGTTTTGGCAAGGTTAAATCCAGCTTCATCGATAAATACAAATGAATGTCGTCTTTCCAGTGCTTCCACCTCCATTACTCTCTGAAAAACAGTAAGTGCACAAATGCTAGTGTTTTTTTTTACTGAAAATATTTCTCCTCTTCCCCCTGTTGGGGGCAGCCTTTGGGTCCTGTTGTAAAAATATATTTTACAGTCAAACTTACTGTGATATATATCTGTGTAAATATTCTATAATTGCAATACAAAATAGATTCCTGTAATGTTTTCATTTACTGTAAGGATGTAACTCTCACCTGTTTGCATATGATGGAAAATTCGCATTACAGATGCCACTGTGGATCTTTGCAGATTGGGTTGCACCCTCAACCCTGCCTCTCTCAATGAGAGACCATGGTTCACGACATGGTCTATAAGTGTAGCCCTTATTTCATCTGAAATAACAGCTCTTTGTCTTCTTTGTCTTCCTCCACGCATCCGCCCTCTCCCTGCCACCCTTCTCCCTCCACGAACCCATCTTCCTTGTTCCATTTCCAAAATGAGTCTTTCTGAGCTCTACCTATATATACTGTAATATGTGTGTGTGTTCACTAACAAGTCTAAAACAAGACACCTGCTTAGCCTTTCAGCTGAAATTGCAATCAGCAGTGTTTGAAAGGCACAAGGCTGAAATCTATTCCGTTTTGAATGTGTGGTTCACAGTTTTGACAGCAGTGTGTTAGCATTTGAACAAAGTGCTGTAAATCCACAGTGTTGTGCAGGTTGTGGTTAAAGTCATGGGATAAGTGTGTAGAGTTTTGAAAACTGTGTTCAAGCAATGAAAAACGAACTAGAGTTTGGTCCACATGAACTGCTGCTGTGCAGACTGTAGTTAGAGTTTTTCACATGTGACTCCAGTTGTGTCCACTGTCATTTAGCAATCGAAAAAAAAACTGTATAACTGTGCAAACAACACAGTCCAGGTGGCAGTATGCACCCTTTGAGTTTTTTTTGCCAACTCATATTAGTAGTAGAAGAAAATGTACTACTTCAAAATGGAGATGGCCTTAATGGCGCTGCCCTTGCTTTCACAGATGCCATAATGGGACAGATATAATGAAGCAATGTCTATCTAAGTCTCAACTTTGGCCACACCACATCCAATACTTGTGTAAACAGAAAAGCTTCAAATCTGATGTTGAAGAGAGAGAGATCTCGCTAGACATATTTAAATCATGTAAATCCACCTTAAAAGGCAGTAAATTGTTAATACCGCTTGTGACCTCTTTCAGCACGCTACTTCCTGATCTCCACTTCCAGAGCCAGCAAATCCAATGTCACCATGGTAGCTGTGTCGTCACTGTTGTTATGGCAACGGCAGAACTGCATTCGCTGATACTCACTCTCTCTGCATTTTCTCCCCTCCTCTCTCCTCTCTGTTTATACAACTCATCCCTACATGGCCCAGTGTTTTAGTAGGAAGCCAGACAGGCACTAAGAGGTAGATGTTGTAAACAGCACAGGGAGAGGTGTAATCACAATTCTTCCTCTCTGCAGGCTCCATGTGAAGGCAGGGTAAATATCTTTGTTCTGACCAGGTAGGGAAGAGTACCACTAGTCTAGTCCTGTCAGCTCTTCAGGAAATTGGCGATGAAGAAGCCGATAGTGTCCTTTTTGGCTTGGTGAGCAAGGGGGGTTGGGGTAGGGGACTCTGGTTGCTGTGTGGGGCCGTCCTTCGCTCTAGCCTCGGCCACGCTCCAGCCCAACTCTGGACTGAACCTCTGGAGGATGCCCTCTACTCCGATGTGGGGCTCCTGACAGAGAGGGTCGGTGTGCCTGTGTTAAACGAGGCTGCAGTTTGAGGCAGGGGAAGGTGTTGAGGGGCCCAGGACACCTGCTCCATGTTTTCTGCCAGAGTCACAGTGCAGCTGCTGTACACCAGGACCCCACCGCATTTCAGGAGCCGTACCACCTGCCAATTATATACACCCACACACATACAACAGACACACCAAGGTCACACTCACAGTAAAACTCCTTAACAGGCCCTAATCTCTCAATAGATAGAAATTGCATTGTCCAAACGCTAGTACAGCACTGTACACACACAAACATACACACATGTTCACCTTACTGCAGTCTCTCCAGAGCCTAGATATTAAATGGCCTTCAGGAAACTCCAGTGGACACTGATGGAGCGCTTTGTGCCGCTGGGATAAGTGATGTGCTCACTATTGGACCCTAATCTCTCCACAGTAATCCATCTGCCGGCTGTACTTAAGCTTTCCATCAGAGTAGCGTAGCCCAGAGCTCTACAACAATCTGTGTTGCCAACACTGTCCTCTACTGGTCAGGACTGGTCACAGCCAATGTTATGTGAGGTAAGTATGCGTGCATGCATGTCACAGCCACTGTGTGCTTGTGTCTGTACTCGAGCGGGCATGTGTTCCAGCGTGCGTGCATGCATCTCTGTGTGTGTTTGTGCGTGTCTGAGACAAAGTGTGCGGAAGAGCTTGCGCTGTAGAGGCTGGTAGGAACAGATCTCCTCCAGGCTCCAGGTGCAAGCCATGCTGGGGCTCTGTCCCAGACTGCTACAAGGAGCGTACAGCAGCACCCAGACAGACCTCTCTGGAGGGAAGGGAGGACCTGAAGACAGGATAAAATAAAAGTATGAACGTCTCTGAATTAGTAATTATGCTAGGCAACTGCAGAGGTGAGAATAACATTGAGAGCATCAAAGTGGTGTCCATGTCTGTGTTCCAAATGGCACCCTATTACCTACATAGTGCACTACTTTTTAAAGGCTCTGGCCAAAAGTAATGCACTACATAAGGAATTGGGTGCCATTTGTGATGCATACTATTACTCACATTCCATACTTTCAGTGTCCTTGGCCTTGTAAGTGCACACAGCCTTGGTGCGGTTGAATCAGTGGGCTTTGAGGCAGTCCAGATGCAGCGCCTTGGTGTTCTGATGGATGTGCCCCACCTTGCCTCTGATCTTATCCAGGCCCATACCTCTCCATGTGAGGGACAAACCAACTGAGCAAAAAAGGCAAAAACAACAAAACATGTAGTGGTTGGGAAAAGAGCCCAACATAGCACAACAGCTCCACCTTGTGGCCAAGTAGATCGGGACAAGAAGATGCCATGTACAAATGGAGAATACAGTGCCTTCAGAAAGTATTCACACCCTTTGACTTTTTCCAGATTTTGTTGTGTTACAGCCTGAATTTAAAATGGATATGTTCTGTCACTGGCCTACACACAATAACCCATAATGTCAAAGTGGAATTATGTTTTCAGAAATGTTTACAAATTAATAAAACATTTGAAACTGAATTGTCTCAAGTTCATAAGTATTCAACCCCTTTGTCATGGCAAGCCTAAATAAGTAAATGAGTAAAAATGTGCTTAACAAGTCACATAAGAAGTTGCATGGACTCTCTGTGTGCAATAAAATTGTTTAACGTGATTTTTGAATGACTACTTCATCTCTGTACCCCCCACATACAATTGTCTGTCAGGTCCCGCAGTTGAGCAGTGAATTTCAAACCAGAAGGACCAGGGAGGTTGTCCAATGCCTCACAAAGAAGGGAACCTATTGGTAGATGGGGGGGAGCAGACATTGAATATCCCTTTGAGCATGGGTGAAGTTATTAATTACACTTTGGATGGTGTATCAATGCACCCAGTCATGAGAAAGATACAGGTATCCTTCCTAATTCAGTTGCCGGAGACGAAGGAAACCACTCAGGGATTTCACCTTTAGGCCTTTAGGCCAAAGGTGACTTTAAAACGGTTACAGAGTATAATGGCTGTGATAGGAGAACTGAAGATGGATTAACAACATTGTAGTTACTCCACAACACTAACCTAATTGACAGAGTGAAAAGAAGGAAGCTTGTAAAGAATACAAATATTAAAAAACATGAAAAAAAATGTTTGCAATAAGGCTTTTAAGTAAAACTGCAAAAAATGTGGCAAAGAAATGTACTTTATGTCTTAAGTTTGTAGCAAATCCAACACAACACTGAGTACCACTCACTTTTCAAGCATGGTGTTGGCTGCATCATGTTATGGGTATTCTTGTCATCGGCAAAGGATAAAAATAAACGGAATAGAGCTAAGCACATGCAAAATCCTATAGTTTTTCCTATAGGCTTTCCAAATTCACCTTTCAGCAAGAAAATAACCTAAAACCCATAGACAAATATACACTGGAGTTGCTTACCAAGACGACATTGAATATTCCTGTCTAGTTACAGTGTTGACTTAAAATCGTCTTGAAAATCCATACCAAGACTTGAGAATGGCTGTCTAGCAATTATCGACAACCAACTTGACAGAGCTAGGAGAATAAAAAATAAATAAATAAAAATATTTTACAATCCAGGTGTGCAATGCTCTTAGAGACTTACCCAGAAAGACTCACTGCTGTTATCACTGCCAAAGGTGATTCTAACATGTATTAACACAGGGGTGTGAATACTTGTGTAAATGAGATATTTCTATATTTCCTTTTTAATACATTTGCAAACATTTATAAAGACATCTTTTCACTTTGTCATTTTGGGGTATTGTGTATACATGGGTGAGAATCAACCCCCAATTTAATACATTTTGAATTCAGGCTGTAGCAAAGTAAAATGTGGAACAAGTCAAGGGTATGAATACTTTCTGATGGCACTGTACATTTGTCACGACTCCGAACGAAGGTGGCTCCCCTTCCCATTCGGGTGGTGCTCAGCGGTCGTCGTCGCCGGCCTACCAGCTGCCACTGATTCTTTCCTCCCCCTCCTTATCTGTTCATTGGTTACACCTGTTTTGAGTTTGTTGTAATTAGTTGGGCTTTATTAGTCAGCCGGCCCGCCCGTTTCTTTGTGCGGGATTAATTATTGTAACCTTTGTGTTTGGTGTAGACAAACGTGTTGGTTTATGTTCGTGGAGTTTGCTGGACAGTTTTCGTCCCTCGTGTCTGGGGCATTTGTTTTGAGCACCCAGTGTTTCGTGGGGTGGCCGTTGTTCACCGTGTGTGCATTAAAAGAGCACTATATTGAACTCTCTGTTTCCTGCGCCTGACTTCCCACTCACGACACCCAGAACGTTACAGAATCCCGCACCGGTAAATGGAGTCAGCAGGAGCAGCGGCAAACCCTCGCCCATCGATGGAGGAACGGATTCTCCACCATACCACCGTCCTCCATCGGATGGGCTATGGATCAAATGATGGAGAGAATGGACCGGGGTGCCAGGGGTTCTTACTCCAACTGGAACTGTACCTGGCCACCGTAAGACCCACTCCCTCGGGAGCGGTGAGGGTGAGTGTCCTCGTCTCCTGCCTAACGGGTCGTGCTCTGGAGTGGGCGAACGCAGTCTGGAATGGCCCAGACTCAGCGAAGGAGCACTACCCAGAGTTTACCCGCCGTTTTCGTGCCGTGTTTGACCACCCTCCAGAGAGCCGAGCGGCGGGAGAACGACTATTCCATCTTAGGCAGGAGAGGAGGAGCGCCCAGGATTACGCGCTGGAGTTCCGGACCTTAGCCGCAGGCTCTGGGTGAAACGACAGGGCCCTTATCGACCACTACCGGTGTAGACTCCGGGAGGACGTCCGCAGGGAGCTAGCGTGTCGGTACACCGCTCTTTCCCTTGATGAGCTGATTGACATGTCCACCCGGCAGGACAATATGCTGGCTGCCCGCAGGCGTTCGGAGAGGGTCCTGTGCGTTCCACCACCCAGCACCTCCACTCCCATTCCGATGGAGTTGGGAGGGGCCGTGCCGAGGGGTACCGGAGGAGGAGGCCCCCCCTGCACCAGCTGTGGTCGGAGAGGAAACACGGCCGATCGGTGCTGAGGGTGGTCCCGTCTGGGAGTCGAGATGGCAGGCAGAACACTTCTCGAACACCCCAGGTGAGTCAGCACCAAACTCACCCAGAACCCCCTATTGGTCACGTTTGTCTTGATTTTTTTCCTTAAATTTTTTCCCTCTTCCCAGCATAGGGCGCTAGGTCGATTCAGGTGCAGCTGGGAACTTTATGGATCGTGGACTCGCCCTTGAGTTAGGTGTTCCGCTTGTGCCGATAGATTCTCCCTTTCCCGTGCACTCCCTAGATAGCTAGCCATTAGGGTCAGGGGTGGTCAGGGAGGCCACGGTTCCACTGGACATGGTGACGCAGGGGAATCATAGGGAGCGTATCAGTCTCTATATTATTGATTCGCCTGCGTTTGCAGTGGTGCTAGGGATTCCCTGGCTGGCTCGGCACAATCCTAAAATTTAGTGGAGACAGGGGATTCTCCATGGGTGGTCAGAGGAGTGTTCTGGAAGGTGTCTGGAAGTTTCCATCGGTGCCACATCGGTGGAGAGTCCAGACCAGGGTGTGCATTTCCCCCGAGTATGCCGATTTGGCAATCGCTTTCAGTAAAAGGAAAGCGACTAAATTACCACCTCATCGACCGGGAGGGGATTGTGCGATATATCTCCAGGTAGTCACGCGTACCCATTGTCCCAAGAGGAGACGTTGGCTATGGAGACATATGTCACGGAGTCTCTGGGACAGGGGTACATTCGGCCCTCCATCTCACCAGTCTCCTCGAGTTTCTTTTTTGTGAAGTAAAAGGAGGGAGGTTTGCATCCGTGTATTGATTATAGAGGTCTAAATGCCATCACAGTGGGGTTTAGTTACCCACTACCTCTCATCACTAAGGCGGTGGAATCATTTCACGGAGAGCAGTTCTTCACAAAACTGGATCAAAGGAGGGCATGTAGTCTGGTGCGTATTCAGAAGGAAGACGAGTGGAAAACTGCATTTAGTACCACATCGGGCCACTATGAGTACCAAGAATGCTCCAGACGTTTTTCAATCCTTTGTAGACAAAATTCTCAGCGACCTGCAGGGCATGGAGTGGTTGTTTATATCGATGACATTCTGATCTACTCAGCCACTCACGCTGCGCAAGGTGCTTGGTAGACTACTGGAGCATGACCTATACATCAAGGAGCCGGCAAAGAGGTGCAGCGGTTTTGGGGTTTTGCCAACTACTACCGGAGGTTTATCCGGGGCTTTGGCCAGGTAGCGGCTCCCATTACCTCACTGTTGAAGGGGCCCTGTTCACGGATGCACCCGTGTTGATGCATCCGGACCCTTCTCTAGCATTCATATTGGAGGTGGACGCATCCGAGGCTGGGGTGGGTGCCGTGCTTTCACATCGCTCGGGTACACCACCAAAACTCCGCCCCTGCGCTTTCTTCTCGAGGAAGCTCAGCCCAGCGGAGCGTAACTATGATGTGGGGGACCGGGAGTTGTTAGCAGTGGTCAGTGCTCTGAAGGTTTGGAGACAGTGGGGAGCCTTCGGGGGAGGTATGGGTGGCCCACCTTGGCTAGGAACGTTAGGGTTTATGTCTCCTCCTGTTCGGTATGCGCCCAGAGTAAGGCTCCTAGGCACCTTCCTAGAGGGAAGTTACAACACGTCAACATCCAACCCCCAAACACAATGGATCCCAGTACCACAATTACAAGGGTAACCATTCCATTGTATTAATGTCTCTAGTGGATGCAGACCTCCAATGTACCTATGTGGATGGTAGAGTGAGCGATGGGGGGTAGCCGATGTGGTGGTAGCCGATGTGATCTACGAAAAATGATTAGTTCATACTCACTATATACAGTATATTATATATACTCATTACTACTTTTATTTCAGATTGTCCAGTGCTATAAGTTGTGTGGAGGACGCATTTGGAGTGTTCGCAAACCGATGGCGTGTGTTCAGGACCACCATCAATTTGGATCCAGAGAAAGTTAGAGATCTTGTCCTTGCCGCGACTGTGCTCCACAATTACCTCTGCTCTCAGAAAGTCTCCAGGATGGTCTACACACCACCAGAGATGGTATTGAACCTGGTCATTGGAGTAGAGAGGCCCCTCTAGAGTCATGGAGAGTCAATGCTGGAAACCACCATTCACAAGGGAACAAGGTCATTTACAACATTTACAATGTCTACACTGTAGGTCTGATCAATTTAAGGTTATTTTAATGGACAAAAAATGTGCTTTTCTTTCAAAAACAAATACATTTCTAAGTTACCCCAAACTTTTGAATGGTAGTGTATAGACATACACTACCAGTCAAAAGTTTTAGAACATAAACTCATTCAACGGTTGTACTTTATGTCTACTATATTCTACATTGTAGAATAACTATGAAATAACACATATGTAGTAACGAAAGAAGTGTTGAACACATAAAAAAATATTTTATATTGGAGATTCTTTAAATAGCCACCTTTTCCCTTGATGACAGCTTTGCACACTCTTGGCATTCTCTCAAACCACCAAACCTGGATTGCTTTTCCAACGGTCTTGAAGGGGTTCCCACATATGCTGAGCACTTGTTGGCTGCTTTTCCTTCACTCTGCGGTCCAACTCATCCCAAACCATCTCAATTTGGTCCAGGTCGTGGGATTGTGGAGGCCAGGTCACCTGATGCAGCACTCCATTTCTCTCCTTCTTGGTAAAATAGTCCTTGAGGTGTGTTGGGTCACTGTCCTGTTGAAAAACAAATGATAGTCCCACTAAGCCCAAACCAGATGGGATGGCGTATTGCTGCAGAATGGTGTGGTAGCCCTGCTGGTTAAGTGTGCCTTGAATTCTAAATAAATCACCACCAAAGCACCCCCATACCATAACACCTCCTCCGTGCTTTACGGTGGGAAATACTCATGAGATCATCCGTTCATCCACACTGCGTCAAACAATGACATGGCGGTTAGAACCAGAAATCTCCAATTCAGATTCCCAATGGTCTAATGTCCATTGCCCGTGTTTCTTTGCCCAAGCAAGTCTCTTCTTCTTATTGGTGTCTGTTAGTAGTGGTTTCTTTGCAGCAATTTGACCATGAAGGACAGTTGATGTTGAGATGTGTCTCTTACTTGAACTCGGTGAAGCATTTATTTGGGCTGAAATTTCTCAGGCTGGTAACTCTAATGAACTGCAGCAGAGGTAACTCTGGGTCTTCCATTCCTGTGGCTGTCCTCATGAGAGCCAGTTTCATCATAGCGCTTTTGATGGTTATTGCGATTGTACTTGAAGAAACTTTCAAGGTTCTTGAAATGTTCAGTGTTGACTGACCATGTATTAAAGTAATGTTGGACTGTTTCTCTTTGCTTATTTCAGCTGTTCTTGACATAATATGGACTTGGTCTTTTACCAAATAGGGCTATCTTCTGTATACCACCCCTACCTTGTCACAATACAACTGATTGGCTCAAACGCATTAAGGAAAGAATTTCCACAAATTCACTTTTAAGAAGGTACACCTGTTAATTGAAATGCATCCCAGGTAAATACCTCATGAAGCTGTTTGAGAGAATGCCAAGAAGGTGTGCAAAGCTGTCATCAAGGCAAAGGGTGGCTAGTTGAAGAATCTCAAATATATGTTGATTTGTATTAACACTGTTTTGATTACTACTGTACATGATGTGTTATTAAATAGTTTTGATGTCTTCACTAATATAAACCCTTGAATGAGTAGGTGTTCTAAAACATTTTACCGGTGGTGTATATATAAATCAAAATTTTGATTGGTACTCTATATGCAGGATATATATCTTCCCTAAATAGTTCGGATCTGTGCTTTGGCTCATGGTCCTGTTGTAGGAGGAAATTGGCTCCAATTAAGCGCCGTCCACAGGGTATGGCATGGCGTTGCAAAATGGAGTGATAGCCTTTCTTAATCAGAATCCCTTTTATCCTGTACAAATCTCCCACTTTACCACCACCAAAGCACCCCCAGACTAGAGGGCGACCGATTATGATTTATCAACGGCGATACCGATACTGATTATTGGAGTACCAAAAAAAGCCAATACCGATTAATCGGCCAATTTTTATATATATATTTGTAATAATGACATTTACAACAATACTGAATGAACAATGAACACTTTTATTTTCTTTTATTTTCCTTTTATTTTTTTTCAGCACAAGAATGGGGCAGTCCTTCTTCTGCGTTGAGTGCATCTGCCATATTTTTGTCGGTGTTAACAAACGTGATATGTGACTGAGTGCATTTGTTCTGGATCTTGGTTTTTCTTTCAGCACTGAACGTGAATTCTTTACTCATCAGATACGCAGTAACGCCATGATGGGTGTGGATCTCCAATGGATGACACATCACGAGGTGAGCTGTTTTTTCAATAGCTTTTGCTACTGCAGCAACGTATCTGGAACATGTTGTCTGTCCTACCTCCATCAATACCTTTCTCTCCCCCTCTTGTTTCTGGAAAAGAACGGATGAGGTGAATCCTTCATTTTCAGAAAAATCCAAATGGAACTTGTTGTTGTAGTCAGGTGCAATCAGCGCTGCTGCCGCTGATATATCCGTTTTCAGGAGTGCAAAAGCTGTTGATGCTTCAGCCGTCCAGGCCAGGGGTGCATGGAGGTTCCTTGGTCGTAGGATGACCGGTGCTGCCACCCCCTCTGGGCCACACACAATGGTACAACACCTGATAGGTGGGGTCAGGTGCATCATGTCTTCGTCCCAGTCTTCAGTGTAGGGGCAGTCATCAGTGTCTCAGCTTGGGGAGTCTTATATGGGTGCAGAGTGTTGATTTGAGCTTTCAGTTGGTTGAACTTAAACTGGATGTGAGGGGTGGCAGGCCCTGTGGGTAGGCATTTTAGCCAGTACACTTCTTGGGTTTCAGACAGCGTGGGCGTCGGCAGGAGTGGCATCATCATAATTCTTACTGGGCGATCAGGTGTTGAAGAGGGAGGGTTGGTGGATACTTCCACTCCACTTTCAGTAAGATATATGGTGCACCCCATTTTGCATAAGAGGTCCCGTCCTAGTAGGTTGATCGGGCATTTTGGACAGTACGGGAACTGGTGTTTCAACTGAGATTTCTCCCAGGAGAATGTTAAAGGGATAGTGCGGCTTTGAGCCTCAGGTGATCCCGTGACCCCTACCACCGATATGGAATCAGATGACAGCATTTGAGGGAACTTGATAGCAGAATAGGTGCATCCTGTGTCTACCAGGAACTGATGGGGGACACCCTCAACTTCGCACATCATTGTTGATTCAGTGTGCTGTTGAAAATGTTGTCTCCCTTCTCCTGCCGTGGGTGGTGGGCATCTTCATGGCCAGGGCATGGTGTTCCCTGCCATACCTTGGAACTGTGGTTGGTTTTAGTGTAGATGAGGGGGTCCTCCTCTTCCTCTCCCTCTTCCTGGTGCTCCTCCACGTCCTCTTCCTCTCCATTGCTGTTGCTGCGGGGAGAGTGGTTTCAGGCAATATCTGGCATAGTGACCGGGAATTCCGCAGTTATAACACTGGTGGTTTCCCCCTCTTGTGGCTGTTGCTGTTGCAGGATATACTGCTGTGGGGGAGGGTATTGGGGTGGTGGGGAGTTGCTCACACACAATATGCTCTCCTGTTATTCCAAAGCTCATAGCCCCATTTAGCTGGCCTGCTTGTACACTTAAAAGAGGGGCCTGTATTGCGGGCTGGGTCCCGGTGAGAAAAGGGTTCCCATTGAATGGGTTGTGAGACGGGCCTCGTTGAGTATGCCCCATTGAGTATGGTGGAGGTTGGTATTTCTGGATATAGTGAGGGAGGAGCAGACGCCGTGCTGCTGTTGGCAACTTGGGGAACTGTGGGTAAATTCTCCAGTGGAGTTTTGGTCTCTGTTAACGTTGCAAAAGCCACACACATCATATCCAGTTTCCACCTCTATTGGTATTTCTGGATATAGTGAGGGAGGAGCAGACGCCGTGCTGCTGTTGGCAACTTGGGGAACTGTGGGTAAATTCTCCAGTGGAGTTTTGGTCTCTGTTAACGTTGCAAAAGCCACACACATCATATCCAGTTTGTTTTTTGGCAGCACCCTCCTACTCTCTTGTATAGCCCATGTCCCTATTTTCAACTCTGCTTCTGCTCTCTCTCTCTCTCTTGTGCCTACTTTTTTGAACATGTGTTTCTTGTTCCTCTCCTTCTCACTTGCTCTTGCTTTCTCTACTGCATCCTCTAGCTCTTTTTGCATATCTTGGAGTTTCCCCCCTGTAGGGGGTACCCCGCTAAAATAACCTGCTTGTGTCCATTTTAGCCTTATCTCCTTCCATACTTTCTTGATTTTCCCATACTGTTCTTTCCCTCCCGCTCTATCAATCACACTCTGATCTGAATATTCATTGAATTTGAGTTTGGGCGTGGTGGCTGCAGACATTTTATCTAATTCTTCTGACAATGTGTATAATGCGTTATCTGGTGGTGTTTATTTCTATCTTTGTATGTTTAGCCCGTCCTTGTTCGAAACCAGGGATGTATTCGCGGTGTCGACACAGACTTATCTCTTGTGCCTCACCCTCGCACGCAAAGATTTATCAGTATGTGGTGACAGCTACGTGTGTGTTTCTCCGGTAGTTTATTTGAATTTGTTCAGCGATTTATTTAGGTATTTTCTAGAAATGATTCGGCGATTTCCTTTTCGAACAATATATTAGTGAGTTTAAGTGGTTCTATAACAATTGTCAGAGTAATTCTATCTCTTTAGGAAATACCGATAGAATTTGGAAAACCAAAAATTGTTCAGCGAATTATTTAAATACTTTAAAAAAATAATTCAACAATCACCTCTTGGAACAATATTTTAGCAAATTCAAGCGGTTCTATAACAATTGTCAGAATAATTATATCTCCTTAGGAAATACCAACAGCAGAAAGAGGGAAATAGCAAACTGTCAGTATTTTAGCACGGCGGCTGGGTTAATTCACAGCTCGGCGACTGAACAGTATTTGGCTCAGCGGCCGTCAATATTACACCATTTATCTATTCACAGTATGGCAATCATTGCCCAACAAATGTTTTCTCTGAATTGGGCACAACCGCATCCCCAGTCACAAAATTGTGGAACGCCAAATCTGGTTACAATAATTCTACCTGACGTCACTTCTTGCACAACCTATTCAAAAACGGTTTTCTATGCAGATTTCAGTCCATCTATTCATTTAACTTCACTTCATACACAACCTAACCAGTAGGACGGTTTTCTATGCAGATTTCAGTTCATCAATTATTCATTGGATCAACACATTAACAAATCATTAAAGGTTCTATTATGCACAAGATATATTTTGAACTATGCCTTCAACAGTTTAGTAGCAATTTAGCAACGATTCATACTCACACTCAGTACTCCTGATCATAATTTGGTTGTAGGCTAAGATACAATATGCAGATTTTGATTTAACAGGCTCTGCTTACCTTTTAGGTGAGATCTCTGATCAGTTTCCTGAGGCAAGTCGAATGGTTGGAGGTCTCCTGTACTACAGGTCACTCTTCCGTCTGATTCGAACCGGATGATTTGTCTCGCCTCTCACACCAACTTATCATAGATCGAAATCAGGAATAACCGTCCTCTGCTACCAAGTTTTGTTGGTGTTCAAATACTGGAGAGTTGAGACCAAATCACGGACGCTATCCGATGCGGTGCAGCCAACGGGTTTCTCCACGCATCGCACCGACAGAAACAAACATCTTTATGGTAAGAAGAGTGGCGGGGGCGTATGCCTCATGACTAACGAGACATGGTGTGATGAAGGAAACATACAGGAACTCAAATCCTTCTGTTCACCTGATTTAGAATTCCTCACAATCAAATGTAGACCGCATTATCTTCCAAGAGAATTCTCTTCGATTATAATCACAGCCGTATATATCCCCCCCCAAGCAGACACGTCGATGGCTCTGAACGAACTTTATTTAACTCTTTGCAAACTGGAAACCATTTATCCGGAGGCTGCATTCATTGTAGCTGGGGATTTTAACAAAGCTAATCTGAAAACAAGACTCCCTAAATTTTATCAGCATATCGATTGCGCAACCAGGGGTGGTAAAACCTTGGATCACTGTTACTCTAACTTCCGCGACGCATATAAGGCCCTGCCCCGCCCCCCTTTCGGAAAAGCTGAACACGACTCCATTTTGTTGATCCCTGCCTACAGGCAGAAACTGAAACAAGAGGCTCCCACGCTGAGGTCTGTCCAACGCTGGTCAGACCAAGCTGACTCCACACTCCAAGACTGCTTCCATCACGTGGACTGGGACATGTTTCGTATTGCGTCAGATAAAAATATTGACGAATACGCTGATTCGGTGTGCGAGTTCATTAGAACGTGCGTTGAAGATGTCATTCCCATAGCAACGATAAAAACATTCCCTAACCAGAAACCGTGGATTGATGGCAGCATTCGCGTGAAACTGAAAGCGCGAACCACTGCTTTTAATCAGGGCAAGGTGTCTGGCAACATGACCGAATACAAACAATGCAGCTATTCCCTCCGCAAGGCTATTAAACAAGCTAAGCGTCAGTACAGAGACAAAGTAGAATCTCAATTCAACGGCTCAGACACAAGAGGCATGTGGCAGGGTCTACAGTCAATCACGGACTACAAGAAGAAACCCAGCCCAGTCACGGACCAGGATGTCTTGCTCCCAGGCAGACTAAATAACTTTTTTGCCCGCTTTGAGGACAATACAGTGCCACTGACACGGCCTGCAACGAAAACATGCGGTCTCTCCTTCACTGCAGCCGAGGTGAGTAAGACATTTAAACGTGTTAACCCTCGCAAGGCTGCAGGCCCAGACGGCATCCCCAGCCGCGCCCTCAGAGCATGCGCAGACCAGCTGGCCGGTGTGTTTACGGACATTTTCAATCAATCCCTATACCAGTCTGCTGTTCCCACATGCTTCAAGAGGGCCACCATTGTTCCTGTTCCCAAGAAAGCTAAGGTAACTGAGCTAAACGACTACCGCCCCGTAGCACTCACTTCCGTCATCATGAAGTGCTTTGAGAGACTAGTCAAGGACCATATCACCTCCACCCTACCTGACACCCTAGACCCACTCCAATTTGCTTACCGCCCAAATAGGTCCACAGACGATGCAATCTCAACCACACTGCACACTGCCCTAACCCACCTGGACAAGAGGAATACCTATGTGAGAATGCTGTTCATCGACTACAGCTTGGCATTCAACACCATAGTACCCTCCAAGCTCGTCATCAAGCAACTGGGTACTGGACTTCCTGACGGGCCGCCCCCAGGTGGTGAGGGTAGGCAACAACATCTCCTCCCCGCTGATCCTCAACACGGGGGCCCCACAAGGTTGTGTTCTGAGCCCTCTCCTGTACTCCCTGTTCACCCACGACTGCGTGGCCACGCACGCCTCCAACTCAATCATCAAGTTTGCGGACGACACAACAGTGGTAGGCTTGATTACCAACAACGACGAGACGGCCTACAGGGAGGAGGTGAGGGCCCTCGGAGTGTGGTGTCAGGAAAATAACCTCACACTCAACGTCAACAAAACTAAGGAGATGATTGTGGACTTCAGGAAACAGCAGAGGGAACACCCCCCTATCCACATCGATGGAACAGTAGTGGAGAGGGTAGCAAGTTTTAAGTTCCTCGGCATACACATCACAGACAAACTGAATTGGTCCACTCACACTGACAGCGTCGTGAAGAAGGCGCAGCAGCGCCTCTTCAACCTCAGGAGGCTGAAGAAATTCGGCTTGTCACCAAAAGCACTCACAAACTTCTACAGATGCACAATCGAGAGCATCCTGGCGGGCTGTATCACCGCCTGGTACGGCAACTGCTCCGCCCTCAACCGTAAGGCTCTCCAGAGGGTAGTGAGGTCTGCACAACGCATCACCGGGGGCAAACTACCTGCCCTCCAGGACACCTACACCACCCGATGTTACAGGAAGGCCATAAAGATCATCAAGGACATCAACCACCCGAACCACTGCCTGTTCACCCCGCTATCATCCAGAAGGCGAGGTCAGTACAGGTGCATCAAAGCTGGGACCGAGAGACTGAAAAACAGCTTCTATCTCAAGGCCATCAGACTGTTAAACAGCCACCACTAACATTGAGTGGCTGTTGCCAACACACTGTCATTGACACTGACCCAACTCCAGCCACTTTAATAATGGGAATTGATGGGAAATGATGTAAATATATCACTAGCCACTTTAAACAATGCTACCTTATATAATGTTACTTACCCTACATTATTCATCTCATATGCATACGTATATACTGTACTCTACATCATCGACTGCATCCTTATGTAATACATGTATCACTAGCCACTTTAACTATGCCACTTTGTTTACTTTGTCTACATACTCATCTCATATGTATATACTGTACTCGATACCATCTACTGTATGCTGCTCTGTACCATCACTCATTCATATATCCTTATGTACATATTCTTTATCCCCTTATACTGTGTATAAGAGAGTCGTTTTGGAATTGTTAGTTAGATTACTTGTTGGTTTCACTGCATTGTCGGAACTAGAAGCACAAGCATTTCGCTACACTCGCATTAACATCTGCTAACCATGTGTATGTGACAAATAAAATTTGATTTGATTTGATATGAGTGGATTTCAGTTGTAACAAAAGGCAGTTTATTTAGTCAAAAGATATCTTGTCCTGCAGTTTTAGCGTGCACGGACCTATTCATATAACTCAGTAGGGAGTCAGGTGAAAAGGCGCCTAAACAGAGATTACAGTAGTTTTTATACATTGAATAATGTAGGTAGAGTCTTGTCGTGTCGCCTTCTGAATGGTCCCGAAGGGTTGGAGGCGGACCTGCTCTAGCCAGAGCAGGAGCCCCATTGGTGCACAGCAGAGTCTTCTGCTCTGGGCACCCGACCAGTAGAGGGGGGAGTGAGGTGTGTGTGTTTATGCAAGAAGGTATTTGTGTGTCAGGGGATCGTGAGGTAGGGGGAACTGAGAGGGGCAGTTTTATGGCTGGGTGTGTGTGTTCGTGCGATGGAATGTCTGTGTGTCCTGGGGTCGTGAGATAAGGGAACTGAGAGGGGCAGTTTATGGTTGGGTATGTGTGTTCATTCCTGTTTGGGCAGGGATACGTGCAATGACTTGAGTCAGGCGGATTAGTTTGGCGCTGTATAATATATGAGCTATGTGTATGAATATATGTATATATGACAATATCCAGGCATGGATCATATGTCAACCGCAGTATTAAAAGGTCATGTTAATTTGTTTATACCCGTCTACCTTTCTCCTTAGTAAGCTAACGTTAATTTGAATTGGAAAGTTGGCAAGCCAAGTTAGCATGCTAATTTTAACTAGGTAACGTTGACTTTTAGCAGTTAACTGCACGAACGGCCATTAGTTGAAAAAAACGTACATTTTGGTTAGATTGAGACTGCTTTATTGCCAGAAAAAGTGTTAATGAGGTGTAAATGTGCCCTAATGACTGACACCGTTGACAATATTTAGCTTCGCTGTCTTTGGCGCCCTTTCTATTAACAATAGAAAATAACTAGAAAGGGCGCCAAAGATGGTGAAGCTAAATTATCGATGGTGTCAGTCATTGTCTACAATTTTAGCTAGGCAAGCAAAAATGAACTAAGATTTTAAATATGGGAGACAATTTAGCGTTAACATTAGTTACATTAGCTTGTAATTGACGTCGACGTTAATGATATACTGGTAGTCCAATTTGGTTAGTATGAGGATTCTATGTTATGCACTATAGCCCGTTACCATATATATGTGATTGAATATTATCTGCTGTTGGCTTGTGTGGATGTACAGTGCCTTGCGAAAGTATTCGGCCCCCTTGAACTTTGCGACCTTTTGCCACATTTCAGGCTTCAAACATAAAGATATAAAACTGTATTTTTTTGTGAAGAATCAACAACAAGTGGGACACAATCATAAGTGGAACGACATTTATTGGATATTTCAAACTTTTTTAACAAATCAAAAACTGAAAAATTGGGCGTGCAAAATTATTCAGCCCCCTTAACCTCATAGTCCGACCCATCCCGGATCCGGTATCGTGACTACAGCCTCAAGCTCATTACCATAACTAATACTTTAATACTTTGTAGCGCCACATTTTGCTGCGATTACAGCTGTAAGTCGCTTGGGGTATGTCTCTATCAGTTTTGCACATCGAGAGACTGACATTTTTTCCATTCCTCCTTGCAAAACAGCTCGAGCTCAGTGAGGTTGGATGGAGAGCATTTGTGAACAGCAGTTTTCAGTTCTTTCCACAGATTCTCGATTGGATTCAGGTCTGGACATTGACTTGGCCATTCTAACACCTGGATATGTTTATTTTTTAACCATTCCATTGTAGATTTTGCTTTATGTTTTGGATCATTGTCTTGTTGGAAGACAAATCTCCGTCCCAGTCTAAGGTCTTTTGCAGACTCCATCAGGTTTTCTTCCAGAATGGTCCTGTATTTGGCTCCATCCATCTTCCCATCAATTTGAACCATCTTCCCTGTCCCTGCTGAAGAAAAGCAGGCCCAAACCATGATGCTGCCACCACCATGTTTGACAGTGGGGATGGTGTGTTCAGGGTGATGAGCTGTGTTGCTTTTACGCCAAACATAACGTTTTGCATTGTTGCTAAAAAGTTCAATTTTGGTTTCATCTGACCAGAGCACCTTCTTCCACATGTTTGGTGTGTCTCCCAGGTGGCTTGTGGCAAACTTTAAAAGACACTTTTTATGGATATCTTTAAGAAATGGCTTTCTTCTTGCCACTCTTCCATAAAGGCCAGATTTGTGCAATATACGACTGATTGTTGTCCTATGGACAGAGTCTCCCACCTCAGCTGTAGATCTCTGCAGTTCATCCAGAGTGATCATGGGCCTCTTGGCTGCATCTCTGATCAGTCTTCTCCTTGTATGAGCTGAAAGTTTAGAGGGACGGCCAGGTCTTGGTAGATTTGCAGTGGTCTGATACTCCTTCCATTTCAATATTATCGCTTGCACAGTGCTCCTTGGGATGTTTAAAGCTTGGGAAATCTTTTTGTATCCAAATCCGGCTTTAAACTTCTTCACAACAGTATCTCGGACCTGCCGGGTGTGTTCCTTGTTCTTCATGATGCTCTCTGCGCTTTTAACGGACCTCTGAGACTATCACAGTGCAGGTGCATTTATACGGAGACTTGATTACACACAGGTGGATTGTATTTATCATCATTAGTAATTTAGGTCAACATTGGATCATTCAGAGATCCTCACTGAACTTCTGGAGAGAGTTTGCTGCACTGAAAGTAAAGGGGCTGAATAATTTTGCACGCCCAATTTTTCAGTTTTTGATTTGTTAAAAAAGTTTGAAATATCCAATAAATGTCGTTCCACTTCATGATTGTGTCCCACTTGTTGTTGATTCTTCACAAAAAATACAGTTTTATATCTTTATGTTTGAAGCCTGAAATGTGGCAAAAGGTCGCAAAGTTCAAGGGGGCCGAATACTTTCGCAAGGCACTGTATGTATGTGTTTTGCAACATAGCTGACTTGAAACATTGTTAACAGTTTCAGGGCCATGGGCCTTTCTCATGATGGAAAAATACAGAATAACATGAAGACAGGAACTGTGCAATGAGTTGGGGGGGCACATTCAGAACGTAGTGTTGCGAGAACAAACTGTATTTTGTCAGATAACAGGAGCCAGATGCGAGATAACGGTATCGAACATGAGCGCATAGATATTCTTCACAGCAACAGTTACATCTATCAACTGAAGCGCTTAGGGGGCTGGGACCAGCCTCTGCGCCAACAATCAACGATAGGCTGGGTGAGTTTAAACCACGCCCAGTCTCTACTCTGACAGGCCGGCTCGGAAGCAGGAACTATTTCTGTCAGTATATTTATAATATCTTTGTCAAGAACAAGTCAGTTCTCTGTTTGCCCTGCGAGGTGGGACAGAGAGCCCGTATATACGAAAATTGCATTTACCACTTATCGAATTGACGCGACTCTAACATTAGCTAACATTAGCTAGCTTGGTAAATCATTCCTGCATTAACTGGAAAGGAAAGACAGTATGCTAATGTCTCAATCTATATCAACCTGAAACTTTGCGTGTATAAATTGTGATATAGTTGCTAATTACTTAACTATTTACCATGTGGTTAAATGTGTTTTCAGCTGCTAATATAAGCACAGACATGCTGCCCAGCCTCTCTAAGGAGGATTTACCTGCTCTCTTTCCCGGGCCAGAGCACTTCTTCAGGAGAACAATTTGGAGATTTACTCATGGTGAAAATGAGGTAATGTTAGATTTGGACATTTAATCTAACCATGTAGACAGTGTTTCCTGTTATCAAAGTAGCATTTCCTGGGCATCATTACAATACATGTATCTAAATATGTAGTTGTTTTGGTGTTTGCTGTTAGGTTGTTTTTACAGTGTGGTGTTCTTTGCCTTTATAATTACCATTGAATAATTGTATGTCTTACACAGGGTTAAGAATCAGACCTGTGTAAACCAGGCACCTCCTCTGAGACCTGTGATTTCAGCCCCCCCCCCCCCCCTTCCGTCTCATAGAATACTACCCAATGCTATGCTGCGGGACAGATCTACAACCAGTGGAGCTGAGTGGGTAAGTCACTACTCAGGTATTCAACACGTTTCCAAACGCAGCACTGTTGGATACCTGGCAGCCAAATTGCAAACTTCTGACACTCAAAATAGGAGGGATCCAGAACAATCAGGGCAAAATGTGTATGCTTTGTATCGTTTCATTTCTGGATTCAATTTTGTTTCATGTGATTTATAACACAAACAATTTGTTGTTTGTTAGGAATCTGTGAAGAAGCAGCTTTTGAAAAGGATTCAGAATGTGACAACCCCCAAAAAGAAGCAGGGAGCGACCCTTTCAAGAAAGAGGCCACGAAGCCTTAGATTTCAGAGCAGCCAGGAGATGTCCACTGATGAGACTGACGAATCCACCTCCTCAAACCTGATCTTGGAGAGATCCCCACTATCTAGATGCAGATAGTGGATAGTGTTTCCGTATAAATGCAACTTCTACTACTACTCTAAATGAGGGACTAGAAACAAAGTTACTATTTAGTCTTCAGTGTTTCCTGTGGAATGAGAGATATTTTTTTTTGGGGGGGGGGGGGGTAGTAGCAGCGGAATCACTGGGCTTAATTTCAGTCTACATTTTTAAATGTTAATTGGTCGGGTTTGTTATGTTTTCTGGCATCAGAAACTACTGAGAGCCTACAGAACCAGGCGAGACATTATGAAACTCTACAGGAGATGCACAAAAACAAGGCCAGACCCAACCAGAAGGATGGTTCCCAGCTCCTGGACCTTGAATTCCAAGCAAGACGGGCCTTCATAGACTCTGATGCTACTAAGGAGGAGGACAGGCCTACCACGATACTTCAAGCGTATCCCTGCTTCAGAGAACTGGATCATGTAAGTAAATGTATTAATTTTAAGTAGGCCTATGCTTCTTTAGCCTGGTTAACACCAGACCGAATCTCAAATGAGATATGGTGTTGGAACTGAGCAGCGTGAGAAGCCATAGCAGGGACGGGGGTAAACTACTTTGGGCAAATGTAAAACAGTGAGCTCGCGAGAATTCGGTCTGGTAGTAACCAGGCTAATGCTTCCTACGCCTCCAGCTAGATAGACAGAGTCTTACACTGTCTGTCTGTGTGTCAGGTTATGGATGAACTCCGGCGGATCCTCGATTGAGAGAACTCCTGTCTCCTACCTGACTTCGCCACACTCCCCGTGTGCCTCGCCACGCTGCCCGTGTGCCTCGCCACGCTGCCCGTGTGCCTCCTCCCAATATATTTTTGGGGCTGCTTCTCGGGCTTCCAACCACGCTGCCATGCTGCCTCCTCATACCGCTGCCTTTCAGCTTTCGCTGCCTCCAGCTCTGCCTTGGGGCGGCGATATTCTCCAGCCTGTGCCCATGGTCCCTTGCCGTCCAGAATCTCCTCCCATGTCCAGGAGTCCTGAGATGGCTGCTGCTGCCCGTTACCACACTGCTTGGTCCTTTGGTGGTGGGTGATTCTGTAACAACTCTCCTCTTCTTCTGGCCAGGAATAAGAGATGTCGGACCAATGCGCAGTGTGGTAAGTGTCCATTTTAATATGTAAAACTGAACACTACAAAATACAAAATAACAAAGTGAATGATACAAACGAAAACCGAAACAGTCCTGAAATGTGAAACAAACATTACAACAGGAAACAATCACCCACCACTCAAAAGTGAAACCAGGCTACCTAAGTATGGTTCTCAATCAGGGACAACGATTGACATCTGCCTCTGATTGAGAACCATACCAGGCCAAACACAGAAATCCCAAAACATAGAAAAAGGAACATAGACAACCAACTCAACTCATGCCCTGACCATACTAAAACAAAGACATAACAACAGAACTAAGGTCAGGACGTGACAGAAATAGTCAGGTGGCCCAAACGAGCCAGGCAGCCCAAACTGCTGCATATATACCCTGACTCTTGCACAGAACGCAAGAGAAGTGACACAATTTCACGAATTAAAATAAATTAATGTTAGCAGGCATTATCAACAAAATATGCAGGTTTAAAAAGATATACTTGTGTATTGATTTTAAGAAAGGCGTTGATGTTTATGGTTAGGTACACATTGGTGCAACGACGGTGCTTTTTTTGCGAATGCACTTGTTAAATCACCCGTTTGGTGAAGTAGGCTGTGATTCAATGATAAATTAACAGGCACCACATCGATTATATGCAACGCAGGACAAGATTGATAAACTAGTAATATCATCAACCATGTGTAGTTAACTAGTAATTATGTTAAGATTGATTGTTTTTTATAAGATAAGTTTAATGCTAGCTAGCACCTTACCTTGGCTCCTTGCTGCACTCGCATAACAGGTAGTCAGCCTGCCACACAGTCTCCTTGTGGATTGCAATGTAATAGGCCATAATCGGTGTCCAAAAATGCTGATTACCGATTGTTATGAAAACTTGAAATCGGCCCTAATTAATCGGCCATTCTGATTAATCGGTTGACCTCTACCCCAGACCATCACATTGCCTCCACCATGCTTGACAGATGGTGTCAAAGCACTCCTCCAGCATCTTTACATATTTTCTGCGTCTCATGAATGTTCTTCTTTGTGATGCGAACACCTCAAACTTAGATGTCTGTCCATAACATCTTTTATTTTTATTGGCCAGTATGCAATATGGCTTTTTCTTTGCAACTCTGCCTAGAAGGCCAGCATCCTGGATTTGCCTCTCAATGTTGATGTTGAGACTGGTGTTTTGTGGGTACTATTTAATGAAGCTGACAGTTTGAGGACTTGTGAGGCGTCTGTTTCTCAAACTAGACACAATAATGTACTTGTCCTCTTGCTCAGTTGTGCACCGGGGCCTTCCACTCCTCTTTATATTCTGGTTAGGGCCAGTTTGCGCTGTTCTGTGAAGAGAGTAGGACACAATGTTGTACAATCTTCCGTTTCTTAGCAATTTCTCGCATGGAATAGCCTTCATTTCTCAGAACAAGAATAGACTGATTAGTTTCAGAAGAAAGTTCTGTTTCTGGCCATTTTAAGACTTTACTCGAAGCCACAAATGCTGATGCTCCAGATACTCAACTAGTCTAATGAAGGCCAATTTTATTGCTTCTTTAATCATAAAAACAGTTTTCAGACGTGCTAACATAATTGTAAAAGGGTTTCTAATGATCAATTAGCCTTTTAAAATGATCAACTCGAATTAGCTAACACAACATGTCATTGGAACACAGGAGTGATGGTTGCTGATAATGGGCCTCTGTACGCCTATGTAGATATTCCATAAAAAATCTGCCGTTTCCAGCTGCAATAGTCATTTACAACATTAACACTGTATTTCTGATCCATTAGATGTTATTTTAATGGACAAAAAAATGTGCTTGTCTTTTAAAAACAAGGACATTTCTGAGTAACCCCAAACTTTTGAACGGTAGTGTAAGTAGCGACGCATTTTAGTTGATCATGTTGTGATATATGGAAGTTGTTTTCTGTTGGATGTGAGTAAATTAGTTCACCAAAAATATAGAATATATTTGTTGTCTAAAGGGGGAAGGTGTTACAGGCTTTGATTTGTTCATTATATTTTGAGGTTGGACATTAGCACGTTGGGCATGCCGATTGATGTCACCTCAGTTAGTCAGTATGGGTTACACATGTGCTGGTTTGTCATCTCGGTCATGGGAAGGTGTTTCACCTGTGCTGGCCCAGGTGATATTTAAGAGTGGCTGGCCCAGTGCTTCAGTTGTCTAGAGAGATGTGGAGGGTTTACACCTTTAGTTGGCGGTCCGTATTTGAAAAGCCACCCTTTATCTGGTCTTCCCTGTTTTTGTTTTCCTCCACTTTTTCTTTTGCTTCCTGTCTTTAAGTTTGGTGTGTTTTTTTTGTTTGCTGCCTCTTGGCCAAATATAGGAACTAACCTAAGACACCCACCATGAACACCCACCTGTCTAGTTATGCTTGTCAGTGACTTTTTGTTAGTTCCCCCTTCCTGCCGTAGTAGTTAAGCACTACTGATGCTGAGTGTCCTTTGCCAGTCCATTTTAATAGGAATTAAAATTAATGAGTTGTCTTCCATCTCTGTGTGAGAGAACGCACCTTAATTTGACAACAATTTTAGACATGATTATCACGTGTCTATTCAGTCGCCACTTAGTGCATTCAGATTTGGTGCAATTGACCAAATGAAAATATGTATTGTCCACCAGGTGGTGACATTGCACTGTCAGTCAGTTTTATAGGGCCACTGGTATTTAGGATGTTAGGCTTCCTCCTTAGCAAAAAAGAGATAACACCCAAATGTTGACCTCCACTGTTAAAATGGTTCACTGATGAGACTTTCATAGACCCATGCATATTGCTTGTGTGTGCATGACTGAGCACTTCTGTCCCTATTAACAAGGAGCATTTAGCTTTATGGAGGCTTACGCCACATCTTGCTCAGGTGTGCATCACAAATGGCACCCTATTTACTATATAGTGCACTACTTTTGACCAGGACCTATAGGGCTCCTGTAGTACACCATATAGAGAATAGGGTGCCATTTGGGATGCAAGCCCGAGTACGTAAGACAGAGTGTCTTGCCGAGGGAAATTAGTTCTCTGATCAATGGGGGCCACTTAGAGTATGTATTACAGGCAGATCTTTAAAGGAAAATTCCACCATAACAACTGCAGGCTTTCCAATACAAATTATTTTCTTGCACAGCTACTGACACAGCCAGTTTTCCAATTTGTTTGGGAAATAATCAGCAGCACCCTGTTCAATGTGACTATTTCTGCAACCCTTTTGAATATCAGTAGGGAGCAAGGGTTTTATTTCATTCAGACAATTCAGCTTTTTTCAAGCACAATTAACTTGCGATGGGTGCTTTTCTACCGCAGGCAGAAATGTTTTTATTCTGGATCATTGTCCAGGCCCATAGATGCCATTAATCATGTTTCTGTGCCTTTGCCTGCTTTCTTTGGGGGTGTCCAAAATGTGTTAAAAGCAAGACCAATGCTATATTATGGGATATTACACACTTAATTGATTCCACTGATGGACTCCATGGAATGTGTCAGAGCCAAGGTTGTTTGACTTCCATTGGGGAACATTTAGTTTTAAAAGTATCTCATTAGGTTGCACTGCAATTAAAAGTGTCGCTACTTTTGTGTTGCCAAAAACAGGAAATCCTCAAATGCCTTGTGCATTGTTCATTCTTATTCCCAGTCGAGGGTGCACAATTCTTTAGAATGGCTTAGTACTTGCGGGATATTCGAAGTGGAATATTTTCCGCTAAGCCCCAAGAGTTGTCAATCCGCCACACTGTCAGCAGCACTGATGCAATCGGACATCATGGGAGCTCAAGACCTAGATCTGTCAGATTTCCTAATAGTTGTTTTAGTAAATTGAACTGTGTATTTTGCAATAAAATGTATTTTATTTCATCACTTTATTTGGACTATGAAGATCAGCAGGCTATATTGAAATGTAACTGTGCCACAAAAAAATGCACGAAGGAGGAGAAATGTATACACATTAATTGATGTGAAGATGTATAAATAATAACCTATGTCCAAGGGTTCTAATGAAATTCCATATTAAACTATTGAAATGTCTGATGAATGCAAAGAAGTATTGCATTAAAACAAAATTATATCTTGATCAATCGAAAGGAAACAAAGGAACATTGTCCATAAATCAAAACCAATTGTAATGATGTACGCTGAGAGTCCGTGTACGCTGAGAGTCCGTGTACGCTGAGAGTCCGGAAGCGAGTTCAGGGAGTGAGTGTTGTAATAAATAAATGGTACATAAAAACAAGAAACACACACAACGCACTGACATATAAGAGTCAATAACACCTGAAGAAAGAACCAAGGGGAGTGACAAATATATAGGGAAGATAATCAAGGAGTTGATGGAGTCCAGGTGAGTGTCACGCGCTGGTGCACGTGACGATGGTGACAGGTGTGCGCAATAATCAGCAGCATGGTGACCTAGAGGCCGGAGAGGGAACACACACTACAGTACCCCCTTCAGCAGCAGGACACAGACGAAAATGACAATCCCGGGGATCAGGAGCAGACCAGTCACCTCTGCTGAGGCGCTGGAGCATGTCGACCTAGAGCGCCTGAGAGCATACATGACACCAATATTTAGGCAGCTTCAAAACTAAAGCAAGAAGTACCAGTGACTCAATAAGGTAGAGGTCAGAGGACGCAGGTGCTAAGCTATAGGAACTGTTTTACTAGCACGGACTGGAATATGTTTCGGGATTCTTCCAATGGCATTGAGGAGTACACCATATCAGTCACTGGCTTCATCAATAAGTGCATCGACGACGTCCCCACAGTAATCATACAAACATAACAACCAGAAGCCATGGGTCATCCTCATTGAGCTTAAAGGGTAGAGCTGCTCCTTTCAAGGAGCAGGAATCTAACCCAAACGCTTATAAGAAATTGTCAATACAGGACTAAGATTGAATCGTACTATGCAAGCTCTGACGGATGTGGCAGGGCTTGCAAACTATTACGGACTACAAAGCGCAAGCTGCCCAGAGACACGAGCCTACCAGACGAGCTAAATAACATCTATGCTTGCTTCGAGGCAAGAAACACTGAGGCATGCATCAGAGCATGTGTGATCACACTCTCCGAGTATGAGCTGACCAACTGGAAAGTGTCTTCACTGACATTTTCAAGCTGTCCCTGACCGAGTCTGCAATAACATGTTTCAAGCAGACCACCATAGTCCCTGAGCCCAAGAACACCAAGGTAACCTGCCTAAATGACTACCGACCTGTAGCACTCACGTCTGTCGCCATTAAGTGCTTTGAAAGGCTGGTCATGAATCACATCAACACCATTATCCCAGAAACCCTAGACCCATTCCAATTTGCATACCGCCCAAAAAGATCCAGAGATGATGCGATCTCCATTGCAATCCACATTGCCCTTTCCCACCTGGACAAAAGGAACACCTACGTGAGAATGCTATTCATTGACTACAGCTCAGCGTTCAACACCATAGTGCCCCCAAAGCTCATCGCTAAGCTAAGGACCATGGGATTAAACACCTCCCTCTGCAACTGGATCCTGGAATTCCTGACGGGCCACCCCAATGTAATAAGGGTACGTAACAACTCAGCTGCCACGCTGATCCTCAACACAGGGACCCCTCAGGTGCGTGCTCAGTCCCCTCCTGTACTCCCTGTTCACCCATGACTGCATGGCCAAGCACGACTCCAACACCATCAAGTTTGCCGAAGACACAACAGTGGTAGACCTGGTCACTGACAACAATGAGACAGCCTATAGAGAGGAGGTCAGAGACCTGGCAGTGTGGTGCCAGGATAACCTCTCCCGCAACATGATCAAGACAAAGGAGATGATTGTGGACTACAGGAAGAGGAGGACCGAGCACGCCCCCATTCTCATCGAGACTGTAGTGGAGCAGGTTAAGAGCTTCAGGTTCCTTGGTGTCCACATTACCAACAACCTATCATGGTCCCAACACACTAAGTCAGTTGTGAAGAGGGCACGACAACGCCTATCCCCCCGCAAAGATTTGGCATGGGTCCTCAGATCCTCAAAAAGTTCTACAGCTGCACCATCGAGCATCCTGACTGGTTGCATCACCGCCTGGTATGGCAACTGCTCGGCCTCCGACCGCAAGGCACTACAGAGGGTAGTGCGTACGGCCCAGTACATCACCGGGGCCAAGCTTCCTGCCATCCAGGACCTCTATACCAGGCGGTGTCAGAGGAAGGCTAAAAAAATTGCCAAGGATTCCAGCCATCCTAGTCATAGACTTCTCTCATGGCAAGCGGTACCGGTACACCAAGTCTAGGTCAAAAAAGGCTTCTTAACAGGTTCTAACCCAAGCCATAAGACTCTTGAACAGTTAATCAAAAGGCTATCCAGACTATTTGCTTTGTCCTCACCCCACCCACCATTTTACACTGCTGCTACTCTGCACATGTACAACATGTACATATTACCTCGACATACCGGTGCCCCTGCACATTGACTCTGTACCGGAACCCCCTGTATATAGCCTTGCTACTGTTATTTTATTGTTGCTGTTGTTATATATTTTTTTACTGCATTGTTGGTCAAGGGCTTGTAAAGTAAGCATTTTACTGTAAAGTTTACACCGGTTGTGTTTGGCGCATGTGACAAATACAAATGTACTTTATTAAACAAAATATACATATTAAATACACTAAATATAGGCAGTCACAAGCCCGACTTGAAATATCGATAAATTGAAATAATAATAATTAAACTGCTAACCACGAACGCAAACTGTCAGATAAATCCTAAACATAAAGCATTGAACTAAATGGAATGCAATAAAAGGAATTACTTACAATCATCAAAGACGCATGGAAGTCAAACAAGCTTGACCAAAGATGGCAAAAATCATGTAGGCTACAAAATAAAAATTGACACATTTTAAAGGGCCGTGCAGTGTTTAGCACCTCGGACAGGTCTGCATCTGGAGTTGCAGTCTATGTGTAACTCTGGGCTATGCAAACGTTTTTTTGTAATAAATCATTATTTTATTAAATTAAATGGATGACTACCATTAGTTTTACAACTGGACACAGCTCAAATACAAAAACAACTGGCTAACAATCTGTTTTTACCAACAAATACAAACTGGGCGATGATATGAAAACACACAACATAAGGTAACACGAGCAATAGGCCTTTTCAAAAGGAAAACATATAGGCCTACACATTAAGGCTCACCTTTAATCAGATTCACTGCTTTTCTACAAAGTAGCGACTAACGCAGGAGCAGAAGTCTCTCAAAGCGTCTGTCGGAGAGCGTCTGTCGGAGAGCTGGTTCCTCTTTTGGAGTCAGGGTAAGACTCCTAAGGCTGAAAGGTCTCTCCGCAGGCACACTGGATGGTGTTAAGAGTTTTAAAGAAATTAGCTTGATGCTGAACATTCCTTGTAGCTGACTTCAGATTCTCCGTGTCCACCGCCATCGTGAATGTTGTCCAACTCAAATGCAAAAAAGTACTTATTGCAGGCAGGTGATGGTAGTTCCACAGCTGAGAGCGTGCGATACTTGGCAGCGAGCAGCAACTTGAAGCTGTCTTTTGCCTGTGTCTCACCCAGCACAGCTTGAACTTGGGAAGAGTCAACGCAGCCAGTAAAGCCTCATTGCTGTCCGGCGCGTATGAGAATGGTGTCTTGATGGCCTGCAAGATTACATTTATATATAATAAATTACTAAACATTATAAAACCATTCAATGTGCTAGATTTGCTTGTATCACTTTATTATGTTAATAAGGAAAAGTTTAAAGACTAAATTGATAATGGAAGAAACAAAAATGTACTTTGATTAAGAACAAAGAGGTGCGCTGAGGCACAATTATTATTGAGAGCCTAATTAAAAAAAAAAACTGTGTACCTGGACTATGGCTTCTGGGAGGCCAGCTATCATATGGGAGAGGTAGTCCTTCAATGCCACAGTTCTAGCCATCAGGACCTCAAGTGTTGGCTGTAGACTACCATGAAAGCACTTGTCTGGATATCCAAGGCCATCAAGAGTGGCTTCAGTATCAGGCAGTACTCTTTCAGGACATGGTATACTCTGTTTTTCATGCACTTGATGTCCAGTCCGGTGCATAGGTGACTCATGTCTGCTATAGGCGTGTCAGTGACCCTGCACAGGGCACTCCCAAGGGCTCCCGAAAGGCACAGCTGTCTAAGGCACTGCATCTCAGCGTCGTCCGGATTTGGCCGGGGCAGGCCGTCATTGTAAATAAGAATTTGTTCTTAACTGACTTGCCTAGATAAATAAAGGTTAAATTGAGAAATTAGTTCCACCTGGTTGTAGTGGCTACCAGAAGCTTTTCTCCTGCTATACACCTCCAAGCTCTTTGTTGCCATCGTTGATCGGCTAGCCTTGGTCCACAGGGCCGAGCACTTTCCAATGGCGCTCCTGTACACAGCTTTTGAATCACCGTTTGCCATCAGCCATTTGTCCACGTCGTTACTTGATATAAGAATGATGGTGTGAGTTGCGCACCTGTGTTGTGGCGTGAGAACAATCTGTTTTGTTGTCGTTGGAATCAATTTTGCCACTGCCGTTGAGCACAGCATCTAAATCCGCAAATGTCAAATCTTCACTGATCCTCAGAATCAGTCTAAAACATTTGAAATGCCTTCACAAAATTGGAGCCGTTGTCAGTGATGGTGCCAGTCACTTTTTGACTCAGGCCATCTGATGAAGGTATCTGCTCCCTTTCACCGGCAATCGTGTCGTATGTGTTTCTTCCCCTGGCTCTTCTGCATGCAATCGCTGCTTTCCCACGCTGCAACGTAGACTGATGGATTAAGTGGGCTGTCATTAGCATAAAACGTTTGTTGTATGCTCTCCACAAGTTAGCTGTGGTTGAGACGTATTCCAAGCCATCAAAACTTGTTTGCAGCTCCATCTCTCAAAAGGCTTTGTCGAGGTAGCTACACTGAAAAAATGGGACAAGGTGGGCTGTCAGATTTACAAAAAAAATATTATGAATGTTTTACTCAAACACGTTTTCTTTCTCCTCTCAATGCGATTTCCTTGCTTGCCATCAATGCAACAGGAAGCAACATCAGATCTACTAGTCTGAGAGAAGAATCTTTCAGAAAGAACACTGGTGTGTTAGCAGAGAAGACTTCCCACAGCCTCTTCTCAAAAATATTTTCTTGCATAACATCATTATTTGGAAATGGTATATTATTGATATTTTTGTTCTATGGAGGGGTGATGCAAAACAGCTCCAGGCGTTCCATGTTCTTAACTCCTGTTCTGAGCATCTGAGATTGACTATGCAATCTGATACACATCAAATCAGTTTTCTTGATCTTCTGATCTTGTGTGATCTTTACGGGAGACCTACTGATCTTAACAGTTTGTTGAGGGCTGATAGTTGTCACCCACTTCCCTTGAAAAACAGTTTGCCCTACAGCCAATTCTGTCGAATCAAAATAATTTGTAAAAAACAATCAGATTTCGACAGAAATCAAATAAATTCAAGGAGAGGGGGTACAAAAATGGTTAGATGAATACTGCCATTGAGAAAATTCAAAACAAAACGAGACATGACCTTTTTCAAGGTCAGTTTCACAAAAATAAGCATTCTTGCGTTCTAACTACCCGCTTTTCAAAGTGCTCTGAACTAATTAAGGGAATCGTTCACAAACATTGGCACATTCTAACATCCGATGATAGTATCGGTAATGTGTTTTTCGGACCTTCCCTTGGTCGTATTCTCGCAGGGCAGAAACCTCAGAGATCAATTGGTAAACTCTGATTTACCACCCCAAGATATCCCTGCACAACGTCTATTTGCCCCCCTACTGGATGTAAACTACTAATGTAACGGCACTTGTAAATGTAGAACCTTCAAACACCCCCAAACAGGGAAACAGATCCCAATCAAACGTGTTATCACATGCTCCACTAAGGCAGTTATTGTGTGGGTACATTCTTTTAATTCGCACTTTGTTTTTACCCACACAATTTTTGTCCTTGTGCGAATTAAAAGAACGTATCTCAGAGCATCATAGCACCATTAGGTGCAAAAACGCGACTTACCCAGTTGCGGCACACTTTTTGGAAGAAAACCACTCGATTTCATCTCTACGTTATATTGGCATCGAACATGCCATTCTCCCTAGGAGAGGGGGTGACCTCGACAATTTATTGGTAAAACGAGAGGCTGCCTGGAACTTTAATTTAAAGACCCTTGCTCCCCTCGGTCTCAATGTAGACTTTGATCTGAAGCCATTCTTGTGATTTTTGTGATTTTGCTATTGTAAATGTTTGTAGGCTTATGTAGCCAAATTGTATCTATGATCGTACGCTATCCATTTATGTAGTCCTGAGGCATGGTCCTAGTGCTCAGCTTCCTCCGAGAGGAAAAAGAGAGCGAGAGTGAGAGAGAATTAGAGGGAGCATACTTAAAGGCCGAGTATAGCCCACGAAGATCTAGCCCACGAACATCTACCCCACGGCACGAACCCAACTACACTCAATCGTAGGACCTACTGAAGAGATGAGTCTTCAATAAAGACTTACAGGTCAAGACATAGTCTGCATCTCTCATGGATAGGCAGACAATTCCATAAAAATGAAGCAAGCCCTGCCTCCAGCTGTTTACTTAGAAATTCTAGGGACATTAAAGAGGCCTGTGGCTTGTGACCGTAGAGTACGTGTAGGTATGTACGGCAGAACCAAATCGGAAAGATAGGTAGGAGCAAGCCCATGTAATGCTTTGTAGGTTAGCAGTAAAACTGCTGAAATCAGCCCTAGCCTTAACAGAAAGCCAGTGGAGAGGCTAGCACTGGAGTAATATGATCCAATTTTTTGGTTCTAGTCAAGATTCTAGCAGTGTTTAGCACTAACTGAAGTTTATTTAGTGCTTTATCCAGGTATCCAGGAAAGTAGAGCATTGCAGTAGTCTAATCTAGAAGTGACAAACGCATGGATTCATTTTTGCAATGTTAAGTAGATGGAAAAAAGCTGTCCTTGAAACAGTCTTGATATGTTCGTCAAAAGAGAGATCAGGGTCCAGGTCCTTCACAGTTTTATTTGAGACGACTGTACAACCATCAAGATAAATTGCCAGATCCTACAGAAGATCTTTGTTTCTTGGGACCGAGAACTAGCGTCTCTGTTTTGTCCGAGTTTAAAAGTGAAAAAATTGCTGCCATCCACTTCCTTATGTCTGAAACACAGGCTTTCAGGGAGGGGGATTTTGGTGCTTCACCATGTTTCATCGAATTGTACAAAATATATAGTGAAAACAATAGTGGTCCTAAAACGGAACCTCGAGGAACACAGGAAATTTAGTTGGTTTGTCAGAGGACAAACCATCCACAGAGACAATCTGATATCTTTCCGACAGATAAGATCTAAACCGGGCCAGAACTTGTCTGTGTAGCCCAATTTGGGTTTCCAATCTCTCCAAAATAATGTGATGATCGATGGTATCAAAAGCAGTACTAAGGTCTAGGAGCACGAGGACAGAGCCTTGATCTGACGTCATTTACCACCTCCACAAGTGCAGTCTCAGTGCTATGATGGGGTCTAAAACCAAACTGAAACATTCCGTATACATTTTTGCCGATCATTATTTGCCGGGTTAAATTTGAGATCAGTGCTATGCATTTTCAGCCATTCCGGAACCTGAGACCAGGCTACCTACCTGGTCTATTGATTCTGTATCCTCACAACAAAATCTACAGAGCTTCAATGATTTTATGCCCCAAATATTCAAATTGTTGTTGGTGGCAAGAATTCTATATAATAATTTTAGCTGGAAAGCACGAAGTCCTGAATCTTCCATTGTTTTATATATCAACTCATATACCCTTTACCATGGAGTCGGAAGATCAAAAATCTCTTCCCAATTATTTTGCAATCTTTATGGCAGTTGTCAACATCCTGGTCCTCAAATGAAACTGGTATACTTTCCTATTTATGATACTTTTATTCCTCCAACAGTTTTGATCCTTTATATTGGCCAGACAGACCATTGCCACCTGCCTCCTCCATTTTTGGGGTAATGCTGTAATCAATTGGTTTTACTCTTGGATTGAGCAGACCTTCCCGTACAATGCAGATAACCACATGAAGGACATAACTACCCTTCCAATTTACAAAATCATAACTTCTTATGGCTAGGGGTTACGCTAGCGGCAACCCTTCAACATTCCGCTGAAAAGGCAGCGAGTGAAATTCTTTTTTTTTTTTTTATATGTAACTTTCATATATTACACCAAATGAATACACCAAATAAAATAAACTTCTTGTTAATCTACCCATCGTGTCCGATTTCAAAAAGGCTTTACAGCGAAAGCACAACATATGATTATGTTAGGTCAGAGCCAAGTCACAAAAACACACACAGCCAGTCACAAAAAGCAGAAATTTTGATCAAATTAATCACTAACCTTTTGATGATCTTCATCAGATGACACTCATAGGACATCATGTTACACACTACATGTGTTTTGTTCGATAAAGTGTATATTTATTTCCAAAAATCTCAGTTTACATTGGCGCGTTACGGTCAGTAATGTTTTGCTTCCAAAACATCCGGTGATTTTGCAGAGAGCCACATCAGTTTACAGAAATACTCATTGATAAAAGATACAACTGTTATTCACAGAAATAAATATATACTTCTCCTTAATGAAACCTGTTAGATTTCAAAAAAACTTTACGGAAAAAGCAAACCATGCAATAATATGAGTACGGCGCTCAGACAACAAATAAAGCAAAACAGATATCCGCCATGTTGGAGTCAACAAGAAGTCAGAAATAGCATTTTATAAATATTCACTTACCTTTGATCTTCATCGGAATTCACTCTTCCATGAATCCCAGTCCCACAATAAATGTTCGTTTTGTTCGATAAAGTCCATAATTTATGTCCAAATACCTCCTTTTCGTTCACGCGTTTAGTCGAGCACGAAGTCCAGACGAAAAGTCAAAAAAGTTATATTACAGTTCGTAGAAACGTGTCAAATGATGTATAGAATCAATCTTTAGGATGTTTTTATCATAAATCTTCAATAATGTTTCAACCGGACAATTCCTTTGTCTTTAGAAATTAAATGGAACAGAGCTTGTGTGTGACTAAACTAAAGGCTTTCAACCAGACCACTGGTTCAAACAGTTCTTATTCGCTCCCCCTTCACAGTAGAAGCTTGAAACAACGTTATAAAGACTGTTGACATCTAGTGGAAGCCTTAGGAAGTGCAATCGGACCAAATTTACACTGTATATTGGATAGGCAATCACTTGATTAACTACAAACCTCAGATTTCTCACTTCCTCAGTAGAAGGCACATGACAGCCCGCTTGGAGTTTGCCAAAAGGCACCTAAAAAACTCTCAGACCATGAGAAACAAGATTCTCTGGTCTGATGAAATCAAGAATGCCAAGCGCCAAGCCTGAATGCCAAGCATCACGTCTGGAGGAAATCTGTCACCATCCCTAAGGTGAAGCATGGTGGTGGCAGCATCGTGCTGTGGGGGTGTTTTTCAGCTGCAGGGACTGGGAGACTAGTCAGGATCGAGGGAAGATGAACAGAGCAAAGTACAGAGAGGTCTTTGATGAAAACCTCCTCCAGAGCACTCACTCAGGACCTCAGACTGGGGCGAAGGTTCACCTTCCAACAGGACAACGACCGTAAGCATACAGCCAAGACAACACAGGAGTGGCTTTGGGACAAGTCTCAGAATGTCCTTGAGTGGCCCAGCTAGAGCCCAGAATTGAGTCCAATCTAACATCTCTGGAAATACCTGAAAATAGCTGTGCAGCGACGCTCCCCATCTAACCTGATAGAGTTTGAGTGGATCCCCAGAGAAGAATGAGAGGAACTCCACAAATACAGATGTGCCAAGCTTGTAGCGTCATACCCAAGAAGACTCTGGCCTGTAATCGCTGCCAAAGGCGCTTCAACAAAGTACTGAGTAAAGGGTCTGAATAATTACGTAAATCTGTTTAGTTCAGGATTTTTTTTTAAATAAACAGTTTTTGCTTTGTCATTATGGGGTATTGTGTGTGTGTGTGTATGTAGATTGCCGAGTGTTAAAAAAAAACGATTTAATACATTTTAGAATAAGGCTTTAACGTAACAATGTGGAAAAGGTCAAGGGGTCTGAATACTTTCCAAATGCACTTTGGTTTTCATGTGTTTAATGCCATGCCATTTGCTCTGTTCCAGCCATTATCATGAGGCGTCCTCCCCTCAGCAGCCTCCTCTGGTCAAATAGTGTGTCTATCGGTCAGAATGGGAGTCCAAATAGTACTGCATTACAGGAGTAATATAATCTTGGTTTCTACAAAGTGTGTCAGTAAGTGGGTCTTAGTCTGTAAGTGCTTGAGGTTGAAGAAGCATGGCATATTTAAGTCAACTTGCTTAAATTTCCATGTGTCAGTCCATCATATTGCTTTTCGAAGGAAGTCCAACTTGAAGCTGTTCTCGCCTGAAAGCCCTCCTTCATGGATTTCTTTCCCAGCAAGAGATGGAAGGAAAAAGCTTGTGTTGGTTTGATAGTGATTTCTATGTACGAGGTTTTCAACTGTGTAATACACCCTGTACTGATTGCATTTACATTTGATTGAACATACCCTCAGTTCAGAATGTCAAGCAATTTGTACATTTTTCCAAGGAAATTGGCTGTGCATTCCATCTCAGGCAGTTTGAGTTAATAAAGCATTCGTTAGTACTACTACATCATTTTTACGATGTTCCATCTTTCCATGCCAAAATCTATTTATACTTGAATAGTTATGTGGTAGTACAGGGTTAGTAAATGATTGTATTTGTAGATATTATGATTGACTGTTAAACAGCATATGTTAATGTGCTTATTTACCTGCAGAGACAGTGTGGCATGTTTGTGAAGGGTGCTAGATGAATGTGTTTGTCCGTCAGCTTTGGCGTCATCCTGATTGGGTGCCTTTTGTCCAGGTTGCAAAACGACACCAGATGGTCCCAAAGGATTTCATCATCTCCGATTTGGTAAGTTAAAAGGAATGACAGCAGTCAATTTTTATTGTTAAAAATGTATATTCAATTGTAAATATAATAATTTTGAATCTACCTTCATCCCATGACGCTTGAAGTTGTTCGGCATGGATTTTAGCAAGTGCGGATATTCAAGGATGATGGGGATATTGTGGGATATTACGTCAGTGTGGTCCTCAACATTTAGACTTGCTCCAAGGAGCTTTAAGGACTTCATATTACAAGGTCACTGGTCACACACCACATTGATGACCTGTCGCATTTAAAGTAATTACTGTATATTCCAAATGTACAGTAGTGATGAAACTGGAGTATTGTATATAGACATTGTTACACAGTCAGTCCTATGCTTTTTAGTCTCTTTATTGCCTGAGCCACAATGTCAGTGATCTCTTTGGCTGGCATTGCCAATTAAAAAAAATGCCTGCGTGGGAGACGTAAACAAGACAGAGGGAAGTGAATTACAGTTTTTCCCAATTGCTAAAACACAATTTTGCAAACTAGGCTGGTTTTATCAAAATACTTAACACAATTCACAAAACCACACACCCAAACTGCAAAATAACTCTTATATCCTGCAAAAGGAAGCACTGCAACCAAAACTACATTATAGCATTATCAAAAGCAAACGTTTGCACGAAATGGCACACACATCATTCATATTACGAGATTTTTGTCTAACCAACAACACACTGTTGGGCATAATGAAAAGCACTCTCAACTTTAGTATGCCTTGCCATAATACTAAAATAGTTCAAATTGTAGAAAATTCTTCAGATGCACAGACATATTTGCAGATACACACACATGCTGTTGAAACATTTTATTTTTCACCAAACAAGTCAGTGCAACATATGCACAGCATATATATTTACATTGGACTGAATAAAAATATGCTTACAAAAAACAGTAAACTGAAAAAGAAAATGGCAGAAAAAATAGAGTCAAGAAAAATATTTAGGCAGCATCTTGCCGCACAGCTGGGTCTGGCCACAACGCCTCGTCCACATCACAGGCAATATCTTCCTTTGCCAGACATTGAGGGAAGAAGTGCCTTGAGTGCCTTATCCATCCCTAAATCGCACCCACATCAATCTCATCACATGCCTAATCCATAGCCTGCACAAGAGGCATGTGCACAAAGGGCTGCCGGTCGTATACCTTCCACCGCCATGCAGAAAATAATTATTCTATGGGTTTCAGAAATGGTGAGTATGGTGGGAGGAATTGCATGAGAAATGGTGGGTGGTCAGCAAACCAGTTTTGGACTGGGGCTGCACGATGAAAGCTCGCGTTGTCCCATACTACAACGTACCGGGTTCTTTGATGGTCTGCATCATTCATACGCTCTGGTGGTATGAGAATGTTCTGGAGTCTGTCCAGAAATGTGAGAATATGGGCTGTGTTGTATGGTCCAAGGTTGGCATGACGGTGGAGGACACCATGTGTATTGGAGATGGCAGCGCACATTGTGAGCCAGGAACATCTATCATGGCTCTATGGCCAATGACGTTTCTCCCCCTTCTTCTGGTCTCTGCTAGGTTGAACCCAGCCTCATCTATAAAGATGAACTCATGTGGGATTGCATGAGCATCCATTTCCAGTACTCCCTGAAAACAAAGAACAAAAGCAGTCAGTCAATATGGTGTTATCCAGTACAATGTTGCGTGTAGTGTACTGCAGTCAATATTGTACTTGCATCCACATATGCTCGTCTGACCTCTTTGTTTCTTTGAGAGTTTCTCTCAAACGGCACCTTATAAAGTTGTTTCATTCTGATTTGGTTTCGCTTGAGAATGCGAGCCAATGTGGACAGACTGACTCGTTGAACGTTGTTGAATATGGTGTTGTCTTGGATGATGTGGCTTTGAATTGATCGTAATCTGATTTCATTCTTTTCCAAAACCAAGTTTACAATGGCAGCTTCCTGTACCCCAGTGAACATTTATTTGGCCCCTTCCTACACCATGGTTGTGTCTCTCAGTCCTTTAGAAAAACAAAAATATAGGGCTTGGACAATGCAGCCTAAAGATATTTCCCCCACAGTAGAGTAAATTCTACAGGAAATGTGTGCAGTTAGTGTATGACATCAGCCATTCATGAAGTAAACAGGTGTCACCCAACTGATACACTATGACATGGGGTGTACTACATAGTGTGAAAGAAATGTTGGTTACATACCTGTACTCCAGTCTAAATGTCCGGATGACACAGGCGACAGTAAAACGGCTCAAGTTGGGCTGCACTCTCTGTCCAGGCTTTCGCATTGTCAGCCCATGGTTGATGACATGATCAACTAAGGTTGCTCTGATTTCACTCTCTGTCCAGCCTCTCACATTGTCAGCCCATGGTTGATGACATGATCAACTAAGGTTGCTCTGATTTCATTTGAAAGTTGTTGTCTTCTTTGGCCATGAACTCCTCTACCAACTCTACCCCTACCTCTCACTCTTCCTCCCCCTCTCATTCTCACCTTCCCTCTTCCTCTTCCTCTCTCTGCAACAGCTTCCCTTGTTGTTGTAAAACAAAAAGGTGCTCACCTGTCGTCTTTTCATAGTGCTTGCTTCCTGATTGAAGTGGTAACAATTAACCATTGAGCTGTTTGGCCAAGTGGCACATGTATTGGCCAATTAGCTCATGTAGTGTCATTTTGAATGGCAGTGTTTTGAAATGGCAAACGTGACTTTGTTGTGTCTTATGCAGAGAACCGTGTGCAGTGTATTTAAAAAGTGCCATTTTGAATTGCAAAATGTGTTTAAAGCAGAAAATGTGTTTAGACTTTTGGAGACTTGAGAAGATGTTTTGCTCTCTGTGTGTCAGTTTAAATAATTGTGCTGTGCATGTCATTTTAGTGTGTTAGCAATTGGAAAAAACTAAGTGTGTTATTAGGGAGCGGAATTTCAGGGAAGTTAAACCGTAGTCATGTAGTTGTCTGATAGCTCGGTCACATAAATACCTGTTTCCATTTTGATGTGACACTCCTAACCATAACAACGATTGCCTGATTGGCAACATCGGACATGATGGTTAAAGCCGTCGATGGCATCCCTCTCGCGATTGTAATCTAGATGGTTTTTTATTGCCATTTCCTCAAAGTTGAGGGACACATTTCTTTGTGTTGTGCTCATATTTCTGACTCTGAGTTCCATCTTGTCGATGCCATGGAATCCGGGCATCAAAATAAAATCATAATGAATAACATCTTTTAGATAATTTCTGAAAGCATGCAGTCCAACAAATTAATCCTCTTGTAAGAACAACATGTAAAATGTATTCTTTCAGAAAATAAACCAATGGCACGGGCAAGGTAGCGATGGAGGTTATTACGGGATGGCAGGGGGAAAAATCTGCAGAAATCTACGTGGAAGGACTGGTGGTACAGCTATATTTCAAGTTGTTTTTATCTCCACAGAGAACCTCCACTCTCTCTTATTTCTCTGCACACTGCACTGAAGTTTGAAGTCATTTAGTTGTGGAGGTAGCAACTCCATGGCCTCCCAACATTGGATCTTGTTTTGTTCTACAAATCATAAAGAGTACACTGTAGATGCAGGATGATGAAATCACCATTTAATTGTGTAATCAATCCTAAGCTTGTCTATTTGAAGTCAACATACAAGTTACTCCAATCTATAAGATGACGACTTAGTTGGTTTTGATAGCTTTTAGTCTTGAGGCATGCCTGCTTTTCATTTTGTTTCAATGTGTGTGCAATCAATCGCTGCGGGTGTATTATTATTATATTATCAATTGGATGATGGCCTCCTCCTGCATGACACCTGTGCTTCATGCTCCTTACTATATGCTTGTGAGGATACCTCCTGCCTCCTCTGTCTCCTTTTAGTCTACTACGCCGTGCATCTGTTGCAGATTGAGGGGTGGGAATCTTGCAATTTATTCTGGTAGGTGCTGCCTCAGAGGACAGTGTCTTCTGTAAACCCTGTTAAAAGAGACACATTTTTACCAGAAAAGTATCATTTGACTGAAATAGCGGTACCTTAAATCCAAATGAAACACCATTCAAAGTGCTCCTCGCACACAGCATAACCCCCTTTCTTCAGATCCTCAAAGGACTTCTGCCGACTGATGTCCCTGCGTCAGCCACATCTTCCTTCTGAGTATTTGCGAGAGCAGCGTCTACCCTTTTCAGGAGCAGGAGAGGCCTTCTGCAGTTTCTGGGAATCTACAACATCAAGTTGTTTTTTTAAACCTCTTCTCTGGTACTCCCAGCCATTGCTTATATAGGCTAGTGTTTAGTTTAATGTTTATGGTTGTGTTCTCGATCCATGTTCTCTCATTTCTCTCTACACCACACTGAAGTTTTAAGAAGCCCTTTAGATGCCCGTAAAGCCGAGGACACCTCCCCCTGTCACCCTGCAGACCACCCGAACTACATTTGGCGTCATCTGCTGGTGTTGAGTCTATGCTCATGGTCTCCTTTTCTATTTCTCACCTCTACTCTAGTTTCTGTTGGGTCTATGCTTAAGGTCTTCTGTTTTGTAGTGGTTGTTATAACATCTGTGGTAGTATAGTGTAGTTTGTGGTTATATCCTCTATCCCTGTTATTCACCCTGATGGGTTGTTTTTAATAGTATTCTACACTTCATTTAAACAGCAGCCATGTCGTTTTTCTCTCTGTAAGAGGATTGTGACGTGACGTAGACTTCAGAAGTCATCAGAAAGGCAGCCTTTCTTGCTACTCCTGTGACAGGTACCCAAATGAGGACCTTGCGTTCTTACTGACCGTGTCCTGCTAAAGTTAGTAGTTTATGTGGACTCCATCCCTGTAGTCGCGCTCCTTCTCTTCAATCAAATTTGAAACTTTCCCCTCTGCGAGATACCACCATAACAACCGTTGCCTGATTAGCAACACACTATAGATAAAAGACCCACACTTTAACCTACCCTATGAAACATTTTCAGTTGCTGCCCTCTTAAACCGCCCAATTTATCTTTTGAAGCAATGCTCTTAATTCTATACATGGTGTATGTCTGTCTTCTTCCGAATTAGAGGGGATGCGTGCACAACGTGTTCTTCCAGGCTGTGATCAAATGCCCTTCATGTATGGTTTAGGTATGTTCCATGGTGACATGCATTTAATATTGTTAAATGTACAACCTTTTGAGTGTTGTCTATTTTCTGAAGATGCATGTAATTATAGCAGACTATTTATGGTATTCTGACCTAATCTGATCGTAGGGCAACAGCACACATGTCTGTAAAACATTTTTATAGGCAGCTACATCTACCATAACATTTACAGACATCTACCTTAACTTAAGGTACCCAATGGTGTTCTACGGCTCGATAAATTGCTTTGCAATGACCCATAATCACAAATAATGGCTTCTATTGGTTGTGCAGAATACCCTGGGATGGCCTTGGATGTCATATAGCTGGACACGTTGGTCAACTAACGTTAGCTAGCCATAGTTGTGTTTCATTACTGGTAGCTAGCATGTTTTATCTATCAGTGAACATTGCTTTAGTGATTGATTAGATGGGCCAGGTTTCCTCCAGACATGACCCTTGGCATTCAGGCCAAAGAGTTCAATATTGGTTTCATCAGACCTGAGAATCTTGTTTCTCATGTTCGTAGAGTCTTTAGGTGCCCTTTGGCAAACTCCAAGCAGACTGTCATGTGCCTTTTATTGAGGAGTGGCTTCCGTCTGCCCACTCTACCATAAAGGCCTGATTGGTGGAGGGTTGCAGAGATGGTTGTCCTTCTGGAAGGTTTTCCCGTCTCCACAGAGGAACTCTGGAGCTCTTTCAGAGTGACCATCGGGTTCTTGGTCACCTCCCTGACCAAGGCCCTTCTCCCCCGATTGCTCAGTTTGGCCAGGTAGCCAGCTCTAGGAAGAGTCTTGGTGGTTCCAAACGTCATCCATTTAAGAATGATGGAGGCCACGGTGTTCTTGGGGACCTTCAATGCTTCATAAATGTGTTGGTACCCTTCCCCAGATCCTTGCCCAGACACAATCCTGTCTCGGAAGCTCTACGGACAATTCCTTCAACCTCATGGCTTGGTTTTTTCTCTGACATGCACTGCCAACTGTATATGGACAGGTGTGTGCCTTCCCAAATCATGTCCAATCAACTGACTCTAGCAATCAAGTTGTAAAACATCTCAAGGGTGATCAATGGAAGCAGGATGCACCTGAGCACAATTTTGAGTCTCAGCAAAGGGTCAGAATACTTACTGTATGTAAATACGTTTTTTCTGTTTTTTTATTTGTAATAAATTTGCACCAAAACTTTTTTCAGGGTTTTCACGTTGTCATTATGGGTTACTGTGTGTAGATTGATGGGAATTTTATTTAATCCGTTTTAGAATAAGGCTGTAACGTTACAAAATGTGGGAAAAGTCAAGGGGTTTGAATAATTTCCGAATGCACTGTATGTGCTAATATGAATGTACTGATATAGTGTGGCCATCTTTGAATGCATTTTCTCAAACTCTTTAGGGACTGTTGTGATAGTCAAAATACCAAATTTGAAGTGAATCTGGCTTGTCCATGAGAAGATTGTTTATGATTATTATAAGCATTACCGTTACATAGTCAAACAAGTTCATTGTTAGTAGTTCCTTAATTTTAAAGTTCTCAATGTCAAACTTAACATGGTTCATCATGTTAGGCCATTCTCGAGTGGATTTACAAAGGATTTAAAACGGACACCTAAAATCTGATTTCATGATTTATCAATAACTCAGCCATCTCTTAACCAATCCCTGAGCTTTTCTCAAACTAAGTTAGGGCCTAACAAACCGAAATTGGTGTTATTTGGACTTATTTGGAGGACGTTTTTCCAAGATGGAGGAAAGTCTTTCCTGACAGACCTTACGGATCCTTGAGCCAAATGTGTTCAGCATGAGGAGTGTCACCTACACCGTTTCAGGGGCCTCATCTGTGTGTGTCATTTCTGAAAAGACTCACGCACAACAATATTGAGATTTATAAACGTGGCGCATGTAATACATACATATTTGCCCTTATAAATCAGACCTGTTGTAAAACTGCCTGAACGAACATATAACGCCTGAAAAACTTACCCATCATTCACCTTTAACTCTCTTATTTGCTGTATACTTTGGAAGCATTGGAATTCAGCCAAAACAGTAGCTAAAAGGAAAGAACAATGGTGAACTTGATCAAATGTCTTTGGAGGTGTTTGGCCGAATGTTTTCTTTTGCAGTGACGTTTGCTGTATGACCGTTTATGAAATAAAAACAGTTGCAGATTGTCGTGGACCAATAAACAGATTGTTTGAATTCAATGTTTTGCATTTACTTCTTCCCAAACCTAAATATGCTGCACTGCTATAGCGAAGTCTGAAACAGTGATTACTCGGAAAACATTTTAAAAAACAGTAGCCTACAGTGGTAGACACTTCAACTGTCTGTTCACCTGTAACATTCTACTGTTTAGGGTGCATAGAGCCAAAACCTAAAATTATAATAGTCTATCTAATAGTCCCAATTACATTAGAGATGGTAGTTTGTTATATGACTACTTTGGGAATATGAACTCACCATTGCCAGAAAAGATTAGGAATTTATTCTGTAATGGTTATGATATGTTTCAAATTAAATATTGTCGACCCCCAAAATGTGACATTGCAGTATTTAGCCGTAGCCTATAAACAGCAAAGAAAAAGGGGAACTTTGTCTGTTCTACCGTTAAACTGCGCTTCGGATTGGATTGCATGGAGCGAAATACTTGAACTATACACTGAGTGTACAAAACATTAGGAACACCTTCCTAATATTGTGTTGTATGCCCTTTTGCCATCAGAACAGTCTCAATTCTTTGGGGGGGATGGACTTTACAAGGTGTGCAAAGTGTTCCACAGGGATGTTGACTCCAATGCTTCCCACAGTTGTCAAGTTGGCTGGTAGTGGATCTCTTCTTCGAATAGATCTCTCCATCTCATCCCACAGATGCTCAATTGGATTGAAATCTGGTGACTGGGCAGGCCACTGCAGTAAGCTGAATTCACCGTCGTGTTCTTGGAAATAATCCTGGAAAATCCTAGCCTTGTGACATTGGGCATTATCCTGCTGAAAATAAAGTATAATTTAGATAACACTTCTGTTATGAAGGGATGCACCTGATTGGCAATGATGTTCAGATATCCTGTGACATTCAAACATTGCTCCACTTGTATCAAGGGGCTCAATGTTTGCCATGAAAACACACCCCACAGCGTAACATCACCAGCCTGCAATGTTGACATGCGGCATGATGAATGCATGTACTCATGTGGTTTTCTCCATACCGTAGTCCAGTGTTTCCCAACCCTAGTCCTAGAGTACCCCTAACAGTACACATTTTCATTGTAGCCCTGGCCAAGCACGCCTGATTCAACTTGTCAACTAATCACCAAGCCCTCAATGAGTTGAATGAGGTGTGTTTGTACAGTGCTACAATGAACATGTGCACTGTAGGGGGTACGCTGGGACTAGGATTGGGAAAATAAATTGAAGAAGTTGGTCGTCTTGTCGTGAGTACGACGAGTTGTGCATTCTTTTATAGGTCTTTGGCCACCAATGTTGTACAGGACTGTCATTAGACTAACTGTGGACCGTATGTTGCTCTGCACAATTCGTCAGCCTCCTTTGTCCTCTTTCATCAATGACCCATTTTTGACTACTGGCCTGCCATTGGCTGGATGTCCCTTGGGTGGTGGACCATTCTTGATACACACAGAAAACTGTTGAGGTTAAAAACCCAGCAGCGCTGCAGTTCTTGACACACTCACTCACTACTACCATACCCCGTTCAAATGCACTTCAATCTTTTGTCTTGCTCATTCATACTCTGAATAGCACACATGCACAATCAGTCTCAAAGCTTAAATATCCCTCTTTAACCTGTCTCCTCCCCTTTGTCTACACTGAATGAAGTGGATATAATAGGTGATATCAATAAGGGATCATAGTTTTCATGTGGTCACTCTATGCCAATGAAAGAGCAGGTGTTCCTAAGGTTTTGTACACTCGGTGTATGTGCAAAATTATCCTCTTTCCCAAAAGCATGATGGTCATGATTTTCTTACATGAAAGGGGAGGTTTACTTGTGTCAGAGTTGTGTGTATAGGTGGCAGGGAAGTCAGGTGCAGGAGAATCAAACTGAATGTAATGGAGTTATTTAATAACAGTAAACGAAACAGAACTCCAACACTAAATGTAACAATAAAACAAAATGGGTACGAGGACCCAACGCGCACCAATACAAACAACACAACACTGAATAACAAACAATCTGACAAACACATGAGGGGAAACAGAGGGTTAAATACACAACAGGTAATGAATGGGATTGAAACCAGGTGTGTAGGAAGACAAGACAAAATGAAAAATGGATCAATGATGGCTAGAAGACCGGTGACGTCGACCGCCGAGCACCGCCCGAACAAGGAGAGGCTTCGACTTCGGCAAAAGTCATGAAAAACTTGGCCCCAGACAATGAATCTGATATCAAATTAAGTTTCAATTATGGGATTTTTTATTTATTTAACCCTATGTATCTAGCGTGTCTTATTTGTATTTGTTCAATCGCTCAATTTATTTAATAAATTATATTCGATATATGGCTGTACAGATTCCTGGTTGAGATTCCAGCTGTTCTCAACCCCCATATTGCCCCTTTCTTCCAAAAGCCCACCTAGTTTATATGAAGACCTCTACTGAGGTAAGTACATGCGCACAACACCAGCTTGATATGTCCCTTGTCACCTGTCTTTTTACCCACAGAGTAACAGACCTTGTGCTCTCTGTCTCTCATACTATACTTTCTTTTTCTATGCTTGCCCTAGGGGTGAGAAGAATCCACGGTGTGAGACTGGGTGAGGGGCGAGACGCATCCAAACTGAGGGTTGTGCCGTTGTGTGTTTCAACACCTCTTAACACCTTTACTCTGGATATAGTTTGCTCCTGAAAAATAGATATAGGATTGTAACCAAACCCAATTTTAACTTCACCCCCTCTCTCTCTCTTACTTTGTCTCTCTCTACCACACACACACAGGTACTATCATTTTAAAATCAGTGTTGTAATGATGCTCTTCTTTGGTTATAAGTGTTAACTGTTGTTACTTCTAATAACAATTCTGTTTACAATTTTAATACATCTATTCTATGTACAAATGCATTGTTTTTCATATATTTCGATTTCAGGGAGAATTTCACTGTGAATGTACAACATTATACTGGCAGCATTACTGTAATTTTGCTTTACAGTAGAAATGCTGTAATATATTTCACAGCACTATTTTCCATACTGTAAAACATATTCCAGCTGGGCTGGAACAAAAGCCTGCACACACTGTCACACTTGTTGACCACACCTGGTGTGTTATCCCAGGGAGCTACTTGTCCATTATTATATAAGGCTACTGCGCGCAGAGCATATTTCTCCCTTTGCATTTTTGGTACTTATAATGACTAATGAATCAGATTTGCCTTGTAATGGTAACCTCACACAAAGGTTTCAATCATCAACAATATTCCTCTGTATTTATAGATATAATTGTTCCTTTCCATAATGATTTAATCATCAACCATGCAGATACAGAATAAAGCGTTCCCATTAATATTTATGTTCATTTTCTCACCCTTCTCTGCTCCAAGATGATCACATAGCCTGTACCCACGATTAATTCCTCCCCAAAAATCAATTTGGTAAAATGTGTTAGAGTCGACGCTGGTCTGACATTTCCCTTGTTACAAAAGTGCCCATTTTTAGCCTTTCTTATTCATTCTCTGATTTCATTAGCATTTTTTAGGATCCCCACCTCCTCAGTGATTAGATTACCTTCCCAGAACAGACAAACCATCAGCACAGAGCACAGCCTAACCACCTGACCTGCTATCTCCTCCTTGTCATCACCTCTGCATGTGTCAGGTGTCACCTTCCGGAGACACCTGAAACCCCACCTCTTTAAGGAATACCTAGGATAGGATAAAGTAATCCTTCTCACCCCCCTTAAAAGATTTAGATGCACTATTGTAAAGTGGCTGTTCCACTGGATGTCATAAGGTGAAAGCACCAATTTGTAAGTCGCTCTGGATAAAAGCGTCTGCTAAATGACTTAAATGTAAACCACAACTGCTCCCCCGTTATACACTACATGACCAAACGTTTGTGGACACCTGCTCTTTGAACATCTCATTCCAAAGTCATTGGCATTAATATTGAGTTTGTCCCTCCCTTTGCTGCTATAACAGCCTCCACTCTTCTGGGAAAAACATTCCACTAGATGTTGGAACATTGCTGTGGTCTGCATTCCAATTCATTCCAAAGGTTTTATTTGGAGTTGAGGTCATGGCTCTGTGCAGGCCAGTCAAGTTCTTCCACACCTATCTCAACAAACCATAGCGCAGATATTTCCCTTCACTGGAACTAAGGGGCCGAGCCCGAACCATGAAAAACAGCCCCAAACCATTATTCCTCCATCACTAAACATTACAGTTGGCACTAACCATTGGGGCAGGTAGCCTCTCCTGGCATCCGCCAAACCCAGATTTCTCTGTCGGACTGCCAGATGGTGAAGTGTGATTCATCACTAAAGAGAAAGCGTTTCCACTGCTGCAGAGTCCAATGGCGGAGAGCTTTACACCACTCTTACTGACGCTTGGCATTGCACATGTGATCTTAGGCTTGTGTGCGGCTGCTCAGCTATGGAAACTAATTTCATGAAGCTCCCGACAAACAGTTCTTGTGCTGATGTTGCTTCCAGAGGCAGTTTGGAACTCGATAGTGAGTGTTGCAACCGAGGACAGACAATTTTCATGCACTATGTGCTTCAGCATTCGTCTTTTCTTGTGTGGCTTACCACTTCACGGTTGAGCCGTTGTTGCTCCACTTCACAATAACTGTACTTACAGTTGACCGGGGCAACTCTAATACGGAAGAAATTTGACGAACTGACTTATTGGAAAGGTGGCAATGTATGACGGTGCTATGTTGAAAGTTACTGTGCTCTTCAGTAAGGACATTCTACTGTCAATGTTTGTCTATGGAGATTGCATTGCTGTGTGCTCGATACACCTGTCAGCGACTGGTGTGGCTGAACTAGCCGGATCCACTCATTTGAAGGCGTGTCCACATACTTTTGTATGTACAGTTGAAGTCTGAAGTTTATGTACACTTAGGTTGGAGTCATTGAAACACGTTTTTCAACCACTCACCTAATTTCTAAAACTATAGTTTTGGCAAGTCAGTCTGGACATCTACCTTGTGCATGACACAAGTAATTTTCCCAACAATTGTTTACAGACAGACTATTTCACTTATAATTCACTGTATCACAATTCCAGTGGGTCAGAAGTTACATACACTAAGTTGACGGTGCCTTTAAACAGCTTGGAAAATTCCGGAAAATTATGTCATGGCTTTAGAAGCTTCTGATAGGCTAATTGACATAATTTGAGTCAATTGGAGGTGTACCTGTGGATGTATTTCAAGGCCTACCTTCAAACTCAGTGCCTCTTTGCTTGACATCATGGGAAAATCAAAAGAAATCAGCCAAGACCTCAGAAGAAAATTGTGGACCTCCACAAGTCTGGTTCATCCTTGAGAGCAATTTCTAAACGCCTGTAGGTACTACGTTCATCTGTACAAACAATAATATATAAACATATATAAACATGTATAAACACCATGGGACCATGCAGCCATCACACCGCTCAGGGAGAAGATGCTTTCTGTCTCCAAGAGATGAATGTACTTTGGTGCAAAAAGTGCAAATCAATCCCAGAACAACAGCAATGGACATTGTGAAGATGCTGGAGGAAATAGGTACAAAAGTATCTATATCCACAGTAAAACAAGTCCTATATCGACATAACCTGAAAGGCCGCTCAGCAAGGAAGAAGCCACTGCTCCGAAACTGCCATAAAAAAGCCAGACTACGGTTTGAAATTGCACATGGGGACAAAGATCCTACTTTTTGGAGAAATGTCCTCTGGTCTGATGAAACAAAAATAGAACTGTTTGGCCATAATGACCATTGTTATGTTTGGAGGAAAAAGGGGGAACGCTTGCAAGCTGAAGAACACCATCCCAACCGTGAAGCACGGGGGTGGCAGCATCATGTTGAGGGGGTGCTTTGCTGCAGGAGGGACTGGTGCACTCCACCAAATAGATTTTGCGGATATATTCAAGCAACATCTCAAGACATCAGTCAGGAAGTTAAAGCTTGGTAGCAAATGGGTCTTCCAAATGGACAATGACCCCAAGCACACTTCCAAAGTTGTGGCAAAATGGCTTAAGGACATCAAGGTATTGGAGTGGCCATCACAAAGCCCTGACCTCAATCCTATCCTATCTGTGGGCAGAACTGAAAAAGCGTGTGCTAGCAAGGAGGCCTACAAACCTGACTCAGTTACACCAGCTCTGTCAGGAGGAATTGGCCAGAATTTACCCTATTTATTATGGGAAGCTTGTGGAAGGCTACCCGAAACGTTTGACCCAAGTGAAACAATGTAAAGGCAATGCTACCAAATACTAATTGAGAGTATTTAAACTTTTTACCCACTGCAAATGTGATGAAAGAAATAAAAGATAAATCATTGAACTATTTTTCTGACATTTCACATTCTTTAAAGAAGGTGGTGATCCTAACTGACCTAAGACAGGGAATTTTTATTAGGATTAAATGTCAGGAATTATGAACAACTGAGTTTAAATGTATTTGGCTAAAGTGTAAGTAAACTTCCGACTTCAACTGTATAGTTTATTTCACCAGCTCAAACATGGTGACCTCGGCTGTCTCCGAGCTTGGAGTCACATGCCATTGACAAAATAACCACAAGTTAGCAGAACTCTTTAAAGACTACAGTATTTTCACTAGGGGGGCCCTGTCTTAAACTAGTAAGTTTAACTTACTTACTAAAAAGTGGATAAGTAAATAGTGCGGCTATATCCATAGTAGGGTACAGTATATTCTATGCATTTATCATAGTTATTAACGTAAAACGCCAATTAAACACAGTTTCAAATAGCCACCTGTACCTTTTTAACTTTTAAGCACATATTTCAGCAAATAAATGCCTGTTTCAGATAAACGCTAGATCTAAATGTATTGTTTACCAGGTTACCATGAATTGTTTACGAGTTTAAAAGTGGAACAGACAGCGTTTTAACTACTTTGCAGATATGAAACAGACAATCATAATCAGTCAAAAATATCCAATTCCCAGTTGATGCTACAAAACCAACTTTTTAAAAGGTTTTAAAATGAGGTTCTATTTGCCTGAACATTCCATGACGTACACTAAGGCATTATTTGCAGAATAGATGGATCCAGTTTAATAATGCATGATCAATATAATTCACCAATATTTCTTGGTAGTCCCAAAAATATTTTTATCTGGTTTTAAATCACAGCTGGCCTGATACGTTGTTTGCTGCCTCCATTCAGGATGCACTGTTTCAGTATGAACTACTCAATATTTTGGACAAAAACACACTTATGTGACTAAGGCTGGGAATGTCAAAACAATCAAACTAGCAAGGGAAATGATCACAAGTCAGCCATAACTTGGCTAATAGGCTAGCGTCTTTATACATTTTTGCGGTGGCCATACACAGCTACAGATGCAATTGTAATTTGGTTGTTATCCAGTTAGCATATCTCTTGCATTTGCAAATTCACTCTGGCTATCTACTCCGATTTCAGAGCACTCTCATCTTGAGTGTGCCAGAGCACAAAATAACTGATTAAATGTATGAATGCGCAACACCCGCTGAATATGTCTGGTGTCAGTAAAGGTAGGCAAAAAAAAGTAATAGTTGAACTCTCTAGATAACATGTAAACAGACTAACACGGAACCCAAACCGGCATCGTGCATACATATATTTTGTCCCCCAACACAACAAGCGATCACAACACACAGGTTAAAATATCAAAACAAACTCTAAACCAATGACAATTTGGGGACAGGTCGAAAAGCATTAAACATTTATGGCAATTTAGCTAGTTAGCTTGCACCGGAGCTTCCTGGGAGGCCTCAGAGGGTTTGTCAGGTTCCCCTGCCTCAGCTGGCCCGACGGATTTCCATACCTCAGTGGGATTGATGGGCTCCGATGCCTCAGCTTGCTCGACTGGCTGCCATACCTTGGTGGGTTCGATAGGCTTCCATGTCTCAGTGGCCTCGATAGGCTCCCATGTCTCAGCGGCATCGATAGGCTCCCATGCCTCAGCTGGTGTACAGGTTCCCGTGTCTCGACCGAGGCAACCAGGGAGGTCTCAGCAAAGCCATCAGGCTCTCATACTTTAGCCGGTTCGTCAGGTTTCTACGCCCCCACCGGTCCACCGGTCCACTCCAGATCCCCGCGATCGATCGACCCTTTGGTTGGCGTCCTGTGGCTGTAGCTCGAACGCGCCAGGGAGGGGGTACTGTCACGTATGTTCTCTCTCCGGCGCTCTAGGTCGTCATGGTCCCACGCCTCAGCCGGATCGACAGGTTCCTGCGCCTTGGCAGAGGTGACCGGTTCTCTCCTGATCCCCGGGATTGTCATCTTGGTCACTGTCCTGCGGCTGAAGCTGCACGCCATGGAGGGGGTACCGTCATGTGTCATGTGTGCTCCCTCTCTGGCAGCACACCTGTCACCAGCGTTACGTGCGTAATGACAGTCACCTGGGCTCCATCACCTCCTTGATTACCTGCCCTTTTTATGTCACTCTCTTTGGTTTCTTCCCCAGTCGTCATTGTTCCTGTTTCACGTCGGTGCACTGTTTGTGTTTCTTGTTTTGTTCATTTATTTATTAAATGTATTCACTCCCTGAACTTGCTTCCTGACTCTCAGCGTACATCGTTACAGCTACCGTGGTACCGTGGTATTTTTATATATATATATATATATATATATTTGCAGACATCCATTCAGGTGTATTTTGTGGCTTTTCGCAAATGCATTCTAATTATCTAAAGCAGGGGGGTTCTTAAACTTTTTCAGCCTGGGACCCAAATTAGCAATTCTGTGTTTTCCTGGGACCCAAGCTTTGGAAAATGTGCAACTATATGTAAATATTGATACATTTCATTGCCATGCCAAAAGAAAAGTCAATATAGACAAAAACAAATAATGAAATACCCATAAATATTTTCATGTTCAGGCCTACTGTACATCTTACTGTATAAATTATTGTTGATAAAAAGTCTAGGTTGGAACTGCTACTGTTAAAATGCATATTTTTTATTCTGAACTGGAATAAACTGATCATATCACACAGATGTAGACTGTGATGGCTGGTTGAAGTTTTCAACAAGCATGTCTATTCTGGGCTCAGTTTTTGACAGTGCAACACTGAAGTCATGTTCAGCATTGACACTGTTTCTGTACTTGAGAACCCTGATTTGCATAGGTATGTAGTGCCAAACTGGATCAGAACATCTACTGCTTTCTCAGTCAGGCAGGAGACCGCTTCCTGCTGCAGATGAACAACAAGGAACTATGTGAGTGTTTGCCCCAAATAGCATCTTGCTTCAATCAGTTTATTCCAGTTCAGAATAAAAAGTATTACTTGTAATAGCAACAGTTCCAACCTAGACTTGTTTTCAACAATTTCTACAGTAAAATGTACAGTAGGCCTGAATTTTTCATCTTCATCTGTACTGTTTCTTATGGTTGCACTATCTTTAGCTATTAGCTGTGTAACGTTACAAGGCCAGGGGTTTGTTTGAAAGATAAACTAACATCTACTACTATGAGAGATAGTACTCCTGCTTATCATCACCTGTTATAAAATGACAACAATGCCTTGTTAGTTGATGTACTTTTCCATTTTCGAAGCAGTGTTTCCTGAACCATTCTGCCCTGTTCTGAAATAATTCCCTAGGTTTACCATCATGTTGTGCCTGGATGTATGGTCAGGACATGTTGTTTTATTAATTTGTTCATTTTGAGAAACTCATTACTAAGCACTTCCCCACACAAAACAAATTTAGTGCGCTCCTCATTATTTCTCAAAGTTTGTATTGAAGAGACAAAAAGTCATCACTGTATATGTGTTTCATGACGATTGAGCTCAGTCAGAACTTGTGGCTAGCATGAGTCCATTTTATGACAGCGGTGAGTGATGGCCAGTGGGAATACCACTCTGCATACCACTGCTGGCTTGCTTCTGAAGCTAAACAGGGTTGGTCCTGGTCAGTCCCTGGATGGGAGACCAGATGCTGCTGGAAGTGGTGTTGGAGGGCCAGTAGGAGGTGCTTTTACCTCTGCTCTAAAACAATATCCCAATGCCCCAGGGTACCACAGTGCTGCAGCGTGTGGGTTGCGGAATGATCTTCAAGAAAACTGCAGATAAAAGATCAGGTAAAGCACATGGGCATCTCCCTCTTACCACTCCCGCTTGCGCAGCTGCCGAACTGAACTGAGAGTGCAGTTGGCCAAATCAATTCCAGTAATAATTATACATTGACGTTGTACGTGGGTCACGACCCATACTTTATGAAACGCCGATCTAAAGTTGCGCTGTTGCAACAGCCTGTAAGAACACAGTCCAGTTCAAAGTGAATGGTGGCAGGTCTGTGTGGTAAAACGGCTTATTTGCATACAAGCCTACTGTAACTCTGGTTTGCTATGGCACACCAGTCAGCGTAGACTCAGATCCTGGGCAAAGACAGATGGTTTTATTTACTGCAGTGTCTATTAATTGTTCAAACGCACGGCCACTTCCCACTCTACATTGCTATAGATTTATCACAAATGATTTAGTATACGTAATTACCAAAAATGTATGAAAATGTGAAAATGACCATAACTAAGTGCTCACTTCGATGTTTAAAAAAAACTTGTCATATTTTTCCTGGGTGTGTGCATATGTAATATTTCACTGGCAATCAAGAATAGAAATTGCAATTCCACAGCAGTATAGTCCAACTGCTAAACCAATTGTTTTACCTGGTCTGTGCATAGATGGTAATGTAAGGGTTAAAATATTGGACTGTGATGTTTTCTTTGGATGCAATCATGTGTGCACTTTGAGAAGAGGGAGAGAGGGGATAATCTTGTGATGGGAATGTATTTTCATTATCTTCTTTAATTGGCACTGAGTCTGATCTTTCACCATGGAAATTACACTCTAGATTAAATATATTTACAGAAGGATTTCCCACTATGCAGTTTGTCATTTTGTTTGTATACTGCTCTCGTGTCAAGTTCTTTTGATGCTGACTGATATTATTCACATTAAATCTAAATCCTAAAATTGACACAAGACCGTGAAGCTCCCATTTTGTCTCTGCCCTATCCTAAACTGTAACTCAAGCAGGTGAGCACACTGAAAAATAGAGGCCTGAGATTTAATCTTCCAGCTTCACAATGGAGCCTTTGTGCAAACAGATTAAATGCCCACAATCTGAATCTCAATCTCAAACAGAACCTTCAATTTGATATCCCAACAAAAGACTGAAGAAAAGTGCAAACAGCAATTCAAGGGGATTCAAGACAATCATATAACTGCTTTCTCACCTTAAAATAATTTTCTCCTGAAGAACCAGCCTTTGACATAACAGTCAATACACAATTAATTGTGCAGAATTTAGAAATAATTTCGAAAAGAGCTTTTATGCAGTGTAACGTCCTCTCTTGAACCTCATTCGACGGAAAGCTTTGTAAAACGTGCCTCCTCTGATCATTTATCCTCCTCCTCCAGTTCCCTCTGCAGTTGCTTTGAAGTGGCAGAGACCAGGCAATACTGATGATTGGAGGAGATAGCTGGGGTCAGAGGACATGGGCTGAGTGTGGTTAGGCAGAAGTCAGATCTTGAATAGAGAAAAGCAGACACTGACAGTAGGTGTGAATAATACAGTTTGGCATGCACAGGCAGGCTGGAGCTGGGGGCACCTGGGCAGCTTGCAACAAAACGTGGCTGAAATCGTCAATGAGACTTCTTTATAACCCAGACCTGTCATGGGTGAATTCCCCTGAATTGCTCTGTGTTATCTCGAACTCTGGATAAAGGGGGGAAATAAATTGTGTTTTTAACAGAATGGGCTGTGGTAAAGAGTAGCTATGCTGCTGGTGCTGGAATGGTCTGCTCTGACCCTGCTCCCTGCCTCAAGATAAGAACAGGCTCAATGTACCCTTGTTGTATCATTTTCCACATACCCAGCCATCACCATGTCTTGAGACAATGACATGACAATTTTCTGGAATTTTCCAAGCTGTTTAAAGGCACAGTCAACTTAGTGTATGTAAACTTCTGACCCACTGGATTTGTGATACAGTGAATTATAAGTTAAATAATCTGTCTGTAAACAATTGTGCATGACACAAGTCATTTTTCCAACAAAGTAGATATCCTAACCAACTTAAAAACTATAGTTTGTTAATTAACAAGAAATTTGTGGAGTAGTTGAACAAGATTTATTGACTCCAACCTAACTGTATGTAAACTTCCGACTTCAACTGTATATTTTCACACCACCTGTTCACCTGTGAGAAGAATACCATGTTTTGACCTCAAGTAGGAATTGCACTTTGACATGAAAAAAACTAGAAATTTTGCATCCCCATGTCACATTTATGTTCACGTGTAGTTTCATGTTGTCACGTTATGACATTAACTTCACATTAGGTCACGTGAGATCACATGTGAAACATTACTGTGAGGGATCTCAAGACAAAGGAGATCGCTGGGTATGCATCATGTTTATTACAGAGCTCAGGGATGTCTGGCCTCAGATCTCTTTCCAGCTGAGAGCATTTGCAAATAGAGTTCATAGTGCTCAGACTGAGATTGCACTTAGACTTCTGCTGTGTTTCCGAGAAAGGTTTGTTGTCTGGTGGCTATAGCCTGTGACTTGGGAAAAGTATCTGTGGAGCAAAGAAATTCTATATGAAAATAATATATTCTGTTCACAGTAGTCACAGACTGTATCTGAGGCGTTCAGAGGTGCTGATCGACAACACAGTGGGGGAGTGCCCTTGGGGGTTTGCTGAAGTAAAAACTGATATCTGTTTTGACAGGTTGAAAACAGCTCCCCAGGGGTGGACCATGAGGGAAACTCGGGGGAGGAAACGTTATTTCTCTGAGAAGCCTTCTGGACACGCTCCACGTAAGCCTGTCACAAAGTTTCCATGTCATGCTGACGGTGGGCACCTTTTGAACCTTTAATTCTGTGAATTTCCTTCAAACGAGGAACCCATCCCAATAGAGGTTTGAGGAAACAGACATTTATCTAAACATTTCACAAAATAGGCTATACTTGTAGAAGTAAAAGAGAGAAGTCTATTGTACCTTCTCATTTGATGGCAAGAACAGGAGGAGTTTAATGTCCAATTGGAGCAGAGGCGATTGTAAATTAATGGCAATCTATTAGCGCTTAGCTAACGGAAAACAATTTAATCACTTCAGATTAGCCGCCTGCCTTTACCTTCATTTCTCGCCGTTCTGTAATTGCTGTTAACGTGAGAATGGAACTACGCCAGCCATATAATTCTCCTAATGCGAAAGAGAGGGCTACAAGACATGGCTAATGAGACAAATGTGAAAAAGAATGTACACTGAACAAAAATATAAATGCAACATGTAAAGTATTGGTCCCATGTTTCATGAGCTGAAATACAAGATCCCATAAATGTTCTATAAGCACAAAAAGCTTATTTGTTTACATCCGTGTTAGTGAGCATTTCTCCTTTGCCAAAATAATCCATCCACCTGACAGGTGTGGCATGTCAAGAAGCTGATTAAACAGCACGATCATTACAGAAGTGCAGCTTGTGCTGGGGACAATAAAAGGCCACTCTAAAATGTGCAGTTTAGTCACAACAATCCCACATATTTCTCAGGTTTTGAGTGCAGGAATGCAGGAATGTCCACCAAAGCGGTTGCCAGAGATGAGAATGTTCATTTCTCTACCATAAGCCACCTCCGCAGACCATGTGTAACCATGCCAGCCCAGGACCTCCACATCCGGCTTCTTCACTTGGGGATCATCTGAGAACAGCTACCCGGACAGCTGTTTAAATTGTGGGTTTGCACAACCAAAGAATTTCTGCACAAACTGTCATAAACCATCTCATGGAAGCTCATCTGCGTTGTCATCACCAGGGTCTTGATCTGACTGCAGTTTGTCGTCGTAACTGACTTCAGTGGGCAAACAGAGGATAGTGCGTACGGCCCAGTACATCACCGGGGCCAAGCTTCCTGCCATCCAGGACCTTTATACCAGGTGGCGTCAGAGGAAGGCCCTGGAAATTGTCAAAGTTTCCAGCCACCCTAGTCAAAGACTGTTCTCTCTGCTACCGCACGGCAAGCAGTACCAGCACGCCAAGTCTAGGACCAAGAGGCTTCAAAACAGCTTCTACCCCCCAAGCCATAAGACTCCTAAACAGCTAATCAAATGGCTACCCAGACTATTTGCATTGCAACCTACATGTATGTATTACCTCAATTATCTCGACACCGGTGCCCCTGCACATTGACTCTGTACCGGTATCCCTTGTATATAGCCCCGCTATTGTTATTTACTGCTACTCTATAATTATGTTCTTATCTCTTACTGTTTTGGGGGGTGTTTTCTTAAAACTGCATTGTTGGTTAAGGGCTTGTAAGTTAGCATTTCACTGTAAGGTCTACAGATGATGTATTCGGCGCATGTGACAAATACAATTTGATTTGATTTGCTCACCTTCGATGGCCACTGGCATGCTGGAGAACTGTGCTCTTCATGGATGAATCCCGGATTCAACCATACCGGGCAAACAGCATGGCAGTATGGCATTGTGTGAGCAAGCAGTTTGCTGATGTCAACGTTGTGAACAGAGTACCCCATGGTGGTGGTGGGGTTATGGTATGGACAGGCATAAGCTACAGACAACGAACACATTGCCTTTTATACGTCAGCACCACAACTGTTTGTAGGGAGCTTCATGAAATGGGTTTCTATGGCCGAGCAGCCACACACAAGCCTAAAATCACCTTGCGCAATGCCAAGCATTGGCAGGAGTGGTGTAAGCTTACCGCCATTGGACGCTGGAGCAGTGGAAATGCGTTCTCTGGAGTGATGAATCACGCTTCAACATCTGGCAGTACGACGGACATATCTAGGTTTGGCCGATGCCACTCTAGCTGCCGCAATGCATAGTAAGGTTTGGTGAAGGAGGAATAATGGAGCTATGTATGTAAAAAGTGATCCTAGAACTTTAACTGAAGACACGAGGGGGGAAGGAAGTCAATCCCCCTGATACAATGTTGGTACGTAAGTATCCATTCCAACAAACATTCCAAGAGCAGAGAATCTCTACAAATAAGGACATTGTCACCTTTGGTGGACAACTAGAGCCATACATCAAGCCACTACCCATAGACAGATCGATTGGTTTCAACAGACAGATGTCAGAGAAAGACATCTACGCGTGAATATGTATTGCATTTCTAATCCGAATGAGTGGTGGTTAGGGTGCTAAGTATTCTGGTTACTATGAGTGTAGTTTCCAAATGTATGTACGATAAATTCACTCTTTGTCTCTCCCTCTCTTTATTTTTCCCCACCTCCTTTCCATTGTGTAACAAGCCGTCATATCGTGTCAGTCCACTAGGGACTTTTATCTCATGTAAGTGTGTATGGTATTCTGTGATATTATTTAGTTAGTTAATAAATAAATGATGAAATTAATTTGTATAGTACTGGATATTCAAAAGGGCCAGGGTTCTTGCGGATCCACAGATTATGTGACGTTCAGAATGAGACTGAGGTAATAATTCATAATTGACTGTTAACTTCTCTAGGATAGGGGGCAGCATTTGGAATTTTGGATGAAAAGCATGCCCAAATTCAACTGCATGCTACTCATCCCCAGAAGATAAGATATGCATATTATTAGTCGATTTGGATAGAAAACACTGAAGTTTCTAAAACTGTTTGAATCATGTCTGTGAGTATAACAGAACTTATGTAGCAGGTGAAACCCCGAGGACAAACCATTCAGAATTTTGGGGGGAATCCAGATTTCTAAGGGACTTGCTTGCAGTTCCTACTGATTTCACTGGATGTCACTGGTCTTTAGAAGTTGGTTGAGGTTATTCCTTTGTGTAATGAAGAAGTACGGCCATCTTGAACGAGGGTCACTTCATGTGTACTGTTTGATAGAGAGGTGCATGACCAGAAAGCATGCTTCAGTTTGTTTTCTTCCTGTATTGAACACAAATCATCCCGTCTTCAATTTTATCGATTATTTACTTTAAAAAATACCTAAAGTTGTATTACAAAAGTAGTTTGAAATGTTTTGGCAAAGTTTACAGGTAACTTTTTAGATATTTTGATAGTCACGTTGCGCAAGTTGGAACCAGTGTTTTTTTGGATCAAGCGCGCCAAATAAATGGACAATTTGGAATTAATCGAACAAAAGGATCATTTGTGATGATTATGGGACATATTGGAGTGCCAACAGAAGAAGCTCGTCAAAGGTAAGGCATGATTTATATTTTTATTTCTGCGTTTTGTGTAGGGTTGAAATATGTTTTCTCTCTTTTGTTTATGGAGGTGCTATCCTCAGATAATAGTTTGCTTTCGCCGAAAAGCCTTTTTGAAATCTGACATGTTGGCTGGATTCACAATACGTGTAGCTTTAATTTGGTATCTTACGTGTGATTTCATGAAAGTTAGATTTTTATAAGAATTTATTTGAATTTGGCGCTCTGCATTTTCTCTGGCTTTTGGCCAAGTGGGACGCTACAGTCCAACCTATCCCAGAGAGGTTAAGAGATATCTGTATATCTTTAGAGTTTAAGTTGGGAGATAGTTACTCATTAAACAACTTTTCCCGTGGTGCACCAAATTCCTAATTAGTTAATTGTTATATGATTTTTTTTAAATCGAGTAACAATTAAACAGTTTGATTCGATAAATAACAGTCATCAGATTAATGATAGTCACTTCACGACAGTGTGTCCAAACTTTTGACTGGTACTGTATATTGACAGCATCAGAGAAGAGAGCGTATGTCATTGAGGGGTGGGTTTTTATTTACTGTGGATAACAGTAATTAGAGGAATCAAACTTGAACCTCTGGCGCATGCATGTAGGTTAGTGTCTATGTTTAATCAAAAATCTTCTTGCTAATGATCAATTAGCCTCCAAAATGAGTCCGTTAATTCATTTTGAAACAGTTAATGAAAGGGGAAGTTTGTGCTTGCTCCCTTGCCTTACTTCATCAGTAGTGGAGTAGTACATGCAGGGATGGATGCATGCTGATTTAGGAGGGGCGGATGTAATGTAACCCACATTATGTCTACTTGCCTCGAAAAGGTAAATAGCACTAGGATGATGTATTCTCAGATTCCTACTGAGGGCGCACTCACACAACATGTTCAGGTCTCCAGTTCTCTAATGTTCTCCCTTGGTAGCCTGGTGACTAACGAATCTGTGTCATGGTGGAGCCGGAATGGAGTGTAGAGGGGTCGCAACTCATGTGTCTGTCCAATCAGCTGCTTTTCACAATTCGTAAGCAGGTGCAGGTTTTAGACACATGAAGAAATATGTCATGCTTCGTTATACAACATTTTATGGGTGTGTGTTGCACACTAATTCATTGCTAATGAGTGGAATTAGGATTATTAATATTTTAACAATTTCCCCAAGTCAAACACCTCTGACTGAAAGCCAAGCATACACTATGTCTCTGTCCCAAATGGCACCATATTCCCTATTTTGTGCACTACTTTTGAACAGAACCCTATGGACCCTTGTCAAAAGTAATGCACTAGATAGAGAATAGGGTGGAATTTTGTACCTGTTCATTCTCACATCAGGGGAGAGTGACAGCTGTGAGAAAATAATATTGACCACTGGCAGACATATGGAAATGATATAAGCATTTTTGGTTCCAGGTAGAACTCTTTTAGGATCCATGTAGAATCCTCTGTGGAAAGGGTTATACATGGAACCCAAAACGGTTCTACCTGGAACCAAAAGGGTTTTTTCAAAGGGTTCTCCTGTGGAGACAGCCGAATAACACTTTTTGGTTCTAGATAGCACCATTTTTTCTAAGAGGTTAAGGCTTAGTTGATTAATGGTGTAGCCAAGGTTTTTACCTCCCAGTAGATTCTACCTGCAGAGTTGGTGCTTGTTTGCACTTCTCTTATCTCTCCAGTTCAGAATTTTTTTTATTTGCAGAATAAAAATAGGGGCATGAATGCTGCTGTGTATAGCAGTATACAATCAATTGAGCAGCGTTCCAGGCAGCTTTCCCTTGATCAGAGAGTAAAAGTGCCAGAGGAGAATGGTGGGCCACTCCTATAGCTATCGTCTGCAGGTGCAAAGATTAATCAACCCGCTCAAATGATGTGCTCACTCAGCCTGCCATGAATAACTGGTCTACATTTCAAAAGGCACCCTATTCCCTTTTTAGTGCACTACGTTTAAACTGGGCCCATAGGGCTTTGGTAAAAAGTTGTGCATTATAATGTGCCATTTTGGGCTCATACCAGGAGTTAGTTGGGCAATGAATACCATCTCCGAAACAAACGGAATGGAAACGTAATGGGAACTCACTCTCTCTTCCATGTTTTAATAGATTCAAATTAACAAGATGTCTAAAAGGAGCTGGATGGAGAAATCTATTATGAAGACAAATGAAGAGTCAACAGGACTTACATTTGGTTTGTTTTCCCCTTCTCCTAGTGTGGTCTTCTTGGCGCCCCTAAATATGCATTTTTCTGTGATTTGTTGTGTAATTGGTGCACCAGACACAGTAATTGGTTTTCTTGCATCTGCTGAATGGAAATATTGTTTAACCAATGTGTTTGTCTGTACAGGTGTGCGTATGATGTGAGTTCTCTCTTGTAGGTATGATTTGGACGTTGTGTGTATGTTGTAGCCAGTCCTACCTGTTTTATGTCTCTCTTGTATGTGCTTGTATGGATTTGACCTCACTTTTGTATGCCGGCTGTATACACTATTGTGCACTTGTATTCATGTGCTTATTGTCTATGGACTCCCCATTATCTAACTGGCAAGGCATTAGAGAGAATGTCGGCATGCCAAATGGCAGCCTATTCCCTATATAGTTTAGGGAATATGGTTCAAGATGTCAGGAACAGAGGTCAAAAGTGGCTGTCCTAACATCCTTACCAGACTGGTTGCAAATTATAACAAAATTCAATCATATCTAGGTTTTAATGTGAACCAGACACTGGGAAAAGCAGATTGGTGTCATGACAAATGGGTGCAGTGGTCCCACCAGCCCTAGGGACCAACATTAGATGTATTTTTGATTTAAATCACTTACCATGGTGCAGCAGGTTGACCTCTCTCTTGCCTGTGAAGGGGAATTGATTCCCATTACAAATTCATAAACTGGAAAAGAGAGGGAGGAAGAGAGGGAGGAAGAGAGAGGAAGGGGAAAGACGTATCTTGACTTAAATTCCAGAGGTTGGCCTAACGAGAGAGAATGTGGAGGAAACCTGTGTTGTGGCTTAATCCTCTGTTGATTTCATCAATTGCTTCACCTCAACGTTTTCCATTTTTTAATCTACAGAAGAATACACTTGAAAGCACATTATGAATATTAAACTGTGTCATCAGATTAATCTCTGCAGTGCAGATGCATTGGAGGAGAATGAAGATAACCAACCCCCCCAATCTATGCCAACCCTTCTGGACAGAATGCCTTGAAGTTAACAGCCATTATATGTTTTTGTATAGAAGATCAAATAATTCACATTATATAGTTTCCGTAAATATGAACACTGAATGCTTGTAAGAAAATGAATCCATTGATATAGTCTAACTTACTTTGCATGTAAATTAGCTCTTTGGTTTGTTAGTGGTGGCAGGTAATGACTCTCCCTGATGATGTCAATGAATTATACTTAGATGAGTCACTTCCGCTACACTATGTTGCCATTCTGAGTTTCTTTCCGGAAAATAGACAAAGAAGTATGATGTCAAGCTGTTTTGCTCTCATTGGTATTCTCTGAAAATGGCCAGAGATTGATTTCATGCCGCAATTCCATTAGTTCCCACACTAATGGTTTTTATTCATAATTAGATAGATGTATGTCCAAGAATTCCTGACATTCAAATGTCATTGTCCGTCTTATAGTCTATAATACTGATCCTGTCCAGAGTATCATAAGAGGCTACCCCCAGTCTACAACCTATATTTTACCTCTTTAACGGGTGAATATGGAATTCAAACAACAACAAAGTGCAAAAATGGTTGTGCCAATCCCAGATGGCCTCCTTAATTGGCTGACAATTAGGCTTCATCATGTCGGGGCGGGTATAGGCTAGTTAAGGATCTGTAATACAATGGGGGATGAGAGATTTCGACCAGACATGATGAGATAATGAAAGAACATTAACGGGTGGATGTTAAACTAGCCAGGGTATATTGCTACTAATACAGATCAATAGACCCATGATATCTCTTATGCTTCCCCAAATAGCACCCTATTCCCTATATAGCGCACTACTTTTGTACAGAGCTCGAGTCAAAGGTAGTTCACTAAATAGAGGAATATGGGGCCATTTGGGATGCTGTCTTTGCCTTGATCCATTTCTCCCTGGGCTAAATTCTATCGAGCTGTTGATCGTCCCTCTTGTCCCCTCTTGTAGCGGCTTGCCACGTACACCTGAATGATATCCTTTAGTTATTGATTCATGTGAAATGAAATTATGTTTGAACATACATTTGTAAACTGCGAGTGGGCCTGTCAGACAGAACTAATGCTCCTCGTGTTTGTAGTTCATATTTCCGTGCAGAGATCATCGCTATCCTGTGTTGTTACAAAGCCCTTTGAATTATAATTGGTTTGTGGTCAATTTCCTTATCTGGACCCCAGAATGTAAATTGTACTCCCTTAATTATGAGCAAGGCGCCAGCCGTCTTCAATTGCATACAAATACATTGTATGCAAATGACTAGAGCTTGTTAAACATGCTGTTGAATATGTTGAGAGGGGAATGTTTGATTACTTACATTCTGTAATACTTTTATTACAGCCTCAGGGACAAAAAAGATTTATTCCCCAGACTCGGGTGCACACAAACACACACACACACATGCCATTGAGTAACAGTCATTTAAAGCCAATCGAGGAACACCAGCTAGAACACACGCTCACTGTCAATCTAAGTACACTGTGATTCGTGAAGCATTACCTTTGTCGTGATTATGCTTTCCTCTTGTGTGATCGTGGACTAGCCTGAGTATCAGAACACCCTTCCTGATGACTGCGGAGGCCTCTGTGCCCGCTGGCCTGTTCTCTGCTGTCTCTGTGTGTGGCCAGGATACTTTATGGATGTTGTGTCCCCAAAGACTGGTTGTGTGACTTTGATGATGACTGTAGGAATGGCAGCGACAAGGGAGACTGTGAGCACACAGCCAGTGAATTCCCCTTACACGGAAAAAAAACGCATGAATTTCACATGACATATATGTGACAACATAGGGATGCAACATTTCTTACATGTCATTCCATGACACCACATGTGACAACATTTGAAAGATTTCACATGGAGACTGCAAATTCAATTTGTACGTGAATGTTTTCACATGTGAAAATGCTATATCACATGTGAATTTATTTTTATTTTTTTACGTGAAAGTGCAAATGACATTTTAGCATGGAAGTTTTTGCCATGTGAATATCCAATTCCACATGAGGCTTAAACTAAAAAAAAATGATTTTCACATGAGGAGAATAAAAATGTTGTTCTCACGTGTGAAAAGGTGGTGTTAACTCTAAATTGAATACATGCAAACATTTATTTTCACATGTGAACATTTCAGCTCGATGTGAAAAGTAAGGGAAATAATGAACTGTTATGGGCGTTTTAAGGAAAGTGGTACGCTGTTCAGTTAAAATAGTGTAAAAATCTTTAATGAATAACAATATGAATTCATATTCTCATATTCCTTTCAATATGACCCCACCTGGGATTGGAACTCACAACCTCTGTATTTGGGATACCCTGATCATTCAGCTGGGCTACAAAGTTAGTGGTATTTTCAGATGTCCCATACCGATTCCTTACCTCTAATACATCTCTGTACCCAGCAAAAGAGTGCTATCTGCACTGCTGTCAGTTAATCTGACTATTCTCTCATCATTGATTTAATTGACATATTTCAGCAATTTGAGGGTTAGTGTAATATAGTGTAGTTGTCCAATGTTGGTGGGATTTGAGCGTTTGGGAATCCCGCTCATTGCTCATGCTTGCGCTGTGCTCCATGTCCTTTCCAACTGCTCCGCTAAAAACCCCTCCACACTCTCAGGAAAAAAAACTGCCACTCCATTAAAATTTAATTTAACCAACACCCATCTATTTTTGTGACTACCTGGCTATATTATTTATATTATTGCAAGGCTATAGCCTACAAAAAAATACATTGTGAAGCATATGTGAGTGCGACCCAATAGGCCGGTAGGTTCTCGCGTATACTCCCTCTCTGGCCTCTAGGTCACCAGGCTGCTTGTTATGGCGCACACCTGTCTCCATCTTTACGCGCACCAGCACATCATCAAACTCACCTGGACTCCATCACCTCCCTGATTACCTTCCCTATATATGTCACTCCCTTTGGTTCCTTCCCCAGGCGTTATTGTTTCTGTTTCAGTTTCCTGTCTATGCGGTGTATTATGTTTCATTTATTGATGAAATTATTCACTCCCTGAACTTGCTTCCCGAGTCCCAGCACAGACGTTACAGACGCCTCACCTAAGGGAAGCATCAGGGAGTGTTTTTGTGTTGGAGGTGATGTCGGGTCCGGGTGGCATCACACTTCAGCTGGCTAGTCGGGCTCTCACGCTTCAGCCGGTTTGTCGGGCTCTCACGCATCAGCTGGTTTGTCGGGCTCTCACGCAACAGCTAGCTCGTCGAGCTCCTACGCCTACGCCGCGGCCGGCTCTTCAGGCTCTTATGCCTCAGCCGGTTCGTCTGGTTTCTGTGCCTCAGCGAAGGTGAGCGGCCCGCTCCTGATCCCCGGGATCGTCCCTGTTCTCGGCGTCCTGCGGCTGGAGGTGAGTGTTTTGTATTATGTTTAATTTATTAATTAAATTATTCACTCCCTGAACTTGCTTCCCGACTCCCAGCACAGATGTTACAGTAGGGACATAAAGGGCTCAGCATTTAAACAATATTTTGTTGTATTGAAGTCTATAAATTGCACATACACTACTGTTCAAAAGTTTGGGGTCACTTAGAAATGTCCCTTGTTTTTGAAAGAAAATCACATTTTGAAATACAGTATAGACATTGTTAAAGAGGATAAGTACATTAGTGTCTAGTTTGAGAAACGGATGCCTCAAGTCCTCAACTGGCAATTCATTAAATAGTACCCCCAAAACATCAGTCTAAACAGTGAAGAGGAGACTCTAGGATGCTCTGTCCAGTATCTTTGTTCTTTTGCCCATCTTAATTGTTTCTTTTTATTGGTCAGTCTGAGATGGCTTTTTCTTTGCAACTCTGCCTAAGAAGGCAAGCATCCCGGAGTCGCCTCTTCACTGTTGACATTGAGACTGGTGTTTTCCGGGTACTATTTAATGATAGAACAAGGACATTTCTAAGTGACCCCAAACTTATGAACGGTAGTGTAGGCTGTGACTTACTTAGAATGAAATACAAATTAAACAAAAAATGACTTATTAGTTAACTTCATTTTTAGAGACATGAGTTTGGTCAGTCTGTGGCTTCTTAGATAGCTGGTCAGAGGCGGAGAATACCCTCTCCACACTTGCAGAGCCACTGGGGATGCTAAACACCCTTTTGGCCACTATTGCCAGGTTGGGCAGAGATGCAGAGTTTTTAAAATTTTAATATATAGGCCTAAAGAGTTTTCGGCAAAATAACCCAATCAAAATGGGAAGCTTCTTGAACGTGGGAATATGCCAGGCCTATTGTATAGATAATATAACAAAAATAAACAAAACATTTAAGAGATCAACTGTATAAACCAAAAAGTCTGAAGTTTACATACACTTAGGTTGGAGTCATTAAAACTCGTTTTTCATCCACTCAACAAGAAATGTGTGAACAAACTATAGTTTTGGCAAGTCCAATAGCACCTCTACTTTGTGCATGACACAAGTAATTTTCCAACAATTGTTTACACACAGACTATTTCACTTATAAGTCACTGTATCACAATTCCAGTGGGTCAGAAGTTTACATACACTAAGTTGAATGTGCCTTTAAACAGCTTGGAAAATTCCAGAAAACGATGTCATGGCTTTAGAAGCTTCTGATAGTCTAATTGACATAATTTGAGTCAATTGGAGGTGTACCTGTGGATGTATTTCAAGGCCTACCTTCAAACTCCATGCCTCTTTTCATGGGAAAATCCAAATAAATCAGCCAAGACCTCAGAAAAGCAATTGTAGACCTTCACAAATCTGGTTCATCCTTGGGAGCAATTTCCAAATGCCTGAAGGTACCATGTTCATCTGTACAAACAATGAAGGAAACGGGTACAAAAGTATCTATATCCACAGTAAAATGAGTCCTAAATTGACAAAACCTGAAGGCCGCTCAGCAAGGAAGAAGCCACTGCTCCAAAACTGTCATAAAAACGCCAGACTACGGTTTGCAACTGCACATGGGACAAAGATTGTACTTTTTGAAGAAATGTTCTCTGGTCTGATGAAACAAAAATATTACTTTTGGCCATAATGACCATCGTTATGATTGGAGGATAAGGGGATGCTTGCAAGCCGAAGAACACCATCCCAACCTTGAAGCACAGGGGTGGCAGCATCATGTTGTGGGGGTACTTTGCTGCAGGAGGGACTGATGCACTTCACAATATATATGGTATTATGACGAAGGAAAATTATGTGGCTATATTGAAGCAACATCTCAAGACCTCAGTCAAGAAGTTAAAACTTGGTCGCAAATGGGTCTTCCAAATGGACAATGACCCCAAGCATACTTCCAAAGTTGTGGCAAAATGGCTTGAGGACAACAAAGTCAAGATATTGGAGTGGCCGTCACAAAGCCCTGACCTCAATCCTATAGAAAATGTGTGGGCAGAACTGAAAAAGCGTGTGCGAGCAAGGAGGCCTACAAACCTGACTCAGTTACACAAGCTCTGCCAGAAGGAATGGGCCAAAATTCACCCAATTTATTGTGGGAAGGCTGCCCAAAATGTTTTACCCAAGTAAAATAATTTAAAGGCAACGCTACCAAATATTAATTGAGTGTATGTAAACTTCTGACCCACTGGGAATGTGATGAAAGAAACAAAAGTTGAAATATATCACTCTCTACTATTATTCTGACTTTTCAGTCTTAAAATAAAGTGGTGATCCCAACTGACCTAAAACAGGGATTTTTTTACAAGGATTAAATGTCAGGAATTGTGTAATCAGTCCTTGACACAAACATGGTGGTGTAGCAGGAAGCTCAGAATGCTGTCAAGCACGAGGTTGTGAGTTCAAATCCCAGGTGAGGACATGTTGAATAATAAGTATTTAAATTGAAGAGACTGTAACAACCACTTTGTTTGCAGTGAATCTTCATGTGACATATCATCACATGAGAAGTGTTCAATTTTAGGTGTTTTTTCTGTAAGGGTCTTAATTGTTTGTCCTTTGTTGATTACAGAATACTTTTGATTTATTAAAGATGAGGAATAATCTGTCTCGATTATTGACCTATGATGGGATGCCGCTATGTGAATTTTAAATAGTGTGAATAGATGAAAGTTAGATTTTAGCTTCAGTCATTTCTGGTTGTTGTATGCATTAATAACGTGCAGTATCTGCTCAAGTAGCCTTCACCTTTGAGTGTACATAAATAAGAGATACTGTCCTAGCGAAAGAACACACTTCAAACAACTAAGCATATTGAAAATCAGACTGCGTTCCGTTTGCCGGATTTTACATCTAAATTGAGCACTGCAGAAGAGAACATGGCTCTCTGTCAAAAATATTATATTGACCATATATTGTGTTCCCTACAGGTTATAGAAAAGTGCTGAAACACCAGCCTAACCTACCTAATGGCTATGGAACATTTCTCCTGTAGGTTTCCTCCCCTTCTATGTCAAAGATAATAAAACACTATAGTAAGTACTACAGTAACGTCTGCAAAAACACTACAGTAAAAACGACTGAATAGTAAGTACTACATTATAGTACAGTACTCAAAAACACTACAGTAAATACTACCGTATACTGCAATTATAGTGCACAATTTTTTACCAGAGCCCTATGGGCTATCTAATACACTAGGCAGGGGATAGGTTGCTATTTGGGACGCAGGTTACAGGTTCTAGGGAACACTCGGTGTGGCTTCAAGCAGGGGTTCTGTGACCTGTTACCCAGCACTGAAACACACTCAGGATGAACCAGATGAACAGAATTCAACATTACTGGACTCAAACAAGACTACGCCAACAACCAATCAGGCACCGCAATGATTCCGCAATTCAGATTCTATGAACCTACTTTGGAAAATTATATGGGCTGTCCTTGAACATGATGCAAATATTTGCCTAGTCAAAATACACAAGTGCTCAAGAACATTGGACATTTGATAAGATTCTGTCTCGTTTTTTAAAACCATTTTTTCTACTTTTCTCTCCCACCTCCAGCTCATTACTTGTTTCTGTTGCCTGTGTGAGGAGGCAGCCCAGGCTTACTTGAAGAGTCCTGTGTTCCTACCCTGAAAGAAGTGCTGGGTAAAACAAACCTTTGCTTGAATACTCAATCAATCCTGCCATTATCCAAGATGGCGTAGCAGTCAGACGTCTTTTGTCCTCGTCGTGTCCCGTGTATATATCTTCTCTTTTTTTCTTCACATATATTTTTCTTAACCTCAACTTCAACATAGGTTCCTGCAATCCACCTCACCCAATGTGGTATGGATCTGCTATTTTCTTAACTTTTGAACCGGATCCCCCAACAGAAGCTAGCCAGCTAACACTCTACTAGCTAGTAGTCAGCTAGCCACTGCTAGCTGTCATCAGCTACCTTTAGCCTGGACAACTCTCGCCAGTCTGTACAGCGTGACTCAAACCAGAGAAAATCTGACTTATTTTTCTCCGGATTCCTACCACAAGCTCTGAACATTTTCACCTGGATCATCGCAGCTAACTAGCTGCTATCCAAGTGGCCGATCCTGGCTATGGTCTCTGTCCCGAAGCAAGAACCAATTAGCCTGGAACTAGCCTTTGCTAGGCCCATCTCCCGGCTAGCCGAAGAGGTCCATCAGCCACTCCTTGGGCTACAATACTATTTTGCCAAATGGCCTGGGCCCCTTTTACTGCCGACACAGAGCCCCGCCGACCCATCACGACTGGACTACCGACGTAATTCGCCTGAGGGTTTTTTTCAATTGGCTCCTCCGACACGACGTCCCTGAATGCCCATCTGCTAGCCTGCTAGACGCGGCCCGCTATCTGTCTAGATCATATCGGACTGTTAGCTGAAGAGACCATCGGACAAATTCATTGGCCACTATACCTATTTTGCCAATTGGCCTGGACCCTTTTACCACACGGAGCCCTGCTGATCCATGACGACTGATCTGCCGACGTAACATCAGGAGGGGGCTACAACAGACTTATTCCGTCACGACTTCCCTCTAAGGCCCTTCTGCTAGCTAGCTTGCTAGCCCAGGCCCGCTAGCTGTCTGAATAGCCGTGTCTCCAGCCCGCCAAGCTACTCACTGGACCCCTATGATCACTCGGCTATGCATGCCTCTCCCTATTGTCAATATGCCTTGTCCATTGCTGTTCTGGTTTGTAATTATTGCCTTACTTCACTATAGAGCCTCTAGCCCTGCTCAATATGCCTTAACCCTTTAGTTCCACCTCCCACAGGTGACCTCACCTGCTTTAAATTGTTTCTAGAGACAATATCTCTCTCATCGTCACTCAATGCATAGGTTTACCTCCACTGTACTCACATCCACCATACCGTTGTCTGTATATTATGCCTTGAACCTTTTCTACCATGTCCAAAAACCTGCTCCTTTAACTCTCTGTTCTGAACGTACTAGACGACCAGTTCTTATAGCCTTTAGCCGTACCCTTATCCTACTCCTCCTCTGTTCCTCTGGTGATTTAGAGATTAATCCAGGCCCTGCAGTGCCTAGCTCCACTCCCATTCCCCAGGCGCTCTCATTTGTTGACTTCTGTAACTGTAAAAGCGTTGGTTTCACACATGTTAACATTAGAAGCCTCCTCAACCAAGTTTGTTTTATTCACTGCTTTAACACAATCTGCCAACCTGGATGTCCTAGCCATGTCTGAATCCTGGCTTAGGAAGACCACCAAAACCCTCACATTTCCATCCCTAACTATAACATTTTCCACCAAGATGGAACTGTCAAAGGGTGCGGAGTTAGCCTGCAGAGTTCTGTCTTAGTATCCAGGTCTGTGCCCAAACAATTTAAGCTTCAACTTTTAAAAATCAACCTTTCCAGAAACAAGTCTCTCACCATTTGCCGCTTGCTATAGACCACCCCCTGCCCCAAGCTGTGCCCTGGACACCATATGAATTGATTGCCCCCCATCTGGGACATAAGGTCATCCTACAATCTAAGCCTGATGCCCTCAATCTCACACAAATTTTCATTGAACCTACCAGGTACAACTCCAAATCGGGCACCCTCATAGATATCATCCTAACCAACCAGCCCTCCAAATACACCTCTGCTGTCTTCAACCAGGATCTCAGCGATCACTTCCTCATTGCCTGTGTCCGTAATGGGTCTGCGTTCAAACGACCACCCCTCAACACTAAAACACCTCAGCGAGCAAGCCTTTCTAATCGACCTGGCCCGGGTATCCTGGAAGGATATTGACCTCATTTCGTCAGAGGATGCCTGGTTATTCTTTAAAAGTGCCCTTCCTCACAAGCTTAAATAAGCATGCCCCGTTCAAAAATTTTAGAACAAGGAACAGATATAGCCCTTGGTTCACTCCTGACCTGACTGCCCTTGACCAGCACAAAAACATCCTGTGGCGTACTGCATTAGCATTGAATAGCCCCCGCGATATACAACTTTTCAGGGAAGTTAGGAACCAATATACACAGGCAGTTAGGAAAGCAAAGACTAGCTTTTTCAAACATAAATGTGCATCCTGTAGAACAAACTCCAAAAAGTTCTGGGACACTGTAAAGTCCATGGAGAATAAAAACACCTCCTCCCAGCTGCCCACTGTACTGAGGCTAGGAAACACTGTCACTGATAAATCTGTGATAATTGAGAATTTCAAAAAGCATTTTCCTACGGCTGGCCATGCTTTCCACCTGGCTACCCCTACCCCGGTCAACAGCCCTGCACCCCCCACAGCAACTTGCCCAAGCCTCCCATATTTCTCCTTCATCCAGATAGCTGATGTTCTGAAAGAGCTGCAAAATCTGGACCCCTACAAATGCAACCCCTATTATCAGCCTGTTCAAACTCTCTTTCGTATTGTCTGAGATCCCCAAAGATTGGAAAGCTGCCGCGGTCAATACGAGACAATACTGTGCAGCTGTATTCATTGACCTGGCCAAGGCTTTCGACTGTCAATCACCATATTCTTATCGGCAGACTCAACAGCCTTTGTTTCTCAAATGACTGCCTCCCCTGGTTCACCAACTACTTCTCAGATAGAGTTCAGTGTGTCAAATCGGAGGGCCTGTTGTCCGGAACTCTGGCAGTCTCTATGGGGGTGCCACAGGGTTCAATTCTCGGGCCGACTCTTTTGTTCTGTATACATCAATGACGTTGCTCTTGCTGCTGGTGATTCTCGGATCCACCTCTACGCAGACGTCACCATTCTGTGTACTTCTGGCCCTTGTTTGGACACTGTGCTAACCTCCAGATGAATTTCTTCTTCCTTCTGTGGCCTCCAACTACTCTTAAATGGAAGTAAAACTAAATGCATGCTCTTCAACCGATCGCTGCCCACCTGTCCAGTGTCATGACTTTGGCCTGGGGGTAGGTTTATGACAGTCATAAGTCCCTCTCCCCCCCTTTTCCTCTCTCTATCCTACTGATGTGACATTTGAAAATCCCTTGGTTAACATAGAGATTCTGGGAACATCAGAAGGTGGGGGGAATTTAACTTTATTTTGGTAATCCGACCAATTGAACATATGCAGTGGTACTTAATGAATATGATGTCAGTTCGGTTGTCATCTGAGACATTCTCATCGATGATAGGATGACAAACTCTACAGTGGAAAGTCTACACATCAGAGTTATCGGATTCACATGGAATTGTTGTTCAATTTAAATGTTTGAATATAAAGTCATTGGTGAAAAGATTAAATGTAATTTTAGCTTCCAAATGAGAGATTTGGGTTCATAAGGTTAGGGCTCTGCTCAATCAGTGACCCGCACCTGTGAAGAGACATGGGCTGTAGACTGTGAAACACCCCCTTCTCCCTCCACTATATAAGCCCTTGACAACAATATAACCTCCTGTTCCAAGTACGTGAGGTCTGCAGCCTCTGCGTTAAAAGGACTAACATGTCAACTAAGCCAACCTCGGCGTGAGCTTTGGTCGCGAATGGTATGAATTCGCTACAGAAGTGATACCTCATAGCCGTTGAGTTAGCCACAGCAGCTGCAAACGCGTGCTAGGAAAGAACAGACAGAGTATCCAGTCTACCACACAACGATGTTACTACAACGTATCCAATTGACCACCAGAGACATTCTTCAAAGGACATATTACTCGGTTTGGCAACACGGCCTTCCATCTACCACCAACCTACCGCAGCTCAAGAGTAAATATTGCATTTTCCTTTTCCAAATGGGCGGTCATTTAGAATGCATAAGATACTGTATTTACGATAGCACAGCTTCTCCCTTTGTTCCTCAGTCTTCCCGCTCTTTCACTCAAACCCAGCCCCTTTTCTTTTGTGTAACCAACTGTCATATCTGTTCTGCCCGCTAGGGACGTTGTCCTTTATGACGTCATTTGTAATCAAGGTATGATTAATTCTTTGTATATATAATGCTGTGTGATTAGTTTGGGTTTAATTATTTATTTACTAAATACCTATGTTGTATTGCTGATTCAACTTGTTAGCCAGGGTCCGTGCAGATAACCAAGAATTTACAACTTTCAGATGAGGCAGAATTAATATTGACTGCTATTGATGTAAAATATTACTGGGTCTTGAAGAGTTTATTCGGAAGATAACAGCTCTATAAATATTATCTCGTGGTGCCCCGACTCTCGTTAATTACATTTACATGATTAGCTCAATCAGGTAATATTAATTACGGAGAAAGGATTTCATAGAATAGCATGTCATATCACTTAATCCGGCATAGCCGAAGACACGACACCAGTATCCCTACTCTGGACGGTTCTGATTTAGAATATGTGGACAACTATAAATACCTATGTGTCTGTGTAACCGATGTGAAATGGTAGGCTAGTTAGCGGTGGTGCACGCTAATAGCGTTTCAGTCGGTGACGTCATTCGCTCTAAGACCTGAAGTAGTTGTTCCCCTTGCTTTGCAAGTGTCGCTCGCGGCTTTTGTGGAGCGATGGGTAACGATGCTTCGTGGGTGTCAGTTGTCTGTGTGCAGAGGAGCTCGGGTAGGGGCGAGCGGACGGACAAAAGTTAAACTGTTACATCTGGTTAGACTGTAAACTCTCCTTCCAGACTCACATTAAGCATCGCAAATCCAAAATTTAATCTAGAATCTGCTTTCTATTTCGCAACAAAACATCCTTAACTCATGCTGCCAAACACCCTCGTAAAACTGACTATCCTACTGATCCTTGGCTTTGGCGATGTCATTTACAAAATAGCATCCAACACTCTACTCAGCAAACTGGATGCAGTCTATCACAGTGCCATCTGTTTTGTCACCAAATCCCAATACACTACCCACCACTGCGACCTGTATGCTCGCATTGGCTGGCCCTCGCTTCATATTCGTCGCCAAACCCACTGGCTCCAGGTCATCTATAAGCCTTTGCTAGGTAAATCCCCGCCTTATCTCAGCTCACTGGTCACCATAGCAGCACCCACCCGTACCACGCACTCCAGCAGGTATATTTCACTGGTCACCCCCAAAGCCATTTCCTCTTTCAGCCTTCTTTCCTTCCAGTTCTCTGCTGCCAATGACTGGAACGAACTGCAAAAATCACTGAAGCTGGAGACTTATATCTCCCTCCCTAACTTTAAGCACCAGCTGTCAGAGCATCTCACAGATCACTGTACCTGTACATAACCCATTTGTAAATAGCCCATCTGTAAACACACCTCATCCCCATACTGTTATTTTTTTTGCTCCTTTGCACCCCAGTATCTATACTTGCTCTTCTGCAGATCCATCACTCCAGTATTTACTATGGCCTATTTATTGCCTTACCTCCCTTATCCTACCTCATTTGCACACACTGTATATAGGCTTTTTTTAATGTTTGTTTATTCCATGATTAACTCTGTGTCGCACTGCTTTGCTTCTTGGCCAGGTCGCAGTTGTTAATGAGAACTTGTTCTCGACTAGCCTACCTGGTTAAATAAAGGTAAAATAAACAGATTAGGTTTGTAGCCAGTTTGTCCAACTATGTCACTGACATGCCATGTCTCCTCCCCTATATAGGTGACCTATTACTATGTGTGGGCAGTGAGTGGTGTACAGGTCCTGAATAGAAAACACCTAGTGTGGAACAAGTCAGAACCACAGACACACACATGGCTACGGACAGTGATACCTTTCACCAGTGCTCACCAATTCCAGGTCAATATCAACCTGCAGTATTCACCTGGCATTCACAATCTCAAACCGCACGCTTAGTGACTGTACAGTTTGGTTTGTTATACATGCAGCCATCCAAGGTATTGCAGACATCACAGATCAACAGCTAACTATCTCATCTCTGTTTGTTTTTGGCATGCATGGTCATTATTGACCCACGGGGCGGCAGGGTAGCTTAGTGGTTAGAGCCTTGGACTAGTAACAGGAAGGTTTCAAGTTCAAACCCCCGAGCTGACAAGGTACAAATCTGTCGTTCTGCCCCTGAACAGGCAGTCATTGAAAATAAGAATTTGTTCTTAACTGACTTGCCTAGTTAAATAAAGATAAAATAAAGCTGTCAGGTGTAGCATAGCAGAGATACACACTTAATGGGCAAGATGAGCCTCTTAGAGGGTTCTGACCAAACTAGATGCTACTCTGCTCTACTGAAACCTGCTGCTGTTCTACAGATACATGCTGGTTCTCATCATCCGGTCATCTGCTACTGGGCCTATGCTCTACATCCCACAAAATGGCTGAAGAATTCACGCATGTATGCTGACATTCAGTTTCACTTTGAGACACAAACACATGTTCCAATCATACATGTCAGAGGATAAGATGGTAGCTTTGTATTGATGCAGTGACTTGGGAAGGAATCTGCCCATCAAAATGAGGTTTATATGCAATATGCATCAGTTTAGTCTCTTGTTGACAGAATTGTGAAATGGTGAGTCATAGCATATGCTGGTCAGGGTATGTCACAAGCCACTGATTCATACAGTCATAAATCAGTCCTTAGTTGTAAACTCCAACGTGGAAAATATAGCCTGTGGACCAGAACAGCTGAGGCATTAGCCATGACAGAGACCAAAGAGGGTTGGTCAGATGAATACCGTCCTAAGACGCATCAACTAATTGCACTATTAACCAAACACACATGCACACACACACACACACATCCTAGGGCAGTGTTTGCCAATCCTGGTCCTAGCATACCCCCTACAGTACACATTTTTATTGTAGCCCTGGACACAAACACCTCATTCAACTCATTGAGGGCTTGATGATTAGTTGACAAGTTGAATCAGGCGTGCTTGGCCAGGGCTACAATGAAAATGTGTACTGTTAGGGGTACTCTAGGACTAGGGTTGGGAAACAATGGACTAGGGGAGCTCTCTGGTGACAGTAACTCCTCTGAGGCCCTGGTCATAGATGACATCTCCTGTGATGGCTGTCCCTTGTAAGGTCTTCCTCCATACCACCTCACTGTACACACAGATGTCAGGCCATGGCAATGGTTAAAATAATGAGAATCAGAACTACACAGTAAAGAAGAGTTTAGTTGTCAATGAAATTCAAATATCACAAACAATACACCCACAATCCTCTTCTGTGTCTTGGTATTCTGAAGAGGCAGGTTGCCAGGGCTTGAGCAGTCACTCATAACTCAAAAAGGTGGCAATATTTGGTTGTCTTTTCTCTTATATTTGCTGTGCCTGGCCCCACTCGGAGGCCCTCTTAATCATGTGACAGTAAATTGTCCCCAAAGTGTGAGCACGCCATCTTAATTTATGGCTGTTTGTGTGATGCAGTGAACAAGAGTGCCATGTGGCCATGTGAAGTCATAATTCAGTGCCATGATGTGTGTGTTTTATGTGCGGGACATGGATTTGTGAATGATAGCACTGAATGTGAGAGGCCCAAAAGCTGCACATTGATAGAAATGTTTCAAGATCTAATGTCACATGCACAAGTAAAGTGAAATGCCTTTCTTGAAAACTCAAAACCCAACAATGCAATAATCAATTACAATGTATTACTAGAAAAAAAGACACTATAGAAAGAATATGAAATACACAATTAAGTAAGTAAGCATACTATATACAGGAAATATTTAAAAAGTCAAATCCAATACCATATTTAAATGTGCAGGGATACTGGAGTGATGGAGGTTCAGTTGAAGTCAGGAGTTTACATACACCTCAGCAGTTTTTCACAATTCCTGACATTTAATCCTAGTAAAAATTCCCCGTCTTAGGTCAGGTAGGATCACTACTTTATTTTAAGAATGTGAAATGTCAGAATAATAGTAGAGTGATTTATCAAATAAAATAAAATAAAATGTATTTATATAGCCCTTCGTACATCAGCTGATATCTCAAAGTGCTCTACAGAAACCCAGCCTAAAACCCCAAACAGCAAGCAATGCAGGTGTAGAAGCACGGTGGCTAGGAAAAACTCCCTAGAAAGGCCAAAACCTAGGAAGAAACCTAGCGAGGAACCAGGCTATGTGGGGTGGCCCGTCCTATTCTGGCTGTGCCGGGTGGAGATTATAACAGAACATGGCCAAGATGTTCATAAATGACCAGCATGGTCGAATAATAATAAGGTACAACAGTTGAAACTGGAGCAGCAGCACGGTCAGGTGGAAGTTGAAACTGGAGCAGCAGCACGGCCAGGTGAACTGGGGACAGCAAGGAGTCATCATGTCAGGTAGTCCTGGGGCATGGCCCTAGGGCTCAGGTCCTCCGAGAGAGAGAAAGAAAGGGAGAATTGGAGAACGCACACTTAGATTCACACAGGACACCGAATAGGACAGGAGAAGTACTCCAGATATAACAAACTGACCCTAGCCCCCCGACACATAAACTACTGCAGCATAAATACTGGAGTCTGAGACAGGAGGGATCAGGAGACACTGTGGCCCCATCCGAGGACACCCCCGGACAGGGCCAAACAGGAAGGATATAACCCCACCCACTTTGCCAAAGCACAGCCCCCACACCACTAGAGGGATATCTTCAACCACCAACTTACCATCCTGAGACAAGGCTGAGTATAGACCACAAAGATCTCCGCCATGGCACAACCCAAGGGGGGGCGCCAACCCAGAGAGGATGACCACATCAGTGAATCAACCCACTCAGGTGACGCACCCCTTCCAGGGACGGCATGAGAGAGCCCCAGTAGGCCAGTGACTCAGCCCCTGTAATAGGGTTAGAGGCAGAGAATCCCAGTGGAAAGAGGGGAACTGGCCAGGCAGAGACAGCAAGGGCGGTTCATTGCTCCAGAGCCTTTCCGTTCACCTTCCCACTCCTGGGCCAGACTACACTCAATCATATGACCCACTGAAGAGATGAGTCTTCAATAAAGACTTAAAGGTTGAGACTGAGTTTGCGTCTCTGACATGGGTAGGCAGACCGTTCCATAAAAATGGAGCTCTATAGGAGAAAGCCCTGCCTCCAGCTGTTTGCTTAGAAATTCTAGGGACAATTAGGAGGCCTGCGTCTTGTGACCGTAGCGTACGTGTAGGTATGTATGGCAGGACCAAATCAGAGAGATAGGTAGGAGCAAGCCCATGTTGTGCTTTGTAGGTTAGCAGTAAAACCTTGAAATCAGACCTTGCTTTGAAAGGAAGCTAGTGTAGAGAGGCTAGCACTGGAGTAATATGACCAAATGTTTTGGTTCTAGTCAGGATTCTAGCAGCCGTATTTAGCACTAACTGAAGTTTATTTAGTGCTTTATCCGGGTAGCTGGAAAGTAGAGCATTGCAGTAGTCTAACCTAGAAGTGACAAAAGCATGGATAAATTTTTCTGCATCATTTTTGGACAAAGTTTCTGATTTTTTGCAATGTTACGTAGATGGGAAAAAGCTGTCCTTGAATTTATTTCAACTTTTAATTCTTTCATCACATTCCCAGTGGGTCAGATGTTTACATACCCTCATTTGGTAGCATTGCCTTTAAATTGTTTAACTTGGGCCAAACATTTCAGGGAGCCTTCCACAAGCTTCCCACAATAAGTTGGGTGAATTTTGGCCCATTCCTCCTGACAGAGCTGGTGTAACTGAGTCAGGTTTGCTCTCACACGCTTTTGCAGTTCTGCCCACAAATGTTCTATAGGATTGAGGTCAGTGCTTTGTGATGGCCACTCCAATACCGTGACTTTGTTTTCCTTAAGCCATTTTGCCACAACTTTGGAAGTATTTGTACATTTGGAAGACCCATTTGTGACCAAGCTTTAACTTCCTGACTGATTTCTTGATGTTGCTTCAATATATCCACATAATTTTCCCTCCTCATGATGCCATCTATTTTGTGAAGTGCACCAGACCCTCCTGCAGCAAAGCACCCCCACAACATGATGCTGCCACCCCGTGCTTCACGGTTGGGATGGTGTTCTTCGGCTTGCAAGCCTCCCCTTTTTTCTCCAAACATATCAATCTTTATTATGGCCAAACAGTTCTATTTTTGTTTCATCAGACCATAGGACATTTCTCCAAAAAGTACGATCTTTGTCCCCATGTGCAGTTGCAAACCGTAGTCTGGCTTTTCTATGGCGGTTTTGGAGCAGTGGTTTCTTCCTTGCTGAGCTGTCTTTCAGGTTATGTCGATATAGGACTCGTTTTACTGTGGATATAGATACTTTTGTACCGGTTTCTTCCAGCATTTTCACAAGGTCCTTTGCTTTTGTTCTGGGATTGATTTGCACTTTTCGCACCAAAGTACGTTCATCTCTAGGAGACAGAACGCATCTCCTTCCTGAGCAGTACAATGGTGTTTATTCTTCAAATCAAAGTTTATTTGTCACGTGCGCTAAATACAACAGGTGTAGACCTTAGTGAAATGCTTACTTACAGTCTCTAACCAATAGTGCTAAAAAGGTATTAGGTGAACAATAGGTAGGTAAAGAAATAAAACAACAGTAAGAAGACAGGCTATATACAGTAGAGAGGCTAGAGAAGTAGCGAGGCTACATACAGACACCGTTTGGTCAGGCATTAGTACTTGCGTACTATTGTTTGTACTGATGAACATGGTACCTACAGGATGAACCAGATGAACAAAGAGGCACTGAGTTTGAAGGTAGGCCTTGAAATACATCCACAGGTACACCTCCAATTGACTCCAGTGATGTAAATGAGCCTATCAGAAGCTTCTAAAGCCATGACATAATTTTCTGGATTTTTCCAAGCTGTTTTAAAGGCACAGTCAATTTAGTGTATAAACCTCTGACCCACTGGAATTGTGATACAGTGAATTATAAGTGAAATAATCTGTCTGTAAACAATTGTTGGAAAAATTACTTGACTCATGCACAAAGTAGATATCCTAACCAATTTACCAAAACTATAGTTTGTTAACAAGACATTTGGACTGGTTGAAAAATAAGTTTTAATGACTACAACCTAAGTGTATGTAAACTTCAGACTTCAACTGTATATGTTCACACCACCTGTTCACCTGTGAGAAGAATACCATGTTTTCACCTCAAGTAGGAATTGCACTTTGACATGAGAAAATTTCACGTGACAATCTAACTCACATTTGGAATTGCATTTTGACATGTAAAAAATAGAAATGTTGCATTCCCATGTCACATTTATGTTCACGTGTAGTTTTTCAAGACAAAGGAGATCGCTGGGTACGCATCATGTTTATTACAGAGCTCAGGGATGTCTGGCCTCAGATCTCTTTCCAGCTGAGAGCATTTGCAAATAGAGTTCATAGTGCTCAGACTGAGATTGCACTTAGACTTCGGCTGTGTTTCCGAGAAAGGTATTGTTGTCTGGTGGCTATAGCCTGTGACTTAGGAAAAGTATCTGTGGAGCAAATCAATTCTAAATCAAAGTAATATATTCTGTTCACAGGCGTCAGACTGTATCTGTAGATATGTATAGGGGAAAGTGGACTATGCAACAGGATATAAGATAAAAAATGGTAGCAGTGGCTTGTACTGTCGCACCTTCACCACTGTGCTTGTGTGTTTGGAGCATTATAAGTCTTTAGTGAATAGGACACCAAGGAACTTGAAGCTGTCTACCCTCTCAACCCTGTAGGCTGACTCATCGTCGCCAGGTGATCAGGCCTACCACTGTCATTTCGTCATTGAAGTCAAATTATCTCAAATCAAACTGTATTTGTCACATGCACCGAATACAACATATGTAGATCTTACCATGAAATGCTTACTTACAAGCCCTTAACCAACAGTGCAGGTCAAGAAAGAGTTAAGAAAATATTTACCAAATAAACTAAAGTAAAAAACAATAAAAAGTAACACAATATAGCAACAATAATGAGGCTATATACAGGGGGTACGGTACTGAGTCAATGTGTGGGGGTACAGGTTAGTTGAGGTAATTTGTACATTTAGGTAGGGGTGAAGTGTCTATACATAGATAATAATCAGGGAGTAGCAGCAGTGTAAAAAACAAATTGGGAGGGGGGTTTCAATGTAAATAGTCTAGTGGCCATTTGATTAATTGTTCAGCAGTCTTATGGCTTGGGCGCAGAAGCTCTTAAGGAGCCTTTTGGTCCTAGACTTAGCGCTCTGGTACCGCTTGCCGTGTAGTAGCAGAGAGAATATTCTATGACTTGGGTGGCTGGAGTCTTTGACAGTTTTTGGGGATTTCCTCTGACACCGCCTAGTATATAGGTCCTGGATGGCAGGAAGCGTGGCCCCAGTGATGTACTGGGTCATACGCACTACCCTCTGTAGCGCCTTACAGAAGGATGCTGAGCAGTTACCATACCAGGCGGTGATGCAACCGGTCAGGATGCTCTTGATGGTGTACATGTAGAACTTTTTGAGGATCTGGGGACCCCATGCCAAATCTTTTCAGTCTCCTGAGGGGGAAAAGGTATTGTCATGCCCTTTTCACGACTGTCTTGGTGTGTTTGGAACATGATAGTTTGGTGGTGATGTGGACACCAAGGAACTTGAAATTTTCGACCCGCTCCACTCCAGCCATGTTCATGTTAATGGGGGCCTGGTCGGCCCGCCTTTTCCTGTAGTCCATGATCAGCTCCTTTGTCTTGCTCACATTGGGGGAGAGGTTGTTGTCCTGGCACCACATTACCAGGTCTCTGACTTCCTCCCTATAGGCTGTCTCATCGTTGTCGGTGATCAGGCCTACCACTGTTGTGTCATCAGCAAACTTAATGGTGGTGTTGGAGTTGTGTTTGGCCATGCGGTCGTGGTGAACAGGGAGTACAGGAGGGGACATAGCACACACCTCTGAGGGGCCCCGTGTTGAGGATTAGCGTGGCAGACGTGTAGTTGCCAATCCTTACCACCTGGGGGGCAGCCCGTTGGGAAGTCCAGGATCCAGTTGCAGAGGGAGGTGTTTAGTCCCAGGGTCATTAGCTTAGTGATGCTTTGTGGGCACTATGGTTTTGAACGTTTTGTTATCAGTATAAAAGACACCTGTCCACAACCTCAAACAGTCACACTCCAAACTCCACTATGGCCAAGACCAAAGAGCATGTCAAAGGACACCAGAAACAAAATTGTAGACCTGCACCAGGCTGGGAAGACTGAATCTGCAATAGGTAAGCAGCTTGGTTTGAAGAAATCAACTGTGGGAGCAATTATTAGGAAATGGAAGACATACAAGACCTGTAACAGCGTTCGTCTATTGTAGAAAGAGAGTCGGACCGAAATGCAGCGTGGTGGTTACTCATGTTTCTTTAATGAAAGAAAACGGAACGATACCTGAAATAACTGTGAATACAAAACAATAAACGGAACGTGAAACATATTACAGCCTATCTGGTGAAATACACAAAGACAGGAACAATCACCCACGAATACAAAGTGAAACTCAGGCTACCTAAATACGGTTCCCAATCAGAGACAACGAAAATCACCTGACTCTGATTGAGAATCGCCTCAGGCAGCCAAGCCTAACAACACCCCTACTCAACCGCAATCCCATTAATACAACACCCCAATACGAAATACAACAACATAAACCCATGTCACACCCTGGCCTGACCAAACATATAACGAAAACACAAAATACAATGACCAAGGCGTGACAGAACCCCCCTAAGGTGCGGACTCCTGGACGCACCTCAAAACCATAGGGAGGGTCCGGGTGGGCGTCTGTCCATGGTGGCGGCTCCGGCTCGGGACGTGGACCCCACTTCATTAAAGTCATAGTTCCTCCCCTTCGCGTCCTGGGATAATCCACCTTCGCCGCCGACCATGGCCTAATAGTCCTCACCCAGATCCCCACTGGACAGAGGGGCAGCTCGGGACAGAGGGGCAGCTCGGGACAGAGGGGCAGCTCGGGACAGAGAGGATGCCCAGTACTGAGATGAAGCTCAGGCAGGTAGTAGGCTCCGGTAGATCCTGGCTGGCTGGCGGATCTGGAAGATTCTGGTTGACTAGCAGATCTGGAAGATTCTGGTTGACTGGCAGATCTGGAAGAGACTGGTTGACTGGCAGATCTGGAAGAGACTGGTTGTCTGGCAGATCTGGAAGATTCTGGTTGACTGGCAGATCTGGAAGATTCTGGCAGATCTGGAAGATTCTGGCAGATCTGGAAGATTCTGGCAGATCTGGAAGATTCTGGTTGACTGGCAGATCTGGAAGATTCTGGTTGACTGGCAGATCTGGAAGATTCTGGTTGACTGGCAGATCTGGAAGATTCTGGTTGACTGGCAGATCTGGAAGATTCTGGTTGACTGGCAGATCTGGAAGATTCTGGTTGACTGGCAGATCTGGAAGATTCTGGTTGACTGGCAGATCTGGAAGAGACTGGTTGACTGGCGGATCTAGCTGCTCCATGCAGGCTGACAGCACCCTGCAGACTGGCAGCTCCTTGCAGACTGGCAGCTCAGGCTGCTTCATGCAGACTGACAGCTCCTTGCAGACTGACAGCTCCTTGCAGACTGGCATCTCTGGCTGCTTCATGCAGACTGACAGCACTTGGCAGACTGACAGCTCTCTGCAGACTGGCAGCTCAGGCTGCTCCGAACAGGCAGGAGGCTCCGGCAGCGCAGGAGAGGATACAGGCTCTGGCTGCGCTGAACAGGCGGGAGACTCCAACAGCGTAGGAGGGAAGGAAGGCTCTGGCTGTGTTGAACAGGCAGGAGGCTCCGGCAGCGCAGGAGAGGAGACAGGCTCTGGCTGCGCTGAACAGGCGGGAGACTCCGACAGCGCAGGAGTGAAGTAAGGCTCTGGCTGTATTGAACAGGCGAGGCGCACTGAAGGCCTGGTGCGTGGTGCTGGAACTGGTGCTACCGGATCGAGGACACGCACAGGAAGCCTGGTGCGGGGAGCTGCTACCGGAGGACTGGTGTGTGGAGGTGGCTCTGGATAGACCGGACCGTGCAGGCGCACTGGAGCTCTTGAGCACAGAGCCTGCCCAAGCTTACCTGGCTCGATGCCCACTCTAGCCCGGCCAATACGAAGGGCTGGTATGTACCGCACCGGGCTATGCACCCGCACTGGAAACACTGTGTGCTCCTTAGCATAACACGGTGTCTGCCCGGTCTCTCTAGCCCACCGGAAAGCACAGGGAGTTTGCGCAGGTCTCCAACCTGGCATAGCCATACTCCCTTCTAGCCCCCCCCCCCAATAATTTTTTTGGGGTTGCTTTACGGGCTTCCAACCGCGTCGCCGTGCTGCCTCCTCATACCAGCGCCTCTCCGCTTTAGCCGCCTCTAGTTCTTCCCTGGGACGGCGATATTCTCCCGGCTGCGCCCAGGGTCCTTTTCCGTCTAATATCCTCTCCCAAGACCAGAAGTCCTTATATTGCTGCTCCTCACAATTAACAGGGAGAGTAGGCTCAGGTCTGACTCCTGACTCAGCCACTCTCTCTCTGCGCCCTCCCCCAATAAATATTTGGGGTTTACTTTCTGTTTTCGCTCTGCGCCGCCTTGTTTTCCTTTTCAACTCCATTCGCCTATAGCCCTCTTCACACTGATCCAGCGAATCCCAGGCGGGCTCCTGCACTCTCTCTGGATTGACCTGTCGATTTCTTCCCACGTCGTATACTCCATGCCATTGCTGTCCATAACGTCCTCCCTTCGCTGTTCAAGCTGTCGCTGCCTGTAACCACGCCACTCGGTCCGTTTGAGGTGGGTGATTCTGTAACGGCGTTCGTCTATTGTAGAAAGAGAGTCGGACCGAAATGCAGCGTGGTGGTTACTCATGTTTCTTTAATGAAAGAAAACGGAACGATACCTGAAATAGCTGTGAATACAAAACAATAAACGGAACGTGAAACATATTACAGCCTATCTGGTGAAATACACAAAGACAGGAACAATCACCCACGAATACAAAGTGAAACTCAGGCTACCTAAATACGGTTCCCAATCAGAGACAACGAAAATCAACTGACTCTGATTGAGAATCGCCTCAGGCAGCCAAGCCTAACAACACCCCTACTCAACCGCAATCCCATTAAACCCAATACGAAATACAACAACATAAACCCATGTCACACCCTGGCCTGACCAAACATATAACGAAAACACAAAATACAATGACCAAGGCGTGACAAGACCACTAATAATCTCCCTCCATTTGGGGCTCCACGCAAGATCTCACCCCGTGGGGTCAAAATTATCACAAGAATGGTGAGCAAAAATCCCAGAACCACACAGGGGACCTAGAAAATGACCCGCAGAGAGCTGGGACCAAAGTAACAAAGCCTACCACCAGTAACACACTACGCCGCCAGGGACTCAAATCCTGCAGTGCCAGACGTGTCCCCCTGCTTAAACCAGTACATGTCCAGGCCCGTCTGAAGTTTTCTAGAGAGCATTTGGATGATCCCGAAGAAGATTGGGAGAATGTCCTATGGTCAGATCAAATCAAAATATAACTTTTTGGTAAAAACTCAACTCGTTGTGTTTGGAAGAAAAAGAATGCTGAGTTGCATCCAAAGAACACCATACCTACTGTGAAGCATGGGGGTGGAAACATCATGCTTTGGGGCTGTTTTTCTGCAAAGGGACCAGGACGACTGATCCGTGTAAAGGAAAGAATGAATGGGGCCATGTATCGTGAGATTTTGAGTGAAAACCTCCTTCCATCAGCAAGGGCATTGAAGATGAAACGTGGCTGGGTCTTTCAGCATGACAATGATCCCAAACACACCGCCCGGGCAACAAAGGAGTGCTTCGTAAGAAGCATTTCAAGGTCCTGGAGTGGCCTAGTCAGTCTCCAGATCTCAATCCCATAGAAAATCTTTGGAGGGAGCTGAAAGTCTGTGTTGCCCAGCAACAGCCCCAAAACATCACTGCTCTAGAGGAGATCTGCTTGGAGGAATGGGCCAAAATACCAGCAACAGTGTGTGAAAACCTTGTGAAGACTTACAGAAAACATTTGACCTCTGTCATTGCCAACAAAGAGTATATAACAAAGTATTGAGAAACTTTTGTTATTGACCAAATACTTATTTTCCTCCATAATTTGCAAATAAATTCATAAAAAATCCTACAATGTGATTTTCTGGATTTTTTTTTTCTCTAATTTTGTCTGTCATAGTTGAAGTGTACCTATGATGAAAATTACAGGCCACTCTCATCTTTTTAAGTGGGAGAACTTGCACAATTGGTGGCTGACTAAATACTTTTTTGCCTCACTGTATGTGTTCCTTTTGTCCAGGTGGGAAAGGGCAGTGTTGAGTGTGATTGAGAGTGCATCATCTGTGGAACTGTTGGTGCGGTATGCGAGGGTATAGGGTATCCGGGAGGATGCTGTTGATGTGCCTTTCAAAGCTGTTGATCTGCCTTTCAAAGCACTTCATGGCTACCGACATGAGTGCTACGAGGCGGTAATCATTTAGACAGGTTACCTTCGCTTCCTTGGATACAGGGACTATGGTGGTCTGCTTGAAACATGTAGGTATTACAGACTCAGTCAGGGAGAGGTTGAAAATGTTAGTGAAGACACTAGCCAGTTGGTTCGCGCATGCTTTGAGTACACGTCCTGGTAATCCGTCTGGCCCTGCAGCCTTGTGAATGTTGACTTGTTTAAAGGTCTTGCTCACATCGGCTACCGAGAGCGTTATCACACAGTCGTCCAGAACAGCTGGTGCTCTCAAGCATGCTTCAGTGTTTTTTGCCTCAAAGCGAGCATAAAAGCTTGTCTGGTGGGCCCGCCTCACTGATCAGCTCTCGGCCCAGTTTTCTTTTGTAGTTTGGAATAGTTTTCAAGCCCTGCCACATCCGACGAGCCGGTGTAGTTGGATTCAATCTTAATCCTGTATTGACGCTTTGCTTGTTTGGTGGTTCGTCTGAGGGCATGGTGGGATTTCTTATAAGCATCCTGATTAGTGTCCCGCTCCTTGAAAGCGGTAGGTCTAACCTTTAGCTCTATGCAGATGCTGCATGTAATCAATGGCTTCTGGTTGGGATGTGTACGTAAGGTCACTTTTGGGACGTCGTTGTCGATGCACTTATTGAGGAAGCCAATGACTGAGGTGATATACTCCTCAATGCCATTTGATGAATCACGGAATATATTCCAGTCTGTGCTAGCACAACAGTCCTGTAGCGTAGCATCCGCGTCATCTGACCACTTCCATATTGAGCGAGTCACTGGTGCTTCTACACCTGCATTGCTTGCTGTTTGGGGTTTTAGGCTGGGTTTCTGTACAGCACTTTGAGATATCAGCTGATGTACGAAGGGCTATATAAATAAATTTGATTTGATTTACTTTCTGCTTTAATTTTTGCTTGTAAGAAAGAATCAGGAGGATATAATTATGGTCAGATTTGCCAAATGGTAGGTGGGGGAGAGCTTTGTATGCATCTCTGTGTGTGGAGTAAAGGTGGTTTTTCCTCTGGTTGCACATGTGACATGCTGGTAGAAATGAGGTAAAACCGATTTAAGTTTGCCTGCATTAAAGTCCCCGGCCACTAGGAGCGGCACTTCTGGATGAGCATTTTCTTGTTTGCTTTTGGCCTTATACAGCTGGTTGAGTGCGGTCTTAGTAAATAGAAGGCTATGAATAATATAGATGAGAACTCTCTTGGTAGATAATGTGGTCTGCAGCTTATGATAAGGTACTCTACCTCAGGCAAGAAATACCTTGAGACTTCTTTAATATTAGACATCACGCACCAGCTTTTATTAACAAACATACACCCCCCCCCCACCCCTCATCTTACCAGATGTAGCTTCTCTGTCCTGCCGGTGCATGGAAAATCCCGCCAGCTCTATATTATCCATGTTGTCGTTCAGCCACGACTCAGTGAAACATAAGATATTACAGTTTTTAATGTCCCGTTGGTAGTATAATCTTGATCGTAGGTCATCCATTTTGTTTTCCAATGATTGTATGTTGGCCAATAGAACGGATGGCAGTGGGAGTTTACTCACTTGCCTACGAATTCTCAGAATGCAGCCCGACCTCTTTTCTCCATGCAAATTACGCAGATTTTGGCCTGTTCCCGAGAAAGAAGTATATCCTTTGTGTCGAACAAATGTCGAGATTATTCTTCCAGTTCGAGTTGAGTAATAGCTGTTCTGATGTCCAGAAGTTATTTTCGGTCACAAGAGACTGTAGCAGCAACATTATGTACAAATAAGTTTAAAAATAAGTTACAAACAATGTGAAAAAAATAACAAAATAGCACAGTTGTTTAGGGGCATGTAAAACGTCAGCTGTCATTCTACCAAGTTATGCATGTCCACACAGTCGTTGGTGAACAGGGAGAGCAGGAGGGAACTAAGCACACACCCCTGTGGGGCACATGTTAAGGGTCAGCGTGGCGGAGGTGATGTCTATTCTCACCACCTGGGGTCGGCCCGTCAGGAAGTCCAGGATCCAGAGTCCTAAGCTTGGTGACGAACTTGTAGGGGACAATGGTGTACTCAATGAACAGCACTCTCACATATGTGCTCCTCTTATCTAGGTGGGTGAGGGCAGTGTGGAGAGCAATTGAGATTGCGTCGTCTATAGATCTGTTGGGGCGCTATTGGAGTGGGTCTACGGTGGCTGTGACGGAAGAGTTGATGTGTGCCATAACCAGCCTCTCAAAGCACTTCATGATTACAGAAATGGTAGTCGTTGTGGCCTGATTCCTTAGAGTTCTTAGGAACAGGAAAGATTGTGGTCATCTTAAAACATGACGGCATTACAGACAAGGAGAGGTTATAAAAGACCGTGAATATGCCTGTGTAACGGATGTGAAATGGTTAGCTTGTTAGCGGTGTTTGCGCTAAATAGCGTTTCAATCGGTGATGTCACTTGCTCTGAGACCTTGAAGTAGTAGTTCACCTCCGCGGCTTTTGTGGAGCGATGGGTAACGATGCTTCGAGGGTGACTGTTGTTGATGTGTGCAGAGGGTCCCTGGTCCGCGCCTGGGTATGGGCGAGGGGACGGTTTAAAGTTATACGGTTACATTGATGCTGTTGACCCGGATCACTGGTTGCTGCGGAAAAGGAGGAGGTCAAAAGGGGGTTGAGTGTAACGGATGTGAAATGGCTAGCTAGTTAGTGGTGTTCGCGCTAAATGCTTCGTGGGTGACTGTTGTTGATGTGTGCAGAGGGTCCCTGGTTCGCGCCCGGGTATGGGCAGGGGATGGTCTAAAGTTTTACTGTTCCACCTGCCAGCTGTCCTACGCATGCTCTGAGAACACGCCCTGGAATACCATCAGGGCCCGCGGTCTTACAGGTGTTGAACTGATTAAAGATCCTTGTCGCCTCGGCGAGCGAGATCACCCAATCATTTGGGTCGGTGACGGCCCTCACACCCAGGTCGATGTTGTTGTTCTCAAAGTGTGTATAAAGTGCATTGAGTTTGTCTTGTAAAGAGGCATTGTTGGGCAGATCACAGTTGCTTCTTCCTCGTATTGCGTAATGGACTGTAGCCCCTGCCAGATCGGCGCCTGTGTATTATGATTCTGTGATTGTGGAGGTGTGTTGATGGAAGTTGGTTATCACGGATCTTAGTGATGCCAAATTAAAAATCACTGGCAATCAGAAAGGCAGCCACTGGGTGTAGGTTTCCTGCTTGTTGATAACCTTGTATAGTTTGTTAAGTGCCAGCTTGTTATTTTAATTGTTCTGAGGTGTAGTATATACAGCAGTCACGAATACAGCTAAAAACTACCTCGGGAAGTTTGACCATCAGGTTTTCCAAGACGTGCTAGAATTGGCACACCACTTGGAGTTGATGAAGAGGCACCCTCGATTTCCCTGACTCCATTGTACTATCCTCCCGGTGAATGGAGAATCCATCACCTAATCTCTTGGGGTAAGTAGCTGCCGATCTGATGTTCAAGAGTTCTTGTCAGTTGTAAGAAATAATAGTGGATACATTTTGTGAAAATAGAGTAAAAATAAACAACAAAATAATCACAAAATGGCAAAGTTGGGTTTGAGCTTGCAAAACAGTGGCCATCTAATACTGTGCCATCTTAAATACATATTGCCATATACATTGAGCAAATTAAATGTTATACCCTCTAGAGAAAGATTTCCATAACCTCAGGCTCAAGGCCCTCCTTCAGTATTGTTCACAGATATTCAACTCCTTGGCACATGATCTCGAATAGTAGCCTACAGTCCTTGGATTTGTCTGTGTGCATTGACTATGGAAGGTTAATCTGTACCCACAAGACATATTTTTATTTACGATATGGATTGGCCATTCTGTTGCACCTCCACCCTATAATAGCTGTGATTTATTTTGTATTTTACATTCTTACCACAGCAATATTTCCCAGGGCACAAAGCACACCATAGCGTCTTTTATATTGCTCTTTACAACCTCAATAATTGACCCGGTAGGATTATGTGCCTTCTCTCTGTGTCTATAGAACAGAGGTCGTAACTTCTCTATCGTTTTTCTCATTTTACCACCCGCCGGGTGCCTTTGGGCCCTAAAGTCCTTTGTCATGGTTTGAAGGGGGTAGAGACAGTCGCTATTTGTCAGTATTGGTGATTAACGGTAACACACCCACAGTGGTGCGTTGGAGCATGGCGTCCCTACAGTTGGAAAACTTGTGATAGCAGTGCAGCACTGGTAGCTTTCTGTGTGTTATCACACTGTCTTTCACCCCTCCATCCCATTCATTATTGATTGCTTATACCCTTTAATATATAATTGGAAAGCTTAGATTCACAGTTATCCATCAGACACATTTTCGGAAAGTTCAAGTAAACAGAACTTTGACCTCTAGGGTACATATAAGAATTACCTGTATAAAAGGCTGTATCAGGAACCCTGATACATTTTAAACTTTGTTTGACAAGTGGTTCTGAAAGGTCATGAAAGTACCTTTTCAAATTATATATAATATAACCAACTTTGAACGCATCAGCTACAACTATTGTTTACAAATTGCCCATATTGTGCAATTGACATTAGAATGTTGGCCATAGAATTCCATGTAATGGGGCAGGTATATTTTTAGATACCAAATTGCGCACACACAGCTATAACAGGTCACAGAATTCCAACATTAAGCCTTTTTCTAGTATGGCTGCTAAACAACACAATGGGGTCTTTTTGGAGAATTTCATATTAATGATACTTGTATGAAATATAATTGGAGTGTGCCCAAAAATCTCTTAAAATGTTGATAGTGATGTAGAATACACAACCACATTATCCAGGTGTGCCAGATATGTAAGGATGTGGAATTATTCACAGGATTGTGGTAAGAATGTTCCCAAAAAGCTGACAGAATCACTTATTTCTGAAGAGCTACCATTGGTGCACTGTTTTCACTCATTTCAAACTCTAGGGACATAGACCTTTAAAAAAAAATCACAATGAGACATCGTCGGCTCCAAGTGAGCCCGACCGACCCTCCTGGCTCATGGACTATCTGGGGGGAGAAGCATATCTGGTTAAAGCTGGAAGTGTTGAGCTCTGCACTTAACATTACTTCTGTGTCATGTCAGCATGTTTTAATTAAAGGACCAATGCAGCCGTTTTTTATCTCAATATCAAATAAGCTTCTTAGCAAAGAGCAATAATGAGCCATTTCTCAAGCAAGACTTTTGCTAGGACTGTCTGAGAGTGGTCTGAGGAGGAGGTAAAAACTGAAAACATGATGTTCTTGGCAGAGAGGGTGGTGGAAAGAGAATCTTCCTAGAGCTGGCCAAACTCAGCAATCGGGGGAGAAGGGCCTTGGTCAGAGAGGTAACCAAGAACCCGATGGTCACTCTGACAGAGCTCCAGGGTTCTTCTGTGGAGATGGGAGAACCTTCCAGAAGGACAACCATCTCTGCAGCAATCAGCCCATTATGGTAGAGTGGCCAGACGGAAGCCAATCCTTAGTAAAAGGCACATGACAGCCCGCTTGGTGTTTGCCAAAAGGCACCTAAAGATTCTCTGTTCTGATCAAATCAAGATTGAACTCTTGGCCTGAATGCCAAGCATCATGTCTGGAGGAAACCTGGCGCCATCCCTACGGTGAAGCATGGTGGTGGCAGCATCATGCTGTGGGGATGTTTTTCAGTGGTAGGGACCGGGAGACTAGTCAGGATCGAGGGAAAGATGAAGGGAGCAAAGTACAGAAAGATCCTTGATGATAACCTGCTCCAGACCACTCGGGACCTCAGACTGGGGTGAAGGTTCACCTTCCAACAGGACAACAACCCTAAGCAGACAGCCAAGACAACACGGGAGTGGCTTCTGGACAAGTCTCTGAATGTCCTTGAGTGGCCAAGCCAGAGCCCGGACAGGAACCCGGGCAAACATATCTGGAGAGACCTGAAAATAGTTGTGCAGCGATGTTGTCAGGTGGATGGATTATCTTGGTAAAGGTGACATGCTCACTAACAGGGATGTAAACACATTTGTGCACAAAATGTGAGAGAAATACGCTTTTTGTGCGTATGGAACATTTCTGGGATCTTTTATTTCAGTTCATGAAACATGGGACCAACACTTCACATGTTGCGTTTATATTTTTGTACAGTATAGATCATGTTCATGTATACTGCATAGAGCCCTGAAGCGTCCCTCAGTTTCAATTAGCCTAATAGGAATAAACAACAGATTACAAACCAATAAATAATGTATTCTGTAGATAGGCTGCAGTGCATTCAAGTTCATTGTGGGCCTGCTTTTGTTTTCTCACGTCTGCTATGTCTAACGATGTGTCCTCAGTGGCTTCTTTATGTGCAATGGCTTTTATTTTTCATCTCGCCTCCAATTCGGCTGCAAATTTGGAGCTGTGAAATATTGCCCCACAACCGGCATAAATTCCGATAAAGTGCTTTGTCACAAACATGACAGTAACAGGTTATTGTAAATCGTCCCCTGAAAAGAATTGGTAATTAATATCTCCTTGGTGCAATGCAAATATATACAAAGGGACACCTCTGAAGGCACACACCCACTTTGCATATATACATGCCAGTGAATGTTTGTGTACTTGTGTGTTTGTCTAAATGGCTTTGGATGTTTGTCTTTTGTCTTTTTGGATGATTGGGAGTGGGTGGGTGTGTATGGTGTCTGTCTGGAACAAACTGCTCCAAATGAATCACTCTGACCCGATCCAGTGATATGCTTATTGGTTTTGTCTGGGGCTCTGGAGGTGTGACTGCCTCACACATTTCCCACTTGTCTGGCTGCTGGCTTCTCAGTCTGGATCTCTTTCAGTGATTACTAAAAGTAGTGCACCATGTAAGGAATAGGGTGCCATTTGGGACTGGATCTCTCTGTCAGTCACAACTCATACTGCTGGACTCAGTCCATCAAGGAGATAGTCACTATAGTACTCACAGTCACTATAGTGTACACTCTTAGGAAAAAAAATGGTTATATACAGTACCTTCAGAAAGTATTCAGACCCATTGACTTTTTCCAAATGTTGTGTTACAGCCTGCATTTAAAATGTATTCAATTGAGATTTTGTGTCACTGGCCTACACACAATACCCCATAATGTCAAAGTGGAATTAATTTAATTGCTGTGATAGGAGAACTTAGGATGGAACAACAACATTGAAGTTATACCACAATACTAACCTAAATGACAGAGTGAAAACAAGAAAGCCTGTACAGAATACTAATTTTCTAAAACTTGCATCCTGTTTCAATAAGGCGCTAAAGTAAAACTGCAAAAAAATGTGGCAAGAAATTAACTTCATGTCCTGAATACAAAGTCTTATATCTGGGGCAAATCCAATTCAACACATGACTGAGTACCACTCTTTATATTTTCAAGCATTGTGGTGGCTGTATCATGTTATGGATATGCTTGTAATCGAAAAGGACTAGGGAGTTTTTTAGGATAACATTTTATGGAATAGAGCTAAGCACAGGCAAAATCCAAGAGGAAAACCTGGTTCAGTCTGCTTTCCACCAGACACTGGGAGACAAATTCACCATTCAGCAGGACAATAACCTAAATTATGTGCAAATACTGTACTATCAAGGTATGGAAAGCTCTTAGACTTACCTAGAAAGATTTACAGCTGTAATCTATGCCAAAGGTGATTCTAATATGTATTGACTAGAATTTTTCTTCCACTTTGACATCACAGAGTGTTTTTGTAGATCGTTGACACAAAAAAAAGACAATTAAATGCATTTAATCCTACCTTGTAACACAACAAAATTTGAAAAAAGTCAAGGGGTGTGAGTACTTTCTGAAGGCACTTTATATAGAAGCCTTTGGTTCTTTGGATGAGATCAAAGAACTCTTTACTAAAAAAAGGTTCTATATATATACTGTAAACCTAGTGAAGACCTTGCAACAGGTGCCGAGGTCAGAGTGGCAAACAGCCATGTTCATACAAACCTCTGCTGACTGCAGTTGCTAGCTAGAAGCAAGAGGAAATGATGTGTTTAACAAAAGCATACACTCTTAGATAAAAGAAAGGGGTTCTATATGGGACCTTTTGTTCAATTCAAATTTCAACTGTCATAAAATAAAATAAACAGCCATTCCAGCATTATGATGCAAGAGGACGGTGGTTGAACTTGTAAATAGCCAAACAATAAGAATGTTATTTTTCAGTGTATTAAGGTAAGCAAACTGTATTTTTAAATATTTGAAGCCAAAGTCATATGATAAGCTATACGCTACATAGATAAGATTGTTTCAAGCTAGCTACCGTTCGACAGGAAAAAGGTAGGCTACTTTAATGAGCCACTTTACAAGCTAGCTAACTCTTACAAATACATTTTTCTTATCGGATATACCAAATATAGCCACAGACCAAGCCTGACATGGGCAATTATCTAATTGTTACTTTTATTTCAGTGTGAAGTCAGATGAGAGGACTATGTTCCATGAAGCCAGTATAAAACTGTTGCTGACCTCTGAATGCACGTGATTTGACTTTTTTGACCTGGAAAAGTTCTCCCTGTGTGGCAATTTTTAGAACCCCAAAAGGTTCTTCCCGGGTGTATGGAACCTTTTTTTTCTGTGTGTTTCTCTTCACTGGTGACGTTGAGACTGGTGTTTTGCGGGTAGTATTTGATGAAGCTGCCAGTTAAGGACTTGTGAGGAGTCTGTTTCTCAAACTAGACACTAATGTACTTGCTCAGTTGTGCACCGGGCCCTCCCATTCCTCTTTCTATTCTGGTTAGAGCCCGTTTGCGCTGTTCTGTGAAGGGAGTAGTACACAGCGTTATACGAGATCTTCAGTTTCTTGGCAATTTCTCGCATGGAATAGCCTTCATTTCTCAGAACAAGAGTAGACTGACGAGTTTCAGAAGTTTATTTTGTTCCTGGCTATTTTGAGCCAGTAATCGAACCCACAAATGCTGATGCTCCAGATACTTAACTAGTCTAAAGAAGGCCAGTTTTGTTGCTTATTTAATCAAACAGTTTTCACCTGTGCTAACATAATTACAAAAGGGTTTTTTAATGATCAATTAGCCTTTTAAAATGATAAACTTGGAATAGATAACACAACGTGCCATTGAAAACAAGAGTGATGGTTGCTGATAATGGGCCTCTGTAAGCCTATGCAGATATTCCATTAATGAAATGATCCGTTTTCAGCTACAATAGTCATTTACAACATTAACAATGTCTACACTGTTTTTCTGATCAATTTATTGTTATTTTAATGGACAGAAAATGTGCTTTTCTTTCAAAAACAAGGACCTTTCTAAGTGACCTCAAACTTTTGAATGGTAGTGTATTTATAAACATGCATAGATATACATACATACATACATACATACAGTTGAAGTCGGAAGTTTACATACACCTTAGCCAAATACATTTTAATGTCAGTTTTTCACAATTCCTGACATTTAATCCTAGTAAAAATTCCCTGTCTTAGGTCAGTTAGGATCACCACTTTATTTGAAGAATGTGAAATGACAGAATAGAAGAGAGAATTATTTATTTCAGATTTTATTTCTTTCATTACATTCCCAGCCGGTCAAAAGTTTACATACACTTACGTAAAATTAGTATTTTGTAGCATTGCCTTTAAATTGTTTCACTTGGGTCAAATGTTTTGGGTAGCCTTCCACAAGCTTCCCACAATAAATTGGGTCCATTTTGGCCCATTCCTCCTGACAGAGCTGGTGTAAACACTTTTTCAGTTCTGCCCACAAACTTTCTATGGTATCGAGGTCAAGGCTTTGTGATGGCCACTCCAATAGCTTAAGCCATTTTGCCACAACTTTGGAAGTATGCTTGGGGTCATTGTTCATTTGGAAGACCCATTTGTGACCAAGTTTTAACTGATGCCTTGAGATGTTGCTTCAATATATCCACATCATTTTCCTACCTCATGATGCCATCTATTTTGTGAAGTGCACCAGTCCCTCCTGCAGCAAAGCACCCCCACAACATGATGCCGCCACCCCCGTGCTTCACGGTTGGGACGGTGTTCTTCGGCTTGCAAGCATCCCCCTTTTTCCTCTAAAAATAACGATGGTCATTATGGCCAAACAGTTATAGTATTGCTATCTGCAGCATTATCTCCAGGTAAATGTTACAATTCTTCAGCCATTTCTGGATATGTGACCAAAAAAGAGCTACATATGGACAGCAAAATCTGCATAGCTGGGACAGTTGTATCCCCATATATATAACATTCTATTGGTTGCAAGAATTTTGTATAATTTAAATTGCAAAATTCTAAGTTTGGAATCTGGCGTTGTTCTGTGTGTCAATTCATAAACCTTGTGCCATAAAATTGGTACATTGACAATATCTTCCCAACTATTTTTCAATCTGTATGACACAGCTGTCAATTTTTTGGTCTTTAAATGAAACTGGTATATCTTTTTATTTATCATTATCACCATCTTCTTTAACCAATTTTGGTCTTTAATGCAGGGCTGGCAGAAAAGCTCCTTACTTTTTTCCCCTTCCACTTGCCTCTTCCATTTTTGCAGTAAGGCTGCAATTAGTTGGTTGTAATTTTGGGTAGACCAGACATTTCCATATCTTTGAGTTAGCTGCATGTGTGACATAACTCCACCAGTCCTATTTATGATATCATTTAGAAAGATGATACCTTTTTTTAATCAAATAATATATTTGAGTTTGACCACTATTTGTTGTATTATTTTCTGGTGGATTCAACTGAAATTGCAACTTTCTATGGCCTGTTTAAAAAATAATTATATTTTGGAGATGATTTCATTTTCAAATAACCGAAAGTGAGCGGTTGTAAACTGTATGAAGGGAAAAAGGCCATTCTTGAACATGGGGTGAGACATTCTTACTAATTTGCTAGAGAACCAGTTCAGATTTAGGTATAACTTTTGTATGACTGATGCCTTTAGTGAGAGGTCTAGTGCTTTATTATTTCATTTCTGCCCCCTGAATTCATATTCATGATATAAATAGGCCCTTTTAATTTTGTCTGGCTTGCCATTCCAAATAAAATTGAATATTTTTTTGCTCATATAATTAAAAAAACAGGTTGCTAGCTGTAGGCTTTAAAAGAAAACATGAATCATCAGCGTACAATGTCACCTTTGTATTTAAACCCTGGATTTCTAATCCCTTAATTGTATTGTTACTGTTCTTACTTACAGAAATGAGGCAATAGAAAAAGAAAACATATATATGTTTTGTCACATACATTGGATAGGTGCAGTGAAATGTGTTGTTTTACAGGGTCAGCCATAGTACAGCACCCCTGGAGCAAATTAGGGTTAAGTGCCTTGCAAAAGGGCACATTGACAGATTTTTCACCTTGTCACCTCGGGTATTCGAACTAGCAACCTTTCAGTTATTGGCCCAATGCTGTAACCACTAAGCTACCTGCTGCCAACAGACACATTTAGACATTTACAGATTTTCTTTTCAATATTCCGCCAGATCCCATCAGAAAATGTGACTATTGGAGCCTCCTGAGTGGCGCAGTGGTCTAAGGCACCGGGTCTGGGTTTGAGCCCAGGCTCTGTCGCAGCCAGCCGTGACCGGGAGGCCCATGGGGCGGCGCACATTTGGCCCAGCGTCGTCCGGGTTTGGGAGGGTTTGGCGGCAGGGATATCCTTGTCTCATCATGCACTAGTGACTCCTGTGGTGGGCCAGGCGCAGTGCACGCTGACACGGTGTTTCCTCCTACATATTGGTGCGGCTGGCTTCCGGGTTGGATGGGCATTGTGTCAAGAAGCAGTGCAGCTTGGTTGGGTTGTATTTCAGAGGACGCGTGGTTCTCGACCTTCGCCTCCCCCAAGTCCGTACAGTTGCAGCGATGAGACAAGACTGTAACTACTATCAATTGGATACCATTAAATTGTGGGGATAAAAGGGGTGAAAATACTAAAAAAAGAATGTGGCTATTTTAATTCATCGTTTTTCAGATAATTCTCATATAAAAGACAGAATTGCATAAGACATAGTCTACGGCTTAATATTGATCAAAATAACTAGTCGCTCCCATTGGTTTTCATCAATTCACGGTCCAATCCAAATCGTCTTTGACATAACATAGTGTACTTACTCTTATGGATGATGAAAATGGAAGTGTCTGCATGTGGTACAACTCATAACATAGAGCTCTGTCTGAGCTACGGAAGGCGGCGTCTCAAATTGGGACGCAGACACTAAAGGGCCTCCAGTACACTCTCCCTAGTGCACATGACAAGCTGTTGCTTTCTACTACCGGTAATTGCATTGTCATGTGTTGTGTGTATTCCATCCTCTGATCTTTATCTGTTTTCATTCCCAGCCCCAGATAGCAGTGTGTCCCCATCCCCAGCCCCTCTGTGCCCCTCCTCCTCCTTCGCCTGTGTATTGATGAGGACAAGGTGTGTGACTTCACCCCACATTGTCCTGGCGGGGAGGATGAAGTCAGCTGTTGCCAACCCTGTTGCCAAGTAACAAACACACCACACTCTAAACCCCATTTGGCGTGTCAAAGGTGCTATCCTACACCTTCAGGCTTTTTGCAGTTTCAATGATTATTATTAATTTCGCCACAGTTGTAGGCTATATCAGTTCTATCAATCAAATCAAATTTTACTTGTCACATACACATGGTTAGCAGATGTTAATGCGAGTGTAATGAAATGCTTGTGTTTCTAGTTCCGACAATGCAGTAATAACCAACGAGTAATCTAACCTAACAATTCCACAACTACTACCTTATACACACAAGTGTAAATGGATAAAGAATATGTACATAAAGATATATGAATGAGTGATGGTACAGAACGGCATAGGCAAGATGCAGTAGATGGTATAGAGTACAGTATATACATATGAGATGAGTAATGTAGGGTATATAAACATAAAGTGGCATAGTTTAAAGTGGCTAGTGATACATGTATTACATAAAGATGGCAAGATGCAGTAGATGATATAGAGTACAGTATATACATATACATATGAGATGAGTAATGTAGGGTATGTAAACATTATATTAAGTGGCATGTGTGATCCTTCAGGTGTTTGAAGTTTTATGTAAGAGTATCCTCCATTGTCCAATGTAGTCTAAGGTAGGAAATAGTCAGATGAAGTCTACAGGCCAGAGATGGGATCAGTTCCATTCTTATTGAATTTCACTGTAGGAAAGCAAATCAATCAGTGCATTGACTGGAATGTAGTTTAAACTGACCCTCCCTCTGCTAGTGCCAAATAAATCCATTGCCTTGTTGATTTTATTTTTGGAGGGGTAAAAAGCTAGTACAGTTTAATTTATGTTACAAATAAATCCAAGAAGAAAGCATTAAATACACTTACACTTAGTCAATTCACCCAGCTTCCCTCTGACTTTGAGGGCGACCTCTGTGGCTGGCATGAGTATGACCTTGCCCAGGGTGATGGCTTCGACTGTACTACTGGGCCACCAGGGCTAGATCCCCCCTCTGGACTATTCCACCAACAGCAGCCTGGGTAGGAGGGATGGACCACTGTCAACACAACACTCCAAAAAGCACAGTAACACTTGGCTCTGGTCCAGGGTGTTAGATGTGACTTGCTAACAGCGTCAGTGTCGGCAAGCCGCATGTAACACCTTGAACCAAAACGAAGTAATACTCTGGTCAGAAAATGGCAGTTATATCCCCAACCGAGTGATCTAATGGAATAAGCACAGAGGTGTGATAGCCTGATAAAATGGTGTGTGGGAGTCGGCTCGACGCTGTCAGTTTGAAAATAATATTACTCACAGATTAAATCAATCACTTCTTCAGAAAAAGCCCTGGCTGGTATTTTTGCAAGTACAGAGCCAAAGAGAGCAGTGGCGGTTGGAGAGAAACGCTTTCTCAGCCATCTGAATAATAGAGAGGATATCGACATCTCTCCTGCCTGGTATTAAAAACAACACAATATTTCACCCGCTACCAAAATGTATATGCTCTTCCACCTTTCGGTATTGTCAAGGTTTTTTTTTTTGTCAGGATAGTCACCTTCTTGTGGAGGTCAGGCCATTTTGTACGCTTATGCCTTCTTCCTCGTGTTTATTTTATATGATGTGTCCTTCCCTTGTCCATTTCTCTCAGCTCAGGTATTTTCAGGTTTTTATGCTGTGTTGTAAAGTTATCCTCTGCCTCTGGTTTTGAAAAACTATCCCATCTCATTGTAAGCCACTTTATGTTGGTCTTGAAGAACAGTAGCAGCATTTCCTAGATGTTTATTCCTCTTCTCCCCTCTTGAGTCATCAGGCAAATTACGTTTGCAGAGGTGGAATCCCAAAATAAAGTTAAGTGATAATAACAAATGTAGTTAGTTGTGCAAGACATTTTTATAGATAAAAGGATAAGCAGAATATTGTTTTTAAAAGTTGTGCATGCTTTTCTCCTTCAAGAAAACTACAGATTTTAAAATACCTATGCTCTAGCAGCCGGGAGGATACTCTTGTGCATCCTCTGCCAAAGTAGGTCATCAAGGAGGGAAGCATACTCCTCCATTCACCTACTAACGAATTGTCGCTCTCCTCGACCACTTTTCCAGGTCACGGAGTAGAGGAGGATGAAATGAAAATCTCCCACTGTCTTAAACACACCATTGGGGTGCTTCAGGGTACAGCACTGTGCCCAATGCTGTTTCCACTCTGGGATGCCTTGTTTTATGGCTGTTTAAAATCCCTGTCAAAGGACTGATTGGAATGTTGCCTTTGGCAGAAAATTGCAATTTGAGAGTTTATAAATGTAATCTTTCTCTAGAGCAAGCAGAAACGTTCACATTTTAATGTCCGGCATGGTGCATTATCATTCCTGGATGAATCATTACCTCATCTCAAGAGATGAAGTACACTTGAACAGCAAACTGTAATAGGTTGCATACCAACCTGGTCAAATGACTGTTATGTATCTGTACGGACCCTGGTCAAAACTAATGCACTATATAAGGAAAAGCATGTAATTTGGGATGCAATCCAAGTGTCCCTCTATCTCCACCCACCTAGGCATTATAACTCAGGCCTCTTGGTAGGGGTTGCAGAAATGTCCTTGCGTATCGCTGGTGTGGACAACATCTTTGTGCTGTGGCAAACACTTTATAACCAAAGCAACCACTGGAAGCATGTCAAGGTGCAGCTGGGCAGCATCAACCAGCCCTTCCAGTTCTCATTGGCCAAGATCAACCTGGGCGTGTTCGACAGAGTCTCCGCCCTGGACGACATCTGCTTCCAGAGCTGCTCGTTGCCCCCGGCGGTGGAGACTGGTTAGTGCCCCAGCCACACCCACTTACACTGTGTGCGGAGCCGAATGTGTGTGTAGCAACCGCAGCTGTGTGACCTGCTAGGCTGTGGGGACAGCTCAAACGAGGACAACTGATGTGAGTCACACGCACACAGGCAGACAGACAGAACGAGGCAACCATAAGGTCAAAATAGAATGTATATGTGTGAGATAATAGAATAAACAACATAAGAAAGCTTTGGCTCAGCACTTGGCTCTTATACCTCGATATGGTGTGACATGATAACAGGAAGCTATTGTTCACTCAGTCCATATTGTCTTCCTCGCCAACTCCTCTTCTCTCATCTTTGACTTGGTGCGCAACCTGGGACCCACGGTCACCCTGCAAACTGGACCCTGAAAGTAAAACACCCTGGGCAATGTTAATGGTAACTACCTGAACATCGAGTCCTTCAACACCGCCCCCTCCAGGAGTTTAAGGACACGGCCTGCCCAGTGTTCCAGCCTACCCCCCGGTATCGCCACTGGCCCCCAGCACCTCTGTGTGTTCTGCTTCTACTACCACATGTTTGGGTCTCGTGTTCCGCCTGGCCGTATACATGAAGACCATTGCCCCTGGCCGCGGTCACATGCTGTGGGTGCGCTACGGTGACAAAGGCAACTCGTGGCACAGGAAGACCCTCTACCTCAAGTCCTTCCAGGTATCTAGGGTTGCAACATTTCTAGGATTTCTAGAAAACATTGGAATTTTGGAAGTTTCCTGGAATCAGGAGAGAATAAGCAGGAAACTTGGGAATCCTCCAACCGGGATTTCGTGAAAACCAGGGAGAGTTTTGCAACCCTACAGGTAACTCATTCAACACTCGTCAAATCGGTCCCTACTGAAAAAAACAGCTGGTCAAGCTGGTTCATAGTGGTCCATGCTGGTCAGTGCTGGTCCAGTATGGTCTCTAGCTGGTCAGGCTGGTCTGTTTAGCTAGCAAAACCACACCCATCACTATCATATTTCCCAGCATGCTCTGAATTGTTTGTTTTAATATCAGTGGTTTTGCATTTTTTACTGATATACAGTAAGGGCAATAATTATTGGAAATACTGTATCAAATAAATACTACATACTGAGCTACAGTGTATATGCAAATTGTTATTTTATACTAATACAATTGCTCAGAGAAATATATTTTGTTTTAACAAGTCTCATAAAGATAAGGGTCAAATGTATTGCCATCCTGTTTTCAATACTGTAGCACCATCCCCCTGAGAGGATAAAGACAGTGAGCCTTTTTCTAAAATGATTTATGAGATTGGAAAACATGTTGGGAGGGAGGAATCCCTCCATTCAGAAAAATAGCCCCATAACATCAAAGATCCACCACTATATTTTACTGTAGAACATTTTTGCCAAAAACCTGGTTGCCTCTGACAGGAGGCTTACGCTTGGCTGCAAGTGGATCTTCCAGCAAGACAATAACCCCAATAACTATTTTTTTAATTGACCACAAAAATCAACATTTTGCAGTCAGTCTCAAGACTTGATCCCCATTGAAAACATGGGGTTTGAATTGAAAGGGGCAGTCCATAAAAGTCTCAGACTCCAGACTTGAACCCCATTGAAAACATGTGGTTTGTGGTTTGAATTGAAGAGGGCAGTCCATAAGAGGGGATGAAGGATATCAAGGATCTGGAAAGATTTTGTATGAAGGAATGGTCTAAGATCCCTCCCAACATTTTTTTCAGCAGGGGTGTCAGAGAGGATCACGATTACTTCATATGTGATGGTTCATTGTTGTCGTCTGGTGAATGAGCCTTTGTGAGGCATGGTGGGTTCATGTTGAGAATGTTCATGTCAGTGCTGTTTCTGCTATGAAATCACACTTCTTCCTCCGAAGAGACGCCCATTCTTGCTCTGAGACTCAACAGAAAGCAGTGAGATCGGTACGTTAGCCTTTTTGCTCCCAAACGAAAATCACGGATTGCCCTGCGATGCTGTAAAGTTAGTTCCGAAGAGTTCCTTCCCTTTGAGCTTAAATTGCAATGACGACCTGCTTAAGTTACGAGCTAATATGCTGTTGCCAGGGGTTGTCACATTCTGCCCTAGACCCTGCGTATCTCTCCTCTGTCCAATCAGCTTCTAGTTAAAGCCATGGACTGCAGGTTCTTCCAGCTCCCATCCAATTAACAGCCCAGATTAATTAGCTCAGGCCTGAGGTGAGCTAGAGGAGGAGCAGAAAACAACCCTGTCTGGATGGAGGAGATGGATAGGCTCACAGACTGCATGCTCTCTGCAGATGCACGGACGCATGCACACACACACACACTTTCTCTGCCCTATCAGCCCACTACAAGCTGCATTGTAACTCAGGGTGTGTTTGGAATTCTAATAGAACAGAGCTGAGAGAATTGAGCTCGCTTGCTAGCTACCAGCTAATTTAATTGTTTCCCACAGTCGTACTTGGCTTGCTGAGGATTGGAAAATGGCCCCTCAAACAGGTTTTCAAAGCAAGATCCGGTAGTTTACTCTGGTTCTCTCCTCATTTTGCTGTTATGCTGAATCGACAATCTACAACTGTGTTGTGGGGTGAATTGTTTGCTGCTTTCCTGGCAGAGCAATTGTTACCAGGCTATAGGCTTAACCTGCTGAGGTCATAACTATGATAAGATGTCGACCTGTGTGGCTGAGAGAGACATATGGCTGTGTCTCAAATTACATTATTCCATGGGCCCTGGTCAAAAGTAGTGCTCTACACTATGTAGGGAATAGGATGCCATTATGGGATTCAGCCAAACACACGGAATTGAAATGGAAAACACAGAGCACTCTTCTTTTCCCACACACCTGACCTTGTTCTCTGTTTTGGCAGATTCTGGTGGAGGGCATAGTCATTGATCGCCATTGATGACCTGTCCTTGCAGCTGACTCGCTTGCAGCTGAAGCAAGCACACAAGTTTTCTCCTGGAAGATGACCCTTTGTAGTTATACCTTACCATGAGCATGTACAGTATAGCTGTGTCCCACTCTAGGTTGAGTTACAGTTTGTTAGATGTGTTGTATGTGGCGTTGCAAGATTCCGGGAACTTTCAATAAATACCCTGGTTTTCCCCAAATCGAGGTTGGAGGATCCTGGAAGCAAGAAATCCAGAATGCTCCAACCAAGATTTCTGGAAAACCAGGGGAATTATTGAATGCCTCTGTAATTTTGCAACCCTAGTTGTGTGATAATTAGTTTATTTCAGGGGACTTGCCTTCTCCCCAACAGAAGCCCCTACAGTACAGCCCCAAATCTGTCCAGAGGGGGAGTTTGTGTGTGGGTGCGGACAGGGAGTGTGGGAATGAGAGCAGGGCGTGTGACTTCAGACATGACTGGTCGGATGAACAGCACTGTGGTGGGTAGTAGACCTGTTCTCTCAGATCTGGGGCTGTATGTGTCAAGTGCTCATCTAGGATCAGGTCTTGTCTGCCCATGTGAGCGCTTAGGCAAAACGGCTTGGCTATTATTTGACCAGCAATGTATTATTGGAGTCTTTTCCCTCACTCTCTTTCTGTGCCTTCTCTTAATCCACAGAGGAGACCGAGACCACTAGAATTGTCATGAATCAGAAATGTTTTTGATCGGAATTTTCAAAGACTATTGGAATTGTCTAATGGTGCCTTTATTTCCTCTCTCTCACTTCCTGTGGCTGGGAGAGGGTCTTTCCCGCTCCCTCTGTCCTTCTCCATTCATTCCACTGGCAACACAGGGCAACATCATACACCTCGGAGAGCAGAAGCACCGGCCAGTCAATGACCACCCCCTGAGTCACATACAGTACACACACACAGGTTGTGGGAACGAAGTCACACGTTTCCTGACTGGTAAATCAGAACGTTTTTTAAACATTCAGGGAACAGAAGTGAACAGTTTCCCTGTTCTGGAAACGTTTATTTTTATGTTGCAGGGAGATTCTGAAAACATTTAACTTTGATTCCTTGAAGTTTTTCCAGGTGGGTTTTATGAAAGCTCTGATAAGGGAAATTATAGGTTATTTTGAGTTATTTTTTTATAACCTCCTTAACTTGTTATGGCTGCAATCCCATTAACGTGATAATTGTCATCAACAACCGCGGAATTGCATAGCGCCACATTCAATTAATATTACTAAAAATATTTATATTCATGAAATCACAAGTGCAATATAGGAAAACACAGCGTAGCCTTTTGTTAATCCACCTGTCGTGTCAGATTTTGAAAATATGCTTTACAGCAAAAGCAATCCAAGCGTTTGTGTAAGTTTATCGATCGCTCGACAAAACATAATGTACACTTAGCATCAAGTAGCTTGGTCACGAAAATCAGAAAAGCAATCAAATTAATCGTTTACCTTTGATCTTCGGATGTTTTCACTCATGAGACTCCCAGTTACACAAATGTTCCTTTTGTTCCATAAAGATTATTTTTACATCCAAAATACCTCCGTTTGTTTGGCGCATAATGTTCAGAAATCCACAGGAAAGAGCGCAGACAACGCAGACAAATTCCAAATAGTTTCCGTAATGTCCACAAAAATATGTCAAACGTTTTTTATAATCAATCCTCAGGTTGTTTTTAAAATATATAATCGATAATATATCAACCGCAAATGTCTATCAGTAGGAAAGGGAAAGCAATGGCAGCCCAAACTCTGTTGCGCGAGCAAAACTCATGCGACCACCTGACGCGATGTTATCTTTCTGGCTCATTTTTCAAAATAAAAGCCTGAAACTATGTCTGAAGACTTAACACCTTGAGGAAGCGATAGGAAAAGGAATCTGGTTGATATCCCTTTAAAATGGAGCAAAGGGAGGCTATGGAACATGGAGTTTTCAAAATAGAAGCCACTTCCTGGTTTGATTTTCCTCAGGGTTTTGCCTGCAATATCAGTTCTGTTATACTCACAGACAATACTTTGACAGTTTTGGAAACTTTAGTGTTTTCTATCCAATACTAATAATAATATGCATATTAGCAACTGAGACTGAGGAGCTGGCCGTTTACAATGGGCACCTTTTCATCCAAGCTACTCAATACTGTCCCTGCAGCCATAACAAGTTAAAACTTTTACTGAATGTTTCAATAAGACATTTAACATTGCAAGCTTATTTTGGTTAAACTTTTCTTTATTACTCCAAGCACAGATAGGACTCATGAAAATTACACAGCATCAGTGAGATTGGACCTATGCTTTCCTCTCTATCCATGGAATTAGTCCACTGCACCACCAGGATGGAACTAGCATGCCATGTTTTTTACACATAGAAAGCTGTTCATTTTAGTCTATTCAAACAGACCCCATTTTCAAATGAAACAAGCACTCATTAGGATCAGGTGTGGCCAGCCAACTGATAGAGTTTTGTTGATGCTGAGAACGGAATGTATATGTTTTTAAATAACATTCTTAGTGTTCTCTGAAAGTTGCTAACATTGTGTTTTTTTATGGAATGTTTTCTTCATAATCTGAGAACAGAATTTAGAGCTTATTGAAGTTGTGTACAACTGGAAGTATTGAAATTCCCACAGAAGAACATTGCTTCTTAAATGTTATTTTTTACAGTTGGAGAACATGACTTCAAACCTGTATTCTGAAGTACTGACGTTCCCACTGTCACTGGTGTAGAGAGGAGTAGGCAGGAGGCAGTCGCAGGTTTAGAACTACAGAGTTTATTTAAGCACCATAGATCAAAGCGGGAGAAAACCCAAACGCTGATGTGCTCAAAATATATCTTCATAAACCAAAACGCACAGGGCGAACCCAACGTGCAACATATAAAGTAGTCAGGAAATAGTAGGACAGTCCTCTCAGGAAAACAAGTAACATTTGCAATGACCGACAAAAACAAATGGCAGACGGAGTATATATATACAGTGATAGAGTGGGGATTGGAACCAGGTGTGTGTAATGATGACGAGACAAGTCCGGGGTTGATGAGTGAAGGGCGTTTGCCAGCAGTAGGTTTGGCGGCAGCTTGAAGGCCGAACGCCTGAGCTGGACAGAAGGAGGAGCCAAAGCAAAGTCTGGAGTAACTCACAGAAGAAAGTTGTTTCTTATTGTTCTCTGAAAAACTTGAACATTCCCCATGTCAAACCATTTGGAGAACGATTCTAGAACATTGCCGAAAATGAAGTTAAATGTACCCATGTTTGACATTTTAGGAAATGTTCTGTTTAACTTCTTGCGTCGAGCCATCCCGGATCAGGTATCGTGACTACAGCCTCAAGCTCATTACCATAACGCAACGTTAACTATTCATGAAAATCGCGAATGAAATGAAATTAATCTATTTGCTCTCAAGCTTAGCCTTTTGTTAACAACACTGTCATCTCAGATTTTCAAAATATGCTTCTCAACCATTGCAAAACAAGCATTTGTGTAACAGTATTGATAGCTAGCATAGCATTTAGCGTTAGCATTCAGCAGGCAACATTTTCACAAAAAACAGAAAAGCATTCAAATAAAATAATTTACCTTTGAAGAAATTTGGATGTTTTCAATGAGGAGACTCTCAGATAGCAAATGTTCAGTTTTTCCTGAAAGATTATTTGTTTAGGACAAATCGCTCCGTTTTCTGCGTCACGTTTAGCTATGAAAAAAACCTGTATCCAGGATTGTGTAAATCTATCCGCAAGCTCATTAGCATAACACAACGTTAACTATTCATGAAAATCGCAAATGAAATGAAATCAATATGCTAGCTCTCATGCTTAGCCTTTTGTTAACAACACTGTCATCTCAGATTTTCAAAAATATGCTTCTCTACCATAGCAAACTAGCATTTAGCATTAGCATTTAGCATTAGCATTTAGCGTTAGCATTAGCAGGCAACATTTTCACAAAAACCAGCAAAAACATTCCATAAATCATTTTCCTTTGAAGAACTTCGGATGTTTTCAATGAGGAGACTCTTAGTTAGATAGCAAATGTTCAGTTTTTCCTGAAATATTTTTTGTGCAGGAGAAATCGGTCCGTTTGGTGCGTCACGTTTGGCTACCAAAAAAAAACGAAAATTCAGTTATCCAAACGCAGAACTTTTTTCCAAATTAACTCCATAATATCGACTGAAACATGGCAAACGTTGTTTAGAAACAATCCTCAAGGTGTTTTTCACATATCTCTTCAATGACGTATCGTTCCTGGAAGTATGCGTCTCCTTCTGTATCGCATGGTAAAATGATTGCCACTGGGAATTATGCACCAATTTAGACAAAGGACACCGGACGGCCCCCTGGCAAATGTAGTCTCTTATGGCCAATCTTCCAATGATATGCCTACAAATACGTCACAATGCTGCAGACATCTTGGACGAACGGCAGAGCGCATAAGCTCGTTCACAGCATATTCACAGCCATATAAGGAGACGATAGTAAAACAGAGCGTCAAAAATCCTGCTAATTTCCTGTTTGAAGTTTCATCTTGGTTTCGCCTGTAAGATCAGTTCTGGGGCACTCACAGATAATATCTTTGCAGTTTTGAAAACGTCAGTGTTTTCTTTCCAAAGCTGGCAATTATATGCATAGTCGAACATCTTTTCGTGACAAAATATTGCGCTTAAAACGGGCACGTTTTTTTATCCAATAATGACATAGCGCCCCCATAGGTTGAAGAGGTTAACCTGTTGCGACGAGCAATCCCGTATCCGGGATCCTATTTATAGCCTCAAGCTCATTACCATAACGCAACGTTAACTATTCATGAAAATCACAAATGAAATGAAATAAATATATTAGCTCTCAAGCTTAGCCTTTTGTTAACACTGTCATCTCAGATTTTCAAAATATGCATTTGAACCATAGCTAAACAAGCATTTGTGTAAGAGTATTGATAGCTAGCATAGCATTAAGCCTAGCATTCAGCATGCAACATTTTCACAAAAACAAGAAAAGCATTCAAATAAAATCATTTACCTTTGAAGAACTTTAGATGTTTTCAATGAGGAGACTCTCAGTTAGATAGCAAATGTTCAGTTTTTCCAAAAATATTATTTGTGTAGGACAAATCGCTCCGTTTTGTTCATCACGTTTGGGTAAGAAAAACCCCGAAAATTAAGACATTACAACGCAAACTTTTTCCCAAATTAACTACATAATATCGACAGAAACATGGCAAACGTTGTTTAGAATCAATCCTCAAGGTGTTTTTCACATATCTATCGATGATAAATCATTCGTGGCAGTTGACTTTCTCCTCTGAAGAAAATGGAACGCGCATGGACCTGGAGATTACGCAATAATTTGCGGGCGGACATCTGGTAAATGTAGTCTCTTATGGTCAATCTTCCAATGATATGCCTACAAATACGTCACAATGCTGCAGACACCTTGGGGAAACAACAGAAAGTGCAGGTTCATTCCTGGCGCATTCACAGCCATATAAGGACACATTGGAACACAGGGCATTCAAAATCTGGACCATTTCCTGTATGAAATTTCATCTTGGTTTCGCCTGTAGCATTAGTTCTGGGGCACTCACAGATAATATCTTTGCAGTTTTGGAAACGTCAGAGTGTTTTCTTTCCAAAGCTGTCAATTACATGCATAGTCGAGCATCTTTTCGTGACAAAATATCTTGTTTAAACGGGAACGTTTTTTATCCAAAAATTAAAAGAGCGCCCCATATCTCGAAGAAGTTAAGCCTAAACGTAGCACAAACATGGAGAACTATGCAAAATAATGTGGTGGTGATAGCTGGCTTGTCTACCCACGCAGTTGGTGTCATCGCAACATGACTCCCGCCCGTCCAGCATCACTACTCTGGATGGTTCTGACTTAGGTATTTGTAGTTGTCCACATATTCTAGGTGTCTGGCTAGACTATAAACTCTCCTTCCAGACTCACATTATGCATCGCAAATCCAAACTTAAATCTAGAATCGGCTTCCTATTCCGCAACAAAGCATCCTTCAATCATGCTGCCAAACATACCCTCGTAAAACTGACCATCCTACCGATCCTCGACTTTGGTGATGTCATCTACAAAATAGCCTCCAACACTCTACTCAACAAATTAGATGCAGTCTATCACAGTGCCATCCGTTTTGTCACTAAAGCCCCATATACTACCCACCACTTTGACCTGTACGCTCTCGTTGGCTGGCCCTCGCTTCATACTCGCCGCCAAACCCACTGGCTCCAGGTCATCTGTAAGTCTTTGCTAGGTAAAGCCCCTTCTCATCTCAGCTCACTGGTCACCATAGCAGCACCCACCCGTAGCGTGTGCTCCAGCAGGTATATCTCACTGGTCACCCCCAAAGTCAATTCCTCCTTTGGCCGCCTTTCCTTACAGTTCTCTGCTGCCAATGACTGGAACGAACTGCAAAAATCACTGAAGCTGGACTCATATTTCCCTCACTAGCGCTTTTAGCACCAGCTGTCAGAGCAGCTCAGAGATCACTGCACCTGTACATAGCTCATCTGTAAATAGCCCATCCAACTACCTCATCCCCATACTGTATTTATTTATTTATTTATCTTGCTCCTTTGCACCCCAGTATCTCTACTTGCACATTCATCTTCTGCACATCTATAATTGGTATTCTGTAATTACTTTGCCACCATGGTCTATTTGCCTTACCTCCCTTATCTTACCTCATTTGCACACACTGTATATAGACTTTTTCCACTGTATGTTTGTTTATTACATGTATAACTCTGTGTTGTTGTATGTGTCGAACTGCTTTGCTTTATCTTGGCCAGGTCGCAGTTGTAAATGAGAACTTGTTCTCAACTGGCCTACCTGGTTAAATAAACATGAAATAAAAAATAAATAAAATAAACTGAGTCCAGACGGGACCAGCTAACTTGCTAGCTACTACCAGACGAAATTAACGAATCAATGTTGTAAATGTAGTTGTAAATACCTTTTTAAGATTGAAGAAGCTAGCTAATCTAGCATCCACATGTAGGTTATATTGGACACCACTGAAGAGATAGTTAGCTAACAGTTGTAATTATGACGTACTTAGCTGCTAATGTTAGCCAACTGTCCCCGATCACAAATGTTGCTCGAAGTTGTGGATAAATCCTCTTGACCAGTTAATGTAATCTATAGGTTCCCCAGTGCTTGCATGGCCCTGTGGCTGAGTTTTCCTCCTCACAACCGGACCAGTGGTGTGGTGCTCACTGCAGTGGCATGGTTGTCCTTTCCCAGTGATGCCAAGACGTCCTTGGCATCTTGTGCTGTGGTGAATGACAGCCACTCTCCCCTGTGTGTAGCCCGGAGCGTAGCTGGATAGATGAAGAATGACTGGATGCCCCTTAGTCTGAGTTTGCTCCGCTCATCGCTGAAGGCTTTTCCCGCGTTTGGAGGTGTGGGTGCTGTCGTCAGGGAAAAAATGCAGTACCTTGCCGGAGTGGTGAATGGGCTCTGCTGATCTGGCTCCTTGTAGAATGGCTTGGCGGTCATTATACCGGAGGACCCTGAAGATCAGCGTCTGGGGTCTAGCATTACCGATTCCAGGGCCCGAGTAGATGGGGTGGGCTCGCTCTACCTTTACTTTGCGAGATGTGGATGGGATCCATTTTGGGGATCATTCTCTGTAGGAATGCAATCCGATCGTCGATCTCGTCACACTCTTTGAAATAAATCCATCTCAAATTTGAGAGATGTGATCTGTCTTCCATTTCATTCGTCTTGATCTGCATTTTCTCCAGTTGTTCAGAACAGTCGTTGATTTTCCGTGGGCTTTCCCCTATTTTCACCTTGCAGATTGTCCACTTTAGTAGACAAGTTGTTGACCACTTTCATCCATCTCTCAATGACTAGTGTAAGATCTTCAACAGCTACTAAAGTCTCTTGATGTTTTTTGTTGAGTGGTTCTACCGCCTCAGCTGACACCCACAGTAGCCTCGAGAGTTCTTTTGCTTGAATAACGCCTCAGAAATGGCGTCAGCTATGAAGGCCTCAGTTTCCTTGCTAAGGCCGGTCTTCTGATGCTTATCATAAGGTGAAGACCCCGGTGAACAGTTGTTTTTCTTGCCCCCATGAGTAGTCGGCATTGTTAGTCAGTATTTGGTTAGATTTGTAGCAGCTAATTATTGAAATAATACAATCAAAACTGAAAAAGAGGTATCGGGTTTGCGGAGCTCTAGTGACTAGCGACCATAACGCCCGTTGGTCACATGACCTCCCTAGATACCCTGGTGAAAACATGTCTTGGTGAAATGCCGATCTATACTGAACAAAAATATGTTTCATGAGCTGAAATAAAAGATCCCAGAAATGTTCCATACAGACAAAAACATTTTATTTCTCAAAAATGTTGTACACAAGTTTGTTTACATCTCAGTTAGTGAGCATTTCTCCTTTGCCAAGATAATCCATCCACCTGACAGGTATGGCATATCAAGAAACTGATTAAACAGCATGATCATTACACAGGTGCACCTTGTGCTGGGAACCATAAAAGGCCACTCTAAAATGTGCAGATTTGTCACAGATGTCTCAAGTTTTGAGGGAGCGTGCAATTGGCATGCTTACTACAGGAATGTCCACCAGAGCTGTTGCTATTAATGTAATGTCCATTTCTCTACCATAAGCTGCCTCCAACGTTGTTTTAGAGAATTTGGCAGTAAGTCCAACCGACCTCACAACCGCAGACCACGTATAACCACGCCAGTCCAGGACCTCCACATCCAGCTTCTTCACCTGCTGGATCATCTGAGAGCTGTCCAGCCACCCAGACAGCTGAGGAAACTGGGTTTGCACAACCAAAGAATTTCTGCACAAACTGTAAGAAACCAGGGGAGCTTATCTGCATGCTCGCCGTCCTCACCAAGGTCTTGACCTGACTGCAGTTCGGCTTCATAACCAACTTCTGTTGGCAAATGCTCACTTTCGATGGCCACTGACATGCTGGAGAAGTGTGCTCTTCACGGATTAATCTTGGTTTCAACTATACCAGGCAGATGGTAGACAGCATGTATGGCGTTGTGTGGGGGAATGGTTTGCTGATGTCAATGTTGTGAACAGAGTGCCCCTTGGTGGCGGTGTGGTTATGGTATGGGCAGGCATAAGCTACGGACAACGAACATAATTGCATATTATCAATGGCAATTTCAATGCACAGAGATAGAGTGACGAGATCCTGAGGCCCATTTGTGCCATTCATCCGCCACCCTCACCTCATGTTTCAGCATGATAATGCACTGCCCAACGTTGCAAGGATCTGTACACAATTCCTGGAATCTGAAAATGGCCCAGTTCTACCATGGCCTGCATACTCACCAGCATGTTTGGGATGCTCTGGATCAACGTATATGACAGCGTGTTCCAGTTCCCTGCCATTATCCATCTGTGGGACAACATTCCACAGGCCACAATCAACAGCCTGATCAACTCTATGCTAAGGAGATGTGTCACGCTCCATGAGGCAAATGGTGGTCACACCAGATACTGACTGGTTAACTGATCCACATCCCTACCTTTTTTAAGTTATGTGACCAACAGATGCATATCTGTATTCCCAGTCAATTGACTGATTACCTTGTATGAATTGTAACTTGATACTATTGGTCATGTAATTTTATGGAATAAGTTGTCCTCGAGCTCTGACACCCGTTCTTGGGTGTGCCACAGGGGTGTGCCACAGGGGATGTGCCACGGGTCGATTTTGGGACCTGTTTTATTCACTATTTATATAAACACCATTGGTCAATCTGTTCAAAATGTTATACTTCATCTATATGCAGATGATACATTATGTATGCTATTACCCTGACTGTTGATCTGGCTGTCAAAACTACAGTCAGATTTTATAGCTATGCAGGAATCCCTTGCTGATGTAAAACAAAATAAATGTTGTTTTTAAACTCTCATAAGAATGTTTCAGATGAACTACATGTTCACTGATTATATGGTTCTCCAATATGACGTGTTCCCGCTTATAAATCCTTAGGCATTTGGATTGATATGGATTTGAAATTTAAATAACATACTGTACCAGTCAAAAGTTTGGACACACCTACTCATTCAAGGGTTTTTCTTTATTTTTACTGTTTACTACATTGTAGAATAACAGGGAAGACATCAAAACTATGAAACACATATGGAATCATGTAGTAACCAAAAAAGTGTTAAACAAATAAAAAAATATTGTATTTGAGATTTTTCAAAGTAACCACCCTTTGCCTTGACAGCTTTGCACACTATTTGCATTCTCTCAACCAGCTTCATGAGGTAGTCACCTGGAATGCATTTCAATTACATTCTCAAGAACTTTGAAAGTTTCTTCAAGTGCAGTCGCAAAAACCATCAAGCGCTATGATGAAACTGGATCTCATGAGGACCACCACAGGAAAGGAAAACCCAGAGTTACCTCTACTGCAGAGGATAAGTTCATTAGTGTTAACTGCACCTCAGATTGCAGCGCAAATAAATGCTTCACAGATTTCAAGTAACACACACATCTCAACATCAACTGTTCAGAGGAGACTGCGCGAATCAGGCCTTCATGTTCGAATTGCTGCAAAGAAACCATTACTAAAGGACACCAATAAGAAGAAGAGACTTGCTTGGGCCAAGAAACATGACCAATGAACATTAGACCGGTGGTAATCTGTCCTTTGGTCTGATGAGTCCAAATTTGAAAAGCATTCCCCATGAAGCTGGTTGAGAGAATGCCAAGACTGTGCGAACCTGTCATCAAGATGAAGGATGGCTACATTGAGAACTCTAAACCCTTTTTTGGTTACTGCATGATTCCGTATGTGTTTTTTTCATAGTTTTGATGTCTTCACTATTATTATACAATGTAGAAAATAGTCAAAATAAAGAAAAACCCTGGAATGAGCAGGTGTTTCCAAACTTTGGACTGGTACTGTATTTAAATACATTTTTTTGGGTGGGAGAAGCCAGAGTTCCTTTGGCATTCATGAATACATGCCACTTTGTAGGCTGAATATCGTTACACGTATGATATTTGTAATAGATGTCCCTTTCCATTCAAATGGAGGGTGCACACATGGAAGGTGCCGTTTAAAACAATAATGGAGAATTCTCATTCTGGATGTCACTTTCCCTTGAATTTGCTGCTGTATGCTAATACACTTAAATAACATCCTGACCTTGACTGCAAACACTGTAACGATACTTTTCTAATTGATTTATGATTTGATTTTGAACAGGCAAATGTACCAAACCTAAGCTGAAGCATTTAATGCGTTTAGCCATCGTAATTATACAGAAGAAAATCATCCTTGCATCTATTAAAGGAAAATTCCAGCCATTAGTCCATTGTTGACATAGTCCCAAAATGTTTTGCTTTTCAGCAATCAGGACTTTCAAAATGTGACGCAGAACGCAGCATCAAATGATGCAAAATGCTTTATATGGGGATGATTCCTTGAAAACTTGATTGGTGAAAAGCAAAACATTTTGGGACTAGGTCAACAATGGACTAATGAAACAAATACCAAAATAGTTTTTGGGTGGACTTTTCCTTCAAAATGTTATGGCCCCAGTAAACTGGGTATGTGCCCCATCTTGGCCACCCCATTCAAAATGCATGTATTTTCAGCCATAATAATTATTTTACATGTTAGTCTGGTCTCCACATTAGCCACCTGGTCCTTGCCAGTTACAGAACGACGTGAAGTTATTTATAAGCCCACAGTATTTCATAGTGAGTTTACTAATATCTCAATTGGCTGAACAAAGCGGGCAGCACAGCGACCATTGGCACAGGCTCATCCACAGACCACACCCTGCGGGACACGTCAGGCCACTATCTACGTGGAGAGCTCATTCTCTTAGGCATCCGGAGACACCTCCCGAATCTCAGGGCCCCACCTCAGCCGCAGGAGCAAGCATGCAACTTCAGGTCAAAGGTCAAGGTCAGGGCCTTGTCCAGATATAAGGGTCATCTAATCAATGCATGGACACAAGGGGTCCATAGGTGATGGCTAGAGGGCGTGTAATGATTTGGTTTATTTGCTTTAAAGTCAAATTCAGTGTTGAGTTGGAATAATCCACCATACAAGCCTACAGCCAGCCTAAGGGAGGAAGTTTAGGTAGATTATGAGTTTGAATTAGGGAAATATGTTTCAAGGGCTGGGTCAGTGAGTATGTCTTCTGTGTGTGCTGAGCTCAGTCAGTGAAGTAATTCCATGGGCTCTCTTTTTCTCTCTGACTGACTTAGCTCACATCGTTCAGTCAGCGTTCTGATTGACTGCCTCGTATGTGTTGTGCTGTGTCTGTCTCATCCCACACCGGACCTGTCAATCAATCACACATGCAGCCGATAGGCACCAATTAAACTGAGTGAAAGGAGGAGGGGAAGAGAGGGGAGGAGAGAAGAAGCCGTAAGTCAGTCTTTTCTCCTGAGAGTGAGGCTTTACATTGTACCAGCTGCCTCCCTCTCTCCCTCAGCATCTGGTGGAATTTGGTCGAAATCCCCTGTAGAACTCATTAAGACTGTGTGTTTGAGCGACTAACTTTGCGGGTTTGCAGCAATGAACAGGGGAAATAGAAGGAAATGAAAGAAAAAGCAACGGAGCTTCGGAGATTAAAAGGTTAATTCACAACTAATGACCTTTGTATATACAGCACACCAGACCTCTGCTTTGCTTTTATGGTCTGCGGTGAGGAGAGGTGGTTTTGGGAAGAAAATGATTTTCATAATAAGAGTGGTGCAGTGAAAAGTCAATGGTAAATGCAGAAAGCACAAGTCCCAGGTCTGCTTCACGTTACTTTCCCAGACTTCACTGGAGTCTCATACTTACTGAATTTCACTTGCAGGAAAGTCTGTCAATGGTAAAATGTTCTCAGACTGTTCATCACTAATTGGGCCAGCTATAACATAGGCCCTGCTGTGCTATGATCTACCGTCATGTCAGATGGGATGCAGATCTTGTGTAACTGATGTCACTGTGCTTGCTTACGTAACCTTTATTCAACTAGGCAAATCAGTTAAGAACAAATTCTTATTTACAATGACGGCCTACGGTATACAGCCGTCATAACAGTATATCTTCCTCGCTCACAAGTCCTGAATGTTACCTGTCATTAATCTTTCATCATCTGTTTTGCTAAAACACAGGAATGGCCGCTTGATATCGCCTTAGCCAGCTACGCCAACGAAAAGCTATGATTCCGATGGTATGTGTACAGGATTCCTTGCTCGGTGACGGGGATGCGGAAGAGGGCATTCGTGGCAGGTGTGCCCTCTACCCACCTCTATGGTCACGTGGGGATGGATGACACTTGTGGCAGGTGTGCCCTCTGTATATCTCTATGGCCTGGTAAACTGGCAGGTCAGAGTGTGTCTCCTTTTCCTATCTGGGTCCTTCACCCAAGAGTTTTTTCAAACAAAAAGGTTTGTAAATAGAGTATATATCGCTCCCAGAAATACTTTACAACTAAAGCAACTGTTGAAGGTCAACATCGTTAACAACATGAGTGAGAAAGGGAAAGGGAAAGACAAGAAAAAGTCTGACTTGGTTGGAATACTACACAAGCTGAAGCTGATTAACGACAAAATATATGCTTGGAGTTTAAGCTTTGAGAAACAGTGAAATTGGCAGTCTGCAAGTGACCCCCTAACAAACGGATCTGTGTAAACAGAGAGGTGTTTAAGACAGAGATTGAAAGAACAACCAAAAGAGATCCATGTTAACTTAGACTTGGATATAAGGTACCTAGCGGCAAGAGTAGACAATATAGAAGCCAATATGACCGTCTCAAACCCATCCACTAAATTCGACCCCCAGGTGTCCATCATCATAGCAGGCCTACAGTTCGAAGAGGGGGCCCAGGCGTGATCAAGCTGGAACTACGCTCTGTCCAGGAGAAAGTGACTGTCCTCCGGCAGAAACAAAGGCTAAAGAACAACGAAAGGTTCAGCAGATTCTATCTACGATCGGCAAAGTCACACACGGAGCGACTGATTGATCTGAACTTCAGAACTCTTCTGCCAGAGATCCCGACCGGGATAAACTTCTACATCCCTGGGAGTGGGTGAGTGATGCAACAGCCTCCATTTGATCCTGATGCTGGTAGCAGGGGCCAGGAGCCACGGAGGAGGGATGGAGCAGAGGACTGAGACTCACCTGCCCAGCCAGTAAGTGCCGACCATTTTACTTTTGTTCAGTGGAACGTTAATGGTTGGACGGCTTTGAACTGCGAGCTAAGACTATTGATGTTCATTTCCGCTGAATCCCGACATTATATCCCTGAATGAGACTCATCTAACAGCTCAGCATTCAATTGAAATGGATTGGTACACTTGGTTTGGACATAATAGGAAAAAGCATGTAGGAGCATGTAAATGATCTGGTGGAGTTGGACTTGTGGTTAGAAACAAGATACTGGAGTCCTATAAAGTAAATGTGACCGAAAATCAGTATATAGCATAAAGGGACTGAGATTTGAGCATCGAGTATCGGCATCGAGTATTGTTTCATTTTTTTCACCTGTAATTTGTCTCCTGAGGGCTCGACATGGATGTGATTCTCATTCCTTCTTTAGCCACCTACTGGCTCAAATTTATACTTTTTCTGAGGTTGATGCTGTTTACACCTGTGGAGATTTAAATAGTCGCATTGTTGGTTTGGAAGACTGTATTAAGGATGTTGACGATGCTACGCCCAGGGCCAACTTAGATACGGTGTGAAATAAGCACTTACTGGAATTTCTAAATGGAAGACTATCCCCTGGGAAAGATCATTTCACATCAATCTCCACAAAAGGGAAAGCAGTTGTTGATTACGTCATTACCCACCATGACTGTTTAACTACATGTTTTGAGTTACATTTTTTACTCCTGATGAGTTGGCGGAAAGTGTGGCAGTTGACTGTATCTCTTTATTTGGGGATCGCTTCAGAATACTTGACATTTCAGGCTAGGGTTCAATCTTGTCTGAGTGTCTGTAATTATATACAGTTGAAGTCGAAAGTTTACATACACTTAGGTTGGAGTCATTAAAACTAGTTTTTCAACCACTCCACAAATGTATTGTTAACAAACTATAGTTTTGGCAAGTCTGTTAGGACATCTACTTTGTGCGTGAAGCAAGTCATTTTTCCAACAATTGTTTACAGACAGATTATTTCACTGTATCGCAATTCCAGTGGGTCAGACGTTTACATGCACAAAGTTGACTGTACCTTTAAACAGCTTGGAAAATTACAGAAAATGATGTCATGGCTTTAGAAGCTTCAGATAGGCTAATTGACATAATTTGAGTCAATTGGAGGCGTACCTGTGGCTGTATTTCAAGGCTTACCTTCAAACTCAGCGCCTCTTTGCTAGACATCATGGGAAAAGAAATTAGCCAAGAACTCAGAATTATTTTTGTAGACCTCCATAAGTCTGATTCATCCTTGGGAGCAATTTATTAACACCACGGGACCACACAGCCGCCATACTGCTCAGGAAGGAGACTCGTTCTGTCTCCTAGAGATGAACGTACTTTGGTGCGAAAAGTGAAAATCAACAGCAAAGGACCTTGTGAAGATGCTGGAGGAAACAGGTTCAAAAGTATCTATATCCACAGTAAAACGAGTCCTATATCGACATAACCTGAAAGGCAGCTCAGCAAGGAAGAAGCCAAGGTTTGCAACTGCACATGGGGACCGTGAAGAACAGGGGTGGCAGCATCATGTTGTGGGGGTGCTTTGCTGCAGGAGGGACTGGTGCACTTCACAAAATAGATGGCATCATGAGGCAGGAAAATTATGTGGATATATTGAAGCAACATCTCAAGACATCAGTCAGGAAGTTAAAGCTTGGGCGCAAATGAGTCTTCCAAATGTACAATGACCCCAAGCATACTTCCAAAGTCGTGGCAAAATGGCTTAAGGACAACAAAGTCAAGGTATTGGAGAGGCCATCACAAAGCCCTGACCTCAAACCTATAGAACGGCCATCAGAAAGCCCTGACCTCAATCCTATAGAACATTTGTGGGCAGAACTGAAAAAGTGTGTGAGAGCAAGGAGGCCTACAAACCTGACTCAGTTACACCAGCTCTGTTAACATTCACCCAATTTATTGTGGGAAGCTTGTGGAAGGCTACCCGAAACGTTTGACCCAAGTTAAAAATATTTGTTTTACCTTTATTTAACTAGGCAAGTCAGAACAGAAGAACACATTTTTATTTTCAATGATGGCCTAGGAACAGTGGGTTAACTACCTTGTTCAGAGGCAGAACGACAGATTTGTACCTTGTCAGCTTGGGGATTCAATCTTGCAACCTTTTGGTTACTAGTCCAACGCTCTAACCACTAGGCTATGCAGCCGCCCCGGCAATGAGACCAAATACTAATTGAGTGTATGTAAACTTCTGAACCACTGGGAATGTGATGAAATTAATAAAAGCTGAAATACATCACTCTCAACTATTATTCTGACAATTCACATTCTTAAAATAAAGTGGTGATCCTAAAATAGGGAATTTCTACTTGGATTAAATGTCAGGTATTGTGAAAAACTGAGTTTAAATGCATTTGGCTGAGGTGTATGTAAACGTCAGCTGTATCTGAAGGCCAGACTAATGTATGTATCAAGCGAAGACCCAGAAACGTATTCGATAATTTCCTCGAATCAAATATGTGTTGTATTGCTCTGCTGGAGCTTATTGTTCAACTTGAAATATACCAGAAAACTCTAGATGGCATTGACTCCTTGTCTGTGACGTGTTATATAGGGAATTGGATGACCATGTCAAGTGGAAATCTGTAAATGCTTCCGGAAAGAAAGATAGTTGGTAAACCATTCTGGAATAAGGAACTGAAGTGCCTTCCGAAAGCATTCATACCCCTTGACTTATATCACATTTTGTTGATTTACTGACTTAATTCAAAATGTATTAATTTGAAGCAATTTACACAGGTGACGTTTCTAAAGTGTAAAGAAAATAAAAAGCCGAAGGAAGAGTTAATAAATGTATTTAAATCGTGTCAACATAAATTTGATAAAAGATGATGGTCTATGAAGCGTAGATTTAGTCGTAGGCAGACATTACAACTGGAGCAGCTACAGACATTCCACAACAGTTTTGGAGTGAGTTGGGCCCCCAAAAAGTTAAGCAAATTCACAAGGAAATTATATTGGAAAATAGCGAGAACTTCACCATCAAACTGATATTGTTTTGGGAAAATGGGAAACTTTTTTTCCCCAGGCGTTATCAGCCCTTCTATCCCAGCTAACATTTTTAGGGAGAGAGAACGTTGTTGTAATGTATCACGTAATATTCTCCTAATGTTTGAGTGTCCAGTTTTCCGTTAGTTAGGGGAACTAAAATATAAACGCAACATGCAACATTTTCAGTTCCTATATGGGAATCAGTCTATTGAAGTGCTGTATATTCATTTTTTTAATTTTAATTTTTTAATTTTTTATTGCACCTTTATTTAACCAGGTAGGCTAGTTGAGAACAAGTTCTCATTTGCAACTGCGACCTGGCCAAGATAAAGCATAGCAGTGTGAGCAGACAACACAGAGTTACACATGGAGTAAACAATTAACAAGTCAATAACACAAGAGGAAGAAAGAAAAGTGGAGTCTATATACATTGTGTGCAAAAGGCATGAGGTAGGCGAATAATTACAATTTTGCAGATTAACACTGGAGTGATAAATGATCAGATGGTCATGTACAGGTAGAGATATTGGTGTGCAAAAGAGCAGAAAAGTAAATAAATAAAAACAGTATGGGGATGAGGTAGGTAAAAATGGGTGGGCTATTTGCCGATAGACTATGTACAGCTGCAGCGATCGGTTAGCTGCTCAGATAGCAGATGTTTGAAGTTGGTGAGGGAGATAAAAGTCTCCAACTTCAGCGATTTTTGCAATTCATTCCAGTCACAGGCAGCAGAGAACTGGAACGAAAGGCGGCCAAATGAGGTGTTGGATTTAGGGATGATCAGTGAGATACACCTGCTGGAGCGCGTGCTACGGATGGGTGTTGCCATCTTGACCACTGAACTGAGATAAGGCGGAGCTTTACCTAGCATGGACTTGTAGATGACCTGGAGCCAGTGGGTCTGGCGACGAATATGTAGCGAGGGCCAGCCGACTAGAGCGTACAAGTCGCAGTGGTGGGTGGTATAAGGTGCTTTAGTGACAAAACGGATGGCACTGTGATAAACTGCATCCAGTTTGCTGAGTAGAGTGTTGGAAGCAATTTTGTAGATGACATCGCCGAAGTCGAGTATCGGTAGGATAGTCAGTTTTACTAGGGTAAGTTTGGCGGCGTGAGTGAAGGAGGCTTTGTTGCGGAATAGAAAGCCGACTCTTGATTTGATTTTCGATTGGAGATGTTTGATATGAGTCTGGAAGGAGAGTTTACAGTCTAGCCAGACACCTAGGTACTTATAGATGTCCACATATTCAAGGTTGGAACCATCCAGGGTGGTGATGCTGGTCAGGCGTGCGGGTGCAGGCAGCGAACGGTTGAAAAGCATGCATTTGGTTTTACTAGCGTTTAAGAGCAGTTGGAGGCCACGGAAGGAGTGTTGTATTTACATTTACATTTACATTTAAGTCATTTAGCAGACGCTCTTATCCAGAGCGACTTACAAATTGGTGCTTTCACCTTATGACATCCAGTGGAACAGCCACTTTACAATAGTGCATCTAGGTCTTTTAAGGGGGGGTGAGAAGGATTACTTTATCCTATCCTAGGTATTCCTTAAAGAGGTGGGGTTTCAGGTGTCTCCGGAAGGTGGTGATTGACTCCGCTGTCCTGGCGTCGTGAGGGAGTTTGTTCCACCATTGGGGGGCCAGAGCAGCGAACAGTTTTGACTGGGCTGAGCGGGAACTGTACTTCCTCAGTGGTAGGGAGGCGAGCAGGCCAGAGGTGGATGAACGCAGTGCCCTTGTTTGGGTGTAGGGCCTGATCAGAGCCTGGAGGTACTGAGGTGCCGTTCCCCTCACAGCTCCGTAGGCAAGCACCATGGTCTTGTAGCGGATGCGAGCTTCAACTGGAAGCCAGTGGAGAGAGCGGAGGAGCGGGGTGACGTGAGCGAACTTGGGAAGGTTGAACACCAGACGGGCTGCGGCGTTCTGGATGAGTTGTAGGGGTTTAATGGCACAGGCAGGGAGCCCAGCCAACAGCGAGTTGCAGTAATCCAGACGGGAGATGACAAGTGCCTGGATTAGGACCTGCGCCGCTTCCTGTGTGAGGCAGGGTCGTACTCTGCGGATGTTGTAGAGCATGAACCTACAGGAACGGGCCACCGCCTTGATGTTAGTTGAGAACGACAGGGTGTTGTCCAGGATCACGCCAAGGTTCTTAGCGCTCTGGGAGGAGGACACGATGGAGTTGTCAACCGTGATGGCGAGATCATGGAACGGGCAGTCCTTCCCGGGAGGAAGAGCAGCTCCGTCTTGCCGAGGTTCAGCTTGAGGTGGTGATCCGTCATCCACACTGATATGTCTGCCAGACATGCAGAGATGCGATTCGCCACCTGGTCATCAGAGGGGGAAAGGAGAAGATTAATTGTGTGTCGTCTGCATAGCAATGATAGGAGAGACCATGTGAGGTTATGACAGAGCCAAGTGACTTGGTGTATAGCGAGAATAGGAGAGGGCCTAGAACAGAGCCCTGGGGGACACCAGTGGTGAGAGCGCGTGGTGAGGAGACAGATTCTCGCCACGCCACCTGGTAGGAGCGACCTGTCAGGTAGGACGCAATCCAAGCGTGGGCCGCGCCGGAGATGCCCAACTCGGAGAGGGTGGAGAGGAGGATCTGATGGTTCACAGTATCGAAGGCAGCCGATAGGTCTAGAAGGAGGAGAGCAGAGGAGAGAGAGTTAGCTTTAGCAGTGTGGAGTGCCTCTGTGATACAGAGAAGAGCAGTCTCAGTTGAATGACTAGTCTTGAAACCTGACTGATTTGGATCAAGAAGGTAATTCTGAGAGAGATAGCGGGAGAGCTGGCCAAGGACGGCACGTTCAAGAGTTTTGTATGGCATTGAAGCTCGTTTGGAGGTTAGATAGCACAGTGTCCAAGGACGGGCCGGAGGTATATAGAATGGTGTCGTCTGCGTAGAGGTGCATCAGGGTATCGCCCGCAGCAAGAGCAACATCATTGATATGTACAGAAAAAAGAGTCGGCCCGAGGATTGAACCCTGTGGCACCCCCATAGAGACTTCCAGAGGACCGGACAGCATGCCCTCCGATTTGACACACTGAACTCTGTCTGCAAAGTAATTGGTGAACCAGGCATTGGGCCCTAATCTATGGATTTCAAATGACTGGGAATACAGATGTGCATCTGTTGGTCATAGATACAGTACCTTAAAAAAAAGTAACGGAATGGATCAGAAAACCAGTCGGTATCTGGTGTGATCATTTGCCACATGCAGCGCGACACATATCCTTCACATAGAGCTGATTAGCCTGTTGATTGTGGCCTGTGGAATGTTATCCCACTCCTCTTCAATGGCTGTGTGAGGTTGCTGTATATTGGCGGGAACTGAAGCATGCTGTTGTACATGTTGATCCAGAGCATCCCAAATATGCTCATGAGTGACATATCTCAAATCAAACTAGATTTTATTGGTCACATGCAAATGTTATTGCGGGTGTAGCGAAATGCTTGTGCTTCTAGCTCCAACAGTGCAGTAATATGTAAAAGGTAAGATCTAACAATTTCACAACAATAGACACAATACACACACATCTAGAGTAAAGGAATGGAATTAGGATTATATAAATATTTGAACGAGCAATGTCGGAGCGGTATAGACTAAAATACAGTAGAATAGAATACCGTAAATACATATGAGGTGAGTAATGCAAAATATGTAAACATTGTTAAAGTGACTAGTATTCCATGATTAAAGTCGATGTATATAGGCAGCTTCCTCTAAGGTGCTAGTGATGGCCTTCTGATAGAAGCTGTTTGTCAGTCTCTCGGTCCCAGCTTTGATGCACCTGTACTGACCTTGCCTAGATGATAGCGGGGTGAACAGGCAGTGACTCAGGTGGTTGTTGTCCTTGATGATCTTTTTGGCCTTCCTGTGACATCGGGTGCTGTAGGTGTCCTGGGGGCAGGTAGCCCCCCCCCCCCATGATGCGTTGGGCAGACCGCACCACCATCTGGAGAGCCCTGCCATAGCGGGCGATGCAGTTGCCATACCAGGTGGTGATACAGCCTGACAAGATGCTCTCAATTGTGCATCTGTAAAAGTTTGTGAGGGTTTTAGGTGCCAAACCAAATATCTTCAGCCTCATGAGGTTGACGAGACATTGTTGTGCCTTCATCACCACGCTGTCTGTGTGGGTGGACCATTTCAGTTTGTCAGTGATGTGTACGCCGAGGAACATCCACCTTCTCCACTGCGGCCCCTTAGTTGTGGATAGGGGTGTGATCCCTCTGCTGTTTCCTGAAGTCCATGATCAACACCTTTGTTTTGTTGACTCACCTCCTCCCTGTAGGCTGTCTTGTCATTGTTGGTAATCATGCCTACTACTGTTGTGCTGTCTGCAAACGTGATGATTGAGTTGGACATGTGCGTGGCCACACAGTCATGGGTGAACAGGGAGTACAGGAGGGTGCTGAGCAAGCACCCTTGTGGGGCCCCTGTGTTGTGTTCAACCTGTGTTCATCCTTGAAGAGCACACTTCTCCAGCGTTCCAGTGGCCATCGAAGATGAGCATTTGCTCACTGAAGTCTGTTATGACGCAGAACAGCAATCAAGTCAAGACCCTGGTGAGGACGACGAGCATGCAGATTAGCATCCCTGAGAGGGTTCTGACAGTTTGTGCAGAAATTCTTTGGTTGTGCAAACCCACAGTTTCATCAGCTGTCCAGATGGTGTTAAAGCCAGATGTGGAGGTCCTAGGATGGCGTGGTTACACATGGTCTGCGGTTGTGAGGCCGGTTGGACTTATGGTAGAAAAAAGTACATTACATTCTCTGGCAGCAGCTCTGGTGCACATTCCTGCTGTCAGCATGTCAGTTGCACGCTCCCTCAACTTGAGACATCTGTAGCATTGTGTTGCGTGACAAAACTGCACATTTTAGAGTGGCGTTTTATTGCCACTCTCTAACATGGTTGCCATGTTCTCAGAATGTAAGATATCTCAAAATCTACCCTCCAAAAATGTACCCTAAAATCACATTGAACTATAGAGGGATTAGTCCCATTAGCACTGCATGCAAATGGTATTCCTACATTCTAAATCACAGGCCATCCCACTATCTAGAACTGTGTGGTCAGCTTGCAGATGAACAGAGTGGTTCGAGCTAGAATTCAAGAGAGAACCAACTTTTGCCTGTTTTAGTTATTTTCAGAAGCCTTTCGATTGGGTGAATAGAGATCTACTTGATTTTAGACTACTTATAATGGGAATTGATGGAAGATTCTTCAAAGCTCTTTATCGGGCTCCAGTTCCGGTCAATGACCTCAGGACTGGCTGGTTTCCAACCTCTTACGGTGTAAAGTGGCGAGACGTATTCTCTCCTACTTTATTTACAATATATGTTAATGATCTAGAAATCAAACATGCTAATCTTGCTGTTGAAGTGGCAGATATATTCCTGAGCGTCTTGTTGTATGCTGATGACATCGTTCTCCTTGCCGAGACAGAAGATGATCTCCAGAATATGTTAAATGTTGTTAATTTATGGTGTACTAAATGAGACTAGCGATACAATCAAGAGATGACCCAGATAGTTCATTTCAGAAAGAAGGGCATGCAGAGAAGTGCACACAACTTTTGTTTTGGTACAACCCCATTTATTCTACACTGGGCTCTATAAATACCGTGGTTTCACTCTGGATAAACACATGACCATTGAGGATGGCATTAGATCACTGGCAGATTCTGCAGGGAGAGCCTTGGGGTCCGTGTTAAACAAAATGAACATTTGTTAGGATCTCGTTTACTGTTCTTATTCTTATTTGTGTGGTAGAGAATTCGTATCTATTTTTTTTGTGAAACTGATTTGCAGTATATATTCAGGATCAAATGACCACGCGGTATTAACCAAAATCATGGCTACGCTTTTTTGTGATCCACAAGAAAAAAAATGGGCAGCTGATACAGTATATGGTTTAAACCGAAACTTACACTCTAATCAAAGAGAGCGACACCTCTGAATCATATGTCCGCCTGAACCTAATAAAAAGCCAAAAGTCAATTTGTGCAGCACGACTCAGATCTAGAACCCTCCCTCTAGCTATAAAGACTCTTCTTCTCCTGAAGAGGTGAGGATTTGCCTACTGTGTGATCTTATTGAAATCAAAAACGAGATCCATAGTGCTTTATTGCCCTCTGTATGACAATTTCTTCTTCTTCTTGGTGCCAACCCTGAGGTATTTTAGTTACGGGATGAGCATAGGCTTGAATTTAGTTTCAGAACAGGGCGTCTATGAGATTGCTCAGTTTCTTCACAATGCCTTGGATAAGAAGGAAAAATTAACTGTGTAGTGTGGCTAAATGGCAGCTGTACTTTCCGTGATAATTGTATATGTGTATAATAGTGTTATTTTGTTTTGAGTAGGAAAATGGTACTGTGTTTAGTAGTGTCTTGTAAGCTCATGTGGGCTGGCCACCGGTAGGTGTATGACACTTAAATAAATCATATCAGTCAGTCGATCATCCTTTCCCACATCAAAAAATACTATAGTGTACATTATGGCAGGAATGCTATAGGATTCACTGTAGTGTTTGTGTGGACTTGACTGTAGTATTTACTGTAGTATTTACAGTTGATAATAGTATAAATACTCTAGTAAGAAAATAGTAGTATATACTATAGTAATTACTTTAGTGTTTTTGCAGACTGTAGTATACTACTGAGTGGCGCAGCGGTCTAAGGCACTGCATCTCATTGCAGGAGGCATCAACGACAGTCCCTGATTCGAATCCAGGCTGAATCACATCTGGCTGTGATTGGGAGTCCCATAGGGTGGCGCACATTTGGCCCAGCGCCGTCTGGGTTTGGCTGGGGTAGGCTGTCATTGTAAATAACAATTTGTTCTTAACTCAGTTGCCTAGTTAGATCAAAAAAAATTGTACTGCAGTGTTTTTGTTGTATTATCTTTGACATAGAAATGGGGGGTGGGGGGGGGACTGGGATCTGAATGGAAAGTTCAGAGCTTCTGCCCTTTTATATACAGTGCATTTGGAAGGTATTCAGATCGCTTAATTTTTTTACGTACAGCATTATTCTAAAATTGATTAAATTTACTCACAATCCCCCATAACGACAAAGCGAAAACAGGGTTTTAGAAATGTTTAGAAATTAAAATACCTTATTTACATAACTATTCAGACCCTTTGCTATGAGTCTTGAAATTGAGCTCTGGTGCATCCTGTTTCCATTGATCATCCTTGAGATGTTTTTACAACTTGATTGGAGTCCACCTGTGGTAAATTAAAATAATTGGACATGATTTGGAAAGGCACACACCTGTCTATATCAGGTCCCAAAGTTGACAGTGCATGTCAGAGCAAACACCAAGACATGAGGTCGGAGGAATTGTCCGTAGAGCTCCGAGACAGCTAAACTGAGCAATCAGGGGAGAAGGGCCTTGGTCAGGGAGGTGACCAAGAACCCTATGGTCACTCTGACAGAGCTCAAGAGTTCCTCTGTGGAGATGGCAGAACCTTCCAGAAGGACAACCGTCTCGGCAGCACTCCACCAATCAGGCCTTTATGGTAGTGGCCAGATGGAAGCAACTCCTCTGTAAAAGGCACATGACAACTCGCTTGGAGTTTGCCAAAAGGCACCTAAAGGACTCTGACCATGCGAAACAAGATTCTCTGGTCTGATGAAACCAAGATTGAACATGTTTGGCCTTAATGCCAAGCGCCACGTCTGGAGGAAACCAGGCACCGCTCATCACCTAGCCAATACATCCCTGCGGTGAAGCATGGTTGTGGCAGCATCATGCTGTGGGGATGTTTTTTAGTGGCAGGGACTGGGAGACTAGTCAGGATCGAGGAAAAGGTAAGCGGTGCCAAGTACAGACAGACACTTGATGAAAACCTGCTCCAGAGCGCTCAGGACCTTAGACTGGGGCGAAGGTTCACCTTCCAACAGGACAAACGACAAATTAGCAAACATTTCTAAAAAACAGTTTTTGCTTTGTCATTATGCGGTATTGTGTGAAGAGTGATGAGGGGCATTTAAAAAAATACATTTTAGAAGAAGGCTGTAACGTAACAAATTGTGGAAAAAGTTAAACGGTTTCAGTACTTTACGAATGCACTATACTTGGCATGTCGGTTGCTGAGTTATGGGTGGCACAAATTGGGATATGGGGCAGGGGAATGGGCAGGGTATATGCAAAATAAATACTGCAGTATTTACTATATTTAAAAAATATATAGTGTTTTACGGACTGTGGTATTTCCTACTTTGTTTTTGTGGCTAATACAGTATTATTTACTATAGTATTCTACAGTATACTACACAATTCTATAGTAAGTAGTGTAGTATTCTGTAGTAAAGTGTAGTTTTTTTAAATGTGGGTTGATACGCATAGCCGGTAACTGACTTATGTTTATTGTTGTTTGCATCTTTTGTGCAGTTGCATTGTTATGTTAGGCAATGGCTATGGCTATGCTTGCTACTTAGTTGGTATTAGATTTTTTGATTGTATATATATCCGTCTTGTGTGAATGTTGCTGTTATATGTTTACTATATATCTTTATCTTATTGGACTTGCCACAGCAGAATTTCCCGCTGGGGAAAATAAAAAATTAAGGTGGTCCACAGCGCCAAGGGGAACATCTGTCTGGATGACATCACTTTCTCGCCAGGCTGCCTGCTCTCGTCTACTTCAGAAGCACTGGAGACCCCCGTCCCCATCAGGTATGTCATGATGTCACTCAGGGTGCATCTCAATAGTCTTAAGTGGTCTCCTTGTTTTCTCTCCTCCATTATAGCCTGAAAACACTGGGAACTGACTTTTGATTGTCTAGTTCTTTCACATGATGAAAGAAAGGAGAAGCGAGAGAGTCCCCATTGGGACTCTGTGTATCCCAAGTGGCACCCTACTATGTAGGGAATAGGGTGTTGTTTGAAATGCAACCTCAGTCATGTTATTTCCGTGCATAAATGACTGAGTTAACTTAAAGCATTATCAGTCGGCGTAAAAAGAATGGCTTGGTCTCCATTCAGATGACGTTTCCTCTGCATTCTTCCTGTCCTTTACGAGCCGACCTTTGAGAGACGCAAGAAAGAGACAACAACAAGTACTGATTTAGTACCATTGTCACACGGTGCATAGCAGCTATAATTGCCCTGTCCAATTTATAGCTCCACTGTTGTATTGGGTGCCGGAAAGGAGGGGAGAAGAGGGGGACAGAAGAGGGGCGTTTTGAGGGGATGGGGAAAGCTTTGTGTGTGTGTGTGTGTGTGTGTGTGTGTGTGTGTGGCCTCTTTAAAGGGACCCCCAGTCATCTGCTGGGCTGAGCTATAGAGGCCTTGTAGACAATAGTCCTGTTGTGTGCCTCTTGCTCTCAGCCACGAATGTGTATGAGAATGCAACCTACTGTACATTGCATTGCTTTAATGGTGTCTCAGCTAAGTGGGAGTTAGTGGGAGTCCGTGGGGAGTCACTGTGAATATGAGGATGTTGGTAATGATATGTTCATATCTAGCTAACAATATGAGACCGGACTCTCCCACTGTGCAGAGCTTGCTCTCGCTTCTGACAGTTGTGTGTTTGCATTTGATGAAGTGTTGCACTTGTTTCCTGATTATCAGCGGGAGTTTGTGCAGAGAAGCAGTGACTCCTAAAGCCTTGAGCAGTTTCTGGGGACCCACCAAGAAAACCACACCAGTTGTGTGTCATAAATGGAACCATATTCAAAAGTAGTGTACTACCCTACAGGACGGTAGCTTTCCAGGAACAGGGTTGGGCAGCCCTGACAAAGGGAATAGGGTGCCATTTGGAATGCGGCCCCATGTCTCATCTTTAGCGATGACCCCAAAAGGAACTGGCCAGGATCCACCTGTGGGTGTCGACCCATTGTTTAAGAAACCCTGTAATGGAGAGACAGAGACCCATTCTAAAAACGTCTCTGACGCCTGGACATAGTTGAGAAAAGGGCCAAAACCACAGCCATCATTACAGTGTCATATTTCCCAGCATGCTCTATTGAAGCTAGATTTTTTGGGAATTGTCTGTTTCAATATCTATGTTTTTGCATGTACATTGCCTGATTAATTAAGCAACAAATACACCACCAAAAGTTTGGGGTCACTTAGAAATGTCCGTTTTTGAATGAAAAGCACATTTTCTGGCCATTAAAATAACATCAAATTGATCAGAAATACAGTGTAGACATTGTTAATATTGTAAATGACTATTGTAGCTGGAAACGGCTGTTTTTTTTAATGGAATATCTGCATAGGCTTACAGAGGCCCATTATCAGCAACCATCCGTCCTGTTTTCCAATGGCACGTTGGGTTAGCTAATCCAAGTTTATAATTTAAAAAATTTGAAAACCCTTTTGCAATTATGTCAGCACAGCTGAAAACTGTTGTTCAGATTAAAGAAGCAATAAAACTGGCCTTCTTTTGACTAGTTGAGTATCTGGAGAGTCAGCATTTGTGGGTTCGATTACAGGCTCAAAATGGCCAGAAACAAACAACTTTCTTCTGAAACTCGTCAGTCTATTCTTGTTCTGAGACATGAAGGCTATTCCATGCGAGAAATTTCCAAGAAACTGAAGATCTCGTACAACGCTGTGTACTAGTCCCTTCACAGAACAGCGCAAACTGTATTAAAAATCTACACATCAGTGTGTCTACATTTTGAAGTTAGGTTCATGACCCTAAATGAGGAAAAGTCATTTAATTTAATGGATAAAAAAAGAGATTAACTAGTATTTTAGACAACTCAAAAAGTGGAAATGGGTAAAATTGAGCCGCAACTAGGCCCTCAAAATAATTTAATTTTAATGACAACATATTCACTTAGGATCTTACTTGGTGAAGACCACAGGACTGAAAATGAATCCACACAACCACCATGTCACTAGCAAACACCGTTATGGGTGGTAAAATTAACTTGAAAAGGCACCCTGGGAAATATGCAAATAATGTTCAACACCTTACAGCAGGGCTATTCAATTCCAGTGTTATGAAACAGATTATTTGTCGCCACAGATGGTTGTTTACGTTTTTTTGTGGCCAGATAGAGTAGGCCTACAGCGCCATCCAGTGGTCATGTTTGGGACAACAGTTGTTGACAACTGTAGCATTGTATCTAAGCCTAACCCTAACATTAACAGCCTAACATTTTCCTAACCTGCTACGTTAATTCACCTTACCTGCCACGTTAATTATCGTAAACTGCTATGTAAACAAATCATCTGTGATGGCAAATCATCAGTATCACCACACTGGTCTTGGAGGGCCGGAAACATTTCTGTTTTTTGTTTCTACTTGGATTGTTGTATGGTTCTTCAAAGAAAAGAAAAAAGGTTCCCACATGGCATCTCTGAAGAACCTTATTTGGTTCCAACCTTGAGCCTTTATTTGTAAGAGTGTACTAGATTATATTCCTTGGTCATTGACAGCACCTGAAAGGGAATAGGGACTGTTAAACACTGCAAAAACATGTGTAATCAAGTCTGATTAGCACAATGTATTCCAATACCTAATAAAAGAAAATGAGATAAACAATTGAGAGGAGGAAGGGATCAAACAGAGAAATACCGATGGTTTGTGTACTTGCGTTAGAAGACGAGGCTGCTCATTACCCTGACATTATTATTCCATTTGGAATGAGTCAAACCCAAGGTCGGCAGTCTCACAATCTCCGAGATCAATTCCAAAATAAATCAAAACAACAGTCGTGTTGTTCACCAGGCAAGCAAGGTCAAAGTGGCATTCTCTCTTCTTCCTTTTTGATCAATTTCTATGATTAATGAAATTTGGCGGAACTTTATTTCTCATTCTTCCTCTCCTCTTCCTCAGGAAGAAAGTGACAGCATCAGAAAAGTCTCTCTGGATAAGAGCGTCTGCTAAATGACTAAAATGTCAATGTAAATAAATAAAGTTTACATGTAGAATTCATGCCTTTCATGAGATGCTACTGAATGAATATGTCTGAAATGGCACCCTATTCCCTATATAGTGTAAAAAAACAAATACAAGAGCTATATGGCCCTATGGTGCCATTTGGTATGTACAGTAGCTTATGATGTTTAATGATATGGAAAAACCATGGAAAAAGCTATGAAGGACGGGCTGAAAGACAATATATTCAGATGAGAGGGAATGGGTCAAAGTCATGTAGGAGAAACATAATCAGACAGCAGTGTGAAGGCTGGCGCTTACCGTGACATTGAGTCATTACTGTAACAGGTCATTACCGTAACATTATTGCGAGTCGTTACTGTAACAGGTCATGACCGTACCATTATGGAGTGTCATTAATGTAACAGGTCATTGTTGAGTCTTGACAGCATTTTTTAAGGATTTGTATCACAGACATGTCGAGTCTGTAATGGCCTTTCTTAAGTTTAATATGAAGTGCAAAGCCATGTGTGCCTGTATGTGCCTATGTGCGTCACAGCGCACGTAGGGTCAGCCCTAGCATTTTGGGGGCCCTACCACCTTGGGAAAAACACCATGGCTGATGCCATGGGGAGTAGAGAAGTTTAACAATTGTATAACAAATGTCATGCAATTTTACTCAATTTGCCAGGAGTTATGCCATGTTAATGATATCTGCGTAACAAAATCAATGGGGACCCCCTGGAGGTCAGGGCCCCTGGGAAAATGTCCTGCGTCCCCGCTCGGTATTCGGCCATGATTACTACAAGTTTAGATAGCTGGCTAGGCTTAAAAAAAAATTTTGGCTTGCATGGCTGATTGAGTGACTGTCAGTAACAAGAGAAAAAGAGAAAAACTGCTGAATCACAACACAATTGTGAAATTGCCCCTTGTGTATTCTACTTCTCAACAGTAAATTGAGACTCCGCACAGACTGTGCGCATGCTAGTGCTCCGGTTGCTTTTTCATCTGAAAATCTCATCATGTAATCATTGTTATACTGTTACGATATTCTGGAATGAAACAGCAGGAATACAATGCCCTGAAGGACCCTGTAATTAGCAGGTCACCCCTTTCGTTGTGCTCTTCGTTACTATCACTTCTCATGTGAATGTTCCGACTGAAGCCAGTTTACTGAGTGTGTGTGTGTGTATGTCCGTGTGTGCGTGGGTCTGCGTGTTTGTGTGTGTACCAGCGTGTGTTTGCGCGCATGTGTGTATGCGTATGGGTCTACATACATCATGTGAATCCGCCGCTTTAGGCAAGTGGATGTGGTTGCTCTGTGAGATGTAGTTGCTCTTATGAGTGATCTTGTAACACACAGCCTACCAAACACAGATTCCACAGATTCTACTACTCCCCAATCCACCAGGTGGCAATGTCCTACGCATAGTGAGTATAGGGATGAAGGGCAGTGGGTCATTACAGTACCTCTGTACGGTGTCCATATTAGGACAGCCACAGCCTCAGTAAAAAGTGGGGTAGGCACTAGAAAGGGTGAAAAGAGTGGTTAGCTCAGCAGCTCTTAGTAAAAAAAATAATATCTAAATTAGTGCAGGCTTCTGAGCTGTCATATCCCATAATGATCACCATATTAAAGTCCATTAATCCTCTGTTTAATCTGCACTACATTCAGTCTGATACAGAGGGTGAGTGAAAGATTAGTGGAATCTGTGTGGGTAGCTGGACAGGTAGGATGACTGACAGTGAAGGTGAACAGGTAGTCAGGTGTCAGGTGACAGAGGAATGGATGAGACTGAGGCAGGAATTCCTTTAACCATAAAGTGGTATATTTACTGAGTAGTCTGTGCTGCATCACAAAGGAAACAAATAACATGTATCCGATCAAATTCCTCATCCCAAAGATCATATCATGACAATCATTCATGATTAACATAATTAGGGAAGTCAACAATCCAGTTCATTAAGAAGTCAATAGTAATCATCCGTGAGTCATTTAGGCTCGTAACTATTTATCATGAAAGAATACAAACAGTGAATGGTTATTCAATCTATAATCCCCATTAGTTTGGTATCAAAGTCGATCAGTTAGCAAGCAATGACGTTTCTCATTTCACCCTTTCAAGTGTCTTCATGTGTACATGTAATTAATTTCATTACATATTAACCATATCGATTGCATAATTGGCCTATGAGGATCCGTAGGGCGATGATCATTGACAATTCACAATATGTTTGAAGCGTGCGCTCCAAGCCACGCTCCGTGGTAATAACGATAAACAGTAACTGATGACCCACTCCCCCGATCGCCACAGATAGTTCAGATGAAAGGTAACAGAGTCGGTGGATTTACGTGGATTCATGGATGCACAGAACTTCTGGATCAGACAGAGTTAAGGAAGAGAAAGCAGCAAGATCAGGCAATGGCAATTTCCTCCTTTTATGGAGTTGAGATCTGTCAGACATTTCCACCTGACCTAATTAAAGCGCCCCTGGCCCAGCTGAGTAAGTGGCAATGAATTAAAGGATTATTCCACCAACTCAATGGGCCTTTTCTACAGCCACCCCGGAAATGTGTTAAATTCCACACTTCTCAAAAAAGGCTCATTGCTCACCGTCCGCTGTCATCTCAGGGAGAGGAATTAGTCGGGCAACTGGCCGGATACATGTCCGGTTCTTCACCTGGATCTCCACTGATCTAACACGACCATCGGTCCCAGGCATGGTCTTAGTGATACGGCCCACCGGCCAGGAGGCTCGAAGCAGCTGAGGGTCCACCATCATTACTACTTGGCCAGTTTCCAGGCTGGTCATTTCTCTCCGCCATTTCCCTCTGTGCTGTAGACTTGGTAGGTAACTCCGAATAAATTGGGCCCAAAAATGGTCAGCTAAGATCTGGCTGTGTCGCCACCGGCGTCTGCCAACGAGGTTGGTGTCAGCATACTTGACTTGAGGAAGTGACGCATCTCGGCGTCCCATCAAGAGCATATTCGGTGTAACCGGATCGGCGTCAGCGATGTCTGCAGAGACCATATCCCAAGGGTTTGGAGTTCTGTATCCCTTCCACCTCTATCAGGACAGTCCGAAAGACAGTTTCAGTGACAGTTTGGTCCCCTAGTACGACTCGTAAGACAGTCTTCCTCCAACCTGGCTTCTCCTTGCCTTGAAGTTCGTACCTCTGTCAGCCAGGATCTCGTAGGGTTTCCCCCGTCGGGAGATAAACCGCCGTAGGGCCATGAGGAAGGCTTCAGTATCCAAACTCTCCGGTAGGTCCAGGTGGACATATCTAGTTGTCAAACACTTGAATAGAATGCCCTAGCGCTTTTCCACACGATGACCTAGCTTGATCATCAAGGGGCCAAAACAATCTACTCCTGTTGACCAGAAGGGTGTTTTAAAGGAGGTGCAAGCGAGCAGGGGGTAAATCTGCTATTTTGGGCACCGTGGCTCTGGCCCGCCATCTCTGACATTCTACGCAGGTGATTGGTGCTTACGAATGGCTCCTCGTCCTCCAATTATCCAGTACTTCTGCCTCATCTCCCCATAGACCCTCTCTGGCCCTGGGTGGAGAAGCCTCTCATCATAACTCTTAATGAAGAGCCTGGTAAGAGGGTGTCTGGAGTCAATGATAATTGGGTGGATAGCATCAGGGTTCAAAACTTCTGCTTGGCGCTGCCTCCCTCCAACTCTGATCACTCCAAGGATTTGATCATATTCTGGGGTGAGAGAGAGGAAGACTGCTCTCCTTAGCATCTTCCCTACCGGCTTTCAGAGCTTTTAACTCCTCAGGGAAGCTAACTGCTTGTGCTTGCTGGAGGAGTAGTGTCTCTGCCGCAAGGGAGGTGAGTATTGAAGCCACCCCATCTGAGGTCTGGTTTGTGGCGGCGATCAGATCCGGCAGTGTTTGGGATTGTGCTAGGTCAGGGAGAGCTGTTGTTGGTTCCGTAGAGATGCTGTAGCATTGGGCGGACTCATGAGCTTCAGTTGGTTGCGGAGGGGGCGCACACCTGGGGGCTGTCGGCTACTCGTTCTCTGGTTGGGACAAGAATGGTGGTCCCAAGCTCCAGCGATGGGGTTGAGCCAGTTCCTTAAGGGTTTTACCACGAGTAACGTCATCAGCAGGATTGTTTATGCTATCAACATGCCTCCAGTCCTGGACTTCTGTTAGGTCTTGGATTTCCGCAATGCGAGTTCCGACGAACACCTTATACCTGTAGGACTCCGACTTGAGCCAGGTCAATACAGTGGTCGAGTCACTCCAGTAGATGACCCTTTGGATTGGCAAGGTGAGCTCGGCTTGCAAGGTAGAGGCCAACTGGGCTCCGGAAAGGGGGGCACTAGCTCCAGCCTAGGCATTGACAACTGCTTCTTGGGTGTGACCCTGGACCTGGCCATGACAAAGGAGACATGGGTGTGGCCTGCCTGCCTCCACTCTTAGATGGGAAAGAGCCCCATAAGCTCGCTCCGAAGCGTCACAGAACAAATGCAGTTCCAGGCATGATCCCAGTTGGTCAGCACAGGGTGGTACATAACATCTTGGCCTTTGGACTTCAGAGAGCTCTGATAACTCTGTTTCCCAACAGATCCATTGTTCCACTAGGTCAGCCATGTGGATCGGTTCATCCCAGTCCCTCTTGGTCTGCCACAGGTCCTGGACTAAGACTTTGGCCCGGGTTGTGTATGGCAGGATATACCCAAGGGGATCGTATTGACTGGCCAGGGTCCGATAGATGGTGGGGGTTTCGGTACTCAAGGATGAGTGGTGCTTATAACCCAGAGTATCCGGTATGCAGCTCCACCTCAGTCCTAGAGTGGGCTCTTCTGGGTTACCACCAGACTGCATTAGCCATAGTTCACTGCTACTGGACCTAGCTTGTGGCGAGAGGTGCTGGATAACCTCCGCTCTGTTACTAGCCCACTGTCGGACCTCAAATCCCCCTTTGGACAGGAGATTCTGTACTTTATCAAGGAGTGCTTTCGCTTCTGCCGTGGATGGGACGCTCTGTAGGCAGTTATCCACATAGAAGGCATTTTCCACTGAATCCAATACTTCTGGGTCACTGTCTGGATGCTCCCGTGCATGTCTCTGCACAGCGTATATGGCACAGCAAGGACTGCATGTGGTGCCAAATGGGAGTAACTGCCATTCATAGATTGTGGGCTCTGCATCTCGTTCCATATCTCGCCATATGAACCGGAGCAGTGTGGTGTCAGAAGGCAGCAGTCAAATCTGATGAAATGTCTCCACTGATGGCTGTAGCGTGCTGCCGGAACCTGAGAAGGACACCGAGCAAGGAAGGACCTAAGGTTGGTCCGGGGAGTACACAGTCATTCAGGCTTTGACCAGCAGATTGGAATGAACAGTTGAAGACCAGTCTATACCTCCCATGTTGCTGGATAACATGGTGAGGGAGATAGCAGGATTTGCCATTTGGGTTTCCCTCTTCATGAGCTGTCACTTTCGTGACATAGCCTGCCTTCACAAGGTTATGAATCTCTCGGTTATGAACTTCTGCAAGCTCAGGATTTTTCACCAGGCGTCGCTCCGTTCCACGCAGTAGTGGGAGTACAGCCCGTGTCGTGGTTGCCAGAGGAGGATGGTTGGGCACCCGTAGCAGTGGGGTCGCATACCTGTGAATGCCATCCATTTCAGTGGTGGTGGTGCTCTTCTCCAGGAGGTCTAATGCATAGGAGTCATGTTTCGAGCGAGTGACCTCCTGTAGCTTCCGGTTGGAGAAGGTGTCCATCTTCCAGAGCATCTCAACATTCCGAAGGAGGTCAGTGGCTGCACAGGGGGATGGATCTGGATTGCTTCTGGTGAAGAGGACTTGCTGTGACTGTACAGCTTGGGTGGAGATAAATAGATGGGCTGGACCTTGCACAGCCCAACCCAAGGATGTATGGACAGCAATGGGCCCTCCTTCTGGTCCAGCTCGTATAGGCTCAGTTGGAGTGACGAGATGTGGGTGGTCTGACCCAATCAGGATAAGTGGCGCTACTCTGGCCAGGTTAGGAAGAGGCAATCCTCGTAGATGAGGATATTGTTTCTGTAGAACACTTACCGGACAGCTCTGCGAGATTCAATCCATCTGCCGTGAAGGCATTGGTGATGTTATAGGCCATGTCCCTATTTCCTGAAGGTGAAATGCTAAAGGTCACAGCAGGGCCTTTCATTTGGATAACATCATGTCGCACCGTTCTGAGATTAAGAGTCTCGGGGGTCCCCTCCATGTTAAGGTGACGGGTGACGGCCGCCGTGAGAATGATTGTTCTTTCTGACCCATCATCTAGAACGGTGAATGTATCAATGCTTCTCCCTTCACTTTGCAGAGTGACCTTGACCACCTTCAACATGACCCTTTGAGACCGGTTCTGCTGGTCGAGATACAGCTCCTTTGCAGCTCCTACCATGAGCAAACTCTGCTCCTTCTGTGCTTGGGGAATAACATCATGCAACACAGTGAGATGGATTTCCTTACAGCGATTGCAGGGTTTCCTCAATGTGCAGATCTCCGCCTTATGGCTACGGGCACACTTGTAGCATCGCTCGCCTGAAGTGATCTAGGCTTTCAATTGAGGTTGAGTGAGTAGGCTGCCATTTGGGATGCCCCTGGGGCATGAGCCAAGGAAGTGCCCCGTACTATTGCAATATGGGCAGTAAGGCTGGAATTAGATGTTCTTGCTCTTGAGAGGGCTCTTCTTCCCAGGTTCCTCCCCGGCTTCACTATTTAAGTACATGGTAGTGGGATTTGGCCTTTTCTGTCCCTCCTGGCGTTCAAACTCTTTCCTTCCCCCGGTGGCTATGGCTGAGATTGTGGCCTGGTGAGCGATGCTCTTCGCCTTTGCCTTCACCTCCAAACTTGTGGCCAGGCCTCTGAGAGCATAGGTGCTTCTTGAGCCCTCTTTCAGGATGCCCTTATTCAAACAATGTTCAGTGAAACTGTCTCTGAGGTACCCTGGAAGTTTGCTAAGAAGCCTGTCCATGTGGGAGCCACATTTCAGCATCGAGGTCAGGGATTGGACAGCCAGGGAGAGCTCTTGGAAGACAGCATGGTCTCCCATTTTAATTGGAGACGTGTTCCGGATATTGTTTAGTTCATTCTGGACTAGCTGGCGTGGCTCACCATATCTGGCTTCAGGGCCTGGAGAGCGGCAGTGTATGGTGTAGCGGAGTGCATAAAGGATTGGGCCAGCCTGTATGCACTGGGAAACCGCAAATGATCCATTAGTACTTGGTATTTGTAGCGTTCTGACAGATTACTGTGAATACCCAGTAGGCTCTCCATTGCCATTTCCAAAAGGACAAATTCACGCTCCTTTCCGCTATCAAAGTATGGAAGTTTGGGTCTGGGAATTCCATAGGCTGAGGCTACTAGTAGTTTCATAATGTTCGCTCCCTCTTCTGGTTGTGTGAAGGATAAACCCAGGACTTCTGATGAGCCCACTGTGGCCTCATTGGGCCGGTCCCCTACTGTCCCAGACCCTCCAATGGTGGCAGCCGGAATTGGGTGAGAGCCCTCCCACCTGATGTTTGAGGACTGGCCTGGCCCTGGATGAGAGGAACGATTTGCCGTGGTTGGTAATTGGCGGAAAGGCGAAGAAGTGATGCTTTGTCCATATGGAGGAATGCTAACTTGTGTCACTGGCATAGAAGGCGTTGGTGGAGCGACCTGTCCCCCGTGCTTCGCGTTGGCTGTTGACCCCGGAGCCTCCGGGGACTGTGTGCCATGTGGTACCAGAGGGGCAGATTGGGCAAAAAATGTAGACAGGTCAGGTTCATGTGGAGGGGTGGTCAGGTCAACTCCCTGTTCGTTCCTCTCCAGGAAGGATGAGACCATCCGTGCCTCCTCCAATTCCCTTCTGGCTTGACGGTGCCGTCGCTGCTGTGCCAGGTCCTTGGCAATGAATTCCCGTTCCTGTAGAGCTCTACGGGCCTGCACATCCAATTGGTGACATCGTTCGTCAGCCTGTCGTTCCTCCTCAATCTGACGCTCAATTTCCTCCAAAGCTAATAGTATCCTCTTGTAGGACAGCGGTCTGTGAATCGCTGAGGGCTAGTGAATGGCGGCTGCCATGGCCAATTCCAAAGGGGTATCCACTGGTCGAACTCACACTCCGTCTAGAGTGCCTCGACGATTTCCCATTAGTAAAGGGGTGAGCGGAGCCTGCCTCAGGAAGCTGGTCGACCTGTGCTGTGGGAGTCACCTCGATGGGTTCTTCCTGTAGACTACTTTCCTGCTCCAAAGCAGTTTCCGGTCCTTGGCTCAAAGGGGATGGTTGATGACTGAAACGTAGTTGATCCATCAACACTTTGAGCTCTGGTGGGCTTTCCCTTTGATGTCGGAAACTTGACCACGTAATCCTTAAGATAACCAGGTGCTTGACTGGTTCTTCTGGTGCTGCTGGTGGTTGAGGATGAAGCCTTTGTTGCTTTAGGCTTAGCTCCTGGATATTTCCTTTGTTCCAAGATATTTCCCTCAGCTGCTCTCTCCTCCTCTCTTCTTCCTTCCAGTGGAGACAATTCTTCCCTCTCCGCCTCCATTTCCTTTTCACCTGCCTTTAGTTCAGTCATCATCTGGCTCGAAGGACCATTGAAAGATTAGTGGAATCTGTGTGGGTAGCTGGACAGGTAGGATGACTGACAGTGAAGGTGAACAGGTGGTCACGTGTCAGGTGACAGAGGAATGGATGAGACTGAGGCAGGAATTCCTTTACCCATAAAGTGGTATATTTACTGAGTAGTCTGTGGTGCATCACAAAGGAAACAAATAACATGTATCCGATCAAATTCCTCATCCCAAAGATCATGTCATGACAATCATTCATGATTAACATAATTAGGGAAGTCAACAATCCAGTTCCTTAACCGTTTACCTTTGATGATCTTCGGATGGTTTCACTCACGAGACTCCCAGTTACACAACAAATGTTCCTTTTGTTCCATAAAGATTATTTTTATACCCAAAATCCCAACGTTTGTTTGTCACGTTATGTTCAGAAATCCATAGGAAAGAGTGGTCACGACAATGCAGACGGAAATTCCAAATAGTCTTCATAATGTCCACAGAAACATGTCAAATGTTTTTTATAATCATTCCTCAGGTTATTTTTAAAATATATCAACCGAGTGTGTAGGTTTTTCAATAACAGCGGGAGGAACAATGGTGGCTTTACTCTGTAGTGCAAAAACTCACTCTGAGAGCCCCCACCTATCCACTTACGCAATGTGATCTTTCACGCTCATTTTTCAAAATAAAAGCCTGAAACTATGTCTAAAGACTGTTGACACCCTAGGGAAGCCCGAGAAAAAGGAATCTGGTTGATATCCCTTTAAACGGAGGATAGGCATGCATAGGAACAGAAGGGTTTCAAAATAAGAGGCACTTCCTGATTGGATTTTCCAGGGTTTCGCCTCGTCAATTATATGCATATTCTAGCATCTGGTTCTGAGAAATAGGCCGTTTACTTTGGGAATGCTATTTTTCAAAACATAAAAATAGTGCCCCCTAGCTTCAAGAGGTTAACCATATCGATTGCATAATTTGCCTATGGGGATCCGTAGGGCCATGAACATTGACAATTCACATTACACAATTTGTTTGAAGCGTGCGCTCCAAGCCGTGCTCCGCGGTAATAACTATAAGCAATAACTGATGGCCCACACCCCGATCGCCACAGATAGTTCAGATGAAAGGTAACAGAGTCGGTGGACTTATGTGGATTCATGGACGCACAGAACTTCTGGATAAGACTGAGTTAAGGAAGAGAAAGCAGCGAGATCAGGCAATGGCAATTTCCTCCTTTTATGGAGTTGAGATCTGTCTGACATTTTCACCTGACCTAATTAAAGCGCCCCTGGCCCAGCTGAGTAAATGGCAATGAATTAAAGGATTATTCCACCAACTCCATGGGCCTTTTCTACAGTGGAATGATTGAGGAAGAGGTGAAGAGTGGAATAAACTAGTCTTGCTTTGCTGTTATGGTAGAACATATCAGACCTGAGTTCAAAAATAATTTGTGTGCCAGGTGGTTTGCGGTTTTTGGACTATTCTGTTTGGTCCATTAAGCCAGGAAAGCTCAATCAAGCACATACGCAGTGTTTTAAACAATTTCATACTATTTGAAACCAGGTCTAGAACATACAAGTACATCATCAACACCTTACAAAAGCAGAAACAAATTTCAACACTTGTAATGACTTGAATGTATGGAAATTGTTTACAATGAAGCCTATGGACTATCATGGTAGACCAAACTCTTTCTTCGTTACCTCCAGAGGAGAAACCTGCTTTTCCATATCACGATCCTATATGGCACTGGTCAGAAGTAGTGCGCTATAGAGGGAATGTGCTGCCATTTGGGATGCATCCCATGTCACTGTGGTAGTAGCAGATTCCTTCTGGTCCTGTGCACCTGAAGAAGGGGAACAAAGGATTAGGGGGATTTATGGGGGATGTATCCCCCTTTCTTTGCTTTAATTACTGGGACCACCCTTCTTCATCACACCTCATCTCCCTCTTTAATACTCCCAAACCCCAAGTCTGACCCCACTGGAATGCCTGGCTCCTATACAGCCTAAAACCAGCACCAACACCCCCTCTCCTCAGCCCTCTACTCCCCCTCCTTCTGATACAATGCCTAACTGCTCCCTCCTTTTGTCCTCCTAAGACATTGACTTAAAGAGATGCTAATGTATCATTCAGATGGGCTGCTTGCTTTCGCTTGGCTTACTTTTCATTTACAACGTTTATTGTCTTTTTAGGTCTCTTTGCTTGTCTTGTGTCCTGGCTATCTGGTTAAGTTCTTAGGAAGGGCTTGCTTGACTAAGTTGTGTGCATTGGGATTTGACAGTTTCTGCTGCATGTGATTCCCCCCTACATTATGAAGTTGAAATTTGGATCATGCAGAGGTGAGCTCCCTTTACTTTACTGCCATCATACAGCTGTTTATCTAGCATGTGTGTGTGGTGTGTGTGATAGTTGCTAGGGGCTTAAGACCAGAGCCAAACAGAATCTCACAGGGAATTCGCACAGCTGTTGTTTTTGCACTGGATAAGACTTCTAGTTATCTCACTGTCCTTTGTCCAGTCGGGCTGTGTTTATTTCCCTAGTCTCCTGGCTGCATGTTGTAGCATGACCCATAACACGATACAGCACTAATGTGTCCCAACTGGCACCCTATTCCCTATGTAGTGCACGACTTTTGACCATGGCAAATAGGGCTCTCGTCAAAAGTAGTACACTATATAGGGAGTAGGGTGCCATTTGGACATAAGCCCTAGTGCTTGGCAGCCTGACCTTACATACCCCCTCTCAACTGAGTGGTTCTTCACTCTACTTATGCCTGACCCTTACTCTACTCAATACCCAACACTCTACTCAGCAAACTGGATGCAGTCTATCACAGTGCCATCCGTTTCGTCACCAAAGCCCATTATACCACCCACAACTGCGACCTGTATGCTCTAATCGGCTGGCACTCGCTACATATTTGTCGCCAGACCCACTGGCTCCAGGTCATCTATAAGTCTATGCTAGATAAAGCTCCGCCTTATCTCAGCTCACTGGTCACGATAACAACATCCACCTGTTCCAGCAGGTATATCTCACTGGTCGTCCCTAAAGCCAACACCTCCTTTGGCCGTCTTTCCTTCCAGTTCTCTGCTGCCAATGACTGGAACGAATTGCAAAAATCGCTGAAGCTGGAAACTTATATTTCTCTCACTAACTTTAAACATTAGCTATTTGAGCAGCCAACTGATCGCTGCAGCTGTACATAGCTCATCTGTAAACAGCCCACCCAATCTACCTACCTCATCCCCATATTGTTTTTATTTACTTTTCTGCTCTTTTGCACACCAGTACTTCTACTTGCACATCATCTGCTTAATTGTAATTATTTCGCTACTGTGGCCTATTTATTGCCTTACCTCCTCACGCCATTTGCACATCCTGTATATAAACGTTATTTTTTTTCTATTGTGTTATTGACTGTATGTTTATTCCATGTGTAACTCTGTGTTGTTGTTTGTTGCACTGGTTTGCTTTATCTTGGCTAGGTCACAGTTGTAAATGAGATCTTGTTCTCAACTAGCTTACCTGGTTAAATACGGTGAACAAAAAAAATCATTAAATTAAAAACACTTTGACCTCTACATGATGCATGCCAACATCATGCTAACTACACAGACCCTGATACTGCTGCTTCCCCAGGCCTTCATGTGTAAGCCATTCAGTGCTATATAATACACTGAACAAAAATATAAACGCAACATGTAAAGTGTTGGTGCCAAGTATCATGAGCTGAAATAAAAGATCCCAGAAATGTTCCATATGCACAAAAAAGCTTATTTCTCTCATTTGGTGCACACATGTGTTTACATCCCTGTTAGTGAAAATTTCCCCTTTGCCATGACAATCCATGGCATATCAAGAAGCTTATTAAACAGCATGATCATTACACAGGTGCACCTTGTGCTGGGGACAATAAAAGGCCACTCTAAAATGTGCAGTTTTGACAAACTACACAATGCCACAGATGTTTCAAGTTATTAGGGAGTGTGCCATTGGCATGTTGACTGCAGGAATGTCCACCGGAGTTGTTGCCAGATTATTGAATGTTAATTTCTCTGCCATAAGCCACCTCCAACGTTGTTTTAGAGAATTTGGCAGTAATTCCAACCGGCCTCACAACCGCAGACCACGCGTAACTATGCCAGCCCAGGACCTCTACATCCGGCTTCTTCACCTGCTGGATCATCAGAGACCAGCCTTTGGACAGCTGATGAAACTGTGGGTTTGCACAACTGAAGAATTTCTGCACAAACTGTCAGAAACCGTCTCAGAGAAGCTCATCTGCGTGCTCGTAGTTCTCATCAGGGTCTTGATCTAACTGCAGTTCGGCGTCGTAATCGTCTTCAGTGGGCAAATGTTCACCCTCAATGGCCACTGGAACGCTGGAGAAGGGTGCTCTTCCCAGATGAATCCCGGTTTCAACTGTACTGTGCAGATGGCATTGTGTGGGTGAGCGGTTTGCTGATGTCAACGTTTTGTGAACAGAGTGCTCCATGGTGGTGGTGGTGGGGTTATGGTATGGGATGGCATAAGCTACGGACAAAGAGCGCAATAACATTTTATTGATGGCAATTTAAATGCACAGAGATACCCTACGAGATCCTATGGTCCATTGTTGTGCCGTTCATCAGCCGCCATCACCTCATGTTTCAGCATGATAATGCACGGCCCCATGTCACAAGGATCTGTACACAATTCCTAGAAGCTGAAAATGTTCCAGTTCTTCCATGGCCTACGTCATTTTTTATTATTGAGTTAGATGAATTGTAACTCAGTAGAATCTTTTGAAATTGTTGTATGTTGGTATATATTTTTGTTCAGTGTGTAATGGCCTCTCACTTTATCAGTGTCTGTCGGTCTCATGCTTCTATATTGCATTAAAGTGTGTGTGTGTTGTCCCTGAGGCTTGTGTCCTCTTGGTCACCTACAGTGTGAGAATGACCAGTGTTTCCATCCAGACAAGTGACTTCAAGACGACTGTGGTGACGGCACTGATGAAAAGGACTGTAGGACTTCCTGCTCCTTCGAGCATGGTCGCTGTGGTTGGAAGAGCACACTTGCCAACGTCTTTGATTGGACGTTGGGCATTGGCTCCCTCCATGGCATATAAGACCTGCATTTGACCACACTCTGAATAATGATCATGGTAGTGTATTAGTGATTACTGTGTTATCTTGTTAGGGCCGTGGTTCCGTGGTGGGAACATCAATCAGCGGAAAATGTTCAAGTGCGCCACCTATAGTTGTTGATAAAACTCAAACTTTCATTAAAATGCACATATAATGTACTGAATTAAAGCTACACTCGTTGTGAATCTATCCACCAAGTCAGATTTGTAAAATGCTTTTCGGCAAAAGCATGAGAAGCTATTATCTGATAGCATGTATCCCCCAAAATACAGCAACGTCACCTAACGACAGATTTTGCGATAGCCGGGGGCTACTCAAAACGCAGAAATAAAATATAAAACATTCATTACCTTTGACGAGCTTCTTTCTTGGCACTCCTAGATGTCCCATAAACATCATTTTGGGTCTTTTTTTCGATTAAATCGGTCCATATATAGCCTAGATATCGATCTATGAATACTGTGTGAACAACAAAAAATGCTATTTTTTTCCAACGTAACGTCATTTTTTTAATTTTTCAAATGACAAGACTCTAGACATCGTGTGGAAGCTGTAGGTACTGCAACCTCGACCTCATTTAATCCGGTTAACCTTTAACAATTCCTGGAAGGGGCGCATGGATATTTTTTTCCATTTTCAGTGATTTTCGATGAAACGCACGTTCTGTTATAGTCACAGCCATGATTTAACCAGTTTTAGAAACGTCTGAGTGTTTTCTATCCACACATACTAATCATATGCATATACTATATTCCTGGCATGAATAGCAGGGCGCTGAAATGTTGCGCGATTTTTAACAAAAATGTTCATATAATCATGAAACTTGCAGTTTGGGGCTCTGAATATCTTGGGGCTTTGAACAATTGGAAAAACCTCCCTTGGCCGTGGTTCCCGAACAATGCATTTTCCTTCAAATCTGCTGAACCAAACATGATAACATTGGATTATAGTCCAATGACGTATTTGGATTGATGAGGACATTTTTTACATTCCCTACCTGCTCTGCCAATACATGAAAATCCATATCCCAGAATTTGATGAGATTAGTTTAATCACATAACCCCTCAAATAATATTGTACACCATTTAAATAATATCCTCAGAATAATGTGATATTTCTTGGCTCAAGATAGAGTATTGATAAGAAAAATAACATTAGTTCTATTTATGAATCTTTGTCTCGAATGGAAATTCATAACTACTTTACCGCAGCTCTGATACAGAAATACATTTCAACAGAATAAACACTATCCCAAATTACACCCTATACAGAGCATTACACTATACAGGGCATTCGGAAAGCAATTAGACCCCTTCACTTTTTCCACATTTTGTTACGTTACAGCCTTATTCTGAAATGGATTAAATGTTTTTTCCCCCCTCATCAATCTAGACACAATACTCCATAATGACAAAGCAAAAACAGGTTTTTAGAAATGTTGGCAAATGTATTAAAGATAAAAAACAGATACCTTATTTACATAAGTATTCAGACCCTTTGCTATGAGACTTGAAATTGAGCTCAGGAGTATCCTGTTTCCATTGATCATCCTTGAGATGTTTTTCCAACTTGATCGGAGTCCACCTGTGTCAAATTAAATTGATTAGACATGATTTGGAAAGGCGCACACCTGTGTATACAAGGTCCCACAAAAACCAAGTGATGAGGTCAAAGGAATTGTCCTTAGAGCGCCGAGATAGGATTGTGTTGATGCACAGATCTAGGGAAGGGTACCAAAAAATGTCTGCAGCAATGAAGGTGCACAAGAACACAGTGGCCTCTATCAAATGCTTAAATAGATGAAGTTTGGAACCACCATGGCCCAGGAGCCCAGGTTGAACCCGTGACTCAAGACTCTACCTTGAGGGGACTGGCCAGCTGCACAAGTGGCACTGCAAACAGGCAGGTTCGGGGAGAAGGGCCTTGGTCAGAGACCAGGTGGACAGTGACAGCCACGGTGTCAACCTTGTTGCCAGCAGCACCAGTATAGGGGACAGTGGCACAGCCACGGCAGGACCAGGTGTCAACCTTATTGCCAGCTGCACCAGTATATGGGACAGTGGCACAGCCACGGCAGGACCAGGTGTCAACCTTATAGGGGACAGTGCAAACAGCAACCTTGTTGCCAGCACCAGTATAGGGGACAGTGGCACAGCCACGGTTGCCAGCAGCACCAGTATGACCAGGTGTCACCCCAGCTGCACCAGTATTGCCAGCAGCACCAGTGATATATTAGCCAGCACACACAGTATTTATAGGACAGTGTCTTCAAGAGAGATCGATTTCCCCTGGCTACCTTATAATCCATTAATAAGAGTTTTGTGTTTTCACTGTAGCCAAGGGTTTTCAAGCCAGCCATCTTTTGGCCAAAGAGCGGATGCTGCCTTCATTAGTGCACGATTTAGGAACGGGAGAAAAGCCATTGTAAAATTCACAGCACATCAAAACTGCCAAACCCACCGTCACTGTGTAACTGTAACAGCACACCAGCTAAATCCAATCAGTGTCCAGTTATCCAGCGCGTGGGGTAAACAGCAGAAATGACAAAAGCTACCCTGCACTGTATGAGAAAGCAACAACATTGATTAAATCCACTCAAGACGATTTGATGGCAAAGCAGTGGATCACTATAGGGCAGAATTTGTTAAAGTGTTGGATGGTGTGGAGGTTCAGTTTGGCGACCGTTTTGACCAGGACAATCTAAACATTCTGCAAAAGTTTGAAAGAGTGCTTCTCACGGGGAAGCTGGATGAGTCTCTAGATCAGTACCCTGAGCCGAACATAGTTTCTCTTTCAGTGCAGTTGCCTCTCTTTCGCAAACAAATACCCCTGTAGCAGCAGTTGAGAGGCAGCAGAGGTCCTCAGGAGGCTTCCAGTGGAGGTGCAGGGGTCTGTAAAGTACATAAAGACAGGCTGGACAGAGCTTTAGGAAAAATATCTGCCAGCAATTTGTTGGATCCATTGAAACCCTCAAACATATGTTTGGTTCATTTGTTCAGTAGTGTGTATAGCAGTGGTTCTCAACCTATTTTGAGTACTGGAACCCCTGTATATTTTGAGAAAAGGCAGGCAAGGTTTTGAGTGGTCCTCAGGGACCTCCACCCCCTCTATATTATATGTAAAGTTAGTGGAATCCTTGTGCTGCTGAACACGTTCATTACACTTTTTTATTTCATGGAACCCTTGCCATTACACCAGGGACCCCTAGCGGTCCACCTACCCTGTTTGAGAACCTTGGTGTATAGTATGATATTTGTTATTTTGTTTAGTAGTTTTTAGTACATGACAGTACACTTATTTACTTACTGTCACTGCATACTTTGTGTGACATACTTCTCCATAGCTGTTGTTTGAAGAGTTGAGACACTGACTGAACAACAACTAAGTATTTCTGAAGGATATTTTGGTTGATTTTGTTTGGGTTTTTCATTGAAGTAGTTATTTTGCTTTTAGAACTGTACTTATTCTGAGCGTTTTGTTCTTGTAAAGATGTTGTAATAGACTCAAACCAGTGGCACATATTTAATGACAAACATATTTAATGAGTATATAAATGAATCAGAAAAAGTTAAATAGAAAGGTCAGTTCAGTGCGGAGACCAACTTTGTGATGGTTCTCAATGGAGATTCTTTGAGATGAGATCGCACCATGTTCATTGTATTTATGAAACCTGCACCCGTACAGTGTACAGTACCATTACCACCTACGGGCCTTGCTTGGTATTGCTGGTTGTAAATACAAATACCTGCATACATACTGGACTGATAAGGAACACTGCTATAACAATTATTAGTAGTAGTATTATAATGATTTAAACATTTTAACAAGTTGGGACAACCCTTCAGTTAACTACTGCACCTATAAATTATCCAGTTGTAGGAATTATGGTTCCTCAATATACATTTAACATATTACAACGTAGGCTATGTGTTACAGCACTACTTTTGGTGTCCCTCTCAGGAATTGCTCTTGAGAAAATGTCATGTAATTGTCCCGTCCAAAGTTGATATCAGATTTTCGCCCCTGGTAAGAAGGGGTTAATTCTCGCAGTTTTACATCAACTGACTCATGTTCAATCCAAAACTTTCTTTTCTGTCTTTGGATGTTTGATCATTGACCCGTGAAACTTTTTCTGTTTCTGTTTCTGAAATGGCACACATCCGGGGGCACCTGTGGCAGTGATTACACCACCACCCACTGACCCCTCTCCCTCGCACCCCGATCACCTCACTGTAATTTGTCGCCAGCAGCAAGAGCAACCTGAGGAGGCTGGTATCAATCTGCCTCACACCTCCCTCTCCGTCCATCTGTCTTTCTCTCTCTGTCTCGCTCTTTCTCTCCCAGGTAATTTTGTCTATCTGGAGGCCGATAGAGTGGGATTGAAAGGTGATAAGGCTCACATGAAGAGCTCTGTGTGGAAGGAGACTCATGGCACCTACAACCTCCCAATTCTGGTACTACATTTCCCACAAAAGCATCAGGCAATAGGCTTCCTGGTAAAGGTACGGAACATTCATTATTTTAGCTACAGTATGTTGAGGAATGGACATATGGAATAGAGTTGGGCAATTCCATAGCCTGGTCCCAGATCTGTTTGTGCTTTTGCCAACTCTAACATGACAATGAGTGACAAGGAGTTGGCATGATAGCACGAACAGACGGACACTCAGGCTAGCAAATATATTGATTACAGCAGAAAATACAGTAGCTTTGTTTCCACCAAAAGCATTGGTTGTCCACAGGATGTCAGCAAATAAAGTTAGTAAGTGCCGTTTTACTGATGCATAGATAATTAGGAGTCGTTGCCATGGTTACCCTAGACTGTATACAGTGCATTCGGAAAGTATTCAGACCCCTCCACTTTCTCCACATTTTGTTTCAGTACAGTTTTATTCTAAAATGTATTCAATTGTTTTTCCCCTCATCAATCTACAAACAATACCCCATAATGACAATGCAAAAACAGGTTATGAATTTTTGCAAAAAAATTAAAAAATAATACTGACATCACATTTACATAAATATTCAGTCCCTTTACTTTGTACTTTGTTGAAGAGCCATTTGCAGAGATTACAGCATCGAGTCTTCTTGGGTATGACGCTACAAGCTTGGCTCACCTGCATTTGGGGAGTTTCTCCCATTCTTCTCTGCAGATCCTCTCAAGCTCTGTCAGGTTGGATGGGGCACGTCCCTGGGGAGCGTCGCTGCACAGCTATTTTCAGGTCTCTCCAGAGATGTTCGACTGGGTTGAAGTCTATGTTTTGGCTGGGCAACTCAAGTACATTCAGAGACTTGACCCAGATCCACTCCTGCGTTGTCTTGGCTGTGTGCTTAGGGCTGTTGTCCTGTTGGAAGGTGAACATTCACCCCAGTCTGAGGTCCTGAGCGCTCTGGAGCAGGTTTTGTCAAGGATCTTTCTGTACTTTGCTCCATTCATCTTTCCCTCAATCCTGACTAGTCTCACGGTCTCTGCTGCTGAAAAACTTCCCCAGAGCATAATGCTGCCACCACCATGCTTCACCGTAGGGATGGTATTGGCCAGGTGATGACCAGTGCCTAGTTTCCTCCAGGCGTGACACTTGGCATTCAGGCCAAAGAGTTCAATCTTGGTTTCATCAGATCAGAGAATCTTGTTTCTCATGGTCTGCAAGTCCTTTCGGTACCATTTGGAAAACTCCAAGTGGCTATCATGTGCCTTTTATTGAGGAGTGGCTTCCGTCAAGCCACTCTATCTTAAAGGTATGATTGGCAGAGTGCTGCAGAGATGTCTGTTCTTCTGGAAGGTTCTTCCATCTCCAGAAGAACTCTGGAGCTCGGTCAGAGTGACCATCCGGTTCTTGGTCACCTCCCTGACCAAGGCCCTTGTCCCACAATTGCTCACTTTGGCCGGGCGGCCAGCTCTAGGTAGAGTCTTGGTGGTTCCAAACTTCTTCCATTTAAGAACGATGGCCACTGTGCTCTTGGGGACCTTCAATGCTGCAGAACTTTTTTGGTACCCTTCCCCAGATCTGTGCCTTGACACAATCCTGTCTTGGAGCTCTAAGGACAATTCCTTCAACCTCATGTCTTGGTTTTTGCTTTGACATGCACTGTTAACTGTGAGACCTTATATAGACAGGTGTGTAACTTTCCAAATCATGTCCAATCAATTTAATTTATCACCGGTGGACTCCAAGTTGGAGAAACATCTCAAGGCTGATCAATGGAAACAGGATGCACCTGAGCTCAATTTCGAGTCTCATAGCAAAGGGTTTGCATGCTTATGTAAATAAGGTATTTCTGTTTTTATTTTTAATAAATTAGCAAAAATGTATGACAACTGTTCGCTTCTTCATTATTTGGTATTGTCTGTAGATTGATGAGGGGGGATCATTAAATCTATTTTAGAATAAGATTATAAAAGTCAAGAAGGTTAAGGAGTCTGAATACTTTCCAAATGCACTGTAACGCACTACTTTTGACCTGACCCCATGGGCCCTTTTTAAAAGTAGTTCACTACAAAGAGAATAGGGTGTCAGGTACTGTAATGTCATGTTAGAGCTGCAGTCCTGTTGCCATGTTCACTGTGATTTTCAGAGGGGCAAGACAGACACCTGTCACTCTCCGTGCCAGTGCTCCACAGCCTGGAAATCTGCAGGAGGGTACAGACGAGGGGGTACGGTGTCAGGGTTTTCCTGTGGTGAAGTAGAGGACCAAAACGCAGCGTGGTTATATTGGCTCATGTTTAATAAAAACAGATAAACAATAAACGTGGAAAACCAAAAACAGCCCTATCTGGTGCAAAACACAGAGACAGGAACAATCACCCACAAACACACAGTGAAACCCAGGCTAACTAAGTATGATTCTCAATCAGAGACAACTAATGACACATGCCTCAGATTGAGAACCATACTAGGCCGAAACATAGAAAAACAAACAGACTGCCCACCCAATTCACGCCCTGACCATACTAAATAATGACAAAACAAAGGAAATAAAGGTCAGAACGTGACAGTACACCCCCAAGGTGCGGACTCCGGCCGCAAAACCTTAACCTATAGGGGAGGGTCTGGGTGGGCGTCTGTCCGCGGTGGCGGCTCTGGTGCGGGACGCGGACCCCACTTCAACATTGTCTTAGTCCGCTTTATTGTCCGCCTCCGTGGCTTTCTAACCATGGCCACCCCTCTCAATGACCCCACTGGACAGAGGGGCAGCTCTGGACAGAGGGGCGGAAGCTCTGGACAGAGGGGCGGAAGCTCTGGACAGAGGGGCGGAAGCTCTGGACAGAGGGGGCGGAAGCTCTGGACAGAGGGGCGGAAGCTCTGGACAGAGGGGCGGAAGCTCTGGACAGAGGGGCGGAAGCTCGGGACAGAGGGGCAGGGGCTCTGGCGCCTCTGGGCTGAGGGGCTCTGGCGCCTCAGACTCCGGCAGCAGCGCCGGACAGGCGGGAGACTCCGGCAGCGCCGGAGAGGAGGAAGGCTCTGGTAGCGCCAGACTGAGTAGCTCTGGTAGCGCTGGAGAGGAGGAAGGCTCCGGCAGCGCTGGACAGGCGGGAGCCCCTGTAAGGATGAGCCGGAGAGACAGCCTGGTGCGGGGGGCTGCCACCGGAGGGCTGGTGCGTGGAGGTGGTGACGGATAGACCGTGCCGTGCAGGCGCAATGGAGCTCTTGAGCACCGAGCCTGCCCAATCTTACCCGGTTGAATGGTCCCGGTCGCCCTGCCAGTGCGGCGAGGTGGAATAGCCCGCACTGGGCTATGCAGGCGAACCAGGGACACCGTGCGCAAGGCTGGTGCCATGTAAGCCGGCCCAAGGAGACGCACTGGAGACCAGATGCGTAGAGCCGGCTTCATGGCACTTGGCTCGATGCCCACTCTAGCCCGGCCGATATGCGGAGCTGGAATGTACCGCACCGGGCTGTGCACCCGCACTGGGGACACCGTGCGCTCCACAGCATAACACGGAGCCTGCCCGGTCTCTCTAGCCCCCCGGTAACCACAGGAAGTTGGCTCAGGTCTCCTACCTGGCGTAGCCATACTCGCTGTGAGCCACCCCCCCCCAAGAAATTTTTGGGGCTGACTCTTGGGCTTCCATCCGCTCTGCCGTGCTAGTTCCTCATAATGCCGCGCCTCTGCTTTTGCTGCCTCCAGCTCGGCCTTGGGGCGGCAATATTCTCCTGGCTCTGCCCAGGGTCCTTTCCCGTCTAGAATCTCCTCCCAAGTCCATTTCTCCAAGTAGTGCAGCCTCTCCCACTGCTGCTGCTCCTGTTGCTGCTGCCTCTGTTCCTTCTCCTGCTGCTGCTTTTGCCGTTGCCCGTTACCAGGCCGCTTGGTCCTGTTGCGGTGGGTGATTCTGTCAGGGTTTTCCTGTGGTGAAGTAGAGGACCAAAACGCAGCGTGGTTATATTGACTCATGTTTAATAAAAACAGATAAACATGAACACTACAAAACAATAAACGTGGAAAACCAAAAACAGCCCTATCTGGTGCAAAACACAGAGACAGGAACAATCACCCACAAACACACAGTGAAACCCAGGCTACCTAAGTATGATTCTCAATCAGAGACAACTAATGACACCTGCCTCTGATTGAGAACCATACTAGGCCGAAACATAGAAATACCCCAAAACATAGAAAAACAAACATAGACTGCCCACCCAATTCACGCCCTGACCATACTAAATAATGACAAAACAAAGGAAATAAAGGTCAGAACGTGACATACGGAAGGTGTGAGGGTTGTCCCAGACCAGGGCAGACCCCACCATCTGGGCCGAGCTGCTCCTCTTTTAATCTGACACCCTGCAATTATTATTTTTTGTTTTTTTTACTTTGTGCTTGTTTAATTTGCAAGTTGTTGCGGCGTGTTTCCCTAACCTTAACCCTTATTCTGAACCTAACCATAACCTCAGCAAGCAGTTGGTTATAAACACATAGTTTGTTGATAGACGATCCAGACTATCCAAATAAAGTCTGACCTGGCAGAGATCTCTTGTTTCTTACTGTGCATGGTTTGTTTAATCTCAAACATGATTAAACTTGGCAAGGTAGTGCTCAAAGTGTGTGTGTGTGTGTGTGTGTGTGTGTGTGTGTGTGTGTGTGTGTTAGTGTACAGATGTTTCTCCCTGTGTGTGAGAGACTGTCACCTCTATCACTATGTTTGTATGAAGGGTGAGGGCTAATGACAATTATTTTTAGATTCAAATTCTGTGATGTCACTAGATGGCTATAATAAGCAAAGATAACAGAATTGTAGGCTATTCTCTATTCTCTAGAAATCTGTCTTGCATCATAAAAAAAACACATTACATGACATATAAACCAGCAACAGACACCATACAAAAACACATTACAGGACATATAAACCAGAAACAGACACCATAAAAAACACATTACAGGACATATAAACCAGCAACAGACACCATACAAAAACACATGGGGATAGAGATCTGTACAGGGTGAGGTAATTATAATTAAAATATTCACATCACAGATCAGGAATCACATATGGGGCTGTAAAGTGCAGTAGTGCAGTTCCATGTATGAAGGTAATACCCTACATTATTCTCATTTTACTACCCCGCTCGTTTAACTGAGCTGCATCGATTGGATTTTGAGCCAAACAGGCATTTGATTGGCCTCAGGATAGTGCAGCATGCTAGTGTTGGACCTGGGATTCTTTTTCCACATTGTTGAGACAGTTATGAATTGACAGAGGGGAAGACGAGCAGTAACAGATGGAACGGGGATAAAACCCTAGTCTCTGTCTAAGATGGGAGCATCAATGCTTTTGACCCCAGACTGTGCACAGTTGGACCTGGAATTTGACTCCAACCCACTGATTGTTTGACTGTCTGACTTTGAATGGCAGACTGACCTGCAGGATCTGAGGAGATGTGTTGATTACTTTACATATCGCCCTCTTTCACGTAGATGGAACATGACCTTTCTGAAAGGTCACTGTCATGGAGATGAGGGGAAAAGTGTCTCACACGAGTTCTAAGGTCACAGTACAATCATCTTAGATTAGGAGTACCTCTTGCCACTGTGGACTAAGGACTGCTCTGTTGAGATTAAAATGTGGCCGACCATCTCTTTTCGGTCGTATGTTCCAAAATTTGAAACTGTGTTTTTATATTGGATAAAAGTACAGACTCTGAGCTTCAAAATGGCATATCATGCACTGTGTAGTTGGAGGAAACATGAGGAAGTAATGCTGCTTTAAATGTTGATACATTTATAATCCCATTTAGGAGAAAAAGGAATTCAAACATTTTGCTTCGATTTTCACACTTGCTCTATATTAATCCTTGGGGAAAACAGTGCATTTGGAAAGTATTCAGACCCCTTGATCTTTTCCACATTTTGTTACGTTACAGCCTTATTCTAAAATAGATGTTTTTTAAATCATCAATCTACACACACTACCCCATAGAGACAAAGCCATTCTTCTCTGCAGATCCTCTCAAGCTCTTTCAGGTTGGATGGGGAGCGTTGGTGCACAGCTATTTTCAGGTCTCTCCAGAGATGTTCGATCAAGTTCAAGGGCCAGTCAATGACATCCAGTGACTTGTCCCGAAGCCACTCCTGTGTTGTTTTGGCTGTGTGCTTAGGGTTGTTGTCCTGTTGGAAGGTGAACCTTCACCCCAGTCTGAGGTCCTGAGCGCTTTGGAGCAGGTTCTCACCAAGGATCTCTCTGTACTTTACTCTGTTCATCTTTCCCTCGATCCTGATTAGTCTCCCAGTCCCTGCCACTGAAAAACATTCCCCCCAGCATGATGCTGCTACCACCATGCTTCACCGTAGGGATGCTACAAGGTTTCCTCCAGACATGACGCTTGGCATTCAAGCCAAAGAGTTACATCTTGTTTCTCATGGTCTGAGAGTCTAAGCGGGCTGTCATGTGCCTTTTACTGAGGAATGGCTTCCGTCTGGCCACTCTACCATAAAGGCCTGATTGGTGGAGTGCTTCATAGATGGTTATCCTTCTGGAAGGTTCTCCCATCTCCACAGAGGAACTCTGTCAGAGTGACCATCGGCTTCTTGGTCACCGTTAACACTTTTTTGGTTACAACATGAATCCATATGTGTTTCATGGGTTTGATGTCTCCACTATTATTCTACAATGTAGAAAATAAAGAAAACCCCTTGAATGAGTAGGTGTGTCCACTTTTGACTGGTACTGTATGTGTGTATATAGAAATAAATATTCACAAAAAATATATATGGGGGAATGGAAATGATGCTGACAATTGCATTGATGGAAGATACAAGCTATCTCTAATATTAAAGCTGATTTACCCCCCCCATTAAAAAAAGTCTGTAAAGTAACAAAATGTGGAAAAAGGGAAGGGGTTTGAATACTTTCCGAAGGCACTGTAGTTTAAAAAATGGAATACTTTCACTAAATTGCAAAAATGGATACTCTGAACATTATCTCACCAAGTTCCCCCCATTAGGAAAACCATTAAGTGTTAAGTTGCCTATTGTTGAGTAATAAAGACAACCTTTCACATTAGCATAGTTCACACTTTCTAAAGCCTTAGACCCACAAATCTCAAAGAATACACATATTAAAATGGTAAAATGATAAAGCAGTGAGGTAGTGCTTATTCAACATTTAAAATACTTCTAACTTCAAGTGCTAAAGGTAGTAACCTACAAGGGCCAATAGGAGGCACCGTTTCCTCTGGTCTAAAATAAATATTCAAATTCCCCAGGGGCAGTGATTGGAGGCATTGCCCTGTGTAGGGTGTCGTCTTTCGGATGGGACATTAAACTGGCGTCCTGACGCTCTGTGGTCACTAAAGATCACATGGCACTTATTGTAAGAGTAGGCGTGTTAACCCCGGTGTCCTGGCTAGAATTCCCAATCTGGCTTTTGTACCATCATGGCCACCTACTCATCCACAGTTTACAATTGGCTAATTCATCCCCCCTACTCTCCCCTGTAACTATTCCCCCTGGTCGTTGCTGTAAATGAGAACGTGTTCTCAGTCAATTTACCTGGTAAAATAAAATGGGGGAAAAAAATGGGAAAATCATAACACACAAACACAAAGGCTTAGGTAAAAAAACGATCTAGATCTAGGCCTCTATCATACGATCCTTTGAGTGACTTTGGTTCAGGTCATGTTATGAAAAAAGGAATCTAGCCTGAGAGCATAATTCTGTGCTGCCCTTTGCAGTAAGACATGTAATATCCATGCCTCAATCTATAATCCAATAACCATCTATTTAGCTATAATTACATTGTGGCTAGCTAGCTAGTCAGTTTAGCACGTGTCCCTATCATTTAACATGGGGTTTGATTAGCTTGCTAATATATTAGCATTTGCACCAATATTTATCAGTAGCTCCCTAGCTAGTTATACATGAAAAATTGACAAACATGAAAAGAAGTATCTTATCATGCATGGTTTAGCACACCAGAAATCAACCATAACAGCCGAATGAAACTGTCCAGTTCAGCTAGCTATACTGTTAACGTTACCAGTATGTAATTGTCTAGTAAGCTAGCTTACAGTTGAAGTTGGAAGTTTACCTACACTTAGGTTGGAGTCATTAAAATTCGTTTTTCAACCACTCCGCAAATGTCTTGTTAAAACTATGGTTTTGGCAAGTCGATAAAATCAAATCAAATGTATTTGTCACATACACATGGTTAGCAGATGTTAATGCGAGTGTAGCGAAATGCTTGTGCTTCTAGTTCCGACAATGCAGTAATAACCAACAAGTAATCTAGCTAACAATTCCAAAACTACTACCTTATAGACACAAGTGTAAGGGGATAAGAATATGTACATAAAGATATATGAGTGAGTGATGGTACAGAGCGGCATAGGCAAGATACAGTAGATGGTATTGAGTGCAGTATATACATATGAGATGAGTATGTAAACAAAGTGGCATAGTTAAAGTGGCTAGTGATACATGTATTACATAAGGATGCAGTAGATGATATAGAGTACAGTATATACGTATACATATGAGATGAATAATGTAGGGTATGTAAACATTATATTAGGTAGCATTGTTTAAAGTGGCTAGTGATATATTTTACATCATTTCCCATCAATTCCCATTAATAAAGTGGCTGGAGTTGAGTCAGTGTGTTGGCAGCAGCCACTCAATGTTAGTGGTGGCTGTTTAACAGTCTGATGGCCTTGAGATAGAAGCTGTTTTTCAGTCTCTCGGTCCCAGCTTTGATGCACCTGTACTGACCTCGCCTTCTGGATGATAGCGGGGTGAACAGGCAGTGGCTCGGGTGGTTGTTGTCCTTGATGATCTTTATGGCCTTCCTGTGACATCGGGTGGTGTAGGTGTCCTGGAGGGCAGGTAGTTTGCCCCCGGTGATGCGTTGTGCAGACCTCACTACCCTCTGGAGAGCCTTACGGTTGTGGGCGGAGCAGTTGCCATACCAGGCGGTGATACAGCCCGACAGGATGCTCTCGATTGTGCATCTGTAGAAGTTTGTGAGTGCTTTTGGTGACAAGCCGAATTTCTTCAGCCTCCTGAGGTTGAAGAGGCGCTGCTGCGCCTTCTTCACGATGCTGTCTGTGTGGGTGGACCAATTCAGTTTGTCTGTGATGTATAGGGGGGTGTTCCCTCTGCTGTAGATGTTCAGGACATCTACTTTGTGCATGACACAAGTAATTTTTCTAACAATTTTTTACAGACAGATTATTTCACTTAATTCACTGTATCACAATTCCAGTGGGTCAGATGTGTACATACACTAAGTTGACTGTGCATTTAAACAGCTTGGAAAATTCCAGAAAATTATATCATAGAAGATTCTGATAGGATAATTGACATCAATTGGAGGTGTACCTGTGGATGTATTTCAAGGCCCACCTTCAAACTCAGTGCCTCCTTGCTTGACATCATGGGATAATCAAAATAAATCAGCCAAGACCTCAGAAAAAGATTCGCAGACCTCCACAAGTCTGGTTCATCCTTGGGAGCAATTTCCAAATTCCTGAAGGTACCACGTTCATCTGTACAAACAATATGGGACCACGCAGCCGTCATATCACTCAGGAAGAAGACGTGTTCTGTCTCCTAGAGATGAATGTACTTTGGTGCGAAAAGTGCAAATCAATCCCAGAACAACAGCAAAGGACCTTGTGAAGATGCTGCAGGAAACAGCTATAAAAGTATCTATATCCACAGTAAAACGAGTCCTATATCGACATAACCTGAAAGGCCGCTCAGAAAGGAAGAAGTCACTGCTCCAAAACTGCCATTAAAAAGCCAGACTACGGTTTGCAGCTGCACATGAGGACAAAGATCGTACTTTTTGGAGGAATGTCCTGTGGTCTGATGAAACAAAAATAGAACTGTTTGGTCATAATGACCATCATTATGTTTGGAGGAAAAAGGGGGATGCTTGCAAGCCGAAGAACACCATCCCAACTGTGAAGCACGGGGGTGGCAGCACCATGTTGTGGGGGTGCTTTGCTGCAGGAGGGACTAGTGCACTTCACAAAATAGATGGCATCATGAGGAGGAAAAATTATGTGTATATATTAAAGCAACATCTCAAGACATCAAAGCTTGGTCGCAAATGGGTCTTCCAAATGGACAATGACCTAAAGCATACTTCCAAAGTTGTGGTAAAATGGCTTAAGGACAACAAAGTCAAGGTATTGGAGCTCATCATATAGAACATTTGTGGGCAGAACTGAAAAAGCGTGTTTGAGCAAGGAGGCATACAAACCTGACTCAGTTACACCAGTTCTGTCAGGAGGAATGGGGCAAAATTCACCCAACTTATTGTGGAAAATGTGGAAGGCTGCGCGAAACGTTTGACCCAAGTTAAACATTTTTAAAGGCAATGCTACCAAATACTAATTGAGTGTATTTAAACTTCTCACCCACTGGGAATGTGATGAAAGAAATAAAGGCTGAAATAATGATGATTCTCTCTACAATTATTCTGACATTTCACATTCTTAAAATGAAGTGGTGATCCTAACTGACCTAAAACAGGGAATTTTTACTAGGATTCAATGTCAGGAATTGTGAAAAAACTGAGTTTAAATGTAGTTGGCTAAGATGTATGTAAACTTCCGACTTCAACTGCATATTTCTAACAATAGCTATTGATGAAAACAACTTTTGGATACAGTTGAGACAATACCATATGCACATGTAGCTCCCTTGGCATTTTAACTGTGGACTCTTACCTGTGTATGGATTATGATGATTCAAGGCAGACTGAAACACTTTCAAAAATAATCCTTCCCACTCAGCTCCGACCAGTCCAGACTGCTTTTGCCACAGAAGACAGAGAGCCTTGTTGATACCAGCAGCAGTATTCAGGACAACACTGTTATTGATAGCTGTAGCTACACTTTGCATGTTGTCCATGATGAAAATATGAGTAAATCCAATTAGATATTTCAAATATCCGCGGTAGAGGAGAGCAGGATGTGACAGCATGGGAATCTCTTTCTCGTGAATGTCCCAGCCCCCTCATTATCTCAACCAATCAGGACTAGGCACGATTGTGTATTTTCTCCATGTCTTCGTGATTTCAGATTTGATTTATATTTACAGATTACATACGAGTTTGTTATTACGGCAAATAAAAGTTCACATGTTCAAAAAGGCACGTTTTCTACATTTAAATGCCTCTCCTGTGAAGTAGTGACCTCTGTCACACTCCCAGTTTTTGGTAATGGGTCACATGTGGATTGTCGCCAAGGCATGTAAATCAGCGTACAGGCCATGCATGTTGAGAGGACATGTACACACACACACACACAGACACACAGACAGAGAGAGAGAGACCGACACACCATTCTGAAGGACAGTGTAAATACAATATCAACAGAGAGGCGGTCTGTCTTCAAAGGTGTTTGCAGAACAAAGGGAACTGTAGTTGACTCAGGAGTCCTTGATAGGTAGGGAGGACTGCATGTACCTGGCTTTACACACTAAACACGTAACGTTTACGCCACTGAGCTGTCTATTCATATCAGCATTGGGAACTTCTGAGTTATGTCATGATCGTACTTGTTACCACTAACAATGGCTCAGCCCATCGGGAGGTAACAAACACTTTAGGGAGTCTGTGACACTGGGCCCATCCCAAATGGCACCGTACATTATTCTATATGTAGTGCGCTACTTTTGACCTGCAGGACAGATCTTTTTGCCTGCGCTGCAGACAGATATATCCGCTAATACAGGACTATTAAAGGCCCAGTGCACTACTTTAGTACGATGATTATTATTATTAAAATTAGCATTTTATTTTCTATAATATAGATTTTTTAATTCAGAATTTTCAGGGGGCGCTGCAGCACCCTCAGCACTCCTACTTCCTGCGGCTATGATTTCATTCAATCATTGCTGTTTTATTTGGTGAATCTAGGTGCCCCCAACCAAACATTCAATACTTTCCTCTACCAGAGTTTAGCATGTAAGTTCCTTGGTATTACTGTAGTACAGTATTACTCAGTGAGTCAGAATGCTTGTTTGAATTGTTGTAGTGTCTATCTGCTTCTGTCAAGATCTCAGTGCCTCTCATACAGATGAAATCCCAGTTAATTGGACCCATAGAGATTCCATAGGTACGGTGTCCATATTAGGACAGTTTCAGTCTCAGCAGTTGTCAGCCTTGGTGTCCACGGTTCTGGTCTTGACTGGTCGTATCTTCATTATAGTGTCCAATAGGCCAAAAGTTATACAATGTTTGAATGATCGGTCTTTTGCTGGTGAAAAATATTCTGCTGGTGTCTGTAGAGACGTGTGTGTGTGTGCGTGCGCGTACATGCTGTGTTTACACAGGCAAGGTAATTTACATATTTTTTAGAACTAATTGATGTATAAAGATCTGATGTGATTGATCAAAAAACTAATTAGTGAAAGAAATATCAGAATTTCTGCCTGTGTAAATGCAGCCATAGTAACACATCTGCCTCCGCATTACTCATAGACCTTACTTCTCAACAACGGAACATTCTACAGAATAGAAAAAAAAACATAATGCTCTCTGATTTGAAGGTGAGCCGACAGCCAATCAGCTGCCGGCGGCCCCATAAAATGAAAAGGCCATGAATATAAATTGGATTTCATCTTACGAGGACATTCAATATAATAGTAAGACATTGGGGAGATGGATTGAATATTTATTTTAATGGCGATTACAACTTTCGCAGTCCGTTTAGGGTCCTGCGTCTATCATCAAATGTGATATAATTTATACCAATGATACAATTATGTAAATGTATGGCCGGCCTCATTATGCAGAAAGTGGATTTACGGGTTTGGCTGCGGAGAGTGTGAACTCTTTCGAATAAACTCTGAAATTGATCTGATAAGTGCCTCAATTGATATCGCATCGAGGCATCAAATATGAACCGTGCCTGTACGATCCACTCATCAGCTGCAGCGCCGAGACTCGTTTTATGGATGGAGCTCCCTTCCTATATCGCACATAAATCTAGATCAATCCTGTGGTAAAACTGGTTATTAATCTATGTTTTACCCTCTCTGTAACAAGATTACTTCTAGCAAGGACTTCATTGGCATATAGTAGGCTGGTAGAGAGAAAACAGATTGTATATGGCTCACCCTAGGGTGCATTTTAATATGCTTTTAAACTTCTGAATACAAAATAACATTATCTGTCATCTGTTTTGAGTAGATTAGGTCCAGGCTCTTTCATTGCAGTGGCTATGAAAACGGAGACCCTTGGCAAACATTTGGTAGTCCAAGAAGCTAGAGTAAACTTCTTCTGTTTTTTGACTATACTGTACCTCAGGGTTTTTGTATGAGATTACCTCTGTCCTTGCAATGACCATCAATCACATATCATAGATGAGACATGTATATTTAAGGATTGGCCAGCGAGAGCCTAACCACAAGATAATGACACCAAACAACCAAAACAACCCCAAACAAGCCCAAAAAGGTACCCCAAACAATCATAAACAGTTACCCCACCAAAAAAAAAACAGGTACCCCAAATATCTACAAACAGGTATCCCAAACAACCCCTAACGACCCCAAACATGTAACCCAAATAACCACAAACGACCCCAAACAGGTACCCCAAACAACCCCAAACAGGTAGCCCCAAACAACCAAAAACGACCCCAAACAACCCCCCCCCAAAAAATCTATATTCCATCTGTGTCAATCAGGGACAACAATTCAGTCCATACCACTTCCTCCTCACTCGTGTTCCAATTAGTCCACGATTACGTAGTTTGGCAGCAGACTGGGAGGAAATATATTGTGTGTTTGTTCCAACATTTCGCCTGCCTTAAAGGGGTGATCTGGGAATGGTACATGCATTTTTGTTGTTTTAAGTAGAATGACCACTTTGTTCTTTAAATACCGGATTGTCCCTTTTAATTGAAGCGGGACAAAGAAATAAGCACGTAAGCATAAAAGAGGTGCCAGGGTAGGCCCGCAAGTGTCTTTTTATTAGGCCCGATTGGACAGCTGGATCAAAATGAGTATTCCTTGCTTCTCTCATGATCTATTATCGACAGAATAACTAGTGCCCAGAGCTTTTCCTGAACACGTGACCCATTATACCCTATAGGGCCTGGTTAGCCTACATACTTTTCCCAACCTAGACTGTGAATGTTTAAATTATGTATTCAATATAGACAAGAAAAAGACAATCATTTGTGTGTTATTAGTTTAAGCACACTATGTTTGTCTATTGTTGAGACTTAGATGAAGATTAGATCAAATTTGATGACCAATTTATGCACAAATCCAGGCAATTTCAAAGGGTTCACATACTTTTTCTTGCCACTGTATAGAATAACCATATTAGGATATGCTCAGTAGGAGTTCCTACGGAAACCTTACCAATGTATTCCATGGAATATTATGATTGACCTCTCACATCTGACCCCTACACCTCTCCACAGACTGAGAACAATGGTTTTATGGAGGTGTGGAACAAGAGTGGGAACTAGGGGGGGTGGGGTGGAACCGGGACGAGTTTCTTTTGCGGAAGCGTAGGAACTTGGAGGTGATCTTTGAGGGGATACGCTCCAGAGGCATGAGTGGAGCTGGCTGCTCTCTAAGGCCTGTCGTTCAGACTGTGATCCCAGTAAGTGACCCCATGCACCCACAACATTTGTATACAGGTTCTACGGTGTCCATATTAGGACAACCTGAGTCCCAGCAGGGCTTGGGTATACCAAACATTAGGAACAGCTTCGTAATATTGAGTTGCATGGACTCTACAAGGTGTCGAGAGTGTTCCACAGGGATGCTGGCCCAGGTTGACTCCAATGTTTCCCACAGTTGTGTCAAGTTGGCTGGATGTCTTGTGGTTGGTGTACCATTCTTGACACACACAGGAAACTGTTGAGTGTGAAAAACCCAGCAGCATTGCAGTACTTGACACAAACAGGTGCGCCTGGCACCTACTACCATACCCGTTCATAGGTACTTAAATCTTTGTTCTTTGCCTGTACACCCTCTGAATGGCACACGTACACAATCCATGTCTCAATTGTCTTAAGGCTTAAAAAACATTATTTAACCTGTCGCCTCCCCTTCATCTACACTGATTGAAGTTGGATTTAACAAGTGACCTCAATAAGGGATCCTAGCTTTCACCTGGTCAGTCTGTCATGGAAAGAGCAATGTTTTGTACACTCAGTGTACCTTGTATTAAATATGTCTCTTACATGCTAATACACACATGCCTGGGGTATACTGTATGTCTTTCTAGGCAACATCCTATCAGGATTGAATTTGTTATTCCTTGTACTAGGTGTTAGTCCTAGACTTAGTACTCACACTGTTCTCTACTGAACTCCTTCCGCGGGGATGATTCTTTTCAGAAGGTCTCTCGTCTTGTCTTTGAAGATGTTCTGCAAACGGACTCTAAAAACCATTACACCAAGATTGAGGGATTACATTGTGAAACGTACAAGTTCATTTTAAGTGAACAGATGTTCATTGGCATAATTCCTGCATAGCTCTCGGGATCCTCTGACAATATGGAAATAAGTATATAATTCCCTCGCAATGAAAAGAAATGTAATTCATTTCAAGTCATGTCAGTTTCTATGCTTGAAATTGGAGCTTAACCCATGGAAACCTGTAGAGAAAAACAACCATATCTAGGAATAGCACCTGATGCTAGAGTCACGATTTGAATAACATGTAGAGATGCGAGTGCTCCAGCAGCATTTAAATGTGCATCTCTCTTTGAGTTAGCTCTTCCAGTTGCCTTCTGAGCACACCGCAATTTAACACCTGTGAGTAGAAATGCTTGTGCTGCTCTTCCTCAGTCAAACACTGGCTTATTAAATGTTTTTGATACTGACAGTCTAACACACTCAACACACCAGCTGCTGTGTGAGGAAAATGAGCAATTCAATTGCTAACACCCCACCACGCGCAAGCAAGCACGCACACACACACACGAGTATCAAAATAGCTTAATTTTCTCGATCCATTCAGTTATTATGTAGCCTAGTCCTGATATGCTATCAGAGTTAGCAGAGAATCTAATATATAGATTCATGTCTGTTTATACTTGTGTGTTGGGTGCTTCTTAGTTGAAAGGGTTCACAGAATCTGGCTTGTATTCATTAGTGCTCACCACGAGAAATGAAAACAAGCTTTTCTTATTGGACAAATTCAGCTGAGTCCCTCCCTGTTTCAGCTCGTTTGCTTCCGTTTGGTTCTTACCGAATACATCCCTGTTGTATTTTCTGTCATGCCAGAGCCTTCTATTTAGAGGCTCTTCCACAGACAGGTGTTCCACATTAGGTCAACCTTACAATAAGCATGGGCTGCCTTGCAGTGTGTGCAACTGGCCAGACCCCTGCACTGCCCATCTCCAACACACACACACACACACACACACACACATTTTCATCAAACAAGCGTTATTACATGTTTTCTCAATCACTTACAAGCAATGTATGGATCTGTGTTGAAACATATCTATAGCGGAACAGCAATGATCAAATGCTCAAATATATTTACAGATCATTTTCAATCAATCAGTCAAATGTATTTATAAAGCCCTTTTTTACATGAGCAGATGTCACAACGTGCTACACAGAAACCCAGCCTAAAACCCCAAACAGCAATGCAGATGTAGAAGCACGGTGGCCAGGAAAAACTCACTAGACTGGCAGGAACCTAGGAAGAAACCTAGAGAGATTGTTCCTCAAGATGTTTAACATTCATAGATTAACATCAAAAAATAATCACAGTGCTTGTAGAGGGTGCAACAGTTCAGTACCTCAGGAGTAAATGTCAGTTTGCTTTTCATAGCCGAGCAGGTGGGGTAGAGAGAAAGAGAGACGAAAACAGCAGGTCTGGGTCAATGTAGCACGTTCGGTGAAGAGGTCAGGGTTCCATAGCCGCAGGTAGAACAGTTGAAACTGGAGCTTCAGCACGACCAGGTAGACTGGGGACAGCCAGGAGTCATCAGGCCAGGTTGTCCTGAGGCATGATCCTTGGGCTCAGGTCCTCTGTCAAGGGAGAGAGAGAGAATTAAATTCAGGTCGGGGGACACTGTGGCCCTGTCTGACGATACCCCCAGACAGGACCAACCATGCAGGATACAACCCCACCCACTTTGCCAAAGCACAGCCCCGACACCACTAGAAGGATATCAACACACCACCAATTTATTACCCTGAAACAAGGCTGAGTATAGCCCATGAAGATCTCCACCACCGCACTAGCCCGAGGGGGCGCAAAAACATGCCTTAATACCTGACTTGCATATCTTAGACCACTTTTTGCTAAACTTTAAATACAAATGTCATCAGTGAATACACAAGTGTTAAGTGTTAAGTGTTCTGTTCTCAGAATATAAGAAATGTGTGCAATTGTGTTGAATGTTTTTGGCAAATACTACTAAAAACAGCAGGTCTGGGACAGGTAGCACGTCCGGTGAACAGGTCAGGGTTCCATAGCCGCAGGCAGAACTGTTGAAACTGGAGCAGCAGCACGGCCAGGTGGACTGGGGACAGCAAGGAGTCATCAGGCCAGGTAGTCCTGAGGCATGGACGTAGGGCTCAGGTCCTCCGAGAGAGAGAGAGAAAGAAAGAATTAGAGAGAGCATACTTAAATTCACACAGGACACCGGATAAGACGGGAGAAATACTCCAGATATAACGGGCTGACAGTACAATATATGGAAAGATCTAGGCAATGGGAACTGTCTAATTGTTATGATGTTTTACAATATTGCGGACAGTGATGCAGAGAATGAAGTTGGGTTACTCCTAAGTCAACATCTCCAACACTGTTTTCTTCCATCATAGAGCTTTGCTTTCGGTGTGGATTGTGGTCTATACATTCATATCAGTTGTGTTCCTCCATTGTATTCACCTTTCCTTATTTCAATTGGGGATAGTGTTTCTGTGCACCAATGGAATGTCTACAATACAATTAGCAAACTAGCCTTTGTATTGAATACATGGAATTGGATAGTGATGATACCGACGAATGAATCCTGCACACAATGTGCTTATTTCATTTTTTAAATTTTTATCAGGAATAATATTAGGTTTAGGCTCACAATTAGTTAGAATTAGGGTTAGGGGTTAGGTTTAGGAATGTAGTTTAGGCTTAAGGTTAGGGGTTTGTGGTTAAAGTTAGGGTTCAATGGGTAATTTGGGATTTTGGCAGTGAGAGTCAGATTAACTCGTGGATACCAATTGTATGTCTTTGCGTGCAGTATGAAAGAAGTTAGAGGTAGTTTCGCGAGCCAATACTAACTAGCGACTGCAATAACACGTGTTAGCAACTTCCAAACTGGACACAGAGACTTAAAAATGGTGTCCACGAGTTAATCTGATTGGGGAAGTAGATAAAGGGCCTCATTGCCAAAATCCCAAAGTATCCCTTTAAGAGTTAGGGGAAATAGTTTTTTGAATAGGAATAAATTGTTTGGTCCCCACAAGAACAATAAAACAAATGTGAGTGTGCCTTTAAAGAACCAGAATAATAGCAAGTGAAAAGGAATTTGAGAGCAGATTGGGTTTGAGTTACAGTTTCTCAATTGTGTACAAGCATTTTTTTGGAACAATATTGTCCATTTTTAAACAGAGTTCACAAGACAAACATTGTGGCCTTTTGCAAAACAGTAAATGCCTTTTCAAAATGTTGCATTCTCAAAACATAAAAACATTCATCGAAACTACATTACATTCTCCGAATCGCAAATAGATTCACCAAAATAACATGATTGCCTGCAAAAAGATTAATGTAACTATACTTATCTCAAGTCCAAGCAGACAAAACAAAGTTAGTCGGTCTTTAAAAAATCCCTGTAGATCAATTCATTTCCATTACAGTAACTAAATCATCATGATCAAAATTGGAAGCAGAATTATGGGCAATTACTCTCCTTTTTTGCATATTTCAAACAAACTTTAACCACAAACCCCTAACCTTAAGCCTAAAGAAAAAAACTCCTAAACCTAACCCCTAACCCTAATTCTAACTAATTGTGAGCCTAAATCTAATGCCTAAGCCTAAAATTGCCTTTTTCCTTGTGGAGAACGGCAAAATCGGATTGTCCTCGTTTTATTATCCTTGTGAGGATCGCTGTGGTCCCCACAACGATAGTAAAGCCAAAAGCACATACACACACAGGCATGTGCACAGATAGGAGTCTACCTGTGCTGAGCACATGCACCTTTGCACCCCTACTCACCAAGTGCCCTTTTCGGTGGTGGTATAATAAAAACCATTTTATATACAGTTTTTCTTTTTTTTTTCTGAACCCACTTCCCGCCAGTGTGTGTGCGTTAGTGTGTATTCCAGGTGCAGTGGTGCCACCATCCTGTACAGTGGTCACAGACTTTGTTTGCCAGTGCATCGAGTCCCACCTGGTGTGTGACAGTGAGGCCGACTGTGCAGACGAGACATACAGTACGAGGTGGACTGTTGCGAGTAGAGCTGGGGAGTACTGGTTACGGCAGTTATGTATGGCTTGCTGACAGCTCAGCATCTGGACCAGAGCTAGGGACTACTGCACTATACCTGTGGGGAGGTCCGTTTGAGATATAGGGAGATACATGAGTCATCTGCAACTTTTCTCTCTCTCTCTCTCTAATCACTCTCTCTCCCAGGCCATATAATAAGCCTACCAGGTTCCTGTAACTTTTACTTGCCAGAGGACATGTGGTAGGAGACCTGCCAGCTGACTCAGAACCCCGATAATGACCTTGACTGGAGGATTGGCCAGAAGAGTCACCCATGAAACTGGACTCACTGACCACTGCCCTCTTTGGACCTTGTGGTTTTACTGACCACGTGGTCTGAACAGGTAGAGTAGAATATAACTAGGGCCCGGAGTTGTTCCTGACCAAAAGATGAGAAAAATAGTCTGTAGTGTGGCTGCAGTGATTATAAAGACAGACTTCATGGACATGTTCAATTCCTAGGGGGCGGCAGCGTAGCCTAGTGGTTAGAGCGTTGGACTAGTAACTAGTAACCGAAAGGTTGCAAGTTCAAACCCCCGAGCTGACAAGGTACAAATCTGTCGTTCTGCCCCTGAACCCACTGTTCTTAGGCCATCATTGAAAATAAGAATTTGTTTTTAACTGACTTGCCTGGTTAAATAAAAAATTAAAAAACGAACAGATCACATGCCCAGGGAAAACTTGGGTCCTATACCACTACAGTAACGGGATCAACCAAAATGTTACCATATTCCCTATATAGTGCACTACTTTTGAACAGGGTCATATGTTCCCCGGTCAAAATAATGCCCTAAAAAGGGAATAGGGTGGCATTTGGGAAACACCCCATGGAGTATCAATTCTGCCTGAGTGCCTGAGTTCAGGGAGTCATCTGGGTCCATTACTTATTAGCTCTGTATACCACACAGAATACAATCTTCTGTGGCAGATTTAAGACTCTCCCAAAGCATTGAAGCAGATTGACAATGTTCCCGTGGCAATAAGAGGATTTCCACACAGGAAATTCCAGCATTCTTCTGTTTATTGGTAATCTTAAGGGGGTATTTACAGCTGTTTGTTTTGTGTGCTGTTAAAAACATGGCTGCCGGGGCTAGTGTTGGGCTGGAAGAGTGTTTGTGTGTGTCTATGTGCCTCTCCGTGTCTGTGTGTGTTTGTGTACTTGTTCACAAACCAAGTAGAAAGCCGATCGTTACACCATTATCTGATGCATTACATCGCAACAAATTGACCCATGGACTTTAGAACAATTGTTGTAATAGTGGAACACACCTATCCAGAATGGAAAACATATTGTGTCAACACACTATGCCCTATATAGTGCATTAACTTTGAAAAAAGCCCTATGGGCCCTGGTCAAACATAGTGCACTACAGAGGGAATAGGATGCCCTTTGGGACGAAGCCAGAGTGTGTCCCCCCCCTGTGACTGGCCACCCAGCTCATTGATCGTGGAGATGAATGTGGACACCAGGCAGTGCTTTGTGTCACAGCAGACCTTATGATCTCACTGGGGAGGCAGATCGATGGACCTAGCCAACAGATCTCTCTCACACACACACACAGCTTATGGACTCTACAATAGAGAATACAAAATAATGGTGATGGTGGAGGGGACTGAGGAGCCACACAGATGAGTGGCTGCAGTGATTATAAAGACAGACCTCATGGACATGTTAAATTCCTAATCACGCATTAGCTGCTTTACTGTTGCACATGAAAGCTGATTAAAAGTTTAGAAAACATAACAAAAACCAGCATACAGCTCTTTCCTAGAATGAAGGAGACAGGGATGAGGAATAAAGGACTGCGGAAGATTCCGGACCATTTTCCAGGGAGATACAGTATTCCGGGTGGGAATATTGTGGTGTGTGAATCACCACACATTGAGATGCCCCCAAATCCCATCTAGCACATATGGAAAACGTCCACTTTGTTCTGGAGTGGCCTCAGTGGCCTCGTCAAGCAGAATAATCACATTTAGGGCAAAGAGATTTTCCTGCCCATGTCACTTCACCAGAAAATGATCTGGGTCCTTGTTAGAACCAATAAGCTTATGTAACTGAGTTGGATTGGTAACCTCCCTCCTTAGCTTAAAATGCTACCACCCACGCCGCCAAAATGCTAGCTTTTCGGTGCCATAGCTGGCTAAGGCGGTGTCGAGAGGGCTGTCGTGTGTGTTTACGAGACATAGGATGCAAGATCAGGGACCGATAAGGAATTGTGAGTGAGGAAGATATCCTGTTAGGCCCCAATACTGCACATTTGATTTGACTCGCTAGCTGAGAAATGACTAGATAATGTGTCTACATATTTCTATCCATGATCCACAGGTGGAGAAGGGAAGTTTCTGTACGTGCACTGTGCCACAGAAAGGGAAGGTGACATCGCCGAGGTTACAACACGTAACCCATCCCCAGCCAGTATTGGATTGGGTCACCTATGAGTCTGCATGGATCAGACAGGATGGGGACATTAAAGGTAGGATTAAAGCTTAAAGGGAAAGTTCAGTATTTTACAACTTAATGTTAAATGGTTCCCCCATCACATCCATAGATTTATTGCTAGCTGTTTAAAGAAAACCGAACTATGGATTATAGTTTCTCCTGGCCCATAGACCTCTTTCAGGGTGAGGAACCATCTAACATTAAGTTGTAAAATCCTGAACTTCCCTTTAAGTCATGTCCTAATAAATAACTTAAAGACTTGAGTTGTGCATCCTTGTACTCACTGTGTGTCTCCCTTGTTAAGTCATGGCTAAGTGACATTTATAGTGCTGAAATCTCGTGGCGTGTCACTCAGATCTACATGGTTGGTCCCGCCTGCTGATGTGGGCCGCCAGCAGTAACCATGGTGATCGGTGTTTCTATGCCAGTATGATCCTGTCCAACACGGCCCCCTTCAGAGTGACCTTCCAGGCAGAAGTGTGTGTGGGGGGGGGGGTGACGTGTGGACTGACATCGCCCTGGATGACATCTCCTTTACCACTGAGTGTGTGGTGGGAGATCAGCCACTTTCACAGGTTCTCTCTCGCTCTCAATTGACTCCTCTATTTTTCTTGCATTCCCCTTCCGTTCTCTCCTTCTCCTCCCTCTGCTCCTTTCCTCTTCTCTTCCCAACTCCACACTCTACATCCCTGCCATTTCCTTGAATGATCACGTCTCTCTCTCGCTTGTTTCCTCCTTCCCCCCCTCCCTCCCTCCTTCTCTGTTCCTCCCTGCTCACTATAAACCGGTTCCATTGTGCCAGTGGGAGAGTAGAGTGGTGTAATGAATTAATGCAGTCTGTTGGCCTGCAGGGCCTGTATAAATTCACTGTGGAGTCTGGGTCAGCTGCTGGCGGAGAGGAGAAAGCAGTAGGGGAGAAAAGCAATTACATTTGTATTTTCACACTCCCCCGTCTCCCCTTCCTCCTTTACCTACTGTAGGTTTTTCCACGTCCTCTCCTCTCAGCTTTTTACAGCCACCTCTCCCATGGTCTGCGTCTCCCATGGTCTGCAGACTCAACAGCCTTGTTTTCTCAAATGACTGCCTCGCCTGCTTCACCAACTACTTCTCAGATAGAGTTCAGTGTGTCAAATTGGAGGGTCTGTTGTCCGGACCTCTGGCAGCCTCTATGGGGGTGCCACAGGGTTAAATTCTCGGGCTGACTCTTTTCTCTCTAGACATCGTTGATGTCGCTCTTGCTGCTGGTGATTCTCTGATCCACCTCTACGCAGACGACACTATTCTGTATACTTCTGGCCTCACTTTGGACACTGTGTTAACAAACCTCCAGATGAGTTTCAATGCCATACAACACTCCGTCCGTGGCCTCCAACTTCTCTTAAATGCAACTAAATGCATGCTCTTTAACCGATCGATGCCCGCCCGTCTAGCATCACTACTCTGGACGGTTCTGACTTAGAATATGTGGACAACTACAAATACCTTGATGTCTGGCTAGACTGTAAACTCTCCTTCCAGACTCACATTAAGCATCTTCAATCCAAAATTAAATCTAGAATCGGCTTCCTATATTGCAACAAAGCATCGTTCACTCATGCTGCCAAACACCCTCATAAAACTGAACATCCTACCGATCCTTCACTTCGGCGATGTCATTTACAAAATAGCCCCCAACACTCTACTGAGCAAATTAGATGCAGTCTATCACAGTGCCATCCGTTTTGTCACCAAAACCCCATATACTACCCACCACTGCGACCTGTGGATTAGAGGGTAGCAAGTTAGAGGGTAGCAAATTAGCAGGGTAGCAAGTTTTAAGTTCCTTGGCATACACATCACAGACAAACTGAATTGGTCCACCCACACGGACAGCATCGTGAAGAAGGCGCAGCAGCGCCTCTTCAACCTCAGGAGGCTGAAGAAATTTGGCTTGTCACCAAAAGCACTCACAAACTTCTACAGATGCACAATCGAGAGCATCCTGGCGGGCTGTATCACCGCCTGGTACGGCAACTGCTCCGCCCACAACCGTAAGGCTCTCCAGAGGGTAGTGAGGTCTGCACAACACATCACCGGGGGCAAACTACCTGCCCTCCAGGACACCTACACCACCCGATGTTACAGGAAGGCCATAAAGATCATCAAGGACAACAACCACCCGAGCCACTGCCTGTTCACCCCTCTATCATCCAGAAGGCGAGGTCAGTACAGGTGCATCAAAGCTGGGACCGAGAGACTGAAAAACAGCTTATATCTCAAGGCCATCAGACTGTTAAACAGCCACCACTAACATTGAGTGGCTGCTGCCAACACACTGACTCAACTCCAGCCACTTTAATAATGGGAATTGATGGGAAATGATGTAAAATATATCACTAGCCACTTTAAACAATGCTACCTAATATAATGTTTACATACCCTACATTATTCATCTCATATGTATACGTATATACTGTACTCTATATCATCTACTGCATCTTTATGTAATACATGTATAACTATGCCACTTTGTTTACATACTCATCTCATATGTATATACTGTACTCGATACCATCTACTGTATCTTGCCTATGCCGCTCTGTACCATCACTCATTCATATATCTTTATGTACATATTCTTTATCCCCTTACACTTGTGTGTATAAGACAGTAGTTTTGGAATTGTTAGTTAGATTACTTGTTGGTTATTACTGAATTGTCGGAACTAGAAGCACAAGCATTTTGCTACACTCCCATTAACATCTGCTAACCATGTGTATGTGACAAATAAGATTTGATTTGATTTGTATGCTCTCGTTGGCTGGCCCTCGCTTCATATTCGTCACTAAACCCACTGGCTCCAGGTCATCTATAAGTCTTTGCTAGGTAAAGCCCCGCCTTATCTCAGCTCACTGGTCACCATAGCAGCACCCACCCGTAGCATGCGCTCCAGCAGGTAGATCTCACTGCTCATCCCCAAAGCCAACTCCTCTTTGGTCGCCTTTCCTTCCAGTTCTCTGCTGCCAATTGCTGGAACGAATTGCAAAAATCACTGAAGCTGGAGTCTTATATCTCCCTCACTAACTTTAAGCATCAGCTGTCAGAGCAGCTTACCGATCATTGCACCTGTACACAGCCTATCTGTAAATAGCCCACCCAACTACCTCACCCCCATATTGTTTTTTGTTTTTTCCCCCTTTGCACCCTAGTATCTCTATTTGCACATTCATCTTCTGCACATCTATCACTCCAGTGTTTATTTGATACATTGAAATTATTTCGCCACTATGGAATATTTATTGCCTACCTCTCTAATCTTACTACATTTGTATCTAGATTTTTGTATTGTGTTATTGACTGTACTTTTGTTTATCCCATGTGTAACTCTGTGTTGTTTTTTGTCGCACTGCTTTGCTTTATCTTGGCCAGGTCGCAGTTGTAAATAAGAACTTGTTCTCAACTAGCCTACCTGGTTAAATAAAGGTGAAATAAAAAATAAAATAAAAAACTTTTGTTGAATTCACTTGGTTTGAACTTTTTCTTGTCATCTGACTTTTTACTGTTTGAACCTAGCAGATCAGAACCTAGCAGATCATAGGAATCACTGTGCTGTCATATTTATAGATCTATCCAAGGCCTTTGATACTGTCGACTGTAACGGATCACTTCATCGTCTGACGACGAGTATGAAGGATCGGACCAATACGTATACACCCCCTCCTCAAAGGTGCGGACTCCGGCCGCAAAACCTAACCCCATAGGGGAGGGTCTGGGTGGGCATCTGTCCGCGGTGGCAGCTCTGCCGTGGGACGTGGACCCCACTCCACCATAGTCTTGGCCCACTTAAGTGGCGCCTTTGGAGTGGAGACTCTCGGCGCCGACCTCGGACTGGGGACTCTTACAGCGCGCCCCAAATAGACGAGAGACTCCGGCAGCGCCGGACAGGCGGGAGACTCTGGCAGCGCCGGCGTGAAGAGCGACTCGGGCAGCTCCTGACTGACGGGCGGCTCTGGCAGCTCCGGACAGGAGGGAGACTACGGAAGCGCTGGACAGGCGGGAGCACCTGGAGGGAGGAGACGGAAAGACAGCCTGGTGCGTGGGGCTGCCACAGGAGGCCTGGTGCGTGGAGGAGGCACTGGATGAACCGCACCGTGGAGGCGCACTGGAGGTCTCGGCCACCGAGCCTGCACAACCCGGCAAGTGCGGCAGGGTGGAACAGACCACACTGGGCTGTGCCCTCGAACCGGGGACACAGTGCTTAGGGCTGGTGCCATATACCCCGGGCCGAGGAGACGCACTGGAGACCAGATGCGCTGAGCCGGCTTAATTTCTCGATGCCCACTCTAGCCCGGCCAATACGAGGCGCTGCGATGTAGCGCACCGGGCTATGCCTGCTCACCGGGGACACTGTGCGCCTCACGGCGTAACACGGTGCCTGCCCGGTCCACCTCTCTCCACGGTAAGCACGGGGAGTTGGCTCAGGTCTCCTACCTGACTTAGCCACACTCCCCGTGTGCCTCCCCCAAGACATTTTTGGGGCTGCCTCTCGTCCCTGTTGCGCTGCCGTGCTAACTCCTCATAATGTCACCGCTCGGCATTGGCTGCCTCCAGCTATTCCCGGGGGCGGCGATTTTCCCCAGCCTGTGCCCAGGGTCCCCTACCATCCAAAATCTCCTCCCAAGTCCAGGAGTCCAGAACCCTCTGCTCCTGGTTACCACGCTGCTTGGTCCAGTTGTGGTGGGTAGTTCTGTAACGGATCTCTTCGTCGTCTGTCGACGAGTATGAAGGATCGGACCAATACGCAGCGTGGGAAGTGTCCATGTTACTTTATTAGCACTAAACACACAAAACAAAATAACAAAGTGAATGGAAGAAACTAAACAGTTCTGTAAGGTGACATACACTAAACAGAAAACAACTACCCACAAATCATAGTGGGAACACAGGCTACCTAAGTATGGTTCTCAATCAGAGACAACGATTGACAGCTGCCTCTGATTGGGAACCATACCAGGCCAAAAACAGAAATACAAAACATAGAACAAAAACATTGAATGCCCACCCCAACTCACGCCCTGACCAAGTTAAAACAGAGAGAGAATGAGCAAGAAATCCAGGTCTCATCCAACAGGGATTTCAGGAGTACCTAAGAACTTTGGGAAACTTACCAGAATGTTGCAACCATTTATGGACTACATTGTACTATATTGAATATAAATCCATGTGTTTGTCTCTCCTATAGAGGCTATGTAGGCGGGCATAGCCATTGGACTGGCCCTGCTGATTCTTGGTATTGCAGTCTGTCCTGTTTGTATTCCTAAAGAGACACTCCTTGATGTAAGTCAGAGGTTAGGGTGTTGATGAAGTTGATGCTGGTGAGCATGACAATGGTGACGACGATGATGAAGGTGATGAAGATCATGATGATTTCATGAAGTCTTGGACATCAAAATTACTGTGACTCCAATCAAACGCCTGTTACTAATAAAATTCAGTACTAATCTGATTACTTTGTGCTTCCACAGCCGACCTGACCTGAAGGACTTTGGTGTAGTGGATAACCCAGCCTTTTAATTGGAAGGCAGAAGTTAGCACACCTTCTCTGTCCAATAGGAATCAAGCTTCTTTCTATGTGAAATGGATCATTCTAAAGGCCTATGTTGTAGAATTCACTAGATACAAATGTAATTAGTGTGTGGATGGACGACATCTGTCTCTGACATTATTGTGATTGTGGTCAGTAAATGTCAGCAAACCCCTTCACCTCAGCTCCTTCAATTATGTTGTGTGTGCGTGTGTGTGTGTGTGTGTGTGTGTGAGAGAGCATGCGTGCGTGTACTAATTCTCTCTTCAATCCCCACTGAGAAGGTACCGTCAGAGCAATTTCACTCAGGAGATGGCTGTCATTTTCTGAAGTGTGTGTGTGTGTGTGTATGTACTGAGTGTTTAGCGGTAGTACAAGCAAGAGTGATTGTGAGAGCCAACACTTTCACAGTGCTGATGATGGGGGTCAGTGACCTGTGTGCATGCTAGCTAGCATGCGTGTGTGCCTGTGTGTGCGGGAGGGGGTTGATTGTTGCCATTAGGTGTAGAGGTATGTGTGGTGCATCAGCCTCTCCCCTGTGCAGACTATAACAGGCTACAACACAGAGGGTACCTCAATAACACAGGCTTCACACAGCGATTCACACACCAACACTCACTTACCACAGAAGAAGTTTTATGTGTCTCTGCTTTAACATTGGATACAAGCAGAGACTCAGAGCTACATAATGGTATATCACACTGCATTTGAGGAACAATGGGAAAGTAATTCTGCTTTGAAAGTTGATAAACTTGTAACCTCACTTTTGAGAAAATGGCCTTTGAATATTGTGGTACCAGCTGGAGAGCTCTTCTTTGTCTACACCCATTTAGCATCTTTCACACCCACTTAAGCTTTAGCCCGACCCATTTCTTTATTAAGGGTTGATCCGAGCGTTCTCTACTAACTACAGCAGTCAAGCACCCAAGCTAATTGGCTAACTTGCTAGCTCCTTCCAGACACACATTTTTAGTCATTTACCAGATTTGTCATTTAGTCTTATCCAGAGTGACTTGCAGTTAGTGCATTCATCTGTAGCTGGTAAGTGCATCCAGAGAGACATCAGAGATTGTAACATTCTCTGTTTCACAGATAAACGGCTCATTCGGGATATGTTGTCAGAGTCGGTACAGACACTGGATTTCTTCATGCAAAATAGTCTCCAACACTCTTCTCAGCAAATTGGATGCAGTCTATCACAGTGCCATCCGTTTTGTCACCAAAGCACAATCCACCACTGCGACCTGTATGCTCTCGTTGGTTGGTCCTCACTACACATTCGTCGCCAAACCCACTGGCTCCAGGTCATCTATAAGTCCTTGCTAGGTAAAGCTCCGCCTTATCTCAGTTCACTGGTCACCATAGCAACACCCAACTAGCACACACTCCAGCAGGTGTATTTCACTGGTCATCCCCAAAGCCAACACCTACTTTGGCTGCCTTTCCTTCCAGATCTCTGCAGCCATGACTGGAAAGAATTGCAAAAATCACTGGAGTTGGAGACTTACAGTTGAAGTCAGAAGTTTTCATACACCTTAGCCAAATACATTTATTTCAGTTTTCATTTCTTTCACACAATCCCAGTGGGTCAGAAGTTTACATACACTCAAATCGTTTTTGGTAGCATTGCCTTTAAATTGTTTAACTAGGGTCAAACTTTTCGGTTAGCCTTCCATAAGCTTCCCACAATAAGTGAATTTTGCTCCATTCCTCCTGACAGAGCTGGTGTAACTGAGTTAGGTTTGTAGGCCTCCTTGCTCGTGCACGCTTTTTTAGTTCTGCCCACAAATGTTCTATGGGATGGAGGTCAGTGCTTTGTGAAGGGCACTCCAATACCTGGACTTTGTTGTCCTTAAGCCATTTTGCCACAACTTTGGAAGTATGCTTGGGGTCGTTGACCATTTGGAAGACTCATTTGTGACCAAGCTTTAACTTCCTGACTGATGTCTTGAGATGTTGCTTCAATATATCCACAGAATTTTCCTGCCTCATGATGCCATCTATTTTGTGAAGTGCACCAGTCCCTCCTGCAGCAAAGCACCCCCACAACATGATGCTGCCACCCCCGTGCTTCACAGTTGGGATGGTGTTCGTCGGCTTGCAAGCCTCCCCCTTTTCCTCCAAACATAACGATGGTCATTATGGCCAAAATGTTATATTTTTGTTTCATCAGACCAGAGGACATTTCTCCAAAAAGTACCATCTTTGTCCCCATGTGCAGCTGCAAACCGTAGTCTGGCTTTTTTTGGCAGTTTTGGAGCAGTGACTTCTTCCTTGCTTAGCGGCCTTTCAGGGTATGTCGATATCGGACTCGTTTTACTGTGGATGTAGATACTTTTATACCTGTTTCCTCCATCTTCACAAGGTCCTTTGTTGTTGTTCTGGGATTGATTTGCACATTTCGCACCAAAGTACGTTCATCTCTAGGAGACAGAACGTGCCTCCTTCCTTCTGCGTGGTCCCATGGTGTTTATACTTGTGTACTATTGTTAGTACCTTCAGGCGTTTGGAAATTGCTCCCAAGGATGAACCAGACTTGGGGAGGTCTACAATTTCTGTTCTGAGGTCTTAGCTGATTTATTTTGATTTTCCCATGATGTCAAGCAAAGAGGCACTGAGTTTGAAGGTAGGCCTTGAAATACATCCACCGGTACACCTCCAATTGACTCAAATGATGTCAATTAGCCTATCAGAAGCTTCTAAAGCTATGGCATTATTTTCTGAAAATGTTCAAGCTGTTTAAAGGCACAGTCAACTTAGTTTATGTAAACTTCTGACCCACTGGAATTGTCATACAGTGAATTATAAGTGAAATCATCTGTCTGTAAACAATTGTTGGAAAAATTACTTGTGTCATGCACAAAGTAGATGTCCTTACCGACTTGCCAAAACTATAGATTGTTAACAAGAAATTTGTGGTGGTTGAAAATGAGTTTTAATGACTCCAACATAAGTGTTTGTAAACTTCTGACTTGAACTGTATGTGACCAATACAATTTGATTTGGCCATCTTGCCTTCTCTTTCTCTCTGTCTCGTTATGCTCTTGGAACTGTGGTTCTGTACTCCGACCAACAATTTCTCTGTTTTCATTACTATATTTAATTTAGCTTAATATCTGCTGTCATTGGCTTTGCTGTAGGAGTCCAGACGGGTCCAGATACATACTAAATTACAATATGTCTAACATCTGACAGCATGACAAAAACAATTCTGACTGGAATAAGTTGGCAAGCAGGCAAGGATGACTTAGCTTTTAAAAACAGACATATGCTGTATGAATCAAATATAAGATCACTACAGTTGGTGGCAGGTGTTAAGCTTCATGTGCTTTGGTCTTGAATTTCTTTGCTTTTACTTTGTATGTGTTTTGGTACAGGGGAGGGAAATTGGTGGTTTGAAAGCATTGCGCAATTTCTGACTCCTTTCCAATCTTGAAAATGATGTCTCCACCCAATTCATAACAAATGACCAAAATCTCTGCCAATTTCACAGTACTAGGGCATTCTGATTGGAAATCACAGAGATATCAGTAGATAGCAGAGATAGCATTGACATTTAGGTCAGTGGTCCACCCTTCTAGACTGTTTACTGTGTATTGTACTGTTGTGAATCGACACACAGTATTCAGCTGTTCTGTATGATATAGTGTGCATCCCAAACGGCATAAGGCTCCGGTCAAAAGTAGTGCACGATGTACACTGTAAAAAATACATGTAAAAGTTGAGACAACTTAAAAGGCAACCAACTGCAACACATTTTTTTGTTTACTCAAATTAGGGGCAGGAACATTCTACTAACATACATTCCTAAGTTGTCTCAACACATTTGCCAAAGTTGAGTAAACAAAAAATCGTGTTGCAGCTGGTTGTCCTCTTTTTAAAGTCCTCTCATCCGTAAAGATTTAAGGATATCATCAACTGAACTATACATTTGAAGTTGGATGAACTATAATAAACATGCTTTTTCAACTATGAAAATGATGTATTTTGATGTTTTGACTTGTCTCCAGTTTCAGTGATGATCCAATTATTGGTCCAGACCGTGTTTTTCATTTTTAAACCTATCCTGACTTACCACAGCCCAACAATCTCACTAATGGAAAGAGCAAATCCTCTCACTTTTTTGCTATATCTAGTTTAATGCATCATATTTTTGCCTCAGAAATATGTGTTTAATTGTAAAGTGGTCTCTCAGCTATTTACATTGTAACGGCACTCTTCAATATTTAAGTTTACACAACATTGTTTTTCAAAATTCAACTCCCATTGAGGAAAACCCATTGTGTTGGTGTCACAATATCCCAATTTCAAATCCAGCCAACTTGGATATTTAAGCTATTTGGACTTTAAGTTGCATTTTTACAGTGTAGGGCACTGGCACTGCTTTACTGTTGTTTTGTTTACTGTTTACCAGTGCTGCTGCTACACACACACTTGTGTTGTATTTGTCATCCTCTCATCCTGTTGTATTTAAAAAGGTCTATTGATCGGCCTCCGCTGAGTTCAAAGTGTAATTCAGTCTGACTGTCTGTGTGTCCGTGTGCCTGTCTGTCTGTCCCTCTTGACTGTATTTCCATTCATGCTCAACTGTAGATTGCCGACATTCCATTCAGGTACTGCCAAGCCAATAACCTCAAGGGCACCTCTCTTTCTCTTTCTCTCTCTCTCTCCCCCCTTTCACAATTACAAAAAAACACCAGATCAGCCCTTTCTCAGATGCCGCTGTTTAACGTTAGCATTTGTTTCAGCCCACTGACATTTGACCCGAACAAAACAACACAAACAACAAAGCCCCCCCCCCCCTCTCTCTCTCTCTCTCTCTTCACCCACCCTCACATGATACTCAGCTGACTGGGAATGTGCAGCCATCTGGCATTTTCTCTAACCTCCTTTCTCTCTCTGCCTCTCTCTGCCTCTGTCAGTCGGTCCGTCTGTCAGCTTCTGGAAGCGTGGTTAGTCATTACTGTGCTGAATAGGAGAGAGGAGTGCTTCTGGAAGCGTGGTTAGTCATTACTGTGCTGAATAGGAGAGAGAGGAGTGCTTCTGGAAGCGTGGTTAGTCATTACTGTGCTGAATAGGAGAGAGAGGAGTGCTTCTGGAGGCGTGGTTAGTCATTACTGTGCTGAATAGGAGAGAGGAGTGCTTCTGGAGGCGTGGTTAGTCATTACTGTGCTGAATAGGAGAGAGAGGAGTGCTTCTGGAAGCGTGGTTAGTCATTACTGTGCTGAATAGGAGAGAGAGGAGTGCTTCTGGAGGCGTGGTTTTTCATTACTGTGCTGAATAGGAGAGAGAGGAGTGCTTCTGGAAGCGTGGTTAGTCATTACTGTGCTGAATAGGAGAGAGGAGTGCTTCTGGAGGCGTGGTTAGTCATTACTGTGCTGAATAGGAGAGAGAGGAGTGCTTCTGGAAATGTGGTTAGTCATTACTGTGCTGAATAGGAGAGAGAGGAGTGCTTCTGGAGGCGTGGTTAGTCATTACTGTGCTCAGTAGGAGAGAGGAGTGCTTCTGGAAGCGTGGTTAGTCATTACTGTGCTGAGTAGGAGAGGAGTGCTTCTGGAAGCGCGGTTAGTCATTACTGTGCTGAATAGGAGAGAGGAGTGCTTCTGGAGGCGTGGTTAGTCATTACTGTGCTGAATAGGAGAGAGGAGTGCTTCTGGAAGCGTGGTTAGTCATTACTGTGCTGAATAGGAGAGAGGAGTGCTTCTGGAAGCGTGGTTAGTCATTACTGTGCTGAATAGGAGAGAGGAGTGCTTCTGGAAGCGTGGTTAGTCATTACTGTGCTGAATAGGAGAGAGAGGAGTGCTTCTGGAAGCGTGGTTAGTCATTACTGTGCTGAATAGGAGAGAGGAGTGCTTCTGGAAGCGTGCTGCAGCAAGGGCAGCATAGAAAGCCATTGTCCGCTTGTTGTCGTCTCTTTGTAAAAGAACAATAGTCAGACTTTTTTTCAAATGGGCCTATCGTTGTTCCAATTATGTTAGCAATGGAGTGAAACTAAAAGGTCATTGTTTTATTTATGCCCTCGCTCCGAGACACGTGGGTAATGGAACTGATTTCTAACCCCAGAAGCGGATTAGAAATTAAACTTGGCTGTGTTGTACCTCTTAGCAAAATGAAGCAGAACATAATTGGGTTTACCATTGCTGCATTAGTATAACTGCATAAAAGGCTTGAGGGTGATCTGGGGTTGTGGTCTAAGTCGCTGCCTCTGGAGCACATGTACAATGTACCGCTGCCAGCATGGTTTAGAATCCAGCACACTCTCCGATCTTTCATCTCTATCCAATAAACATGAAAAGATACAGGAGGAGTATGGGGGGAAAAATCACTTGAGCCGACAACCTTCAGAGAGACACCTGTTGTGTGTTCTTTACCCTATGGGCTGCAGACCTGTTGCCACCCTGTACATTACAGGAAAGCACCATGTCCTTCTCTAACTGTTTTCACTATGCTCAGAGTTGGTTCTCTCACAACTCCAACCTGCCTCTGTACACACTGTCCCTCGTCTTCAACGGTGAGCCTAAGATACAGTGAAGAGGGTCCAATAAAAGATTCAACCCAAAGGTTTTCTGGATTTCTTCTTTAATTTCTGTCCAGAATAATGTCATATTCTGGCACGTCCTTCATATCTAGGGATACGTCCCCAATGGCACCCTATTCCATATACTGTAGTACACTACATTTGACCAGGAACCATAGGGGAATAGTGTTCCATTTGGGACGCCACCTTGTAGTATCAGTATGCCGTAAGTCTCGATGCTTATCTGCCCACGGGGTGTCCTTTGACCGTCGTTCACCTCTAAAGGTCCCGGTAAGACTCTGCAGGTCTTCGCTGCAGAAACTACTATGATATGAAGAGAAGAAAGCACTAGAAAGAGAACGCTACAGGGCTGCATTTGATTGGAGCTCCCACTGTCTCAGTCTACAAGACAGCACGAGGAATATAAAACGAGAGCTTTTAGGCGCTTTTTAACTGCCTCCAACAGTGGATCGTAAAGGTTAATCATTCCTTCAAATGTAAATCGCTTTCTGTGATGTGCATAACCAATTACAATCCATTTCAGCGTGCCCTAAATATTGACACGGCGATGATGGTCCGCTGCATTCTCCCATTGTCCCTCACTGCTTGATTAACTCTCTAAATAAAACACAAATAAGTCGATTGTAGTGAACACGATGGGAGACAGAGAGCTGGTTTCAAGCGCAGGGCGCAGCAGGTGTTTACTAGCAAAGGACCACAGGAGGAGGCAGGTAGCTGTGTCCAGGGACAGGCAGAAGGTCATTCACAGGGTCTCCAAAAAGGTAACAGTACAGGCAGGGAAAGGGCTAATGACGTAATCCGGGAGATCAGGCAAGAGGTTGACGACAGGAAATCTGATAGGCAAAAGTACAGGCGGGGAATAGGCAAAAAGGCATCGTTGGTGAGGAGGGCCAACAACTACGATACACAGGAGGTCTAATATGGGAATTAACAGAGCTCAGAATAGAATGTGGACAAAAAAAGAAGAAGCTATACCTCACAATGATGGGGTGCAAAGAACTGAACTAAATGGTGTGTGTAAATGACATGCAGGTGTGTGAACAGGTGATCAGAATTCAGGTGATTAGGACCTGAAGAGTTTAGCTGCGTTCGAGAGTGTGAGTCGGAAGCAGACGTTACGTTGATATACAGTATCTTCAGCCATTCCTTAACTAAAGTGATTTTGAGGTTTTTGCCGTGGTCTACCATGCGTGTTTTTTTCAGAGGGTCCCACAAATGAGGCCTGACAGAGTGATTGAGTGGCGGGGTAAGGGTCCTTACAGGACAGTTTATTCAGCTGTGCTTTTATTAGACATTCAATTTGATTGATATTTGACCAGTAATCTATCTAGATCAATAAGACAGATGCCACTATGTGCAGCTAATTCGGTAGACCTATTGTTGTCCAATGGAATAAGGATACCATCATTGAGAATTACTTCCTATGTAGTCAGGAATCGTTTCCTGACAGGATTTATCTAACAAGATTATACCGTTTTTTTTTATTTTTAGCTGCTCGAAGACAATGAAGTCAATAGAAGATGTGTGTTTTTGTTTCGTCAATGTAACACCACTCACAGATTAGGGGCTTTTCCCAAGTAGACCACAATGTGTCTGAAGTTTCCATCTCCAGTCAAACGAGCCGAAATGATAGACTCCCCAACCTCCCCAAGGCGGAAAAGCTAATAGTGGGCAGGCAACAGTAAAATGGAAAGAAAAAGACAGAGCGGACCTTGTTCTCGTTTGTGGCTAACCATCGTTAGCATGTTTTACGGTGGCTGCTGTTGCTATGATTCTGCCACACAGTCATGGGGTCATATCCCAAGTGGCACCCTGTTCCCTACATAGTGCACTACTTTTGGCCAGAGCCCACGGGCCCCGGAGCACACCACCGTGACACTGCTGCAACTATATAGAGTATAGGGTGCTATTTGGGACTCAAACTCCTGTTCTCCTTTAGCTAAGGAGCCAAGCAAGGTGAAATGCAGCGCTGACACTCACCAAGTACAACCCATTCCAAACAATAAGCAGACTCTGGAAAATTAACACTTACCGCTTGGCCTCAAAACCAGTAGGTCTTAGTGTTGTGGAAACCTCAAATATTTTTTTTTACTGCTGATGGTGTCAGAGGTTGGGACGCTCATGGAAACCCCCTGAAGGCCACCCTGAGTAGCAGGCGTATAGAGTTTGGGAGTTAAAGGGATTTTTTTTATTTTTTTATGTAATTTAACTTCGTCACACTTTATTTATTTATTTCTAAGCCTCCAGATTATTTCCAGCCCCGAGCGGAAGTTAATGGAATGAGTCACTGATCTTCCTGATGTCGAGGAAAGGAGAGAGAGCAAATAGGAGAAAGAGAGAAAGGCCAGTGTTATGATACAGGACGTGAGAGACAAAGAGGAAGAGGTGAAACAAAAATAAAAACAGAGGGTGTCTGACCTATAACCTCACTGATCCACCCGTGTCTTCTTCCTTCTACCTGAGTTGTGGAACACAGCAATTAGGGCGGCCGACAGAGCGACTGTGACTGTCGCGTCTCAGCCATCGTGGGATGATTTAAGTACTTGAAAAGAGAAGTGATTTACAAAGCGATGAGAAAAAGAAAAAGGAGTGAGGGGGGAGAAAAGAAGAAGTGCTCACTCATTAGCAGGGAACGATGATGTCTTTGGGTTCAACGGGCAGGCAGGCATCTTGGCACCATGCATTGGCCTGGGCAGCAACATTGAGGCCTAGATCCCATTATAAACTCAGCAAAAAAAAGAAACATGGCCTCATTGTCAACTGCATTTATTTTCAAGCAAACTTAACATGTGTAAATATTTGTATGAACATAACAGGATTCAACAACTGAGACATAAACTGAACAAGTTCCACAGGCATGTGACTAACAGAAATTGAATAATGTGTCCCTGAATAAAGGGGGGGGGAGTCAAAATCAAAGGTAACAGTCAGTATCTTGTGCCACCAGCTACATTAAGTACAGCAGTGCATCTTCTCCTCATGGACTGCACCAGATTTGCCAATTCTTGCTGTGAGATATTACCCCACTCTTCCACCAAGGCACCTGCAAGTTCCCGGACATGTCTGAGGGGAATGGCCCTAGCCCTCACCCTCCGATCCAACAGGTCCCAGACGTGCTCAGTGGGATTGAGATCCGGGCTCTTCGCTGGCCATGGCAGAACACTGATGTTCCTGTCTTGCAGGAAATCACGCACAGAACGAGCAGTTTGACTGGTGGCATTGTCATGCTGGAGGGTCATGTCAGGATGAGCCTGCAGGAAGGGTACCACATGAGGGAGGAGGATGTCTTCCCTGTAACGCACAGCATTGAGATTGCCTGCAATGTCAACAAGCTCAGTCCAATGATGCTGTGACACACCGCCCCAGACCAAGACGGACCCTCCACCTCCAAATCGATCCCGCTCCAGAGTACAGGCCTCGGTGTAACGCTCATTCCTTCAACAATAAACGCGAATCCGACCATCACCCCTGGTGAGACAAAACCGCAACTCGTCAGTGAAGTGCACTTTTTGCCAGCCCTATCTGGTCCAGCGACGGTGAGTTTGTGCCCATAGGCGACGTTGTTACCGGTGATGTCTGGTGAGGACCTGCCTTACAACAGGCCTACAAGCCCTCAGTCCAGCCTCTCTCAGCCTATTGCGGACAGTCTGAACACGATAGAGGGATTGTGCACTCCTGGTGTAACTCGGGCAGTTGTTGTTGCCATCATGTACCTGTCCCGCAGGTGTGAGGTTCAGATGTACCGATCCTGTGCAGGTGTTGTTACACGTGGTCTGCGACTGCGAGGACGATCAGCTGTCCGTCCTGTCTCCCTGTAGCGCTGTCTTAGGTGGTACAGCTAGCGCTGCGATGCAGTGCCCTCGACCACTGCGCCACCCGGGAGGCCCAACTGTTTCTTTTTTTTTTGCTGAGTTTAGGTAGGCTACTGAGTGAAGTCACTCCTGGTATTAGAAAGAATAATCTGATCTCAATCAGCTTCATGGCCTAAAATACTGTCTGTCCAATTTCTAATGTTTTATGGGTGAATATAATTCAAACTAACTGATGCTTATTTTGGATGTGTTTGGATGTGTTTGCATGACTGCATGTTGGAAAAGTGTACATTTACATTTTAATCATTTAGCAGACACTCTTGTCCAAATCGATTTACATGAGCAAATAGGCTTAAGAGCCTTTACTTAAGGGCACATCGGCAGATTTGTTCAAGTATTTGCCCTTAAGGTTACTGGCCCAACACTCTTAGCCACTAGGCTACCGTACAGGGGTGAGTTTCCCAAAAACGTATACAGATAATCTTTAGCACTAAAATGATCTTACATCAAAAGGACAAGGGGTTTGATCTTAATACTAAAGATTATATTTATGTTTTTTGGGGCACTCATCCCAGTACTATAAATAATGTGCATCTAGGGTGAAGTCTCCCCTAGGTACAGATCTAGGATCAGCTTTCCCTCCACCAATCCTAAACATGATTTACCTGTGTTTTTATATATATATAACAAGAAATAAGACAAAAAACAGAGAACTTGAGCGTGCATAAGTATTGACCCTCCAAAGTCCATACTTTGTAGAGCCACCTTTTGCAGAAATTACAGCTGTTAGTCTCTTGGGGTATGTCTCTATAAGCTTGGCACATCTAGCCACTGGGATTTTTGCCCATTCTTCAAGGCAAAATTGCTCCAGCTCCTTCAAGTTGGATGGGTTCAGCTGGTGTTCAGCAATCTTTAAGTCATACCACAGATTCTCAATTGGATTGAGGTCTGGGCTTTGACTAGGCCATTCCAAGGCATTTAAATGTTTCCCCTTAAACCACTCCAGTGTTGCTTTAGCAGTATACTTAGCGTCATTATCCTGCTGGAAGGTGAACCTCTATCCCAGTCTCAAATCTCTGGAGGACTGAAACATGTTTCCCTCAAGAATTTCCCTGTATTTAGCACCATCCATCATTCCTTCAATTCTGAGCAGTTTCCTAGTCCCTGCCAATGAAAAACATCCCCACAGCATGATGCTGCTACCACCGTGCGTCACTGTGGGATTGGTGTTCTCGGGGGGTCGAGAGGTGTTGGGTTTGCGCCAGACATAGCGTTTTTCTTGATGGCCAAAAAGCTACATTTTAGTCTCATCTGAACAGAGTATCTTCTTCCATATGTTTGGGGAGTCTCCCACATTCCTTTTGGCGAACTCCAAAAATGTTTGCTTATTCTTTTCTCTAAGCAATGGCTTTTTTATGGCCACTCTTCCATAAAGCCCAGCTCTGTGGAGTGTACGGCTTAAAGTGGTCCTACAGACAGATACTCCAATCTCTGCTGTGGAGCTTTGCAGTTCCTTCAGGGTTATCTTTGGTCTCTTTGTTGCCTCTCTGATTAATGCCCTCCTTGCCTGGTCCGTGAGTTTTGGTTGGCGGCCATCTCTTGGAAAGTTTTCTTTTGGTGCCACGTTCTTGGGATGTTCAAAATTTCAGATATTTTTTTTAACCCAACCCTGATCTGTACTTCTCCACAACTTTGTCCCTGACCTGTTTGGAGAGCTCTTTGGTCTTCATGGTGCCACTTGCTTGGGGGTGTTGCAGACTCTGGGGTCTTTCAGAACAGGTGTATATATACTGAGATCATGTGACACTTAAATAAAGTCCACCTGTGTGCAATCTAACTAATTATGTGACTTCTGAAGGTAATTGGTTGCACCAGATCTTATTTAGGGGCTTCATAGAAAAGGGGGTGAATACATATGCACATACAACTTTTCATTTTTTAAATATTTTATACATGTATTTTTTTCACTTCACCAATTTGGACTATTTTGTCTATGTTCATTACATGAAATCCAAATAAAAATCTGATTTAAATTACATGTTGTAATGCAACAAAATAGGAAAAACGGGGGATGAATACTTTTGCAAGGCACTATATCCTCCTTGGCGTTTTTCCTATATATATATATATATATATATATATATAGGAACCTAATATATATATATACACACACACATATACACACAGTCTTTCCACACTATGAGGTTGTAATATTACTGTTAAAATAATGCCCTTGATAATGCCCTTTTAGTGTAAGAGCTGTTTGAAAAGACCACCTGAATTTTCAGCCTGTATTGGTGGGATGGAGCTGCAAATTAGTTAATAGACCACTAAGAAATAAAGTTCCAAACCTCGTCGCCAATAACAGATTTCAGTTTTCCCCTCCCCACTTAGACCACTCCCAGACCACTCCTACATAACAACATTCTTGCTTGAGAAATCGCCCTTAGCTAAGAAGCTATTTCTGTTTCTTTTTAAAAATCCCAGTAATGTACCTAATTGTTAACCAGAGATGGTTACCCAGAAATGAAATGGCTGCATTGGACTTTTAACCATTAGTGGGGAAAATACGAAACTAACCAAAGTTCAGCATCTAGGGGCAACTTCACCCTACACCGAATGTATGCATTTCGAAGCTGTGAGAGAGATAATCTAAAAGGAACCTGGTCAGGAGTTCTGAGTTGACTTTTTTTATTTTATTTAACCCTTATTTTACCAGATCATATTACGAACTGACCTCGTGTCTGGTCATCAAAACACTTTGTCTCTGGGTTACCCCAGAGAAGTGAAAGAAATGTACCAAAATTAATATCCTCACCAACAGTTTCCTCATATACTCATTTCAAGTCCAGGCTGCACTTGAGCAATATTTCGATCCCTGCTCAGGGCAGAACAGAAAGCACTCTGTAACACATGCAGTATTACAAAACGAGTCAGACTCTGGGTAAGAGCCCATCACTGCTGTAGGTGGTGCAGTGTATACATTGCCTCACAATCCATGGTAAAGTACATTTCTCAAAGCTAAAGTGAAATTCATGCACCCCTCCCCTCAGCTCCAGGACTCTTACCTGTCACAGACACTTACAGAGCCTGGCACAGATCATGAGCCCCATTCTCTTAATGCAGCCTTTCAGAGATAAATCCCCTTAGCACTGCTACACTCTATTTGTTGGCAGTCACTCAGTCAGCCCATACACCTGGTGCGCAGCACAGTTCGATGTGGGAGTATAGATCAGCGATGTACATCGAAGTGAAAACATATAAGTGAAAAATCTGTCGACGTGCCCTTGAGCAAGGCAATTAACCCCAATTGTTCCCGTAAGTCGCTCTGGATAAGAGCGTCTGCTAAACGATTCAAATGTAAATGTAAATATAGAAAGGATGACTTGCAGGCTACAATACAGCTCGAAAATGATGTATGTTTCACTTCACATAATTTAACTGTTGCCTAATGACTCATATGAAGAGCCTACTATAAAAGGCTGTGTGGGGAATCATGACCGGCCTAAATTATTATTTCCATATACCGGTAAGCCTCCCAAATCACATGTAAAAGGAGCCCTTTATGAAACTAAAATGAGTTGTTCTCCATTAAGCTTTTCCATGACTGCAGTGGCCTACAGTCGCACAAGCCCTCAGAATTCCCATGGTGAAAATGTCTTAATTGGAAAATATTCTGTGGTCCAACTTGTCCTTCCTGAATAGAATCCGAGCCAAGTACATGGGGAGAAAAAGACAGAGTTCTAAGACATGGAGCTCTGCCATTTTAGACCAAAAGACTCACATGAGGCGTCTGGCAAAGGCAGGAAACAAGGCTTTCCAACCCTGCTGCCAGACACAAGTTACTGTAATAATGGCTGCATGTTTAAAAAAAAATATTTAAAAGGTGAAACGACAAACTCCTGAGGAATACAACCTTGTCCCATTGATTAGAGCACAACTGCTGCTGAGATTGAAACAAGTCCTGCTGAGCCTGACGCTGTCCTTATATGGGCACCGTAAAGGTCTATGTTTTATGGTGATCTGTATTGTTACCTTGAAAGAATAGCCTAAATGTTATTGAATGATGTCCTCAGGATTTATTGGAAGGGGCTAGACACATATTTGTCCTGTCCTTTTTATTGGCCACTTGTTCCCCAAAAGATGGCGCCATTACCGTCCAATCAGGTCCTACCTGTACCACCAAACAATAGAGTTGTGCATGGTTGGCTTAATCTAGACTGTTATGACTAAATATGTTGACACAAAATAATGATAGAAATGCATTTATGAAAATACCCCATTTTAAACAATCCAATGTCAGAACATTAGGCTAGGTCATTAGGAGCGTGCAATGTGAGCGAGCAAGCACAACCCTTCTTCTTCGATGGTGTTTAACGGCGGTTGGCTTCCAATATCAATGGTGCATTACCGCCACCAGCTGGACAGGGTATTGAATAAGAAACCAAAAAAATATTCGCAGGGAAGGGGAAAAACGACATCTACAAAATAAAACCCAACCCACTTCTTCAGTCACAGTCCATTCCAAAATGCATCCCTACACTGGCTCAGGGGCCTGTGATGGCGGTACATTCATCAACAGGATTTTTTTTGCACAGCCTCGACTGTGAAATCACGAAGACCCCAAAAAAGGTTCAGCGGCATTCACAATGATTACATTTTCATAGACTTCTTCTCCTCTTTATGACCATTGCAATAAGTAATACAAAGTCCACCTTTTTAACATGTAGCATTTCACTATCCTCAGTTGATGAGAAAGCTTCACTGGTCGTGGTGACTCTGCTAACATTGCTTCTTCCACACCAATCGTTCCTTCCAATCTTCTCACCGCCTACAGATGGGAGACACACTAGACACTCCTTACCCTTGCCACCTCATTCTCCTTCACCCTAACAGGGCAGTCCAGGAATTCAGGCGCCTCCACAGTTGCAGCATTTCCCTTCATCTGGCATACGACACTCTTCCCTTCTGCACACACTTGACACATGACCACATTTTTTACATTTATGACACTGAAGGGGCTTGCGCACAAAAAGCTCTCACAGGGCATGTCACAAATCCTAACTTTATATGAGAAGGGAGTGTTACGGTGCCTCCTAATGGAGGGAGGTGCAGGAATCAGGAGCAGGAGAGCAAAGAAATCCCAGTGGCAAAAGTTTAATGAGCAGTCCCAACACAACTACAACATGGGACTAAAACACGCCCAAAACGAGAGGGAACACAGGGAATAAAGCGCGACACACACGGAGGAGAAACCTCTACTACTAAACGCCATACCAAAACGGCACAACTGCCGAGAGAAAAGAAACCCCGTGGTGCAGACACGCACCCCTAAATAACGTCACCACAGAAAACAGTCCCGCACAAAGACTCGCAGGCAGCGGAGGTAAATATACCCGCCGAAATCAGGTGTAAACACAAACGGAAAGTAAAAATGGATCGGTGGCAGCTAGTAGGCCGACGACGACCGCCGAGCTCCGCCCGAACAGGGAGAGGAGCCACCTTCATTGGAAGTCGTGACAGGGAGAGACTCTTCATCAAATAACAGTAGCATGGATGAAGTGAATTTCTTTTCTCCATCCACTCCATCGATGTCTTCAGTTATATTCTCTGCCTTTATTTCTTGCTCCACCCCAGAAATAACCCCCTTGATAGGCGCCCTACTACAAAAATCCATACAGAAACATTCCACTCCGATATCTTTTTGAGTCTTAAAACACACTTCTTCTGCAGACACACAAAACATCAAAATAAGCCCACTTCTTGTGACTCACACCGACTCCACAAGTTTCCTCCAACACGTTCCAGATTTTCCTGGGGACGTTAAACGGTTTTCCCAAGTAGCATTGATCCAAATTAAAAACGAGTCGAGTGGTTGCCTATTTTCCAACACCGCTTTACTTCTCTCACTTTTTCTCACCACTGTAACCCACTCATTCTCACTTTCTGTACTATTAGCTTCACCCGACACACTAGCAGTTTCAAACCAAACCAATGTTTTAGATATGTGTACTAAATAGCCCTCTATACTTTTTTAATTTCAAGGCACAAACACCAGTGAATGGAGACGGCACCTGGTTTTGTTCTCTGCGGGCCAGCATTACCTGTTCACCAGCCCCAAGCACTACTGACTGGTGATTGGCCCCCAGCACATATCCTGCACTGAGTTGTACTGCAGAATTAGAAACAATCTCCATGCAGGACCTGAGAAGCTTTATCTTGAGCCACCTCCAGGACCTACTCCACTGGCTTGCTCCTCACTGATGCCACAGAGCAGCAGCAGTAGCGGCAGGGGTGTGAGAAGAAGTGAGAAAAGAGATGCATACTTCAAGAAGAGGACATGGACCGAACGACTGGGACCATAGTGAAATTGTTATTGTTAATTGTTATTTACATGTCTGTTCATAACAGACACTGTTGTACTATTGTTCAGAAACATTTCTAATCAGAAAGATTTGTAATTACACTCTGACACTTACCTTTTTACTTTGTAGACACTTTCACATGTCGGTTCTCAGCAGACACTTTTGTAATGTGGTTCAATTTCAGATGCACGAATAAAGGTTTATTTGTTTGCTGAGAAAGCTCTGTTGGCATTTCTTCATCTCAATACACGGTTTCAATGCATTATATTTTACAGAAGATCGGTGTGCCTCAGACATTACAGGCTTTCTTCTACTTGTTGATTCAACCAGTGTATGCCCAGTGGGGTGTAGTGTATGTATACATACAGTATGATAGCATGGGAGCTAGATCTGCACAAGGCTCTAGGCTTGTTGTACATTCCTGGTAATACACTCCTGTTCCCAGTGGACCGACTCGTAGGCTACATAAAGCATCCTCCATTCAGGCTGCAAAGACATAATTTCCCTCCTTAAAACCTCTTATGGATAGGGGAGACGCTAGCGTCTCAACTGGCCAATTGCCAGGGGAAATGCAGAGCGCGAGATTAAAATAAAATGCTATAAAATTCAAACTTTCATTAAATCACACATGTAAGATACTCAATTAAAGCTACACTCGTTGTGAATCCAGCCAACATGTCAGATTTTTTTTTTGCACCCATCTGCACCAGCAGTAATTAAAGGAGCTAGCATAGCAGGCGCTACACAAAACGCTGAAATAAAATATAAAATATGCATTACCTTTTTTTTATTTTTTTATTTCACCTTTATTTAACCAGGTAGGCTAGTTGAGAACAAGTTCTCATTTGCAACTGCGACCTGGCCAAGATAAAGCATAGCAGTGTGAACAGACAACACAGAGTTACACATGGAGTAAACAATTAACAAGTCAATAACACAGTAGAAAAAAGGGGGAGTCTATATACAATGTGTGCAAAAGGCATGAGGAGGTAGGCGAATAATTACAATATTGCAGATTAACACTGGAGTGATAAATGATCAGATGATCATGTACAGGTAGAGATATTGGTGTGCAAAAGAGCAGAAAAGTAAATAAATAAAAACTGTGGGGATGAGGTAGGTGAAAATGGGTGGGCTGTTTACCAATAGATTATGTACAGCTGCAGCGATCGGTTAGCTGCTCAGATAGCAGATGTTTGAAGTTGGTGAGGGAGATAAAAGTCTCCAACTTCAGCGATTTTTGCAGTTCGTTCCAGTCACAGGCAGCAGAGTACTGGAACGAAAGGCGGCCGAATGAGGTGTTGGCTTTAGGGATGATCAGTGAGATACACCTGCTGGAGCGCGTGCTACGGATGGGTGTTGCCATCGTGACCAGTGAACTGAGATAAGGCGGAGCTTTACCTAGCATGGCCTTGTAGATGACCTGGAGCCAGTGGGTCTGGCGACGAATATGTAGCGAGGGCCAGCCGACTAGAGCATACAAGTCGCAGTGGTGGGTAGTATAAGGTGCTTTAGTGACAAAACGGATGGCACTGTGATAAACTGCATCCAGTTTGCTGAGTAGAGTGTTGGAAGCAATTTTGTAGATGACATCGCCGAAGTCGAGGATCGGTAGGATAGTCAGTTTTACTAGGGTAAGCTTGGCAGCGTGAGTGAAGGAGGCTTTGTTGCTGAATAGAAAGCCGACTCTTGATTTGATTTTCAATTGGAGATGTTTGATATGGGTCTGGAAGGAGAGTTTGCAGTCTAGCCAGGCACCTAGGTACTTATAGGTGTCCACATATTCAAGGTCGGAACCATCCAGTGTGGTGATGCTAGTCGGGCATGCGGGTGCAGGCAGCGATCGGTTGAAAAGCATGCATTTGGTTTTACTAGCGTTTAAGAGCAGTTGGAGGCCACGGAAGGAGTGTTGTATGGCATTGAAGCTCGTTTGGAGGTTAAATAGCACAGTGTCCAATGACGGGCCGAAAGTATATAGAATGGTGTCGTCTGCGTAGAGGTGGATCAGGGAATCGCCCGCAGCAAGAGCAACATCATTGATATATACAGAGAAAAGAGTCGGCCCGAGAATTGAACCCTGTGGCACCCCCACAGAGACTGCCAGAGGACCGGACAGCATGCCCTCCGATTTGACACACTGAACTCTGTCTGCAAAGTAATTGGTGAACCAGGCAAGGCAGTCATCCGAAAAACCGAGGCTACTGAGTCTGCCGATAAGAATATGGTGATTGACAGAGTCGAAAGCCTTGGCAAGGTCGATGAAGATGGCTGCACAGTACTGTCTTTTATCGATGGCGGTTATGATGTCGTTTAGTACCTTGAGTGTGGCTGAGGTGCACCCGTGACCGGCTCGGAAACCAGATTGCATAGCGGAGAAGGTACGGTGGGATTCGAGATGGTCAGTGACCTGTTTGTTGACTTGGCTTTCGAAGACCTTAGATAGGCAGGGCAGAATGGATATAGGTCTGTAACAGTTTGGGTCCAGGGTGTCTCCCCCTTTGAAGAGGGGGATGACTGTGGCAGCTTTCCAATCCTTGGGGATCTCAGACGATATGAAAGAGAGGTTGAACAGGCTGGTAATAGGGGTTGCGACAATGGCGGCGGATAGTTTCAGAAATAGAGGGTCCAGATTGTCAAGCCCAGCTGATTTATACGGGTCTAGGTTTTGCAGCTCTTTCAGAACATCTGCTATCTGGATTTGGGTAAAGGAGAACCTGGAGAGGCTTGGGCGAGGAGCTGCGGGGGGGCCGGAGCTGTTGGCCGAGGTAGGAGTAGCCAGGCGGAAGGCATGGCCAGCCGTTGAGAAATGCTTGTTGAAGTTTTCGATAATCATGGATTTGTCGGTGGTGACCGTGTTCCCTAGCCTCAGTGCAGTGGGCAGCTGGGAGGAGGTGCTCTTGTTCTCCATGGACTTCACAGTGTCCCAGAACTTTTTGGAGCTACAGGATGCAAACTTCTGCCTGAAGAAGCTGGCCTTAGCTTTCCTGACTGACTGCGTGTATTGGTTCCTGACTTCCCTGAACAGTTGCATATCGCGGGGACTGTTCGATGCTATTGCAGTCCGCCACAGGATGTTTTTGTGCTGGTCGAGGGCAGTCAGGTCTGGAGTGAACCAAGGGCTGTATCTGTTCTTAGTTCTGCATTTTTTGAACGGAGCATGCTTATCTAAAATGGTGAGGAAGTTACTCTTAAAGAATGACCAGGCATCCTCAACTGACGGGATGAGGTCAATGTCCTTCCAGGATACCCGGGCCAGGTCGATTAGAAAGGCCTGCTCACAGAAGTGTTTTAGGGAGCGTTTGACAGTGATGAGGGGTGGTCGTTTGACTGCGGCACCGTAGCGGATACAGGCAATGAGGCAGTGGTCGCTGAGATCCTGGTTGAAGACAGCGGAGGTGTATTTGGAGGGCCAGTTGGTCAGGATGACGTCTATGAGGGCGCCCTTGCTTACAGAGTTAGGGTTGTACCTGGTGGGTTCCTTGATGATTTGTGTGAGATTGAGGGCATCTAGCTTAGATTGTAGGACTGCCGGGGTGTTAAGCATATCCCAGTTTAGGTCACCTAACAGAACAAACTCTGAAGCTAGATGGGGGGCAATCAGTTCACAAATGGTGTCCAGGGCACAGCTGGGAGCTGAGGGGGGTCGGTAGCAGGCGGCAACAGTGAGAGACTTATTTCTGGAGAGAGTCATTTTCAGAATTAGTAGTTCGAACTGTTTGGGTATGGACCTGGAAAGTATGACATTACTTTGCAGGCTATCTCTGCAGTAGACTGCAACTCCTCCCCCTTTGGCAGTTCTATCTTGACGGAAGATGTTATAGTTGGGTATGGAAATCTCTGAATTTTTGGTGGCCTTCCTGAGCCAGGATTCAGACACGGCAAGGACATCAGGGTTAGCAGAGTGTGCTAAAGCAGTGAGTAAAACAAACTTAGGGAGAGGCTTCTGATGTTGACATGCATGAAACCAAGGCTTTTTCGATCACAGAAGTCAACAAATGAGGGTGCCTGGGGACATGCAGGGCCTGGGTTTACCTCCACATCACCCGCGGAACAGAGAAGGAGTAGTATGAGGGTGCGGATAAAGGCTATCAAAACTGGTCGCCTAGAGCGTTGGGGATAGAGAATAAGAGGAGCAGATTTCTGGGCATGGTAGAATATATTCAGTGCATAATGCGCAGACAGGGGTATGGTGGGGTGCGGGTATGGCGGAGGTAAGCCCAGGCACTGGGTGATGATGAGAGAGGTTTTATCTCTGGACATGCTGGTTGTAATGGGTGAGGTCACCGCATATGTGGGAGGTGGGACAAAGGAGGTATCAGGGGTATGAGGAGTGGGACTAGGGGCTCCATTGTGAACTAAAACAATGATAACTAACCTGAGCAACAGTATACAAGGCATATTGACATTTGAGAGAGACATACAGCGAGGCATACAGTAATCACAGGTGTTGAATTCGGAAAGCTAGCTAAAACAGTGGGTGAGACAACAGCTAATCAGCTAGCATAACAACAGCAGGTAAAATGGCATTGACTAGGCAACGGGGCCGACAGATAAAACAAACAAGCAGAATGGAGTACCGTGATTAATGGACAGTCCAGCGTGCATCAGCTATGTAGCCAAGTGATCAGAGTCCAGGGGCAGCGGTGGATGGGGCAGGGGGGCTGGACTGGCGAGTGTTATCCAGGTTAAGAAACTAACAATGACTAAATAGCTTGTAGCTAGTTAGCTGGTTAGCTTCTGGAGGTTCTTGAGTGTGTTCTAAAAATTAAAAATAATAGCGATTCCGTATCACATTGGGTGAGGCAGGTTTCCGGAAGGTATTAACACATTTTTTTAAATCGGGAAGAGATAGAAAGTACATATGGGCCACTGCGTGTTTGGGACGCGGCGATGCAGACGGTTAGCAGGCCTGTGCTAACAAGCTAACAGATTAGCAGGCCGGGGTAAACAAGGTAGTAGTTAGCGGACCTGGGTTAAACAAGCTAGCAGTTAGCCTGCCGAATTAGCAAGCAAGGAGATAGCGAGGGCTAGAGAGTTAGCCTTTGGAGGACGTCGCAGTGGGGTGAGTCTGTTTATTCCTCTTAATGCAGTGACATCGATAGACCGGTCGTGAGTCCGGGTATTGTAGCCCAGGAGTATGCTAGGAGCACAGGAGGTCTGGCCGGGTTAGCTTCAAGCTACGTGGGTGGAAACGCTAGCCAGGAGTAATCAACCAGGGTTGTGGTTTAGCTCGATAGCTAGTTGTGAAGATCCAGCTGAAAAATGTTCCGTGTACGGTGGGAATCCGGGGATAAAAAAATAAATAGGTCCGTTATGCTCCAGTTGTTCGAACTGGCGAGAGCTTTCCGAGCTAAAGGTTAGCTGATGACCGGTTAGCTGAAGACCGCTAGCATAGCTGGTGGTTAGCTTCAGTTGAGGGGTTCCGGTTCCGAAGTAAATATAAATACTTTAGGAAAAGTAGCTACATTGGGTGAGGCGGGTTGCAGGAGAGTATTTGGAAGCTTAGGTTTAGCAAAATGTTTTTAAAGATATGCGAAGAAAAATATCTAAAACGAAACGAAAAAGGGACGATATTTACAGAGAGACGATACGACAGGACGACTTACTGCTACGCCATCTTGGAGCTACGCCACCTTTGACGAGCTTCTTTTGTTGGCACTCCAATATGTCCCATAAACATCACAATTGGTCCTTTTGTTCGATAAATTCCGTCCATATATATCGAAAAATTCCATTTATAAAGCGCGTTTGATCCAGAAAAAGACAGCTTACAAAAACGCAACGTCACTACAAAATATTTCAAAAGTTGCCTATAAACTTTGCCAAAATATTTCAAACTACTTTTGTAATACAACGTTAGATATTTTTAAACGTTAATAATCGATCAAATTGTAGATGGGGCAATCTGTGTTCAATACAGGAACGAAAAGAAACCAGCACTGCTTTTCACGTCTTGAGCAACTCGCAAAAGTGTCCCCAGTTCCGAGTTGGCCTACTTCTTCATAGCACAAAGAAATAACCTCAACCATATTCCAAAGACTGGCAACATCGTGTGGAAGTGGTAGGAACTGAAAATAGGTTCCTATTAAATATCCAATGGCAAAGACAATATAGTGAACAGAGAGGGGGGAAAAAATCAGAACAGTTAGTCCTCTGGGTTTTGCCTGCTACATACGTTCTGTTATACTCACAGACATGATTCAAACAGTTTTAGAAACTTCAAATCTATCCAAATCTATGACTAATATGCATATCTTATACTCTTGAGAAGCAGGAAGTTGCAATTCCTGCAGGACCAAGTAAATCCCAGCACGAATCTTGCAGGATTCAGTTCTGCAGATTCATGCTGGGATTTACTGGGATTGTCAATCATCATCATTTTGATATTCCTAGGTCCATATCGGATAGTCAAACTGCCGAAGGAGAAGATAAAGTGTGTTTGGAGGTGAGGGCACATCATTTGATATATAGATAGCTATTTTTTTTTATAAAAAACACGTGTTTTAAACAATCCTTTACAATTTACAACAACAACAGTCATGTGACATCTTGGTCACCATAGAAACAGTTGGCAGTTGTGGAAATGGCTGCCAGGCAGTTGGCTTCCGGAACCGACAGAGATGGCCGCCTCGCTTCGCATTCCTAGGAAACTATGCAGTATTTTGTTTTTTTTACGTGTTATTTATTATATTGGTACCCCAGGTAATCTTAGGTTTTATTACATATAGTCGGGAGGAACTACTGGATATAAGAGCAACGTCAACTCACCATCATTACGACCAGGAATACGACTTTCCCGAAGCGGATCCTGTGTTTTGCCCACCACCCAGAGCAATGGATCGGATCCCAGCCGGCGATCCAATACAACGACGCAGTAAAAGGGGCAGACTAAGCGTTCTTCTGGTCAGGCTCCGGAGACGGGCACATCGCTCACCGCTCCCGAGCATACTACTACCAATGTCCAGTCTCTTGACAACAAGGTCGATGAAATCCGAGCAAGGGTAGCATTTCAGAGAGACATCAGAGACTGTAACGTTCTTTGCTTCACGGAAACATTGCTCACTCGGGACAAGTTATCGGAGTCGATACAGCCAGCTGGTTTCTTTACGCATTGCGCAGACAGAAACAAACATCTTTCTGGTAAGAAGAGGGGTGGGGGGGTATGCCTTATGATTAACGAGACGTGGTGTGATCATAACAACATACAGGAACTAAAGTCCTTCTGTTCACCTGACTTAGAATTCCTCACAATCAAATGTCGACTGCATTATCTACCAAGAGAATTCTCTTCGATTATAATCACAGCCGTATATATTCCCCCCCATGACCAACCAGACCATCTAGACAGTGTATCTGGAAATCACCCAGTCAATGACACATCGATGGCCCTGAACGAACTTTATTTGACTCTATGTACACTGGAAACGACATATCCTGAGGCTGCATTCATTGTAGCTGCGGATTTTAACAAAGCTCATCTGAAAACAAGACTCCCTAAATTCTATCAGCATATCGATTGTGCTACCAGGGCCGTTAAAACCCAGGATCATTGTTATTCTAACTTCAACGACGCATATAAGGCCCTCCCCCGCCCTCCTTTTGGAAAAGCTGACCACGACTCCATTTTATTGCTTCCAGCCTATAGACAGAAACTAAAACAGGAAGTTCCCGCGCTCAGGTCTGTTCAACGCTTGTCTGACCAATCTGATTCCACGCTTCAGGATTGCTTCGATCACGTGGATTGGGATATGTTCCGCATTGCGTCAAACAACAACATTGACAAGTACGCTGATTTGGTGAGCGAGTTCATTAGCAAGTGAATTGGCGATGTCGTACCCACAGCAACTATTAAAACATTCCCAAACCAGAAACCGTGGATTGATGGCAGCATTCGCGCGAAACTGAACAGGTGCATCAAAGCAGGGACCGAGAGACTGAAAAACAGCTTCTATCTCAAGGCCATCAGACTGTTAAACAGCATCACTAGCATTGAGTAGCTGCTGCCATACATGTAAAAAATGTATCAATAGCCACTTTAAACAGTGCCACTTTTTATAATGTTTACATATCCTACATTACTCATCTCATATGTATATACTGTACTCTATACCACCTACTGCATCTTGCCTATGTCGTTCTGTGCCATCACTCATTCATATATCTTTATGTACATACTCTTCATCCCTTTACACTTGTGTGTGTATAAGGTAGTAGTTTTGGAATTATTGGTTATTACTGCATTGTCGGAACTAGAAGCACAAGCATTTCTCTACACTCGCATTAACATCTGCTAACCATGTGTATGTGACAAATAAAAATTTGATTTGATTTGACAAGAAACACCAGGGCAGCTTGGGTCAAACACATCTTAAGACAACCTCTACCAAAACACACCGCTGAATTCACAATAAAGGTGACAGCAGGTGAATTGACATGAAATATAAAATGACAACAGAGTTATGTGTAATACGGTATTGTAAAAATAAAGACTGCCGTTTTAGAAAGGTGTATTGCAGGGATGGGTAACTTTGATAGGGGTGGGGGGGGCACAGAAAATCAGAACTCGTCATGAGCTATTGCGGGTCTGTGTACCCACATCCATACCCTCACATGCAGTCAGAGCCGGCCCTAGCCTTTTGGGGGCCCTAAGCGAAATGTTGTTATGGGGAACCCACTTGACAGCGGAGAAAACATTTTAAAGATTTACAGTTAATTTCCTGCAATTCTACACATTTTTCCATGGAGAGTAGAGGAGAATTTGTAATCATTTAACTAACTTCATGCAATTCTACTCATTTTGCCAAATGTTTGAAGTTTTAATATGATATCCGAGTGAGAGTGACAAACAAAATCAATGGGGGCCACCCGGTTGGTAATTTGACAATGATTACTACATGTTTTAATGGCCGCTAAACTAACTTACCAATCTAAAAAATGTTAGCTGGCATGGGCTATTTGAGTAATTTGGGAGGAGGGGGGATTGTTCCTCAGGCCGGGCTGCCAGATCGCCAAACGACATTCTGTTCAAAAGAAATTGGGGGGGAGAGACAGAGTGAGAGGTACAATGATTTCATTTGATTTGAAGCGCTTGATGTTTGTCACATTGTCACACCTTGATTTGTTTCACCTGTCCTCGTTATTGTCTCCACCCCATCCAGGTGTCGCTTGTTTTCCCCAGTGTATTTATCCCTGTGTTTCCTATCTCTCTGTACCAGTGTATTTATCCCCAGTGTATTTATCCCCATCCATGCCCATCCAATCCGGAAGCCAGCTGCACCAATGTGTCGGAGGAAACACCATACACCTAGCGACCTGGTCGGCGTGCACTGCGCACGGCCCACCACAGGAGTCGCTAGTGTGCGATGAGACAAGTATATCTCTGCCAGCCAAACCCTCCCTAACCCGGACGACTTGTGAGCAGCCCCATGAGCCTCCCGGTCTCAGCAGAGCCTGGACTCAAACCCAGAATCTCTGGTGGCACAGCTAGCACTGCGATGCAGTGCCTTAGACCACTGTGCCACCTGGGACGCCCTTCTGCTTTTTGTATTTTCCTTTTATTAGTCCCCCCGGTTTTGACCCTTGCCTGTTTCTGGACTTTGTACCCGCTTGCCTGACCATTCTGCCTGGTCTGCCACTCTGTACCTCCTGGACTCTGTTCTGGTTTTGAACTTTTTGCCTGTCCACGACCACTCTTGCCTACCCCTTTGGATTAATAAACATTGTAAGACTCCAACCATCTGCCTCCTGTGTCTGCAACTGGGTCTCGCCTTGATACACATGATCTGTCATCTAAATAAGGAAGTGATTGCATTTGAATAGTAAAGAGGGTTTAAAACATTGGCTGTGTACCAAATTGCAGACTTGCATTCTCCCGTTCTTTCAAGGGTGATATTCCAAGAACACCTGAGAGAGCATACCGCTAAATTTGAAACATACAGTACTTAAATAGACCTTTTACCTAAATAGGAAACTGCATAATCATGCAGATGGTGTCAACAAAGCTAGCTTTTATGCTAGCAAGCTACATCTGTTTACGTTGTAGCCAATGTAGCAGTGTGAGCAACTAGATTTGATTTAGTGCTAGCAATTGAGTGAACAACTATCCCAGAATGGAAATATTTAACATGAATAACAAGTAAGTAAGTAACAGAATCGCTTTTCTCAGTACCTGTTAGTGAATTAAGCTGACACGACTAGAATAATTTTACGTGGGGTCCCCCTCTCACAAATTACTTGTTCTGCAGCTACATCGTTGTGGACGTATGACAGGTAAGCGTTCATCATGCATTGTACAGAGACTGAAGTGAAAACAAAATTGAAATAGCAAAATTAGCAATTAGCAGGCTTGCAATTGTGATAAATTCATACAACTATAACACCCATGCTTATTATTGAATGATACTGATGTTCGCTCTAGCTTGGTTTTATATTCACCTTATTCATTGATAACTAAATGATAGGCGATTATCACGCTTGCTCGCGCTCTCCCTCTCTGGCGCTTGAGGGCGCCAGGTGTCACGCCTTGGTCATAGTGTTTTGTGTTTTCGTTATATATTTGGTCTGGCCAGGGTGTGACATGGGTTAATGTATTGTATTTTCGTATTGGGGTTTGTCGTATTTGGGATCGCGGCTGAGTAGGGGTGTTGTATAGGCTTGGCTGCCTGAGGCGGTTCTCAATCAGAGTCAGGTGATTCTCGTTGTCTCGGATTGGGAACCGTATTTAGGTAGCCTGGGTTCACTTTGTATTTCGTGGGTGACTGTTCCTGTCTCTGTGTAGTTTCACCAGATAGGCTGTAATTAGGTTTCACGTTCCGTTTGTTGTTTTGTCTTTATAAGTTATTTCATGTATCGCTATTTTCTACATTAAAGAACATGAGTAACCACCACGCTGCATTTTGGTCCTCTCTTTCGACAAACGAAGAACGCCGTTACAGAATCACCCACCACACACGGACCGAGTGGCGTGGTAACAGGCAGCGACAGCAGGAGCGAAAGGAGGTACTTACGAGACGCTGTTATGAGGACGTTATGGACAGCAGAAGCATGGAGTATACGACGTGGGATGAAATAGACAGGTGGGCGGCCGACCCAGAGAGAGTGCCTGAGCCCGCCTGGGATTCGCTAGAGCAGTGCGAAGAGGGCTATAGGCGAATGGAGTTGGAGAAACAGACACGGCGGCGCAGAGCGAAACCCGAAAGTCACCCCCAAAAATGTATTGGGGGGGGGTCTCAGAGGGAGAGTGGCTGAGTCAGGAGATAGACCTGAGCCAACTCTCCTTGTTTATCGTGAGGAGCCAAGGAGGAGACCAGAACCAGAGCCGGTGTTAGAGGTGAGCGAAGCAGAGACTGTGAAGGAGTTAATGGGGAAAGTGGAGTGGAGAGTAATGAGGGAGTTGCTAGCTTGGTGCTATAGATACGATATTCGTCCGACGGATCGTGTCGGGGATTTGATGGCACCTGAGTTAGCGCTCCATACTCGTCCTGAGGTGCGTGTTAGTCGGCTGGTGAAGTTGGTGCCAGCCTCACGCACCAGGCCTCCTGTGCACATCCCTAGCCTTGCACGTCCTGTGCCAACACTGCTCTCAAGATCTCCAGTACGCCTTCACGGTCTAGCCCATCCTGTGCCACCTCCACACTCCAGTCCTCCGGTGGCAGCTCCCCGCACCAGGCTTCCTGTGCGTGTCCTCGCTCCAGTATCACCAGTGCCAGCACCACGCATCAGGCCTACAGTGCGCCTCGCCTCTCCTGCGCTGTCGGAGTCTCCCGCCTCTCCAGCGCTGTCGGAGCCTTTCTCCTCTCCTGCGCTACCGGAGTCTCCTGTCTGTTCAGCGCTATCAGAGTCTTCCTTCCCTCCTGCGCTGTCGGAGTCTGCCGCCTGTTCAGCGCTATCAGAGCCTTCCTCCTCTACAGCGCTGCCGGAGCCTCCTGCCTGTTCGGAGCAGCCTGTGCTGTCAGTCTGCAAGGAGCTGCCAGTCTGCAAGGAGCTGCTAGTCTGCAAGGAGCTGCCAGTCTGCAAGGTGCTGCCAGCCTGCATGGAGCAATCAGAGCTGTCAGCCTGCATGGAGCAGTCAGAGCTGTCAGTCTGCATGAAGCAGCCTGAGCTGCCAATCTGCAGGGAGCTGTCAGTCTGCATGAAGCAGCCAGAGCTGTCAGTCTGCAAAGAGCTGCCAGTCTGCAGGGAGCTGTCAGTCTGCAAGGAGCTGTCAGTCTGCAAGGAGCTGCCAGTCTGCAGGGTGCTGTCAGCCTGCATGGAGCAGTCAGAGCTGTCAGTCTGCATGAAGCAGCCAGAGCTGTCAGTCTGCAAAGAGCTGCCAGTCTGCAAGGAGCTGCCAGTCTGCAAGGAGCTGTCAGTCTGCATGAAGCAGCCAGAGCTGTCAGTCTGCATGAAGCAGCTAGTTCCGCCAGTCAGCCATGATCTTCTAGATCTGCCAGTCAACCAGAATCTTCCAGATCTGCCAGTCAACCAGAATCTTCCAGATCTGCTAGTCAACCAGAATCTTCCAGATCTGCTAGTCAACCTGAATCTTCCAGATCCGCCAGCCAGTCAGGATCTACCGGAGCCTACTACCTACCTGAGCTTCATCTCAGTACTGGGCTTCCTCTCAGTACTGGGCTTCCTCTCAGTACTGGGCTTCCTCTCAGTACTGGGCTTCCTCTCAGTACTGGGCTTCCCCTCAGTCCCGAGCTGCCCCTCAGTCCCGAGCTGCCCCTCAGTCCCGAGCTGCCCCTCTGTCCCGAGCTGCCCCTCTGTCCCGAGCTGCCCCTCTGTCCCGAGCTGCCCCTCAGTCCCGAGCTGCCCCTCTATCCCGAGCTGCCCCTCAGTCCCGAGCTGCCCCTCAGTCACGAGCTGCCCCTCAGTCCAGTGGGGATCTGGGTGAGGACTATTAGGCCATGGTCGGCGGCGAGGGTGGATTATCCCAGGACGCGAAGGGGAGGAACTAGGACATTTATGAAGTGGGGTCCACGTCCCGAGCCGGAGCCGCCACCATGGACAGACGCCCACCCGGACCCTCCCTATGGTTTTGAGGTGCGTCCGGGAGTCCGCACCTTAGGGGGGTGGTTCTGTCACGCCTTGGTCATAGTGTTTTGTGTTTTCGTTATATATTTGGTCTGGCCAGGGTGTGACATGGGTTTATTATGTATTGTATTTTCGTATTGGGGTTTGTCGTATTTGGGATCGCGGCTGAGTAGGGGTGTTGTATAGGCTTGGCTGCCTGAGGCGGTTCTCAATCAGAGTCAGGTGATTCTCGTTGTCTCGGATTGGGAACCGTATTTAGGTAGCCTGGGTTCACTTTGTATTTCGTGGGTGACTGTTCCTGTCTCTGTGTAGTTTCACCAGATAGGCTGTAATTAGGTTTCACGTTCCGTTTGTTGTTTTGTCTTTATAAGTTATTTCATGTATCGCTATTTTCTACATTAAAGAACATGAGTAACCACCACGCTGCATTTCGGTCCTCTCTTTCGACAAACGAAGAACGCCGTTACACCAGGCTGCCCTTCATTTTGCACACCTGGCACCATAATTACGCGCAGCTGTGCTATATTGGACTCACCTGGACTCCAATTACCTTTTTTATTACCCCCTCTATATCTGTGTGCTCCTCCGTTTGTCGCCTGTGTTAGCAGGCACAAGAGGTCTTCTTGCCTCGGTGGACTCGGCAGGTGCCCACCCCACGTCATGCTTCAGCCGGCCCATCAGGCTCCCACGCTTCAGGGGGATCGTCAGGTTCCCATCCCTCAGCGGGCTCACCGGGCTCCAACGTCTCTGCCGGCTCGTCGGGCTTCTATGCCTCAGCCAGCTTGTCCAGCTCCCTGCATCAGCCGACCCGTCAGGCTCGCCCAGGTGGGACGCTGGGTGGCGCACCTGGGGGGGTACTGTCACGCCTGCTCCCGCTCTCCCTCTCCGGTGCTTGAGGGCACCAGGCTGCCCTTCATTACGCACGCCTGTCACCATCATTACGCGCAGCTGCACTATATTGGACTCACCTGGACTCCATTACCCTGTTGATTACCCCCTCTATATCTGTGTGCTCCTCCGTTTGTTTCCTGTGTCAGCATTGGTGTTGTTATGTGTTCATGTCCAGACGCTGGCCTGTTCTACGTTCTCATCTCCAGCCTCGATCCATACAGCGATAGGAGGCAATACAATGTGATTAGAAGGCCTAGACTACTACATCCTAATGAAAGCTAAATGCATTGGATACAAAACAAACACTAGCATGCCTTTCTCTCTCCGTGCAGGTGATTAGACAGATGAACTGCAGTCCCCTGAAGCGCAAGCCTTAACCATGGGGAGACATCAATACTTGACATGCAGGTTGCTTCTCGACAATGCAACAACAATAAGAAATAAAAGATAATACAAGCATAAAGTAAATGGCTCAGGAAAATAGAAAACATTTTAGCATTCACAAGTGATAGACATCAAGGAGATTAACATTCAAAAGCCTGCTTAGTACACCCTCATTCAAATAATTGTGGTCTAAGTGTAGACAATAAATAGTTGAACATGGTGTTTGCTGGGCGGGAATAAAAATGTGCACACGGTGCAGTACCTTGGGGAATAAATCACCCACGTCTGTATTTTATAATGAGCTTCCAATTTTGCATAATAAAGAATGACGTGTGGATCTACTTCTAACATAGTGGCGTTGCACACTGCTGAATAATCCCCCGACTAAACTCCTGGGATAGGGTGGTTTTCCTGGTGGACGGGAGGCTCCTAAGTTCTTTACATATGTCTGGGTGATTGGGGTGGGATGTTCTACAACCTGACGAAAACAGAGCAGAAACATAAGGCCAAGGGAAGAGAAATCAACCTCACTACTCATAATGTCAGTGCTGGTTCAAGTTGCTACCTTTGTTCATGTGCATTTGTATTCAAAATTCATATTAAAGTATTTTGTAGAACATTTTAACATCATTTGGTGAATAAATAAACCTAATACTTACATTTTCACGAAGTTATTCCTTATTCCTCTGGAACATTTTCTCCCAAGCAGGGACTTCAGTCTGCAAATAATTCAGAAGTTTATGGAATTTTGGAACTTTCTCTCCGTTTTACTTTTAGTTGGCTTGAAACAGTTTTCCCACAACCATGTGAGTTCTCTTCTTTTCCCTCACAGCGTAGACTGCAGGGAACAGAGAAAACACACACCTGTCATTTCAAACACACCTAGCATTTCACTTTAATTCTTTACCTTGTATTTCTGAGTGCATGAGAAAATAATACATTTACTAATGAATCTGTTTCGGATTCTTTGTCTCATTTGCAGCTACATTAGTCCAGTGGTCTACTAGTTAAAGGTGAGTAGGTTGTCTTTCAATACTACAATATATAATTAGCACTATTTCGTTGCTGTTTTTCATGTAACACTCAGATGTTATACTCTGAACTCTGCCACTCTCATCTCTCTCCTCTCCTCCCCAGTTAAGACAGAGCCTGCAAACAACAGTGAGACTGACTACCACAGAAGGCAACACTGGACCGCCATGCAAGCGAAGGTAACATCATAACACAATTTCAGCCTCTCATTTCTCCTTTTAAAACAAAGCCTAAAACGCATACTCAGAGATGTTGTTGGTGTACCAGCCATGTTAAAATCAACTATCACCAAGTTTACCATTGCAGACAACCGTTTCCCTTCACACCAATACACATAAGCTGTTCATGTGATGTCACCATTACTCTCACTCCTGTTACAAATATGCTTTTACATATTTATTCAAAATCTCCTGTTTTCTTTCTCCTAGGAATCATATTTTATGCTGTGCTGGTGAAATCGACAATCAAACACGTTAGCTGTTGCTTCATTGGATAATAAAATTGCCAATTCAATCTGATATCTTGTGCAATCTGTCCATTCTTTTTGAAAGAATGTGGATTTTACTACATGAAATTCTCTGAAGGATAAGAAAGGAATTCAGAAGGTTATCCTACAGGAAAATGGCCCTGGAAATATTGTGGAATTACCTGCAAGAATCTTACCTACAGGACTTTGGGGCCAATTTGGTGTAGGCCAAATCCTGCAGGATTTATTTGAGGACTATCTGCAGGATTCTTGCAAGGCTGTTTTCCTGAAGGACTAACTGCATGATTCCTACAGGAATTGTCCTAAAGGAAAGTGGCCCTGAAAATCCTGTGGTATATTCCTTCAGGATTGCTTTCAGGAAGGACACCATGCATGATTCCTACAGGATCCTACAGGAAAGATGCCCCGAAAATCCTGTGGGATATCCTGCAGGACTTTTTTGTAAGGGGCACTGTGGAAACTGGAAGAACAAAGGGGAATGTGCTCTGCCCAGGTAGTTCCCTATCTGTGCATGTGCCTCTAGGCTGAACACGGTGAGCAACATCCTAAATATGAAAATGTGAAATATTTTTGCACCTTCTCACCATTAAAAATAGTTAATGAAGAAAATGATGCCCTTGCAGCCTGAATGGATGATGCTTTATGTCCATGGGGGACACGAGTGTATTACCAGAGATGCACATCAAGCCTAGTCAATTGTGCAGATCTATCGTCCATGTACTATGGGCTGCCTAGACTACATGCAGTGCATTCGGAAAATATTCATACCCCTTGACTTTTACCACATTTTGTTACGTTTACAGCCGTATTCTAAAATTGATGACATTTTCCCCCCTCATCAATCTACACACAATACCCCATAAAGGCAAAGTGAAAAACATTTTTTTTGAATTTATTACAAATAAAACACAGATTGATGAGTATTCAGACCCTTTGCTATGAGACTCGAAATTGAGCTCAGGTGCATCCTGTTTCCATTGATCGTCCTTGAGGTGTTTCTACAACTTGATTGGAGTCCACCTGTGGTAAATTCAATTGATTTGAGATGATTTGGAAAGGCACACACCTGTGTATAAAAGGTCCCACAGTTTACAGTGCATGTCAGAGCAAAAACCAAGCCATGAGGTTGGATTAAATGTCCATAGAGCTCAGAGACAGGGTTGTGTCGAGGGTTACAAAATATGTCTACAGCATTGAAGGTCCCCAAGATTACAGTGGCCTCCATCATTCTTAAATTGAAGAAGTTTGGAACCACCAAAACTGGCCGACCAAACTGATCAATCACAGGAGAAAGGTCTTGGTCAGGGAAGTGACCAAGAAACCGATGGTCACATTGACAGAGCTCTAGAGTTCCTCTGTTGAGATTGGTGAACCTTCCAGAAGGGCAACTATCTCTGCAGTAGTCCACCAATCAGCCCTTTATGGTAGAGTGGCCAGACGGAAGCCACTCCTCAGTAAAAGGCACATGACAGCCTGCTTGGAGTTTGCCAAAAGGCACCTAAAGACTCTCAGACCATGCGAAACAAGATTCTCTGGTCTGATGAAATCAAGATTGAACTCTTTGGCCTGAATGCCAAGCGGCACCATCCCTACGGTGAAGCATGGTGGTGGTAGCATCAGTGGCAGGGACTGGGAGACTAGTCAGGAACGAGGCAAAGATGAACAGAGCAAAGTACAGAGAGATCCTTGATGGAAATCTGCTCCAGGTTCACCTTCCAACAGGACAACGATCCTAATCACACAACCAAGACAATTCTGGAGTGTTGATAAGTCTCTGAATGTCATTGAGTGGCCCAGCCAAAGCCCGGACTTGAACCAGAACAAACATCTCTGGAGAGACCTGAAGATAATTGTGCAGATACGCTCCCCATCCAACCTGACAGAACTTGAGTGGATTTCCAGAGAAGAATGAGAGAAACTCCACAAATACAGGTGTGCCAAGCTGTTAGCGTCATACCCAAGAAGACTCATGGCTGTAATAGCAGCCAAAGGCTCTTGAACAAAGTACAGAGTAAAGGGTCTGAAAACGTATGTATATTTGATATTTACGTTTTTTATTTTCAATACATTTCCACAAAATTGTTTTACCTGTTTTTGCTTTGTTATTATGCGGTATTGTGTGTTGATTGATGAGTGAATTAAAAAAAATAGTAACATAAGGAAATGCAGAAAACATCAAGGGGTCTGAATACCTTAGGAATGCACTGTATAGGATAGGGTGTTTTCAACAAAGATGTTATGGTTGATTTTTTTTTTTTACTTAAAAAAACTGTCTCATAGTGTAATAAGTTCTTGTCTGTCTTGTGTCACAGAAAAGTACATTATTATCCAGTTAGTTACGGGTGGATAACATATTCCAGCAGAATCTGACACTGTATTGTTGCAGACTGGTGATTTGCACTGACTGTAAAAAGCTACGTACTATTGGTGGTGTTGGATTGGTGACGAGGGAGTCCTCTCTGAGAACCCAACTCACATTGCACCTCTTCTTTCCCGGGTAGGAATGAGACCTATGTGTGTGGAGCTGGGATGACCCCAATATTCTGAACCGTTTTGCTTTTTTTTTGTGGTGGCCCGGGACCTTCTCGGACCGAATGCGCGCATTCACGCATATCTTCACTCACTCACTCACTCACTCACTCACTCACTCACTCACTCACTCACTCACGCACACACACAAACAAAACACCACACATCATATTCCGCGTCTGCAAACCAACGAACAGCGCAGGCAGGTTTTGCTCTGCGAAAGGCTGTCTTGCAGACTACACTCGAGAAGAGTTACGGAGTGTAGTCTACTTATCCCCTACGATTTTTGGTGTATGAAAAAAATTAACATTATATAAAGAGGAGCAGTACAATCAATCGTGGATCTCGGATATGGCAGGTGTGAAGACATTCGACCTTGTTGTTGGAGTTGTTTTAGTTTTTCTGTCTCTTGGAAATGCGTTTCAAGAGCCCGGACAGGACCCGACAAACGGTAAGACCCCATAGTACCTCTTCTATTTGCACCATGAAGATCTCTCCATATTTCATGATAACAAAATAAAACACTATGCATGATGTCTTGTAGGGAGAAACGTTTACAGTGCTTTATTTATTATTTAGTGTGGTTTGGTGTAATAAGGTGCAATGCTGCCATCACTTTCATGGTGTAATATAATGAAACAAGGTTTGTTGTAGACGTATTTACCAGTATCTTTTACTGCCTTTATAACTGTCAAATAATAATTTGTATGGTGACTAAATACCAACTACATGCTACATGGTTTTCATTATTGCTATGATATTGTGTTTATAACGGTTTGTGCGCTCGTGAGTGAGGGTTGCTGAGGTTCGTGGTGTGTGTGCGTGCGTGCGTGTACTGCGCGCGTCCGCGCTTGTGAGGGGGATTTGAAGGCTGCTGGTTTTGGATGTGTGCACGGCTATTGTTCTCCACTATTTTTATTTCAGCGACCCTATGTCGGAGACTTTATGATAGGCTATGTCAGATCATTTATTATCCTTACTATAAACATGTGTATAACACAGTCTGCGTCCCAACGTGTTATCATGCTTTTATTAATATAAGGGCATATTGTAAGAGGTGTTGAATGTGTTTCTTTTCCTCGTTTTTATCACATTCAATGTTTTATATAAATTAGTTGGGATTTGGTGAATCATGAACCACATGATGAACATGGCCTTAGGGTAGGATTTTTGAAAATCAAATGAGAAAGATCATGTTTTGCGTTTGACTTAGCTGTGGCATCCTATAAATCAAACAGCCTGTATTCTTTGACCCAACTATTAACATTCCTTAAAGAACCTCCATGATAGGAAAGAACACAGATATGATTTTGGCAGTGGTGCGCCCCTTCAACCATCTGATTGAGTTTGTCCCTCTGTCAGTGCATGTGCTGTCTACCAGGACCTTGCTTTATCTGATCTGGAACCAGTCTTAAGACTGTAACTTTTTTATTACAGTAATTTACAGGTAACTGGCTGCCAGTAAGTTACTGTAAAAACCACAGTACCTTTTTTTAAGTGTAGAAAAACTTCTACCAATCTGGCAGTCTCCACTTCTTCAAAGTTCAACAACCAAACACTTTCAATCAGTAACTCATCATTTTAGAAAAAATAACTTGCTCAAGTATTAGTATTCCCGATGGAGGTGCAGGTCTTTAATGTGAGGGAGGAACATTGATGATCCACACTCTTCTGCAAGGTGTCTACAGTTGATGCCTGCATTCCAAATGACATCCTATTCCCTACACACTATTTTTGACCAGGGCCCAAAGGAAGATGTTGAGTTAATACTGTCCAACAGGGCTCTAGTAGTTTGATGAGTCCATACTGTCCACCAAAGGCTCTAGTAATTGGAAGAGCCCATAATGTCCATCAGGGGCTCTAGTAGGTGGAGGAGTCCATGCTGTCCACTAGGTGTTGAGTTGAGTTGATTTTATTTTTACAGGGACAGTGGGCATTAATCAACGTTTCAGTAAAAGTGCCGGTTTTAGCCAGCCGGCTAATTTTCAACCGCAGTCCCTGGCAGGTTATTAAAAACAATTACAATATAGACAATAGCAACATAGGACAAGCAAGACATAGCATACAGACAGAGCAACATAGGACAAGCAAGATGTAGCATACAGACATAGCAACATAGAACAAAAAGCAGCAACACGAAATTCATAAAAGCAACAAAGTGTTTCCACACCTCACAAGCTACAGACAACAGACAACATGGAAAGCGGCAATACACAGCTAGGGATCATGATCACAAATCTGATTGACCTTTAGCCATGTCGTCAAGTATTTTGTCTAAGTGTGAAATGTGGTGCAGTTATCTATGTCTGATGGCAGTGTATTCCAGACATGGGAAGCTCTCACAGAGAAAGCGGATTTACTGAAGGTGCTTTTCCTTAAGGGAACTATACAGTCACCTCTCATGGCAGACCTTGTGGATTTGCTGCCATATGTTTGGGTTTTCTGTTTAACAAAAATACTGAGTGGAGGGGGAGCCAGACCATTTAGGATCTTGAATACAAGACATGCGGCGGTGTATTGCACAAGATTTTCCCAACTCAGGAGCTCATGCTTTCTGAGGATTTAACAGTGATGATGGCTATTGGGCTTCCTATCAAGCACTCTGAGAGCCTGTTAGTAGACAGACTGAATAGGTCTTAATGTTGTACAGCAAGCTTGGGCCCAACTAGTCAAGCAGTATGTTAAGTGGGGGGAGTATCATAGATTTGAAGTACAGTTTTGCTAGCTCTGTAGTCAAACCATTTCGTATAAATCGGAAATGAGCTAGGTTGAATTTGGTTATTTGAATGACCTTTTTCACATGCTTTTTAAAAGAGAGGTTGGAATCAAGTATGATGCCAAGGTACTTAAAATCAGATAGAACCTAGAGCTTCTCCCCTGACACATAGACATTTAGCATCTGTTGTCCTCTTTGTGAAGAACATGCAAACAGTTAATTTCACATTGAGATGCAAACACGAGTCACTGAGCCACTGTAACCTGGACCATTACAGTAGTGAGTTCTTTTGCAGCTTGTTGTTTGCTCTTTGCATGCACATATATCACTGTATCATCTGCATACATTTGAACTTCAGACCCAGTACAGACAGAAGGCAGATTATTAATGTACAGGCTGAACAGGAGGGGCCCCAGTATTGACCCTTGGGGCACGCCTACATCATAGCTAAGAGTGGGCGACAGCTCATTGCTCACTCTGACACACTGAGTTCTGCCTTCAAGGTATGATTTCATCCATCTCAAGGCATCAGGGGAAAAGTTGAACTTGGACAATTTTGTGATGAGAATCTCATGGTTAACAGTATCAAAAGCCTTCCTTAGGTCCAGAAACACAGCCCCAACAACGCCCCCTTTGTCCATCTTGGACTTTACATTTTCCAGAAGAAAGCAGTTGGCCGTTTCTGTGGATTGTTTCACTCTGAAGCCAAACTCCATGGAGTGTAATGTGAAGGGGCTGTTGTTGAGGTGGGCAATCAGTTGTTCTGCTACACACTTTTCAACAACCTTTGACACCACAGGTAGTATACTAATGGGCCTGTAGTTACTCACGTCAGAAGGGTTGCCTGATTTAAAGATGGCCGTTATTATGGCCGACTTCCATACCCTTGGAAACACCCCGAGACCGATATATGTGTGGGTGACCTTAGTAATGGGGCCAATGAGTGACTCTTTGTAGTTTTTAAGAAAGGTAGAGTCCAGCCCAAACACATCTTTGGCTTTAGAGTTCTTTAGTGAGCTAATCACCTTGTTCACCTTAGACTCAGAAACCTCCCTTATGATGAAGACAGGTTGAGCGTCATTCACTAGCACTGAGCCCAATAAACCAGTGGAGTGGTTCTGTGTCAGTACCCTGACATAGTCAATAAAGTAGGAATTGAAGGCTATTGCTATTTTGACTGCATCCTGTGTTAGATTGTTATTCACTATGATTTCTAGTCTTTTTGCGGTGTTACTAGGGTCTTTCCCAGTTAAATTTTTTAGATTCTCCAAGATCAGTTTAGAATTTCCCTTTGTTTCACCAATTATGTTAATAAAAAAGTTTGCCTTGGCCTGTCTGATTTCTTTCATCACCTTATTTCTCAACATGGTGAACCTACGTCTGTCATGCTCTAATTTGGATTTTAGGGCTATTTTTAGAGCATAATCTCGTTATTTCATCAATTTCCAGATTTCTCCATTTAGCCAAGGAAGAGTGCTCTTTTGGCCAGGTTTGGATTTGATTTTCTTTAGGAAAGAAACCATTTATTGTAGTCTGGATTGTGGATAGAAAAACTTGACTATCAGCTTCCACGTCTGTATAGGACAAGAGATCATTCAGTTAATTCCCTTAATTACATTTTCATAATAGCTTAATTCACTCTTAGATATTCTTAGTTTATCCGGCTTTCTAACAGTAGAGAGGTTAAACCTGCTCTTAGACAGCTTTCTGGCTATAAGTGTCAGTTTATGATCAGATAGCCCAGTAACCATATTGAATGATTTAGTCACTCTCTCTGGTTTATTACTGAACACCAAATCAATCTGTGTTTTAGAGCAACAAGTCACCCTGGTTGGCCCTAGCTAACTAGCTGTGTATGGTCAAAGGTATTAGTGATCCGTTTGAGGGTTTTCCTTCCAAACTTGTCTTCATAAAAGCTCCCATTAAGATGAACTCTTTCCCAAAGTCACATTCCCTAAGCATGTTATTAAACTGATCAAAAAACACACTTTTGGTAGAAGGTGGCCTATACATACTCTAGTAGATGCTCTAGTAGATGATCTAGATGCTCTAGTAGATGGATGAGTCTTTACTGTCCACCAAAGGCTCTAGTAGTTGGATGAGTCCATACTGTCCACCATGGCTCTAGTTGTTGGATGAGTCCATACTGTCCACCAAAGGCTCTAGTAATTGGATGAGTCCATACTGTCCACCAGGGGCTCTAGTAGTTGGTTGAGTGCATACTGTCCACCAAAGGCTCTAGTAATTGGAAGAGCCCATACTGTCCACCAGGACTCTAGTAGTTGGATGGGTCCATGCTGTCCACCAAAGGCACTAGTATTTGGATGAGTCCATACTGTCCACAAAAAGCTCTAGTAATTGGATGACTCCATGCTGTCCACCAAAGGCTCTAGTATTTGGATGAGTCCATACTGTCCACAAGGGCTCTGGTAATTGGATGAGTCCATACTGTCCACCACTGGCTATGGTAATTGGATGAGTCCATAATGTCCATCAGGGGCTCTAGTAGTTGGATGAGTGCATACTGTCCACCAAAGTCTCCAGTAATTGGAAGAGCCCATACTGTCCATGAGGTGCTCTAGTAGTTGGATGAGTCCATATTGTCCAGAAAAGGCTATAGTCCTTGGATGAGTCCATACTGTCCACCAGGGGCTCTAGTAGATGGATGAGTCCATACTGTCCAAGAGGGCTCTAGTAGTTGGATGAGTCCATACTGTCCACCAGGGGCTCTAGTAGTTGGATGAGTCCATGCTGTCCACTAGGTGCTCTAGTAGATGGATGAGTCCATGATGTCCACCAAGGGCTCTAGTAGATGGATGAATCCATACTGTCCACCACTGGCTCTATTAGTTGGATGAGTCCATACTGTCCACAAAATGCTCTAGTAATTGGATGAGTCCATACTGTCCACCAATGGCTCTAGTATTTGGATGAGTCCATACTGTCCACTGAAGGCTCTAGTAATTGGATGAGCCCACACTGTCCACCAGGGGCTCTTGTAGGTGGATGAGTCCATGCTGACCACCAGGGGCTCTAGTAGATGGATGAGTCCATATTGTCCACCAGGGGCTCTAGTAGATGGATGAGTCCATACTGTCCACCAAGGGCTCTAGTGGTGAGCTCTTCAGAATGGGTGTCTGTGTTTTAGAGAGAAAAACTGCTATGAGTATGTTATTGTTTGAGATTCAAACACACGTACACACACACACACACGCACATAGACATTGTGTTGTCGTTTCTGTGCTATTCACCATATCAGGTACTTTGTCTTAGTTTATGGAGCCAATGAATCTCCTTGGCCAGCCAGTGCTGCACATGGATCATCTGAACTTAGATCCTTGCTAGAATTATCAAGAGCTCACATTCTATCTTGAAAACTCATGATCTGGGCCTTTCAGAGGTACGCTCTGGGTTGAAGTGTCACACTGTTTCTGAAGAGGTTATGGAATAAAATAATTCACATTCTCATTGATTCCAACCACCACCTGTTTTTCCTCAAATGAAGCAAAGTTCTCCAACCTCAACAGATATTTGCAAACACATGGACAGGGATCCAGCTGTCAACATCTAAAAGGCTTGTAGAGATTTGCAACTTTAGAGGAGATCTTTCCAGGTGCACCTCTCTCTGCCTCTGTTCTATACAGGGTATTATTTTTAGAGTAGCTGTCCAGTGAGACGCTTCCCTTGTCTTAGCATTAACTGGCCATATTTATGGTGAGTAGTGCCTCTCTCCTTTCCAAGATAGTACATTATTAATAAACAGGAAGTAAAGGACAAAAACACCCTAACAAACGTCAGCCGTGGGGTTGGTGTGGGTGCACCCAAAGGCTGTTCACTCTGAAGTTCACTGGGTATCTGGGACCTTGTTGTGTACAACTCACTGTGGAGACTGACTCACACTCTCTGGTTCTTTCATTGGCCAGCTTCCACAGCAGCAGATGACATGGAAAAAATACAAATGTTGATGGCTATAGCCACACACCCACACACAGTTTTGTATAACAAGATTTTAAGCTTTCTGCCAATATCAGATATGTCTATGTCCTGGGAAATTTTCTTGTTACTTACAGCCTCATGCTAATCGCATTAGCCTATGTTAGCTCAACCGTCCCATTGACGGGACACCGATCCGAAAATAAGATAACTAACCTTACACACAATTCAGTCCCATTCAAAATCAAATTTTCCATAAACCTAACCCTAAACCTAACCCTAGCTCCTAACCCTAACCCTAATTCTAACCCTAACACTAATTCTAACCTTTAACCCTAAACCCCCTGGGAAATAGCAAATTACCTTATGGGGACAAAATAAATGTTCACATTTCTGTTTGTTTACTATTCTTGTGGGGACTTCTGATCCCCACAAGTATAGTTAAACATGTTCGCACGCATGCACACACTCACACACACACACACACACACACACACACACACACACGTAACGGATGTGAAACGGCTAGCTTAGTTAGCGGTGCGCGCTAAATAGCGTTTCAATCGGTGACGTCACTTGCTCTGAGACCTTGAAGTAGTAGTTCCCCTTCCCCTGCAAGGGCCGCGGCTTTTGTGGAGCGATGGGTAACGATGCTTCGAGGGTGACTGTTATTGATGTGTGCAGAGGGTCCCTGGTTCGCGCCCGGGTATGGGCGAGGGGACGGTCTAAAGTTATACTGTTACACACACACACACACACACTTCCTCTCACAGTTATAAATGAGAAGAGCAGTGCCTTATATCTGGACAACATTAGAAGATCTCATGGGCTAAACATATTTCTTTCAAACATTCCCATCATGTGACGCCTCTGGGTGATGGCCAGTGGCACGCTCACACACTGATGAGTACAGAATATAGAGGTATGATTTCATCGTGATTTTGGGGTTAATTCTCACTCTGGTTCTCTCTCAGAGAGAGATACTGTATAGGCCACTTAGTGTGTGCTGTTGCAGTCAGTCTTGATCTGCTCACTAACGATGCGGTCTGATTTAACAGCCCTCAATGCGAGCATTTAAATGTGCTAAGATTGTGGTTGTGTACGGAATGCCATGTGTTAGTGGAGAGCTCTGTTGTATGGGATTCAGGCACGTTGCTGTGCTTTTCTACACTATGCTGTGCAGAGTTGGATGGATTCTCAGGTAGCGAGTGACTTTACCAGGCAGTTATCCACGGCCCTAGCTCTGGGGACCCTGCTTCTCATCCATCCTAATACCACAGGCTGCCTTCCCTCTCACTCACACAGACACACACAAATACAAGCCACGCATGTGCGTACATAGACATTGAGTTAACACAGTGGTTTCTTAGCAGCGCCACACTTCAAAAGGCTGAGTTTGACCTTCGAGGCTAACACAGCCTATCTGACTTGTCTGGTGAAGTGTCGGGCTGTGTGACACAAGTCTTACTGGCAAAATGGTGCACAAGAGAGCTCTGTGTGTCTGTTCTGAAAGAGGAGACGGTGTTGAGCACGAAAGAGGAGAAGTGCAGGAAGATTATAAGCCTTCTGGTAAGGAATTCCATTCTCTCTCTCTCTCTCTCTCTCTCTGTGACACTGCACATTCTAACTGGTCAGAATCAAAGTCTCTTTAGTGGCTCTCTGAATTACCTCCTGAAAGAAGCTTCCTTGAATGGACGGAGGATGACAGGGGTGGGGTGGTATGAGCCGGGGAGGGGGTGGTGGTTGGTGTCGGCCATTGTCTTGCTCTATATGTGGTGACAAGTCTTCTATACCGCACAGGACCGGGATGGTACGGTCCCATACCGCAACACCAGGCTCTTGCGTTAGTCATGCCCCAGACCCTGAAATCTCAGGTCCACCCCTTTGCTCTGTGAAGGACCCTTATACAGGGGGGGTAGAGGGTAGGGTGCATGTGTTAGAGGATAGAGGGTAGAGCCAGAAAGAGAGGGGTGAGAGGGGCTCAATAGGCACGGAGACAAAGCAAAGAGGCCTATAGTTAATGAAACCCCGGTGCATTTAAGCTGCTCTTTATGTACAGACATTGTCTTTCATGCCATTTTCAAGCTCTTTCATGTCCATCTTTGCCCTTTGTCTTGCACACTCATTGGGGCTTTTCGATTTTCTTAGCCTTTTCTTAGAATTGTAGTAATCACTCAGTGGGGTATGTTTTGTGCTTTTGTATTGTGTGTATTAGATTAAAGGTCCAATGCAAAATCAAATCATTTCTGGGTAACAATTAAGTACCTTACTGAGATGGTTTTTCAATTAAAATTGTCAAAAATAAACAAAAATAGCTTCTTGGCAAAGAACATTTTCTCAGGCAATAATTTTGCTAAGACTGTCTGGGAGTGGTCTACGTTGGGAGTGGAAAACTGAAAAATAGCTGTTATTGTCAGAGAGGTTTGTAAACTCTCTTTCTTATTGATCTATTAACTGATTCCATAATGGAAAGGCCAAAGCTCCATTCAACCAAAACAGGCAGAATTTTTTTTGCACTCAAAGAACATCATCACAATTTTCACAATTTCACAGTATTTTTTCAACTTCATAGTGTGGAAATATATATAAATACGCAGGAAAATCACATTTTTGACATAAATATAAGTACTTTATTAGGGCCCCTGTAAAAGTCTGAGAAAGCAGGAATTTGTGGAATGGTGTTGGCTGTACGTAACTTTTATTGAATAACATGCATCTGAATGGGCTTAACTGAGTGTTCTTTGAAGAGAACTGAATATCGAGAATTCAATTTACCATGCATCATAAACCCTTTAATAAACAGCCCGGCAGGGTAGACTTATCATAGTCTATGACAACTGATCTCAGACCAGCATCTGAAGCAGAGATTAATTCACAGGTAGAGCCTGATCTGTTGTCTGGCTGTCCAAGCAGCTGTACAATGCTTCCTTTGGCTGAGCTGGATAGTCTTAACAAGAAAGGTAAGTGTGTTTCCGAGATGGAGGGATTTCCACCAAGCTTCCTTCCGGCTGCAGGGCAGGGGTGAGTGTGTGATGATTAAGGAGGGGAGGAAACTTGGGGAGAGTGCAATCCCTTACTTCGCCCCTCATCTTCTGCTTTTTGTCATGGGCTGGCAAGAGTGCTAGCGTAGAGGGGTGATAGTGTGGAGTGAGTTAGGGATGGTAGTATGCAAGACCACATGGTAATAGTATGGGCTATCCGGGGATGTATGTTGTACCTTTATAGTCTGGTCTGTGTAAGCCAGGTTCACACTAAATAATGTAAGGTTGCATGTTGTCGTTCTCAGTTATCAACACAACCAAGGGAAGAAACTGACCTCTCGAATACCTCATAGCTGCTGGAAATGTCAGTTCGGATAGAAACAGCACCTGAACACACCAGTCAGTCATCTCCAAAAATATAACGTGTCATATATTGAACATACAACAATGACACTTCAGGGATATTTTGAATACATGTTCGTGGTCCTACAGTCATTACGTTTTCAGACGTCATACAAGGGAGTTACTGCATTCACTTAATGTAAAAAAGGCTTTCTTCCGGCAGTGACACATTGTAACTTTGATACCAGCTGAAACAAGCCAAGGTTCAGGAAGAGAGGAGGGAGCAGCCAGTCACAGAGGGATTAGAGAGTAAAGCCCTAAAACATTATACACTTCAGCAAGTGTCACGAGTTTCACTGAGTTACCCAACCTAAGAGTCAGCACAGCAGACTGCTGGGTTTTACAAGAACAGAGAGAGCTGCTCGCTCCCTCAGTGGAACTGGCTGTCTGTATACAGTGCATTTGGAAAGTATTCAGACCCCTTGACTTTTTCCACATTTTGTTACGTTACAGCCTTATTCTAAAATTGATTAAATTATTTTTTGTTCTCATCAATCTACACACAATACCCCATAATGACAAAGTGAAAACAGGTTTTTAGAAATATCTGCACATTTATTAAAAAGAAAAAAACAGAAATACCTTATTTACATAAGTATTCCGACACATTGCTATGGGATTCGAAATTGAGCTCAGGTGCATCCTGTTTTCATTGATCATCCTTGAGATGTCACGGCTGTGTGGAGAGACGGACCAAGGCACAGCGTGCTCTGAGTTCCACATCTATATTTTCTTGTGAAACTTACAAAACCAAAAAGGAAACAAACAACGAACCGTAACCTACGAGGTGCTATATGCACTAACTCAAAATAAGATCCCACAAAACACAGTGGGGAAATGGCTGCCTAAATATGATCCCTGATCAGAGACAACGATAAACAGCTGCCTCTGATTGGGAACCATGCCAGGCCAACATAGATATAAACACACTAGATCACCCACCCTAGTCACACCCCGACCTAACCAAAATAGAGAATAAAAGGCTCTCTATTTTCAGGGCGTGACATGAGTTGTTTCTACAACTTGATTGGAGTCCACCTGTGGTTAATTCAATTAACTGGACATGATTTGGAAAGGCACACATCTGTCTATATAAGGTCCCACATTTGACAGTGTATGTCAGAGCAAAAACCAAGCCATGAGATAGGATTGTGTCGAGGCACAGATCTGTGGAAGGGTACCAAAAATGGTCTGCAGCTTTGAAGGTCCCCAAGAACACAGTGGCCTCCATCATTCTTAACTGGAAGAAGATCGGGACCACCAAGACTCTTCCTAGAACTGGCTGCCCAGCCAAACTGAGCAATCGGGGGAGAAGGGCCTTGGTCAGGGATGTGACCAAGAACACGATGGTCACTCTGACAGAGCTTGAATTCCTCTGTGGTGATGGGAGAACTTTCCAGAAGGACAACCATCTCTACAGCTTTTATGGTAGAGTGGCCAGATGGAAGCCACTCTTCAGTAAAAGTCACACAACAGCCCACTTGGAGTTTGCCAAGGCACCTAAAGGAGTCTAAGACCATGAGGAACAATATTCTTTGGTCTGATGTAACCAAGATTGCTCAAGAGCGCTCAGGACCTCAGACTGGGGCGAAGGTTCACCTTCCAACCGGACAACGACCCTAAGCACACAGCCAAGATAACACAGGAGTGGCTTCGGGACAAGTCTCTGAATGTCCTTGAGTGGTCCAGCCAGAACCCAGACTTGAACCTGAAAAAAAGCTGTGCAGCGATGCTCCCCACTCAACCTGACAGAGCTTGAAAGGATCTGCAGAGAAGAATTTGAGAAATTCCGGTGTGCCAAGCTTACAGGTGTGCCAAGCTTGTAGCGTCATACCCAAGAAGACATCGATGCTGTAATTGCTGCCAAAGGTGCTTCAACAGTACTGAGTAAAGGGTCTGAATACTTATGTAAATGTGTTTTTTACATTTTTAGTACATTTTAATTGTTTTGTTTTTTTACTGTTTTTGCTTTGTCATTATGGGATATTGTGTGGAGATGGATGAGGACAAGAAATACATTTAAACAATTTTAGAATAAGGCTGTAACGTAACAAAAAGTCAAGGGGTCTGAATACTTTCCAAATGCACTGGATACATCAGTCACTTATGTGTTGTGTGGTCTACTCTGAATCAGTGGTCCCCGTTGGGTTACAGCCTTTAGCGCTCTGCCTCAACGAGGTAATGGGGTGAAACACAGATGGGACTCTGCAATGTTTGTTTGTTATGTGTGTGTTTGTGTGTTTCTCTCTCTCTCTTTCTCTCTCTCTCTCTCTCTCTCTGGATTTGGTGTGTGTGTGTTGAGTGTTCACAGTCGCCAGTGAGTGTGGAGAGTTGAAGAACCCCCTCTGGGTGTGTCATGAAGGAGGGCCACAGGTCTTTCAATGTGTCCAGGCATGCTGAACAGAAGACAAAGAGCCAGGGGAGGACCCTCTTACCCCGGCCTGTCAGCAGACTTCATGTCCTCAGCCCAGCAGGAGCAGCGGCTTTCCTTTGTACCAGACCAGACTGTGTCACTCACTGGCGCTACCAATATGCTGCTAAATGCCTATGTAGCGTGTGTGTGTGTTTGTATGTAAGGGGGAGAGTGTTTCTCTAGGTGTGTGTTTGGTGTTGTCGTTCTCTCATATTTCCTTTTCCTCTTTCTTTCTCTAGCCCTGAGAACGTTTTCTGTCAAGTTCAACAGGAACCTCTCTCCTTATCCAATGCCAACCCCATCCTGATCATGGCATGACATGACATGCCGCTTGCCAGCTTCTTACTTACAATTGTTCTACTGTTGATGCTGCAATGTACTCATTGATATTTGTGTCTGGTAAAGATGTTTTAAACCGTCTGCAAGTCTAAGTAGAATTATGGGACTCCCTCTCTTGAGTGCAACAACACAGTCTTTGTTTCTGTGCCTGGAAAGAGGCTGTGTCGCTGTCCAAATGTCTCTCCCTTTCCCAAGCAAACTCATCCTTACAACCAGCAGCCATGCCCTGCAGAAACCACAGTCAATTAAGTGTCTCGGGTTAAAATTAAAATACTTCACACTACCACAAGTACATTTTGGGGTCAGAAATGGGGAGGACAGATCATGACTTTGAAGTTGAAATCAAATTCATGTTTACGTGAACTACGACCTTTATCCGGAAATGGATAAATATCGACCTTTCTAATAAGGATAATAAGGACGATTCCCATGCTCCGTTAGCTTTGAGGTGGTATTTGTCATATGGGTGTTTACTGTATGGTTGTTAATTGTGTTGTCGTCAGATTCTCCATTCACAGAGATGGGTGGGTGCTCCTCGTGTAAATTGTGTTGAATTGATTTTATGGAATACTAAATGCTGAAGAAATAAATTAGCTCTGATTTATTGGCGGGCTGCCTCGGGGGGAGAAACTGAGGAAGTGTCGCAGAATGTGTGTGTGCGTGGGAAAGTAAGAGGAATGTGGTTTTCGGATTCATGTATGAACACACGTATGAACAAATCACATGTGAAAAATGTCATGTGGGAAAAAATAAATAAATATATATATATATATATATATAGTCAGGTGTGGTTTTCGGACACAATTGGGAAGTTTTACATGGATTTTTCAAATGAACATTTTTCATATATGAACACATCACAATTTAGCTGTAAAGATAAGAGCACAAAAATGACAAAAAGTTAACTCACGTTAACTGACTAACACTGACACCCCTAATTTAAAATCATATTTTTTTAATATTTATTTCCAAAATCAAAAACATTCACACATTTTCAAATAAATAAAAATGTATTTTAGGCCTAAAAAACAACAACAGCTAGCTAGGGTGAAATGGGAGGCTAGCTATTGACTGTACCTATGCTAGCAAGCAGTTAGCAATTAGCATGCAACCATTGAATAAACATTTAATAAAAAGTAACCTTATAAAATACTCATAGCTAGTGTGGTTCATATGTAAAAACACTAAATATGAGTACTCTTTTGTAAAAATATAACCATTTAAAAGACAAACCATTTATAACGGGCATCAGGTAACCTAGCTGTTAGAATGTTGGGCTAGTAACCAAAAGACTGTGACCCTACACTTAGGGGGTGTGTGTCTCTTTGTTCACAACTAGTACACAATCTCTAATATTAAGGAAGTCTCAAGGTTCTGCTCGCCTGAGTTAGAATACCTCATGATAAGCTGTCAGGTCCACGACAACGCCTCTTCCCCCTCAGGAGGCTGAAAAGATTCGTCATGGGTCCTCAGATCCTCAAAAAGTTATACAGCTGCAGCATTGAGAGCATCTTGACTGGCTGCGTCACTGCTTTTTATGGCAACTGTTTGGCCTCCGACTGCAAGGCGCTACAGAGGGTAGTGCGTACAGTCTAGTACATCACTGCGACCGAGCTCCCTGCCTTCCAGGACCTCTATACCAGGCAGTGTCAGAGGAAGGCCCAAAAATTGTCAGACTCCAGCCACCCTAGTCATAGACTGTTTTCTCTGCTACCACACGGCAAGCGGTACCGATGCACCAAGTCTGGAACCAACAGGACCCTGAACAGCTTCTACCCTCAAGTTATAAGACTGCTAAATAGTTAGTTAAGTAGTGAACCAATAGCTACCCGGAATATCTGCATTGACCCTTTTTGCACTAGTCTCGTTTGACTCATCACATACGCTGCTTACTGTTTATTATCGATACCGTTACCTAGTCACTTTATCCTTACCTATATGTACATATTTACCTCAACTATCTGGTAGCCCTGCACATTGACTCGGTACTGGTAACCCATGTATATTGCCAAGTTATCGTTACTCATTGTGTATTTATTTATTGTGTTATAATTTTTCTATTTATTCCTCATGTTATTATTTTTCCATTTTTCTTCTATTCTCAAAATGTTCTGCATTTTGGGGAAGGGCCCATAAGTACGCATTTATCTGTTAGTCTACACCTGTTGTTTACAAAGAATGTGACAAATACAATGTGATTTGATTTGATTTGATTGACTCGCATACAAACGTGAGCTAGCTAGCTACTTAGCTTGGCTACACTCATGTAAATGGGAAAATCTCACTCGTTTTTCACTTGGTCTAAACAATTCAATTACACACAAAAATATAAACGCAACATGTAGAGTGTTGGTCCTATGTTTCATAAGCTGAGATTCCCAGAAATTGTCCATTCGCACCTTTTGTGGGGAAAAAAATATTCTGATTGGCTGGTCCTGGCTCTCCAGTGGGTGGGCCTATGCCCTCCAAGACCCAGCCATGGCTGCACCCCTGCCCAGTTATGTGAAATCCATAGATCAGGGCCTAATGAATTTATTTAAATTGACTGATTTCCTTATTTTTAACTGTAACTCAGTAAAACCTTTGAAATTGTTGCATGTTGTATTTATATTGTTGTTTAGTATCTAAATGACCAGAAAACTCATCACAGTTTAGTTAACATGTTATCTCTACATTTTGAAAATGTAACCATGCGTACCAACCGGAAAAACGAAAAAAAAAAACTGAAAAATAAGGAGATACAAAGCACTAGCTTCTCTGTTCTTTTCACTGGGCTTCTTCCAACAGTCATGGAAGAAGAAGACATTATTTGTAGCCTTTTCCTGCAGTCAAATGACCAAATCCCCCTCTAGTGGTCTCATAGGTGGAATATTATTCATATTTTCAAAATTTCATAATTAACAAACATATTTTTTTGGAAGCGCTGAAAATCCAGTCTTTGTTATATTTCAGTCTTCTGTGTTGTATATAAAGTGTAATATTGGGATGAAAACTCAAAATGTAATACATTTCAACTCTATCTCTGACATGGTACAGGTGTCTTCTTTTTTAAAGTCCATAACCATGTGTGTGAGGTGGATACCTTTGTTTCAAGGTAGATTTGTTTAAGATTACCAAGAAACACTCTGTGTGACTCTGATTTAGCATTTTAACTATTATATTCAGGTAGACTAAGTAACATTTTTATAGAATGACATTACAGAATTAGCAATTCCACATGTGGAAAAATTGCTACTGCAACATGTTAAAACCACCTTTTTTTACGTGAGGAGAACATCACTATTTCTTATTAAACTGTAAATGTGATTTTCACATGTTAATGTTTTTCAAATTTCAACTTGCAATTCCACATTTGAAAGTGAGATTTATACGTGTGGAGTTTTCTTACGTATGAAACTGCAGATGTGATTTTCACATGTTAATGTTTTTCTAATATGAAGTTGCAGTTTTCTTCCATGACGTGAAACTGTAAATATAATTTTTAAATGTGAGGTGAAAACATGTTATTCTCCTCACATGTGAAAAGGTGGTTTTAACATATGAACTCTCAATTTATTACATGTGAAAATATGGTTTCACATGCGAAATTTCAGCTCAACAGCCACTTCACATGTTTTTATGTCTCCCAACACTATTTTCACATGTTAGGGCTGGAATGTGCCTAGTCATAGGGTCAGGAAAAACTCCTGCCCCTATTCTAAAGCAGTGATAGTTGCACTGGTGATCTACTTAGTGGTGTCTCTTTTGGTGTTGGCCAGCAGATCAGCAGATGTTTAGGAACTCGGAGGAGCTGACTGGAAAGGCAGGACCTTTGTTCAAGGACTCTTCCCATCAGCCACCAGTGTTTGTTTGAGCAGAGGCTGGAGGCTCACTGCCTGGCACTCCTGATATGTCCTGATGTCTCCCAGCTGTTTGGGCCCTGCCTGTATTCTGCATCCCAAATGGCACCCTATCCCCTATGTAGTGCATGGCTTTTGTCCAGGGTCAATAGGGCTCTGGCCAGAAGAAGTGCACTAAATAGGGACTAGGGTGCCATTTGGGATGCACAGTCTGTGTCTGCAGCGAGCTCATCCCTTCCTCCCTCCACAATACATAGAATGTGTTCTATGTGTTCTATTCTCACTCCACCATCAACTCTGGGAGTTTACTGACTGGTGGAACTTGAAACTGAGAAGTGGGGCAGTTTTTCTGCCCTTGTTATGTTCCCTGGAAGTCTTCGTTAAACACGCTGACTGTGATTATCTACCTGGGTCATATTCATTAGGGCACACTGTAAAAATACTTATTGCAAAAGAAAATGAAAATGAGTGCTTTTCAGTTAAGATGGGAATCAACAACAGGAGTTTCTGGTAAAGGCTGAGTGCTCTCAAGCTCACCACTCTCCTTACTGGCTGCCTACTGTCTTCCTGTGAGGTTTCCTGGAGCTCAACTCAGACACAGATAGCGATGGGGGGGATGAACCTTTACAGTTACATATCGGGTTATTATTTTGACGATATATCGTATCGTTTTTGACAATATCGCATTATTATATGTTGTACCTGCACCAAAACTACAGTATTTTTCCTTCATAGCTTGTTTTCCATCTTATTTTTAAATAAGGAGGCCATTTTTTAAATGAACTTTTATTTCCATGATTGATCAAAACTAATTTTCTCATGGCTCTCAAGTGTCCCGCTGCAGCAGACATATGGTGAGCAATATGTGAAATGCTTACTTACGGATCCTTTAACAACAATGCAGAGTTAAATATAAAAAAAGATATAAATAATGACACAAGGAATAAATACACAGTGAATAACGAATCGAAAGAAAGAGTAAAAAACAACATGGCTATATACAGGGAGTACCAGTACCGAGTCGATGTGCAGGGGTACGAGGTTATTGAGGTAGCTATGTACATATAGGTAGGGGTAAAGTGACTAGGCAACAGGATTGATGATAAACAGTAGCAGCAGCGTATGTGATGTGTGTGTGTGTGTGTGTGTGTGTGTGTGTGTGTGTGTGTGTGTGTGTGTGTGTGTGTAGCAGGGGTTTCCGTTATTAACATTTGGCGCCAGACAACGTGACTGACAAGATTTTCATTTACCAGACATTTGTCAAATTTACCGGACCTTCATATGCATTGGGTGTAAAACATATTAATTAGGGCGTAAACCCAGGGTGCTCAAAATCACATTTAGATTATTGTAATTCACCTTAACAGAATAGAAATGTGCGTTTTATTGAAAAGCAAAACATTGCCCTTTGCGTCTTGATCCCTGCTATAAATCATAAATGAATGTATAGATATACATAAAAAAAAACACATTTAGCCTTGACGAACCAGTCACTAACACAGTAATAAAAGACAACTTCAAAAACACCAGGGCAGGCCGGTCATTGCTAGACGGGATGCAGCTTTTGTCACATTAACATCAGATTTGACTTTTAGTAACAGGTTAGGATAATATACGCAGCAGGTTTGGATAATTACGTAGCAGGTTAGGAGAATTAGGTTAAGGTTAGGAAAAGGGTTAGGGCTAGCTAAAATGCTACACAAAATGTACTTTTGACGATCATTTGACAAAAGCTGGACCCATTCTAGCCATGGCTTGCCTAGTTAAATTAAGGTTAAATAAAACATTTAAATTTAAATGATCCAGGCGGCTGCCCCACTCCCCATTCACGTTGCGATTCAGCACCACAGTAGTGGAAAGAGGACACTGTCTTGGTGGTCACAAAATGAATAAATTATAAAAATGATGTTGTACAATCAAATTTGATCTTTAAATAAACGAAATTCGTTAAGGCTGGTTCACTGAAAGAAAGCTTATTTCTACAAAGCTCCCGTGAAACGAGTCACCCGCCATACATTTGTGAAAGCACTTGTTTTCAAAGTTCAAATGATATCTCACTCTTTTTACAGTTCTACCGGATGATGTTAATACATATTATGTTTATTGTCATTTGAACTATCATGGGGCTGTGACTCGTGTCATGTGTGATATGCGTGGCTTATTGTTAACCTCTCGGTTTCTTACTATAGGCAGTTGGCTGCCTAGTGATTACAACACTGTAACTCTCTGTTCTGAATAATTGACCGCGTTGTTTCTTTTCCAAATGCTACTAAATAAGCTCAACTGAAATGCACCAATTGTGCATGAAACACATCATTACTCTGCTCTAGTCTATCAATCCATTCCTATTCTTTATACTATACATGATACAGGGGCTGCATTTGTTCATCTTGCCTAGGGCAGCAGCAGAACTGCTGGACTGGGCCTGAAAAACACAATAACTTGCCTCTAATTTACTTGCGTTTGCGGCGGACCTTCGCCTGCTCAAAGTGAACCGCTGCTGTTGCTTGGTCAAAACTGTCCAAGTCTTTGGAGCAGCTTACGATGCGCATCAGCTTTGTTACTTTGTCCGCAAGAAGGCACGATCTTGAGGCCGTTACTCTGTTTTGGAGAAAGACTTCCCTCTCGGCGGCCACAATGGAAACGGCGATAATTAACACAATCTTCGGGCAATTTTGTCCAGTCGGGGTACACTTAGCTGAAGTCCCTTATCAGGACCTCACGTCATTTGCGTGAGTAAAAATAGAAACACACACCCCCTCTACAAATTTCCAAGCAGCTTGAGGATTTATAGGCATATGAAGTATATTTGCTGGAACACATAGACTGGTTTTCCACCAATGAATAAGTGCTTCCTCCCGGGGAATTTGGCCGGCAACAATTGTATTTATCGACATTTGATTTATTTTTTTGTTTAAAAGCATTTACTGGCTAACGGAAACTCTGGTGTGTCTGTAGAGTCCAGTGTGTGTGCATAGAGTCAGTGCAGGAGAGTTAGTGCAAAAAAGTGTGTGTGTGTGTTGGGGTGTCAGTGTAAGTATGTTTGAGTGTGTGGGTAAAGTCCAGTGTGTGTCCATATAAAGTTAATGTGAGCGTGTGTGTGCGCGCGCTTGCATATGTGGGTATGTGTGTGCGTGTGTGACTGGTAGCTGGTAGCGACTGGCAGGCAGCTCCGCCCAGGTAACTGAAGACTCTCAGTGAGGCCTGTGTTTAATCCGCTGGAATGCCCCGCGGCGTGTCTGAGAGTTAATTGTGTTCTCTGGATAGACCCTTCGTTCCAGTTGGCACCCTACTCCCTATATAGTGCACTACTTTAGTGCTTTGGTCCAACATTAGTGCACTCTATAGGGAATAGGGTTTCATTTGGGAATAGTGTTTCATTTGGCACATAACCTTTGTACAGTCTAAAACAAACAATCCAGCACCCCTCTAGATCGTGTGATATAGTTTGTGGTGGAGTGCGCTCAGTGCAGAGAGGTTTCATAATAAATTGTCTGGTCTGTGTGAGAAACGTTGGTTGTGAAAACCTTGGTTGTTATTCCTAGTAACTAGTGGCTTTATTTGCCTGAGGTAATTGATGTTGTCAGTATTGGGCGTGTACTGTTGAAATGTGACCAACCACCTCTTTTTATTCTTATGTTGCAAAATTTGAAATATCGTTTTTTACATTGGATAAAAGTGAAGATGGTATATTATACACTGCAGTTGAGGAAACATGGGAAAGTAATTCTGCCTTGAAAGTTGATAAACTTGTAACCCCAGTTTTGAGAAATGGCCCTTGAATGTTTTGGTACACCTACTGGAGAGCTCTTCTTTGTCTACACCCATTCAGAATTGTTCACACCCTCTTAAGCTTTAGCCCCACACATCTCTTTAAGGATTCACATGTGAGGCCATGTGCTAAACAGAGTGAGTAGGGTAGTGTAGTTCACATGTTCATGAAATAGATGGCTGTAATCATTGCCAGACACACCTGGCTAACTTGATGGGTCATGTAATCATCTTGCAAATTGGAGTCTTTTGTTAAGACAAGCTAGCTAAACAATGAACCATAATCCCAACAAAGAGGGATTGTCATAACTAGTCACCATGCATGCAATGCTGTAGTATGAGTCTGCAGTTAGCTGAAGACAACCAACTAGGTTCAATGTCAGGAAGATAGCTAACATAAGGCTATAACAAGCAACGAAAATGGATTTCTGAGATACTAATAACATTACTACACAAATCATATACATTACATTAGCTAGCAAGCCAGCCAGCTAACGTAAGCTAGCTGCTAACGGCATGTCCGCGGGGTCACCGTTAAGTCCCGAAAAAAAAAAAAACGCTTTAACTTGCACTGAAAACGACTTTCTGACAAATTTGGAAACGTACAGTACCAGTTAAAAGTTTGGACACATCTACTCATTCCAGGGTTTTATCTTTATTTTTTACTATTTTCTACATTGTAGAATAATAGAGAAGACATCAAAACTATGAAAGAACACACATGGAATCACTTATTAAGCAAAAAAGTGTTAAATCAAAATATATCTTATATTTGAGATTCTTTAAAGTAGCCACCCTTTGCCTTGATGACAGCTTTGCAGACTCTTGGCATTCTCTCAACCAGCTGTTGGCCCGAAGGGTGTTTAGCATCCCCAGTGGCTCTTCAAGCACTGAGAGGGTATTCTCCGCTGCTGGCCTGCTCTCCAGGCACCATCGCATGAGCCTGAAGCCACAGACTCTGGCCAACCTCATGTTTCAAAAAATTAATTAAACGGCACTGTAGTTGGAGCCTAATAAGGCATTTCTTGTTTAATTTGTATTTATCTCTAAGTAAGTCACAGCCTACAGTTGAAGTCGGAAGTTTACATACACTTAGGTTGGAGTCATTAAAACTCGTTTTTCAACCACTCCACAAATTTCTTGTTAACAAACTATAGTTTTGGCAAGTTGGCTAAAGTCATTTTTTCAACAATTGTTTACAGACAGATTATTTCACTTGTAATTCACTGTATCACAATTCCAGTGGGTCAGAAGTTAACATACACTAAGTTGACTGTGCCTTTAAACAGATTGGAAATGTCATGGCTTTAGAAGCTTCAGATAGGCTAATTGACATCATGTGAGTCAATTGGAGGTGTACCTGTGGATCTATTTCAAGGCCTACCTTCAAACTCAGTGTCTCTTTGATTGACATCATGGGAAAATCAAAAGAAATCAGCCAAGACCTCAGAAGAAAATTGTAGACCACCACAAGTCTGATTCATCATTGGGGGCATTTTCCAAACGTCTGAAGGTGCCACGTTCATCTGTACAAACAATAGTAGGCAAGTACAAACACCATGGAACCACACAGCCGCCATACCGCTCAGGAAGGAGACATTTACATTTACATTTAAGTCATTTAGCAGACGCTCTTATCCAGAGCGACTTACAAATTGGTGCATTCACCTTATGACATCCAGTGGAGCAGCCACTTTACAATAGTGCATCTAAATCTTATAAGGGGGGGGTGAGAAGGATTACTTTATCCTATCCTAGGTATTCCTTAAAGAGGTGGGGTTTCAGGTGTCTCCGGAAGGTGGTGATTGACTCCGCTGTCCTGGCGTCGTGAGGGAGTTTGTTCCACCATTGGGGGGCCAGAGCAGCGAACAGTTTTGACTGGGCTGAGCGGGAACTGTACTTCCTCAGTGGTAGGGAGGCGAGCAGGCCAGAGGTGGATGAACGCAGTGCCCTTGTTTGGGTGTAGGGCCTGATCAGAGCCTGGAGGTACTGAGGTGCCGTTCCCCTCACAGCTCCGTAGGCAAGCACCATGGTCTTGTAGCGGATGCGAGCTTCAACTGGAAGCCAGTGGAGAGAGCGGAGGAGCGGGGTGACGTGAGAGAACTTGGGAAGGTTGAACACCAGACGGGCTGCGGCGTTCTGGATGAGTTGTAGGGGTTTAATGGCACAGGCAGGGAGCCCAGCCAACAGCGAGTTGCAGTAATCCAGACGGGAGATGACAAGTGCCTGGATTAGGACCTGCGCCGCTTCCTGTGTGAGGCAGGGTCGTACTCTGCGGATGTTGTAGGGCATGAACCTACAGGAACGGGCCACCGCCTTGATGTTAGTTGAGAACGACAGGGTGTTGTCCAGGATCACGCCAAGGTTCTTAGCGCTCTGGGAGGAGGACACAATGGAGTTGTCAACCGTGATGGCGAGATCATGGAACGGGCAGTCCTTCCCGGGAGGAAGAGCAGCTCCGTCTTGCCGAGGTTCAGCTTGAGGTGGTGATCCGTCATCCACACTGATATGTCTGCCAGACATGCAGAGATGCGATTCGCCACCTGGTCATCAGAAGGGGGAAAGGAGAAGATTAATTGTGTGTCATTTGCATAGCAATGATAGGAGAGACCATGTGAGGTTATGACAGAGCCAAGTGACTTGGTGTATAGCGAGAATAGGAGAGGGCCTAGAACAGAGCCCTGGGGACACCAGTGGTGAGAGCACGTGGTGAGGAGACGGATTCTCGCCACGCCACCTGGTAGGAGCGACCTGTCAGGTAGGACGCAATCAAGCGTGGGCCGCGCCGGAGATGCCCAACTCGGAGAGGGTGGAGAGGAGGATCTGATGGTTCACAGTATCGAAGGCAGCCGATAGGTCTAGAAGGATGAGAGCAGAGGAGAGAGAGTTAGCTTTAGCAGTGCGTAGCGCCTCCGTGATACAGAGAAGAGCAGTCTCAGTTGAATGACTAGTCTTGAAACCTGACTGATTTGGATCAAGAAGGTCATTCTGAGAGAGATAGCGGGAGAGCTGGCCAAGGACGGCACGTTCAAGGGTTTTGGAGAGAAAAGAAAGAAGGGATACTGGTCTGTAGTTGTTGACATCGGAGGGATCGAGTGTAGGTTTTTTCAGAAGGGTGCAACTCTCGCTCTCTTGAAGACGGAAGGGACGTAGCCAGCGGTCAGGGATGAGTTGATGAGCGAGGTGAGGTAAGGGAGAAGGTCTCCGGAAATGGTCTGGAGAAGAGAGGAGGGGATAGGGTCAAGCGGGCAGGTTGTTGGGCGGCCGGCCGTCACAAGACGCGAGATTTCATCTGGAGAGAGAGGGAGAAAGAGGTCAGAGCACAGGGTAGGGCAGTGTGAGCAGAACCAGCGGTGTCGTTTGACTTAGCAAACGAGGATCGGATGTCGTCGACCTTCTTTTCAAAATGGTTGACGGAGTCATCTGCAGAGAGGGAGGAGGGGGGGAGGAGGATTCAGGAGGGAGGAGAAGGTGGCAAAGAGCTTCCTAGGGTTAAAGGCAGATGCTTGGAATTTAGAGTGGTAGAAAGTGGCTTTAGCAGCAGCGACAGAAGAGGAAAATGTAGAGAGGAGGGAGTGAAAGGATGCCAGGTCCGCAGGGAGGCGAGTTTTCCTCCATTTCCGCTCGGCTGCCCGGAGCCCTGTTCTGTGAGCTCGCAATGAGTCGTCGAGCCACGGAGGCGGGAGGGGAGGACCGAGCTGGCCTGGAGGATAGGGGACATAGAGAGTCAAAGGATGCAGAAAGGGAGGAGAGGAGGGTTGAGGAGGCAGAATCAGGAGATAGGTTGGAGAAGGTTTGAGCAGAGGGAAGAGATGATAGGATGGAAGAGGAGAGAGTAGCGGGGGAGAGAGAGCGAAGGTTGGGACGGCGCGATACCATCCGAGTAGGGGCAGTGTGGGAAGTGTTGGATGAGAGCGAGAGGGAAAAGGATACAAGGTAGTGGTCGGAGACTTGGAGGAGTTGCAATGAGGTTAGTGGAAGAACAGCATCTAGTAAAGATGAGGTCGAGCGTATTGCCTGCCTTGTGAGTAGGGGGGAAGGTGAGAGGGAGAGGTCAAAAGAGGAGAGGAGTGGAAAGAAGGAGGCAGAGAGGAATGAGTCAAAGGTAGACGTGGGGAGGTTAAAGTCGCCCAGAACTGTGAGAGGTGAGCCGTCCTCAGGAAAGGAGCTTATCAAGGCATCAAGCTCATTGATGAACTCTCCGAGGGAACCTGGAGGGCGATAAATGATAAGGATGTTAAGCTTGAAAGGGCTGGTAACTGTGACAGCATGGAATTCAAAGGAGGCGATAGACAGATGGGTAAGGGGAGAAAGAGAGAATGACCACTTGGGAGAGATGAGGATCCCGGTGCCACCACCCCGCTGACCAGAAGCTCTCGGGGTGTGCGAGAACACGTGGGCGGACGAAGAGAGAGCAGTAGGAGTAGCAGTGTTATCTGTGGTGATCCATGTTTCCTTCTGTCTCCTAGAGAGGAACTTCCAATAAAAGTGCAAATCATTCCCCGAACAACAGCAAAGGACCTTGTGAAGATGCTGGAGGAAACAGGTACAAAAGTATCTATTTCCACAGTAAAACAAGTCCTATATCGACATATCCTGAAAGGCCGCTCAGCAAGGTAGAAGCCACTGCTCCAAAACTGCCATAAAAAAGCCAGACTACGGTATGCAACTGCACATGGGGACTAAGATCGTACTTTTTGGAGAAATGTCCTCTGGTCTGATGAAACAAAAATAGAAACTGTTTGGCCATAATGACCATCATTATGTTTGGAGGAAAAAAGGGCTTGCAAGCCGAAGAACACCATCCCAACCGTGAAGCACAGGGGTGGCATCATCTTGTTGTGGGGGTGCTTTGCTGCAGGAGGAACTGGTGTACTTCACAAAATAGATGGCATCATGAGGCAGGAAAATTCTGTGGATATATTGAAGCAACATCTCAAGACATTAGTTAAAGTTAAAGTTAAAGCTTGGTTGCATATGGGTCTTCCAAATGGACAATGACCCCAAGCATACTTCCAAAGCTGTGGCAAAATGGCTTAAGGACAACAAAGTCAAGGTATTGGAGTGGCCATCACAAAGCCCTGACCTCCAATCCTATAGAAAATGTGTGGGTAGAACTGAAAAGCGTGTGCGAGCAAGGAGGCCTACAAACCTGACTCAGTTACACCAGCTCTGTCAGGAGGAATGGGACAAAATTCACCAAACTTATTATGGGAAGCTTGTGCAAGGCTACCCAAAACGTTTAACCCAAGTTAAACAATTTAAAGGGATTGCTACCAAATACTAACTGAGTGTATTTAAACTTCTGACCCACTGGGAATGTGATGAAATAAATCATTCTCTCCACTATTATTCTGACATTTCACATTCTTAAAATAAAGTGGTGATCCTAACTTACCTAAGACAATGAATATTTAGGATTAAATGTCAGGAATTGTGAAAAACTGAGTTTAAATGTATTTGGCTAAGGTGTATGTAAACTTCCGACTCTGACGGTATATGTGTAATTTATTGACTATAATGATTTAACACAAAAAAATGTTTTTTAAATGCTGAGCTCTTAATGTTCCTGCCAGGCTAATGTGTCGCACTCATAAATGCTTCACCATGTATTTATTTTTGGTCTATAGCCTCAAAATAATTGAAATAATGTAGCCTAAATAATTCATTTGTGTTCCTTCTTAGACTCCCTGTCTGGCTCCTGACATATTTAGAGTGTTTATATGCTGCTTTATACGACGTGTAGCCTATTTCAAATTATGAGCGCATCTTACACTCACCTTTCCCTGTTGTTTATGAAATAAATTTCATTCAAATCATATGGTTTGATTTCAATACTTCAAAACCAAATGGTAGGTCCAGTTAGTCACAAAAATAGAAAAATAGGAGTTGTTGGAAAGGACGTGGAGTGCCGGAGCAGTGTGCATGAGCGATGAGCGGGATTTCCGACCGTTCAACTCGGCGCACATACTTTATCCCGTAAACATGGATGAACGCTTCATGGCATACTTGATCCCCTTTGACTATGTAAGACGTCCAGGGTCATTTCCGTTGTTTGTACAGCTTGCTTGTCTCTTTGTGTCAAGTCCCTCCAGTTCACATTGTGTCACGGCTGTTGGTGGAAGAAGGTGAGGACCAAGGTGCAGCGTGGTACGTGTTCATCCTTTTATTAATGGAACTGAACACTGATTAACTAAACAACAAAGAGAACAACCGAAACAGTTGTGTCTGGTGCAGACACAAAAACAGAAAGCAACTACCCACAAAATTCATGTGGGCAAGAGCTACCTAAGTATGGTTCTCAATCAGAGACAACGAAAGACAGCTGTCCCTGATTGAGAGCCATACCCGGCCAAAAACCAAGAAATACAAAAACATAGAAAAAGGAACATAGAATGCCCACCCTAGTCACACCCTGGCCTAACCAAAATACAGAATAAAAGCCTCTCTATGGCCAGGGCGTGACAGTACTACCCCCCCCAAAGCTGCAGACTCTGGCCGCAAAACCTGACTCTAAAGGGGAGGGGGGGGCCTTCCTTACGGCGGCGGCTCAGGTGCGGGACGGGGACCCTCGCAGTGGGCCCCGGACTGAAGAGCCTCGTAGAGGGCGCCACTGGAGTGAGGGGCGCCTCTGGACTGAGGGGTGGCTCTGGACTGAGGGGCGCCTCTGGACTGAGGGGCTGCGATTCTGACAGCTCCGGAGTGAAGGACGACTATGGCAGCTCCGGAGTGAAGGGCGACTCTGGCAGCTCCGGAGTGAAGGGCGACTCTGGCAGCTCCGGAGTGAAGGGCGACTCTGGCAGCTCCGGAGTGAAGGGCGCCTCTGGCAGCTCCGGAGTGAAGGGCGACTCTGGCAGCTCCGGAGTGAAGGGCGACTCTGGCAGCTCCGGAGTGAAGGGCGACTCTGGCAGCTCCGGAGTGAAGGGCGATTCTGGCAGCTCTGGAGTGAAGGGCGACTCTGGCAGCTCCGGAGTGAAGAGCGACTCTGGCAGCTCCGGAGTGACGGGAGGCTCTGGAAGCTCCGGACTGACGGGAGTCTCTGGCAGCTTCGGACTGACGGGAGGCTCTGGCAGCTCCGGACTGACGGGAGGCTCTGGCAGCTCCGGACATGAGGGCGGCTCTGGCAGCTCCGGACAGGAGGGAGACCCAGGAGACCTGGTTCTGGGAACAGGCACAGGACTCACCAGGCTGGGGGACATACAGGCGGCCTCTTCCTTGGCCGAGGCACCAGATACACAGGGCCATGGAGGCGCACTGGCGGTCTCGACCGCATAGCTGGCCACTCCCGTTCTGGCTGGATGCCAGCTTCCACCCGGCAAATGCGGGACGCTGGCACCGAGCACACCGGCCTGTGACTGCTCGGCCGAGACACAGTGCGCATCACCCCATAGCACGGGGCCTGATCAGTCACATGCTCGACCCGGTAAGCACGGGGAGTGGGCTCAGGTCTCCAACCTGACTCTGCCACACTCCCCGTGTGCCCCCACCCAAAACATTTTTTGGGCTGCCTCTCGGGCTTCCTCGCCAGCCGTGTTCCCTCGTAACGCTGGTTCCCTTCTCCTGCTGCCGCCACCTGTTCCCATGGGAGGCGATCCCTTCCAGGCAGGATCTCCTCCCATGTGTAGGATCCCTTCCCGTCCAGAATGTCCTCCCATGTCCATTCCTCCTTTTCTCCACGGTGCTTGGTCCGTTTGTGGTGGGTAGTTCTGTCTGGTGCAGACACAAAAACAGAAAGCAACTACCCACAAAATTCATGTGGGCAAGAGCTAGCTAAGTATGGTTCTCAATCAGAGACAACGATAGACAGCTTTCCCTGATTGAGAACCATACCCGGCCAAAAACAAAGAAATGCAAAAACGTAGAAAAAGGAACATAGAATGCCCACCCTAGTCACATCCTGGCCTAACCAAAATATAGAATAAAAGCCTCTCTATGGCCAGGGCGTGACACACTGATTGTGTGCAATCATCACATCACATCACATCACACTGTCACAGATACAATCAAATGTCAGAATTTTCTCCATCTCCTTCTCATACTCTGCTTCCACCGGGCATTCCACTGATTTCAAAACTGGGTCCGTGACAACAAAAACTGTTGCTCGCCATTTCTTCCCCATCACTGTCATCAGAAGACTCTACAATCTCTGGTTCAATTAAAATGTTGTTACTTAATTCAGGGATTCTTATTTATTTTATTACCCTTTATTTAACTAGGCAAGTCAGTTAAGAACAAATTCTTATTTACAATGACGGCCTACCAAAAGGCAAAAGGCCTCCTGCGGGGACGGGGACCTGAGATTAACAATATAAAATAAATACAATATAAATATGTGACAAAACACACATCACAACAAGAAAGACAACACTACCTAAAGAAATACCTAAGACAACAACATTGCAAAGCACCAACACAACACAGCATGGTAGCAACACAACATGGTACAAACATTATTGGACACAGACAACAGCGCAAAGGGCAAGAAGGTAGAGACAACAATACATCACGCAAAGCAGCCACAACAGTTCAGTTTGGGTGTTTGTTGCAGCTCGTTCCAGTCGCTAGCTGCAGCGAACTGAAAAGAGGAGTGACCCAGGGATGTGTGTGTGTTCAACATATGTTCTAATGCCTCTCCTGTTAAGTAGTGACGTGCGACATATGGCTAGCTTCCTGAAACAGGTCACATATTAGAAGAGAGCTGTTCAAGTGCAGTGTAGGCACTATAAATCATGGGGTTGTCATAGGAGTAGCCCTGTGTGCTAGGCATTCATATGCATGGAATGTTGGTGCATTCTGTGCATTCTGAGTCCATTCATTATGTTATTTTGAAAAGTTTTGACCCGAGCGAGCCCTATAGTGCACAATGTCGGGAATCGGGTGCCATTTGGCATACACACTTTGTGTCAGTTCTGTTGCTTTAATGTCCCTCTGGTCTTGTTTCTATTTCAAGTTGTTTTGAAGTGTGTTCTCAGGTGGTGGTGAGACAACAATACTCCTAATTGACTCTCATTAACTGTCTTTTATCTACCGGACCCCAGATTACACTAATTGTGATGGAAAGTAAATTAATCCTGGCAGATTAATTAGGAATTCATTATTCATGGAATTGCACACCAGTAATTGATGCACCCTCCTCCAATGAAGGGCTCACGAAAGGTTGCAGACGTGACGTCACTCAACCATCAGAACTGACTGGTCTGTGGGCGGTGAGGGGAAGGAAGCATCTAAGTGGTGGCTGGTGGGTGGAGATATCGGAGGACGGGCTCATTGTAATGGCTGAAATGGAACGGCATCACACACATCAGACGTGGTTTCCTTGTTTTTGATAGCATTCCATTCAATCTTCACTCTGTTCCAGCCATTATTATTAGCCATCCTCCCTCCCTTATCCCCACCAACGTCTTCTGATCTGTCCCTCTAGGTAAGTCAGCCCTAAATGTCACCCTTCAGATGAGCTGACCTGGCTGTTTCCTGTTATTGGTCCCTATGGGGACAGAGGATGACTCGTCTCTCAAATCGTCCATTTCCCGCTGAGTCTAGGGGGTTATGGGTGTCTGGGGGAGAGGATCCAGATATTGATGAAATGTCAGCCTAACTCTCTCTCTCTCCCTCTTCTCTCCCTTCTGATAGCACAGACGGGTAAAGTAGCCAAGGTGCCAAAGCAATGTGCATTATCATGGCTCTGGAGTTGTGAGCTGCCAACCAAACTCCATCTCAGCTACTTTATAAAACATGCAATAAATAAAAGCTAGTGGGGGGGATTTAATCCGAGATCTGTCAGTCTATCAATTTCTTCTTTGTTTTCGTTTTTTTTTGGCCCGATCTTTGGAGATCTGCCGATAAGCCGATCGGAGGCGACGGTCAAACATCAAGCATTTTATCCAAAGAGCTGTCTGCTCCTTGATGTATATTCTAAATGCCTTTTTCATTGATGTTGACAGAAAAAAATTGACAGACTGACAAGGTGAGAAGAGGAGACAGAACAAAAATTCATTATTTGGCATACTTTTTTTGCCTTCCCCCAAGTCAGTGCAGTATTTTGCATATAAAAGTGTATGCTTTCTAAGCAAATGAGCGATTCTCTTTGATATTGACAACAAAATGCCCACTGTGGAAGCTATTTTCCCCTTTTTCTGTACCCCCAAAAAATACCTGTATGTGGAGAAGTGATTTTGCTCAATGAGTTGTTTGGGAGATGAGCCCAAACTAAAGCCTGGAGAGAAAAACAGAGCCACGTGCTGAGGTAAAGACTGGTTTATTGTCTGCACATTATCTCTGTTAGTAATTATGATTCAACAAACTGAATGGATGAACACACAGAGGTTGGCCGCCCTCACTCGGATGGCATCGGCGGACTGTGTGTGTGTGGGTGTGCGAGTATATGCATGCATTTCTGTGTGAGTGTGTACATTTGTGGCCGACTGCATCGATTCGGTCTTATGAGCGAGAAACAACCAAAGATTACAAGACTGATAGTTGTAAAAGTAGTAACCTACAATAATGAAAAACAGATTTAAAAAAAAACTTTATCTAGTTCTTGGCCTATATCCTAATCTGACTTTGGTACAGGTCATATTCTTCTTCACATTACTGTGCCTGGTAAACACACACTATATCAAATCAAATCTAAGTTTATTTGTCACGTGCACAGGATACAGGAGGTGTAAACATTACAGTGAAATGGTTACTTGCATAGTAGCAATATGAAAAATACAAAGTGTCCAGTGTTTATACTTATTAGATCACTCTTGTCTAAATCGATGGGTTGTGTGAAGGAAACCATCCCACACACACATCTAGCTAACTGGATGGGTCATTATTGTCTAGATATGTACAGCTAGCTAGCTAGCTAAACAATCAACCGGCATAATCCCAACTCATACTACTACCAATACAACCATTGTCATAGCTGCAGAATTAATCTACAGGTAGCTAAAGCTAACAACTATGTTCAATGTTAGCTAGCTAACATTAGACTATAACTAGAAATACAAATGGATTTCTGATTCAAATAATATTACTACACAGATCATACACGTAACGTTAGCTAGCCAGCAAGCTAACGTTCGCTAGCTAGCGAACAGTGTGCTTTAACTTGCAATGAAAATGACTTTCTGACACGACTAGAAACGTATACAATCTGAAAATGTAGCTAGATTCTTACCCATATAAATAAATGAACGCTTCACGGCAGACTTGAACCATTTAACTCTGTTTTGTTTGTAACTACATCTTGTTTGGATAGTGTCAAATCACAACAACTGATCTGTCGATAGATCTGCTAAATTCAGGGCATCAATTTTTTATTTGACCTTTATTTAACTAGGCAAGTCAGTTAAGAACAAATTCTTATTTTCAATGATGGCCTAGGGACAGTGGGTTAACTGCCTTGTTCAGGGGCAGAATGACAGATTTGTACCTTGTCAGCTCAGAGAATTTGATCTGGCAACCTTTCGGTTACTAGTCCAACACTCTAACCACTAGGCTACGCTGCCACCCCATCAATGTTGTTGAGAAAAGTAGCAAAACCTTTGTAGTTCTCGATGGCTAATGTTATAGCTTTCAAAGCGATGCCGTAGAAAGGACCATCAACACATACTGAGCAGCTCATGTTATAGACAGAAGCACGCTACATGGCAGACCAATCCAAACTCATCTCCCGGCATGTCCGGCCCATCCATTGTCTCAGCTAATCATGGATAGCGGGAAGGTTCCTGGCTTTTTCGATGGCTAAACCAACCAGGCTTGTAATTTATTTGTATTTTGGATGGAATACAAGTTTGTTATTAAGGCACATGAAAGTTCACATGTTCCGGAAGGCATTTCTGCCCCCAAATAAACAGATTTTGATCAAAAAGAAATGTTTACATTCAAATGCCTCTCCTGTGAAGTAGTGACTTGAGACATACACCTAGTTTCCTGAAACAAGTCACATGTGTGTGCATGCTCGTGTCTCTGTGTGTGTTCTTGCTTATTAGAGAGAGAGCGCAACAGAGAATATTGAGCAGTCACTCTACACTAAGACAACCACACCTGCTAACGTCTGACGCTGTTTCTCCTAACAGGTAAACTGACATGACAGATTAGTTATTTTGGCATAATTCTTTAGAGACCAATATAGAGAGATGGATAATGATGAGAGGGAGAAGACAGATGGTGAGAGAAAGAGATGAGAGAGAGAAAGAGAGACAAAGAGACTCATCGAAGAGAAACCACTGTGGTAGGGGCGCCATCTCCCAATGTGTTCTCCTATCTGAGTCCTTGTCCGGGGATGTATCGTACGGTAGACATGGGCCTCAGTGGTGCTGCCTTACACCCAGCCACGACTGGCTTTCCTCGGATATGAAAAGCATGGGGAAATACAGGATAAATACAGGATCTAGTGCCAGATGATCAGTCATATTCCCTATTTCTGTCGCTCTCTCTCGCTCTCATTCACCCCCCCCCCACCCACTCTCCATTCCCCTCTCTCTCCCTCTGGTTAATTCGACATCTATCTGTTTTCATCTCCCTGACTCTGAATATCATTTTCACTCTCCCCTCTCACTATTTCGTTGCCCCGTGTGTCTGATGTTCGCTAGGCTTGTGACAGGTTAGTCTTTGCAGAGAGAGGGGGGGGGGGGGGGGGGCGTGTGCGTTTGCGTGTCTGTGCCTGTCACTGGTGCTCTATTCTTCCTGAACTGTTATGAGTGCAGTTGATACAACTTTACTGGTCTGTTCTTCAACTTCTGACTGACTCACAGTGGCTCCCAGCAGTGATGAAGAGGCCAGAAATCAATACCTGGCTGATAACATCAAGTTCTGGAAGAAATAGTGAACCAATCAATAGCCACGCTAAAGATGAACAACATGAAATCACCACTGCACCGCCACCAATATCACACCCACAATTTTCTGGAGGCGTACAGAAATCGATACCATCACTGATGAGTTGTTGGACGGAAACTTTCTCACGTCATCATATCGCAACGCTCTATTTAGCCTCCAGATGATCGAAGAGTAAGAAAGCCAGGTGTGCATCCCGAATGGCACCCTACTCCCTATAGGTCCTGGTCAAAAGTAATGCACTATAAATGGAATAGGGTGCCATTTTGAGAAGCACACCAGGCCTTGTGCTAACCAAGGACTAAATCCCCAATGTTCAGCCCTAGAGGACAATGGATCAGTATTTAGAGCATGCAGGTGTCATAGTGTTTGGCTGCAACACCTAAGCTAGCTATGTTTTTTTTTAATGGGATATTATTCACTGTGTTGGACACAGTGGCGTGCGTGACTTTGCAAGTGTTCTGGAGATTAACGTGCAGCTAAAACACTGCTCTCTTGCTCCCTCAGTGTCTGGCAGAAATGGACTAGCCATAGGCCAGTCCGGGAAAATGCCAGATGGGCTGGTCCATCTTTAGCCCAGTGGATTTGTATTAATTTAGGGTTTTGCGCAAAATGATCATTACTTGGATAATAATGGAGACCTTGAGGGAAAAAATGGGCCAGTGTGTTAGAAATGCCAAGGCCTATTTCTGGTACCATTCCGCCCCTGGTGTCTGTATTCTGTCTAGGACAAAAGCATTTCTCATTGGCTTTAATGTAGAGAGAGTGTGCATGTCCCCAATATGCTCTTTGACCACTCTCCCTAGGCAATAAAATACCCCAGACACCACAGCCCCCAGGGCACATTCATCTCCGAGCTACACGAAGGTCAAGTCAAGTTAACCAATATAGAAATGTATTACTGATCAGCCATCGGATTTCAGACACAAACATGAATGACCAGAAGAAAATGTAGGTAAACATTGCAGGTATAATGGAAAACAATCAAACTATTAATAGATTTAAATGGCAATCTGGGCAATCTGGGATTCAGGTCCTTTATGGGGTTTAGAGTAAATCACTTTTTCACACGTGGTTTTTCACTCATGGTTGTATGTTTGGTGATGGACCATGCCAAGTCTGAACATGAGGTCTAGAATGTAGAGTATTGTTTTGCCACACAGTGTTAGGGCCTGCTGTAACCACATAGCATATGGTTTAGGGTTTAGGGTCAGTCAAACCCATAAATGGTCATCTCCATCCCAAATGGCACCTTATTTCCTACAAAGTACACTACTTTTGATCAAAAGTCCATTTTAGTTGCAGCCATGGAGCATTCACTTGGCATATGTTTGCATTTGTTTTGATGATTTAATCCCAGGGACTTCAGTTTATGTTGCTGCCTTCTCTATGAGGTAACCTGGAATAACCTCATCTTGCATTTTGACGTTCTTGCTTTTTTCAAAGAGACATAAACTCAGGTTGAATACAGCGTTCTGCATTTGAAGTGGGGCATTAAAAAGCTTTAAAAGCTTATACGGTCAAAATATTATTATTGTTTTTGGCACAGGACACTTTGATGTAATTTCAGTGCAGTTTGGATGACTGTCTTCTGCATCCCAAATGGCAGTCTATAGTGCACTACTTTTGACCAGAGCACTATGGGTTCTGGTCAAAAGTAGTGGACTATTTTGGCAATTGGGTGCCATTTGGGATCCAGCTTCTGTCTATGCAGCCGAAAAGAAACATGTGATGACTGGAAGTGGATAGCAGGCTAGCAGGCTAAGTGTCAGCCATTCCATCTGTTACTGCCTGTCTATTCCAATTCTGTGGTCAGATCTGGTGGTTTTTAGAGCCGTGCCAAGGGTCTGTGACCCCTGTCTCTGATGTGTTTGCTATGAATAGCTGTATTTTACTGTAATGTACTAAATCACTGGAACCGATGGGGGGCGAGGATGAGGAAACAGGCCCAATGACACAGCCTCCCTCACCATCTCATCATATATTTGTTTGTGCGTGTGTGTTTGTGTCCTGTGGCAGATTCACAGTGACAGGCCCCTGCCTATACATGACAGGCGAAACATGAAGCCTGATATGAGGGCACAATTCCGCTGACAGGCAGGTAATGAAGGGGGCCTCGGCTCCCCTGACACCATGGCTGTCCCGCTAGGTGCCAGCGCTAAAATGGATTGCAGTGTGATTGACGGTGATAATATGACCCTCTTTCTCTCTGCAGTGACACATCTACCTTGGACATTGGATTTCGGATACCTTTTTCCCGGTCACAGGTTATTAGATACGATTACCCATGAAGTTCATATGTCAAAATGATCTATGAGTTAAGGTCTCGGGTGGGGGGGGGGGATCGATATACGATACGGTAAACAAGATTCATAGTTGTTTAGATTGCAATATGTATGCAAGTTATGGAAACACACTATTGTCATAATATTTCAACCCAGCTCCTTGAGATTGAGTTGGTCGTCTCGCCGCTGGGTTTGCAAACTTCTGGTAACTTTGCTTGGAGGATTCTTGATTTCCTGCTCATTCCCTCAATCCCTCAAGATTTCGGGAATCTTTCAACTGGGATGTCTGGAAAACCTGCACGTTTGGGGAAAGTTACTGGAATTTTGTAACCCTACTGGCTGCACTGGGATGTTGCCCAATGTCATTATTGGAATAGACAGGTGCAAAGTCACGTGTCAGGCAATTTTTGGAGTTCCGTTTTGTTTTGTTTTACACCTGGTTGTTCCCACTTCCCAATAGTCAGGTGTAATCCGGTATTATTGGAAAGTCCCTGCGTTCTCTATGAATGAGAGAGGGGATGGAGAGACAGAGGGATGTGGATTCCGGTCAGGACCACACAGCTGTGTTAAGGAAAACAGGTCCAGCCTTGTAAAAGAGGACAATAAACAAAAGAGAGAGGGATGGAAGGAGGGAGGGAGGGGAGAGGGCCATAAGGACAGGACTGGTGAGGAACAACCAGAAGGTTTGATGCAGGCGACCCTCAGGTCAAACAGCTGGAACCTACACCCCTACTCCCCACAACACCCGCATCCTTCTGACAACCCTTCCCAAGATCAGACTCATAACCATTCTTTTTTTTTTTTTAAAGAAAGCCTTTCATGAACTAACACTCGCACTTAACGTCCCCGTCCCTTCCACCCCCTTCCACCCCCTCTGACCTGGCTGATAGTTACTTTATTGAGGAAGAATGTACTTACTATGACTTTGATATGTGGTTGTCCCACCTAGCTATCTTAAGATGAATGCACTAACTGTACATTCCTCTGGATGAGAACATCTGCTAAATTATTCAAATGTAAATGTAAAATTAATCCAGCCCAATCCAACCCCTTCACTTCCCTGTGTTAGGTTTTCAGGTACCGACCCAGAAGGACACAGATGAACGGTTCAGCTCAGACATAGGTTCCAACCTCAGACCCAGAGAGGTATCCTGTTCTACTTCCCTTGATGTACACAACAGGAAAGCAACTTAGACAGATCACGTACTAGTACAGCTCACATGTCTATTACACTGAGTTATGAAACCTCCCAGTCACAGCAACGTAAACCACAACAGAATAATCCCTAGAGTAACATTATTATAATTACGGCTAATAACACGGTTGCCAACACCTGAAATGGTTATAAGTACCCCCCTGCCCCCCTCCAACACACCCACACACACATAGAGAGAGAGAGAGAGAGAAGGTCTGAGATGGTTGACTTGATGATGGACTCAGCTGCTCTTAGGAGAGTGTATGTTAGAGAGGTAGAGGAAAAACTGAGGATAGGCCGGGGCTTACAAACAGCCTTAAAGGAGATTCTGTGTAGATTCTATGATTGTTCTCTGTAGCTTGTTAGCTGCACAGCCATTCTCCTGTTTACCATTTGTCAGCAAGATGTTCTCCCTGCGTTCCTGTCTTACTCGCTTCTTATCCTTGCTCTCTCTCACTCTCAAGTCCCTTGCTTGCTCTCTCTCGCTCCTGTCCTCTCTTTCTCGCTCTCTCAATTCGGTTAAATTCAATTCAATGGGCTTTATTGGCATGGGAAAAATATGTTAACATTGGCAAAGCAAGTGAAGTAGATAATATACAGAGGTGAAATAAACAATAAAAATGAACAGTAAAAATGACACTCACAGAAGTTCCTAAGGAATAAAGACATTACAGATGTCGTATTATGTATTTATGCAGTGTTGTAACGATGTGCAAATGGTTAAAGTACAAAAGGGAAAATAAATAAACACAAATATGGGTTGTATTTACAATGGTGTTTGTTCTTCACTGGTTGTCCTTTTCTTGTGGCAACAGGTCACACATCTTGTTGCTGTGATGGCACACTGTGGTATTTTACCCAGTAGATATGTGAATTTATCAAAATCGGGTTTGTTTTGAAATTATTTGTGGATCTGTGTAATCGGAGGGAAATGTGTGTCTCTAATATGGTCATACATTTGGCAGGAGGTTAGGAAGTGCAGCTAATTTTCCACCTAATTTTGTGGGCAGTGTGCACATAGCCTGTCTTCTCTTGAGAGCCAGGTCTGCCTACGGGGGGAAGAAATGTGTGTGTTCTTTGCCTATTTTAACTGCACACTTGTTGTTTGTGTACATTAATTTTATAATGTTGTATGTTTTCCCCCCATACCGCTTTCCATCAATTTGTATAGCAGACCTTAATGCCAAATTGAGTCGAAGGCTTTTTTGAAATCAACAAAGCATGAGAAGACTTTGCCTTTGTTTTGGTTCGTTTGTTTTTCAATTAGGGTGTGCAGGGTGAATATGTGGTCTGTCATATGATAATTTGGTAAAAAGCGAATTTGACATTTGTTCCGTACATTGTTTTCACTGAGGAAATCTACGAGTCTGCTGTTAATGATAATGCAGAGGATTTTCCCAAGGTTGCTGTTGACGCATATCCCAGAGTAGTTATTGGGGTCAAATGTGTCTCCACTTTTGTGGATTGGGGTGATCAGTCCTTGGTTCCAAATATTGGGGAAGATGCCAGAGCTAAGGATTATGTTAAAGAGTTTTAGTATAGCCAATTGGGATTTGTTGTCTGTATATTTGATAATTTCATTGAGGATACTATCAACACCACAGGCCTTTTTGGGTTGGAGGGTTTTTATTTTGTCCTGTTGTTCATTCAAGGTAATTGGAGAATCAAGTGGGTTCTGGTAGTCTTTAATAGTTGATTCTAAGATTTGTATTTGATCATGTATACGTTTTTGATGTTTGTTCTTTGTTACAGAGCCAAAAAGATTGGAGAAGTGGTTTACCCATACATCTCCATTTTGGATAGATAATTCTTTGTGTTGTTGTTTGTTTAGTGTTTTCCAAAAGTGGTTAAAGTCTATGGATTCTTCAATTGCATTGAGCTGATTTCTGACGTGCTGTTCCTTTTCCCGTAGTGTATTTCTGTATTGTTTTAGTGATTCACCATAGTGAAGGCAAAGACTCAATTTTTTCTGGTTCTCTAGGTTTTTGGTTGGACAGGTTTCTCAATTTCTTGCATTCTTCTTCAAACCATTTGACATTGTTGTTCATTTTCTTCTGTTTTCTGTTTAAAATGTTTAGATTAGATAGGGAAGCTGAGAGGTCAAATATACTGTTAACATGTTTTACTGCAAAATTTACACCTTCATTATTACAGTGGAACGTTTTGTACAGGAAGTTGTCTAGAAGGAATTGAATTTGTTGTTGCCTAATTGTTTTTGGTAGGTTTCCACACTCCATTCCTTCCATCTATAGCATTTCTTAATATTACTCCGTTCCTTTGGCTTTGATGGCTCAAGATTGAGGATTGCTCTGTTCAGGTAGACTGATTTAGCTGTGATCTGATAGGGGTGTCAGTGGGCTGACTGTGACTCTTTCTCTCAGTCCCTTGCTGTGTAACTGGTGTGAAATGGCTAGCTAGTTAGTGGGGTGCTCGCTAATAGCGTTTCAATCGGTGACGTCACATGCTCTGAGACCTTGAAATCGTTGTTTCCCTTGCTCTGCAAGGGCCTCGGCTTTTGTGGAGCGATAAGTAACGATGCTTCGAGGGTGTCAGTTGTTGATGTGTGCAGGGGGTCCCTGGGGCAAGGAGAGGGACGGAAGAAATACTGTTACACTTGCTCTCTTTCTTTCGCGGTCACCACACACTCTCCCTTTGGTTGTCACACACCCTAAAGTGTAGCATTTTCCTGCAGTCAAATGAGCAAATCGCCCTCTAGTAGCCTCACGGGGGGGGGGGGGGGGAACATTATTCCTATTTTTCCTGATTTTATAATTAGTAAACACTATTTCAAAAAACCTGCTGATAATCTGGTGTTTCTACCTCAAATGGTTTTGTTATATTTCAGGTTTATGTGATGTATATAAAGTGTCATATTGGGATGCAAACTCAAAATTGAATACATTTCAACTCTATATCTGACATGGTACAGGTGTCTTCTTTTTTCAAGCCCATAACTATGTGTGTGAGGTGTATACTTTTGTTTTAAAGTAGATTTATTTAAGCCTACCAAGAAACACTGTGTGATCCTGATTTAGCCCACTGCAGTAAAAAGCTAAACTCAATAATTTGAGTCAACTCAATAATTACACAGTGATAGGCTTTTTAATGACACATGGATTTATGGACTGGATAACAATAAATGGACAGCATAAAAGTTTTTAAAAAAAGCTTCATTTAAGTCACTTATGAACCATTTCAAGGCACTAATGTGGGAATTGTAGCCTCTTCCTCTCCAGAATAGGTTTAGGTGCGTGAGACTGCCCACGGCGCATTATTAGGATGCCATGTTGCTGTGTGTATGTTAATTACCACGTAGACAGATGGTATACAAGTGCTGCATGCTTGCACCCGTGCATGTGTGCGTATGTCTGTGTGCCTGCGTGTCTGTGTGGCAACTGTTACCTCAAGCCCACTCAGGCACCCGAGAGCGCACGCCCACGCTCACTCCCACAGAAACAAAATGCACACACATGTGCAGATACACTGATAAGCACACCAGACTCAAAGTTCCCGAGAGCCACTCGTTTTTGTCATAGCCTCAATAACACAATGGATTAAATGAAGAGTGGTCCACTGCGGGAACACTGGCTGAGCTTTATAGTGAGCTTTATAGTGCACTGCTTTTGACCCTATGGGCCCTGGTCAAAAGTAGTGCACTATATACGGAATAGGGTGCCATTTGGGACGCAGACACTGATGCCCAAACAGCTCTATGGTTTCCTTATTTGTTGACATATCAATGCCAAAATTAACATGGTTCATCTTGGTAATGTCTTTGAGGATCCGAAAAAGTTTCATGTTAATAGACCATTTACAAAGGATGTACTCCACATACCAAATTTGTATTCAAAGGTTTTCTAAAAGGTCCAATAGAGGACAATCTGACTGACCTTATGGGTCCTTGAGGCACGTTTGTTCAGCATGAGTAAAGACACCTACATACAATGTTTCACGTCTCTAGGTCAATGGGGCGACGGATATGAGGGTTTTAAGTAATACTGATTATAACAGTGCTCCCTTTAGGGCAATCGCTGCCGTTCTTTTTGGCTACGTTACTCATGGCCTGTAGTTTCTGTGTGCCAAATTAGACCAAATGTTACGCTCAGTGTGTTTGACCTGATGAAGATCCGTTTCGGATCGAAACATTGTAAATAAAGCGGTGACTTGGGAGCTTTAACAGTGTGCGGGCCTTCTTGTTCTATACTAGACAAAAGTTACACGTTTATTCTTGACTTAAATGAAATGGAAAAAAATCATTCAGAAGATAACAATAGGCGTTCACAGCTTTGCTGTGAAACCCTAAAAAAACCTGTTCCTTTTCTTCTTAAAAACTTCTTAAGGCTGCAATCCCGTTAACGGGATCGATATGACAACGGCCAGTGAAAGTGTAGGGCGCCAAAATCAAAACAACAGAAATCTCCTAATTAAAATTCCTCAAACATACATCTATTTTATACCGTTTTAAAGTTAATCTTGTTGTTAATCCCACCACAGTGTCTGATTTCAAATAGACTTTACAGCGAAAACACCACAAACGATTATGTTAGGTCACCACCAACTCACAGAAAAACACAGCCATTTTTCCAGCCAAAGAGAGGAGTCACAAAAAGCACAAATATGGATCAAATTAATCACTAACCTTTGTGATCTTCATCAGATGAAACTCATAGGACTTCATGTTACACAATACATGTATGTTTTGTTTGATAAAGTTCATATTTATATTTAAAAAATCTCAGTAGACATTGGCGTGTTACGTTCAGTAGTTCCAGAAACATCCGGTGATATTGCAGAGATCATTTTACAGAAATACTCATTATAAATGTCGATGAAAATACAATTGTTAGACATGGAAATATAGATATACCTCTCATTAATGCAACAGCTGTGTCAGATTTTTTTTTGTTACTTTATGGAAAAAGCTAACCATGCAATAATCTGAGAACAGCGCTCAGAAAAAAAAGAATCATCCACCATGTTGGAGTCAACAGAAATAAGAAATCGACCAACCTCAGATTTCCCACTTCCTGTTTGGATTTCTTCTCAGGTTTTTGCCTGCCATATGAGTTCTGTTATACTCACAGACATCATTCAAACAGTTTTAGAAACTTCAGAGTGTTTTCTATCCAATACTATTAAAAGTATATAACTATATATTAGCAACTGGGACTGAGGAGCAGGCCGTTTAATCTGGGCACCTCTGGGCACCTTTCGTCCCAGCTACTCAATACTGCCCCTGCAGCCATAAGAAGTTTATAAAGAAACACCAATTACCAGAGTTTGCTGCAGGATGTGTGACATTAAATTAAATACTGTCAATTTAATATTTGATGCAATTAAAATGTCTGTGGATGCATCTATGCGTCTATTATTGCTGATGAGGATGACAAGTGTTGTTTGAATAGTCAGTACTGTTCTGTTGGCTCTTTTTCTCAAGTGTCGGTGTATCATTTGGTTTCATTCTCTCGCGCTGCAAAGAACTCCGATATTTTGACCCTGAACTGCTTTCCGCATTGATTTTCCTTCAAACAAATTTTTGAATTAGGCCTAACTTCAAATATAAATGAACATTTGTTTGACTTCATAGAAAATCTGTGTAAACTATCTCCGCTCATTATTTCCCAACTCTTTTCCATTTGGAGTAAATCCAAGATGGATTCTCTAGTTTGCTTTACTTCTCAGCCTATAATGGTATCCTAATGCTATAATCGGTTGATATATCATCAAAAAGTTTTCATTTGTCTTCATGTTTTGAAGGACATTTCCATTTTGTGAATTCACTTTGGAATAGCTATTCATCTAGGGAAGCATGTGAGTTGCAATATCAACACAGAAGAATGGCTACCATTTAATTGGCTGCCCTTCCCCTATTGGTCTCTTGTCTGGTGAGAGCCTCACATACTGTAGGACTCTATTGTGAGTCCCAAATGGCACTCTGTTCCCATAGGCTCTGGTCAAAATGAGTGCGCTAGATTTTATTTTTATTTTTAATTGAACCTTTATTTAACTAGGCAAGTCAGTTAATAAGAACAAATTCTTATTTACAATGACGGCCTTGGAACAGTGGGTTAACTGCCTTTTTAATATTACATAAGGATTAGGTTGCCATTTGGGACAGAGCCTACATATTAGACCGCTCTCTCAGTCCTGGCTGCCTCACAGAAGATGTAGAGGGAGCAAAGCTCATATCTCTAGCTTTGCTCTGTGTCTCTGTTGCTGACTTGTGTCCAAGGCTGTCTCTCTGTCTCTCATTTCGTCTTCTCCCCAGAGACGAGCAGGCTAGAGGAGAAGCCTGTAATATCCCCTGCAGCTTCAGGTAGCTTCAGGTCTCTCTCTCTCTCTCTCCCTCTCTCTCTCTCTCTCTCTCTCTGACAGCTGTGCATGTACAGCCTCGGCTCCAGCCGTATCCCCCCTGGGGATTTTCTTCACTCATTCCTCCATACCACTGACTGATTTCTTCCCTCTCTCGCTCTCTCTTTCATCAAAACCTACTGGTGGCAGAGGCACATTGTCGGGACAATGCAGTTTGAATGCCTCAGTGCAGTGACATTTTAGACTGGATTTGGTGTCTTATTTGTGATACACTGCAGATATACCTGTGACAGATGATCCATAATAAAGGTCAGAGGGAGGTTGAGTTGAAAGGGGAGAATGTCAGAGATGTTTTTTTTAAATGGCAAACAGCACTGCTGTTACTACTACAATACTCCATTTTGTAATGTTTTATTTACGTACTCCAGTCTTCCTCTGGTGCTGTCTGTATGCATTTACCTTACAATGTCTCCCTTCCCCATACTGTAGTTGGCAACTCCAGAGTGGAGGAGAGGAGAGGGGCTATTCCTTTGAGTGGTAGCACTACCTTTCCTTCTCTTCTCTCCTGGCTGGTTAGGGCTGGCAGCCACGGATGTGTCTGAGAGGCCTGTGAGTTTGATCAATGGAGCCAGGAGCCATGGGCCCTGACCTCAAGGGTACCCCCATTGATTTGATTAGATATCATGATAACATGGCATAAGTCATTACAAAATGTGTAGAATTGCAGGGAATGAACTTGAAAAGTGACATTTTTCAAGAGGAGGGCCACCATCAAGAGGAGGGCCACTAAAATGTTTTGCTGCTAGGTGGGGGCCCCACAACCAAATCTAGCTTAGGGCCCCCAAAAGGCTAGAGCTGGCCTTTAATGGAGCCCAGAGTGGCAGAGCCAGGGCCAAGGAGCTGATGGCAGAGAGCCCGGCGGCATTGCACTGATGTGACACACACATTATCCCCATCAGGTCTGCGGCCTTGAGAGGTGATTGATGGGGTGTGTGGGTGCCAAGGATCATCCATCTCTCTAGAAGTGCTAGAAGGCCCCCACCAGCACTCCCACCTCTACCTTTTCTTGAAACTCTGAAAGAAAGATAGAAGAGAAGGCGAGTGCGAGAGTAGTTTTGGAGAGGAGGAATACTGGAATATAACCCCATTTGCATTCTAGCCTCGTGGATTCAAGCCTACCTGGCTGTGTTTGTTCGCCTGACTGTCTATTTCTATGAAAGATTCCATCAGCGCAGTAGACTGTGCTCCGGCGTAAGATGGATGGTGCCATCAGTCCTGAAGTGTGCAATTGAACTTCAAATTCATCTCAGCTTTGTTAAAAATACACTCAAGAAAAGCTATTATACAGTATTTATCATAGTGATTCAGGGGTAAAATTAAAATGGAATAATATGCTCCACGAACATTAGACAACTATAGAGAAAAACCCTCAAATTGCTGAAATAAGTCAATAACCAAAGTAATAGTGCAGATGGCAGTCTTTTGCTAAGTGCAGAGATGTATTATTGGTAATGAGGGGACTTCTGAGAATGCTACTGACTTTGTGGCGCAGCAGAAAGATCAGCGTATCCCAAATCCAGAGATGTGAATTTAAATCCCAGGTGGGGGTCATATTTCAAAGTCAGCACTAAGTGATCATTTCAAATGTAATCATATTGATTAAAGATGTGTACACTGTTTTAGCTGAACAGTGTATCACTTAACTTAAAACCCCCACACCATTTCATTACTTCCCTTACAAAAAAAACATGTGAAATTTAATTTCTATATATATAATAGCTGTTTTCACATGTTGAGCTGAGAACTGAAACGCAACTGTCACATGTAGAATTGCATTTTCACACGTGAAAATCGAATTTACACTATCACGTGAAAAACATTCACATGTAAAAATCACATTAGCAGTTTTACATGTGAATGTTTTTGTTGTTACATGTAGTGTCATGTTGAAAATGTCTGTTTTTCTAAAACAAGAAATCTATTACTTGTAAGAAGTATTGGGGTACATTAAATCAATTAATTTCAGTTGTGTGACCTGCGTCTTTAAACCAATGTTAAAATAAATCATTTAGTTCTTCAACTGAACATCAAGAATCAACAAAGTGCCTATGCTGCCACATCATTCAGGGCTCTGCACTGACATTTTTACTAGGAATATGTGATGTGCTCCTAAGTAGAAATGTAGTGTCACACAAATAAATCTAGGAGAACAATTCAAGGATTTGTGTGTTTTAATGTTAAGAAATTACTAAAAGTTTTTAGGAGTGATCCATGTGATCCATGGACTGAAAAAAAATGCTATGTGTGACATTCTTACCTGCCAATGACAAAATCTACACGTATTTTTTTCAGGTGGCAGGTCTTCATTTCCAACCCTGGTTTTCACATATGCTCAAGGGTTTTCACATGTGTAGTTTCAGATGTTGCTTTTTTAACTTTCACATAAGATCACATGTGAAATTCCTGCGGGAGCTGACTCAGGACGCAACACTTGTTGGGCTGGCTAATTGGAACTCCTCCATCATGGTGTTGACACGGCTTCATTTACGTGGAGAAAATAAACAAACACTCATGTCAACCTGCCATCAGTACTCAGGCTTCGATATGACATACAGGGCCGTGTCAGCGCCTCACTTACGTCACTGACGTGTGGCACGTTCCCCTTCGCCCTTATGCTTATTGTGCATACACTGGCCACCACTGGCCCCTCTCTACAGCTGGTTTCTTTTTGGCTGCTGTTGTTTTTGCCTCTCTTAGCTGTGGTAGCTAGCAGGTCCCCACCAAACGTGACCATGACAGACAGCAGGTTAAAAATACCAAAACCTATATTATTTTGGGAACAGGTCGAAACACGAATGAAACATTCATGGACATTAAGCTAGATAGCAGTTTGTCCTGGGAGATGAACATTGGGTTGTTGTTTTACCTGATCACAATCCACTTTTTTAGCATGTTCTTTGTAGAATGTTTTTCTGGATTATACAAAAATCATGTGTTTCTCTACTCGGACAATTAATTCGAAAGATAAAAAGGGAAACCTAGTTGGTTTTTAGTTTGTTTTCCTCGTTCGTCTTTCAAGCAACCACATGGTGTTGTAGCTTCGTGAAAAGGAGATGGGAGATGGGAGAGGCAGAACTTTTATAGATATTCAAGTTCCATTTCAGCATTCGGCATTGCAAACGCTCGTTCACGCGCGAGCAGTGTGGATGAAATGACTGATTAACATAGCAAATTGTGATTCCTGGTTAGTCTTGTACTATTCTTACCAACTTAGGCAATTTTAATTTAGCTAAGGTCTACAGCGCTGCCTGTATTAAAGGGCAATTCCGCCACTTTTCAACCCCACATTCAACATCTCCGCACCAAACCAATGCCTACTTATGTGAAAACGGAGTTTCTATGATCTGCGGTTTAAAAAGATAAGAAAGGTTAAACACAGTGATTTTGTACAAATCTGATGATGTCATCGGTTAGAACTTTTTTTACCGTATTTTTTTCTACAAAACTTAGAAATGCACCGTTTTTCACATATGTTGACACTGGCATTGTGATGGAGATAATGAAATGAGGTTGAAAAGTGGTGGAGTTGCCCTTTAATGTTGGCATCCAATTACAGGAAAATGTGCACACTAAGTGAAAATGGGGATTTGCATAAATCGCTGACTGAATGAGGCTGATGTCGGTTTGAAGCATGCTCAAAGGGCTTGTTTAGTTTGTGACGTGAACCTGAAAATACATATTTTTTCTCTGTGTTTGGAACATTAATTAGAGATGGTGGAAACAGGAGAGCTTTGTTTTTCAGTTGAATTAACCTTTGACTGTGAGTGAGTCAAGGAGTCATTAGAAAACCTATGTATTATTCAAACGACAATGCAGATATGAACAGGGCCCATTTCCTGCTGTCTCACATTGAAGAGAAGCACAGTGATACGTTTTGTCAGTGTGGTTTAGTATGGTCCTGTGTGGCTCAGTCGGCAGAGCACGGCTCTTGCAACCCCAGGATCGTTGCTTTGATTCCTGCTGGGAAAATGTATGACTGTAAGTCGCTTCGGATAAAAGCATCTGCTTAATGCATGATCTCATGTTATTATATTAAGTCTTCCTGTGAAACAAAAGGCACTTTTACAGTTTCCTATCGGACCTGGTCTCCACTGTTTTTCTAAAGTTCATTCATTGACTGGTGTCTCATACTGTAAAGTTCCCGGGAAGACGTTGCTGCTTTGCTATTGACAATGTTCAGCTTTGTTTGGAGAGTGACTGAACTGGATGCAATTATATACTCCATGTGAGTGGGATGTGGCTTTCTATCACAGCTTGTCGACAGATTCCACCAAAGGCTGGCTTTGGGTGCTTGACCTGGGAGACTTATCCATACTGCGTGTCTGTGTGTTTGTGTGCGTGCGTGTGCATTTGTTTTTTGTTTTTCTGGAACTCTCCACATTCTGGACACAGTGTTTGGAAACACTTGATTCTTGTGTCTATTTTAGCTATCTTAGCTTACCCCTTCATCTGATGAAGGTATTAAGTCTCAACTTAATCAAACATGAGGAATTTCATGAGTAGAATCTTGACCAGGTTTTCTATGTAAAAATGGAACAGGCACCAAGAGAGAAGAACCCATCAGAAAAATGTGTGTTAACTGTGCAAAGGGAAGAGACAACCCCGAATAAACGCTGTGGGATTTAAGAGGCATAAGCCTTGCTTGGTCCAGGATATCCCCTTAGCTGTATGCTTGGTATAAGCTGGCCCTCTGTGTGTGTGTGTCTGTCACTCTGGGTTAGCTACTGAGCGCTCCATGGCTTACTGAGAGATAGAAGCTGTCTAATTAAAGGAAAACACCACTCAAAAATTACGTTTTCACTTTTTTCTTCTTCTCCTCATTCCACTGTTGATACAGTCCCAACAGATTTTGCATGACAGCAGTCAAGTAATAGGATTTTCTTGATGATGTGTTTTGCATCATATGATGATTTGGCAAATTACAATTTGCTTCTTGAAAGTCCAAGGGCCCTCATTGGGCCTTTATATCCCCTCAGAGGAACCACTGGCAAAATACACAGAGACAGTCAATCACCAGATACACAGACACACACACACACACACACACACACACACACACACACACACACACACACACACACACACACACACACACACACACACACACACACACACACACACACACACACACACACACACACACACACACACACACATCAATAGACCAACAGTTTTTAATTGAATAATTAGATATGCCACTATGATAACATATCAAACTCGACTGCTCAACAGTTGTTGTTTTTTCAAAATAACAATGGATGGTAAATGAAAAGGTTGGGCTCATGGTGCTGTTCCAACTCCTGCGCCGTAGAGACGTGGGAACAGAGTCCACCTCTGGTTCTCAGGTAGATAGAATCTGTCCCTACCTGTTCTCTTACTCTAATGATCCTTATCTTAGTTAACGTAACTTCCATCAGTGATGGGAAAATGTTATTTTAGTTCCCACAACGTCTCACATTGATGGGAAAAGCAGAAGAAGCAGGAGAAATATTGTGTGAGAAGCGGAAGAAATACATGCGTACCCAGACACACACACACACACACACACACACACACACACACACACACAAACACACACACAAACACACACACACACATAGGTGAAAGCTTAGGGGATGAAGGAACTGGTATTGTCTGTGAAGTGGCGTGTCTGAATGGAACTCAGGGCTTTTTGTACATCCTAACCCAGTCCATTCACTGCTACAGCTTTGACCACGTTCAATTTTGGGCTCTGTTGAGCAAGACCTCTGAGGGAGCAATATTTGAGAAGAGAAGAGAAGAGAAGAGTGAGGTCACTCAGATGAGAGATGTCGTCCTTTTTATGTGAAAAGTGTGAAAAGATCCCGTAACAATGTTTGTCTTGCTTTCTCAGCAGTGAACTACAAAAACACCACGTGTGCTCATAACACTGCAGTGAATAGCGATGTGGTGTAATGTTTTACAGCTGCTGTGTAATTCTTACTTATGCGTTGCTTGCCAGCCCTGTTCTCTCTCATGGCAGAATTATTCAAGTGCCCCAAGGCCGTGGAGCAGACCTGTACATTACCTCAGCTTCTGAATGAGAACCAGCACTCTGTCGCACACAAACAAACGCACACGCACGCACGCACGCGCACACACACACACACACACACACACACACACACACACACACACACACACACACACACACACACACACACACACACACACACACACACACACACACACACACACACACACACACACACACACACACACACACACACACACACACACACACCCAGTACTCTATCACTAAAAATGAGCCAGACGCAGCACTTCATCTATTTATATGCAGATGATACAGTCTTATACTCAGGAGGCCCCTCCCCGGATTTTGTGTTAAATGCTCTACAACAAAGCTTTCTTAGTGTCCAACAAGCTTCACTACCCTTAACCTTTTTCTGAACACCTCCAAAACAAAGGTCATGTGGTTTGGTAAGAAGAATGCCCCTCTCCCCAAATGTGTGATTACTACCTCTGAGGGTTTAGAGACTGAGGTAGTCACCACATACAAGTGCTTGGGAGTATGGCTAGACGGTACACTGTCCTTCTCTCAGCACATATCAAAGCTGCAGGCTAAAGTTAAATCTAGACTTGGTCTTCTCTATTATAATCGCTCATCTTTCACCCCAGCTGCCAAACTAACCCTGATTCAGATGACCATCCTACCCATGCTAGATAACAGAGACGTAATTTATAGATCGGCAGGTAAGGGTGCTCTCAAGCGGCTAGATGTTCTTTACCATTCGGCCATCAGATTTGCCACCTATGCCCCTTATAGAACACATCACTGCACTCTTCTGTAAACTGGCCATCTCTGTACACCCATCGCAAGGCCCACTGGTTGATTCTTCTTTATAAAACCCTCTTAGGCCTCACTCCCCCCTATCTGAGATATCTACTGCAGCCCTCATCCTCCACATACAACACCTGTTCTGCAAAGTCACATTCTGTTAAAGGTCCCCAAAGAACAAACATCCCTGTGTCCCTTTTCTTTTTAGTTCACTGCAGATAGCGACTGGAAAAACACTCAAACTGGACAGTTTTATCCCAATCTCTTCATTCAAAGACTCAATCATGGACAATTGCTGACAGTTGTGGCTGCTTTGCGTGATGTATTGTTGTATCTACCTTCTTGCCCTTTGTGCTGTTGTTTGTGCCCAATAATGTTGGTACCATTTTGTGTTGCGAACATGTTGTTGTCATGTTGTGTGATGCTACCATGCTGTGTTGTCATGTGTTGCTGCCTTGCTATGTTGTTGTCTAGGTCTCCTCTTTATGTAGTGTTGTGTGGTCTCTCTTGTCATGATGTGTGTTTTGTCCTATATTTATATTTTATTTTTTAATCCCAGGCTCCCGTCCCCGCAGGAGGCCTTTTGCCTTTTGGTTGGCTGTCATTGTAAATAAGAATGTGTATTTAACTGACTTGCCTGGTGAAATAAAGCTGAAATAATATAAATGGATTCCTGACCAGAATGTGGAATTCCACAAGCCCTCTGTAACTCAAACTGTACAGTCATGATACCCAGGAATACACTTATTGTTGTTGTTCTCCACCACATCCTTCTCTCTTAATCTGTTCCTTCTTTCTTTCACTCTTTCTTTCTAGCGTTCTTATGCTCTCTCTCTCTCTGACTACATGGAACTCTATTCCACATCAAGTAACTCAAGCGAGCAGTAAAATGTTTTATTTTACATTTAAAAACAGATAAAACTACACCTTATGAAACTTATGGCCTGTGAAGAGACACACACAGGCACACGCATGCACTCACACATACACGCTAACACACACAGTCTACACACACGTACATTGTAATGTTGTAGATTGTAGATATGTAGTGGTAAAGTAATGGTGTAAAAATGAGTAGTATGATGTACTGTTATATTGATTTTGTGATGTAACTGCCTTATTCTTGTTTGGAGCCCAAAAGAGTGCAGCAGCTAATGGGGATCCTTAATACAAATACAAATACGCACGCGCACGCACACACACACACACACTCACACTCACACTCACACACACACACACACACACACACACACACACACACACACACACACACACACACACACACACACACACACACACACACACACACACACACACACACACACACCAGCTCCCAACACCCTCACACCAGCTCCCAACACCCTCACACACTGACAGGACTCTTCATTGGATCAGAGTTTCCCCGGACACAGCGGTCCAGTGTGAACGCAACATTAGTCTTGATCATCTCCCGGCTCTTTGCACGGATGTAATTAACACTTTGGACGGGTGGAGATAGTTTTTATTTTATTCATGGCCCGTTTTTCTCGCCTCTTTCTTCCGCTCGGCATGCGACACACTAGTTCTTTTTTTTTTTACGACAGCCCCAAACATGTTACGAGACTCTTGAGAGTACTTTGTTCCACTTTTAATGTTTTTAACCAAATGTCCCTCTTGATATATCCAGGCAGGGCCATCATTTATTGGCACCCTTGATAAAGTTGTATTGTATGAGCATGCATTCAAATCAAATCAAAAACACATTTTATTTGTCACATGCGCCGAATACAACAGGTGTAGTAAACCTTACAGTGAAATGCTTACGTACGAGCCCTTAACCAACGATGCAGTTTTAAGAAAATACCTAGAAAGAAAAAAAGTTACAGACGAGATTTTTATTTTTTATAGATCAATGTGTCAATGTGCGGGGGGCACCGGTGTCGAGGTATTTGAGATAATTATGTACATGCAGGGTTGTCAAAGTGGCTATGCACAGATAATAACAGAGAGTAGCAGCAGTGTAGTGACTTTTTAGAAGCCTCTTGGACCTAGACTTGGCGCTCCGGTACCGCTTGCCGTGCGGTAGCAGAGAGAACAGTCTATGACTAGGGTGGCTGGAGTCTTTGATTATTTTTAGGGCCTTCCTCTGACACCTCCTGGTATAGAGGTCCTGGATGGCAGAAAGCTTGGCCCCGGTGATGCACTGGGCCGTACGCACTACCCTCTGTAGTGCCTTGCGGTCGGAGGCCGAGTAATTGCAATACCAGGCAGTGATGCAACCCGCCAGGATGCTCTCGATGGTGCAGCTGTAAAATATTTTGAGGATCTGTGGACCCATGCCAAATCTTTTCAGTCTCCTGAGGGCGAATAGGTTTTGTCGTGCCCTCTTCATGACTGTCTTGGTGTGCTTGCACCATGTTAGTTTGTTGTTGATGTGGACGCCAAGGAACTTGAAGCTCTCAACCTGCTCCACTACAGCCCCGTCGATGAGAATGGGGGCGTGCTCGGTCCTCTTTTTCCTGTAGTCCACAATCCATCTCCTTTTCGATCATTATAGCTCAGTATTTGTATGATTTATTTCATAGTATTTTTTGCTCATCTTTATGTGTATGCACGACTATTTTCTATTCCATGTGGGCCCTGGTCATAAGTGGTGCACTACATAGAGAATAGGGTACCATTTACAGGTGCTGTTTGCCCCAGGGGGACTACTAATTTGCCCATGTCTTCTCTCTGGGGTAATAAGGACATGTTGAAACAGGTAGAGAGAACAGCACACTTTCTTCTGTATAATTACAGAGGCCCGAGGGTGCATGCATGGCTTTCATGTCTTTGTTACTCTTAATGTTCCTCTTTTTGTCGCCACACCTTCTAGAACAGACAACTCCGACGCATCTACAGCATAAAACAATGACTCCGTCAAAGAACATCAACTATGGCTAATCTGAACTACTGTAAGGTTCACGTGCATTATAATCAAAGCCAGTAGTGTAATTCAAATCAACGCATTGCCTTTTCATAATATCAGCTGTAACTGACGAAATTAACTGAGAGTTGGCTGTGAAGAGTTTTATCCGAGAGAGTACAGAGTAAGTCTGTGAAGGAGCCTCCCTACCTCATTTACCATCTCATATTTGATGTGATATCACGTCAGCACTTTTCACTAAAACTCTCTTTCTGAACACTTAAGTCAAATCCTCTCTCTGCTTACCACTCCCTCTGCTTAGATTGACCGTGGCTGCTAAGTATTTTCCTGGAAGTTTTTTCGATCTATGAATTCATCCCCAACGGCACTCTATTCCTTATGGTGCACTACTTTTGATCAGGGCCCATGGAGCTCTGTTCAAAAGTAGTGCACGACATATATAGGGATAGCTTGTTATTTTGGACGCGTTCTAATGTTTTCCCTCTGTTTTCTTCTCTTGCTGTTTCCCTCACTATGTGTCAGTATGTCCATACCCCTGCCCATTGCACTTGGGTAGCACGGAGATATTAGTGCTTTTTAAGGTCGGTTCGGTTTCGGTTTGGATTATTTAAAAAATAATCACGATTTTCGATTTTTGGGGTTGAATGCTGTGACAGCACAGAATAAAACAATTCATAAATTGTCCCATGATGGTAGTGAATGGCCATTTCACTTATTAACCATAGTTTTTTTTTCAAATTACAGTACTTTAATAAAATATTTCATTTGTTGTGTATATTACATTCGTTTTATTTAATGACTTTATTATTTCATCCCAAGTCATCATCTCATCTCTATAGAGCTGCTGCCAATACATTTACATTACATTTACATTTAAGTCATTTAGCAGACGCTCTTATCCAGAGCGACTTACAAATTGGTGCGTTCACCTTAAGACATCCAGTGGAACAGCCACTTTACAATAGTGCATCTAAATCATTTAAGGGGGGTGAGAAGGATTACTTTATCCTATCCTAGGTATTCCTGAAAGAGGTGGGGTTTCAGGTGTCTCCGGAAGGTGGTGATTGACTCCGCTGTCCTGGCGTCGTGAGGGAGTTTGTTCCACCATTGGGGGGCAAAATAAAATAGTGTTTTAAAAAAAAAAAGAAATACTGTTACAAAATCACTGTTTTGTAGTTCTTCAAAGTAATTAAGGCATACTTTTATGACTGCTGAAGACCAACTATTAATAACTTTGATTGTTTATTTTTTTGTAGAAATGCCTCGCAAAGCAACAGCTGCTCGCTGTATGCGATCAAGATGTGCATTCTTGTCCCTTCGGTTGCAGGCGTAAAAGAAACAGACCGGACAAGTAGATGCGCATGGGATTATGGTCATTGTTGTTAATTACAACGTTTTATGTGCTAAACTATGTAAAATATTGGCCTGTTGGAAACTACAACTCCCTACAACTTTGCAGCAAGAGGCTGCAACATTGCATCAAGGATCTGATTTTATCTCTAGAGAAACTGTGCAGAAAAAAACCCAGGAAATGGAATTCAAATAATTGAACCATTGGTCAATTAGTTGTTTAAAAAACAAAAAAATTGCAAAAATGTTGGTCAATCCCTCAGCACTGTACTTGGATAACTGTGTATGTTCTCATCAGGTGGTAGGGCCTGGTCAAACCTTTCTGTCTGACACCCCATCTGGACCTGTGGACATATCTGAGAAGGTTCAAGTTGTCTTGACACAGAGCACAGGCCATTTTTGCTGTTTGCTGCTGTCACTGACTGACAGAAAATAAAAGGAGTGTACATCTTTCCTCTCCTCCCTCCCCATCTAATTTTTGGGAAATAAACATCCAAGCAGTCACCCACTGCTTTTGTCTTTTATGTAATTATTTACCTTTATCTAGTATTCATTTTCTACCAAGCAACGGCAGTGTCTGTACTCTGTGCCACGCTGGTTTTACTGATGTGTTTCATGGATTTCTGGCCTGTAGTATAGTGTTGATCTTGTGAATCGATATCCTGGATGAGCGATGCCAGACAGACCCATGAGGAGAGTTCGACTTCAGAACCCATACTCATAGAATACTTTGAACCTTTCTGTCACTCTCTTCTCCCTCAGTTCTCCCTTCTCCCTTCTCTCTCCCTCAGGACAGAAAAGCTCTGTCCTTTTTTATTTTGGGGGGGGCATTTTCTCCCCGTCACGCTGGCCTTTCCATCGCTCTCTCCCTCGCTCCCCGTTCTCTCACTCACCGACCCAGCCATAAGGGCCAAGCTCACTGTTTGTTTTCTTCATCAGGAGATTCATTAAGATTAATATATCAAGTAGACCTTGACTGTCATCCAGCGCGATCACCCGGCTCTCCCGTTGTGCTCAGAAACTTTAATGAGGACCAATTGGGGGGAGGAACTGTAGGGGGAAGGTTGTTTGCAGAGCCATTTTGCTTTTTACATCATCATCTTTTCTGGCTTTTCCTGCTCGTGTTTCTAACTTTGCGGCTCAAGCCTGAGGTTATTTCCGGACATTTCCCAGGCCTCCAGCTGTGTCTGTGGATCATGACAGAGCACTTCTGACATCACCACCCACTGAAGGATCACTAATGAGGGTAACCCGCCGGAACGATTATAGAAATAATTGTCATTTACTCCCATTAAATTGGAATCATAATATTTGAAACCTCGTTCATTTCTAATGATTTCACACTGTGTGCAGCCAATGACATTTCTCTGACTAGATGATTACCTTTAGTGGTTTTCTTCAAAATAGTATTCAGAGGAAAGCACAAACTAAACTGTGGGAGAGCCCAGGAGGAGACACCCTTGGGTTTTCTGACCTCAATGATACTTCCTGATAGCCAGGTTAAGGAGACTGACCGCTGTGCTCACAAGATCAGGCTGGTTTCTTCCTGGTTAAATCAAATCTAAATGAAACGGCACTGAGTTTTAGGTACATCAGTAGACCTTGTCTTATAGTGTCTTATAGGATATCTATGGCTTCTCAGCCCCACCTCAGATAGGTGCTCATGTGTCCAGGGTTTCTGTGGATACCCTAGGGCCCCAGGGTAGTGTCTCCAGGGTGCTTGGCAGGGGCTCCTGCTACATTGATGAAGCAGCTTTCAGTGGGAGAAGGGTGGAAAAGACACCCCTGAAAAAGAGAGTTATACACAGCTTAGGAAACCAATGGAGCCTTTATGCCAAAAGGCTTTCCTCCAACATGCACTAACACACACACACACACACACACACACACACACACACACACACACACACACACACACACACACACACACACACACACACACACACACACACACACACACACACACACACACACACACAGCATTGCTCTCTCCAGTATCAGCCAGCCTTGTACGGAAGTGTCCTGTCAGTGCCATTGAGTCAGATATACACCCAGAGAAAGGGGTCAACCAGAAGGACCCAAACACCCAGACAGAATGAAAAGAAGGGGGGCAGACAACGCCTTTACACCGTGATTTTATGATCTCCTAAATGTCCTTGAAAGCTGTAGGTTAAACCGAATTACAGTTCTTCTGGCATTTGTGGGTTAGTCGTGTTGACAGGCGTGAATCGGGCGAGAAGAGCCGCTCTTGAGAGTCACACCGAAGGTATGCAGGGTATTCAGTGGGAGTGAAAGAGGAAAGGAGGGGAAAGATTTCCTCTCACACAAAAGCTAAAGGAACACACTCATCCAGGGGGAAGTCTCGTCCTGCTGCGAATGTATTTGTGGTGTTCCTCAGGGGTCCGTACTCTCCCCTCTGAAATGACTAACACAGAGCAAGTATTTCCTTGACAATGAGAGTTCTCAAACCCTAAATCAGTTGGGAGAAGTATCGAGCCATTACAGAGAGAGAGTGATGAACAGACCACAGCGTAGGTTTTTTTTCTTCATGGTGACTCAGAGAGAGAGATTCTGTGAAAAATACAATACATTTGGTCAGGGTATCTTTTGTCCAGCCATGGTGTATTCTGAAGTTGTCATGGTCCCTCCTGGCACCAGAAGGCGGCTGAGACCACCCTAGAGACTTTTATTGGACTCAGGTGTGTCTTATTATTTCATGATTGAGTCCCTGCTAAAATAGGTGTGTTTTCTTTGGTCCTTTGTTTACAGTGTGTGTTCATTTCCTGAGTGAGTTTTTGAGACTTAGTGTTTGTTGTTTTTTCAAGTGAATTGTGTTCATGCAGCTACCATATCTCAGTAAAGCATTATGTTTAACCTTAACTACTGATTCCTCATCTGGTCTCTTCTCTGCACCTGGGTCCAACCTTACTTCTGTTACGTGGCATTCTCTTTTGGCAACTTTCCACCATATACATTGACGTGTCAAACAAAGATCCTTTGGTGGGTAAGAAATAAGGTAAGTGTTCCTGGAATGTACAGTACAGGTTCCCTTTGGATCGGAATATACAGTGCTGGTTGCCAGGGAATCTCGCGAGCATCAATTGTCTAGGTAGACGTAGCTCATGAACTTGAGTTGGTTGGAGGCGACAGTGAGAGAGATGGAGAGTGGGGGCCTGAGAGCAAGAGAGGGAGAGGTGAGTGAATGCTTGGCTACAGGAGCAGTGTTAGACACCTAAGAAGAACATAATTGAGCTCTGCATAGCAAATAGTAGCATGCTACGTGCTCCAAGCAGACATCGCTGACTAGACTCCATAATGAGAGGAGTGTTTTTAGCAACATGATCAGCATCCAAATTCCTTGAATTTAAGCACTTCTGGAAAGATTTGACTAAATGTATTGATAGTGTGACCTGTGGTTTGACATTATTATTATTACAGGGGTCAACGAGGACATGTACAGTACCAGTCAAATGGTTGGTAACACCTACTCAGGGTCATTACTCTAAGACATGAAGGTCAGTCAATGCGGAAAATTTCAAGAAATGTAAACGTTTCTTCAAGTGCAGTCGCAAAAACCATCAAGCGCTATGATGAAATTGGCTCTCATGAGGATCGCCACAGGAAAGGAACACCCAGAGTTACCTCTGCTGCAGAGGCTAAGTTCATTAGAGTTACCAGCCTCAGAAATTGCAACCCAAATAAATTCTTCACAAGAGTTCAAGTAACAGACAAATCTCAATATCAACTGTTCAGAGGAGACTGCGTGAATCAGGCCTTCATGGCCGAATTGCTGCAAAGAAACCAATACTAAAGGACACCAATAAGAAGAAGATACTTGATTGGGCCAAGAAACACGAGCAATGGACATTAGACCAGTGTAAATCTGTGCTTTGGTCTGATGATTCCAAAATTTATATTTTTGGTTCCAACCACCGTGTCTTTGTGAAATGCAGAGTAGGTGAACGGATGATCTCTGCATGTGTGGTTCCCACCGTGATGCATGGAGTAGCAGGTGTGATGGTCTGGGGTGCTTTGCTGGTAAAACTGACTGTGATTTATTTTTAATTCAAGGCACACTTAACCAGCATGGCTACCATAGCATTCTGCAGCTATACACCATCCCATCTGTTTGCGCTTGGTGGGACAATAGACAGTGACCCCACACACCTTCAGGCTATGTAAGGGCTATTTGATCAAGAAGGAGAGTGATAGAGTGATGCATCAGATGACCTGGCGTCCACAATCACCCAACATCAACCAAATTGAGATGGTTTGGGATGAGTTGGATCACAGTGAAGGAAAAGCAGACAAGTGCTCAGAATATGTGTGAACTCCTTCAAGACTGCAGGAAAATCCTAAAGGTGAAGCTGGTTGAGAGAATGCCAAGAGTGTGGAAAGCTGTCATCAAGGCAATGTGTGGCTACTTTGAAGAATCTCAAATATAAAATATACTTGGATTTGTTTAACACTTTTTTTGGTTACTACATGATTCCATATGTGTTATTTATATAGTTTTCATGTCTTCACTATTATGAATGTAGAAATTTTTAAAAAAGAAACCCATTAGCATAGCTGTAATGACCTTTAATGGTCAGGCAGGCTTAGAACCAACGTCAGGTCTGGGAACTTACATTTTAGTTGGGAAAGTGATTTAAAGGACAAACTTAGGCTAGGCTCTAGGACACATTGAAGTGATAATCTGCCTTATGTCGTGTGTGTGTGTGTGCCTGTGAGTGTTGGGCGTGTGTGCCCTGTCCTCACTGTGCCACATTTGAACACAGGGAACCAACTGCCATCTGCAGAGAGAAAGCAGTCAGTCAGCACAGCAGTCTGGAACTGTACTCAAGTGTCTGTGTCTAATAACACCGCAGCTTCTCTCATGTCTTCAGTTTACCACCTCAGTGCATTAGGGATGATAAGGTATGACAATTGGCCCTGGGATCTTTCTCAACACATGACCTAACCAGCTATAACTCGGGCCCAGAGTTTTTCCTGACCAGAGTTTGTCGTGGTCCTGGTCAGGTCCCACGTTCAGGAACAACTCCATGTACTAGGTGTGACTGTGGGCCTCTGGTGTGTCTAAAACGGCTTCACCTGTTTATCCGAAGTAGTATAATTTCTCCATAAAGCAACAAGGAATAGTCCATTGAGATAGTGAATTATGAGAGTGGCAGACAATTAATGACCCGACCAAAGTTTTGGCTCCACCACTGAACCTCTGCCTTGTTGACCTTAAAAATATGATTGTTCTATGTAATTAACCAAATCAAATCAAATCAAATGTATTTATATAGCCCTTCGTACATCAGCTGATATCTCAAAGTGCTGTACAGAAACCCAGCCTAAAACCCCAAACAGCAAGCAATGCAGGTGTAGAAGCACAGCAAGCATTACGCTGCTCCACTGGTGTACAATATAGTTTCTCATTCCAGTCTGACTACTTACATTTTTTTTTTTTTTTTTAAGTCAATCGTTGAGAATATCTTGGTATACGAATGATACTGAGGGGAGAGCGGAGTGATTGCGATATTAAAGGAGTTGTAATTGTCATCACCTTTTCCATTTCAGAGCAAAGAAAAATATTGGATATGATGACAAAATGGCTCGTGGCTTTTAAATAAATGTGAATCATTTTAATATATAGTCAATTTTGTACATATATTTATTATTTATATTATCTGCTGCTACTGCAAAAGATAATGGGGATCCAAATAAACAAATAAATATACCTATAATATGTCACTGCAACAAGCCTGTTCCTCTTGTACTCATCTCCCCTCCTTCTCTCTCTCTCTCTCTCTCTCTCTGTGCACCCCAGGGGACTCCTACTCCCACGTGCAAGGGCAGCCTCTGGATAAGGAGGACATGGCGGTTGATGTGAAGCTGTACAGTCACCGGTGGAGGAGGTGGCTGTCCCCAGAAGAGCCACGTAACAGGGACAGCAACAGGGCCAGCCAGGACCAAGAGCAGGGTCAGGATCAGGGTCAAGACCAACCTGATGGGAGTTTCCCAGGCCTGCTCTCAGCAGAGGACAGCCAGGACACTGACAACAGCTCCCAGATAGAGGTACAGTCCATGAACAGTGTTACCCCAACCCAAGGAGGGCCGGCCTCCCTACATACCTCTGTTGCCCCCCTTTAAAAAAAAAAAAAAAGTGGTTCAATTGTTTTGTGTTTTTATAGATTTTTCCCACACAACACAAACATGAACACCAACAAACAGAATAGACCCTAAATGGATTACTATTGATTTGAACTGAACGTTTGGTGTTTGTAGCACTGAATGTTACTTCGTGGGGCCTGGTGTTCTGACAAGGAAAAACTATTTCGGGGAAACACTTGGGCGCACAGAGTGAACACCACAGATAATCTGAGACAGGAAGGAAGAATGTCAGATGTTCTCTGTTAGAACTCTATTAGAATATGAACTCAGGTTAAACTGCCTTAGTTCCTCAATACCTTTCAATCTAAAACTACTCCGAAACATATTCCCTGGCAACTCCCCAAGGAGAGAAAATAGACCTCCCTAGAACAGAGTGATTAGATGATGATAAAAAACTGGACTAGGGGCGCTTTTGGCAGATGAATACTTAATATCTAATTAACGCCCAGCACATCCCCCAAGTAGATATTCATCCTAAACGTCTGTGTGCGGACTGAGGGTGAGTCACATTAAAGCATCTCAGAAAGAGGCTAGGTCCCAAAATAGCACCCTATACCCTACAAAGTGCACTACTTTTGACCAGAGCCCTATGGGGCCTGGCCAAAACGAGTACACTATATAGGGAATTAGGTGCATTTGGGATGAAGCCCAGAACAACAGATTAACTTAGACCTCGTTGACCTTCTCGACAGTCACAAAATATGGAGATTAATTGCTGGCTCTTGGTCTGTCACTCCGTCCCCATGAAACGAAATAAAAGGCAAGAACCTGGGTCCCTTGTTATTGTTCCTACTAGCCCAGCTCAGCACTGCAGCCTAGCACTCAGGTGTTTAGTCGTAACGATGGCGGTGGCGCATCTGGTCCAGACAGATTATTAAGTCACCCCGTGCCTTCTAATCATCTCAGGTCTACAGCCCCAGTGTTGCTTCATGTGATAACAGACGACACGTTGATCACTCCACACACACACACACAGACACACACACACAAACACACACACAAATGCACCCACCCACCCGCACACATACACACGCGTGCACACACACACACGCACGCATGCACACACACACACTCACTCCCTGTTTTCTTCCCTCTTCCTGGGCTCATTTATCGTTGCGTTGTGTGTCTGGAACAGCGTCGGCTTTTAGCACAAATACCCCGTCATTTCCTCTGTCATGTCACCCCCACCACCATAGTCTCACTCCCCCTTCACCCCACCTCCCCCTTCCAGTATGCCTCTCTGTCTTCAAGAGGAAGGCTAAAGTCTTTTATATTCACATCCTTAGATTAATAAGAGGCTGCTGACACCTTCCTTCCGGCCCAGCTCTGGTCGGACTATCAATACTCACTCGGGAAAAACTGTTTGAATCAATGTCGTTTCCATGTAATTTCAACCCCCAAAAATGTGATGATGTTGAATCAACTGATTGGATTTGCAAAGAGTCATCAATGTAAGGGAATTTCGTCTTTTTTTTTCACCCAACTTTTAACCCAAATCTAATGACACGGTGACATTTTGTTTGTTGATTTCACATTAAATTCACTTTAGGTGTCAACTCGACCAACTGTAAATCAAAACTAGACGTTGAACTGACATCTGTGCCCAGTGGGAAAGGGACTGTCTCATCTCGTCCGAGATATGACCAGTAGGAAGGGAAGAAAGGATGGTGTCTTTAGTAAAGGAGGGGAGGAATAGAGTGAGCATTCATCATCATAGGTGGGAATATTTTTATCATCGGTTTCTTTTACTTTGCTGAAATGCTTGGAACCTCCCAGCACCGCAATAAATCTGTTTGTCAGAATCTCTTAGAGATGACAGAGACATTCCCCTTGGAGCCTCGGATCACTGCAACCGATCAAACGAACCAGATAATGTGTGTGCGTGTGTATAAAAGGTGTCCTCAGGTAAACCCAATGCCATTCAGGCGTGCTGCAAAGCGTTGGAACGAGCTAACATTAAAACAATTTGAATTAACCTCGTAATCTATCGGTCCTTATCAATAAAACATCACCATAGGGTGCAGAACATTTTGACTTGACTGCCGGGGAGCAAGGAGACCCCCCCAGCTCCGCCAAAACCGGTGACGACTATATGCCATTTTCAAGGGATTGCTTAATAAATGTTATAACTATTTGGTTTTAATGTCATCACCTCTTGAAGAGGATAGTCAGAACTACAGAGTTCCCATTATTCCACATTTAGTTCTATCATCAGATTTACACAGCAAGTAACTGCATACTTTTCATCATCAGTAAATATCAATTGATCAGGTGTTTTCCGATACGTGAGGGTAGACATGTCCATTTGGCGTGTGGCTAGCTAGCTAGCTAAGCAAACAACGTGTCATTTAGCTTTCTTCATCAGAGATTAGGCTTTTAGAAAGAGCTTGACGTCGGCGAGTCCTCGTCCTGGTAAAGTTGCCAGTCAGACTACTGTCATCACCACTATCGATGGAAAGCAAATCAAACAACATTTGGATATAGCCATCTAGTTTATTTAGATTGTTAACTAGCTATATCGACGTGATCTGTTATTAGCTAGCCAGCCAATTTGACGTGGCCCATCAATCAATAGCCTATCATGTCTGTCAGCACTGCAGCAATTGTGATTAAACACTTTTAAAACAATGTTGAAAAGGGGATAATGTCGGCTAACTTCGCTAGGTAGGCCTACGCTGGCTGGAGTAAAAAACGTACATTAGGTCTCCTTTACCACTATGTTTAGTCAACTGTACAAGGTTTCTACCGGTAGCTTGCAAAGTAAAACTGATCAGCTAACAGTACATCGGCGAATGCGTCTTTCTGCTGCTTGACAGACAGCGTGCACAATGGATGGGAAATTAACCTAAACCTCCCCCCCATACTTGTCAGGTATATTTAACTTTCTATTTTATATCCCTCAAGTCCAATTAATGGTGGCCAATATTGAGAGATATCGTGAGGCTGCCCTACGCATCTGGAAATTACATGATCAATTGATGGTTTGCCGATCATGAAAAGCATGCAGGTACTTGCTGTATAACTCCGGTGATAGAGCTCAATGGGTACAATTGTTTTGCATGGAATAATCATACGTTTGTGGTTCTGACTATGGTCTTCAAGAGGTGATGATATTAAAAACAAATAGTTAACATTTATTTCACAATCCCTTGAACACGGCGCGCAGTTGTCAATGGTTTTAGCGGTGTAGCTCCCTCCAGTAACCACGAGCACAACTGTTCCTTGATTTTAACTGGCGGTTTTATTCTGTAGTTCTAGTCAGAATTATCACCTCCCGTGCGAACTATAAAGTAAATGAAAATACAGTTAAGCACACTCTTACAACTTTCTTGTCGTATGAGTGACTTATTAGCTTGGTATAACTCTAAAGTGCTTTACATACATAAAAACAGTTTAGCAGGAGATATAACGGTATCAGATTAAACACACGAATAAAGGACAAATACCTCATTGGCTGCTTATTACAGATGGGAGGAAATCCAAAACCTTCACACTTCTTATTCCTGACATGAATTCACACTTCTTCCTTAATTATCATAACGTTACCATCCTAACATACACACTTCAACCGAAGACACAAAAAAACCTAGCTAACAGGCTTCCCGGGTGGCGCAGTGGTCTAAGGCACTGCATCGCAATGTGCCACCAGAGACTTTGGGTTCGAGCCCAGGCTCTGTCACAGCCAGCCACGACCGGGAGCTCCATGGGGCGACGCACAATTGGCCTAGCGTTGTCCGGGTTAGGGAGGGTTTGCATGGCAGGGATATCCTTGTCTCATCACGCACTAGCGACTTCTGTGGTGGGCTGGGCGCAGTGCATGCTGACCAGGTCGCTAGGTGCACAGTGTTTCCTCTGACACATTGGTGCGGCTGGCTTCCGGGTTGGATGCGTGCTGTGTTAAGAAGCAGTGTGGCTTGGTTGGGTTGTGTTTCGGAGGACGCATGGCTCCCGACCTTCGTCTCTCCCGACCCCGTACAGGAGTTGTAGCGATGAGACAAGATAGTAACTACTAACAATTGGATACCACGAAATTGGGGAGAAAAAAGGGGGTAACATTTTGTAATTTATTTTTTAAACCTAGCTAAAACAGTGTGGGATTGCCTTCACTCCAAAAGTGTGTTGCTACGATAATAATCCCTGTTACAATAGTTGTTAGCCACGTAGTTCCGCTTGTCTCATCATTTCCCCCACATAGTGAACACATAAACAATTCAAAACAAAAAACAACAACATAGACTGACAGATTAATTGTCAGTTACTAAGCGGAGCAGGGGGTCTCCTTGCCCCCCCAACAGACAAATAGAATGCTCTGCACCTTATTGTGACCTTTTATTGATATCGACACATTGATTGTGTGACGAATTTCTCGTTCGTCGTTACGAGTAGCAAAGCACTGAACCAGTAAGTACTTGTTGTTGGAAGTACAAACCATTGGTTTGTTGTAGTGTTCTTTGTTGTTGTTTTAACTGGTGATATTGCTGTGAATGTGGTGGTGATGATTATCACAATCACGCCATGTTAAACTCCACATTACCTTATCAAAGACTGGAGCAGCTCGTCAGAACGAAGCAGCTGTCACGCCCTGATCTGTTTCACCTGTTTCTGTGATTGTCTCCACCCCCTCCAGGTGTCGCTTATTTTCCCCAGTGTATTTATCCCTGTGTTTCCTGTCTCTCTGTGCCAGTTCGTCTTGTATGTTTAGTCAAGTCAACCAGCGTGTTTTTCCCCATACCCCTTTTGCTATTCTCCTTTTCCAGTCCTCCCGGTTTTGACCCTTGCCTGTTTCTGGACTCCATACCCGCCTGCCTTACCATTCTGCCTGCCTTGTCTGCCACTCTGTACCTCCTGGTCTCTGATCTGTTTTTGACCTTTTCACCTGTCCACGACCATTCTCTTGCCTACCCCTTTGGATTATTAAACATTGTAAGAGTCCAACCATCTGCCTCCTGTGTCTGCATCTGGGTCTCGCCTTGTGCCTTGATAGCAGCAGTATGTCAAACAAACATACACACGGACAAGTCTCAGTATAAATATAATGCCACTCATTGGATGTTAGATTATCTCTTATTGCCACACTCCTTAGTTAGTTTATTTAAACTTATAAACCTCTTCCACTACCATACATTTTTTGGCGGAGAGATTATTGTTTTAATGTATGTGTTGTGACGTTAAATGCAATTTAAATCAAGTTTGATTTGCTTTGATTCGAAGCAAGTACACAATTTCGCTTCGTGAAAATGACACTTTCTAGTTCTATACTGTTCCGTTATATCTTCCTGGAACACAGTATAGTGAAGGCCAAGAGCATAAAACCCAGGTCAAGCTATTACAACTACTCAGCCTCCTTTCCTGTCATGTTTCCTCCTCTGAACTGACTGTGTGTATGGCCAAATAAATCAAGGAAGTGTTCAAGTTTTAAGTATGCCTCGGTGGTTTATTATCACATATTGCCCTATAAATGTCAGAGTTACCAGGAGCATGCCCTATACTGTACGTTCTGTTTCTGTGATTACAAGATATTGTGCACTCGCTGTGTTGTTAGCGTAGCTTAGCCTTTTTCGCTGCATGGGGAGTTGTTTGATGAAGTGTTGCTTTTTGATGTCTGTCCAGCCAGGGTCATATTCATGAATGCACATCTTTGCAAAACATTTTGTAATAGAAAACAAGCGTTGCTTTTTGGAGGATTTCATGTAGCCCCCCCTCCCTATTTTGGCCCTCGTGCTGGATACAACCCTGGTCTGTGCTGTCTGTGTCTGATTGCTCAAAATAATCCAAGGGGAGGTTTGCATATTACATTATCCATGTCTGTTTAGTTGGAGATAGAGAGCGAGGGAAAGGAAACCCTCCGGGAATTGACTTGGCTCTTACATTTTTCATTGCTTCATTTGATTTCCTTCTCATATTCAGTTGCAGAACAATACTTTAGTGTGATGCTTTTACACTGCCTTTTATTAAAAGATTATCTGAGAACGATGCATTTCTAAATGAGTGTTTAATATAGTATATGACAGTATCAGGAAATAGCTTAATTCATGTGCTTAATTCAGCACAGTTATTGCTCTCCAAGCTGAACCTGCAGGTCTGCCTTGACCTTAGCCTGCCTACCCTCTCTTTCTGTCCCACCTGTGGAGCGTGTCTCTCTCTGCCAGACCTTCCTCTACTGTGGTTGCTAGCGTAGCAGTGCTAACACGCTGTTTTTTTTTACCCCCTTTTCTCCCCAATTTCGTGGTATCCAATTGTTTTTTAGTAGCTACTATCTTGTCTCATCGCTACAACTCCCGTACCGGCTCGGGAGAGACGAAGGTTGAAAGTCATGCGTCCTCCGATACACAACCCAACCAAGCTGCACTGCTTCTTAGCACTGCTTCTTAACACAGCTCGCCAGCCACACTGATTTGTAGGAGGAAACACCGTGCACCTGGCAACCTTGGTTAGCGCGCACTGCGCCCGGCGCGCCACAGGAGTCGCTGGTGCCCGATGAGGATATCCCTACTGGCCAAGCCCTCCCTAACAAGGAAGGATGCTAGGCCAATTGTGCGTCGCCCCACGGACCTCCCGGTCGCGGCCGGTTACGACAGAGCCTGGGCGTGATCCCAGAGTCTCTGGTGGTACAGCTGCAGTACAGCGCCCTTAACCACTGCGCCACCCGGGAGGCCCCCAACACACTGTTTTTCTATCAGCCTCCAACACATTGTGGCTAAAGCACTGGAAGTCAATATCTTGAGATGAAGGAAGTTGCCAATATCTTGTTAGTTAGGGATGGATCGACATTTACAGAATTGTTACCTGGAGGAAAATGAGGGTGGGTCATGCTTTTTCAATTTCAGTCAAGGGGAGGGTTTAGTATTATTTTTGTTTTAATCTTGTCCAGGGGAGGGTCATGTAATTGATGAAATTCCAATATTTCTCAGTGTTTTAGAATGAGTTGCTTATTAGGCTGAGCGCGCAATATCAAGTGCGCCTATAGGCTATTTAGTGTGGTCTCAATCAAATGATCCATACCCTATAGGCTACGAAGTGCACGCTCGGAGAAGCACAGATCAAAGTTCTATTTCTAAGGTAGCTGCTGGGATGCAGCTAGGCTGCATTACACACAGCAATGAATATTGTAACACTGAGCTCCCGCTCTGCTCTTGCTGATGAAATAGGGTTTGGTGTGCTACCTAACAATTGACTGTGCTGTGTTGGCCTACAGTGGCAGTTCAGGAGGAGAGTCAAAGGCTTCTTCCAAAGGTTTTATTTATTAGGCCTATTCCAAAAGATCTTGCGCGCGGACTAGCCTAGAGCTTGCTACTACTATAATTGATTTGATTAAAAACAATATGTTACTTGCTCATGATGTGTTTATGAGAGTTCTTAACCTCGCAAATTCGGGTCGGCATAATTCATTTCAACCGTCATCCATAGATTTGTCGGTTAATTCCTCCACCCACTATGCACTCTTTAAATGGTCTACTTCCGTGTCAGTGAAGGAATGCTAAGTTAAAACCAAAACTCGAATTGAGGGGGTATGAGAAGGTATGCCATAGGCAATGTTCCCTCTAATTCCTTGGGGCACTAAGCACATTTTAGGTCTTGTGAGCGGAAACTTGAACATTGTGAGACTTTTTTGCAACTTCCGGTGTACATTTACAGTGAACACTGAGGCTGTACCCTTACATTTTTAGACAGTAGCCAATAGGCTATTGTGGCTATTTGAGCATAATGAACAGTTGTCCTACCAACAAAACTAATGGAGCAAATCTCATAACATTTTCACATGGAAATAGCTTTTGATTTCTATGATATAGCCTACAGTAGCCTGTATGTGGTGTTAAATACAGGCCTACATTGCAGATTTTAAAAATTGTTTTTACATTATAAAGGGCTTGACATTAATTAAATATATTTTACTTGGTCTGTAACACAATGGGCCAAATAAGTGACTGTAAATTGAATTGTATTGTGTTGTATGGCACAAGACACCACTTTACAAAATACAATTAATTACTATTAACATACAGAGAATTAGACAAAGTACATTAGCCTACCAGTCTGCCTATTGGCTTATTTGCATATTCAAGTCTGTCACAAAATACAACACTGTCCCTTTAATTAAGACCTAAGCTTTTTTACCTGACTGGCTTTTCAAAGTCCGCTTGAAATGTAGCTTACACATGTTGTGCTCTTGTAGGAATCAGTAACTCCCCATGACTGACCTATACTTAGCTATAACTGGGCTAATAACTCACTAACTATCAAAGAATATCAACACGTGAACACGCTTGGCTCTGCACTCTGATCTAAACGGATCTGAAAAGCTCATTCATTCAGTCTTGGGTGATTGAAAGACCGCTCCTGGGCTACCCCTGCAAATAGATTTCTACTCAGTTGTGTTCTGGCTCTGCCTACAACAAAATCAGACTTTTAAAATGTATTTATTTCACCTTTATTAAACCAGGTAGGCTAGTTGAGAAGTTCTCATTTACAACTACGACCTGGCCAAGATAAAGCAAAGCAGTGCGACACAAACAACAACAGAGTTACACATTGAATAAACAAACATACAGTCAATAATACAATAGAAAACAGTCTATGTACAATGTGTGCAAATGAAGTAAGATTAGGGTAAGGCAATAAATAGGCCATAGTGGCGAAATAATTACAATATAGCAATTAAACACTGTAGTGATAGATGTGCAGAAGATGAGTGTGCAACTAGAGATACTGGGGTGCAAAGGAGCTAAATAAATAATAGTAAGGGGATGAGGTAGTTGGATGGGCTGTGTACAGGTGCAATGATCTGTGAGATGCTCTGACAGTTGGTGCTTAAAGTTAGTGAGGGAGATATGAGTCTCCAGCTTCAGACATTTTTGCAGTTCGTTCTAGTCATTGGCAGCAGAGAACTGGAAGGAAAGGCGGCCAAAAGAGGAATTGGCTTTGGGGGTGACATGTGAAATATACCTGCTGACACAAGAGGTATGTGGCAGGGTCTACAGTCAATCACGGAATACAAAAATAAAACCAGCCCCCCGCCGCGGACCATGATGTCTTGCTCCCAGACAGACTAAATAACTTGTTTGCTCGCATTGAGGACAATACAGGGCCACTGACACGGCCCGCTACCAAAACCCGCGGGCTCTCCTTCACTGCAGCCGAAGCGAGTAAAACATTTAAACGTGTTAACCCTCGCAAGGCTGCAGGCCAAGACGCCATCCCCAGCCGTGTCCTCAGAGCATGCGCAGACCAGCTGGCTGGTGTGTTTACGGACATATGCAATCAATCCTTATCCCAGTCTGCTGTTCCCACATGCTTCAAGAGGGCCACCATTGTTCCTGTTCCCAAGAAAGCTAAGGTAACTGAGCTAAACGACTACCGCCCCGTGGCACTCACTTCTGTCATCATGAAGTGCTTTGAGAGACTAGTCAGGGACCCTCGGAGTGTGGTGTCAGGAAAATAACCTCACACTCAACGTCAACAAAACAAAGGAGATGATTGAGGACTTCAGGAAACAGCAGAGGGAGCACCCCCCCTATCCACATCGACGGGACAGTAGTGGAGAGGGTAGTAAGTTTTAAGTTCCTCGGCGTACACATCACGGACAAACGGAATTGGTCCACCTACACAGACAGCATTGTGAAGAAGGCGCAGCAGTGCCTCTTCAACCTCAGGAGGCTGAAGAAATTTGGCTTGTCACCAAAAGCACTCACCAACTTCTACAGATGCACAATCGAGAGCATCCTGTCGGGCTGTATCACCGCCTGGTATGGCAACTGCTCCGCCCACAACCGTAAGGCTCTCCAGAGGGTAGTGAGGTCTGCACAAAGCATCACCGGGGGCAAACTACCTGCCCTCCAGGACACCTACACCACCCGACATCACAGGAAGGCCATAAAGATCATCAAGGACAACAACCACCCGAGCCACTGCCTGTTCAACCCGAAATCATCCAGAAGGCGAGGTCAGTACAGGTGCATCAAAGCAGGGACCGAGAGACTGAAAAACAGCTTCTATCTCAAGGCCTTCACACTGTTAAACAGCCACCACTAATATTGAGTGGCTGCTGCCAACATACTGACTCAACTCCAGCCACTTTAATAATGGAAATTGATGTAAAAATGTATCACTAGCCACTTTAAACTATGCCACTTTATGTTTATATACCCTACATTACTCATCGCATATGTATATACTGTACTCTATACCATCTACTGCATCTTGCCTATGCCGTTCTGTACCATCACTCTCATATGTCTGTATGTACATATTCTTTATCCCTTTACACTTGTGTGTATAAGCTAGTAGTTGTGGAATTGTTAGGTTAGATTGGTTGGTTATTACTGCATTGTCGGAACTAGAAGCACAAGCATTTCGCTACGCTCGCATTCACATCTGCTAACCATGTGTATGTGACAAATAAAATTGGATTTGATTTGCTGGATATATTCCTGACTCCAGTCTTGCAAGGTTAGATTTGATTTGTTGCATTAAAAAAGGGGCTGATATAATGTCGATTCGATCAGCAACAACAAAAACGTTGATCCAAATAGTGCAAACTAATAGGGTTCAGTCTCCTGTGTCTCTGCGCAGCATGGTATTTCTTCTGTGCAGCAGTCCTGGAGGAAGTGCGCGCACGCTCGCAGTCTAGAGGGAACATTGGCCATAGGCCTACCTTTTTTATTAAAGAAAATGTCCAAAGCACAGGCCTACCGCTTATTAGTTTAAGAAAATCAAATGCAACAGTGAGTTTTAACAGCACTTTGGTCTGCAATGCTTTATGCTATAAACAGTATGTAAAATACCCGGGGAAAGACGTGACTCAGGGGATATCATTGTTTAATTTCTTTGACATTCTGAGGCTGAGCTACAAACTTTTTTATCCGAGGATAATTTTTTTGGTTGACTTTGCTTGCGAAGTAATCTAATTATGTCACTATCAATTGATTTAAGCTATTCACTTTCTGTACAATAGAAGATGTTTAAACCCAGACAGCTTTTTTGGGAAACCTTGTGACCTTCTCTTGTTGGGTTAAGCCATGGAAGAAGAGTAGCCAGCAGTTAAAGTTTAGATCAGAGTAGGCCTACTCTGTCTGGGTTGGAAAGATAGACCTAACTTTTGAAAGTACCATGCTCAGATTCCTAATGACTTCTCAGATTAACTTATTTGCAAACAGGGACGGTTTCATTGCAAAAAAGGCACGCTGATTTGGCATTGGAGAAATATGACAAGATGAACACATAGGTCTATGTCTCTGTCCACTCTTAGCCTGTATTTTCCATAATTTGTGTGGTATTAATAAGGATTTTGCTAAGATATAAAAATGTAGAATTAGATTACATTTTTATAAAATACAATGATATAAAGGAGATAAATCCACCCCTACTCTTGTCCACGGTAGTCTGTGAACCTATAACCTTCTGGCCCGCAACCCTGTGTGCTATCAAAATTCTTGCGTTGCCATGTAATGCTTACAAGATGAAGAACAGTTCCTAAAACTGCATATCTAAGGCTCTGGTCTGGCCAAGAAGTGAGGCCAAACATTCCCTGCTATCCACTTTGTTTTAATTATGATTTTTGGTATTGGGGAATGGTCACGTTTTTTTTTCAAGTGTTCAGTTAGGGTTTAGGTCAAATATATTTTGCTGAAGGAAGGGCCATCCATTTCCATTTCAGACAGGTCAGATTTTCTCCATGTACCCCTTATTATAAATAATTCACTCCCTTAGTTCCCTTGGGTCCATTTCACAGTTCAGGTAGGGACAAGTCTCCTCATCTCTGTGTCCTTAAATAAACTCTAGTCGGCATTCCAAATGGCACCCTATTCCCTTTTCAGTGCACTACTTTTGACCGGGTCTCTGGTCAGAAGAAGTGCACTATATAGGGAATAGGGGGTCGTTTGGGCCGCATCCCTGGCCTAGAAGCTGCTAAACCAGGGGGCTCCAAACCACATGTTTATCTGCAGCACAGAGAAACCCTAAACCTTGGAACACTAGAGCTCTTCAATAACAACACTCTGTATGAGGGTGGGTGTAGGCCGTAGACGTAGAGGCTTCGGCCTACAGTAAGACTTAAAAGGCCCGTAGGCGTAAAAGCTCGAGTTCATTTTTAAAACAAGAAAACAAGAGTCTCAAAACACGAGGCGGGACTTTCTATCCATGTGTTTCACGATTTAATGTTTACCGTTTATATTTTGTTGACTCCCATTTTCTTTCATACCTAGATGTGTTCAAATCGGCAAGCCCTATCGGTTTTGTTAGTAAGCAGGTGCAGCACACCTCAGCTCCATCCAATGCTCGTCGGATTTCACCACACACTCCACTAATGCTGCTCCAATGGGGAGAGGATGAGTGATGAATAATGGACCATAGACGTTATCAGCCAATGTGAGAGCAAGTGGCACACATGACTAATGCCTTCCTTTTAAAGTGCAGATGGTTACCAGGGCACCTGATGTGTGTGCGTGCGTGCGTGCGTGCGTGCGTGCGTGCGTGCGTGCGTGCGTGCGTGCGTGTGTGTGTGTGTGTGTGTGTGTGTGTGTGTTTATATAAGAGATATAGGGCCTCATGCATACATACTGTAGAGTAGGGAAAGATCTTGTGAATTTTCAAATTCCATTCTTTCAAAGACATGAGACGAGAGTTCCCTGTACTTTTCTTATTCAGTAATGCGACACCAATGGGATATATGCTTCATTGTGACATGATATAGACAATAAAACGATTTAATTCAACTTTATTGCCTTGTTCTTTTCCCAATAAAGCAGAAAGGTTATTCTTTCTCAGAGCTGTAGGGCGATATCATGGTGCAAATTAGTTGAAATCTGTACAAAAATACTGTAAAACTCATTATATTCTGACAGTGGGATTTACTTGGACACTTTTTTAAACAATAATGTGGTTATTTACCTAGAGTTTAGTAAATGGAGAAAGAAAAATTACAAATGTAATCACACTGCCCGATTATAATCAAATCAAGCTTTATTTATACAGCACATTAAGACATGGAATGTAACGGAATGTGCTTCACATGAAAAATATATATATATATGAAAATGAAAACTGAAATATTTACTACACAACAAACAAAAGAGGATAAAAAAACAAAAGAATAACTATAAAACTGAAAAAAAAAGCCTAAGGAAAAGCAAAGCTAAAAGGGTGTGTTTTAAGATCTCTTTTAAATATGTCCACAGTTTCGGCCCCCCTCAGGTTCCCTGGCAGGCTATTCCAGGCTGCCCCTTCATGCCTTATGGTCCTAGGCTTTTGAGTAGTTAAAATGCCAGTGCGAGAGGACCTGAGGGACCTACTGGGTACACACAGTGCCTTCAGAAAATATACAGACCCCTTGACTTTTTCCTCATTTTATTACGTTACAGCCGAATGGTAGAATGTATTTTTTTTAAGCACTTAGCAATCTAAGCACAATACCCTATAATTACAAAGCAAAAACAGGTTTTTAGAAAAGTTTGCAAGTTAAAAACTGAAATACCTTATTTACATAAGCATTTAGGCCCTTTGCTATGAGACTCAATTGAGCTCAGATGCATCCTGGTTCCATTGATCATCCTTGAGATGTTTCTACAATTTGATTGGAGTCCACCTGTGGTAAATTCAATTGATTGGACATGATTTGGAAAGGCACACACCTGTCTGTCTATTGTCATGACTGTCCTGTGAGGATCACAATGGGGTCAGATCAGCTTGGCAATGGTTGACAATAACCAGACCTTCTCTCACCCACAGAAGAGGCGTGGAGGGAACTGGACCCGTTTGACAGTTCACACCCTGTTGTAAATTACAGGAGAAAGGGGGGCTCTTTCTCCCCCTCCAGTTAAATCCACCAGAGGAATGTCTGTGTTAGCAGGCTTTTCCCGCCGAAACTATAGCATCGTCAAAAATGGATACTGGAACAATAATTCTAACGTAAGAATATGGGGAATGGTCAGCTTGAGAGGATCTGCAGAGAAGAATGGGAGAAACTCCCCAAATACAGGTGTGCCACGCTTGTAGCGTCATACCCAAGAAGACTCGATTCTGTAATCGCTGCCAAAGCTGCTTCAACAAAGTACTGAGTAAAGGGTCTGAATACTTATGTACATTTTTTATTTAAGTTTTTTTATTTTTAATAAATTAGCAAAAATGTCTAAACTGTTTTTGCTTTGCCCATTATGGGGTATTGTGTTGATGAGGGGGGAAACAATTGAATACGTTTTAAAATAAGGTTGTACCTTAACAAAATGTGGAAAAAGTCAAGGGGTCTGAATACTTTCCGAAGGCACTGTAACTTTTAACTTAAAGCATGTCTGACTTGTATTGGGGTGCACAATCGTGGATTGATTTAAAAACCAATAGAATAATCTTCAAATGTATTCTAAAACAATGGCTTTCTTCGGTAGACAAGACAGGTGAGCATTACGGTCGTCAAGCCTGATTGTAATAAAAAGCATGGATGAGTCTCTGTATCAGCCTCAGAGAGAAACAACCCCACCTTGTCAATGTTCCTCAGGTGGTAAGAAGCTATTTTGGTCACATTCCTAATGTGTGATTCGAAATTGAGTTCAGAATCTAAAATAACACACAGTGTCGAATGCAGCACTTAAATCCAAGAGTACAAGGACAGAGAGCTGGCTCTAAGATCATGTATCACTTTAACTAATGCTGTCTCTGCTCTGTGGTGGGCACAAAACCCAGATGTACATTCTTTATTTTTAAATACAAATATATATACAGTTGGCACTTAAAACAAATATTTAGCTTCTAAAGAGTTTTTTAATGTGTATTTTGCACAGATTTGAACTATCTTGCACCATGAAAACATTGTCCCTGGTCTGAGCTAAGTGATTATACCCACAGGTAAATGTCTGGCTGAGAAATATTTCTCTAACATCTCATCTTCTTTTACTTAGCAATCCCCCAGCATGGCAATACATATCTTTGTCAGAATCTCTTAGAGATGACAGAGGCATTCTGAAACGTAAAACATTGGTGTAAAGATATTCAGACTCTGCCTTAATGCATTATTATTGAACTTGAGTAAATACCTCAAACATTAAATTGGAAAGTGAATTGGAGATTGTTTGGTTCACTGAATGCAACTCATACAGCATACTGTATGTGGGTTTATTTGTGTGCCTCATACATTCTGAATTTATACAACCGCAAAACTGGATTCGATGTCAGTGACACACCGACATTGACTATATATATTTTCTTCATCTTGTTTCTGGGCTGTGATGGACAGAGTAGGGAACGTATTCAGGTTTGACTGGTTGGGTTTCAATCTCTCTTTCCTCTCTCTCTCCCATCATCCATCCATCTTCCAGTCACCTCAACTCAAAAAAAAAAACCTACACTCGATCCCTCCGATGTCAACAACTACAGACCAGTATCCCTTCTTTCTTTTCTCTCCAAAACTCTCGAACGTGCCGTCCTTGGCCAGCTCTCCCGCTATCTCTCTCAGAATGACCTTCTTGATCCAAATCAGTCAGGTTTCAAGACTAGTCATTCAACTGAGACTGCTCTTCTCTGTATCACGGAGGCCCTCCGCACTGCTAAAGCTAACTCTCTCTCCTCTGCTCTCATCCTTCTAGACCTATCGGCTGCCTTCGATACTGTGAACCATCAGATCCTCCTCTCCACCCTCTCCGAGTTGGGCATCTCCGGCGCGGCCCACGCTTGGATTGCGTCCTACCTGACAGGTCGCTCCTACCAGGTGGCGTGGCGAGAATCTGTCTCCTCACCACTTGCTCTCACCACTGGCGTCCCCCAGGGCTCTGTTCTAGGCCCTCTCCTATTCTCGCTATACACCAAGTCACTTGGCTCTGTCATAACCTCACATGGTCTCTCCTATCATTGCTATGCAGACGACACACAATTAATCTTCTCCTTTCCCCTTCTGATGACCAGGTGGCGAATCGCATCTCTGCATGTCTGGCAGACATATCAGTGTGGATGACGGATCACCACCTCAAGCTGAACCTCGGCAAGACGGAGCTGCTCTTCCTCCCGGGAAGGACTGCCCATTCCATGATCTCGCCATCACGGTTGACAACTCCATTGTGTCCTCCTCCCAGAGCGCTAAGAACCTTGGCGTGATCCTGGACAACACCCTGTCGTTCTCAACTAACATCAAGGCGGTGGCCCGTTCTTGTAGGTTCATGCTCTACAACATCCGCAGAGTACGACCCTGCCTCACACAGGAAGCAGCGCAGGTCCTAATCCAGGCACTTGTCATCTCCCGTCTGGATTACTGCAACTCGCTGTTGGCTGGGCTCCTGCCTGTGCCATTAAACCCCTACAACTCATCCAGAACGCCGCAGCCCGTCTGGTGTTCAACCTTCCCAAGTTCTCTCACGTCACCCCGCTCCTCCGCTCTCTCCACTGGCTTCCAGTTGAAGCTCGCATCCGCTACAAGACCATGGTGCTTGCCTACGGAGCTGTGAGGGGAACGACACCTCAGTACCTCCAGGCTCTGATCAGGCCCTACACCCAAACAAGGGCACTGCGTTCATCCACCTCTGGCCTGCTCGCCTCCCTACCACTGAGGAAGTACAGTTCCTGCGCAGCCCAGTCAAAACTGTTCGCTGCTCTGGCCCCCCAATGGTGGAACAAACTCCCTCACGACGCCAGGACAGCGGAGTCAATCACCACCTTCCGGAGACACCTGAAACCCCACCTCTTTCAGGAATACCTAGGATAGGATAAAGTAATCCTTCTCACCCCCCTTAAAAGATTTAGATGCACTATTGTAAAGTGGCTGTTCCACTGGATGTCTTAAGGTGAACGCACCAATTTGTAAGTCGCTCTGGATAAGAGCGTCTGCTAAATGACTTAAATGTAAATGTAAATGTAAACTCAACCATTCTTTCCAACCCACCCACCCTTCCTTCCTCTCCCCTTCTATCTGTCAGGATATATATATTTCTCAGCCTGCGGGCATACACAATATAACAAACAGTACATAGGAATTCTGGTTAAAATTAATGGGTCAAATGCTCCGCCATCTTTCCTATGGCCTTTTGAACCTATTCCCATCCACCCCGTCTATGTACCCCCTTGTGTCTCTGCTCTCTGACCTTGGCATCCAGCGTCCCTCTTTGCCTCCCCCTGACGCCCAGCTGGAGGGTGGCAGCCTTCCCAACCCTCTGATCCCTCCACCCCAGGGAAGGGGAGGGGAAACTGGGGCGAGAACAGCCAGCTGGCCCCCTCTTACCTCCAAGGAGTTCCTCCCTCCTTCCATCCTCTCCGCCTCTCCAAAGATGGCCTGAAATAGCCAACACATCTTGTGCTGATTAGTAGGAAACATAACAAGGCTCTGTTTGTGTCTAGCAGTACTCGTTTTCTTTTGTTTTACAAGCGTCCTTGTTTCCGAACCCCCAAAACAAATCTGCTGAGTAAGCCTGACTGGCTACTACAGGGTGTTTGTTTTCCTAACAAGCTTTGTCTGCACGGGTCGCTCGCAAATGCGATTCAACATCTTTGGTGACGTGTGTTTAAGGTCGACCAATTCATCAAAAGCAATATCCCATCTGTGATGCCTAGCTTGAATTAATAGGTTTTAATATGTATTAATCCCACTAGGGCTACGTAAAGCCAGAACAGTCTCTCTCTCTATTCTACACTCTAGTATTACAGTGTGGGTTGTATTGAGGCCCACACATCTTTCAGATTACTGTTCTCCAAGGAAAATAATATGAAGTGTTTATTTTCAATGAAAGAGTTATTTGTGTTGGTTTAGTTCATGTAGTGTTTCTCACAGCTCTTTGATTAGCCCACCTCAGTGAAACACACGCACACACACACACACACACACACACACACACACACACACACACACACACACACACACACACACACACACAATGTTTATATTATCAGAGGAAGCACAAAGCTCAGCATGTCCTACTTATCAGTCTGATAGAGGTCAGTTGAAAAACCTCCTCTCTCTCTCTCTCTCCATGCAGCACAATTGGGCAACTTCCAAAGCTGCTGAATATTATCAAAGTTCAAAGTAGAGATTTGTAAGCAACATTTCACTTGTCTATAGTCGAAAACATCTTGTTACGTCCCTATTCCACCCTATTCCACCCTTTTGGCACCCTATTCCATTTATATTACACTACTATTGGCCAGGGGATGATAGGCAATATTTTGTATTTGGGGTTTACGAGAGGCCCAGAGAAGATGTCCCATTAAAAAAAACGTTCTACCGGCTGTTACAGGGTCTGTCCCAAATGACACCCTATCCCCTTTATGGGCCCTGGTCAAAAGTAGTCCACTATATACATAATAGCGTGCCATTTGGGACGCAGACAGAGATATGGGTCCAGTGCAGGGCGTTCGGGTTACTCCATACAGGAAACAGTAAAAGGAGTCGTGCAGCGTCCACATCGCTCGTAAAAGCTCTCATGAATGTGTCCGTTAAAAAACGTGAACGGGCCTTTTTCACTCCATTAACCTATGGGCCAGGCTTTTAGGAGTGCAGGAAGTCATGCTTTCTGGCTGTCCTAATTTGATTAGCTGCCATTACGACCACTTCTGAGTGAAGAAGCCTACAGAACACAGACACTCACTCACTCACTCACTCACACACACACACACACACACACACACACACACACACACACACACACACACACACACACACACACACACACACACACACACACACACACACACACACACACACACACACACACACACACACACAGCATTCCTCTCTCCAGCCTATACAATATCATTGTTCCAAGGCATCAAGGATACCAATTCAGTTCTACAGTTTTTACTCAGTTGCAATCGTAGTCACACATTTAACTATAACCTTTATCATTTCAGACTAGTCTTCCATGTCTTATGCAGATAATATTCAAAAGCCATGCAAGCCTACACAACCGTATTGTTCCATAGACAGTACCTGTCAGCAAAAGTAATGTTAATTGAAAAGCTGAATTCTGGGGCTCCCGAGTGGCGCAGCGGACTCCTTGACCTTCGCCTCTCCCGAATCTGAGTTGCTTCGATGGGACGAGACTGGAACTACCAATTGGGTAGGGAAAGGGGTAAAAAATAAAAATAAATGAAATAAAGCTGATATCTCCTAATGAGATGTAGGAATAACTTTCTATAAATGAATTCTGTATAATAATACTATTCCATGGTTGTTAGTGCTAGTCTATATGAAATTTATATGTACTGCACAATAACAATACATCCAGAGATTGTTGAGTGGATGTCTAAATTCAAATTCAAGTTTGGAAAGAATTTGTCTGGGTTTGGAAATTGCCTCGGACAGAATGTGTGCAGAGGAGAGATTTGATTTAGTTTGTTAGGGTCTGAGCAGCAAAGGAAGAGGGAGAGAGAGAGAGCACGGGATAGAAAAGAGGAGAGAGAGAGAGAGAGATGTCCCTCTTGCTACAGCACGTCTCGTCATACAGCTGAGTTAATGTACATGGAGGAGCAGAGGCTCTATTTGAATAAGTCACCCAAGGCACAGGGTTACATCCACTCTCATTCACTACTATCCCTCCCTGCCCAACCACGTTTGAGCGCTCTGCCTTTCTTAAATCCCACACTACGAGCAACAACTCTCGTCTCTTACTATCTTGCTGTCGACCAAATGGTAACTTATTGAATGGATGCTTTTCGTTTCGGGTTCTAATAGAACTTCTACAGACCGTCTGTAAAGGGATACTCCAAATCAAGTGTAACCAATCAGTGCTTTTGTTTTGTGTCCAACAGGAGGACACAGATCACAACTACTACACATCGAAGACCTACGGCCCCACGGACCCCATGAGCAAAGACTTGTGGGTAAACGTTGACCAGATGGACAAGGACAAGGTGAAGATCCATGGCATCCTGTCCAACACTCACAGGCAAGCTGCGGTAAGACAACCTTCCTCTCAGATTCTGATTAAAAGTGTAGACACCTTGAAGTTGTATGATATCATATAGACTGGCATCAATGGGGCATTGGTCAGACTCTGCAGGGGGAGATGAACGCCTGCAGCAGTCGGGTGAAATTGCCCCTAGACGCTGATCTTGGGTCAGTTTTGCATTCCCCTACTAATGGTTAAGGTTAGGATTGGGGGGAGATCCTAGATCTGTACCTAGAAAAGCTTCACTCCGGAGCACACTACCTCTGCACGAACGTGTGAGGCGCATACTGCTGAGGTCTCCCAGATGCTTTGGGATTTGCATCACAGGTCCTTGTATGGTCAGGAGACAGAGAAAAGGGTGGCAATGACAAGAGGGAGGAGAGTGGATGAAGTCACTTATAAAAGTGTAACCGGGGAAACAATGGAACAGTGGCCCGACCACAACACATAAAGACACAAAATGGAGTTTCACATTGTGTATTCTCCCCAACCACCTTCAATCACTAGATGATGGATTGAACTATACAAACTGGGGCACAGTTTCCCTTTTAACTGAAGAGGGCAGCTTTTATTCTTCTTCCACAGTGAAAGAAGAGAGGAAGTGGGATTGGGAAGTTTTCTCAGGATGTGTCCCAAATGGCATCCTCTTCCCTACATAGTGCACTACCTTTGAACTATTGGCCCTGGTTGAAAGTAGTGCACTACATTGGGAATAGGGTTATTTGGGACATACAGTACGCTCAGACTTTGGCTGTGTCCAGAGAATCAATATGTTGATGCTGGACATAAATGCTCCCCTCTTTCCTCCCATCTGTCATTTGAAAGTGAATGGTCATTGAGGCAGGAGAGAAGAGGAGACTGAGGGAAACAGGCTAAACTGAGCGCTACATCACATCAGGCACGGGCCATTTGGCCTGGGGATATCAGTGCCAGCCAGCCCAGCCGGCGGTACCAAACCCCATTCAGACCAAACAAGGACCTTCACTGTGCAGGGCACTACTTTTGTCCAGAGCCCATAGGTCAAACGTAGTGCACTATATAGGAAATACGGTGCCATTTGGGAGACACCCACAGAGGACACTATGAGGGGGCTAAGGGGTGGCAGAAATATGTCTCAGTATGTGTAGTGTTGATTTCTGGCACTATGCTGTGCCAGTCCCAGCGTGTTGGAATACCCACATAGCATAGTCAGTCAATAGGTTCGTAAAAAAAAAAAAAAGAAAAACACAGAGGTCGAGTTCATCAAAATGAAGCAGAGAAGCTCGGCTGTTGAAAGACTGTGTTTAGTCATAGTAATTGACTGTGGTGGGCCGCAGCATTACTTCCCCTAGTTGAATCCTGGATCATGCAGCTGCGTTTGCCATGGAGTTATGCTCTCTATTCTCTATCATTACATTTACATTTAAGTCATTTAGCAGACGCTCTTATCCAGAGCGACTTACAAATTGGTGCGTTCACCTTAAGACATCCAGTGGAACAGCCACTTTACAATAGTGCATCTAAATATTTTAAGGGGGGTGAGAAGGATTACTTTATCCTATCCTAGGTATTCCTGAAAGAGGTGGGGTTTCAGGTGTCTCCGGAAGGTGGTGATTGACTCCGCTGTCCTGGCGTCGTGAGGGAGTTTGTTCCACCATTGGGGGGCCAGAGCAGCGAACAGTTTTGACTGGGCTGCGCAGGAACTGTACTTCCTCAGTGGTAGGGAGGCGAGCAGGCCAGAGGTGGATGAACGCAGTGCCCTTGTTTGGGTGTAGGGCCTGATCAGAGCCTGGAGGTACTGAGGTGCCGTTCCCCTCACAGCTCCGTAGGCAAGCACCATGGTCTTGTAGCGGATGCGAGCTTCAACTGGAAGCCAGTGGAGAGAGCGGAGGAGCGGGGTGACGTGAGAGAACTTGGGAAGGTTGAACACCAGACGGGCTGCGGCGTTCTGGATGAGTTGTAGGGGTTTAATGGCACAGGCAGGGAGCCCAGCCAACAGCGAGTTGCAGTAATCCAGACGGGAGATGACAAGTGCCTGGATTAGGACCTGCGCTGCTTCCTGTGTGAGGCAGGGTCGTACTCTGCGGATGTTGTAGAGCATGAACCTACAAGAACGGGCCACCGCCTTGATGTTAGTGCTATCATACCCAGCATATGCTATAGAAGCAACATGTATACGTCCCAAATGACATCCTATTCCCTACACAGTGCCCTACGTTTGACCGGAGTGGGCCGTGATCAAAAGAAGTGCGCTAGGGAATAGGGTGCCATTTGGGACACATGCCATGGTAGAGTCCTGTATAGTGACTCAAGTGAGTGTAGTGTCCTGCTTCCTCGAAGCAGTTCTGTAAACATTCACCTTGTCACTGTAATCGATTCAGTTACTCTATCTAACACAGCAATAGTACCAAACAGTGTGGTAGACTGTAAAATCCAAATAGCATATGAATTCAGAAATCTATAAATGTTATACCTTACTAGGAATATACTGTAGTCAGCTCATTCAGGCTTTTTTTTACTGGTTGTTATCAACACATTTTAGTACTAATCTTGTTTTGACCAGAAAATGTTATTGAAAAATGACTGATAAATACATCTACTTTTATGTTCGAGCTCTTGGCTGAGTCTGCCCTTTGGGGGAAGAAAATGTTTTCCATTGGGGAAACATGTTTCATCAAACTTCATGAAGGTCTATGAAACTCATAAATGCTTTCTTTTCATAACCACAATAGTGTGTATTTTATCCTGGGAGTTTTACATTTGCTTGAAAACAATTCACAACTTGGCTTGTGGTCAAATTTAAAGTCAACTACCACAAGGACTGAAAAAGGTAGAGCTTGGGAATTGTCTCTCCCGAGTGCCTCTTTGTCTACACCTTCTTTCTCTGACTGAATCCTAGTGAGTATTTTTCTGTCTTTTCGGAGCTCTCTTTCTGACCTGCGTCATCTGTGTTTGTTTGTTTTTTTCATGCAGAGAGTAAATCTTTCCTTCGATTTTCCCTTCTATGGACATTTCCTGCGTGATCTCACCGTGGCAACTGGTGGTAAGTGAACAACCTCTTCCTGAGCTACAGTGTTGATGTGATTGAGGGAGATGGAATTGATGCGAGCAGAGGGGGAATTGTGTGTGTGTGTGTGTGTGTGTGTGTGTGTGTGTGTGTGTGTGTGTGTGTGTGTGTGTGTGTGTGTGTGTGTGTGTGTGTGTGTGTGCTTGTCTCTTTTGCAAATGAGCCCCGCACAATGCAAAAACAAACATATCAATAGGCAGGTATAGATATATACACACATTAAATACACATTAAGATACAAAACACAGTTAAATTAAAAAATATATATTATTTGTTATAAAAATACTCAGACAGCTGTCTGAATTGCCCTAGGGACATCTAAGCATCCAATCGAAACGTCTTTTGGACATAATTCCGAACATAGGGTGCAAGGAAGTTAAAGGTTGATTTACCTCCTAACTCTCTAGACACCAAAGTAGTCTCCAGAGTTAGCCAATCCTGTGAACAGCCGTTCACTTATTGTTCCACGGCTGAGAAGAGTATGTAATGAGTTTAGAGAAATCATTATCTGGTGGACAGAAGCATTTATTCTGGCGACACTGTAGATAACGGTGTGTTTGCGCGCTTGCGTCTTTGATTTTGTATGTGTTAGCAGTTTGTGTCACTGCTGTTTGTGTTTGTGTGTGTGTCTGAGATGCTGTAAAGCGATGCTGCAAAGGGTCAAACAGGTTCTTTTCAAATCAGATCAAATGTCATTTGTCACCTGCTGAATACAACACCTTACAGTGAAATGCTTACTTACAAGCCCTTAACAAACAATGCAGTTTTAAGAAAAATACAAAAAAATAAGGAATAAATAAAAGTAACAAATAATTAAAAAGCATCAGTAAAATAACAATAGCGAGGCAATATAGAGGAGGCACCGGTACAGAGAGGTAATTGAGGTGATTATGTACATGTAGATAGAGTTATTAAATTGACTATGCAAAGATAATAACAGAGAGTAGCAGCAGCGTAAAAGGGAGGAAATGCAAATAGTCTGGGTAGTTATTTGATTAGATGTCTTATGGCTTGGGGGTAGAAGCTGTTTAGAAGCCAATTGGACCTAGACGTGACGCTCCGGTACCGCTTGCTGTGCGGTAGCAGAGAGTTTTAGGGCCTTCCTCTGACACCGTCTGGTATAGAGGCCCTGGATGGCAGGAAGCTTGGCCCCAGTGATGTACTGGGCCGGATCCACTACCCTCTGTAGTGCCTTGCGGTCAGGGGCCAATCAGTTGCCATACCAGGCAGTGATGCAACCCGTCAGGATGCTCTCGATGGTGCAGCTGTAGAAACTTTTGAGGATCTGAGGACCCATGCCAAATCTTTTCAGTCTCCTGAGGGGGAAAAGGTTTTGTCGTGCCCTCTTCACGACTGTCTTGATGTGCTTGCACCATGTTAGTTTGTTGGTGATGTGTACGCCAAGAAACTTGAAGCTTTCAACCTGCTCCACTACAGCTCCGTCGATGAGAATGGGGGCGTGCTCGGTCCTCCTTTTCCTGTTATCCACAATCTCCTTGGTCTTGATCACGTTGAGGGAGAGGTTGTTGTCCTTGCACCACACAGTCAGGTCTCTGACTTCCTCCCTATAGGCTGCCTCATTGTTGTCGGTGATCAGGCCTACCACTGTTGTGTTGTCAGCAAACTTGATGATGGTGTTGGAGTCGTGCCTGGCCATGCAGTCATGAGTGAACAGGGAGTACAGGATCCCCCTGAGGGGCCCTTGTGTTGAGAATCAGCATAGCGGATGTGTTGTTACCTTCCCTTACCACAGGCGGGCAGTCCGTCAGGAAGTCCAGGATCCAGTTGCAGAGGGAGGTGTTTGTCCCAGGGTCCTTAGTTTAGTGATGAGCTTTGAGGTCGTTGTGTTGTTGAATGCTGAGCTGTAGTCAATGAATAGCATTCTCACATAGGAGTTCCTTTTGTCCAGGTGGGAAAGGGCAATGTGTAATGCAATAGGGATTGCATCATCTGTGGATCTGTTTGGGAGGTATGCAAATTGTAGTGGATCTAGGGTTTCTGGGATAATGGTGTTGATGTGAGCCATGACCAGCCTTTCAAGCACTTCATGGATACAGATGTGAGTGCTATGGGTTGGTAGTCATTTAGGCAGGTTACCTTAGTGTTTTTGGGCACAGGGACTATGGTGGTCTACTTGAAACATGTTGGTATGGTAAATAGACAGCTACGAAGAATATTGATGAAAACTCTCTAGGTAGATAGTGTGGTCTACAGCTTATCATGAAATACTCTACCTCAGGCGAGCAAAACCTTGAGACTTCCTTAGATATCGTGCACCAGGTGTTGTTTACAAATATACATAGACTTTCACCCCTTTATTACCAGAGGCTGCTATTCTATCCTGCCAGTACAGTGTATAACCCGCCAGCTGTATGTTGTTCATGTCGTCGTTCAGCCATGACTCGGTGAAACATAAGTTATTACAGTCTTTAATGTCCCGTTGGTAGAATATACATGCTGTTAGTTTGTCCATTTTATTATCCTGTGATTGTACGTTGGCCAATATTACCGATGGCACAGGCAGATTAGCATCTCGTCGCCTGATCCTCACAAGGCACCCCGATCTCCTTTTGCAAAACCTTAGTCTCTTCCTACTGCTAATGACGGAGATGAGGGCCTGTTCGGGTGTCTGGAGTAAATCCCTCTAGTCTGACTTATTGAAGAAAAATGATTTCTCCAATTCAAGGTGGGTAATCACTGTTCTGATGTCCAGAAGAGTTGGTAGCAGCGACATTATGTACAAAATAAGTTACAAATAAATAAAATAAAATACCACAGTTGGTTAAGAGCCCATAAAACGGCAGCCATCCCCTCCGGCCCCATGTTTATCTTGCCTCCTCAGTCTGTAGACTGGGAAGTTACTGCCAGTTACTGCCAGTCAAACCCTCGTCTGACACAGACCGCAGTACAAAACCACCAACAGCCCTCAGCACAAGTCCTCCAGGCAGTTGGTACACAACCACCTACAACACTCAGCATCAATGGCCAGCCTGCTAGACTTGGGGGGGGGGGGGGGGGGGGGACCACCACCACTCCCAGTCCCCAACACTCAGCAATACCAACCAGTCCTGGGATGCATCCCAAATGGCACCATATTTCCTACATAGTGCACTACTTTTGACCAGGGCCCACAGGGGCGCGTTGCAGGGAAAAACCAGACCAGGGTTTGGACTTGGAAAATGACCTACACTGCCAAGTGCTGTAATAATAACCTATTGATATACGTACATGTGTATTAGGAGTGATATGACAGTATGAACACGTATGTGTGCAAGCATGTGTGCAACAGACCAGAGCGAGTCAGACACGTTAGAAAAGAGGCGAGTGTGTTAGTAAATGTTCCAACAGCGCTAGGGAGGAGGGAGGATGAGGAGTATTTTCCACTGAGAATGAGGGTGAAACCACAACGTCTGCAGTGGCAATTATCACATCAGAGAGTCATGAGTAAACCATACCCAACTATTCCAACAACGTCTGCTCACATTAGACTGTTACAATACTGGTAGAAATATAAATCAGCATCATCATCATTATGATTATTATTATCATCATCATCATCATCATCCGAATATATCATTTTCTTGATTTATTATTGACCTTTATAGGACACATTACTATTATTGGGCAAAGTAAATGTTCTTCCCTAGCTACAGTATATCCAACTACCTCAGAGCTAGCTTGTAAAGCATGGAACAGCCAGAACAGTGTTGTGGTGATGAGAGACGAATAGGGGTGCATCCCAAATGGAACCTTATTCCCTATCTGGTGCGCAACTTTTGGGACTATAAAGGGGAAAGGGTGCTATATGGGACACATACAGTATAGAGGCTGTTAGCAGCTAGCAGCTAGCCCAGAGGAGATAAAGAGTCCTTCAGACAGAGACAGTGTGATGGAGGAGAGGAGGAACGGCAGGACCCAGAACTCTGCCTCTGTAAATCCGAGCTCAAACCCCTCCGTTTCAGCGTCTACCCCTCCCTTCATTCCTCTCTCCATCCACTACTGCTCCACCTCCCAGCCTATCAATCCATTTAGCTAGCTTTTTCCCCTCCTGGCCCTGCCCTTCTCCAACTGTACACTTCCCTCCATTGTAATCGTGTTATATTCCTGTGAGTGTTGACCTTTCCATCAGTGTGGCATGGTGTAGGTCTATGAGAGGAGACATACAGTTGAAGTCGGACGTTTACATACACTTAGATTGGAGTCATTAAAACTCGTTTTTCAACCACTCCACAAATTTCTTGTAAACAAACTATAGTTTTGGCAAGTCTACTTTGTACATGACACAAGTCATTTTTCAGACAGCTTATTTCACTTATAATTCACTGTATCACAATTCCAGTGGGTCAGACGTTTACATACATTAAGTTGACTGTGCCTTTAAACAGAATTCCAGAAAATTATGTCATGGCTTTAGAAGCTTCTGAGAGGCTAATTGTCATAATTTGAGTCAATTGGAGGTGTACCTGTGGATGTATTTCAAGGCCTACCTTCAAACTCAGTGCATCTTTACTTGACATCATGGGAAAATCAAAAGAAATCAAAAAATTGTAGACCTCCACAAGTCTGGTTCATCCTTGGGAGCAAATTCCAAACGCTTGAAGGTACCACGTTTATCTGTACAAACAATAGTACGCAAGTATAAACACCATGGGACCACGCAGCCATCATAACGCACAGGAAGGAGACACATTCTGTGTTTGTCCATGCTCCTAGAGGCCGGAGACTTTAATGCAGGGAAAGCAGGGAAAGCAGGGAAACTTAAATCCGTTTTACTTCATTTCTACCAGCATGTTAAATGTGCAACCAGAGGGGAAAGAAGACTACCTTAACTCCACACACAGAGACGCGTACAAAGCTCTTCCTCGCGATCCATTTGGCAAATTCTATCCTCCTGATTCCTGCATACAAGATCAAATTAAAGCAGGAAGTACCAGTGACTCGGTCAATAAAAAAGTGGTCAGATGAAGCAGATGCTAAACTACAGGACTGTTTTGCTAGCACAGATTGGAATACATTCCGGGATTCTTCCGATGGCATTGAGGAGTACACCACATCAGTCACTGGATTCATCAATAAGTGCATCGAGGACGTCGTCCCCACAGTGACCGTACGTACATACCCCAACCAGAAGCCATGGATTACAGACAACATCCGCACTGAGCTAAACGGTAGAGCTGCCACTTTCAAGGAGCGGGACTCTAACCCAAAAGCTTATAAGAAATCCCGCTGTGCCCTTCGACGAACATTCAAACAGGTAAAGCGTCAACACAGGACTAAGACCGAATCATACTACACTGGCTCTGACACTCGTCGGATGTCGCAGGGCTTGCAAACTATTACAGACTACAAAGGGAAGCACAGCCGAGAGCTGCCCAGTGACACGAGCCAACCTGAGGAGATACATTTTTCTATGCTCGCTTTGAGGCTAGTAAGACTGAAACATGCATGAGAGCCTCAGCTGTTCCGGACAACAGTGCGATCATGTTTTCTGCCGTAGGCTGTAGGGCCAGACGGATTACTAGGACGTGTACTCCAAGCATGCGCTGACCAACTGGCAAGTGTCTTCACTGACATTTTCAAGCTCTCCCTGTCTGAGTCTGTAATACCAACATGTTTCAAGCAGACCACCATAGTCCCTGTGCCCAAGAACACTAAGGTAACCTGCCTAAATTACTACCAACCCGTAGCACTCACGTCTGTAGCCATGAAGTGCTTTGAAAGGCTGGTCATAGCTCACATCAACACCATTATCCCAGAAACCCTAGATCCACTCCAATTTGCATACCTCCCCAACAGATCCACAGATGATGCAATCTCTATTGCACTCCACACTGCCCTTTCCCACCTGGACAAAAGGAACACCCATGTGAGAATGCTATTCATTGACTACAGCTCAGCGTTCAACACCACAGCGCACTCAAAGCTCATCACTAAGCTAAGGACCCTCTGCAACTGGATCCTGGACCTCCTGACGGACTGCCCACCAGTGGTAAGTGTAGGTAACAACACATCCGCCACGCTGATCCTCAACACGGTGGCCCCTCAGGAGTGTGTACTCAGTCCCCTCCTGTTCTCCCTGTTCACTCATGACTGCGTTGCCAGGCATGACTCCAACACCATCATCAATTTTGCAGATGACATAACAGTGGTAGGCCTGATCACCGACAACAATGAGACAGCCTATAGGGAGGAAGTCAGAGACCTGACTGTGTGGTGCAAGGACAACAACCTCTCACACAACGTGATCAAGACCAAGGAGATTGTGGACTACAGGAAAAGGAGGACCGAGCACGCCCCCATTTTCATCAACAGGGCTGCAGTGGAGCAGGTTGAGAGCTTCAAGTTCCTTAGCCTCCACATCACTAACAAACTAACATGGTCCAATTACACCAAGACTGTCGTGAAGAGGGCACGACAAAACCTATTCCCCCTCAAAAGGTTCTACAGCTGCACCATCGAGAGCATCCTGACGGGTTGCATCACTGCTTGGTATGGCAACTGATCGGCCTCTGACTGCAAGTCACTACAGAGGGAAGTGCGTAGGGCCCACCTCATCACTGGGGCCAAGCTTCCTGCCATCCAGGACCTCTATACCAGGCGGTGGTAGACTCTAGCCACTCTAGTCATAAACTGTTCTATCTGCTACCACACGGCAAGCGGTACCGGAGCGCAAGTCTAGGTCCAAGAGGCTTCTAAACAGGTATTCTTCTTAAACTGCATTGTTGGTTAAGGGCTTGTAAATAAGCACTTAACTGTAAGGTTGTATTCGGCGCATTTGACAAATAACATTTGATTTGACACATTTAAATAAATCACATGACAACACAAAACAAAGTGACATAAGACGTGGTGTCGTGACATGATGTGTTGCGTCAACTCTTTGATATGAATCACCTCATAATAGACGTAACAAAAAAGGTGTTGTTGTTCTATAAAGTGTTGCTGGTGCTGTCAGGGCCAAGCGTTAAGCAGCGTCTGGTGGCTGGAGGTTGTAGCGGTAACGACAGGCACTGTCTGTCAGAATATGTGTTCCAAATGTCACCCTATTTCCTATATAGTGCACTACTTTTGACCAGAGCTCTATGGGCCCTGGTCAAAGGTAGCACACCATATAGGGAATAGCGTGTCATTTGAGACACAAGCAGAGTGATGATATGCGATCTGATCCCTCTGTAACCCCAGCTGCCAGAGAGAGCCACGGTAGAAATGCAGCTGTGTGGTGTCTTTACTAGGACAGCACCCCTGACATAAACAGCCCATACGGACACACACACATTTCACCCTCAGCGCCAGATTCCTCTGTGCACAAGTATTGGGCTTGTCGTCTCTGTTTTTCTCCAGGCACATTTTGGTTAAATACTTTGTTTCATGGGGATGCCACAGGGCTGATGTAGATGCTCGTCACAGAAGCCCCAGAGGAGTGTGTGGGATGCAGTGGAACAACAAGGCAGCTAGTAAACACACACACACACACACACACACACACACACACACACACACACACACACACACTTAATTAAATCCTCTTCCACTCACACACACTTACACACTGACAGGCAAACAGAGGAAGGAGAAAGACACAAGGTGGTCACTCAGTATGCACCCACTGGGCTCAGACATCAATTCAACGTCTATTCCACATTGGTTCAACGTAATTTCATTGAAATGATGTGGAAAAAATGTTGATTCAACCAGTATGTGTCCAGTGTGGAGACAGTAGTGAGACCAGTTGTTTCTCCTCTCTTCCTGTCTGGCCTTCTCTATGCGTGTCATAAAGCCCCTGTCATTTTGACTACACAGGAACAATGAGGACAGCCTCTATCTTAATTGAAGAGGTGGTTTTCTCTGCCGCTGTTTGGAGATAAGCCAAGATAATGGCCAGATACACTGCAGATGTTTGTGTCGGACATATATGTGTGTGCGTATCTGTGTGCATGTGTTCCTTCTATCCTGGCTGCTCCCTGTTCCAGACAGCTGTTTTAAACTCTGAAATCTCTCCAGAACTAACATAGGCTCAGTATGGAGAAACGACTGGCTTGTTTGGACAGAATGTCCAATAAAGTAGAACGGCTGGTCAAGAGGTTGTGGTAATGATTCCTCCAGTATATACAGAACAGTACTCCCTGATACCAGAATATATAAACAGGGCTGAAAATGGAACAATCTCCTTGTTTCACCTCTACCCCCTCTCTATTTGGCATTGTCGCTGTGTCTGTGTCTCTCCATCTCTCACTTACTCTCTCTTTCTTTCTTGTTCTTTCTCTTTCTCACCCTCTATCCCGCTCTCTCCGCCTCTCTCTCTCTGCCTTCTCCGTCTCTCACACTCCCTCTTTATCGCTTTTTCATTCGGCTACCAATTGTCCTGGCTGAATCGTTCATCATCTACTGTCCAGTCCCCCTCCTTAAAGTTATGGCCATAACAAGTTCGCCTGCCAGGTAGCCTAGCGGTTAGAGCGTTGGGACAGGAGCCAGAAGGTTGAGTGTTCAAATTCCAGAGTTAGCACGGTGGAAATATCTGTGGTTCTGCCCTTGAGCAAGGCAGTTAACCCCCATAACAACTTCCCCCTGGGTACGAATGATGTCCATCAAAGCTGCCCCCCTGCACCTCTCTGATTCAGAGGTGGTTGGGTTAAATGCAGGAAGACATATTTCAGTTGAATGCACTCAGTTGCACAACTGACTAGGTATCCCGCTTCCCTATTGAATGGCTCTCTTTCTGGGTGTCTGTTCTTAAGCGTATTGAGAGACTGACTGATTTCTTCCAGGCTGTCGGATGGCTGTTTTCCTGTTCGCAATAGATTGTTAGAGAAGTCTCTCTCATTTACCCAGAGAAGCAGGCACAGAGCCAAAAGTCTCCTAACAGCTTTACAGCATTTAACATAGAGGCGTGTGTGTGTGTGTGTGCGTGAAAGTGTGCTTGTTTGTGTGTGTCCCTGATGGTCATTGTGTGGTTATGATGCAGACCTGCACTGTACTTCTTAGTCTGGGCCCCTATGTGCTGTTTCTAGATAGAAAGAAAGAAAAGAGAGAAAGATGGGGGAAACAAGGTGTGGCGTAGAAAAGGAAAGTTAGATAAGGTACATATTTGGGCTGCTGGTGGGTAAACACTAGAGCTGATGGAATGCAACGATTGAGTCGGAGTTAAATAATTTGGTGTCAAACTCCCCCAGTGTGTTGTGTGAGAGAGAGAGAGAGAGAGAAAGAGAGAGAAAGCAATCATTCAAGAGCAGTTAGATGAAAGGATAAGGCTAGGTAGACTACTATATCCCCCCTCTCCTCTCAATCTCCTCTCTCTCCTTTCCTTGAATGTCTGTCTCTCTCTCTCTCTCTCTCTCTCTCTCTCTCTCTCTCTCTCTCTCTCACCCACCCTCATCCATGTTTACCTAGTAGGCCCACAGGTATGCCAACTGGAGACAAACACAGGCCAGGTAGACTCAACTTCCCCTCCTCCTACTCCTCCTCCCCTTCTTCTCCTCCTTCAATACCTCTCATCCTCCCCTCCTCCATGACCAGATAGACTCAACTCCTCCTCCTCCTCACCTCATATCATCCCCTCCTCCATGGCCAGGTAGACTCAACCCCCCCCTGCTCCTCTCCTACTTCTATCCTCCTGTTCTCCCATATCTCCACAGTTCTGAGTTCTGCTGACTGCACTGGTGGGGGCACACAGATATACACACACCCACTGTGCTGAGTGGGGGCTACACTTGACTGTGAGGTCCTTAAGAACATAATTGATTCCTCACTGGGAGGGACTGTGCTTTTTTACAGCCGTTGTTGAAGACACATGATGACACAAAGTGGCGGTGAATTGATTGCAGCTACGTGTGACCTTTTAAGAATGCCTTTTTGCTATTTTTAGCTATTTTTCTCTGTGGTTTTTACTGTCAAAGTTTCAGTCAGTCTCAAATCGCTGTTAGGCACCCCCCCCCCCAAAAGCAAGAAGGAAAGGGAAGATGAGGACATGCAGCCATTTTGATTTATTTAATGCATCTTCACAGCAGCTGACTTTGCTATACCTCTCTGTCACAGAATTTAATTTTTTGTTTGTTTCTGGCATCATCAATGTTAATGTACCCCTCTATGTAAAGAATATTTCCTTAAGATGAATAGCCAGGACTTTTTGTTTCACAGGGGAACATTAATAACAATGGCAACTGGCTGATAAGCAGTAAATTATGCAGGTCTACTTTGTGTTGATTGAGTATGGTGTGCTCAGCAGACATACTGTATATATTTATCCCTAATGCTGTTTGTAAGGACACATAAATTGCATAATTGGCATATACATTACTCTTACTGAATTTCCACGTGGGTGAGGATGTTGGAAATGTAATCAAGGCCTATTGGATGATAACTTGCTTTTAACTAGGACAGAGGAATTTATAACTGACTTAACATAGGTACAGCAAATCCCCTTATTATATGGGAAACTTTTAAATGTGGCTTTAGAGGCCATGCAATTCATTACTCATCTCTAAAACAAAAGCGATAAAAACTGTACCATAGAGGCTCATAATAATTTAGAGGAAAAACAAAAAGAAAGGAGGAGGAGGAACTTATTCAAGAAAGATCAAGTCTAATATATTATACAAATTAAGCAAACTGGATGGTGTATGGGAAGAAAAAAAATCATCTTCAACATAGAAATGCTACCTTGTAGAATAACAGTGAAGACATCAACACTATGAAATAACACATATGGAATCATGTAGTAGCTAAATAAGTTTTAAACAATTTTGTAACTGTTAATTACCTAAGCAAGTCAGTGAAGAACAAATTCTTATTTACAACGATAGTCTACCCCAGCCAAACCAGGACAACACTGGGCCAATTGTGCACCACCCACCCTAAGTAACTCCCAATCACAGCCAGATGTAATGGATTCGAACCAGGGACGTGGTGACACCTCTAGCACTGAGATGCAGTGCCTTAGACCACTGCGCCATTCGGGAACCCTGGTTAAAATATTTGAGATCCTTCAAAGTAGCCACTCTTTACCTTGATGGCAGCTTTGCACATCCTTGGCATTCTCTCAACCAGCTTCACCTGGAATGCATTTCAATTAACAGGTGTGCCTTGTTAAATTAATTTGTGGAATTTCTATACTTAATGCGTATGAGCCAATCAGTTGTGTTGTGGACAAGGTAGGGATGGTATACAGAAGATAGCCCTATTTGGTAAAAGACGAAGTTCATATTATAACAAGACCAGCTCAAAAAGCAAAGAGAAATGACAGTCCGTCTTTACTTTAAGACATGAAGGTCAGTCAATACGGAAAATGTCAAGAACTTTTAAAGTTTCTTCAAGTGCAGTTGCAAAAACCATCAAGCACTATGATGAAACTGGCTCTCATGAGGACCGCCACAGGAAAGGAAGACCCACAGTCACCTCTGCTGCAGAGGATAAGTTCATTAGAATTACCAGCCTCAGAAATTGCAGCCCAAATAAATTATTCAGAGTTTAAGTAACAGACATATCTTAACATCAACTGTTCAGAGGAGACTGCGTGAATCAGGCCTTTCATGGTCGAATTACTGCAAAGTCACATCTACTGTACTAAAGGACACCAATAAGAAGAAGATACTTACTTGTGCCAAGAAACTCCGCATGTGTGGTTCCAACCGTGAAGCATGGAGGAGGAGGCGTGATGGTGTGGGGTGTTTTGCTGGTGAAACTGTCTGTGATTTATTTAGAATTCAATGCACAATTTACCAGCATGGCTACCACAGCAATCTGCAGCGATCCATCCTATCTGGTTTGCGCTTAGTGGGACTGTCATTTGCTTTTCAACAGAACAATGACCCAACACTTTTTGACAAAGAAGGAAGAGTGATGAAGTGCTGCATCAGATGACCTAGCCTCCACAATCACCCGACCTCAACCCAATTTAACCAGTAGACCAGTTGAGAACAAGTTCTCATTTACAACTGCGACCTGGCCAGGATAAAGCAAAGCAGTGCGACACAAACAACAACACAGAGTTACACATGAAATAAACAAACGTACAGTCAATAACAGAATAGAAAAAAATTAAAACAAATTGAGACAGTTTGGGAGTTGGACCGCAGAGTGAAGAAAAAGCAGCCAATAAGTGATATGATGATACTGTACGCTGATGATTCATGTTTTCTTTTAAATCCACAACTTGGATCCCTCCACAGTCTCATAGAGGATCTAGATATTTTTTCTAACCTCTAGATTACAACCAAATTAAGATAAGTGTTCTATATTCCGTATTGGATCACTGAAGAATACAACTTAAAATGGGCCACACGCACGCACATAGTCGTGAAGAATGCACAACAGTGCCTCTTTTCCCTCAGGAGGCTGAAAAGATTTTGCAAGGGACTTCAAACATTGTGCTTATATTGGTCCTTTTTCACGTGTGAATTGGAAATGTGTTTTTGGCATATCCCCACTCTCCGTGAGACACCCGTGGAGAGTGGGACCACGTCCAAGCTCTGCCATTATCAACAGCAACCCTGGAGCAATTAGGGTTATATGCCTTGCTCAATTCGAAACTGGTGACCTTTTGGTTACTTGGCCAACGCTCTAACCGTGAGAGTAATTGCTAGTGTTTGTACTGTATGTGCGTGGTTTGAGTGTCAGGCAGAGAAGGAAGCTTAGCCTGGGAACATGACATGGACATGCGGATTGTTGTGGCGACTATTGTATTTAATGAGTAATATCTGCTGTATGTTTCCCCCTCACTCAGGGTTCATCTACACAGGGGACGTGGTCCACAGAATGCTGACGGCCACCCAGTACATCGCCCCCCTCATGGCCAACTTTGACCCTAGTGTCTCCAGGAACTCAACCGTCATCTACTTCGACAATGGTACATTTTTATTTTATTTATTTGACCTTTATTTAACTAGGTAAGTCAGCTAAGAACAAATTCTTATTTACAATGACGGCCTAGGAACAGTGGGTTAACTGCCTGTTCAGGGGCAGAACGACAGATTTGTACCTTGTCAGCTCGGGGACTTGAACTTGCAACCTTTCGGCTGCTAGTCCAACACTCTAACCACTAGGCTACCCTGCCGCCCCACATGGCATTCAATGTCTTTTCTGTCTTTCTTCATATTGTAGCAACCACAAAAACATATTCAAATCAAGAGCCCTTTGAGACTTGGTCAAAAGTAGTCCACCATTTAGGGAATAGGGTGCCGTTACACTCAAACAAATACCGCGTTAAAAACAACCCAATATGGGTAAATATTGGACAGAACACATGTTGGGTTATTTTAATCCAGCCAGTTAGGTCACTAAATTGGGTTGTTGGGTTATTAATTCTGGCTTATTGAGCAATGACCCACCGGGTAAGAATAGAAGACTGGAAGCGTGGCTTAGTAGGGGCATGGCTAGTTATTTTTGGCCACCTGTAAGCGCAAATGTCATTCCGGTTCATGTTCTGTTGTAATATTATCGCATGTTAACGTTGAGCACAGACACTTGTGTAGATTTTATGATGCTTACACAAGTGTGGCCAAAAATAACCATCTTAAAGCCATGCCCTCAATAGGCCAATGCGTCCTGAAATAACCCAATTTTTCAAACATGGCTTAATTTAACCATCAGTTGGGTTTTCATGCTGGGTTGACTCAGCAGCTGGGTCTTTTTTAATGTAATACATAGGTTATTTTCACGAGGCATGGCCTATGGGGGGTGTGGCTTTCAGATACTTCAGTGCCCAACCTTAATATGTGAAAACAATAAAAGGCCGTGTCTAGACTTGACAGCTCATGCAGATTTTGTATCATGGAATTCCGAAGACATTATGCATCTACAGTTGAAGTTGGAAGTTTACATACACTTAGGTTGGAGTCATTAAAACTTGTTTTCAACCACTCCACACATTTCCTGTTGACAAACTATTGTTTTGGCAAGTCGGTTAGGACATCAACTTTGTGCTTGACACAAGTAATTTTTCCAACAATTGTTTACAGACAGAATATTTCACTTATCACAATTCCAGTTGGTCAGAAGTTAAAAATACACTAAATTGACTCTGCCTTTAAACAGCTTGGAAAATTCCGGAGAATTATGGCTTTAGAAGCTTCTGATAGGCTAATTGACATAATTTGAGTCAATTGGAGGTGTACCTGTGGATGTATTTCAAGGCCTACCTTCAAACTCAGTGCCTCTTTGCCTGACATCATGGGGAAATCAAAGGAAATCAGCCAAAAATTGTAGACCTCCACAAGTCTGGTTCATCCTTGGGAGCAATTTCCAAACGACTGAAGGTACCACGTTCATCTGTACAAACAATAGTACGCAAGTACAAACACCATTGGACCACGCAGCCATCATACCGCTCAGGAAGGAGACTCATTCTTTCTTCTAGAGATGAATGTACTTTGGTGCGAAAAGTGCAAATCAATCCCAGAACAACAGCAAAGGACCTTGTGAAGATGCTGGAGTGAACAGGTTCAAAAGTATCTATATCCACAGTAAAACGAGTCCAATATCGACATAACCTGAAAGGCCGCTCAGCAAGGAAGAAGAAATTGCTCCAAAAAAAGCCAGACAAAAAAAGCCAACATCTCAAGACATCAATCAGGAAGTTGAAGCTTGGTCGCAAATGGATCTTCCAAATAGACAATGACCCCAAGCATACTTCCAAAGTTGTGGCAAAATGGCTTAAGGACAACAAAGTCAAGGTATTGGTGTAGCCATCACAAAGCCCTGACCTCAATCCTATAGAAAATTTTTGGGCTGAACTGAAAAAGTGTGCACGAGCAAGGAGGCCTACAAACCTGACTCATTCAGAACCTGACCAGTTCTGTCAGCAGGAATGGGCCAAAATTCACTCAACTTATTGTGGAAATGTTGTGAAGGCTACCCAAAATGTTTGACCCAAATTAAATAATTTAAAGGCAATGCTACCAAATACTAATTGAGTGTATGTAAACTTCTGACCCACTGGGAATGTGATGTAAGAAATAAAAGCTTAAATAAATCATTCTCTTTACTATTATTCTTAAAATAAAGTGGTGATCCTAACTAACCTAAAACAGGGAATATTTACTGGGATTAAATGTCAGGAATTGTGAAAAACTGAGTTTAAATGTATTTGGCTAAGGTGTATGCAAACTTCCGTCTTCAACTGTACATGGCAGCAGGTAGCCGGGTAAGAGCTTTGGGCCAGTAACCAAAATATTTCTGGATCAAATCCTCGAGCTGACAAAAATCATTCTCTCCCTGAGTAAGGCAGTTAAACCACTGGTCCCTGGGCACTGATGACATGGCTGTTGATTAAGGCAGCCCCCCACACCTCTCTGACCCGACCCGGACCAGGATCGTGGTGTTACCCTGTGAGGTCCGTACCCCCAGCTCCATGTTATCGGAGCGGTGGTAATGGGGAATGGAACCGACAGATCCCAATCTGGACGTCCGCGGGTAGCCAGCAGGTTATCCAGCCGAATGGACAGATCCACCAGCTGGTCAAATGTGAGGGTGGTGTCCCTGCATGCCAACTCCCGATGGACGTCCTCGCGCAAACTGCAGCGATTAGTGGTCGATCAGGGCCCTGTCGTTCCATCCAGCGCTGGTGGCCAGGGTCCGAAAGTCAATCGCGAACTCCTGGGCGCTCCTCGTCCCCTGCCTCAGGTGGAAGAGACTCTCTACCCTCGGGCGTGTGGTCGAAGACGGCCCGGAAGCGGGGGGTGAAATCCTCGAAGTGGTCCAGCGCCATATCGCCATCTCCCCACACAGCGTTGGCCCACTCCAGAGCTTTCCCCGAGAGGCACGAGACGAGGGCGGACACCCTCTCACGGCCCGAGGGAGCCGGGTAAACGGTCGCCAGGTATAAATCCAGCTGCAGCAGGAAACCCTGGCAGAGTGCGGCCGCCCCATCGTACTCCCTGGGAAGTGGAGAACCCTGTTGTGCTGGTGAGGGTGCTGGAGGGACTCCCTGTCTCTCCCTGCGGTCCATTGTCTGGACGACCCGGTCGATGCGGTCCATGGCTACGCCGAGATGTGAAGCAGCTCCTCGACTCCGCTACCAGTGGTACATGCTCCTGCTGACTCCATAATTCGGGTGTGGAATTCTGGCTGCAGGGAAGTCAGGCGCAGGAGAAATGCGTCGCAAACGGAGCCCTTTATTGAGGCGAACAAAGCACACACGGGTTAGAAAACTAAACACACACTGTTTACAATAACCCGGCGCAAACCAGCCTGGAGTGCACATACATTTACACATAACAATTCCACACACAGACATGTGGGGGAAACAGAGGGTTATATGCAAGATGAGTAATGAGGGAATGCAAACCAGGTGTACGGGAAAACAAGACAAAACAAATGGAAAATGAAAGGTGGATCGGCGATGGCTAGAAGACAGGTGACGTCAACCGCCGAACGCCGCCCGAACAAGGAGAGGGACGGACCTCGGCAGACGTTGTGACACCACTATGCAACTTTTGTGTGTCTCCACCTGTCTTTTCTATGCGATCTTTGTATTCTGAAAGCAGAAGTGTAGAGACAGACAGACAGTGTCTGACCAAAAATAACTATCCCCTACTAAGCCACGCCTCCAGTCTTCAATGAAAACAACCCAATTGGCTGGGTCAAAATAACCCAACATGTGTTCTGTCCACTATATACCCAGCACTGGGTTGTAATTTAACCCAGCATTTTTTTATAGAGGGACACAGACACTGATAGGAAATAGGGTGCCATTTTGGGATGAATGGCAGTAGAGGCATAATCCTGATTTTACTTATGCAGGAAAATAAAAGTTAAGCATGTGATATATTAGAAAAAAAGAATTAGTCAATTTAAATGGTCATATAATTATAAATACATTTTTTACAGGTTTTCAACCAATGTTCTGTATAATCTAAAATATATGTTAACAGACCATGAATGTAAAAATTATTGAAAGCTGTGAATGCTATTATATGATACAAAATCAGTACTTGCCTTTTCAGCCTGTGGATTGACTGCATTGTTTAAATGGAATGTAAGCAGTTAATTTGAAACTGTCTGGCTAGCTAGCTAGCTAACAAACATACAGTGCAGATAAATTCTTCAAATGTATTGTTTTATACAATATCTTACCACTGTATTGACCAACTAACCCTCTGACCAAAATGGCTGACCTTTATCCCATCATAAAAAAATGTTCATTCTAGTATTGTAATTCTTCATTCTATGGATTATTCACAGATGTGTGAGTGCCCTGTTACCATGGTAACCTCCCACCCTTAAATAGGCAGCTGAACATTTTTGTTTCACCTAAGAGATTCATATTTGAGGTTACATTGTGCCTGATTGAGCATGGAACACTCCAAAAACCTTTTGTCAATTACTTTCATTGTGCTCCCAAAATATATGTGTCTGCTCCTAAATTGTAAAAAAAAAAAAATAATGAATGTTACTCACGGGTGCTTTGAGAAGGGTGAAGGTTCTACTGTACGTGGAGCCATCACTGGAGCTCTTCAATGGTTCTTTACAGTTCACAAAATGTAGAATATTTTTGGGGCGTGGTTTACGCACAAATCTTTGTGTCATTCCAATGTATCTAATGTGTTGTATTATGCCACTATATATCTTACAGTATCTTACAGTATCTGACTATGGTCAGTGAAAGTGGCTTGTGAAAGACTTACGTATGGCATTGTCAACTGAGAACGATTGACTGAAGCAGTCAGTAGTTCTCAATTCTCTCCTCAGGGACCCCCAGATGTTCCAGAGGTAGCTCACTTGATTCAATGTGTCAGTTAACACAATAATAACACCTATGGAATTTGAGCAATATAATATGGCTGACCAGATTCAAAAACCCTGTATGGTTCTTCAGAAAGATCTACAAAGAACCTTTCAGATTGAGAAAGGTTCCTTTATAGAACCTTCTCCATAAAGGATATATAAAGAACCATAAAATTGTTCTACATAACTGTACATATCACGATAAACCTTAAACCCAGACCAAAGAGCCCAAACTCCCACCGACCTCAGAACACCATTTTTAAATGTGTGTTATGTACTTGTTATTCTCTGAAGAGAAGCACATTTTCCTTCACTTCGCAATGTTTTTTTCCCCCGTGTTTCCGTGCCAAAAATGTTTTGTCACCTTTTTGGGCCTTAACCAGTTGGCATCCCTGACCTCAGCCTCACTGCCTCACATGTACATCCAATTAAAACTTGATTCAACTATGTTAAATTTAGCCCTCCATAGTAACTGCCTAGTTGCATCTGAAATGACACCCTATTCCCTATGTAGTGTGTTGCTTTTGACCTGCTTTTTTTTCATGTTCATTACACAGGGAATAGGGTGCCATTTGGGACGCACAACAACTTGGAGGAGGGAAAGTCTGCCTCTCTCACTTTAATAACTATTTATCAAGGTGCCGGCAAGAACCTTTTGGGTTGCCACACCGGCGGAACCTTTCAAGTTCTGAAAAGGGTCTTCGAGGAACCCCTATGTAAAGGTTCAAACCTGAAACTATTTGTGATGGGAGGAGTTACATTTTTTACCTTTTTAATAATATATTGTAAAGGTGGCAGCCTATCAGATTGGAGGCTTGGCTTTCAGATAGTTATTTTTCAAATCAAATTTTATTGGTCACATACACATGGTTAGCAAATGTTAATGCGAGCGTAGCGAAATGCTTGTGCTTCTAATTCCGACCATGCAGTAAGTAATCTAACAATTTCACAACAACTACCTTATATACACAAGTGTAAAGGAATGGATAAGAATGTGTACATAAAAATATATGGGTGAGGCGATGGCCAAATGGCATAGGCAAGACGCAGTAGATGGTATAGAGTACAGTATATACTGTACATATGAGATGAGTAATGTAGGGTATGAAAACATTATATAAAGTGGCATTGTTTAAAGTGACGAGTGATACATTTATTACATCCAATTTTTTATTGTTAAAGTGGCTAGAGATTTGAGTCAGTATGTTGGTAGCAGCCACTTATTGTTATTGATGGCTGTTTAACAGTATAATGGCCTTGAGATAGAAGCTGTGCTTCAGTCTCTCGGTCCCAGCTTTGATAAACCTGTACTGACCTCGCCTTCTGGATGATAGTGGGATGAAGGCAGTGGCTCAGGCGGTTGTTGTCCTTGATGATCTTTATGGCCTTCCTGTCACATCAGGTGGTGTAGGTGTCCTGGAGGGCAGGAGTTTTCATGGCCAGTTGACAACTAAAGAATAGCCACCCCACTCTCCACTACTTTCCCTCCTCCCATCATCCTATACCTCTATCTCTATACTGCTTGATTTGCCCCTCAATTGCTCCCTCTCTCCCTCCCTGCCTCCCCATCCAAAACATAGTCAAAGGAGAGTAGCGTTGCATTCCCAGACCCCTGTACACAGCCAGGAGCCATTCTCTTTTTAAAAATAATATGTTTATTATTTTCCAATATAAAAAAAGACAGCAATACAAACATTGACATTCATTGTACTGTTGAATGGGATGGCCAATTTAGAGGACAAAACAAAACTTAACTCACACATACACAAAATAAAACAAAATCCTATTAGGTGGTACATGTATAAGAAGACAGCATATAGTCATTACAAGCAGTGTAGTTAAGCCAAAAATAAATATTGAGTGGAGTACAGCTGTACCAAACAGAGAGATCAATGGGTCTGGGGCTATAACTTTATCAAATCAAATCAAATCAAATTGTATTTGTCACATACACATAGTTAGCAGATGTTAATGTGAGTGTAGCGAAATGCTTGTGCTTCTAGTTCCGACAATGCAGTAATAACCAACGAGTAATCTAACTAACAATTCCAAAACTACTACCTTATACACACAAGTCTAAAGGGATAAAGAATATGCACATAAAGATATATGAATGAGTGATGGTACAGAGCGGCATAGGCAAGATGCAGTAGATGGTATCGAGTACAGTATATACATATGAGATGAGTATGTAAACAAAGTGGCATAGTTTAAAGTGGCTAGTGATACATGTATTACATAAAGATGCAGTAGATGATATAGAGTACAGTATATACGTATACATATGAGATAAATAATGTAGGGTATGTAAACATTATATTAAGTAGCATTGTTTAAAGTGGCTAGTGATATATTTTACATCAATTCCCATCAATCCCCATTATTAAAGTGGCTGGAGTTGAGTCAGTGTGTTGGCAGCAGCCACTCAATGTTAGTGGTGGCTGTTTAACAGTCTGATGGCCTTGAGATAGAAGCTGTTTTTCAGTCTCTCGGTCCCAGCTTTGATGCACCTGTACTGACCTCGCCTTCTGGATGATAGCGGGGTGAACAGGCAGTGGCTCGGGTGGTTGCTGTCCTTGATGATCTTTATGGCCTTCCTGTGACATCGGGTGGTGTAGGTGTCCTGGAGGGCAGGTAGTTTGCCCCCGGTGATGCGTTGTGCAGACCTCACTACCCTCTGGAGAGCCTTATGGTTGTGGGCGGAGCAGTTGCCATACCAGGCGGTGATACAGCCCGACAGGATGCTCTCGATTGTGCATCTGTAGAAGTTTGTGAGTGGATTTGGTGACAAGCCGAATTTCTTCAGCCTCCTGAGGTTGAAGAGGCGCTGCTCTGCCTTCTTCACGATGCTGTCTGTGTGGGTGGACCAATTCAGTTTGTCTGTGATGTGTACGCCGAGGAACTTAAAACGTACTACCCTCTCCACTACTGTTCCATCGATGTGGATAGGGGGGTGTTCCCTCTGCTGTTTCCTGAAGTCCACAATCATCTCCTTAGTTTTGTTGACGTTGAGTGTGAGATTATTTTCCTGACACCACACTCCGAGGGCCCTCACCTCCTCCCTGTAGGCCGTCTCGTCGTTGTTGGTAATCAAGCCTACCACTGTTGTGTCTTCCGCAAACTTGATGATTGAGTTGGAGGCGTGCGTGGCCACGCAGTCGTGGGTGAACAGGGAGTACAGGAGAGGGCTCAGAACGCACCCTTGTGGGGCCCCAGTGTTGAGGATCAGCGGGGTGGAGATGTTGTTGCCTACCCTCACCACCTGGGGGCGGCCTATCAGGAAGTCCAGTACCCAGTTGCACAGGGTAGGGTCGAGACCCAGGGCCTCGAGCTTGATGACGAGCTTGGAATTGGAGTGGGTCTAGGGTGTCAGGTAGGGTGGAGGTGATATGGTCCTTGACTAGTCTCTCAAAGCACTTCATGATGACGGAAGTGAGTGCTACGGGGCGGTAGTCGTTTAGCTCAGTTACCTTAGCTTTCTTGGGAACAGGAACAATGGTGGCCCTCTTGACGCATGTGGGAACAACAGACTGGGATAGGGATTGATTGAATATGTCCGTAAACACACCAGCCAGCTGGTCTGCGCATGCTCTGAGGGCGCGGCTGGGGATGCCGTCTGGGCCTGCAGCCTTGCGAGGGTTGACACGTTTAAATGTTTTCCTCACGTCGGCTGCAGTGAAGGAGAGTCCGCATGATTTAGTTGCGGGCAGTGTCAGTGGCACTGTATTGTCCTCAAAGCGGGCAAAAAAGTTATTTAGTCTGCCTGGGAGCAAGACATCCTGGTCCGTGACGGTGCTGGTTCTCTTTTTGTAATCCGTGATTGACTGTAGACCCTGCCACATACCTCTTGTGTCTGAGCCATTGAATTGCGATTCTACTTTGTCTCTATACTAACGCTTAGCTTGTTTGATTGCCTTGTGGAGGGAATAGCTACACTGTTTGTATTCGGTCACCTTGCCCTGATTAAAAGCAGTGGTTCGCGCTTTCAGTTTCACGCGAATGCTGCCATCAATCCACGGTTTCTGGTTTGGGAATGTTTTAATTGTTGCTATGGGAACGACATCTTCAACGCACGTTCTAATGAACTCGCTCACCGAATCAGCGTATTCGTCAATGTTGTTGTTTGACGCAATACAAAACATATCCCAGTCCACATGATGGAAGCAGTCTTGGAGTGTGGAATCAGATTGGTCGGACCAGCGTTGAACAAATCTCAGCGCGGGTGCTTCTTGTTTTAGCTTCTGTCTGTAGGCAGGGAGCAACAAAATGGAGTCGTGGTCAGCTTTTCCGAAAGGAGAGCGGGGGAGGGCCTTATATGCGTCGCGGAAGTTAGAATAGCAATGATCCAAGGTTTTGCCAGCCCTGGTTGCGCAATCCATATGCTGATACAATTTATGGAGTCTTGTTTTCAGATTAGCCTAAAGGCATTAGATAAGTAATCAAAAATGAGAGCCCAGTAAGGATGTAACTTAGGACATGTCCAAAATAAGTGGGTCAACATCCCCTCATCCTGCTTGCACCTCTCACACAGTGGTGAGGTGTCCGGGAATATTTTATGCAGTTTTACTTTTGAGTAATGTACGGTGTAAACTGTGTATCACCTTAAACTGTACAAGGTTGTGTCTGGCATTCACTGAACCGTGGTTTATATTCCTGAGAGCTTCTACCCAGTCCTCATCTGAGATTTCTGAACCAAGTTCTTGTTCACAAGCCCTTTTAATAGTGTCTGTGGATACCTCTATGTGGGCCTGTAGCACATCATACACATCTAGAGACTGACCCCTTTGAATGGGGTTTAACAAGGATCAGGCAATTTGGCTTAACGCCACACTGTGGGATATGTGTCCTTAAGAAATTCCTGATTTGGAGGTATCTGAAAAATGTGTTGTTGGCATGTTAAACTTATCCTGTAATTGTTGAAATGAAGCTAACTGACTATCAATGTATAAATTACCAATTGTTGTGAGCCCCTTCTCCCTCCACTGTGAAAACGCCATATCATCCAATGCAGGGTGGAAAGCATGATTCATGCAAATCGGTCTGTCAATGTATACAGTGGGTATGTTAAGAAAATACCTAATCTGTTTCCAGATCCTAAACTGGACTGGATTAGAGTCATAAGTGGCTTTTTTCACTTATGATGGACTATTAACAAGTGCAGGGAGTGAGGAACATTGACAGGAGGCCTGCTCAATCAAAAGCCATGAAGGCATATCCTTCTGTCACATCCCGGGTAAACTTTCCTTCCAGAAAGACACAATGTTCAGATTAGCAGCCCAATAATACAGTTTGAAGTGAGGAAGGCCAAAGCCCCCCTCTATCTTGTACTTGCATAAATGGTTCTTTGAAATTCTGGCTGCCTTGTTATCCCATAATAATGGAATTACTATTGAATCCAGTTTCTTAAAATAGCCATGTGGTATGAAATTGGGTAGACACTGGAAGAGGTAAAGAAACCTGGGTAGGGACAAACATTTTAATAGCGTTTATACGACCAACCAAAAAGATAGGCAGAGTTTTCCAAAAATCTAAATTTTGTTAAAGCTGTTACATTTTCAAGTCACAATTTGCTTTCAATAGCTTATCAAGGTCTCTTGTCATTACAATGCCAAGGCTTGTGAACGTGTCCATCACCTTTCTAAATGGGGTAGATTGCAGAAATGACACATCCACAGGCCGTGATATCGGCATCAATTCGCTTTTTTTGCCAGTTTACTTGTAGCCAGAGAAGGAGCCGAATGTATTTATCAAGTTAAGTAAGGGGGTTATAGACATTTTAGGCTTGGATAAAAACAAAAGAACATCGTCTGCAAATAGGGACATTTTGTGCTGCGTGTCTTTTTTAACAGAAGCTATATCGGCACATGTACGAATGTGAGTAGCAAGGGGTTCCATGGCTATAGCGAAGAGCGCATGCAAAATTTCCTGATTGGTTACCACAGACGCCAGTGGGTGTGCAGAAATAATTCTTATCCAATTAATAAATTCCTTTCCAAACCTGAAATGCTCCAAAACCGACATCATATACTTCCACTCAATCTGATCAAACGCCTTCTCTGCATCAAGAGCTATTACCACTGCCTCAACTTTATGATCATGCTACCTTACGTTGAAAAGGCGTCTCAAATTGTAGTATATATGTCAGCCCGGGATAAAAACCTGTCTGGTCAGGGTGTATGATGTCAGAAATATATTTTTTCAATCGGTTTGCCAATATCTTTGTTAACACCTTATTTTCTATGGGGAGTAACGACACGGGGCGATAAGACCACATCTCCATGGAATCTCTATCTTTTTTTCAAGATCAGTGCTATTGTAGCCTCATACAGTGTTTGTGGGAGTTTGACATTTTCTTTGGATTGTTTAAACATTCGCAACATAAGTGGAGCTAGACTGGCGCAGTACTTCTTATAGAATTCTATTACATATCCATCGGGCCCAGGGGCCTTGCTGTTTGGAAATTGTGCTATCGATGTGTTAATTTCCTCTAAAGTTATCCCAGCATCGAGTGCAGCAGCTGCCCCCGTCTAGTTTAGGAAGTCCACATTCAGCGAGAAAACGTTCCATAGTTTGCGGATCAGTAGCATTGCATTTTGATTGGTATAGCTCTGAGTAAAACTGAGCAAAGCATTTATTAATATCCTGCGGATCTGTTACTATTTTACCCTTCTTGTCATTTATTTTGTGAATAGCTCTAGATGCCTGTACATGCCTTAGCTGTCTTGCTAATTATTTATGTGTTTTGTCACCCAGTTCAACATAACTTTGTTGCATTCTTGCAAGTAAAGAGCCCACCCGTTTCAAAAGGATGATATTGTATTCATATTTCAACTTTGTGATCTTCTCAAGGACTGTATTCGAGGAATTAGTCCTAAAAACGTTCTCCTGTTCCCCTAACTCTCTTGCAATTTCTCCCAGCCTAGTATTGGCGCGTTTCTTCCTCTCTGATGTATAACAAATAATGTAACCTCTAATCACAGCCTTTAGAGATTCCCAAAGGGTGGAGTCGTCAACATCCCCCGCGTCGTTAGCTCCGAGGAAAAAGGCAATCTGTTCCTTCAAATACTGACAAAAAGTGTCACCTTTCAACAGGTATGCGTCTTAGCGTCACGGGTCGCCGACCTGTAGACATAGTGTCGAGTTTCAGCACCATGGACAGAGGATAGTGGTCCGTAATTAGAATAGGGTGATAGGTAACCGACGCAGCTGCTGAAATTAGTTTGGAGTCCAACGAAAAATAGTAAATTCTGGAATATGATTTATGAACTGACGAAAAGAAAGAATAATCCCTATCTGCTGGGTGAGTCCGTCTCCAAATATCAACAATGTTGTTTGTCATCAATGTATTTAGACAGACACTGGCATTTGATTGTTGAAGTGACCTTGATAGCTGTTTATCTAAAAGAGGATCTAACGTACAGTTAAAGTCCCCTCCAACAATAACACTTGTATCCGAGATATTTGGTATGGCCTTAAATACCCTTTGAAAAAAGAATGGATCATCGAAGTTGGCTCCATATAAATTGACCAAGGTTATTGGTTTCGAATCCAGTAACAACAATAATACACCGACCATTGGGATCTGAAATCGAGGATGAGTAAACAAAAGGAGTGTTTTTCCTTATCAGGATTGCTACCCCTCTCGCTTCTGCATCAAAGTTAGACTGGTATGTCTGACCGATCCAGCCGACTCGTAGCTTGGCCTGAGCGGAGCGTTTAATATGAGTTTCTTGAAGAAGCACTATGTCAGCGTCCAGTGATTTAAGATGAGAAAAAAACTTAGCTTGTTTCACAACATGCCCTAAGCCATTACAGTTCCAGCTGACCATCTTTATTCCACCAGGTCTACTCTGCTCGGTCACGATGTGGCATTTCTTATTTTAGAGCAAATTGTTGCTGTCATACAAAGCCCAAAATGAAAAACGTCCCGCCGTGCGGGAGCTCATCATGCCACCTGTATTAATAAATGTGAACATAAAACACAGACCCCATCTCCCCTCCCGTCCCATTACTGAGTGACTTCCCCAAACGAAGCACTCCTTGACTAACACACAAACCTTAGGGTGTCTAGACATACAGCTTCAACTAACTCGTCATCTATAGATGCTCAGCAAATAAACGAATATTAAATAACACTTAACTCTCACGTTAGGGGGTGAGTGATCTTCTGATCGAAAAGACATAGGCATGAAATTCAAACACATTCATGGCCTGTATTTGGCCATTTAGCCGTTGGACACAGTCATTCTGTATCCTCAGCCAGGGAGCTTGCTTGTCAAGTACAGATCGGCCTCTTTTGGGTTGTCAAACATATGTGTTGATCCCTCGACTGTCCCCTTAACCTGGGCTGGGAAGAGGAATCCATATCGGATGTTGGCCGCTCTGCATTTGTTGCATAACTCATTATACTCTTTCTGGGTAAGATCTGGGTAGAAAGACACCCTGGCTCTATTGTAGTTAAGGGGGAACTTTTGACTAGCCAGCTTGAGGATGAGATCCCTGGTCTGATAGTGCAGCGGTAACAGGAATGGCCTTGGTGGCGCGCCCTTGGCAGGCTTCGTTGCCTGTGATCTGTGTGCGCGGTCGATCAGGATGGTGTTCACTCCCCAGCGATGTATCAGCTCCGAGACAAATTCAGTGGGTTTCCCTTTCTCAGTGTCCTCCTGGATCCCAAATATTCGGATGTTCTGGAGTCTTGAATGTGACTCAAGCATTTCCAATCGGGCTTTCGGGGTTTTGTCATCATTTTTTAACGTTGAGCACTGTTTCTCTGTTTCTTTGTCCCGTAGCCTGGCCTCGTGATCAACTGTTGTCTGCTCAACCTCATGCACCCTGCCCTTAGTTGCCTTCACAGTTTCAGTCAAATTCCCAGTACTCTTTGAGATATCAGCCAACCTTGTGTCCACCTTCTTGCTTAGTGAGTTTATGGCAGCCAGTAGGTTCTGTGGGGAACTCTTGGGAGCTAGCATCTTCAGCTAACTCCTCGTGGGTCAGCCACGTTAAAATTGGTTCGTTGTCTATCTCATTCAAATTATCTTGTTTAGCGCCCTCTTTTTTTTGGTGCCTTTTCCCTTTGTCATATTACCAGACAATGTTTGAAGTTATAGGTCGTGAGAGGTTAAGCAAGTCTACTCCATAGCACGCTCTCTAGCCCCCTCGCAGGAGCCATTCTCAGTTAGATAGAGAATTCAGAACAGACAGGGTGTGCCTTGGTCAAAAGTAGTGCACTAAATAGGAAATAAAGTTCCATTTGGAGTTACTGTAACAATCACAGACATGTCCCTGTCCTCTCTACATCCAGCATACAGCCCCATGCCAGGCCATACAGCCCCTCGCCAGGCCATTGCGAATCCTGCAGCATCAGCCCCATGCAGAAGCCTTCTGGAGGCCAGATGTGGGTTATTATGGGGTTTCCTGTAGCACTAGACTCCGGTACTCCTAGCTGTCAGCAGAGAAACTAAATCTCCACTTTACTTTGGATGGAGAGAGGGGCTCTGGGTGTGTGAAGGAAAAATTGATTACTTGTGTTAACAAACCTTTATTGCTCTGGCTCCCGGCCAAATGACTGGCTGGTTGCACAGGAGAACGAAGACATCATTTTCACGTCCAAAGGCTCTCCGAAGTCCACACTAAATCAAAACAGCATAGAGATGAACGTGAGGCCTGCACTCCGGGGGTAGCTAGTACAGTACAGTGCCATGAGTTCCATGTGAGCTTCCACCTGATTCTTCAAAAATACTTTGAAGCAGCCTGTTATGTCATAGGGAGTTTTGCTAAACTGGAACACACTAGGACTACATGTCTCTTTATAATCAAAAAAGGTGAAACTGATCTCCCTGTAGAGTCTATGGTAACAGGGAAGACACACATTGCAACTCATTTTGGCTACCCTGGGTGCCTCAATCAATGTTTGAAACTTAAGGAGCCTTCCCTGCCGTTGGTCTCCCTGATTTTTATCTAACAAATCTCTATGTTGTTCTACGCGGTCTGGAATGGTTCTCAGTCTGGTTCTATATGGTCCTGTGTGGTTCTAAGGGGTTCTGTGTGGCGCTGTTTGGTTCTATCTATGTGGTTTTATGTGGCCCTGTGTAGTTTTATGTGGTTCTGTGAGGCCCCATGTGGTTCTATGTGGTTCTGTGTAGCCCTGTGTAGTTCTGTATGGTTGTGACCGTGTCCCTCTCTCTCAGGCACTGCTCTGGTGGTCCAGTGGGATCATGTCCACCTGCAAGACAACTACAACCTGGGTAGCTTCACCTTCCAGGCCACACTGCACAGCGACGGCAGGATTGTCTTCGCCTACAAAGAGGTCAGTCTCTCTCTCTCTGTTCCTCTCTAGGCTTTATTTACCACTCGCTTTCTCTATTTGCTGCTCCTCTCCCTCTATCCATCTCTTTCTCACTCTCAGTGCTCATCTCTCTGTGTATCTCCCATAGGGGTGTAGGAGTGACATGGCGTCACACCTATCTCGTGAGAAGCAGGGAATTCTTCACACTCACCCTGCTCTCTCTCTCTCTTCTCTCTCTCCGTCTCTTTCTGTTTCTCTTTCTTGGTCTCTCTATCTCTGTCTCTCCTTCCTCACCCTCACTTTCTCTTGGTGACAGAGCACGTATTTAATTCTCTCCTTGATTGAATTGATGAATAAAGCGCCGTGCTCATCAACCTCTGTTTTCACTCAGGGCACGATGTGTCGCCACCGTTACTGACAATTTAATGGCCGTCGTTATTGACGCTCCCTCTGAAAATATTACTTCCTCTCCCCATTCTGCTTCCATATGTTTAATATGGTTAATAACAGTCTAACTCGTGTCGCAAGTTTTGGATCACTGTAACATCGCTGCATGCGAGAGAGATTATGTTTACTAGATACTGTGACAGTGCCGATTAAAATGTCAAAATGGGAAGAGGGAGAAAAAGGAACTGAGTGAAAGAGAGTTGGAATCAAGAGTGACTTCTCTGTCAGATAAATGTCTAAATGTGTTAGGCCGCAATTACGGAATCCATTAAATCCAATTATTACATATGTTATACATCTATCATAATCACAAGCCCCATAAAAGTTATCTTTCAAAAGAGGTATTTTTTAAAATGTTTTTTCTCTCTTCCATTTCAATCAGGGAGTACTTCTATTTAACTCCACTCTTCCACTCCACTTCTCCACCTCCATGTAAAGACAACCCTCACTGTGGCTTTTACTTCCCTTATTTATTTCACCTACTTTCACCACACTATAACTATATGTCTCTCTCCTAGGATCTCAACATTCTCAAATTTGAGCCCGCCAGACTTATTTTGCAGACTTATTCAGTTGCGCCTCCATTTTGATGGATTTCCTGGGAGATTAGACCATTTTAACAAGCTTTTTGTTCTTTCCAGTAAATTAAGTCCCATTGTTTGTAGGATGCTTCACAAATGGCAACCTACTCCCTATATAGTGCACTACGTTTGACCAGAGCCTGTAGGGTGTAGGGAATAGTGCCATCTGGGACACAATTCCCACAACCCTCCATCAGCATCAGGAACTGTCAGGCCTCTGTCTGGTTAAGGTCTGTTTGGGTCCTACTCCCAGCAGGCTCAGTCAGATAGACAGGTCTGGTGGCTGGTGATGGATGTCCGTGTCCCTCCTCTCTCTCTTCCAGATTCCAATGGAGGTGGCCCAGATCAGCTCCGTCAATCACCCGGTGAAAGTGGGCCTCTCCGATGCCTTTGTGGTGGTCCACAGGATCCAGCAGATACCCAGTGAGTCACCATGATGCAGAGAGTGCACTGCGTCACTGCACACAGAGACGGACGGACGGACGCACGCACGCACACATGCGCACACACACACACAACATGACTCACTGCGTCACAACACACCAGTAGTGGTTGGTGTCACTTTGGATTGGAGGGCAGGGTCATTGTATTGACTGGAATGGAAGGAATGGAACAGTACCAAACACATTACTTCCATTCCAGCGATTACTATGAGCCGTCCTCCCCTCTCCATCCTCTCATACACCATCACAAGCAAGTTAAACTTTTGGTGTGTTTCTCTTCTCAATGCTTCTCCCTTTTGGGGTTTAGTTCAAGCTTTTGCTGCGGCCTCTCCAACAAAGTATTCACCTCACAGAAACGGTGTGAGTATGGGCACAGGTCCAGATTTGACTCTTTGCATGAGGTTCCTTCCAATTCAGGCCAATTAAAGTTAATACAACGTAGAGCAAAGACGAGAAACTCTGAGTATTTTCAACCACAGCTAGACACCCTCGGGAGCTTTAATTTCAAGTCTGCTAAAATAATGAGTAGTCAAAAATGATGTATTCATTCGTTTAATTGCGTGTATTGATGATACGTTCATAGGACTTGGCATTTGAAGAATCTATTTGTTCCACTTAAAGTTTTCTAGCTAGTTATTTATCCAATTAAAAAAAAAATAATTATGGACTTTGTCTGAAATGATTGAGTTGTGGGTAATAATTACCTCTACTCAAAAAACTTTAAGATTCCCTTTCAGAAAAACCACATGAATTTCACATGTGATCTGATGTGAAGTTAATATGATAACACGTGAGCACGTGAAAACATGATCTCATGTGAAATCAATTTGACAACATGGGGATATAAAATGTCAACACGTGTCACCATGAAACTACACGTGACAACATTTGACAACGTTTTCCACATGTAAAACTGCTAATTAAATGTTCAAATGTAAACGAAAAGGCAATTCCACATGTGAGAGTTCGATTGTCATATGTGAAAACATGTAACCTTTTTTTTAAGGGAAGAAATGAAATGGTACGACAGGTTTTATGGTACTGTTGGCGGTATGCTGTTCAGCTAAAATAGTGTAAACATCTTTAATTAATAAAAGTGATTATAATTGACATGATCACTTAACGCTGACACAGACATGGTGGCTCAGCAAGAGATCGGAATGCTGTGAACCCCGAGGTTGTGAGTTCACATTCAAGGTGAGGACATGTTGAGTAAGAATTACTGTATGAATAAACATACACAATGTAATCCTTTATGTAAAATATTTAGATTTAAAACACTGCGACTGTGTGACAACTTTTTTGTTTGCTGGGCAACACCTGTGAAATCGCGTGAAAAACATCCACACAACTTAATGGGAAATATCATGTGAAGTGTTTCAAAACCAGACGGTTTTACATAATTTCACATGTGAAATAAAATGTTACATGTGCAAAACGTGGACATTTCTCTTGGGAAATCATGTGGTTTTTCACAAGGGTCACCCTATTCCCTATATAGCCTACTACTTTCTACCAGAGCCATATGGGCACTACATAGGGAACAGGGTGCCGTTTGGAACATAGCCTCTGTGTTCGGGAAGAAAGGGTTTCAGTGTTGTTATAAGGGGGAATTCAAACCTGCTGCTCAGCTGCACTGAGAGTGTTGATCTTCCGTGGTTGTTGATTCTCTCTACTTCTCTGAAGACTGTGGGAATAGGGTGCTCTTGTTACAGTAGCTACAGCAGCGCTCCCATAACACTCCTGCAGACAGTATTGAGAGTTCTTAGGCCTCCAAAGGACTTACCCTCTTTGATGCAGCCTCTGTTACGCTCAGCTGGTGAAAACAGACACCTGGGGTTGCATCCCAAATTGACACCCTATAACTTATATAGTGCGCTACTGTTGACCAGAGCCCAGTGCACTATGTAGGGAATAGGGTGCGATTTGGGATGCAGTCCCTCAGCTCTCCTACTGCAGGTAGGGAGGAAGACAAAAGGCCTATCTGGGGCAGGGAAGGGAGGAGAGGAATGCAGGGATGAGTGTTAAACATGAAAGATGACACCCAGGGCGGCGTGTGTTCCGAACTCCCTCCGGAAGCCCTACTGTTGTAAACTGAAAGACTGCCTGCTTGAAACAATGTAACATGCTGAGTCAGCTTTCTCACAAACCTTTACTGGGTTCACTTCTTTACTTCTTTTGGTTTAAGGGACATGCTATACAGCCCAAAGAGTTGTACAATGCCCCCTCGGAAGTAAACTATTAGTTTAAGATCACATTTTCTGTATAAGAAGCCTCTCCTTTGGAAGTGATAATAATATACTGTAATATAATAATAATAACATACTAGTTAATGAGAAGATGAAGGACCAGGAAATGGCTTAGAAACAAATTATTGGTTGTGAAGACTGACTGTCCTTGTTTGACAGTATCCATGCCTGGGAAAAAAAAACATGGTTTGACACATTTGTATCATATATCTCATATACCTAGTGAATGGTGGCGAATGTGATAGGTATGGAGAGGAGAGAGCAGGTTGACGGTAGGTGGGTGAGCATTTGTTATATCCCTGTCTGTCTGTCGAGAAAGGTCAGGATTAGCATCTTGGGGCTTCTGTCGGTCAAAAGGGCTGTTGCGTGTTTACACATGTATTTGTTTGATTTACAACTGCACAGGACCAAGACATAAAATCTAAACTGAAATTGAGATGTAATACTTTAAAGTACGGCTGGACAACGTGATTTCAAAATACGAAATTAATTTGGTTGGAGGCAATGCTTTGCATTTACTGTGTAATTGTTCTGACCTGTGGTAAGCTGCAGATGCCTACAGGGTAAAAATATCCCTTCAACCGGTTTTGAAAACAAAAAAACGGAACATTCTGCTCCATTGTAAAGTGCAACCATGCCAATATATTTGAGCGCATCTGAAGCTACAGGTTTGTTTACACATTTTACAGTGCAGTGATGTGAGAAGAATCACAGCTGTACTGAATTTGATTGTTGTAAACTGATAGATTCTTAAAGAGAAGAATGGGATCTTAAGCACCTACAAATTCATAACATATCATTTGAATTGCAGGAGACATAACATGGGCGTAACATATCATACGAAATGGATGACGTACACAATTGTGCACAGTTTTTGGATACCCGTTTTGACTCGTGAGTGCTACTTTCAAAACTACTGGCTGAAATTGTACAAACCCTTTCTAGCATCACTTTAAAAGGGAGAAACTGTTAGAATCAGAGGACTCAATGTTTAGGGAGCAAGTGGGTAAAATTGACTGTGCTGGATAGTCCCATTAGACAGGTCAGAGTAGAGCAGAGATCTAGCCCTTGGTTTAATCCAAGCAAGGACTAAGGCCTTAAAGATATTTAAGAATTCCAAGAGCAGCCTGATTTTCTCCTATATAAACATCACAGAAATGAAGCACATATCAGAATGGCTGAAGCGAAGAGGGGTTACTTTGCTGATAAATCATTGGGAACCAAAATGACCCTAAAAAGCTTTGGAAATCATTTAAGGAACTAGATTGTAGTAGTACTACCAAAAACAAGCTAAACAGTATTGGACTGAACATCAGGGGGGAGATGATACTGTATATGAAAAAGCAGAGGTTGCCAATGAATTCAACTATTTTTGTACTACTGTTCTGGTTTCAGTTCTGGTTTGTATGGAAACGACCAAGCCAAGAAATATTGTGGCCGAGTTAGGGGTTCAGACAAACTTTTTTTTATTTTGCAAAGGTAGAAACAGCAAAAATAGCCAGTATGCTAGCAGAGTTTAAATGCTACAAAGCCACAGGCCTGGATACATAAACATAAACATATCGCTCTCTTGAACAAGGCACCTTTCCCAGGGACATGAAACAAGCTAAAGTTATACCTCTGTATAAGAAGGGGATAAAGTCTGACCCTGGGAATTACAGGCCTGTGTCTATCTCCAGTATGACATCAAAGATCAAAGTTAAGAATATGTCAACAAACAAAGTCTACTGTATGATTTTCAGTCGGGTTTTAGAAAAACATACTCCACTGATTCATGTCTACTTCACTTGACTGACTTCATCAGGAAAAGAGATTAATGAGGGAAATCTGTGTGGAATGGTACTGCTTGACCTACAGAAGGCCTTTGATACAGTTAACCACTGTCTCCTAATCTCCAAACTGGGTGCGCTGGGTTAAACAGTATCCCTCTAAGCTGGGTAAAGTCCTATTAGGGAGTAAGTAGTAGAGGTTAGTGGTTCACTGTCTCAGGCAAAATCAATGAGTTGTGGCATTCCGCAGAGGAGCGTGCTTGGGCCAATATTGTTTTTACTATATAAAAAACAATATGAAAGATGCTTTTTCTTGCCATCTTTTCCTTTATGCAGAGGACTCTACACTTCTGGTGACTAATAAAAGTAAAACTATGTTGGAGAGCATACTTAGCACAGAGCTGACTAACATTAGCAAATGGATTGGAGATATTTTACCTTTATTTAACTAGGCAAGTCAGTTAAGAACAAATTCTTATTTTCATTGACAGCCTAGGAACAGCGGGATTTGAACACTGCAACCTTTGCGGTTACTAGTCCAACACTCTAACCACTAGGCTACGCTGCTGCCCGATAATAATAAGCCTGCACTTAGGTAAAACTGAGGCAACTATTTTTGGCTCCAAAGCTAAATTGTGTAGGTTCCTCTGAAATCAGACTGGAGCTCGGGGGTGAAGTGCTGACTACTAAAACCTCTGTTAGCTACCTGGGTTGCATCCTTGATGGAAGCTTGGGAGTTGTGAGCATGGCCACTGAAGTTTTACATTACATTACATTTACATTACATTTAAGTCATTTAGCAGACGCTCTTATCCAGAGCGACTTACAAATTGGTGCGTTCACCTTAAGACATCCAGTGGAACAGCCACTTTACAATAGTGCATCTAAATCTTTTAAGGGGGTGAGAAGGATTACTTTATCCTATCCTAGGTATTCCTGAAAGAGGTGGGGTTTCAGGTGTCTCCGGAAGGTGGTGATTGACTCCGCTGTCCTGGCGTCGTGAGGGAGTTTGTTCCACCATTGGGGGGCCAGAAGTGCTAGGGAAGGCTAATGCCAGGTCTAAGTTTTTGGCTAGAAAATCCAAGCTGCTTGATAAGGACTCCATGAGAGTGCTAGCCACTGCCCTCATTCAATGCCATTTTGACTACGCTAGGACATTTAAATATACATACTTTTTTTTGCCAGAGAATAACAAATGAGTTCCACGCAGTGGTGGGGATTGGGATATCACAGCAGGAATTCAGCTCAAAGTAGCCAGTAGACTCCTTTCAGAACAGGTGCATATATACTGAGATCATGTGACAGATCATGTGACACTTCGATTGCAAACAGGTGTGACTTCTGAAGGTAATTGGTTGCACCAGATTTTGTTTAGGGGCTTCATAGCAAAGGGGGTGAATACATATGCACGCACGACTTTTCCATTTTTTCTTTTTTAGAATGTTTTGAAACATTTTTTTTTTTACATTTCACTTCACCAATTTGGACTATTTTGTGAATGTCATGTTGTAATGCAACAAAATAGGAAAAACGGCAAGGTGGATGAGTAATTTTGCAAGGCACTGTATAGGGGATAGGATGCCATTTGGGATGCAACCTAAATCTGCAACAGCACAGGTGGATCTGGTTCAGATGGCTACTTTGAGCTGAATTCCTGCTGTGATATCCCAATCCCCACCACTGCATGGAACTCATTTGTTATTCTCTGGCAAAAAAATATGTCTTTTTAAATGTAGATTAACTTTAAGGACTGGTTCTTTTTTTCACAGTTAGTATTGATCATGTCTAAAATCTTCACTGCTGTTTCTTGTAGTATTAAGAAAAATAAGTTGTGTATTTAGACTAGAGTGATTGTTTGGTGGCTTTAGCCTCCAGGTCTCAGAGCGTAACATAGGTAATCCCAAATGGCACCCTATTCCCATATAGAGTGCACTATTTTAAGAAGAGCCCAGGCAGCTGGAGGGCTGAGTAATCAGTGTTGAGGGGGGAACTCATGCGAGTCAATAAGTGTTTCTGCTGCCAATTAACACATATTTGTCACGCTCTTTGTCACGCTCTTCTTTCTCTGACGAGGAGGAGTAGTAAGGATCGGAGGACCAAAGCGCAGCGTGATGTGAATACATTCTTTTAATGTAAGATGAAATAACACAAAGTACACAAAACAAACAAAATGAACATGACCGCTATCAACACAGAGTGCAACATCCATAGACATAGATAATCACCCACGAAACACTCAAGGAATATGGCTGCCTAGATATGGTTCACAATCAGAGACAACAGTAAACAGCTGCCTTTAATTGAGAACCAATCTAGGCAACCATAGACATACAAAACCCCTAGACTGGTGGCAACCCCATCAACATACAAAAGCCATAGACAGGAAAAAACACATATAATCACCCATGTCACACCCTGACCTAACCAAAATAATAAAGAAAACAAAGAATACCAAGGTCAGGGCATGACAATATTGGGCTGAGCACACACAGCTAGTGCAGCCGGAGAGGATCCCTCTAACCCTCTCCTTAAGCCACGCTCAAGTTGTGAAATGTAATTCTATGCTGCTAGCTAGCTATCTCCAGGCCATGGCATTTGGGTCTGGCCTGTGCTGCACTGGCGGTAGCAGGGGGAAGATATGCTTGTACAGACAAGATATTTAGCAGGTCAGGTGCTAGGCTTTTATTTAGCCACCCCCGGGCTGGGCAGCCAGATGCACGGACAGCCAGACTCCCAGTCACCCTCATGCATTATTCTGATGAGGTTATCAAAACCAGAAGTGCCTCAGTCATTTTAATACCTGTCTGCCTGCTGACGTGCACTCTTAAGTCTTATCAGACTGTGTTTTCTTTTGCTAATTCACTGCGGAAGCTGTGGTACAATAGCCGGCCCACAATTTGCTCACCTCATTATTATACAGTCAGAGCTCAGATAGAGGTCCTTGCGTTTTCATCATATCCATTCATTTTATGATATTGCTGAATTTCCATGTCCAATGTCTGTATTTGTATTGTATTTTGGGGTGATTACGTAGATTTCAGGGAACAGATATTGGAGGTAATCTGCTCAAAGCTAGAGATCTCGCCGTGTGGTAGTGAGGATTCTGAATTAATGAGACTGTGAAATGAAAGCTGCATGATTGTTATGTTGATGGCAGGAAATACACTGGCACGGAACTGTAGCTTTTTTATCGGCTGAGTGAGTAGGAAAAGAATAGGGAACTAACCTCACTGTCAGGGTCCTATGTGCTATTCTGTTCCAGACAGTAATTATTATTATCACTGTGCTGTTGGAACAGTATGTGTAATGAAAATCTACCTGCGCATCGATTATTTTCTTCCCCCTGGCAGTTTTGGACTCCATTGTTCCTATAGGCACACAGGCTCTGGCAATAAAGCACTATTCTGAATATAGATTACCTCATCCCCTCAGTGGTTTTTAACTCATTGCACAAGGTCTCCATGTCACATTTCCATTGATTCTCATCCAACTTGCAAGGGTGAATGAATAAGAAATAATTTCCTGGTCTGGTATTCCGATTTTCATAATAGATCATTGTTATAAAGGAGTCTTCTTAGAAGAAAATGTGCTATCTAGAACCCAAAAGGGTTCTTTGGCTGTCCCCATAGGAGAACCCTTTTGGTATCAAGTAGAAGCCTTTTGGTTCTAGGTAGCACCCTTTTGAGTTCAATGTAGAACCCTTTCCACAGAGGGTTCTACATGGAACCAAAAAGGGTTCTCATATAGGGACAGCTAAAGAACCCTTTTCTAACCCTTTTTTCTAAGAGTGTAGGTGTGTACCAGACCAGTAGCCTATTATCCATTGTATTTTCCATCTGGTGAGATATTGACTGGGCCAGTGCATTATTTCGTCTGTACTTTTAATTAGATTATGGCCTAATTGATCTTTGTGTTCATAATTGATGTTACACTTCTGCAAAGCTCCTTTTGTTTGATGTATCGGAGCAGGGCAGCTAAATCTTTATTACTGCTTGTTGATGCTCAGACTGAGACGGCCTGTATTTGCTGTAAATTAAAGCTTCCTCCCTCCCAGGCTATGGGGTGAAGTTTTCCCAACTTGCAGATCTAGGATCAGTTTTCCCTCCCCCAATCCTAATCCTTAACTGTTTGAGGGAAATCCAAGATCAGCGTCTAGGGGCAATATAACCTCTTCCCATCGCCTGGAGGAAAACCGAGCCAGGCCACAGAGTCTAGACAGCCTGCCCACAGAGGAGCATTCCCAGGCAGGCAGACAGTGAGAGACCTCCCCTCCCCCCATCCATGCTATCATTACACACTTTATAATCCCACTGCCTGGGGCCAGAGGAAGCCAGCCATAGGGAAGGCAAGGAGAGGGGTGGTAATTCAGGGTAAAGACAGCTGATACAGTAGCTAGCTAGACTTACTGTAAGGTACCTTGCTTTGGTCAGATGTTTTTGGTGCAGAAACAAAACAAGAAACACACACACTGACTGTTTTTCACACATTTTAATAGGGCATAATGTCTCTATAGTTCTGTATTCTCACCTATATTAGAACAATGAATATTCATGGAATGTCTCAAATGGCACCTTATTCCCTATATAATGCATTGCAAATAGTCTGCGTAGCCGTTTGATTAGATGTTCAGGAGCTTGGGGTAAAAGCTGTTTAGAAGCCTTTTAGACCTAGACTTGGCGCTCCGGTACCGCTTAACGTGCGGTAGCAGAGGGAACAGTCTATGACTAAGGTGGCTGGAGTCTTTGACAATTTTTAGGGCCTTCCTCTGACACCGACTGGTATAGAGGTCCTAGATGGCAGGAAGCTTGGCCCCGGTGATGTACTGGGCCGTAAGCACTACTCGCTGTCCAGGTGTGAAAGGGCAGAGTGGAGTACAATAGAGATTGTGTCATCTGTGGATCTGTTGGGGTGGTATGTAAATTGGAGTGGGTCTAGGGTTTCTGGGATAATGGTGTTGATGTGAGCCATGACCAGCCTTTCAAAGAATTTCATGGCTGCAGACGTGAGTGCTACAGGTCGGTCATTTAGGCAGGTTACCTTAGTGTTCACAAGGACTATGGTGGTCTGCTTGAAACACGTTGGAATTACAGACACAGACAGGGAGAGGTTGAAAATGTCAGTGAGACACTTGCCAGTTGGTCAGCGCATGCTCGGAGTACACATGCTGGTAATCCATCTAGCCCAGCGGCCTTGTGAATGTTGACCTCTTTAAAGGTCTTACTCACATCGGTAGCGGAGAGTGTGATCACACAGTCGTCTGGAACATCTGATGCTCTCATGCATGTTTCAGTGTTACTTGCCTCGAAGCGAGCATAGGAGTTATTTAGCTCGTCTGGGTGGCTCGTATCACTGACCAGCTCTCGGCGGTGCTTCCCTTTGTAGTCTGTAATAGTTTGCAAGCCCTGCAACATCCAATGAGCGTCGGAGCCGGTGTAGTACGATTCCATCTTAGTCCTGTTTGATGGTTCGTCGGAGAGCATAGCGGGATTTCTTATAAGCTTCCGGGTTAGAGTACCGCTCCTTGAAAGTGTCAGCTCTACCCTTTAGCTCAGTGGGAATGTTGCCTGTAATCCATGGCTTCTGGTTGGGGTATGTACGTACAGTCACTGTGAGGATGACATCATCAATGCACTTATTGATGAAGCCAGTGACTGATGTGGTGTACTCCTCAATGCCATTGAAAGAATCCCGGAACATATTCCAGTCTGTGCTAGCAAAACAGTCCTGTAGTTTAGCATCTGCTTCATCTGACCACTGTTTTATTGACCGAGTCACTGGTGCTTCCTGCTTTAATTTCAGGAGGATAGAATTATGGTCAGATTTGGTCTAGAGTTTTTTCCCCCCTCTGGTTGCACATGCTGATAGAAATTAGGTTAAACTAATTTATTAAGTTTCCCTGCATTAAAAGTCCCCGGCCACTAGGAGCGCCGCCTCTGGATAAGCATTTTCCTGTTTGCTTATGGCGGTATACAGTTCATTGAATAGTGGTTTTAGTTCTGGCATTTTGTGCTGAATAGTGGTTTTAGTGCTGGCATCAGTCTGTGGTGGTATGTAGACAGCTATGTAAAATACAGATGAAAACTCTCTAGGTAGATAGTGTGGTCTACAGCTTATCATGAGATACTCTTCCTCAGGTGAGCAAAACCTTGAGACTTCCTTAGATATTGTGCACCAGCTGTTGTTTATAAATATGCATAGGCCCCCGTGTCTTACCAGAGGCTGCTGTTCTATCCTGCCGATAGTGTATAACCTGCCAGCTGTATGTTATTAATGTCGTCGTTCAGCCACGACTTGGTGAAACATAAGGTATTATAATTTTTAATGTCTCGTTGGTAGAATATGTGTTTTCAGTTCGTCCCATTTATTTTCCTGCGATTGAACGTTAGCTTGCAGTACGGATGTAAAAGGCTGATTAGTCACTCGTCGCCTGATCCACACAAGGCACCCCAATCTCTTTCTGCGAAATCTCAGCTTCTTCAGCGAATGACGGAGATGAGGCCCTGTTCGGGTGTTTGGAGTATATCCTTCCTGTCTGACTCATTGTACAAAAATGATCGCTGTTCTTATGTCCTGTAGCAGCAACATTATGTACAAAATAAGGTACAAACAATGCGGAAAAAAAAAAATAGCACGGTTGGTTAAGAACCAATAAAATGGCAGCCATCTCCTCCAGCGCCATCTTCCTAGTAAGCACTATAGATCAAAGTGGGACAAAACCCAAATGTTGTCTTGCTCAAAATATATCTTCATAAACAAAAAGGCACAGGGCGAACCCAAAGTGAAAAATATAAAGTACTCAGGAAATAGTAGGAGAGATTCCTCTCAGGAAAACAAGTAACATTTACAATGACCGACAAAGACAAATGGCAGAGGGAGTATATATACAGTGATAGAGTGGGGATTGGAACCAGGTGTGTGTAATGATGACGAGGCAAGTCCGGCAGCTAGAAGGCCGTCAACTGCAAACACCTGAGCTAGACAGGAGGGGCAGCCGAAGCGAAGGCTGGTGTGACGAAATTTAACAACAAAAAACATACTTTTTGTAGTATTTCATTACTTTAACCTGTTATGGCTACAATCCCCCTATCGGGATAAGTGTCATCAACAACCGCTGAATAGCATAGCGCTACATACAATAAATATTACTATAAATATTTATATTCAGGAAATCACAAGTGCAATATAGGAAAACACAGCTTAGCCTTTTGTTAATCTACCTGTCGTGTCAGATTTTTAAATTATGCTTTACAGGGAAAGCAATCCAAGCGTTTGTGTAAGTCTATCGATCGCACGATAAAACATTAAGTACACTTAGCAGCAGGTAGCTCGGTCACGAAAATCAGAAAAGCAATCAAATTAATCGTTTACCTTTGATGATCTTCGGATGTTTTCACTCACGAGACTCCCAGTTACACAACAAATGTTCCGTTTGTTCCATAAAGTACCTCAGTTTGTTTGTCGTGTTATGTTCAGAAATCCACAGGAAAGAGCGGTCACGACAACGCAGACAAAAATTCCAAATAGTTTCCATTATGTCCACAGAAACATGTCAAACGTTTTTTATAATCAATCCTCAGGTTGTTTTTAAAATATATAATCGATAATATATCAACCGCAAATGTCTTTCACAGTAGGAGAGGGGAAAACAATGGCTGTCCAAATTCTGTTGCGCGAGCAAAACTCATGTGACCACTTGACGCGATGTTATCGTTCTGGCCCATTTTTCAAAATAAAAGCCTGAAACTATATCTGAAGACTGTTGACACCTTGAGGAAGCGATAGGAAAAGGAATCTGGTTAAATCCAGCAAGGGGAGGCTATGGAACATGGAGTTTTCTAAATAGAAGCCACATCCTGTTTAGATTTTCCTCAGGGTTTCGCCTGCAATATCAGTTCTGTTATACTCACAGACAACATTTTGACAGTTTTGGAAACTTTAGAGTGTTTTCTATCCAATACTACTAATAATATACATATGTTAGCAACTGAGACTGAGGAGCTGGCCGTTTACAATGGTCACCTTTTCATCCAAGCTACTCAATACTGCCCCTGCAGTCATATGAAGTTACCAGAACGTTTCGTAAAAGTTGAAAAAAATAATCCAAATTGTTTGACATTGGGATTGTTCTCGAATTGTTCAGAGAACTTTAAGAAACAAGTATTTCAACACAACGTTTCCTACAGGTTTCTGCATCTGCAACTGGATAACATCATAAGACAGACAGAATAGAATAGGGGATTTAGTGGTTTTAACATTACATTGGCAGTATCTTAATGCATGCAAAAGGATACATGGCTTTCCTCTTAGATCAAAACTAATCCAAGCAGGCAAAATGTGTCCATTTCATATTGGTCATTGATGTAAGTGTGTATACAGTAAGTGCATGTGATGAATGGGGGTCGCTAGGAGTCAAACTCATTGTTGTATATGTTCGACAGCCACGGCGCTGTGTATTGAATTGACATTTTCCAGCTCGTTGCTCATGAAAATGTGTGTATTATAGAATGTGTAATATATCGAACAATGTCATACGGCTTTATAAAATAATTATTCTCACTGATTTACTGTATAAACGTCCCATTGTATTCCAGGAATTTCAGTCACTTAACATTGATTTAGCCACACCAGATAAATTACTAGAATTAAGGTATAAACTAGCAAATCTGTTACATTTATGATATTACAATGGTAGAGCTACAGTATGCCTTTACATGAATATATAATACTTTGAACCTTTCTCCCTATGCATAGTGTACTGCAAAACCAAGTGGGCCATTTTACAGTGGGATTGAAAAAGCGTTTGAGTTATAGGGTCCAGGGAGGGACTGCTGTTCTTCCGCTTACCTTGCCTGGTGTCTCCTTCTGCAGATGACTCTAGTCACTGGTCTGCACCCCAAATAGCACCCTATTCTCTACATAGTGCACTACTTTTGACCAAAGTGGGCCATGGTCAAAAGTAGTGCACTATATAGGGAATAGTGTGCCATTTGGGAAGTTGCCTGGAGGAACTGGGGGCTTTCAACAGGGACTCTGATTGATATCAGCTCTAGTGGGACATTGCTTCCCACCCAATTGCCAAGTGGCAGGCTCTCTGTTGGACACAAACCGAGAGAGGGAAAAATAAATAATAAATAAATGCTGTGGTAGCTCTCTTCCCTTATGGCCTGATTCTGCCTCTCTGTTCTCTTCTTATTTTTCTCTCGCTCTCTCACTCCCTTCTTTGGGGACAATTTGTCCTAGTTTCAGCTCTCTGAGGAAGATTTGTGACAGGTGTTTTCTCTCTCTCTCTCTCTCTCTCTCTGTCTCTCTCTCTCTCTCCTTCCTTCTCTCCCTCACCACATCCAGATGTTCGTCGGAGAACGATCTATGAGTACCATCGTGTGGAGCTGACAAAGACCAAAATCACCAACTCTACAGCAGTGGAGATGATGCCTCTACCGAGTAAGATGGATTCCTCTCAATAGACATGGCTCACGATATGATATATGATGATGACAACACAAAGTAGGCCCCCATGAACTAGTCTAGATTCTAGACCTTGTCATAGGTGAAATATAGAGGGGTCTGTTCAATGTCTGCCTAATAGATTTTTCCTCAGACTGTATCCCATCATTTCAGGGACACCTGTGTGTCAAACTCCTCTCTTTTGAGAATGATCTGTTTGCATTAGCAAACTACAACTTTCTAATTATCCACATATGGATCTCTATGTTGGTTTTGACTTGTTCAGCTCTGGGCCCATATGTATCAGGCGTCTCAGAGTTGGTTTTCTAATTTCACGTCAGTTGTTTACGCCTTTTAGATCACAATGCACAAAATAACATGGACAAGGGAGACCTGATCCTGGATCAGCAATATGGCCCCGGTTTTGCATCATCAAATACAACATTCTAAGTTTAATTTTTACTTGTTAAGAGCTCCGGACCAGTGTTGTGAGTCAGCAGACATGGGTGTGTTGTAACATATGTGTGTTGTAACATATGTGTGTTGTAACATATGTGTGTTGTGATGTGTGTGTTGTAACATGTCAAAAACAAATAAAGATGCATTTGTCACATGCGCCCGAATACAACAGGTGTGTTGCAACGTGTGTGTTGTAACGTGTGTGTGTGTCGTTTTCCCTCCCTAGCGTGTCTCCAGTTCACCAGCTGTGACAGCTGCATCTCCTCCCAGATCAACTTCAACTGCAGCTGGTGTCACCTCCTTCGCAGGTCAGACACCCCTCTATACCCCTCTTGTCTTTGTCTCCCTCTCAAATGGCGCCCTACTACCTATGTGACGCGCTACTTTTGACCAGGGCCATTTGGGACACGGGCCAATGTCTTTTTCTCTCTTCCATCCAACACTAAATCTTTCTGTTTATCTTCCCCTCATTCTCCGTCGCACGCTCAGTCCCTCTGTCCTCCCTCCCTCTCCCTCCTTCCAATGTTGCTATTACCTCTCGTCACTCAGTACCCCTGACATGCTAGCTAGCTACTGAGTGTGAGGTGTATGTATCGCATCTGGCTATCATATGGAGTCTGACCCTTCCCTTCCAGTGGACTATTCCCTCTGAGCTCAATTACGGCATCCGGAATGGCAACCTATTCCCTATATAGCGTGCTACTTTCGACAATAATCCCTGGTCATAAATATAGTGCACTATAAAGGGAATCGCGTGCCAGTTGGGACGAAGTCAGTGAGTCCTGGTGATGCTCTGTTGGTTTCTCTTCCTGATGATGTGCAAAGGAAAGGCAGGTTGGATTAGCAGAGAGAGAGAAAAGCATGATATTCCACCCATTATTCTTGTTTTTGCGACCTAGACATCCGCTCTCTCACACCTACTCTGTCCCCCTCTCCCTTCTCCCCTTCTCTTCCCCCTTCCCATCAACCATTTGTCTTTCTCTTTCACACCCTCGCACAAAAAGTTCAATATTGGAGACCGTGTAAAATGTTATTGCACAAATGGTGTATTTCCTGCCTTGTGTGATGTGAACGATGTAAGTTTGGACAACATTGTGGGAGTGCTGTTGGGGCGTTGTTTCAGCGTTTGATCCAAGTTACAAGCCATTAGTTATCAAGTGCACTGAACAGTTCTGGGCCTCAGTTCTTGGAAAATGTCTGCGGAGTTAGCGGAAATGATGTGCTCAGTTGGACTACTATTACTCCCCTTCTCATTTTATTTATTTATTTTTATTTCACCTTTATTTAACCAGGTAGGCAAGTTGAGAACAAGTTCTCATTTACAATTGCGACCTGGCCAAGATAAAGCAAAGCAGTTCGACAGATACAACGACACAGAGTTACACATGGAGTAAAACAAACATACAGTCAATAATACAGTATAAACAAGTCTATATACAATGTGAGCAAATGAGGTGAGAAGGGAGGTAAAGGCAAAAAAGGCCATGGTGGCAAAGTAAATACAATATAGCACAATAATACTATATGTCTCTACACTTTGACCACTTCCTATTCCCCACATAATGCGCTACTTTTGTAAAAATTCCCCACATTTGTGAAGAAGCCTTTAAGTGGCTTATGCACCCATTATTGAATGACCCCACAGTTATTTTAAACATATCATTTATCCCTACAAGGGCCTCTGGGAATGTATGAGGTGCCAAAAGGTCAGGGTTTAGCTTTTTCCTCTGTCTCCTCTCTCCATCAAACTATACCTCTACTAATAATACAGTCATGTGTGTTTACATTTTACTTACTGGTGGCCCTGGGAATCAAACTCATAATCCTGGCACTGTGAGCGCAATGCTCTACCAATTGAGCCATACAGGACCACAATCTACATGTATTCTGTATCCCGCAGAGCTGCGGAGACAATCTACATCTGAATTATAATGGCCTAATTATGCTGCCTTTTAATGAGATAGAAATGTGCGCGTGCTGCATCACGTGGTTGGGGCTCGCTCCATCCTTTGTATCCCTCAACAAAAAACTTCAATCGAAAAGGCAAACGAATGCACAGTTTGAACAAGCCAATTTAAATACGTTGCAGCATTGTTGGGCTGCGGGTTAATGAAAGAGAGACACCTATGATTTTAGAGAACGGCTGTAATGAACTATATCTCCCTCTCCCTGGCTTTACTCTCTTTCTTTTTTATCTGCCTTTCTGATTCTCTCCCCTCTCGCTCCCTTTCTCTCGCTCCCCCACTCTCTGGAAAGGTGAATGCTGGGTTTTTTCTCCCCCATTGCGTTTCAGGCTAAATCAGCTTGTTGCTGCCTCTGATGTATGCAAGCTGAGTGCTGGGCTGGGTTGGACAATAAAAGGCGTGTTGTAGCTAATAAAGCATGCAAGGCATTGCTATGGACCAACGACTGGCTGTGGTTGCCCATATTGCTGAGCGCTAATTTGGTGAGAAGAGGCGATCGGTGCGGGATTTGTTTACAGTAATATCAAAATGACTGCCACCACATCAAAGGTGGCTAATAAGTCTGGCTGCACATCTGGCTGGCCGACTTACTGCGAATTGAGAAATTATGTGACTAGACTCAACAAAATGAAGAAGAAACTGTATTACGAAGCCAAGATCAATGATATAAAGAATAATGGAGTACTTTAAATTAAATTATGGGCAGGTAGACAAATTCAACTCCATCTTTCATTTAATCAGATGACTTATTCGTCACAAAACCATTTGCTGTTGCCAATTATTTGAATGATTACTTCATTGGCAAACTGGGCAAACTTACGTAGGAAATGCCAACAAACGAACAGTGAGCAAACGTATTTATGCATTAAAAAAACCCGAATAATGACAGAAAAGCATTGTAAGTTAGAATTTTGTTTAGTTTGGGAGAGGTGAAATAAATAAATATATATAAATATTGCTATCGCTTCTGAGGATGTTAGCTGACTCTATAGCCACTCTTATATGTCAAAGCTTTAATCTGAACCTAGAGGAAAGTGTTAGTCCTCAGTCCTGGAGGGAAGCCAAAGTCATTCCGTTAACCAAAGAATGGTAAAGTGGCCTTCACTGGTTCTAACAGCTGACGTATCAGCTTGCTGCCAGCTGTTAGTAAACTGTTGGGAAAAATTGTGTTTGACCAAATACACTGCTATTTCTCTGTAAACAAATTATGGTGAACAAAAATATAAACGCAACATGCAACAATTTCAAAGATTTTACTGAGTTACAGTTCATATGAGGAAATCAGTCAATTGAAATAAATAAATAAGTTGAGGACTTGGTGTTACCTGAGATTGTAAATTGTCACGGTCAAAACACATTGATTCGATAGTTGTAAAGATGGGGAGAGGTCTGTCTGTGATAAAGAGATGTTCTGCATTTTTGACATCACACTCCACAATGCAAGTCCTTCAGCTTGATCTTATCTTGAATATTGCCCAGTCATATGGTCAAGTGCTGTGAAGAAAGACTTAGTTAAGCTGCAACTGGCCCAAAACAGAGTGAAATCTTAATTTCTATTTTATTTTTGTATTTCCTTTTTATATTTTTGGGGCTCCACCACTCCACCTCTTCGGAGGATAAAAATACACTTTGTTTTTCAGCATTTTATTTTATTGATATACTGTAGCAGATGTTCTGAAAGAGCTGCAAAATCTGGACTCTACAAAACAGCTGGGCTAGACAATCTGGACCCTCTATTTCTTAAATTATTTGCCACAATTGTTGCAACCCCTATTACTAGCCTGTTCAACCTCTCTTTCGTGTCGTCTGAGATCTCTAAAGATTGGAAAGCTGCCGTGGTCATCCCCCTCTTCAAAGGGGGAGACACTCTAGACCCAAACTGTTACAGACCTATATCTATCCTACCCTGCCTTTCTAAAGTCTCCGAAAGCCAAGTTAACAAACAGATCACCGACCATTTCGAATCCCACTGTACATTCTCCGCTATGCAATCTATTTTCTGAGCTGGTCAAATGATTGCCTCGCCTGGTTCACCAACTACTTCTCAGATAGAGTTCAGTGTGTCAAATTGGAGGGCCTGTTGTCTGGACCTCTGGCAGTTTCTATTGGGGTGCCACAGGGTTCAGTTCTCGGGCCGACTCTTTTCTCTGTATACATCAATGATGTTGCTCTTACTGCTGGATATTCTCTGATCCACCTCTACGCAGACGACCACATTCTGTATACTTCTGGCCCTTCTTTGGAGACTGTGTTAACAAACCTCCAGACGAGCTTCAATGCCATACAACACTCTTTCGGTGGCCTCCAACTGCTCTTAAATGCAAGTAAAACTAAATGCATGCTCTTCAACCGATCGCTGCCCGCACCCGCCCGCCTGTCTAGCACTACTCTGGACGCTTCTGACTTAGAATATGTGGACAACTACAAATACCTAGGTGGCTGGTTAGACTGTAAACTATCCTTCCAGACTCACATTAAGCATCACCAATCCAAAATTGAATCTAGAATCGGCTTCCTATTTCGCAAACAAAGCATCCTTCCCTCATTCTGCCAAACATACCCTCGTAAAACTGACCATCCTACCGATCCTTGACTTCAGCAATGTAATTTACAAAATAGCCTCCAACACTCTACTCAGCAAATTGGATGTATTCTATCACAGTGCCATCCTTTTTGTCACCAAAGCCCCATATACTACCCACCACGGCGACCTGTATGCTCTCGTTGGCTGGCCCTCGCTTCATTTTTTGTCGCCAAACCCACTGGCTCCAGGTCATCTATAAGTCTTTACTATGCCTTACCTCAGCTCACTGGTCACCCTAGCAGCACCCACCCGTAGCAAGCGCTCCAGCAGGTGGTGAAAGTGCAAGGCGATGCTCCTTTCCAATAAATATAGAGGGTATATATGGCTGCCTTTGACAAATAAAACAATCTCGCTCTTTCATCCATAATAATCTCTTCAAGTAGGCTATAGGGAAAGGGGGATACCTAGTCAGTTGTACAACTGAATGCCTTCTGGGGCTGCCTTAACCAACATCCACGGCACCCGGGAAACAGTGCCTTGCTCAGGGGCAGAACGACAGATTTTTACCTTGTCAGCTGAGGGATTCGATCCAGCAACCTTTTGGTTACTGGCCCAACACTCTAACCACTAAGCTACCTGCCGCCCCATACATACAGTGGGGCAAAAAAGTATTTAGTCAGCCACCAATTGTGCAAGTTCTCCCACTTAAAATGATGAGAGAGGCCTGTAATTTTCATCATAGGTACACTTCAACTATGACAGAGAAAATGAAAAAAAAATCCAGAAAATCACATTGTAGGATTTTTTATGAATTTATTTGCAAATGATGGTGGAAAATAGGTATTTGGTCACCTACAAACAAGCAAGATTTCTGGCTCTCACAGACCTGTAACTTCTTCTTTAAGAGGCCCCTCTGTCCTCCACTCATTACCTGTATTAATGGCACCTGTTTGAACTTGTTATCAGTATAAAAGACACCTGTCCACAACCTCAAACAGTCCCACTCCAAACTCCACTATGGCCAAGACCAAAGAGCTGTCAAAGGACACCAGAAACAAAATTGTAGACCTGCACCAGGCTGGGAAGACTGAATCTGCAATAGGTAAGCAGCTTGGTTTGAAGAAATCAACTGTGGGAGCAATTATTAGGAAATGGAAGACATACAAGACCACTGATAATCTCCCTCGATCTGGGGCTCCATGCAAGATCTCACCCCGTGGGGTCAAAATGATCACAAGAACGGTGAGCAAAAATCCCAGAACCACACAGGGGGACATAGTGAATGACCTGCAGAGATCTGGGACCAAAGTGACAAAGCCTACCATCAGTAACACACTACGCCGCCAGGAACTCAAATCCGGCAGTGCCAGACGTGTCCCCCTGCTTAAGCCAGTTCATGTCCAGGCCCGTCTGAAGTTTGCTAGAGAGCATTTAGATGATCCAGAAGAAGATTGGGAGAATGTCATATGGTCAGATGAAACCAAAATATAACTTTTTTTTGTAAATTGCCTAACCAACTACCTCCTCTCCATTTTGTTATTTATTTTTTTGCTCCTTTGCACCCCAGTATCTCTACTTGCACATTCTTCTTCTTGTCTTCTGCACATCTACCATTCCAGTGTTTAATTGCTAAATTGTAATTATTTCGCCACTATGGCCTATTTATTGCCTTACCTCCCTAATCTTACTGCATTTGCACACACTGTATATAGACTTTTCTATTGTGTTATTGACTGTACGTTTGTTTATCCTATGTAACTCTGTTGTTTGTGTTGCACTGCATTGCTTTATCTTGGCCAGGTCGCAGTTGTAAATGAGAACTTGTTCTCAACTGGCCTACCTGGTTAAATAAAGGTGAAATAAAATAAATAATTAATCTTTAAAGGATTGAGGGAAAAAAACAATGTAATATATGTTAGAATAAGGCTACAATGTAACAAAATGTGGAAAAAGTAAAGGGGTCTGAATACTTACTGAATGCACTGTTGTCACGCCCTGACCACGGAGAGCCTTTTTATTCTCTATTTTGGTTAGGTCGGTGTGTGACTAAGGGGGGTTGTTCCTATCTAGGTGTTTGATTTCTATGTTGGCCTGGTATGGTTCCCAATCAGAGGCAGCTGTTTATCATTGTCTCTGATTGGAGATCATATTTAGGCAGCCATTTCCCCACTGTGTTTTGTGGGATCTTGTCTTGAGTTAGTACCTGTTGCACATCTTATATTACGGTTCGTTGTTTATTTCTTTATTGGTTTGTAAGTTTCACAAGAAAATAAAGATGTGGAAGTCAGAGCACGCGGAACCTTAGACCAGGCTAGTTGAGAACAAGTTCTCATTTGCAACTGCGACCTGGCCAAGATAAAGCATAGCAGTGTGAACAGACAACACAGAGTTACACATGGAGTAAACAATTAACAAGTCAATAATACAGTAGAAAAAAGGAGTCTATATACATTGTGTGCAAAAGGCATGAGGAGGTAGGCGAATAATTACAATTTTGCAGATTAACACTGGAGTGATAAATGATCAGATGGTCATGTACAGGTAGAGATATTGGTGTGCAAAAGAGCAGAAAATAAAATAAATAAAAACAGTATGGGGATGAGGTAGGTAAAAATGGGTGGGCTATTTACCGATAGACTATGTACAGCGGCAGCGATCGGTTAGCTGCTCAGATAGCAGATGTTTGAAGTTGGTGAGGGAGATAAAAGTCTCCGATTTTTGCAATTCGTTCCAGTCACAGGCAGCAGAGAACTGGAACGAAAGGTGGCCAAATGAGGTGTTGGCTTTAGGGATGATCAGTGAGATACACCTGCTGGAGCGCGTGTTACGGGTGGGTGTTGCCATCGTGACCAGTGAACTGAGATAAGGCGGAGCTTTACCTAGCATGGACTTGTAGATGACCTGGAGCATATAACTTTTTAACTTTTTGTTGGAACTAAGCGATCACGCATTGAGCATTTGGATTACTGGGCTAAATGCGTGAACAAAAGGAGGTATTTGCACATAAATTATGGACTTTATCGAGCAAAACAAACATTTATTGTGGAACTGGGATTCCTGGGAATGCATTCCGATCAAGATCATCAAAGGTAAGTGAATATTTATAACGCTATATCTGACTTTTCTGACACCTCTCCTTTTTTTGTGGCTAGGTGCTGACCTAACATAATAGCAAGGTGTGGTTTCGCCGTAAAGCCTTTTTGAAATCTGACACAGCGGTTGCAGAAGTTTATCTATAATTCCATGCTAAACACTTGTATCAATGTAACATTTATCAATGTTTATTATGAGTATTTTTGTAATTTGATGTGGCTCTCTGCACTTTCACCGGATGTTTGTTTGAGACAATGCATTTCTGAACATAACACACCAATTTCAAATTATGTTTATCTTTAAAATGGTGTATAATACTTGTATGTTTGAGGAATTTTAATTATGGGATTTCTGTTGTTTTGAATTTGGCGCCCTTCAATTTCACTGGCTGTTGGCGAGGTGGGACGCTACCGTCCCACATATCCCAGAGAAGTTAACTGAAAATCAAATTTGAAATATAGGTTTGATAATAATCAAAAACATTTGGCATTGAATCGTATACACTGAGTGTACAAAACATTAGGAACACCTGCTCTTTCAATGAATGACTGACCAGGTGAATCGAGGTGAAATCTATGATCCCTTATTGTGGTCAGTTGTTAAATCCACTTCAATCAGTGTAGATGAAGGGGAGGAGATAGATTAAAGAAGGATTTCTATGCCTTGAGACAATTGAGACATGGATTGTGTATGTGTTCCATTCAGAGGGTGAAAGGGCAAGACAAAAGTGTCTTTGAACAGGGTATGGTAGTAGGTGCCAGGCGCACCGGTTTGGGTCAAGAACTGCAACTGTGCTGGATTTTTTACGCTTCCCATGTGTAACAGCAAGTGTCCACCACCCAAAGGACATCCAGCCAATTTGACACAACTGTGGCAAACATTGGAGTCAACATGGGCCAGCATCCATGTGGAACGCTTCGACGCCTTGTAGAGTCCATGCCCGGACGAATTGAGGCTGTTCTGAGGCCAAAAGGGGGTGCAATTCAATACCAGGGAAGTGTTCCTAATGTTTTGTACCCTTAGTGTATTTGGTTTCAACAAATGTAGTATTTTTCAATTGAGAAAATCTAACTAATTTCCTTGTTACCAGTTGAGGCAATTTTTTGGGGTTGATCCAAAGACTCATTTTTGTAGTGTTCAAGAGAAACCAATGAGTCTTTTAAACACAGTATAGAAATGCATCCTCTGTACCGTGAAAGAGGGGGGAGAAAACGAAGACCAAACTAAAATCTTTTCCAGATGTATACATTTCTATTCAAATGAGGCATCTCAACCCATTTATAATTAGCAGTGTGGTGTCTGAGTGGATGTTGGAAGTAAGGTCTGGTATGCATTCCAAATGGAACCCTATATAGTGCCCTACTTTTTGATTAGGACCCATAGGGGAATGGGTTGCCATTTGGGACACACACAGTTGGTCTCAGAGGCTGGATGGCATTGAGGTTAAACCTAAATGGGAAAGGATCTGGAGGGACTGGCTGGACCTGTGTTGTTGTGATATCCTGTCTCCGACTCTCTCCCTCTCTCCTTTCGCTTCTCCCAGGAAAACATAGGGAAAACTAGGTGGATTTACCGGAGGAATCTGTCTCGACTGATTGGACAGATGATTTTAACAGCCAAAACTGTGAAATCCGGGGAGCGTGGGCTGATTAGAGAGCAGAGAGAGATGGAAATGGACTCCTCTTCTTCCTCCACACAGAGAGCTTTGCCATAATAATATCCACCATGCAGGGCTAATGGGAGTTATAGGATCTGATGAGAATAAGGATGGATGATAACTCGGCCTGTCTGCCTGCCTGGCAATGGTAGCTTGTGGGTGGAGATTTGCAATAAATGAAACGGTATCAAACACATGGAAACTTAAGTACCTTCCCATCTATTCCATTCCAGGCGTTATGAGCCCATCGTGTGATATCTCCGCCAACCAGCCTCCACTGCTCCATGTCGATTAGATTTGGTGGGTTTATGCTATTGTGTTTGTAGTCTTGCAGGTTTTTGTGAGGTGTATGAAATTGGCTTACCACCTCCTCCATTGGTGATATGGGTGAGCAGACATCTTTCTCTGACTTCAGAGTATCAGACGGGAGAGAGAGAGAGAGAGAGAGAGAGAGAGAGAGAGAGAGAGAACAAACTTTCCCTCTGTGTCAAAATCGAAATAATGTCAGAGAGGGCTTACAGAAAGAGAGAGGAGAAGAAAAGAGAGTGATAGGGAAGGGGGAGATATTAGTCATTATGATCTGTGAACAAGAGGAAGAATGAGCAGTTGCCCCTGATCAAAGGCTAGCCCACAGAGTTTATTCGTCGCCTCGGGTTGGGAGGCGTGACACAGGCATTACCTATTCTCCCTCATCCACCTTTTCCCTTTCCCATTTCCTTTCACCCCCTCCACCAACCCCTGTACTCTGAGCAGTTTGACCCGGTGAACTTCCTCTTCACAAATCCCACCCATATTCTAATAATCATGGCTGTTCCCCCTTTGGACTTACTGTATTTTGGACATCCCAGAAAGGTGGGGGGTCTGATTGGATTATTTTGGTTTCATGTAACATCTGCAGGTCTACAGAGCTGGATGTATCTGTTAGTATAATTTATCCAATCCATCTTTGATTGCGGTTTATCCTTTTTAGTGATGCATGTCTAGTGTTCATGTTCCTAAACTCTTTCAGAATATCCTCTCATCTGGTTTCAGGTGTTCCAGTGGGTTTGACCGCCATCGGCAGGACTGGGTTGATAACAGCTGTCCTGATGAGGTGAATATCATCCTGGCTGATGGAAATAACTAGATTTCTATTATGAATAGCGAGTGAGTGGGTACATGGTGAGATGTGTGCGTGTGTGTGTGCATGTGCATCTGCTGTAATGTTTTTTTCTGTGTGGCTGCCAGGTTGATGGATGCTCTGGTCTGCTACATGCAGGGGGAAAGGGATGCCTCAGATACTCCTCTCACGATCTAACAATCGAACTATCTAACTAACTAAATATCCATCTCTCACTCTCTCTTATTTGAAAAGTACCAGTATTTCTACCTTGCGTGAGAAAGAGGACTCTTGTATGCTGTCTTGCAGACCAAAGACAAACGCTGTGATATCATCAGCACCACACAACTCGATCCATTCATCACCACGTTAGTTGCCAAAACAACAGGCCAGAGCAGAAGCCGAGGAGAGACCACCACAGCCGGAGCCTCCTCGTCCACATCCCGACCCCCAACCAGCGTCCCCACTGAAGGTAAGACAACTAACATATGCCCCAAAGCAGACAACTCCAACCAGTGTCTTGAGTACTGGTCAGGTTACATGGTCAGGAAAAAAAGTGTCTTGCTCAGTTGGCACAAAAAAAGGTTTTTGTTATTTTTTAAATTTAATCTTTCTTTCACTAGGCAAGTCAGTTAAGAACAAATTCTTATTTACAATGACGGCCTACCAAAAGGCAAAAGGCCTCCAGCGGGGACGTGGGCTGGGATTTAAAATAAAATATAAAACATAAATATAGGACAAAACACACATCAGGACAAGAGAGACGACACAACACTAAATAAAGATAGACCGAAGACGACAACATAGCATGGCAGCAACCCAACATGACAACAACATGGTGGCAACACAACATGGCAGCAGCACAACATATGGTACAAATATTATTGGGCACAGACAACAGCACAAAGGGAAAGAAGGTAGAGACAACAATACATCACGCAAAGCAGCTACAGCTGTCAGTAAGATTGTCCATGATTGAGTCTTTGAATGAAGAGATTGAGATAAAACTGTCCAGTTTGAGTGTTTTTTACAGCCCGTTCCAGTCACTAGCTGCAGCGAACTGAAAAGAGGAGCGACCCAGGGATATATGTGCTTTGGGGACCTTTAACAGAATGTGACTTTGCAGAACAGGTGTTGTATGTGGAGGATGAGGGCTGCAGTAGGTATCTCCGATAGGGGGGGAGTAAGGCCTAAAAGGGTTTTATATATAATTAAGCAACAATACATGAGACTAGTGCTGGGCGGTGACTCTATGTTTGATAATGGTATTTCAATGTTTAGTTTGTTAAATGTGATACGCAACTCTGGCGCGTGCAATGTCCGTTTTTATAGTTTACTCCATTTGCTACTTGAGTCATCTTTCTCCCTCTCCTCCTGCTGTGTGCCACTAACTACACCAAGCCCTGCCCTATGTCACTCAAGGAAAGAGCAGTTGCTCGACGGCACTTTCTTGCCGTTCACTCTGCATGTTCAGATGGATGCAACAAGATGTTATAACAATAGCGAGAGCTATATACAGGGGGTACGGGTACAGAGTCAATGTGCGGGGGCACTGGTTAGTCAAGGTAATTGAGGTAATATGTACATGTACGTAGAGTTAAAGTGCCAAACGCTGTCTGCCATCTGCCCAGTACAGTTGAACCTGGGATTCAGCCGTGAAGAGTACACTTCTCCAACTAATAAGTGGCCATCGAAGGTGAGCATTTGCCCACTGAAGTTGGTTACGATGAATTCAGTTTGGCATGGCAAGCGGTACCGGAGTACCAAGTCTAGGACAAAAAGGCTTCTCAACAGTTTTTACCCCCAAGCCATAAGACTCCTCAACAGGTAATGAAATGGCTACCCGGACTATTTGCATTGTGTGCCCCCCCCAACCCCTCTTTTTACGCTGCTGCTACTTTCTGTTTATCATATATGCATCACTATAACTATACACTCATGTACAGCCAGACTAACCGGTGTCTGTATGTAGCCTCGCAACTTTTATAGCCTCGCTACTGTATATAGCCTGTCTTTTTACTGTTGTTTTTCTTTACCTACCTATTGCTCACCTAATACATTTTTTTTGCGCTATTGGTTAGAGCCTGTAAGTAAGTATTTCACTGTAAGGTCTACCTACACCTGTTGTATTCGGCGCACATGACAAATAAACTTTGATTTGATTTGAGGTCAAGACCCTTGGTGGACAGTTCTGGTGGACATTCCTGCAGTCAGCATGCCAATTGCACACTCCCTCAAAACTTGAGACATCTGTGGCATTGTGTTGTGTGACAAAAACCTACAGTGGCCTTTTATTGTCCCCAGCACAAGATGCACCTGTGTAATGATCATTCTGTTTAATCATCGTCTTGATATGCCACACCTGTCCGGTGGCTGGATTATCTTGGTAAAGGGGAAATTGCTCACTAACAGGGATGTAAACACGTTTGTGCACAACATTTGAGAGAAATACGCTTTTTGTGCATATGGAACATTTCTGGAATCTTTTCTTTTAGCTCATGAAAAATGGGACCAAAACTTTTATATTTATATTTTTGTTCAGTATATACACTACATGACCAGAAGTATGTTGACACTTGCTCGTCGAACATCTCATTACAAAATCATGGGAATTAATATGGAGTTAGTCCCCCCTTTGCTGCTATAACAGCCTCCAATCTTCTGGGAAAGCTTTCCACTAGATGTTGGAACATTGCTGCTGGGACTTGTTTCCATTCAACCACAAGAGCATTAGTGAGGTCAGGCACTGATGTTGGGTCATTAGGCCTGGCTCGCAGTCAGCGTTCCAATTAATCCTAAAGGTGGTCGATGGTGTTGAGGTCAGGGCTCTGTGCAGGCCAGCCAAGTTCTTCCACACCAATCTCAACAAACCATATCTGTATGGACATTGCTTTGTGCACAGGGGGAATTTTCATGCTGAAACAGGAAAGGGCCTTCCCCAAACTATTGCCACAAAGTTGGAAGCACAGGATTGTCTAGAATGCCATTGTATGCTATAGCGTTAAGATTTCTCTTCACTGGAACTAAGGGGCCTAGCCTGGAAAACGTTTCCACTGCTCCAGAGTCCAATGGCGGCAAGCTTAACTCCCCCCCCAGCGCTTCAGCATTCGGCGGTCCCGTTCTGTGAGCTTGTGTGGCTGAGCAGTTGTTGCTCCTAGACGTTTCCACGTCACAATAACAACACTTAAAGCTGACTGGGGAAGCTCTAGCAGGGCAGAAATTTGACAAACAGACTTTTTGGAAAGGTGGTATCCTATGATGGTGCCATGTTAAATGTCACTGAGCTCTTCAGTAAGGCCATTCTACTGCCAATATTTGTCTATGGTGATCACATGGCTGTGCGCTCAATTTTATCCACCTGTCAGCAACGGGTGTGGCTGAACTAGCTGAATCCACTCATTTGAAGGGGTGTCCACATACTTTTGTATATATAGTGTATATCCATAAAAAAATTAGGCTGATTCATGAATTCGACTGGCTAAGAAAAGCTGCCTGTCTGTCTCATCCTGACCTGTTCACTACTATGGGACAAAGTGGCAGCGGTGGGATATGGTGGTGGTGGTGGTACTGCATTGCTAGGTAACAATGGCACTTCTTATGAATGTGCTGGCCATGTGTATGTTGTCTAGTGTAATTCTGGGCAGGATAGACTCTGACAATGGGAATTCCAAACCACCCCTTGTATAAAACGAACATAAATGGAGTCACAATATCTGAAATTGTCCAATGAGTAAAGCTTGTTTTCCGATGCAAATGTTTTTCTACAGTGAGTCTTAATCCTGAGACTACCTTCGAACGGAAGGGTAGGCTAAGAAGATTTGATGGATGTGCTGTTGGGACGTTAAGTAAAACAAAGTACCCAGTACATTTCCTCAGCCACTCCTCAGTAAAAGGCACATGACAGCCCGCTTGGAATTTGTCAAAAGGCACCTAAAGGACTCTCAGACCATGAGAAACAAGATTCTCTGGTCTGATGAAACCAAGATTGAACTCTTGGCCTGAATGCCAAGCGTCACGTCTGGAGGAAACCTGGCACTATCTGTATGGTAGAGCATGGTGGATGCAGCGTCATACTGTGAGGATGTTTTTCAGAGGTAAGGACTGGGAGACTAGTCAGGATTGTGGGAAAGATGAACGGAGCAAAGTTTTTATTTTATTTTTTATTTCACCTTTATTTAACCAGGTAGGCTAGTTGAGAACAAGTTCTCATTTGCAACTGCGACCTGGCCAAGATAAAGCATAGCAGTGTGAACAGACAACACAGAGTTACACATGGAGTAAGCAATTAACAAGTCAATAACACAGTAGAAAAAAAATGGGCAGTCTATATACAATGTGTGCAAAAGGCATGAGGAGGTAGGCGAATAATACAATTTTGCAGATTAACACTGGGGTGATAAAAGATCAGATGGTCATGTACAGGTAGAGATATTGGTGTGCAAAAGAGCAGAAAAGTAAATAAATAAATAAATAAAAAAAACAGTATAAAAACAGTATGGGGATGAGGTAGGTGAAAATGGGTGGGCTATTTACCAATAGACTATGTACAGCTGCAGCGATCGGTTAGCTGCTCGGATAGCTGATGTTTGAAGTTGGTGAGGGAGATAAAAGTCTCCAACTTCAGCGATTTTTGCAGTTCATTCCAGTCACAGGCAGCAGAGTACTGGAACGAAAGGCGGCCAAATGAGGTGTTGGCTTTAGGGATGATCAGTGAGATACACCTGCTGGAGCGTGTGCTACGGATGGGTGTTGCCATCGTGACCAGTGAACTGAGATAAGGCGGAGCTTTACCTAGCATGGACTTGTAGATGACCTGGAGCCAGTGGGTCTGGCGACGAATATGTAGCGAGGGGGCCAGCCGACTAGAGCATACAAGTCGCAGTGGTGGGTGGTATAAGGTGCTTTGGTGACAAAACGGATGGCACTATGATAGACTGCATCCAGTTTGCTGAGTAGAGTGTTGGAAGCCATTTTGTAGATGACATCGCCGAAATCGAGGATCGGTAGGATAGTCAGTTTTACTAGGGTAAGCTTGGCGGCGTGAGTGAAGGAGGCTTTGTTGCGGAATAGAAAGCCGACTCTTGATTTGATTTTCGATTGGAGATGTTTGATGTGAGTCTGGAAGGAGAGTTTGCAGTCTAGCCAGACACCTAGGTACTTATAGATGTCCACATATTCAAGGTCGGAACCATCCAGGGTGGTGATGCTAGTCGGGCATGCGGGTGCAGGCAGCGATCGGTTGAAAAGCATGCATTTGGTTTTACTCGCGTTTAAGAGCAGTTGGAGGCCACGGAAGGAGTGCTGTATGGCATTGAAGCTCGTTTGGAGGTTAGATAGCACAGTGTCCAATGACGGGCCGAAAGTATATAGAATGGTGTCGTCTGCATAGAGGTGGATCAGGGAATCGCCCGCAGCAAGAGCAACATCATTGATATATACAGAGAAAAGAGTCGGCCCGAGAATTGAACCCTGTGGCACCCCCATAGAGACTGCCAGAGGACCGGACAGCATGCCCTCCGATTTGACACACTGAACTCTGTCTGCAAAGTAATTGGTGAACCAGGCAAGGCAGTCATCCGAGAAACCGAGGCTACTGAGTCTGCCGATAAGAATATGGTGATTGACAGAGTCGAAAGCCTTGGCGAGGTCGATGAAGACGGCTGCACAGTACTGTCTTTTATCGATAGCGGTTATGATATCGTTTAGTACCTTGAGCGTGGCTGAGGTGCACCCGTGACCGGCTCGGAAACCAGATTGCACAGCGGAGAAGGTACGGTGGGATTCGAGATGGTCAGTGACCTGTTTGTTGACTTGGCTTTCAAGACCTTAGATAGGCAGGGCAGGATGGATATAGGTCTATAGCAGTTTGGGTCCAGGGTGTCTCCCCCTTTGAAGAGGGGGATGACTGCGGCAGCTTTCAATCCTTGGGGATCTCAGACGATATGAAAGAGAGGTTGAACAGGCTGGTAATAGGGGTTGCGACAATGGCGGCAGATAGTTTCAGAAATAGAGGGTCCAGATTGTCAAGCCCAGCTGATTTGTACGGGTCTAGGTTTTGCAGCTCTTTCAGAACATCTGCTATCTGGATTTGGGTAAAGGAGAACCTGGAGAGGCTTGGGCGAGGAGCTGCGGGGGCGGAGCTGTTGGCCGAGGTTGGAGTAGCCAGGCGGAAGGCATGGCCAGCCGTTGAGAAGTGCTTATTGAAGCTTTCGATAATCGTGGATTTATCGGTGGAGACCGTGTTACCTAGCCTCAGTGCAGTGGGCAGCTGGGAGGAGGTACTCTTGTTCTCCATGGACTTCACAGTGTCCCAGAACTTTTTGGAGTTGGAGCTACAGGATGCAAACTTCTGCCTGAAGAAGCTGGCCTTAGCTTTCCTGACTGACTGCGTGTATTGGTTCCTGACTTCCCTGAACAGTTGCATATCACGGGGCTATTCGATGCTATTGCAGTCCGCCACAGGATGTTTTTGTGCTGGTCGAGGGCAGTCAGGTCTGGAGTGAACCAAGGGCTGTATCTGTTCTTGGTTCTGCATTTTTGAACGGAGCATGCTTATCTAAAATGGTGAGGAAGTTACTTTTAAAGAATGACCAGGCATCCTCAACTGACGGGATGAGGTCAATGTCCTTCCAGGATACCCGGGCCAGGTCGATTAGAAAGGCCTGCTCACAGAAGTGTTTTAGGGAGCGTTTGACAGTGATGAGGGGTGGTCGTTTGACTGCGGCTCCGTGGCGGATACAGGCAATGAGGCAGTGATCGCTGAGATCCTGGTTGAAGACAGCGGAGGTGTATTTGGAGGGCCAGTTGGTCAGGATGACGTCTATGAGGGTGCCCTTGTTTACAGAGTTAGGGTTGTACCTGGTGGGTTCCTTGATGATTTGAGTGAGATTGAGGGCATCTAGCTTACATTGTAGGACTGCCGGGGTGTTAAGCATATCCCAGTTTAGGTCACCTAACAGAACAAACTCTGAAGCTAGATGGGGGCGATCAATTCACAAATGGTGTCCAGGGCACAGCTGGGAGCTGAGGGTGGCCGGTAGCAGGCGGCAACAGTGAGAGACTTATTTCTGGAGAGGGTAATTTTCAAAATTAGTAGTTCGAACTGTTTGGGTATGGACCTGGAAAGTATGACGTTACTTTGCAGGCTATCTCTGCAGTAGACTGCAACTCCGCCCCCTTTGGTAGTTCTATCTTGACGGAAGATGTTATAGTTGGGTATGGAAATCTCTGAATTTTTGGTGGCCTTCCTGAGCCAGGATTCAGACACGGCAAGGACATCAGGGTTAGCAGAGTGTGCTAAAGCAGTGAGTAAAACAAACTTAGGGAGGAGGCTTCTGATGTTGACATGCATAAAACCAAGGCTTTTTCGATCACATAAGTCAACAAATGAGGGTACCTGGGGACATGCAGGGCCTGGGTTTACCTCCACATCACCCGCGGAACAGAGAAGGAGTAGTATGAGGGTGCGGCTAAAGGCTATCAAAACTGGTCGCCTAGAGCGTTGGGGGCAGAGGATAAGAGGAGCAGGTTTCTGGGCATGGTAGAATATATTCAGGGCATAATGCACAGACAGGGGTATGGTGGGGTGCGGGTACAGCGGAGGTAAGCCCAGGCACTGGGTGATGATGAGACAGGTTGTATCTCTGGACATGCTGGTTGTAATGGGTGAGGTCACCGCATGTGTGGGAGGTGGGACAAAGGAGGTAACAGGGGTATGCAGAGTGGGTCTAGGGGCTCCATTGTGAACTAAAACAATTATAACTAACCTGAACAACAGTATACAAGGCATATTGACATCTGAGAGAGACATACAGCGAGGCATACAGTAATCACAGGTGTTGAATTTGGAAAGCTAGCTAAAAACAGTAGGCGAGGCTAATCCGCTAGCACAACAAACAGCAGGTAAAATGGCGTTGACTAGGCAACGGGGCCGACAGGTAAGACAAACAAGCAGAAAGGAGTACCGTGATTAATGGACAGTCCAGCGTGCGTCAGCTATGTAGCCAAGAGATCAGTGTCCAGGGGGCAGCGGTGGATGGGCAGGGGGGCTGGCGAGTGTTATCCAGGTTTTTTTTTTTTTTTTTTTTTTTTTTTAAACTAACAATGACTAACTAGCTTGTAGCTAGTTAGCTGGTTAGCGTCTGGAGGTTCTTGAGTGTGTCATAAAAATAAAAATAAGAGTAAAAGTAACAGCGATTCCGTATCACATTGGGTGAGGCAGGTTTCCGGAAGGTATAAACAAATTAAAAATCAAAAAGAGATAGAAAGTAAATGGGGTCAGAGAGTGATTGGGACGCGGTGGTACAGACGGTTAGCAGGCCTGTGCTAACAAGCTAACAGTTCGTAGGCCCGAGCTAGACAAGGTAGCAGTTAGCGGACCGGAGCTTGACAAGCTAGCCGTTAGCAGGCCGAATTAGCAAGCAGGGAGATAGCGAGGGCTAGAGAGTTAACCTTTGGGGGACGTCGCGATGGGGTGAGTCTGTTTATTTATTCCTCTTCATGCGGTGAGCTGGAGATACAGCGATTCAGAAAGCTCGCGGGCCTTGGCCAGCAGCGGAAAAGCCTGTTGAAACCCCCTCGGACGATTATGTCGGCGGACCAGTCGTGATGGATCGGCGGGGCTCCGTGTCGGCAGTAGAGGGTCAGTAGAGGGTCCAGGCCAATTGGCAAATTAGGTATTTTTGGACCTCTTCGGGTAGTCGGGAGATGGGCTTAGCTCGAGGCTAGCTCCAGGCTAACTGGTGCTTGCTCTGGGACAGAGACGTTAGCCAGGAGTAACCACTCGGATTGCAGCTAGCTATTTACGATGATCCGGTATAAAGCTTCAGAGCTTGCGGTAGGAATCCGGAGATGTGGTAGAGAAAAAGCAGTCTGATATGCTTTGGGTAGATGTCGCGCTGGTGTCCTAGTTAGCGTTGAAGACCGCTAGCAGTGGCTAGCTAGTAGCTAGTTAGCGGCTAGCTTCTGGTGAGGGTTCCGATTCTAAAGCATAGAAAAAGCAGATCCGTACCACATTGGGTGATGCGGGTTGCAGGAGAATATATTCAGCCTGTGGTTGGGAAGTGAGATTAAAATATGTACGAAATATATACGGGAAAAAAAAGAGGAAAAAAAACTATATTTACACTATACAGGACGGGACAAGACAAAACACACGTCCGACTGCTACGCCATCTTGGACTAAGATGTACAGAGAGATCCTTGATGAAAACCTGCTCCAGAGTGCTAAGGACCTCAGACTGGGGCGAAGGTTCACCTTCCAACAGCACAATGACCCTAAGCACACAGCCAAGACAATGCAGGAGTGGCTTCGGGACAAGTCTCTGAATATCCTTGAGTAGCCCAGCCTGAGCCAAGCTTGAAGCGTCATGCCCAATATGACGCAAGTCTGTAATCGCTGCCAAAGGTGCAATATTTCCATTTTCATAAATGTTCAAACATTTCTAAAAACCTGTTTTTGCTTTGTCATTACGAGCCTAGTTGGTTAAGCCACAGAAAAAGAAGGAACCTTTTTTCAGACGACTGCTCCGATTTCAGAGCACTTGTCTATGTGCCAGAGCGGAGAATAACTGATGAAATTTACAAACGCTCAGCTCCCGTTTAATATGGCCTTTGTCAGAAAACGTTGGCAAAAAGAAATTAAATTAAATTGTTGCCAACAGCACAGTTACAGTCACCAATGCTCTGGATAACATAAAAACAGCCTAACCTGCTCTGCTAGGGAGAGTAAATGGTCAGAGTGAGGTATTCTCAGATTTGAGTATGGAAGTAGCTAGCCAACGTTAGCCAGTTAGCTTGGGTGCTTGACTGCGAGTAAAATGGTTCGAGTGAGTTTGGAAGTAGCTAGCAAGCTAGCCAACATTAGCCAGTTAGCTTGGGTTCTTGACTGCTGTTGTTAGGTCAGATCAACCCGACTCCTCGCCCAGAGCGTCCAGTGTGCGCTCAGAACACCCCCTTAGAGCGAAATGCTCAACATTTACGAACGGACAATCTGACAACGCTCTGATTTTACAAACACCCAGAGTGCACTCTGCGCACATTATGGCACTCCAGATTGAATTTACGAACACACCCGTAGTATAAACCAGCCTTTAATCTTGGAATCTTTGGTTGTTTAGTACATGGCCTCACATGTGAATCCTTAAAGAGCTGGGTGGGACTAAAGCTTAAGAGGTTGTGAACAATGCTGAATGGGTGTAGACAAAGAAGAGCTCTCCAGTAGGTACCAAAAAATTCAAGGGCCATTTTCTCAAAAGGGAGGTTTATCAACATTCAAAGCAGAATTACGTACACACACTACAGTTGAGGAACAATGGGTATGATACTCATATGTGGAAAAAGTCAAGGGGTCTGAATCCTTCCCGAATGCTCTGTATAACTTCTCCGCCTCTTTCACTGTTTCTTCAGTAATAGAACTATCCGGATTGTTTTCCTTGAGCACCAAATGCACACTAGATGGTAACAAATGATGCAAGGCATGCAAGCTGTGTTTTACCCAACTAAACATTGCAGATTGAATTAGGACAACATCTCTAAAATCTTAAAGACATGCATCCACACAGAAAAATAATCATGATCATTCCTTTCTTTCCTGCTGATGTCAGGAGAAACGGTGAAGTTCTCCTTCTAAGTTGCGTTACGGTCTAAGGCACTGTATCTCAGTACTAGAAGCGTCACTACAGACACCTTGGTTCGATTCCAGGCTGTATCACAACCGGCTGTGATTGGGAGTCCCATGGGGCGGAGCACAATTGGCCTAGCTTCGTCCGGGTTTGGCCGGTGTAGGCCGTCATTGTAAATAAGAATTTGTTCTTAACTGACTTAGTTAAATAAAGGTTTAAAAAAAACTCCCCCAGAGAAACTTGAGCTAATTAGAGCTGAAAATGCATCCCAAATGGCACCCTGTTCCCTATGTTGTGCACTACTATTGACCAAGGCCCATCGGGAATAGGGTGCTATTTGAGGCACACTCTGAATTGATTACAGCCATTTACACTTCATTGCCCTGATGTCAAGGGAAATTAAAATGTCAAGCCACGTATGTATTGAAACAAATAGCTAATTCATCTTCATCAGCTTCACATATTACCCACACACGGTATTGATTTGAATGTTAGATGTCTGTAATTCACTTCAACTGTACCATTCATCTTCCTCATGAAAAGTAATATGTTCAACTTAATGCCCCTGTCACTCTCTGCACAATCACATTATGCACTTTAATCATGACTAAAAGCCTATGCAGGGTGTATTTTCTGTCCGGTAACTGGTACATCCTGAAGTTGATAATTGACTAATGTGTTATGGGTTGGGATGCCTGGGAGATACACAAAGCCTACACTGTGCTAATGGACAACTTATCATCTCAAGTATCCACTCTTGCTAACGCCAGACAGAAAGAGGTGTAGACAGCTAATTATGTCGCATTCATTATGATATGTAACAGCTTTGCATTGTCTACGGGTGCGGGTGACTGATGATGGATTATAGGAACGCACCATTGTACGAATATGCAACCACAATGAGGAAGGTTAGATTGAGGGATCTAGGTCCCAAATGACATACTGTACATATGGCACCCTATACATACATACATACATACATACATACATACACTCTCACAAAAAAAAGGTGCTATCTAGAACCTTGAAGGATTTGTTGACTTTCCCCATGGGAGAACCCTTTGAAGAACCGTTTTTGGTTGCAGGTAGAACCCTTTTGGGCTCCATGTTGAACCCTTTCTACAGAGGATTCTACATGGAACTCAAAAAGGGTTCTGCCTGGAGCTAAAAAGGGTTCTCCTATGGGGACAGCCAAATAACCCTTTTTTCTAAGAGGGTAGTAGTTTAATGTAGAGTGGTAAAAGCAGAAGAATTCAGTGTGCTCTCTGACATGAAAAATAGTTTATATGGTTTCCCAGACTTGTGGAATTGATGAAACAATGAAGGCTAAACCTGTAGACAGATTACATGTTTTGTTATTGCAGAGTGGTGTTTAAAGGTGGTTGGAGTGGTGAGTTACAGTAGGGTTTCTGCCTGTAGTTCTGGGTTCTAGATCCGGCTCCAGTCGGTGATGATCTCTAAAGCAGATGCCCAACATTTTGGCTCTCAGTACCCCACACTACACAAACTCCAATGACATCCAGCTATACTTTTCACTGTTCTAAAGTAATCATTTTAGGATTTTGTCCTAGGATTCTGTATGGCTTTCCACTGCGAGGGCAGGTTTTCATTTCATGGATCTGAGGGCAGGGTTTCGTTTCATTCTCCTAATCTCTGTCTTATGTTTATTGTTTCAGTCCTTGACCTTTACCCTCTTATGCTCTCCTTGGTAGATATAACTTCTCTCAGACAATGTTAAAGAGGCAATCTGGGATATGAAAAACAACAAAGCTCATGAGGCATCTATAAATGATATTCTTCAAAAATCAATTGCTATTTATCATTCATATAAACATCCCCAAATGGATGTACCAATCCTAGTTTGCCCCTTTTAAAGACTTTGGTGATATGAGCATAGATGCCTTGAATGCTGGAGAGAGGTGGAGAGGAGTGTGAGAGAGGTCCAGCTGAGAGACGAAAACAAACCCCAACGATACTGGAGGTCAGACACGCTGAGGAGCAGGGGTGTGAGCTGTGAACAGAGACTGTGTGTGTGTGTGTGTGTGTGTGTGTGTGTGTGTGTGTTAGCATGAAAAATCCAGGAGGTCTGTCTGTCTGTGGTATGTGCTGTGAAGGTGACTCACAGAAAGAGCCTCACACTTCTTGACAAGCACGGAGGATCAGTTTTCTGATCCGCCCCAGCTGTAGAGGTCCAAGGTCAAGTCAGGCTGGATACTGGGAGGCAATGGTGGGGTGTGGGCAGCTCTCTTTTCCCTCTCCTGTTCCCTCCCACTGTTCATTCTTTAATACTGTATCCTGTATGAGTTCAGATACTGTGTGATGCGGCTTTGAGGAATCTTCACTGTCACAGTTTAATGTCATCCTATGATAATTGTTCAAATTCATGACACTGGCACAGGATTGGTTATCGAGTTTGATTTCCTACCTCGCTGTCATACACCTTATCTCATAGACCGTGGCATTTCTTAGACTAGGAAATTATTGTAGGAAATGGTTGCATGCATTAAACTATCTTTGATCTTGGAAATTGAAATACATTTACTTAGTTGAGACCCGTTTTGAGATGGTGCAATGGCTCCCATAGCATTTTACCGGCTCATGTACAGTATGTGGCACATTTGCATAATGTGAATCCTATGGGGTGTGTAAATTCATATCACACCTCTCACAGTGAATTTAAATGTTTCATAGTTGCTTAAACCCAGACTGCTTCTTGCTCTTGCATTATGCATGGGAGAGCATTATATCCCCTCCAAACAGACATTGAGTAAATTCACTTTTCAAATGAAGATGATCTAGTAATGAAATATAAACTGGAAAATAAAAGTTACATTTGTCTATAAACCTGTGTAATGACCGCTAATGATTATTTCTGAATATCTGATTCACATTCTTTACCAGTATTGAGGTTAATAGTGGTTGTTGTTGTCAGGCAGCTCTGAGATGTGGGCATAGAGATCCTATAATTCATATAATAGACATAGGGATTCTGTACGTAATTCTCTGGCTGTGGGGATATTCACAAACCACAGACAAAACAGAGGTCATAATGTGTAATTCTCTCTCTCTCTCTCTCTCTCTCTCTCTCTCTCTCAGATGACACCAAGATTGCTCTACATCTTAAAGACAATGGAGGTAAGCCTCTGTTTTCCCCTTTTCCCTGTTCCTTTGACTATTCAGTGGTTGTGTTTTTCTGTGTAGATGCATGTTGTGTTTATATCTGCGGCTCTGTTTACATCCAAGGCTGCTGTCTGTGTATTTACCGCTGACAGATTGCTCTGCTTTCTGGGGAGGACAGGCCAAGGGAAGGAGCGGCTCATTGAAGCCGTGTTGAAGCACCTCATCCAGAGGCTGATTTGAAATGGCTAACTGTACCAAGTTTTGGGATTGGACTGATCAATCATGGTGTCTACGTATGTCCCCCAAATGGCAACCCATTCCCTTCATAGTGCACTACTTTTGACCAGGGCCCATAGTAGTCCACTACATAGGGAACAGGGTTCCATTTGGGATGCGGCCTTTGTGGGTGTTAGGGGGGAGGGGGGGGGGGGGGGTCATAGTTGCCTTAGGAACGCTAGAGCTTCATAGTTGAAGGAACGCTATCTCAGAGGGTTGGTGAAACGCAGACTGAAGCTCAATGTGAATGTCAGCAAGTTCTTGAAACCACTGCTCTCAGAACTGGTGCGTTTACCAAAATTAAAACATCATTAATTTGCCCTCGTTGCCTCCAAATTAAATAAATAGCACTGTGAAAAAAACACAATTTGGAGTGTGGACCCTTGACAAATGAACTCAATGTCATCAGGAATTTGAGGGGATTCCAGTATGAGGGGTATTTCAGAAGAGGTGGGTGTGGTCAACAATCTCACACACATTTCCATTTCAACAGGATGTAGGTACTACCGGTTATATGGTCGACTCTGCTACGCACACACCTCAACACAGCAGGGTATCTATTTAACAAAATGAACTGTTTAAATAACATTTTCTGCTGATTAGCTACACCCACTCTGTGTGTGTGAGAGAGAGAGAGAGAGCAAGAGTGTTAGACTGACATTTGAATTCCAAAATTAGTCTCAACTCCATCACTTTGTGAGTAAACCACACAAATATTTAATTTCCTCCCAGAGAGGAATTGGAAATCTGTGTCTCTTATCGTCCTTACCCAAACATTGCCTATCTCACTCGCTGGCTCGTGGCACAGCCTCTTCCCAGATGTCGGACAAGACAAAATCTCTGCGTGCCCATTTTCATTTGGGAGAAACCGGACCTGTTTCACGGGCTGCGTCCCAAATCGCACCCTTTGCTCTGTGGCGTGCACTACTTTTGACCAGGGCTCATAGGCTCTGGTCAAATGTAGTGCACTATGCAGGGAATATGGTGCCATTCGGGACCTAGTCACTGTGTGGGAAGCGTGCTGGGAAGGGATTTGGGCCTAAGGTGAAAGCCAAAAGGGATGGAGGGAATGAGCCAGTGTGATCACACTGAAACCACAGAGCCGAAGGTTGCTGCAGCCCAAACCACACCATGTCTTTAGGTGCACACTGCACGTGACCGATTACAACCACAAACCAGCCATGTGACTATAGGGAGAGGCTGTCTAAAGTAATGGTGGCTATGGCTTGGCTGGTGTAGCGCTAATGCCGCAGACTCCAACACGCGTGCGTCTACGTCGAACAGCATAAGTTGGCAACCGGTCTACACAGCCTCTAGCTTTTCCCACTGTCATCCACTCTCACCGGCTGTTCAATAGCATTTGAAAATACTACACAGCAGACATACAGTGCGTCAAGCAACGTGAGCTGTGGATTTAGAATTTGATATCTGGTGCATCTTATCCGCTCCACTCTGCTTTGGGCTTGGACACACGTTCACATTCCAGTGGGACTTCTATCAGATCCAGCGGTGTGCGTGTCCTTTCACCTTGGGAAACACGGAGCACGGCAGGAAAACGCTAATGCGATTAGCCTTGGCCCGAGTGATAAGATGAGGGACAATCGGGACACACCCTACTGTCTCACTGCAGAGGCTACGCGAGGACGACAGGGCACCCCTTATCCTCCGAGCGCGATGAGACAAAGTCATCTCTCCCTTTTGGTTTGCGTCTCCATAAGGCAACCCGTGCACTGTATCGGTCACTATTCTCCCTGGGCCAAAAGCAGGGCTATTACAGTGAATCCGTTGCCATTTGGGAGACTATGTGTCGACGAGCTTCGCTAGGCACGTTAGCCAGGATGAGAGGATGGCTGTGGCCCCGTGACACTTGTGCTGTCAGTAACGTGGCGCTAAAAGCGCACCGTGGTCTGGGTCCACGCGGCCATTCAGTTAATCTTCCCTGCCCAGGCTCTGTGTTTCGCTGTCTGAAGGCTCAGTAAGTACAGCAGGTTTATGTGCCGAGAGCGTTTATGAGGAGAATGCTGATTGGTTGATCATAGGGAGATGGTTCGAACTCCAGCCATGACCTCCGCAGTCCCAGTCCCATTCATGTAGCTGTGTCCTGATGTGACTTTGCTTCGTTATACTGCAGAAACCAATGTAACCTTAATTTCAATGTCTGCTTTGCAAATAGCACTCCTATATAGTGCACTACTTTTGACCAGAGCCCTATGGGGCTATAAATAGAACAAATAAGGTGTCACTTGGAACACGGCCCATACCTTTCAAAGCCATGCCTGCAGTGTTAACAATATCTAAAGTTCCATGCATAACAGTTGTATCTTTCATCAATGTTTATTATGAGTATTTCTGTAAATTGATGTGGTTCTCTGCAAAATCACCGGATGTTTTGGAAGCAAAACATTACTGAATGTAACGCGCCAATGTAAACTGAGATTTTTTTATATAAATATGAACTTTATCGAACAAAACATACATGTATTGTGTAACATGAAGTCCTATGAGTGTCATCTGATGAAGTTCATCAAAGGTTAGTGATTAATTTTATCTCTATTTCTGCTTTTTGTGACTCCTCTCTTTGGCTGGAAAAATGGCTGTGTTTTTCTGTGACTAGGTGCAGACCTAACATAATCGTTTGGTGTGCTTTCGTCGTAAAGCCTTTTTGAAATGGGATTAACAAGAAGTTTATCTTTAAAATGGTGTAAAATACTTCTATGTTTGAGGAATTTTAATTATGAGATTTCTGTTGTTTTGAATTTGGAGCCCTGCACTTTCACTGGCTGTTGTCATATTGATCCCGTTAGCGGGATTCAAGACATAAGAAGATAAACTTCTCCTTAATGCAACCGCTGTGTCCGATTTCAAAAAAAGCTTTACCGAAAAAGCACACCATGCAATAATCTGAGTACAGTGCTCAGACAACAAAACAAGCCATACAGATATCCGCCATGTTGTCGAGTCAACAAAGTCAGAAATAGCATTATAAATATTCACTTACCTTTGATGATCTTCATCAGAATGCCCTCCCAGGAATCCCAGTTCCACAATAAATGTTTGATTTGTTCAATAAAGTACATCATTTATGTCCAAATATTATGATATGTCCAAATAAATATTTTTCACACGGGCAAGTCCAGGTGAATGTTCAGACGAAAAGTCATATTACAGTCTGGCGAGAAACATGTCAAACGAAGTATAGAATCGATCTTTAGGATGTTTTTATCATACATCTTCAATAATGTTCCAACCGGAGAATTCCTTTGTCTGTAGAAATGCAATGGAACGCAAGCTAACTCTCACGTGAACACGCGTGATCAGCTCATGCCACTCTGGCAGACCTCTGAGTCATTCAGCTCCCATTCCCCCCTCCCTCACAGTAGAAGCATGAAACAAGGTTCTAAAGACTGTTGACATCTAGTGGAAGCCTTAGGAAGTGCAATATGACCCCATAGACACTGTATATTTGATAGGCAATGACTTGAAAAACTACAAACCTCAGATTTCCCACTTCCTGGTTGGATTTTTCTCTCAGGTTTTTGCCTGCCATATGAGTTCTGTTATACTCACAGACATCATTCAAACAGTTTTAGAATGTCAGAGTTTCAGAGTGTTTTCTATCCAAATCTACTAATAATATGCATATATTATCAACTGGGCCTGAGTAGCAGGCAGTTTAACCTGGACACCTTATTCATCCAAGCTTCTCAATACTGCCTCCAGCCATGAGAAGGCATAGTCATCCACTTTCATGATCGAGACACTGTGACTATGTTTTCAGGCTATTGTTTTTGCCAGCTTTCAGCTGTGTGACCCAATGTGAATAAAGTGGATTCATTCACACCCCTGTCTCTGCAGCCAAATGGCTTAGATGTGCCTACCCACACCCAAGGAAATCTCCCTCCACCCCTCCTACAGATGAGACCAGATTAACCTGTCAGTCAGATGAATCCTGGGTCTGTGTCCCAAAGAGCACCCTGCTCCCTATATAGTGCACTACTTTTGACCAGAGCCCTGTGAAATGCCCCTATGGGCCCTGGTCAAGCGTAGTGCACTATATAGGGTGCCATTTGGGACACAATGTGTTTTCCACAGCAGTAGACTGGTCTGTGAGGTTGTTATGGGGTTGTTGGTTAGCCACGCTGGGCTGTTGATTTCTCTTCCCTTCTCACTCTGAGCACTGGGCAGGAGACCCCTGCAAACACTTCAGACCAACAGCCTAGCCTAGCCGCTACTGTGGAGCAGCTGCCTCCAACTGTGTGAGGCTTGGCAGTTGGACTCTGTACTTTTCTCCCAAACACAGACAAATTGCCTTCCAGGGAAAAAAGTGAGAAAAGAAAGGGGCTTTCCAGCTCTAGTTTCACTGCTGGTGGTATTTATTGGGTGTCAGTTAAAATTTCTAGACAGTTTAGGTTTTATGACGTAGTTGAAAGAGGATTTTTGCTTGAGCCAAATGGGTTATACACCTCCTGCTAATGAGAAGGGGATGAATGCGAAATGAGTCAATGAAGGACTGATGCAGGATTTTCCCGTTTCATTCTAACACAGTGGCTAAGAAATTTTGTAAGGAGAGATTTTGAGTAGTGCTGTGGTGGGGGTGAAATCTTATGCTCTGAGACAAAGGGCTCACACAAACACTGAGTCTCAAGCTCTCTCTCATGCATACACGCACACTCACACGCACACACACTTATCCGTCCACACACGATAAAAGTCCTAATCCTAGGAACATATACATTACACATATACATTGAGTACAGTTTCTGTTAATGTACAGTAGGCTACCTGCTTTTGTTTTGGTGTTCTATAAGGCTAGCATAGTCCTAAATAAATAGTGGGTTTGGATGGTCGGGGCAGTGGTGTTAACAGCACCATAAATTCCTGTACAATCACAATTGACCCATTTAACACCACATCCAAAGGGGTTCTTCGGCTGTTCCCAAAGGAGAACCCTTTTTGGTTCTGGGTAGAACCCTTTTTGGTTCCAGGTAGAACCCTGTTGAGATCCAAGTAGAACCTTCTGTGTAAAGGGTTCTACATTCATCTCAAAAGGGTTCTACCTGGAACCAAAAAGGGTTCTTCAAAGGGTTCTCCTACGGAGATAGCTGAATAACCCTTTCAGGTTTTAGATAGCACCTTTTTTTCTAAGAGTGTAGAAAGGCGAAGTGAGTCATTTTGACCCATCATGAATTTAACATTGAAATATCTCTTCCATTTTTAGTCATGCACCCCCTCCCTCCTTGACTTTTCCCAAGGAAGTCTATTTCACATGTTAGTTGTTAGAATTTTGATATCACAAGCAGAATTTGTGTTATAAGAAGTTTTAAGAGGACATGTAAAAATACAGGTCACATACAGGTAAGACGTTTTGATTTCCATTTATACTGAACAGAAAAATATATAAACGCAACATCGAAAGTGTTTATTTCATGAGCTGAAATAAAAGATCCCAGAAATGTTCCATACGCACAACAATCTTATTCCTCTCAAATTTTGTACATTCATTTGTTTACATCCCTGTTAGTGAGCATTGCCAAGATAATCCATCCACCTGACAGGTGTTGTGAGGACATACGCTGGTGACGAGAAGCAAGTACAGGGAGTGGACATTTAAAGAAACACGGACAGAGTCTGGACAGGGGAAAACAAAACGACATTACTGCTAACACGGGGATGAAACAGAGGAAACAGACAGATATAGGGAAGGCAATCAAAACGTGAAGGAGTCCAAGTGAGTCCAATGAGCGCAGATGCACATAATGATGGTGACAGGTGTGCGTAATGAAGGGCAGCTTGAAGCCCTCGAGCGCCAGAGAGGGGAATTTATTTGATTTGATTTAACCTTTTATTTAACTAGGCAAGTCAGTTAAGAACTAATTCTTATTTACAATGACGGCCTACCCTGGTCAAACCGGGACGCCGCTGGGCCAATTGTACACCGCTCTATGGGACTCCTAATCACGGTCGGATGTGATGCAGCATGGAAGCGGGAGCAGGCGTGACAGGTGTGACATATCAAGAAGCTGATTAAACAGTATGATCATTACACAGGTCCACCTTGTGCTGGGGACAATAAAAGGCCACTCCAAAATGTGTAGTTTTGTCACACAACACAATGCCACAGATGTCTCAAATTATGAGGGAGCGTGCAATTGTAATGCTGACTGCAGCTCTGTTGCCAGATAATTTGATGTAAATTTCTCTACCATAAGCCGCCTCCGTCATTTTCGAGAACCGGCCTCACAACCACAGACCACGTGTGTCCACGCAAGCCTAGGACCTCCATATCCGACTTCTTCACCTGCAGGATCGTCTGAGACCAGCCACCCTGACACCTGATGAAACTGTGGTTTTGCACAACTGAAGAATTTCTACATAAACTGCCAGAAACCGTCTCAGAGAAGCTCCTCACCAGGATCTTGACCTGACTGCAGTTTGGTGTCGTATCTGACTTCAGTGGGCAAATGCTCACCTTCGATGGCCACTGGTACACTGGAGAAGTGTGCTCTTCACAGATGAATCCCGTCAAAGGCGCAATGTGGGCGAGCGGTTTGATGTCACACCAGATACTGACTGGTTTTCTGATCCACGCCCCTACTTTTTTTTTTAAAGGTATCTGTGACGAACATATGCATATCTTTATTCCCAGTCATGTGAAATCCATAGATTAGGGCCTAATACATTTATTTCAATTGACTGATTTCCCAATATATTAACTTTTACATTTGTGTTCAGTGTAGTATCAGAAAGAGCATATTCTGAGGATTGCCAAATAACTCAAAATTGAAGAGATTAGCTCTATTTCAAAATTGTCACGACTTCCGCCGAAGTCGGTCCCTCTCCTTGTCCGGGCGGTGATCGGCGGTCGACGTCACCGACTTTCTAGCCGTCACTGATCCATTTATCATTTTCCATTGGTTTTGTCTTGTCTTCCATCACACCTGGTTTCAATCCCATCAATTACATGTTGTGTATTTAACCCTCTGTTTCCCCTCATGTCTTTGTCGGTGATTGTTTGTTGTATGTTTTGTGCAAGTCATGTTCTGGTGTGTGACGGGTTTTGTACCCTTTTATGTTATTTTAGTATATATTGGTTTTTGGAGTTTTTTTAGCATTTATTAAACTGTTCCGTTTCTACCAAGTTCACTCTCCTGCGTCTGACTTCCCTGCCACCAGCACGCACCCATTACACATATCCCTCAATGGAAATTATGTTATTTGCTGGCACTACCAGATGCTTTGACTACATAAAAAAAATGTCTGTTGGCCCAGACATTGCTCCAACACAACGCAACATAGGCAAAAAATGACTTGTCAACTAGAAAGGATTATTTTAGCATCTTACCTTAAAAAAAAAAGAAAAAGGCTGTGGAACTGGTTACACACACACACTTTCTCATGTTGGAGCTAAGTTTGGGCCAACTAAAAATGTTAAATTCAGGTAACAGTTTGACCGAAAAGCTGACTAAACTAAAACAAAAAGGCTGTGTAACCAGTTACTTAATAATAATTAGTTGAAACAACTACATTTGTGGGTGATTTTCATATTTTTTTTTTACGGTGTATGCTAATAATCAATGATTGGCCACGCTTTAGCAAATAGGTGTGATTAGCACTCTGGACCTCCCTGTTTTCCTGTGCAATTATGGAGATCAATAATGCAGAGAGCCATGAGAGAAGGAAGCTGGCTGGGGCACTGATGAGTGGCTAGTCACTAATTAAACCAAGAAAGAGAACTGAAAAGAAAATAAGAAAAATACTGTAAAAATATACAAACTCAATCAATAAAAAGATCCAGGAAGGAATGTTGCCATAAATCTGTGGGAGATGAGAGATCAAAGCTGTGGCCATTTGTTTTGTAATCACTTCATTTGCTCACTCCTGCTATGATCGATGGGACAGCCACTGCGACTCTTTCTCTCTCACACACACGGGAATCAGACATAAGAATATAGAACAGGGTGTTCCAATGTACTTGTTCCATTGCCATGTGATGCTGTGACTGAGTGAACTGCTTGCCAATGCTATCTTATTATCCGGTTAGTGGTAGTAGTAGTAGTAGTAGTTGTTGTAGAGTAGTAGTTGTAGTAGTACTTAATTAAGTGATAATGCCTTCGAAGCCGGTGTTTGCAGGATATATTGCTATGTGTGTTCTTAGGCCCGAGTCTAAGTCAAACCATGTCAATATATCCTCCAAACACCAGCTTCGAGGGCATTACCACTTTTATACAATGGGTTACCAACATATTCAAATAAAACTGAATTTGCATTAATTTATTCATATGATTTCATCCTTCCACGAGACATAGTCCCAACACAAATCTAGGGATTGCTACCAAAACTGGCTTGTCAGTCGTTCATTCTATCGGTTCGATGGCCAGAGACACAACACATTCGTTAAGTGTTTTTGTTCCAAATCTATGAGCGCGACCCAGTCGTTCGTTCTAAATGTTCCGTTGCCGTGGTGGCTGGCAACATTCTCATCCCTTTCTTGCTAGCTAGCCAACTTTGGCTAACACAGTCACGTCAAACAGTGCAGTCAAAATAACAGCAAAGGAGCTGCATTTGCGTTTGTTTAAAGCTGTTTTCTAGTGATTCATTGTGGACACATCCATAAAAATGAGCTAATGATGCGCGATTTCACCTGGCATAGAACATTTGCTCTCTCCCTGGGTAGGGCTTGAACAGTTTTGTAAAGAAGAATGGTCAAATATTGCCAAATCTAGGTGTGCAGAGTTGGTAGAGACCTATCATAACAGACTCATTGCTGTAATTGCTGCCTAAGGTGCTTCCACCAAGTATTAATTCAGGGGGTTGGAGGCTTATCCAATTATGATATTTCATTTTTGTATTTTTAATATAATTTTTCACAAAACAATGAATTATAAGCGGAGTATGGTGTGTAGATAAGTGGAAAATCCTTTAAATGGATGAAACTCTGAGGCACTGACACAACAAAATGCGAAAAAAAGGTTCAAGGCTGTGTAAACTTTGTATATGGCACTGTATATCCGTTCTTGGCAATATTCCGGGAATGTTCCAAAAAACGTAATTGTACACATTAACATCATTAAGCTCAAAATGATGTTCTCAGAACACGAAGAAAACTTTCTATAAAAACCACAAGAAAACGAAACATTCAGATAATGTTCTAAGAAGGTTATTTAAAAGCATATACAGTCCGTTCTCAGCGTCAACAAAACTCTCACTTTCCTCTAGCTTGTTAAGTGTGTTCAGGTGTGTTGACCGCACTGAGAAAATTGGTCACAGCTGTTCTTAATGAATGTTTGTTTCTTTTGAAAATGGGGTCTGTTTGAATAGACTAAAATGAACAGCTTTGTATTCATAAAAAAAACATGACATCCTCGCTCCATCCTGGTGGCACAGTGGACTAATTCCATGGATAGAGAACCGAAGATCAGAGGTTTGAATTGATTGATCATAAGTCATTGATGCCGTGTCTCAATAAACAAGACATGTGTTTGCATGATTAATGCCTGAGGAAATCTATTTCCAATGTGTCCCATCTGTGCTTAGAGTTATAAAAGTTGTGAAAGTTTTAAGGAAGTTATTTGAAAACTTCCAAATAATCTATAATTTCCATTCTCGGGAACATGAATAAAACCGCCCAGGAAAACTTAAGGAACCAGAGTAAAACGTTTTCAGAACCTCCCTGCAACCAAATAAGAAGCGTTCACTTCTGTTATCAGCACGTTTAAAAAACGTTTAGTTTTACCGGTCAGGAAACTTATGCCTTCATTCCCACAACCAATGTGAAACCAAAATGCAGTACATTCTCACAACTTCCAAGTAACCAAATGTGCTAACCGCTCACTCTGCAGGCCTTAACGCTAAAATCAGTATTGTTTTTCAAATACGTTTTGGAATACTGACTGTCCAAACAACAAGTTACAAGTGACCAAATCAGATTTGTGTGTGATACGACAGCAGTCATTTGCTGACATAGTAATGACAGGTGTGTGCGCAGGGGTCTAGGCTGATTGGTGGTGCGTGTGCTTCCTATCACTCAGACGTTATGTGGCAAGTTACAGTGACAGCAATGCCTGCCATGGGATGTTTTCTAGTTACTTTGAATGTTCAAAAACAGAGTAAGAACACCTTTAAAGCCTCAAAGGATAAGATTTTTTAAAAACAAGTCATTTTTGGCTAGCCACAGCAGTGACCTAGCTAGCTAGTTGGCAGTTTAGATTTCAAGCAGTCATTCACTAATTTGTTTGTAAACGATTAACAAGCTACTTAGCTACCACATGTTCTTGTCAAACTGTCAACAGAGTAGCTAGCAAGAAACAAGATATGCCAAATAACAGTCTAAAAACCACTTGAGGATAAAATAAACTAGATTTGACCATTCAGAAACAAGTCGCATGGCCAGGAATCAGATTTGTGTCCGACTTCAAACCACCCAATAAGGTGGTTTGAAATGTGGCTTGAAATATCCGATTCCATGTGCTTTTTGTCAGTTCAGTCTGCAGGGAAAGAACAGATTCGAATCAGATATGCAAAAAATTGGGATTTGAGATACTTCAAACTGCCAATGTGAACAAGGCTTTAGTGATTCAGAACACATGAATTTACTGGTAGCCAATTAGACCTGGCCTTCAAGATGACAGTGCACATTCCTTAAGGCTCTCTGTAGGACAGCCAATCATTATGGAGTCTCCTCTCCGTACACCCATCTTATCAAACTGGACTGTCATTACTGAAGAGTGCCTGATAACTTTCGATATCTCCATCCATAGATGCATCTCTCCTCCTATCCAACAACGCTGAGCTAACCTTGGTTTGGGATTATCTCTTGTGCCTCAGCTGTAGCACGTTGCTCATGAATAGCTAAACAGGTTATGCCACACCAATGCTAATCTCCTTCCAGACACTCGCACGCACGCACGTGCACACGCACGCAGGCATTCAACCGCAGTGTCGGCTAACGGCTGAGCCGGATCCGGAATGTTCCATTGTTTTCAGAAAGAAAGAGAATCTCATGTTAGTTGACGGTAAGGATTAAAGGATAATATTGAAGGTTTGCTTTGTTTTTGGGACAATAGGAAAACACAATTAACTTTTCTGGGGGGGTTGAACTTGAACCTGTCCCTTTTCGTTTCTTGCATGGTTAAATGGTTGAACGGTAATTGCCATCAGAGTAAGTATGATTAGACTGAGGCTGAACAAGGCCGTGCATCATGACATTTGGTCAACTTCATTTCTTGATCACAAGCGCCAGGCGTGTTTATTAAGACAGAAGCCCTAGTGACAACAGAAGAAACAGAGACCAGCAGCACCCACGAATGACGAGTGTCCCCTACTGTTCAATAGTAGAAATGCAGGGAAGGCCTGTGCTCAAGAGAGAGATTCTAAAGTGAGTTTTCCTGTGTTACTCTAGCGATGCCAAAGGAGAGTGCTGCGGAGAGGAAGGACACACACCCACTGCACACTGGCCTGATCCTGGGCATTCTCGTGGTCTTGCTCATCATGGCAGCCGCAGTCCTGGTCACTGTCTACATCTACCACCACCCTACATCAGCCGCAAGCCTCTTCTTCATCGAGGTGAGTCTGTACCACTATGTGGCTATCTCAACATTCGAACGGTGTGCTGTTCAATCCCCGTGTGCTCCCTTTTCCCTGAATCTCCTCTTCGCCTGTCTCTAATGGTGTCTCATATGTCTGTCCATAAAGCATGCAAAATATGAAAGAAGAGTGACTCTTCCCCCAAAAAATGTAATTTAAGCTTATATACAAAGACAGGTATTTCTTTGACTTGTCAACTGTCCATAAGTATCCACTGGGTTTAGAAGTCCCTTCGTCCTGGACTGTCTTTATTGGTTGTTCAGTTATGTACCCTGAAGTACCTTAGAACAGCAGGCTGAGACCCATGCTAGCCTAAGGGTAGTACAGTATTACAACAACTTGTGAGGGAGTCTCTCTCTCTCTCTCTCTGTCTCTCTCTGCCTGTCAGGTTTGATTATGATGTGTGCTTTCCTAACCTACCCCAGCAGATACTTCCTTCCAAGGTCAGGCAATATGTCTGCCAACCACTAGACGCCCGTATGTCAGAGTGGAATAACAAACTACTCCCACTGTGTTTCTCTGCATGCATCCTTAATTACACCCTATTCCCTATTTAGTGCACTACTTTGTCGACAGGGCTCTGGTCAGAAATAGGGCACTATATAGGGAATAGGGTGCCATTTGGGACCAAAGCTCTGTCAGGCCCTCCAACAAAAAAAAAGAAGTCATAATCTGGTCAGCGTTCATTACACTTTATCCCTGTTTCTCCAACTCATAAATATGCATGATTACTTTCACAGGGCGCAGGCAGTGAAACAAGGCTCCACATGGTTCTTTGATGATAAATGCCTACGAAAAGCTTTGGCAATGAATTGGTTTTGGTTTCATTTGTACCGTTTGGAGGTCGTAATGAGACTGATTGATGTTTAAACATCGAGAAAAATAAATGACAAATGCATAATCTTCAAGGTCATTATCGCACAACGAGCCAATCCCTCATCAAGGAACAATTTTCTCTGAGAGAATTCAAATGCTTCTCCCTCGGAGCTCTCATCACTCACTGAGTGGTTTAGTACATGGCATGTATCAAACGGTGAGAGCGTGTCAATTAATGTCATAACATTCACTCCCAATACATCTGTTTCAATCACGCATACCTAAGAGGTTATTAACTCTGGAAATGTCATATATTATATTTCGCTGTCTGTAATACAATGTGCTCGCTTATTTCTACCTCTATACATCCATATGTAGCTCCGGGGGGAAGTTTTCCCTAGGTACAGATCTAGGATCAGCTTCCTCCTCCCCTAATCCTATCCTTAACCATTAGTGGGGGAAATGCTAAACTAACCCAGGATCAGCGTTTAGGGGAAACAAGAAGAACGTGATAGCTACAGATAGAGCTCAGCTGAAATAGGGTGTAGCACAGTGACCTAACCCTGGGCACAGGTCAGTGGCATTGCAGACCTTTGGCCTTTGACCCTAGTCTGTCACCTCAATGACCTTTAATCCCTCTCCCCTTCTCCAGAGACGTCCCAGCAGGTGGCCGGCCATGAAGTTCCGTCGAGGGTCGGGTCACCCGGCCTACGCGGAGGTGGAGCCCGTGGGCCAGGAGAAGGAGGGCTTTATTGAGTCTGAGCAGTGCTAAGGGGCATGCACCGCTCCCCCCCAATGCGACTGATTGACGCTGGTCTCTTGTTTTGTCGATTCAAATGCTCACTGTCAATATTGTGAAATGAGATGAGAAAATCGTGGTGGTGTCACTTTGAAATCCCCATGCTTTTTTTCTGGTGGTCTGAGAGTAAGGCCTTGTGTTTGGTGGACTACCACGGTGAACCTTCAAACCTGGCTTGTTCAACAGAGAGCTGATCTGAGAGCTGCTGAGGGAGGGTCACTGCCAGAGGGACTGTGCTGTGGGAAAACGTTAAACTGATCTCAAGTCAGTTCTTCAGTCCAAGCCCAAAGTCTTCGAACACTTCACACTCACGGTGGTGAACGTGACTGACTTCTTGGGGACAGAGTGAACGTAACGGTGTCATTGAGTGGGTTGTACAGTGTGACTGCCCTACACTGGTGGTGTGTGATGTGAGGGGGGAGTAGTAGGAAGAATTATACAGTATATTTTTCAGAAAGAATACAGAGAATGTGAACAGAGATCTTGACTTTAAATGTTGGTGAGGCTATATAGGCCTTTATATATCCTTTGAGGTTTTGCTAATTTACTGTTCCATGTTGGGTTTCTTTCTGTTGCTTTTTTAACTGGGGTTTTATTATTCCTAATCAGTGAGGGGATTTTGTCTTGCTTTCCACTACCATAATAAGGCTTCTTTATCGTAGCTTTTTACTTCATAGCGTGGTTCAATAGTGTGATATGCTCCTGCTACTGCCCCTCATCTCACCCAGGAGTAGCAGGCTTTTGTTGGTATCTCTTTTTTTTTTACATAAAGTTTGTTTCATTTTTTTAAACGTTTTTTTTTTTTTTACATTGATTTCAGTACTGCCGTGCCATTCTTTCCCTGACTGGAGTTTGCTCAACATTCTTTGCACAAAGTTGTTCATGCACATACATCTTTATTTCATTTGGTACAATTGCAAAATTGCGAGACAGGCGCTTTGTGAGTGTGTGTGGTTGTGTGTATGCATGGTCTAAACGTGAGTGAGTGTGTGTGTGTGTCTCTATGTGTGTATGTGTGTGTGTGTTGTGTTGTGTTGTGTTGTGTGTGTGTGTGTGTTTGGATATCAACCTGCTTATAGGTGGCTCAGTTTGAGCTGGGTCTGTGTAATTGATGCTGAGTGGTTGACCAGAGGTACTTTTACATACCTGGCTTGAGTTTGCCTGGGTTTTGATTTTATGTGTACAATGTGGTTTTCAAGTAGTTTGACCTAAGGGCGTCAATTGGGTATGGCAGTCCCCATACCCTAGCTCAATACTAACAATTTAAAATAGGCTACTAAAATCATTCCAATCCCGATTTACAAGACAAATGCAGTTTAGCAGTATTAGCGGGGTGGCTTTAGGACCAAACATCCATCGAAACGGGATGGTGAACAGCACAACATTAATTTTAAAACAGTGTAGATGTAGAAGATTGCTGTAGATGGCTAAAATGCTAGGTAACTGTCGTTTGACTTGGAATTAAATGAGTTTTTAATCCCACATCTGAGCTAGGGCATCGCAGCTAATTGCTGTATGACGTGTTTGAGGTAAATTTCATTTTTGCTGTTCTCCAAATAGCATTTCGTACTTTTTAAATTGTGTAGAAATGCATTAAATAAGCTTAAAAATGTATGAAAATTGCTTGGAATCACCCTCTCCCCGTCACTTTGCCATACCCTATGTTTGCCATAGAGTGGCGGAGAGGTCTAAGTCACTACAGACCCTAGTTCGATCCCAGGCTATATCACAACCATTCATGATAGGGAGTCCCATAGGGTGGCGAACAATTTGCCCAGCGCCGTCCGGGTTAGGGGAAGGTTTGCCCGGGCTAGGCCGTCATTGTAAATACGAATTTGTTCTTAACGGACTTGCCTAGTTAAATAAAAAATTTAAAAAGCTGAAATGATGACCCTGGTTTGACCTGCTCTTGTACAGGACTGGAGAATATGGAGTGAGAAATCTGCCAAAATGTTAAACGAATGTAACATTAGAATCGTAAATCACTTTGGGGAGATTTTTGGCAGATATCTAACCCCATACTGTTCCAGCTCTTGTCTATATTAATGGATGTCATTTAACCCTAGCATAGCATAGTGCCTTCACAAAGCATTCACAAGCCTTGACTTTTTCCACATTTTGTTGTGTTTCAGCCTAAATTTAAAATGCATTCAATTGAGATTTTGTGTCACTGGCCTACACACAATATCCCATAATGTCAAAGTTGGAAAAATGTTTTTCGAAATGTAATTACAAATGAATTAAAAATGAAAAGCTGAAATGTTTTGAGTCAATAAGTATTCAACCCCTTTTGTTATGGCAAGCCTAAATATGTTCAGGAGTAAAAATGTGCTTAAGAAGTCAAATAATAAGTTGCATGGACTCACACTTTGTGCAATAATAGGATTTAATGACTACCTCATCTCTGTACCCCACACATACAATTATCTGTAAGGTCCTTCAATCGAGCAGTGAATTTCAAACACAGATTCAACCCCAGAGACCATAGAAGTTTTCCAATAACTTGCAAAAAAAGATCACCTATTGGTAGATGAAAAAATAAAATAATGTTGATTATCCCTTTGAAGTTATTAATTACACTTCCGATGGTGAATCAATACACCAGTCACTACAAAGATACAGATGTCTTTCCTAATTCAGATGCCGGAGAGGAAGGAAACCGCTCAGGGATTTCACCATGAGGCCAGTGGTGATTTTAAAACAGTTAGAGTGATAGGAGAAAACTGAGGATGGATCAACAACATTGTAGTTTCTCCACAATACTAACCTAAATGACATAGTGAAAAGAAGGAAGCCTGTACACAATACAAATATTCCAAAATATAAAAATAAAGCACTAAAGTAAAACTGCAAAAAATGTGGCAAATAAATAAACTTCATGTCTGTCCTGACTACAAAGCATTATGTTTGGGACAAATCCAACACATCACTGAGTACCACTCTCATATGTTCAAGCATGGTGGTGGCTGCATCATGTTATGAGTATGCTTGTCATCGACAAGGACTAGGGAGTTTTTTTTAGGATAAAAATAAATGAAATAGAGCTAAGCACAGGCTGAATCCTAAAGGAAAACCTGGTTCTGTCTGCTATCAAACAGACACTGGAAGACAAATTCACCTTTCAGCAGGACAATAACCCAAAACAAAAGGCCAAATATACTCTGGAGTTGCTTACCAAGACGTAATTGAATGATCCTGAGTGGCTTAGTTATAGTTGTCTTAAATCGGATTGAACATCTATGGCAAGACTTGAAAATGACTGTCTAGCATTGATAAACAGCAAACTTGACAAAGTTTGAAGAGTAATGCACAGAAATGGTACAATCCAGCTGTAATCACTGCCAAAAGGTGATTCTAACATGTATTGACTCAGGGGTGTGAAGTATATAGAGTACCAGTCAAAGGTTTGGACACACCTATTCATTCAAGGGTTTATTTTTTATTTTCTACATAGTAGAATAATAGTGAATACCTCAAAACTATGAAATAACACATATGGAATCATGTAGTAACCAAAAAAGTGTTAAACAAATCAAAATATATTTTATATTTGAGATTCTTCAAAGTAGCCACTCTTTGCCTTGATGAAAGCTTTGCACACTATTGGCATTCTCTCAAGCAGCTTCATGAGGTAGTCACATGGAATGCTTTTCAACAGTCTCACATGCTGAGCACTTGCTGGCTGCTTTTCCTTCACTCTGCAGTCCAACATACACACATATGCACTTAGATTTAGTACTGGACACATGTGGTAGTGGTGGAGTAGGGGCCTGAAGGCACACAGTGTGTTGTGAAATCTGTGAATGTATTGTAATATTTTTTAAATTGTATAAACTGCTGGAACCCAGTAAGAGTAGCTGCTGCCTTGGCATTGCAGACCAACTCATCCTAAACCATCTCAATTGGGTTGAGTTCGGATGATTGTGGAGGCCAGGCCATCTGAAGCAGCACTCCACCACTCTCTTTCTTGGTCAAATAGCCCTTAAACAGCCTGGAGGTGTGTTTTGGGTTATTGTCCTATTGAAAAACAAATGATAGTCCCACTAACACAAACCAGATGGGATGCTGTATTGCTGCAGAATGCTGTGGTAGCCATGCTGGTTAAGATTGCCTTGAATTCTAAATAAATCACTGACAGTGTCACCAGCAAAGCACCCCCACACCATAACACAAACTCCTCCATGCTTCACGGTGGGAACCACACATGCGGAGATCATCCATTCACCTACTCTGCGTCTCACAAAGACACGCTGGTTGGAACCACAAATCTCAAATTTGGACTCATCAGACCAAAGGATAGATTTCCACCGGTCTAATGATCACTGCTCGTGTTTCTTGGCCCAAGCAAGTCTCTTCTTCTTATTGGTGTCCTTTAGTAGTGGTTTCTTTGCAGCAATTCGACCATGAAGGCCCGATTCACACAATCTCCTCTAAACAGTTGATGTTGAGTTGAGTGAATGTTACTTGAACTCTGTGAAGCATTTATTTGGGCTGCAATCTGAGGTGTACTTAATTGCAGATTTCTGAGGCTGGTAACTCTAATGAATGTATCCTCTGCAGCAGAGGTAACTCTGGTACTTCCTTTCCTGTGGCGATCCTCATGAGAGCCAGTTTCATCATAGCGCTTGATGGTTTTTGCGACTGCACTTTCAAAGTTCTTGAAACTTGATAGATTGACTGACCTTCATGTCTTAAAGTAATGATGGACTGTTGTTTATCTTTGCTTATTTGAGCTGTTCTTGTCATAATATGGACTTGGTCTTTTACCAAAAAGAGAATGCCAAGAGTGTGCAAAGCTGCCATCAAGGCAAAGGGTGGCTACTTTGAAGAATGTCAAATGTAAAATATATTTTGAATTGTTTAACACTTTTTTGATTACTACATGATTCCATATGTGTTATTTCATAGTGTTGATGTCTTCACTATTATTATACAATGTAGAAAATAGTAAGAATAAATAAAAACCCTGAAATTAGTAGGTGTGTCCAAACTTTTCACTGGTACTGTATGTAAATGTGATATTTCTGTCATTCATTTTCAATAAATTTGCTAAAGTTTCTTAAACATGTTTTTACATTGTCATTATGGGGTATGTGTGTAGCTGCGTGAGAGAGAAAAACATTATTTAAAGCATTTTGAATTTAGGCTGTAACTACAAAATGTGGAATAAGTCAAGGGGTATGGATACTTTCTGAAGGCCCTGTATAAACAGGGGCATAAACCTTTGTAGATTGCCTCAAAACATGTACAGATTCAGGTTATGAATGGAAAATCTTGCATATTACATGTTAGATTGTTACTATTTTGTCTTTCTTTTTGAGTGACCTCTTTTTTTATTCAAATGTGAAATAATGAATCAATCATTACATATCTGCTGTTGCTGATCGATATACAGGACAAGGCTTTCACGCATTGATCAAATCAAACAAAAACAATTTTTTTGTTGCTTCATACTTATGATTTACAGTACCAGTCAAAAGTTTGGACACACCTACTCATTCAAGAGGTTTCGTTATTTTTACTATTTTCTACATTGTGGAAGAATAGTGAAAACATCAAAACTATGAAATAACACATGGAATCATGTAGTAACCAAAAGAGTTTCAAACGAATCAAAATACAGTTGAAGTCGGAAGTTTACATAGAGTTAGGTTTGAGTCATTAAAACCTCTTAAGGATTAGCCCCTTTTTTTCAATTTTCACCTAAAATTACAAATCTAACTGCCTGTAGCTCAGAACCTGAAGCATGGATATGCATATTCTTGGTACCATTTGAAAACAAACACTTGGAAGTTTATGGAAATGTGAAAGGAATGTAGTAGAATATAACACAATAGATCTTGAAAAAGACAATACAAAAGAAAAAACTAACCGTTCTTTTGTATTTTTTTTGTACCATCATCTTTGAAATGCAAGAGAAAGGCCATAATGTATTATTCCAGCCTAGGTGCAATTTAGATTTTGGCCAGTAGATGGCTTCAGTGTATGTGAAAAGTTTGACTGATCCAATGAACCATTGCCTTTCTGTTCAAAATGTTGTATCAGGACTGCCCAAATGGGACTAATTTGTTTATTAATAACTTTTCATGTTCAAAATTGTGCACTCTCCTCAAACAATAGAAAGGTATTTTTTCACTGTAACAGCTACTGTAAATTGGACAGTGCAGTTAGATGAACAAGAATTTAAGCTTTCTGACAATATCAGACATGTCTATGTCCTGGGTCATTTTCTTGTTACTTACAACCTCATGCAATCGCATTAGCCTACGTTAGCTCAACCGTCCCATGGAAGGGACAACGATCCCAAGAAAGTAAATTAACACTCATTTTTCAACCACTCCACAAATTTCTTGTTAACAAACTATAGTTTTGGCAAGTTGGTTAGGACATCTACTTTGTGCATGACAAGTAATTTTTCCAACAATTGTTTACAGACAGATTATTTCACTCATAATTCACTGTATCACAATTCCAGTGGGTCAGAAGTTTACATACACTAAGTTGACTGTGCCTTTAAACAGCTTGGACAATTCGAGAAAATGATGCCATGGCTTTAGAAGCTTCTGATAGGCTAATTGACATAATTTGAGTCAATTAGAGGTGTACCTGTGGATGTATTTCATGGCCTACCTTCAAACGTAGTGCCTCTTTGCTTGACATCATGGGAAAATAAAAAGAAATCAGCCAAGACCTCAAAAAAAATTGTACACCTCCACAAGTCTGGTTCATCCTTGGGAGCAATGCTACCAAATACTAATTGAGTGTATGTAAACTTCGGATCGACTGGGAATATGATGAAAGAAATAAAACCTGAAATAAATAATTCTCTCTACTATTATTCTGACATTTCACATTCATTAAATAAAGTGGTGATCCTAACTGACTTAAGACTGGGAATTCTTACTAGGATTAAATGTCAGGAATTGTGAAAAATGAGTTTTAATGTATTTGGCTAAGGTGTATGTAAACTTCCAACTTCAACTGTACACTTTATATTTTAGATTCTTCAAAGTAGCCACCCTTTGCCTTCATGAAAGCTTTGCACACTCTTGGCATTCTCTCAACCAGCTTCATGAGGAATGCTTTTCCATCAGTCTTGAAGGAGTTCCCACATATGCTGAGCACTTGTTGGCTGCTTTTCCTTCACTGCAGTCCAACTAATCCTAAACCATCTCAACTGGGTTGAGGTCGGGTGTTGTGGAGGCCAGGTCATCTGATGCAGCACTCCATCACTCGCCTTGGTCAAATAGCCCTTACATAGCCTGGAGGTGTGTTTCTGGTCATTGTCCTGTTGAAAAACAAATGATAGTCCCACTAAGTGCAAACCAGGTGGGATGCCGTATCGCTGCAGAATGCTGTGGTAGCCATGCTGGTTAAGTGTGTCTTGAATTCTAAATAAATCACTGAGAGTGCCACCAGCAAAGCATCCCCACACCATCACACCTCCTCCTCTATGCTACACGGTGGGAACCACACATGCGGAGATAATCTGGTCACCTACTCTGCGTCTCACTAAGACACGGCAGTTGGAACTAAAAATCGCAAATTTGGACTCAACAGACCAAAGGACAGATTTCCACCGGTCTAATGTCCACTGCTCATGTTTCTTGGCCCAAGCAAGTCTCTTCTTCTTATTGGTGTCCTTTAGTAGTGGTTTCTTTGCAGCAATTCGACCATGAAGGCCTGATTCACACAATCTCCTCTAAACAGTTGATGTTGAGTTGAGTGAATGTTACTTGAACTCTGTGAAGCATTTATTTGGGCTGCAATCTGAGGATGCAGTTAACTCTAATGAACATATCCTTTGCAACAGAGGTAACTCTGGGTCTTCCTTTCCTGTGCCGGTCCTCATGAGAGCCAGTTTCATCATAGCGCTGAAAGGTTTTTGCGACTGCACTTGAAGAAACTTTCAAAGTTCTTGAAATGTTCTAGATTGACTTTCTCTTTTTTTTTTTTTACCAAATAGGACTATCTTCTGTATGCCACCCCTACCTTGTCACAACACAACTGATTGGCTCAAACGCATTAAGAAGGAAATAAATTTGACAAATTAACTTTTAACAAGGCACACCTGTTAATTGAAATGCATTCCAGGTGACTACCTCATTAAGCTGGCTGAGAGAATGCCAAGAGTGTGCAAAGCTGTAATCAAGGCAGTGTGGCTATTTTGAAGAATCTCAAATATATTTTGATTTGTTTAACATTTTTTTGGTTCCTACATGATTCCATATGTGTTATTTCATAGTTTTGATGCCTTCACTATTATTCTACAATGTATAAAATAAGAAAAATAAAGAAAAATCCTGGAAGGAGTACGTGTGTCCAAACCTTTGACTGGTACTGTATATACTATAGCAAGACCAACCAAACAAACAAAATGAAAAGTATTTCAACATAAATTGTAGATTGATCTGAGAAATATGCCTTGGGTTACAATAGTAAACACTGTACTATTTACAATTACAAAAGTGGATTCTACAGAAAATTATCCCAATGTGCAATATAACATCTTTATAACATTCATCTAGTTTCATTATTCAAAGGTTTAGTGATATCATAGATGGAATTATTTAGGGTTACGTCATCTATTTTGAATGAATCCCCCATTGCACTGAGACCAAAGACCCATCATAATGTTTATTTTGTCTGCATACTAAAATGTTCTCTACCCTGTACCGTGAGAGCTTCTCTGGGTCCCAATGTTCCCAATCTCTCACTCCACTCCCCACCGGCCCAATGATATCCCACCACTTAACGTTGAACCAAACCACTGCATCTCCTATGGCAGTCACCACTTTGAACACACCACCTCAGACCTATATTCACTCAGACACACACGCAGAGAAACACACACGCAGAGAAATACACACACACACACAGAACTCAACTCCTGCTTCATAACTAGTCCAATCTACAGAGGTTGAGTGACTGAGCACAGTGACCCACTACTCCACTCTACTGTAGGACCCAAGGGCTTTCAAGCCTCCTGCACGAGAGCCACCCTTTCATGACGCCCTATAATATCAGATTATTTTCCAAAACGGTGTGAAAAAGCAGATGGGACGGAGTATTTGGTGACAACCCCAAAATGGCTTTTCCATGCCTACAGACATCTTCATCTAAGTCCCACATGTTACCCTATTCTCTACATAGTGCACTATAAAGGGAATAGGGTGCCATTTGGGACTTAGACAGATTGGCTGAGTGGAGAAATGCTGTGTAGTTTGGGCATTCTGGGACATCTGCTTGTTCCACTCTGCCACCGGAAACTGCTAATGTTTTTATAGCCACTCCAAATCTGTGTCCCAAATGGCACTCTATTCCTTATTTAGTGCGCTAGTTAGACCAACCAGGAGCCATAGGGCTCTGGTCAAAAGCAGTGTTCTATATAGGGAAAAGGTTGTCATTCAGTAGGCCTGAGCGTTCAGTCTATGTTACACAGAGCGATTGCAACACTTTCAAACTAGCTGGTCTGTGATAAGAAAGCTATTTGTGTTTATCCAGTAATCACTTGCATCACTAATCTCACACTGATTGCTTTCACCCAACTTGCTCTTGACATGCTTTTTTAGATTGAGAAAAGCAACATTGTGCTGTTGTTGAGATAGGGTGCACTCTACTGCAGAGTGCTGTTACTCTTTTTTCCAGACAAATGAGGTGAAACGAACGATGTAACTCAACAGTGTTTGCCTGATCTCAAAATGGAGGACAGAGGATTCAAATTTCTTCTAAACTGTGACCCTATGTTTTGTTCCGATCTCATTGGAAAATTCTTTAGGAAACGATGACTCGACATTAGAGCCTAAAAAAAAAAAATCACACAATACCCTAGCAGCCTGTAATTTCTGTAACTACTGTGATTTTGATTGCATTTTAAATAATAAAGTTGTTTAAATCACATTTCCACTATGTTGTCCACATCTAACCTTAGTTACTGTTGTGACATTGGGGAATGGCACAGTACAGATATAATAAATCATTTAAACTTAAGTAGCAACACAAAAGAGACTGCCCTGGTGCCCATGCCATGCTGCCCCTCTCGGTCTGTCTCTTTATTCTCCTCCCCCTGACGTGTGTTTTCATTCCCTCCAGCAGAGTCCCTCTTCTTCTTCTTCCACCTTTGAACTCTGTTGGTTCTTCCTGCTGTGTGAGTGTTGACAGCTCTCCATCTCTCAGCGGGGACAGTATTTTACTGGGCCGTTCCCCATCGATGGCAATGATTCTAGTAAAAAAACAAACCACTCAGTGGAGTGTTAGGGTAGCCAGTATTTCATCAGCATTCTGTTCCTTCTTGGAGCATTGATGTCAAAATACGTTTTTAAAAAAGGGAAAGATGAAATGACTATGGCTGGGTAAAGTAGTGTAGTCTGCTGGATTTAGCCTCTCCATCAATGTGTTTTGCATTGCAATTCAGCCAAAGCAGTGACTGCAATCTCCCCGGAAATTGAGTTTTCGATAAGCGCTAAGAGGTAATATTCTGGTGGTAGTCTATACTATCATTCAAACACAAAGGTTGGTCCGAATTATTCACTGGCAAACACCCTCCTAGCATCAGCAAAAACTGTCCCATCCAACCCAAATTCACTGTTGACTATTCTATTTCCCTGCTTTTGTGGATTAATAAATGAATGGTGCACACACACACACACACACACACACACACACACACACACACACACACACACACAGACAGACAGACAGACAGACAAAGAGGCTTGTAGTAAACATTACTATTCTGTACCCCCAAGCCACTAGACCCCATAACAGAGATGGTTAATTGAAATATCACACCACAAACTCAAACAAATCAAAACACCCTGGACCCACTCCAATTCGCATACTGCCCTAACAGATCCACAGATGACAAAATCTCTGCCCTCTCCCTCTTCCTCGACAAGAGGAACACAAGCAAGAATGCTGTTCATTGACAGATCCGTGTTCAACACCATAGTGCCCTCCAAGCACATCATTATGCTAAGGATCCTGGGACTGAACACCACCTTCTGCAACTGGATCCTGGACTTCCTGATGTCCCGCCGCCAGGTGGTGATGGTAGGCAACATCACATCCGCCATGCTGACCCTCAACACGGGGGCCCCTCAGGGGTGCGTGCTTGGGACCCCTCAGGGGTGTGTGCTTAGTCCCCTCCTGTACTCCCTGTTCACCCACGACTGCGTGGCCGAGCACGACTCCAACACCTTCATTACGTTTTCTGATGACATGACGGTTGTAAGCCTGATCACCGACGACGATGAGACAGCCTATAGGGAGGTCAGACACCTGGCAGTGTAGTGCCAGGACAACAACCTCTCCGTCAACGCCAGCAAAACTAAGGAGTTGATCTTAGACGACAGGAATCAGAGGGCTGAGCATGCCCCCAGTACATCACTGGGCCCGAGCTCTCTGCCATCCAAGATGTCTCTACACCAGGCAGTGTCAGAGGAAGGGGCCCTAAAAATGGTCAAAGACTCCAGCCTCCCAAGTAATACCCTTTTCTCTCTGCTACCACACAGCAAGCATTACCGATGCAACATGTTTGGAACCAAAAGTACCCTGAAAAGCTTGTACCCACAAGCCATAAGGCTGCTAAATAGTTAAATAGTTAACCAAATAGCCAAGTGTCATATCTGGAGGAAACATGGCACCATTCCTATGGTGAAGCATGGTGGTAGTGGTATCATGCTGTGGGGATGTTTTTCAATGGCAGGAACTGGGAGACTAGTCATGATTGAGGGAAAGATGAACGGAGCAAAGTACAGAGAGATCCTTGATGAAAACCTTCTATAGAGCGCTCAGGGCCTCAGACTGGGGCAAATGTTCACTTTCCAACAGGACAACGACCCTAAGCACACAGTCAAGACAATGCAGGAGTGAATGTCTTTGAGTAGCCCAGCCAGAGCTCAGACTTGAACACAATCAAACATCTCTGGAGAGACTAGAAAATACCTGACAGAGCTTGAGAGGATCTGAAGAGAAGAATGGGAGAAACTCCCCAAATACAGGTGTGTCAAGCTTGTCACGTCATACCCAAGAAGACTTGATGCTGTAATCGCTACCAAAGGTGCTTCAACAAAGTACTGAGTAAAGGGTCTAAATACTTATATAAATGTGATATTTCTGGGGGGTTTTAATATAAAATTTGAGTAATTATGGGATATTGTGTGTAGATTGATGAAAAAAAAGAAGATATTATACATTTTTTGAATAAGATTAACGTAACAAGATGTGGAAAAAGTCAAGCAATCTGAATACTTTATAAATTGCACTGTATCTTCTTCAATTACCTGGTACACCTGCACATCGACTCGGTACTGGTACCCGTACTCATTGTATCATTACTCATTGTATATTTATTATTGTGTTATCAATTTCTATTACTTCCTCTCTCTCTGCATTGTTGGGAAGGGCCCATAAGAAAGCATTTCACTGTTGGTCTACAAAGCATGTGACAAATAACATTCGATTCAAAGATTTCAAATGAGCTTGGCAGCCCAGCGTCTGACAGCTAGACTACACACGGCGCAGCAGCATGTGTGTGTCTACCTGGATGCTTCTCACTGTAAACAGGAGTTTGTGTTGCTGTTCCTTCTCTGAACGTGACAGATCTTTGATGTAAATTGAAAGCAGGTTTCAATTGAGCAGATGTTGGGAGATTAGAGGGACTGTTTGACTCTCCGTCAGCCTGGCAGGCTTGACTGGGGAATTCACTGCTGCTACACTTGTTCAAGGAACACAAGTGTGTGTTTTTAGGATTAGCACCTACAGAGATAGACCGGTGGAGTGTGTTAGCCAGGGCCAGGGGCGATTGGACCACACAGAGAGTGGACCACACACACACACACGCATGCACAAACATGCACACACACACACACACAATTGTTATCCCATTCTTCCTGATAAACCATGTGGTACAACAAATAACAGCAAGCGCATACTTGTTTTAGAAGCACTTTGTAACCGTCCTCAGAGAAAACAGTAAAAAGAGCCAAAAGAAAGGAAACTTCACCAAGCCAGAAAGAAGCCTGTCACCAGAGCGTGATTCAAACAAACACGAGTCTACCCCTGAAGGAATACACTAGACTGGAGTAAGACACCACGAAGGGGTTGAGAGACATGCAGAAGAAAGCACCAGGGACTCTGAAACAATAACATTGTGTCCATTTCTCCATAAAACCCACCTGGCAACCACCCCTCTAAGATGAGCAGAACAGTAGGAATGGATGGTCCACTGAGTGTTATCAGCAAGTGCACATATGATGTCTTATTGCCATCTAGTGGTAGTGAATGGTACTAATGGAAAATAAGTGTATTTGGAATCGTCTCAATACATCTGCCTTGCCTCCCACAATTTCCAAACGCCACGGTTGCCTAGGGTCTGGTTTGAGACTGCATTTGGAATAGGATGACATTTGAATTCATATGATAATCTAACTGAAAATAGTCCACTGAAAAGCTAATAAAATGGCCTCCATTTGGGTAGTTCTACCCAAATGGAGGCCATTTTATAAGCTTTTCAGTGGCTTTTTTGTCAGTAGCATTTCAGCTTAAAAGCACCTTCTCCAAATATACAATTATTTACCATGCCAAGTTTTGAATGACTTTGTCACAGTAATTTTGAGGTGAACTTCACAGGATGACTCTTCAACAAATCTCTCTCCGGGTTTTTAGTGTTGGAATTGACTTCACAGTGTTTTGGACAAATAGCTCAGCAACCCCACCAAATGTGTTGCTGACAGGTGTATAAAATCGAGCACATAGACATGCAATCTCCATAGAGAAACATTGGCAGTAGAATGGCCTTACCGAAGAGCTCACTGACCTTCAACGTGGCACCGTCATAAGATGCCACCTTTTCAATAAGTCAGTTTGTCACATTTCTGCCCCGCTAGAGTCGCCCAGGTCAACTGTGAAGTGGAAACGTCTAGGTGCAACAACGGTTCAGCCGCAAAGTGGTAGGCTGCACAAGCTCACAAAACTGGACCGACTTATTATCTATGCAGTCACTTTATCCGTATGTACAAATTACCCCGAGCACATTGACTCGGTACCCATAGCCTCATTATTGTTATTTTATTGTTATCTTTAGTTTATTTAGGAAATATTTCTTCTTAAAACTGCATTGTTGGTTAAGAGTTTGTAAGTAAGCATTTCATAGCAACTCCACATTACTGCCCATGATTTTGGCATGAGATGTTCGACGAGCAGGTGTCCACATACTTTTGGTCAAGTAGTGTATCATGGTTTCCATAACAACTCAACTTGTCATTAGTCAACCTGCCTGTTAATTTTGGAGGTATCGCTAATCAGTCATGATTGACTTCAATTACTCTGACAAACACTCCACATTGACGATACTCCAAGGGCTCCACTTAACCTCAAAGTCTAGGCAAGGACCATTTAACCTCAATGTCTACGCTGTTGGGGGAGGGGTGTCTGTCCTACATTTAAGAGATACAGTGCATTCGGAAAATACTCAAGACTCCTTGACTTTTTCCACATTTTGTTACGTTACAGCTGTAATATTTGTGTTGTGGAGAAATGACCAGGCAGGAGACGGGAGTACTGTAGAGTTGTCGTTTAGTCAAAAACCCCTCGTGCTCTACAGTTCCCGGCATTCCAGTGCGCATGTGCATTTCCTATTAGGTGTAGTAACGTAACACTGCCGTAATGCATTACTGCTTAGTAACAGCACAGTAACTAATATAAACAGATGTAGATCCCAGATACTACACTCCTCCCCCATAGTGTTTAACTCCCAGAGAACAAGGTAAATATGTTAGGTAACTACTAATGCAATATCTGAACAATGCATTCTTAAACATTTTTCAACTACTGGGTTGAAGCAGACTTTTCAGAGCCCAGCACAAATCCAGGGGATTATTCTGCCCCGAAGATGGAGTTTGTGTCCTAATAACTAACCCAGGTAATGTCCTTTTTCTTTCCTTTTATCTAGGACATATTAAAGTGTTTGTTTTACTGTCCGTTACCTCCTTAACCAGCTCAACTCACAGGTCAAGCTTTTGAGGTGCCCTTCGCTGTCGAATAGGATAGGCTTCCTGTGGTGGGCCAGGTTCGGGTGGAAGGTCAGGCTCTGTCTCTCCCGTACGTCCACAGTCAGGAGAATAGTCCTGGGGGTCGTTATTGTTCTTGTTCTCTCGGCATATCTCTGCTGGGGCGTTGGACCGTAGCAGATGATCCACATGAACGTTGACCTGGCGATGACCAATTTGGACTTGGTAAGTCAAAGGTCCTCTGCGTTGCAAGATCACACCTGAGTTCCACAGGCGCTTGGGGTGTCTGAAATCACGTACCATCACCCTCTCTTCCTCTTTGAATTCTCTGACAGTCTTTGAGTGTCTGTCATGAGCTTTCTTCTGCTGTAGCTGGTGCTTTGCCACAGTGCTTGACAAGTCTGGTTTCAACAATGTCAGGCGGGTACGTGGTTGGCGTTTCAGAAACAGTTCAGCTGGTGTACATTCCGTTACTGTGTGTGGGGTGTTACGGTAAGTAAACAGGAACCGGGGAAGCCTTTGGTGGATGGGCACAGACTGAACCTCGAGTCTAGTCCAGGCCTTCTTAAAGGTTTGCACGTCTCTCTCCGCTGCTCCGTTTGATGCTGGATGGTAAGGTGGTGACAGGATGTGCCTTACCCCATTGTTCTTGAGAAACATTTCAAAATCGTTTGACGTGAACGGAGGGCCATTGTCCGATACGAGCTCCTTGACTAGTCCAAAGGATGCAAACAGGTGTCTGAGAAGATTGATGGTCTTCTCAGCTGTGGTCAGTTGAGTAGGGAACACTTCCATCCACTTGGAATGGACATCGACGACAACAAGGAAGTGTTGCTTGTCAATTTCGGCGTAATCCACATGGATGCGTTCCCAAGGTGTAGCAGCCCAGGACCATGGATGAAGAGGTGCAGCAGCAGGCTTGTTGCGAACAGCTTCACAAGGTGAGCAGTGGCCTACATGCTGTTGAATGTCCTGATCCAGTCCAGGCCACCACAGATAACTGCGAGTGAGTGCTTTCATTCGAGTGATCCCTGGATGTCCCTCATGCAGGTCAGATAGCAGTCTCCTCTGGAATTTGTGAGGTACCACCACCCTTGATCCCCACAGAACACACCCTTGATCAGTGGACAACTGGTCTTTCTTGTCGATGAATGGACGAAGGTTATCGTCATTTACGAAGGTTGGCCAACCGCCTAATGTTAAGTCAAGACTTTGGAAAGCACTGGGTCTTTCCTTGTTTCCTCTGCTATGTCTGAAGCAGATATGGGCAGTTCGTCAATGAGTGAGATCTGGAAGACTGCTCTATCATCTTCACTGTCGGAGTCACTATTGCACGGTAGTCTCGATAGTGCATCGGCATTTGCATGATCACTGGATCGTCTGTACTCAATCTCGTAGTCGTAGGCTAACAATATCAGAGCCCAACGTTGCATTCGAAGTGCAGCAAGGGTTGGTATAGCTGATTTTGGTCCAAGGATGGCCAACAGAGGCTTGTGATCTGTCAGCAGTTGGAACTTCCTTCCGTAGAGGTATTTGTGAAACTTCTTCACTCCGAATATTATGCTCAGGGCTTCCTTCTCAATTTGAGCATAATTTTTCTCACTTGGTGACAGAGTCCGTGATGCACATGCAATAGGGTGTTCTTCACCTGACGGTAGAACATGTGAGATGACGGCTCCTACTCCGTATAGAGATGCATCACACGCGAGTCTCAGCTTCATCTCTGTGTTATAGTGGGCAAGCCACTTGCTCTTTAGCAGACGCTGTTTGCAAGTCTTGAATGCTTCTTCGCATTGTGGGGACCAATTCCACTTTGTATCGGCCTGCAGCAGTTGGTGAAGCGGATGCAACAATGTGGACAAGTTTGCCACAAACTTTCCGTAATAGTTCAGGAGCCCCAAAAATGACCTCAGCTCTGAGATATTTGTGGGTGCTGGTGCGTTTACGATTGCTTCCACCTTGCTGTTGGTTGGGTGCAGGCCTTGTGCATCAATCTTGTATCCGAGATACTCCACTGAGTCCTGGAGGAACTCACACTTGCTGCGTTTCATTCTCACTCCGTATTTCTCCAGTCTTGACATCACTTTGTCCAGCACTACAAGGTGCTCTCCAATGGTTGGTGCTGACACGAGGATGTCGTCCATGAAGCACACAACATGGTCTATACCGTCCAAGATCTGATCCATTGTTTGTTGGAATATCGCTGGAGCTGTCGAGATTCCATAGGCCAAGCGATTGAATCGGAATAGCCCCTTGTGTGTATTGATGGTCAGATACTGTTCTGACTCCGGATCCAGCTTCAGTTGCTGATAGCGAATGCCAGGTCAGCTTACTGAAAACCTTCCCACCAGCTAGAGTGGCAAACAGATCTTCAGCGTTTGGGAGTGGATATTCCTCTGGTAGTATGCAGCGATTTACTGTGACCTTGTAGTCACCGCACATTCTGACGGTCTTGTCTTTCTTTGGGACTACAACAATCGGAGCGGCCCAGTCGCTCCTCGCTACTTTCGTTATTATGTTATTCTTCTGTAGGCGGTCCAGTTCCTTCTCTACTGCTTCCTTAAGAGCATAGGGAACTGGATGTGGTTTGTGAAAGATAGGCTTGGTTCCTTCTTGCACTCTGACTTTTGCTGTGAAGTCGTGTATTTCACCGTAGCCATCTTTGAAAAGTTCTTTGTGCTTCTCCAGCATGTTAGTGAGTGTAGCCTGACTCACTGGTTTGTCATTTCTCAGACTGAAGATTTCTCCCCCGTTCAACTTGATCTTTTGTAGCCAGTTTCTGCCTAGCAAGGCTGATTTTTCTCCTTTAACAATGACAAGCGGTAGCGTCCACTCCTTCCCCTCATACCGCACTGGTACCTGCATCTGCCCTAACACAGGAATAGTGTCACCAGTGTATGAAGAAAGGCGGATGGACGCGGGCTGAAGAGGGCACTCTTTCAGTTTTTCTTTGTAGAGTCTCTCTGGAACCAGGGATACAGATGCTCCGGTGTCCAGCTGCATTTTTACTGGTTTTCCCGCTAACTCCATGTTGAGATAGATTCCATCTTTTAGTTGTTGAGCTGTGTACACTGTGAACAGTTCCACTACTGTTTCAGTTGTACCTTCCTCTTCTTGTGCTGCGTCTGACACTTTGTGCGCTCTTGCTGTGCGTTTCGAGGCTTTACACACTCTCTGTAAATGTCCAACCTTTCCACAATTGTGGCACTTTTCCTTTTGGAATTGACATTCACTGTGCTGATGATTATCTCCCCCACATCTGTAGCAACTTGGCTTAGACCTTTGAGATGTGGGCTGCTTTGTTCTTGTGTAACCTTGAGGACGGGACTGGAAAAAGTGTGACTTTTGTGAGCTTTTTCACCACGTGCATCACTGACCTTGTGAACACCTTTCTGACGTTCTGCATGTCCCGATAGCTCAATAGTATCCCTGTGGGCAAGCTCGAGTCCAAGTGCTATATCACAGGCTTTCTTAAAGGTCAGGTCCTTCTCTGACAGGAGCCTTCTGTGATATGCTTCACCTGTGAGACCACATACAAACTTGTCTCGGAGAGCATCATCAAGAAATCGTGCAAACTCACATGTACTTGCCAGCCTTTTCAAAGCAAGGATGTAGTCAGCCACGGTTTCCCCTTGACTCTGGTGACATTGGTAAAATCTGAAACGTTCTGCAATGAGAATTGGCTTAGGCTTGAAATACCTTGAAAGAGTTTCAGTCAGTTCTGCATAGTTCAACTCCACTGCTTTCATTGGTTCAATGAGACCTTTCAGCAATCCATACTCAGTTGGACCCAAAACACTGAGAAATACGTCTGCTTTCTTTCCATCTTTGATTTCATTTGCAGCCAGCCAACGCTCAAAACGCTCCAAATAGGAATCAAAATCCTATTTTGTAGCCTCAAACTCTGGTACTCGACCAATGGTTGCCATTTTCACAGTTAATTGTTCAGTTTCCTTATATTCCTTAATTTTCTGAATATTCATCTACTTCTTCACTTCAGAAGTTTCTGCAATTACTTCATTCACTGCACTCATTTGTATTAATGTACACGCCGTGTTTACGTCCCTTCTTCCTTTTTTTTCCTTCCTTGACAATATTTCTCCACTGAGATCGCCTAATTTCAATGGGTTCAATGAGTTTCTTTTATTTAACCACCAGAGGGCAGTGTCGCTATTCTGGACTCCAATAGTCTTGCTACTTGGCAGCTCCTGAATACTGTACTAGCAGTGCTAGCAGTGTTTAGCCTACTCTACTGGCGAAAGAAAATAAAAAATAACTGACGAATTACATTTAAAAAAAATTGAGTTTCATTACTCACGCAACATTCTTCCCTTCAAGCAATGTCCGTTTATGTAGTTTAATCACCTTGTCGCCACTGTAATATTTGTGTTGTGGAGAAATGACCAGGCAGGAGACGGGAGTACAGTTAGTTGTCGTTTAGTCAAAAACCCCTCGTGCTCTACAGTTCCCGGCATTCCAGTGCGCATGTGCATTTCCTATTAGGTGTAGTAACGTAACACTGCCGTAATGCATTACTGCTTAGTAACAGCACAGTAACTAATATAAACAGATGTAGATCCCAGATACTACAACAGCCTTATTCTAAAGTGGGGATTTTTTCATCATCAATCTACACGCAATACCCCATAATGACAAAGCAAAAACAGGTTTAGAAATGTTTGCAAATGTATAATAATTTTTAAAAAACGAAATATTACCTTTATACTGTATAAGGATTCAGACCATTTACTCAGTACTTTGTTGAAGAACCTTTGACAGATATTACAGCCTGGAGTCTTCTTGGGTATGACGCTACAACCTTGGGACACCTGTATTTGGGGAGTTTCTCCCATTCTTCTCTGTCAGGTAGAATGGGGAGCGTCACTGCATAGTTATGTTCAGGTCTCTCCAGAAATGCTAGATTGGGTTCAAGTCCGGGCTCTGACTTGGCCACTCAAAGACATTCAGACTTGTCCCGAAGCCACTCCTGCGTTGTCTTTGCTGTGTGCTTAGGGTCGTTGTCCTGTTGGAAGGTGAACCTTCGCCTCAGTCTGAGGTCCTGAACAGGTTTTCTTCAAGGATCTCGCTGTACTTTGCTAAATTTATCTTTCCCTCGATCCTGACTAGTCTCCCAGTCCCTGACACTGAAAAACATCCCTACAGCATTATGCTGCCACCACCATGCTTCACCGTAAGGATGGTGCCAGGTTTCCTCCAGACGTGACGCTTGGCATTCAGGCTAAAGACTTTAATCTTGATTTCATCAGACCTGATAATCTTGTTTCTCAAGGTCTGAGAGTCCTTTAGGTGCCTTTTGGCAAACTCCAAGTGGCTGTCATGTGCCTTTTACTGAGAAGTGGCTTCCGTCTGGCCACTCTACCATAAAGGACTGTTTGGTAGAGTGCTGCAGAGATGGCTGTCCTTCTGGAAGCTTCTCACATGTCCAACAGAGGAACTCTGGAGCAGTCAGTGTGACCATTGGTCACCTCGCAGACCAAGGCCCTTCTCCCCTGATTGCTCAGTTTGGCCAGCTCTAGGAAGAGTCTTGGTGGTTCAAAACTTCTTCCATTTAAAGAATGATGGAGGCCACTGTGTCCTTAGGGACCTTCAATACTGCAGACATTTTTTTGGTACCCTTCCCCAGATCTGTCCCTCGACACAACCCTGTCTCAGAGCTCTGCAGACAATTCCTTCGACCTCATGGCTTGGTTGGTTTTTGCTCTGACAAGCACTGTCAACTGTGGGCCCTTATATAGACAGATGTGTGCCTTTCCAAATCATGCCCAATCAGTTGAATTTATCATAGGTGGACTCCAAGCAAGTTGTAGAAACATCTCAAGGATGATCAATGGAAACAGGATGCACCTGAGCTCAATTTCATGTCTCATAGCAAAGGGTCTGAATACCTATGTAAATAAGGTATGTTTTTTTATTCTTAATACATTTGATACAATTTCTAAAAACCTGTTTTCGCTACGTCATTATAGGGTATTGTGTATAGATTGATTTTAAAAAATGTATCAATTTTAGAATAAGGCCAAACTGTTCGGACCTTACAGACGATTTCTTGAGAAGACTGAATTTCGGGATGCCTCTTGGTCTCACAAACACCGCTGTAGCTCGGCCACCTCCCACCACAGATGCGGAAGGCAGACATACGCCATGCGGTGGATTCACACGCCGCCCATGTAAAAAAAAAAAAAAAACATCTATAATTTAAACTGCAATGTGTAATTTTTTTTTTTTAAAGCAAATCTGAGAAGCGGTAGATCTGTTCTGTGTGTTTTCTATGCTTCCCGTTCTTAAGTCTTTTACTTTCGTAGCTTGAAACAGTTGAAAATATGGATATGGCAAAGATATTCCACAGCGGTTTAGATGGTACAATGATTCTCTACACTACAACTTGCTCGTTTCGTCAAACTGAAATTAGGCGAACTATTCACATTTTTGCAACCAGGAAATGGCGGAGCGATTTATACATTATTGCAGCTTTAAAGATGCACTATGAAACATTTTGGGTAACCCGACCAAATTCACATAGACATGTGAGTTATACATCTGTCATTCTCATTGAAAGCATTTCTATAAAGCGGAAGATCTGTTCTGTGCGCTATTTCTATGCTTCCTATTCTTAAATGTCGTTTTTGCATCTCACTTTCAGTTTTGTATACCAGCCTCAAACAGCTGAAAATACAATATTTTCAGTTATGGAAAATATATTTCACAGCGGTTTAGATGGTACAATGACTCTCTACACTATACGTGCGCTTGTTCGGTCACAAACTAAAATTAGAGAAACTATTCGATTTTTTTTTTAAAGGAAATCATGGAGCGATTTTGATGGGGATGTTTTTATGTTACTTAGATTGACACATGGGTAATTCAATAGACTAAAGGAAAAGAAAACCTATACTTGGAAAATTGTACTGAGGAAAATGTTGAATCACGAGCAGGCCCTACATTTGTAGTCCACACATTGACCAGGAGATGTCAGTCTTGAAACAACACGCCATTATCAGCATGTGCCTCTGTCTCAATTAGTTATCTGCGATTCCTCGAATCCTATCTCCTTAACTGTGTTGGAAGAGAAGATCTATGGTCTCTTCCCCATGACCTTTTCCAATGGGTTTCAGGAGGAGAGAGGAATTGCAAGGAATTGAGAAAGAGCCTGTGGCTGTTTTTCCATGACCAATGCTGGTACATTTTTGCTTCAGATACTAACAATAACAAACTACTGCAGGTCAAAGGTTATCTTCCATTTCATCAAAATATGAACTTTATTTAGATACATTTTTAAAAAATTGACTTGTCTACTACAGCAAGACAAAATATAACAGGGTGTTCACACAAACAAACAAAACAATTATATGGAAACAAAAGACAACTTAAGTTACACTGACTAGAGAAGACACCTACCACATACCTATTTTATTGACTCAGAACCCTTAAATGAAAGTGTAACTCACAGAATACAATGTAACAGCAAGACAAATCACCAATATGAATATGTTTGTAAAATAGTTTGTATACAATATCAACATAGAAAACAGTCAGTGTTATACCCATCATTGGATGGTAGTTAGTGAATGGAGCTACTACTACTACTAGCAATTATAAAATAGTAAAGGGATATCTTAATAATAATTATTACAATAATGACATAATAATAGACATCTTTTCCACCTTTATTCACAGTACTAAAGGATAACTGCACTTCTTGATTTGGCTTCAATTTAGATTTGGTTCATTTAAGAAATGCTTAGCAGCCATGACTGAATTCAAACCTGAGTTGGTTTCGGGTGTTGCTTGATGTGGGTGTCTCGTGTGTTTGCAGGTGTGATGAGTTAGACAAATTATTTCACCAATTACTGTAGCTTCAGCCGGGTTGGTGTGCGACAGTGGCAAAATTGGTTTGACTTTGGATAGCCTACCTCTGGGGGATAGTTAGGGACCATACAATAAATGACTATGTAAATGGGACAATATTTTCATGTTGCACATCTTTTAGTGGTCTGAAATACATTCAATAGTTGTATATGCATTTCTACAATTTATATTTGGTTTGAGGTCATTGAAGTTCATTGAAGTTTAAAGCCATTTACTTAAAAAAAATATTGCCCCATGTACATTGTGTAATTTACTGATGATCCCTAACTAGCCCTTTAGGAATATAAAATGTCAAACCAAATTGAGGATTGGCATTATGATGGGGTCGCATGCAGCTGTGCTCCAAATGGATGATTATTTGGGTGCTGCCAGCTGTAGGCATATGGTCAGGATTAAAATAAACCCAACCCACAGAAATAAGCAATTTTCAAAACAAGAAACCTATTAATACCATCATCATGGACCACATTGCAATACTGCAACAGATTAGTTAGGAATTAAACATAAAATTACTAATCTGAATAATTAAGAGACCACACTCAGAGGGTTATGGAAGCATATAGCTGCCACAAAATTATAATATTAAAATGCAATGTGCCATTGATTTATCATTATCCAACTTGCATTTAAAAACACATTTTCAGCAGCTATTCCCTTGCAAAGAAGGGAGGGTTTGATACATACAGATACATGAGCCTGATAAATAAAAAATGCACATTTATCATTTCACACCCATATACAAAACCCAGACAAAGATATGTATATATATTCTCTACTAGTAGAGTAAAACAGTACCTGCACTTCAAGTGCTTGATAAAACACTATACACTTTTTGGTCACAATTGGGGTAGCTTTTAACAAAGTTTTCCTTAACATTAACGTTTATTAAAAATGTAAAAAACATAATAGCGCAATCTAGCATGTGCTGTACACATCAGGTTAAGGGACTTCCTTGTCTCTGTCCCAGCCTCAGAGATCTGTCATGATCCTCACTTCATGAAGAAAACGGTAGATATACAGGGCCTATTTTGGTACACATTTGACCTCTAAAGTCAGGCTTTTTTCAATCTTGTATAAATGTACAGTACCAGTCAAAAGTTTGGACACACCTACTCATTCCAGGGTTTTTCTTTATTTTTACTATGTTCTACATCAAAACTATGAAATAACACATATGGAATCATATATAGTATCCAAAAAAAGTGTTAAACAAATCAAAATATACTTTATATTTTAGATTCTTCAAAGTAGCCACCTTTTGCCTTGATGACAGCTTTGCACACTCTTGCATTCTTTCAATGTATCAAATCCTTCTTGTTCAAATAGCCCTTACACAGTCTGGAGATGTGTTTTGGGTCATTGTCCTGTTGAAAAACAAATGATAGTCCCACTAAACACGAACCAGATGGGATGGCGTATCGCAGCATGGTATCTATGCTGGTTAAGTGTGTCAAGAATTCTAAATAAATCACTGGCAGTGTCACCAGCAAGCATCCCCACACCATCACACCTCCATGCTTCACTGCGGGAACCTTATCCTATCCTAATGAACTCATCCTCTGCAGCAGAGGTAACTCTGGTACTTCCTTTCCTGTGGCGGTCCTCATGAGAGCCAGTTTCATCATAGCACTTGATAGTTTTTGCGACTGCACTTGAAGAAACCTTTCAAAGTTTTTGACATTTTCCAGAATGACTGACCTTCATGTATTAAAGTAATGATGGACTGTTGTTTCTCTTTGCTTATTTGAGCTGTTCTTGTATACCACCTCTACCTTGGTCACAACACAACCGATTGGCTCAAACGCATTAAGGAGGAAAGAAATTCCACAAATTAACATTAAACAAGGAACACCTGTTAATTGAAATGCATTCCAGGTGACTAACTCATGCAGCTGGTTGAGAGAATGCCAAGAGTGTGCAAAGCTGTCAAGGCAAAGGGTGGCTACTATGAAGAATCTCAAATATATTTTCATTTGTTTAACACTTTTTTGGTTACTACATTATTCCATGTGTTATTTCATAGTTTAGTTTTGACGTCTTCACTATTATTCTACAATGTAGAAAACAGTAAAAATAAAGGAAAATCCTAGAATGAGTTGATCTCCAAACTTTTGACTGGTACTGTAATGTGATTTGCTTCTTACTTCATGTGCAAATCAGATACAATAAAATCCCCAAATATATACATTGCATCAGAACTGTCATAGGTACGAGGTAGACCTAACAGTCTCAAAAAGCAAGAACAGCATCATCAGGGATCTCGCTAGAGTTCAGAAATCTATATTTTCAAAACGCAGACCATCACAAAATCAAGGTTTCTAACTATTTTATATTAAAAGTTTTCTTTTGTTGCTTCAAGAGTGATCAGGGACATGCAACTATAGTTTTCCTTCACATAAAATATATTAGTGCAACACATTCAGCAGAAAATAGCTTCATTATCATCAGATGACAACAGAAGTGAAACGCTATTTGGCCGGCAGCCACATCATTTACTTAGGTTTTGCTTGAAGTTAATCGTACATTTTACCAGAGAAAAGCAGGCTACACCGATAAAATGTACTGAAGAAAAGTAGCTACACATCAGTCAGAGCGCTGTCTTCTGATAGAATGCCCGTTCGTGAATTCTCATTGGAGTGTAGAATTGCAACTGAAGCAACAAAAAAAAGAAGCCTGATGCCGAGCAGCAATTACAAGAAGCATTTTAGATCTGTGTTTACAAAATGCAGCAAGATATTTATGGGTTTTATCTTTATTTCCCCCCTGTGGTGTGATAAACGCAGAATTCCGCATTAACGTGACCCCTGATCATGTTAGCCCACATCCAGTTACAGATAACTATTATTTATATAAAATGGTAGAGAGATAAAGTCTTAAAGGTTTAAAAGAATCTGGGCCTGTATTCATAAAGCATCTCAGAGTAGGAGTACTGATCTAGGATCATGCCCCCCCCGTCTCATTCATTATGATCTAAAAGGGGAACTGATCGTAGATCAACATTCCTACTCGGAGACACTTTATGAATACAGGCCCTGAGGTTGGGGTAACGTATGGACATAGAGCTCTGAAATCAGTACTGCGGTGGCTCACCAGCTCTCCTTCAGTCAGTCAGTCAGTCCATCCACTGAATCTGAAAATGGATACATTATAACAGACAAGGATTACTTCAGATGTACAGTACCAGTCAAAAGTTTGGACACACACATTCAAGGGTTTTTCTTTATTTTCACTATATTCTACAATTTTTCCTTGTGAATGCATTTAAGCCAATAAGTTGTGTTGTGACAAGGTAGGAGTGGTATACAGAAGATAGCCCTATTTGGTAAAAGACCAAGTCCATAATATGGCAAGAACAGCTCAAATAAACAAAGAGAAACGACAGTCTATCATTACTCTAAGACATGTAGGTCAGTCAAAATTTCAAGAACTTTTAAAGTTTATTCAAGTGCAATCACAAAAACCATCAAGCGCTAGGATGAAACTGGCTCTCACAAGGACCGCCACAGGAAAGGAAGAACCAGAGTTACCTCTGCTGAAGAGGATAAGTTCATTAGAGATACCAGCCTCAGAAATTGCAGCCCAAATAAATGCTTCACAGAGTTACAGTAACAGACACATCTCAACATCAACTGTTCAGAGCGGACTGTGTAAATCAGGCCTTTATGGTCGAATTGCTGCAAAGAAACCACTACTAAAGGACACCAATAAGAAGAAGAGACTTGTTTGGGACAAAAAACACACGCAATGGACATTAGACCAGTGGAAATCTGTCCTTTGGTCTGATGAGTACAAATTTGAAATGTTTGGTTCCAACCGCCATGTCTTTGTGAGACACAGTGTAGGTGAACAGATGATCTCCGCATGTGTGTTTCTCACCGTGAAGCATGGAGGAGGTGTAATGGTGTGGGGGTGCTTTGCTGGTGACACTATCAGTGATTCATTTGGAATTCAAGGCACACTTAACCAGCATGGCTACCACAGAATTCTGCAGTGATACACATCCCACCTGGTTTGTGCTTAGTGGGACTATCATTTGTTTTTTGACAGGACAATGTCCCAACACACCTCCAGGCTATGTAAGGGCTATTTGACTAAGAAGGAGAATTATCAAGAGCTACATCAGATGACCTGGCCTCCACAATCACCTGACCTCAACCCAATTGAGATGGTTTGAGATGAGTTGGACTGCAGAGTGAAGGACAAGCAGCCAACAAGTGCTCCGCATATGTGGGAACTCCCCTTGGAAAAGCATTCTAGGTTAAGCTGGTTGAAAGAAGGCCAACAGTGTGCAAAAGTTGTCAAGGCAAAGGGTGGCTACTTTGATGAATCTAAAATATAAAGTATATTTTGAGTTGTTTAACACTTTTTTGGTTACTACATGATTCCATATCTGTTATTTCATAGTTGTGATGTCTTCACTATGATTCTACAATGTAGAAAATAGTCCAAATAAAGAAAAACCCTGGAATGAGTAGGTGTGTCCAAACGTTTGACTGTTACTGTATATGTAATATCTAATGTGACATTTTTGGCCGATACCAATATTTTCCTTGCAAAAACAAAACCCGATACATATATTTGACATTTTTGCGGCCTTTTAAGCATTCTAGTACGGCGCACAATTGGCCCAGCGTCATCCAGGACGTCATTGTAAATGAGAATTTGTTTTTAACTAACTTGCCTAGTTACACACACACCACACTGACCAAAAAGTAATTTTTTGGGCATTTACGTATGTCCCCATTACCAGCAAAACATCATCAAAACCTATTTCTTTCACTTACTTGCTGTGCTGTTTCGTTGTTCATTTGTTGAGTCGTTTCATTCTCAACCAGGATTTCTATGGAACGTCGTTTGGGTTTTTGCTTGTCAAAAAAAGATAAACGTCAAATAACACTATTTGATGTGTCAAATAACACTATTTGACGTGTTAAATAACGACAATCTGTTTCAGAAGCAAGCTAACTATATAGCTAGGTGTCATCATCTAAAATAACCCTAATTTATAACACAGTTCTTACTTGATTAATGGTGGTCGGAACCCATCTATGTGAAGCTAGCCACAATAAGGATTAGCCACAATCGTGCACTTTGCGGCTAGCCTTCAAAATAAAAGTATGGCATAATTCTACTATTTGTATTCATTTGCATCACTGTCAATGACAGTTTTATTTTGAAGGTAAACGGCAAATTCCACTATTGTGCCTAATCATTATTGTGACTAGCTTCACAACACATTACTTGGTCCGGTCGAGCCACTAGCATGATGAAGCTAGCTAGCTGCTTATAACGCTAGCTTTGGGAAATAGGGTTAAGTAGCTGGCTAGCTATTTATTTTTATGTACTGAACTTCAATTTCAATAGGCGAACAAAAAGTGAAAACCTAGCTAATACTTAAGAGGGGTCCTAAACCATTGCTAAGAATAATGAAAATGTCTGCAGTTTCAACTCGTCATTGTTTTCAGGCTGGTTGTATTGGTGCTAGCTAGATACCAAGCTAAAGCTAGCTACCCCGGAAGTTGCGGTCGAACAAATTATGCTTTATTACCAATGCGGTATTGTAAACTAGAGGCCTACCGATTATGATTTTTCAACGCCGATACCGATGATTGGAGGACCAAAAATGCCAATACCGATTAATCGGCCAATTTAAAAATGTATTTGTAATAATGACAATTACAACAATACTGAATGAACACTTATTTTAACTTAATATAATACATCAATAAAATATATTTAGCCTCAAATAAATAATGAAACATGTTCAATTTGGTTTAAATAATGCAAAAACAAAGTGTTGGAGAAGAAAGTAAAAGAGCAACATGTGCCATGTAAAAAAGCTAACATTTCAGTTCCTTGCTCAGAACCTGAGAACATATGAAAGCTGGTGGTTCCTTTTAATATGAGTCTTCAATATGCCCAGCTAAGAAGTTTTAGGTTGTAGTTATTATAGGACTATTTCCCTCTATACCATTTGTATTTCATTAACCTTTGACTATTGGATGTTCTTAAAGGTACTTTAGTATTGCCAGTGTAACAGTATAGCTTCCAACCCTCTCCTCGCTCCTCCCTGGACACGAACCAGCAACACAACGACAACATCCACCATCGAAGCAGCGTTACCCATGCAGAGCAAGGGGAACAACTAATAGAAAGCTCAGAGCGAGTGACGTTTGAAACGCTATTAGCTCGCACCCCGCTAACTAGCTAGCCATTTCACTTCGGCTACACCAGCCTCATGTCGGGAGTTGATAGGCTTGAAGTCATAAACAGCACAATGCTTGATGCACAACGAAGAGCTGCTGGCAAAACGCACAAAAGTGCTGTTTGAATTAATGCTTACGCGCCTGCTTCTGCCTACCACCGCTCAGTCAGATCCTTGTATGCTTGTATGCTCAGTCAGATTATACACAACGCAGGACACGCTAGATAATATCTAGTAATATCATCAACCATGTGTAGTTAACTAGTGATTATGATTGATTGTTTTTTATAAGATAAGTTAAATGCTAACTAGCAACTTACCTTGGCTTACTGCATTCACGTAACAGTCTCCTTGTGGAGTGCAACGAGAGAGAGGCAGATCGTTAATGTGTTGGACTAGTTAACTGTAAGGTTGCAAGATTGGATCCCCCGAGCTGACAAGGTGAAAATCTGCCGTTCTGCCCCTGAACAAGGCAGTTAACCCACCGTTCCTAGGCCATCATTGAAAATAAGAACGTGTTCTTAACTGACTTGCCTAGTTAAATAAATGTATATAAAATTAAAATAAATAACATTTAAAAATAAAAATACATTAAAAAAAATAATTAAATTCCGCCCAAAAATACCGATTTCCGATTGTTATGAAAACTTGAAATCGTCCCTAATTAAAATCGGCCATTCTGATTAATCGGTCGACCTCTATTGTAAACACATCGTTTGTGGCCGGTGTTAGCAGACTATTTTGTACAGCTTTGAGTGCTACTGTATATTTTTTGACACGCAAAGACCCAAACGGCGTTCCATAGTATGTATGTCGTGAAGCTAATAGCAGTGACGCTATTACTGTGTAACTCCGGTAGGGCAACATCTGAAATATAGCACACTTGGTAGTGTGTACCGGTGCTCGACCAGTCGGCGAAAGCCAACAGCACCCATGACAGAGAACAGTTGACTGTCAAAGGCAATGAATTCCATTATCTTGGCTTTCATGGATTTCGCCTTTGAGTTGAAATGTTCTTACTCTTTCAAATGACTGCTCGACTTGTTGACTGCTCAATCCACATAGCAGACATTGTGTGGGCTAGGTTAGGAATGCTGTGTTGAGCGTGTAGTGCAACATTTTACGTGGAGTTATTACGCCATGTACCTACATTATATAGGTATGCACAGTAGCTTTGACATTGTTTTTTAACAATCGGCGTTAAACTTGATATCGGGCCGATACCGATGTTGGCATTTTTAGCAAACATCAGCCAATTCCGATATATCGTGCATCCCTAGTAATATCATTGGTATAACTATCATTGTCTTCACGTCTATGTGAAACTATATTGTTAAAGACTCGTTCATTGAAGTATTGATTTTTACTATAGAGGAATATTGCCTTGTCCTGGACAATCATCATGGATTCTTCTCTATTCCCAAGCAGCAGACATGAGATAAGAGGAGAGATAGTTGGGAAAGAAAATGAAGGAAGAAATGTAAGGAGGGGGAGAGGATGTACTTGGTACAATGTACATAACTACCACATGAGTAATTCAAATACAGTTACCCTAAGTATAATAATACAACAGTAATGCAAGTACTAGTTTTGCAGAGAAGAGCAAGGATTATAAATTTCACCCCGTGTGAGGTTTAGCCTATGAGACTGCTGTTACCTGGTACAAGAGTATATCTGAGTTGTCAGTAAAGCTGTCACTCACTGTGGGGCGGGTCCATGTCCATTTTGGCCAATCCTACGGCAGAATTCACTTTGGGCCTTGCTCCAAGCTCCCGGTTCTGGGTTTGGTTCTGATTCTGGCCCAGAGGTTTCTTCTCCTCCACATCCTCTGGGTTATAGATGCCCTCCTCCGCCACCACCTTCTCTATCTTCTCCATAAGCTGCCGCAGCTGGGGGTGCTCCCCAAATATGTAGTTGCTGATGACAAAGTACCGCATCTTGCACTTTTCCAGCACCCACTGCAGATCCTTCCCCTCTCGCTTGATGTGCCTCTCGATGGACATGTTCCTCAGCACATCTGCCCAGGTGAACACCACGATGGTATGCCTCCACACACGCTCCCCGAACAGAGCCAAGTGCTCCTCGATGCGGGCCCGGTCCACCTCGGTAAACATGCCCACAGGGATGACCAGCAAGAAAGCGTGGGGGCCCAGGGGCCCGCACATGGAGGCGCCCCGCACCATCTCCTGCTGGTAGACTGGTGGCGTGGACTGTGTCGAGAACCAGCCCGGAGTGTCTATTACCGTCACCTGGCGCCCCTCCACCTCAGTCTGACGCTTGATGCAGAATTCAGCCGCCCGCTCCAGGCGGAACTCCTCGTGGCCCAGTATGGTGTTGCCTGTCAGGCTCTTCCCAGGCCACCTCCAGCCCAACAGCACCAGCCTCAACTCATTTAGATGGTTGGCTTCCCGGGCTGCTGCCGCCAGCCTCTTCTCTTCCTCCTCTGGGTCAGGGACATCTCCTGGGAGTACAAACATCATAACTCATTAGCAAGGACTTTTTAGCTAATACTGTTTTAGTCCCCGTTTCTGCAATTACGTTTTGATAAAGGAAACTTGTAGCAACAAGCCATACCTACACTTTAGCATGTTTATCAGTAATTACATATCAAAGCTCTCCCGCTGTATAGACAATATTGGCAACTATGTTCGTTACTAACTAAATAGATAGACTAATTACACTGACATGCCAATTAAGGTCACACTACTGGCAACATTTTTATAGGCTAGAAACTTTACAACCATACCGTAAGTGAACCACGCAGTTTAGCTACAGAATCTTTAGTTGGTGGTGCATAATCATTTTTATCAAGTTCAAATCCTTTTAATAAAGCCAGTGTATAAACGAGTCATAGCCTGCCTTTCTGCATTGATATCAATGAGTAGTTAGTTACTGTATCACTTTCATTCGTTCGTGTCAACATTCAAATCCAGCCAGCTCATCTCCTGTGTGGCTATGGTTGAAACCGGATCTTGCTCTGTATCAGCCGAGTTATTCTAACATTTGACTCATAGTGAACCGGTCTGAAGCAGTAAACTAGCTAGTTAAGTGAAACGTGTCACGTTCGGCTCAGAGTTAGTTTAAACTGCATAGTTAACCAAACTAGCTAGCCACTGTAGCTAACGTTATTTAACTTACGTTAGCGATGTTGTTATAACCTTATCTTAATACGTTTTGTTCGATGAGTTGTATCGATTTACTTGAGACACCGTTTTTCTTTTAAAAGACCCACCTATTGATCGCACTTCTTTCTCCGATTCCATGTTGCTGTTTAGTTTTCCAAAGTTGAATCACAGCTAGATGAGACAGATATTTCACCGGATGTATACATTTGAGACATCCGGTTAGAGTTTCCTCTCACTGCCAAATATGGTAGTGAGAGAAAGCCCGTTTGCCGGCAATGGGAGAACATTGAGCTAGATGGATTTTGGCTGACATTCTGCTAATTTTCTCATCAATGATCTCCATACAGTTTTCTGTTTCCAAAACTAGAATCTATAACAAACAGAGTGCACTAAGTTTGGTAGACTTGACTTACCTAATTGTTTATAGAGATTACTTTGTTTAGGACGAGTGCACTAGATAATGAGCGTTTTCCTAATGAATGTCATATAAGCACAAATGGTCTTCATCCTCTTCTTGGCGGTAAGCTAGCTTGTCCCAAGTAGATATCTAGCTGTCTATATAGAGGAAGAGCTTTGATTTGTAATTACTGATAAACATGCTAAAGTGGAGGTATGGCTTGTTGCTTCAAGCTTCCTTTATCACCACGTAATTGCAGAAACGGGGACTAAAACAGTGTTAGCTAAACAGTCCGTGCTAATGAGTTGTGATGTTCACACACAAAAAACACTTACTTTGCTTAAATAGCTAGAAATCTATTCATTTGCAAGTTTTCCTCAGTACTAGTACTCCTTCAGTGAATCCACTTTTTTTCACGATAAGAAACACGTCATCAATAAATACCTTGTTTACTGGAAAATGGATGGGAGGAAAATCCCATTTCCAACAGACGCTGAAAGGTATGTAATAAATAATAAAGATGTATTTGGAGCAATTATTGCATGGTGAGGCACACGTCATTGGTTGTGTAATCAGTAGAGTGCTGTATCCATGACTACCCATCGAATCAATCACCAAAGCAATGTTCACTGTTCGATAAAACATGCTAGCTACCAGTAATGAATGAAATCTATAGCTGGGTTTAACACAACTAGCACGAGGCAGCAAGGCTAGCTAACATTAGTTTACCAATGTGCCCTGCCATATTACATCCAAGGCCATGCTGCACAATCAATAGAAGCCATTTGTGACACTGGGTCATTGCAAAGTAATTTATCGAGTTTATTAAGCACCTCTTAAATCATGGCAGATGTCTGTAAAACATTGTATAGGCAAATACTTATGTTCTGTTGTCCTATGATCAGATTAAGTAAGAATACCACAAACAATAGTCTACTATAATTATATGCATCTTCAGAAAATAGACAAAACTCAAAAGGTTGTACATTTATTAAATGCCTGTTAACATGGTGGAAAATGTAGAACATATCAAAACCATGAAAGTAGAGCAGTTCATCCATTCCTTTTATCCCAGGTATCATCAACTAGGTTCAGCCGCGTGCCAATTTTTTCTTGAGGGTAATGGTTGGGGGGCCGGAATGTAATTGCAAATAATTTGTAGACTGCAGAACAAATATGTTGGAATAAAATAATAATTTGAATGTTTACATTTGTGTACGATCAGGTGTCTATTATGCATGGTAATAAATTAATAGATTCTTAAATAAAAATCACTTGGAGTTGATTTCCTGGTGTTTTTCCAGTCTTTTATGTGCAACAATAAAAAATATATATTTTAAATTGCCTCAGAAAACTTTGGGGGCCAAATAAAACCACCCATGTGCCAAATTCAGCCCGCGAGTTGGGGGAACATTGCTTTCTCCTCAATGTCACTCAGAAACAAATTCCAAAGTCCGCTTGGTAATGGTTCTTTTCAAAACAATTGTAAAATCATTTTGGTTCCAACAACTGTTTCTAGCTCTTTTGAGGTGTAACAATACAGCACTGTAGAGTACATTAATTCATATAAACTCTGTCAGTGTTCATCCGTGTTCTAGCGATTTCTAGCTCTTCAAGTAAACAAATAACGTATGCCCTGTTCTCTCAGATGTGCGGTCCTGAATGATTAGCTAGCTAGTTAGCTAGCTACTCTGCTATTTTTCTGAATCGGATTTATTACGCTACAGTTAACGTTAGCTGAGAAATATATAATAGTGTATATATCGAGCTAGCTACTATTTCTCTCTTCTTGCCCATGAGAAATTATAACATGTATTAAGAGAAGAGTAACGGGTTAGCTATTAATAACCTCATTCAATTATATTTTACCAATATTCTCCAGTATTGAGTCGCAAAATGACAACTGTTAACTAGTCATCATCTAGTTTCTTGCATGTGCGGAGCAGAGCTAATTTAATGTTATTGATTTAGCTGACGTTAACTGCTAGCTAACTTAACGTTACTGTTCCTCATCATGTTTTAACGTAAAATAGCTAGCCAAACAGTTAACGCCCACTACAAAACATTTAAAAATCTAATTTATATAACATGTATAACATTAAACTATGTATTTGTAACTTACTTTTCTATCTTGGTGGCTTTATAACAGTCTGAACAAATAGTTACTTAAAGTTACACTCAAGCGTTGAAGTCCCTCTTCTACAAATCTCCAGTCCCAATGTCTGCATTTCATTTTTAACTTAATTTGAATATGATGACGATGTATTTTATTGACGTCATTAAGCCATCTGACTGACATCTGATAGACCAATAAACGCGACTTTGAAAAACCCATCTCGACACTTGATCCCAACTTTTCGGCTCACTTGCCTCCAATTGGAAACGACAGAATGTGGTCTATTTTAGTAGAACATCTTTGGTTTAATCCACTGAATAAGGATTTCCTGCTTGTTTGACAGGTGGCGTGGAACTTTTTAGGGTGGGTTTCCGGCAAACTGAAAGCTGTGTTGCGTATTGCTGCCTTTCGCAGGTCGGAGTGCGGAGTGCACAGTTTCGTCCCCTGCAAAAAAAGGGGGAATGGTAAAAAATTAAATTGCATCACCATCTAACCCGGTATCTATACACTATCCCCCAAAACCCACCACCCCATCCCATTGCTTTGGCCCTAAACGATCGTACACCAGGCCATCAGCCTGGGAGGATGGAATCCCTTCTCTCAAAACTTAATGTAGATCTTCTGCACTAAAATCTCTCACACCCAAAAATGCCTCTGCTGCTGCAACTACCACATCTATCTTCTGTGATTTCCACTCCATAAGTGAAGTGCAGTTGATCACCATGGCTATAAACGCAATAAATCCAACCTAAAACTAATCCTCCCTGGCTCTCTCTCTTCAGGCTTACTCACTGGGGCCCTCCCAGTCGACTTACTTACCCTTGGGCTATACTCTACTCTCTTCACTGCCTCAGCATAGGAAACTTTCTGCCCCACTTGAACTCTGGCAATCTCAATCTGTCTCCCTCTAACAGGTCACTTTGGATCCCCAGCTGCATGGGCTCCCCCACAGTTGACACACAGTGCACGTGAACACAAGAAGTTATTATCTCAAATTAATTAATTGAAAGTGGGGGTCCACAACTCCAATACAGATGTGTTCGTCATTACTGAGACGTTAAGAATTAGTGTTTTGAACACTGATGTTAACCTTCCTGGTTATAACTGTTTTCGGCTACTCCAGGTCATCTACAAGTCCATGCTAGGTAAAGCTCCGCCTTATATCAGTTCACTGGTCACGATGGCAACACCCACCCGTAGCACGCGCTCAAGCAGGTATATCTCACTGGTCACCCCCAAAGCTCAATTCCCCCTTTGGTCGCCTTTCCTTCCAGTTCTCTGCTGCCAAGGACTGGAAGGAACTGCAAAAAAATCACTCAAGCTGGAGACTCATATCTCCCTGACTATCTTTAAGCACCAGCTGTCAGAGCAGCTCACAGATCACTGCACCTGTACATAGCCCATCTGTAAACAGCCCATCCATCTACCTCATCCCCATACTGTATTTATTTATTTATCTTGCTCCTTTGCACTCCAGTATCTCTACTTACACGTTCATCTTCAGCACATCTACCATTCCAGTGTTTAATTGCTATATTGTAATTACTACGCCACCATGGCCTATTTATTGCCTTAATTTTATTTTTTTATTTCACCTTTATTTAACCAGGTAGGCTAGTTGAGAACAAGTTCTCATTTACAACTGCGACCTGGCCAAGATAAAGCATAGCAGTGTGAACAGACAACACAGAGTTACACATGGAGTAAACAATTAACAAGTCAATAACACAGTAGAAAAAAGAAGAAAAAAAGAGAGTCTATATACATTGTGTGCAAAAGGCATGACGAGGTAGGCGAATAATTACAATTTTGCAGATTAACACTGGAGTGATAAATGATCAGATGGTCATGTACAGGTAGAGATACTGGAGTGCAAAAGAGCAGAAAAGTAAATAAATATAAACAGTATGGGGATGAGGTAGCTAAATTGGGTGGGCTATTTACCGATAGACTATGTACAGCTGCAGCGATCGGTTAGCTGCTCAGATAGCAGATGTTTGAAGTTGTTGAGGGAGATAAAAGTCTCCAACTTCAGCGATTTTTGCAATTTGTTCCAGTCACAGGCAGCAGAGAACTGGAACGAAAGGCGGCCAAATGAGGTGTTGGCTTTAGGGATGATCAGTGAGATAAACCTGCTTGAGCGCGTGCCAGTGAACTGAGATAAGGCGGACCTTTACCTAGCATGGACTTGTAGATGACCTGGAGCCAGTGGGTCTGGCGACGAATATGTAGCGAGGGCCAGCCGACTAGAGCATACAGGTCGCAGTGGTGGGTGGTATAAGGTGCTTTAGTAACAAAACGGATGGCACTGTGATATACTGCATCCAGTTTGCTGAGTAGAGTATTGGAAGCTATTTTGTAGATGACATCGCCGAAGTCGAGGATCGGTAGGATAGTCAGTTTTACTAGGGTAAGTTTGGCGGCGTGAGTGAAGGAGGCTTTGTTACGGAATAGAAAGCCGCCTCTAGATTTGATTTTAGATTGGAGATGTTTGATATTAGTCTGGAAGGAGAGTTTACAGTCTATCCAGACACCTAGGTACTTATAGATGTCCACATATTCTAGGTCGGAACCATCCAGGGTGGTGATGCTAGTCGGGCGTGCGGGTGCAGGCAGCGAATGGTTGAAAAGCATGCATTTGGTTTTACTAGCGTTTAAGAGCAGTTGGAGGCCAGGGAAGGAGTGTTGTATGGCGTTGAAGCTCGTTTGGAGGTTAGATAGCACAGTGTCCAAGGAAGGGCAGGAAGTATACAGAATGGTGTCGTCTGCGTAGAGGTGGATCAGGGAATTGCCCGCAGCAAGAGCAACATCATTGATATATACAGAGAAAAGAGTCAGCCTGAGAATTGAACCCTGTGGCAGCCCCATAGAAACTGCCAGAGGACCGGACAACATGCCCTCCGATTTGACACACTGAACGCTGTCTGCAAAGTAGTTGGTGAACCAGGCAAGGCAGTCATTAGAAAAACCGAGGCTACTGAGTCTGCCGATAAGAATATGGTGATTGACAGAGTCGAAAGCCTTGGCCAGGTCGATGAAGACGGCTGCACAGTACTGTCTTTTATCGATGGCGGTTATTATATCGTTTAGTACCTTAAGCGTGGCTGAGGTGCACCCATGACCGGCTCGGAAACCACATTGCACAGCGGAGAAGGTACGGTTGGATTCGAGATGGTCAGTGACCTGTTTGTTGACTTGGCTTTCGAAGACCTTAGATAGGCAGGGCAGGATGGATATATGTCTGTAACAGTTTGGGTCCAGGGTGTCTCCCCCTTTTAAGAGGGGGATGCCTGCGGCCTCTTTCCAATCCTTGGGGATCTCAGACGATATGAAAGAGAGGTTGAACAGGCTGGTAATAGGGGTTGCGACAATGGCGGGGGATAGTTTCAGAAATAGAGGGTCCAGATTGTCAAGCCCAGCTGATTTGTATGGGTCCAGGTTTTGCAGCTCTTTCAGAACATCTGCTATCTGGATTTGGGTAAAGGAGAACCTGGAGAGGCTTGGGCGAGTAGCTGCGGGGGGGGGGGGGGCGGAGCTGTTGGCCAAGGTTGGAGTAGCCAGGAGGAAGACATGGCCAGCCGTTGAGAAATGCTTGTTGAAGTTTTTGATAATCATGGATTTATCGGTGGTGACCGTGTTACCTAGCCTCAGTGCAGTGGGCAGCTGGGAGGAGGTGCTCTTGTTCTCCATGGACTTTACAGTGTCCCAGAACTTTTGGGAGTTAGAGCTACAGGATGCAAATTTCTGCCTGAAGAAGCTGGCCTTGGCTTTCCTGACTGACTGCGTGTATTGGTTCCTGACTTCCCTGAACAGTTGCATATCATGGGGACTATTCAATGCTATTGCAGTCCGCCACAGGATGTTTTTGTGCTGGTCGAGGGCAGTCAGGTCTGGAGTGAACCAAGGGCTATATCTGTTCTTAGTTCTGCATTTTTTGAACGGAGCATGCTAGTCGGGCGTGCGGGTGCAGGCAGCGAACGGTTGAAAAGCATGCAAAATGGTGAGGAAGTTACTTTTAAAGAATGACCAGGCATCCTCAACTGACGGGATGAGGTCAATATCCTTCCAGGATACCCGGGCCAGGTCGATTAGAAAGGCCTGCTCGCAGAAGTGTTTTAGGGAGCGTTTGACAGTGATGAGGGGTGGTCGTTTGACTGCGGATCCGTAGCGGATACAGGCAATGAGGCAGTGATCGCTGAGATCCTGGTTGAAGACAGCGGAGGTGTATTTGGAGGGCCAGTTGGTCAGGATGAAGTCTGAGGGTGCCCTTGTTTACAGATTTAGGGTTGTACCTGGTGGGTTCCTTGATGATTTGTGTGAGATTGAGGGCATCTAGCTTAGATTGTAGGACTGCCGGGGTGTTAAGCATATCCCAGTTTAGGTCACCTAACAGAACAAACTCTGAAGCTAGATGGGGGGCGATCAATTCACAAATGGTGTCCAGGGCACAGCTGGGAGCTGAGGGGGGTAGCAGGCGGCAACAGTGAGAGACTTATTTCTGGAGAGAGTCATTTTTAAAATTAGTAGTTCGAACTGTTTGGGTATGGACCTGGAAAGTATGACATTACTTTGCAGGCTATCTCTGCAGTAGACTCCTCCCCCTTTGGCAGTTCTATCTTGACGGAAAATGTTATAGTTGGGTATGGAAATCTCAGAATTTTTGGTGGCCTTCCTAAGCCAGGATTCAGACACGGCAAGGACATCAGGGTTAGCAGAGTGTGCTAAAGCAGTGAGTAAAACAAACTTAGGGAGGAGGCTTCTGATGTTGACATGCATGAAACCAAGGCTTTTTCGATCACAAAAGTCAACAAATGAGGGTGCCTGGGGACATGCAGGGCCTGGGTTTACCTCCACATCACCCGCAGAACAGAGGAGGAGTAGTATGAGGGTGCGGCTAAAGGCTATCAAAACTGGTCGCCTAGAGCGTTGGGGACAAAGAATAAAAGGAGCAGATTTCTGGGCATGGTAGAATATATTCAGGGCATAATGCACAGAGAGGGGTATGGTGGGGTGCGGGTACAGCGGAGGTAAGCCCAGGCACTGGGTGATGATAAGAGAGGTTGTATCTCTGGACATGCTGGTTGTCATGGGTGAGGTCACTGCATGTGTGGGAGGTGGGACAAAGGAGGTATCAGAGGTATGAAGAGTGGAACTAGGGGCTCCATTGTAAACTAAAACAATGATAACTAACCTGAACAACAGTATACAAGGCATATTGACATTTGAGAGAGACATACAGCGAGGCATACAGTAATCGCAGGTGTTGATTGGGAGAGCTAGCTAAAACAGCAGGTGAGACAACAATAGCTAATCAGCTAGCACAACAACAGCAGGTAAAATGGTGTTGACTAGGCAGAGAGGGTCGGATTAACTACACACAGAGCCTGAGTGCGGCTAGGGCCGACAGATAAAAACATAAACAAACAGAATGGAGTACCGTGATTAATGGACAGTCCAGCAGGCATCAGCTATGTAGCCAAGTGATCACAGTGTCCAGCAGGCATCAGCTATGAAGCCAAGCTAGCCAGGAGTAGTCATCCGGGGTTGTGGTTAGCTAGTTGTGAAGATCCAGATGAAAATGTTCCGTTTGCGGTGGGAATCCGGGGATAAAAATAATAGGTCCGTTATGCTCTGGTTAGAGTCGCGTTGTTCGAACTGGCGAGAGCATTCCGAGCTAAAGGTTAGCTGATGACCGCTAGCAATGGTTTGCTGACTGATAGCTGATAGCTGGCTAGCTTCAGTTGAGGGGTTCTAGATCCGAAGTAAATATAAATACTTTATAAGAAAAGAAAAAGCAGATCCACGCTACATTGGGTGAGGCGGGTTGCAGGAGAGTATTTAGATGTTGAGGTTTAGCAAAATATTTTAAATGATATGCGAAGAAAAATACGTAAAAACGATATATACAAGGGAAACGACAGGACAAGACGTCTGACTGCTACGCCATCTTGGATAGTTTAATAAATACGCGTCCATAAAGAAAATGAGAAAATGAGAATTAAATACAGTTACTCCGCCTCAAGATTTACATTTGGCAAATCGCTCTGCACACGTATATTCAAGCTGACTGGCTCTCGTTCAGGTAAAATGAGAAATAAGTGCACTCAGGCTATCTGGAAGGCCAAAGTTAGATACTTTAAGGAGCAGTTCTCTCTCTGTGGGTCTAACCCCTAGAAGTTCTGGAAACCGGTTCAAGACCTGGAGAATAAACCCTCTTCCTCACAGCTGCCCATGTCCCTTAATGTTGATGATGTCGTTGTTATTGACAAGGAGCACATGGTTGAGCTTTTTATTCACCACTTTATTATGTCAGGATTCCTATTTGACCAACATTTCCTAATCTTCCACCCCTTCTAATGTGACTATCCCCGATGCTCCTCCCTCTTTTTCCCCTGCCCCGCTACAAAGTTTCTCCCTGAAGGCGATCACTGAGTCCGAGGTGCTAAAGGAGCTCCTTAAACTTGACCCCAAAAAACATCTGGTTCAGATGGTTTAGAACCTTTCTTCTTTAAGGTTGCTGCCCCATATCATCGCCAAGCCTATCTCTGAACTTTTTAAAACATGTCTCTCCTCACTGGGGAGGGTCCCATTGCTTGGAAGAAAGCCACGGTGCATCCTTTATTTAAAGGGTGAGATCACGCAGATCCTGACTGTTATAGGCCAATTTCTATTTTGATAAACAGGGTTGGAAAAACTTGTCAATAATCAACTGACTGGCTTTCTTCATGTCTACAGTATTCTCTTGGGTATGCAATCTGGTTTCCACTCAGGTTATGGATGTGCCACTGCAACCTTAAACGTCTTAAATTATGTCACCATTGCCCTTGATTCTAAGCAATGTTGTGCTGCTTTTTTTATTTACTTGGCCAAAGCTTTTGATACGGTAGACCATTCCATTCTTGTGGGCCGGCTAAGGAGTATTGGTGTCTCTGAGGGGTCTTTGGCCTGGTTTGCTAACTACCTCTCTCAAAGAGTGCAGCGTATAAAGTCATAACATCTGCTGTCTCGGCCACTGCCTGTCACCAGGGGAGTACCCCAAGGCTTGATCCTAGGCCCCACACACTTCTCAATTTACATCACCAACATAGCATAGCATAGTAGTAGGAAGTTCTCTCATCCATTTATATGCAGATGATATAGTCTTATACTCAGCTGGCCCCTCCCCTGATTTTGTGTTAAATGCTCTACAACAAAGCTTTCTTAGTGTCCCTTTAACCTTGTCTGAACACCTCCAAAACAATGGTCATGTGGTTTGGTAAGAAGAATGCCCACCGGTGTGATTACTACCTTTACTACCTCTGAGTGTTTAGAGGTATTACAGACTCAGACAGGGAGAGGTTGAAAATGTCAGTGAAAACACTTGCCAGTTGGTCAGCACGTGCTCACAGTACACGTACTTGTAATACGTCTATCCCTGTGGCCTTGTGAATGTTGACCTGTTTAAAGTCTTACTCACATCGGCTGCGGAGAGCCGGATCACACAATCTTCCGGAACAGCTGGTACTCTCATGCATGTTTCAGTGTTATTTGCCTTGAAGAGAGCATAGAAGTAGTTTACCTCGTCTGGTAGGCTTGTGCCACTGGGCAACCCTCGGCTGCCCTTGGTCCTGTATTGACGCTTTGCCTGTTTGATGGTTCGGAGGGCATAGCGGGATTTCATCTCAGATTTTCAAAATATGCTTTACAGCCAAAGCTAGACACGCATTTGTGTACGTTTATCATTGACTAGCATAGCATTATGCCTTGCTAGCAGCAGGCAACCTTGTCACGAAAATCAGAAAAGCAATTTTTGCAAGATTTTGAAAATCTGAGATGACAGGGTGATTAACAAAAGGCTAAGCCAATATATTTCACTTGTGATTTTCTAGGAAGATTTTCTAGGAAGATTTATGTCCGTTGCGTTATGCTAATTAGTGTCAGGCGATGATTACGCTCCCGGACCCGGGTTTGAGAGTCACAAGATAGGTAATACAGTTCCATTAGGGACACAACCACTTTCTCCAGCTCTCTCTTCATATGTGCCTCGTAGTACTGTGGCAGTCCCTTGTCTCCTTCAGCATGATGCTTTAGTTTGATTGAAGCCACCTTGGTTGCTGTTGCAGTGTTCTTTGCCCCCTTGCAACGTTTACTCGGAGGCAAAGCCTACTTTTGTTAATCACCCTGGCATCTCAGATTTTCAAAATATGTTTTACAGCCAAAGCTAGACAAGCATTTGTGTAAGTTTATCATTGACTAGCATAGCATTATGCCTTGCTAGCAGCAGGCAACCTTGTCACGAAAATCAGAAAAGCAATCAAATTAAATCGTTTACCTGTTTTCACTCACGAGACTCCCAGGTAGATAGCCAAAGTTCATTTTTTCCCAAAATATTATTTTTGTAGGCGAAATAGCTCCGTTTGTTCTTCACGTTTGGCTGAGAAATCGCCCGGAAATTGCAGTCACGAAAACGACGAACAATATTTCAAATTAGCTCCATAATATCGACAGAAACATGGCAAACGTTGTTTATAATCAATCCTCAAGGTGTTTTTCTAATGTCTTTTCGATAATATATCCGTCGGGACAATTCGCTTTTCAGTAGGAGCGATTGGATTGGTATTTTAGGCGAGAATCTCTCTCGGAGCCACCATGTGAACACTTACGTAATGTAGCCGCCTACGACTATTCTTCAACATAAATGCGTAAGACTACGTCACAATGCTGTAGACGCCTTGGGGAATACGTAAGCTCGTTGATGGCACATTCACAGCTCAATAGGGACTCATTGGAACACAGCCCTTTCTAAACCTGGGGCACTTCCGGATTGGATTTTTCTCAGGCTTTCGCCTGCAACATCAGTTCTGTTACAGACAATATCTTTACAGTTTTGGAAACGTTAGAGTGTTTTCTATCCAAAGCTGTCAATTATATGCATATTATAGCATCTTGTCCTGGCAAAATATCCCGATTAAAACGGGAACGTTTTTTATCCAAAAATTAAAATAATGCCTCCTAGTACCAACAGGTTTAAGTGCACTACTTTTGACCAGCATACTATGTAGATGTTTTTATTTCTTTATGACTAATAAAGATTTGATGTACAACAGTTTGACGTGCTCTTAATTAAATGCATGCCAGCCATTACACAAGACAATACAATACATCTTATTCATTTTGTTTTCCAGACAGAGTGGACCTATTTCAACGTCTTCCTTCCCAAAGAGGGCAAAGACTCCAGCCTGCCCATGTTCTTCTGTTCCAAGTGGAGTGTGGAAAAAGTAGTGGACTACGCTGCCTCACTGGCCAGCCTCAAGAACAACAACAATATACTAACAGCTAATCTAAAAGAAAACAGCCACTAGCAGCAGGCTCCAAGTAGACAAACCTATTCTAATGTTATCATCATACAAATACAAATCAACATTCAAATCAACATTTATTATAACGTGTAGTTTCACAATCATGTTTGTCACAATACATTTCACAAAAATAACAAATCCTGACTCACTAGATCTATTGGAGTCATTTAAATACTATGAAGATGTTTTTATTTATGATTAATAAAGCTGTAGATTGTTTGGTGAAGTCATGACCTGGAAGAGGGGTTCCAATTGTCACTTTTCTAGCACTCCTACTATTGAGTAGCGCTTCATTTATTTGGAATTCACTATTTGAATCAGGGAATTGGGAATTTACTACAGATATTGATTAAAGCTAAACATTTCATGCAAGTGGATGTTAGCAAGATCCAAGTCATGTCTGGACATTTATTTAATGCACAGCTGCTTTCAACAGACCCAGGTGGGACTTGAACCCACAATCCCCAGCTCCGGAGGCTGATGCCTTACCCATTAGGACACTGGATCTCTTATCCCCAACATAAAATTACATCTTGGTGGGGCAAACATACTTGAAAGGTTTTGACGCATGCCAGCAAAGCCATTACACAAGACAATACAACATTAAAGAATACATTCATTGCACTATAACGGTGACAAATGGTACCCACAAACAGTTAGGCCCTATCTAAAGCTTTCCCAACAGCAGAGCTTTCTTTTCAGCACCAAAACATCCTTACCACTGCTACACCTGGCTATCAGCGGAGCCTTGTCTGGCAGCGAAACAGTTCATTCAGCCTCATTTACTGCTTAAAAAAAACATACTGTAGCTGATATGGCTGACTTCCTTAAACAAATGTGGTTCCTACTGACAATTGAGATGTACAATCTATGCTGGGGACAATAAAAGGCCACTTTAAAATGTGCAGTTTTTTCACAAAACACGAAAGCCACAGATGTCTCAAGTTTTGAAATGAAAAATTAGTTGTAAATATAAAGTATGAAGCAGGGGTGCAACTTTGGTTTTCGAAATGGGGGGGACATAACTATTATTATTTTTTATTTTTTCACCAGTTGGATAAACACTCCAAACAGCCTATCCGACTGCTTGGAGGTGTCCGCATGGTCCTAAAGCATACCGTAGCCTCGTTTTGTATCACATTCCAATGATAAAACTAGGGGGGACAAAAATGTAATTTCAGAATGAGGGTGTTGGGGACAGGACAAGTACTCCCCTGATATAAAGAATCAGTGTATTTTGGGGGATTTTGCATTTGATTATATTTTATATACAAGTCTACATCTTATTCATTTTGTTTTCCAGACAGAGTGGACCTATTTCAACGTCTTCCTTCCCAAAGAGGGCAAAGACTCCAGCCTGCCCATGTTCTTCTGTTCCAAGTGGAGTGTGGAAAAAGTATTGGACTACGCTGCCTCACTGGCCAGCCTCAAGAACAACAACAATATACTAACAGCTAATCTAATAGAAAACAGCCACTTTCGCAGCAGGCTCCAAGTAGACAAACCTATTCTACTGTTATCATCATACAAATGCGAATCAACATTCAAATCAACATTACTTCCGGGTTGGAGCGGCGGTCGCATTCGCACGGTCCGCACTTCGGTCCGCAGGTAGTATACATTTCATTACATTTCACTATAGCACAACGGTTTGATTTGTCTAATCTTAGCAATTTCTTCTTAGCTAGCTACATAGCCGTCTTTGTATCAAAGATAATTGCGTAATTATCGTATTTCCTCGTCTAACGTAGTCTAAACTGCTATCTGCCCAGCAGCTAGCCAGCTAGCTAATGTCCACCGTCTACCAAATAGCAGCACTGTAAAAACTATTACACTCAACTGAACGACTTGATTAGTGTAGTGTTAGCTAGCTACATAGTTGTCTTTGCTGTCTTCGTATCCAAGATAATTGTGTAGTTTAGAGTGTGTAGTCTTAGAGTGATTATCTTAATTTACCGAGGTTAGCTAGCCAGCTATTTGTCGTCCTTAACGTAGGAGACACTGCTAGCTAGCCAACAGCTAGCCAACGTCCACCGAATAGAACTTCCTCACTCAACAACCCGGTCGCATTCCGCTTCGCTCCACAGGTAGTATCACATTTTCATTTCATTTCATTACAGTACAACGGTTTGATTTGTTTGATCGTAGCTAGCTACATAGCTAGCTACATAGCCGTCTTTGTATCAAAGATAATTGTGTAGTCTAGAACGATTTTCTAGGTTAGCTAGCCAGCTATTGTCGTTCTTTTAGCGCAGCGTAACGTAATCAACACTGCTAGCTAGCCAGCTGCCCCGAATAGCAGCACTGTAGAAACTATCACACTCAACGGAACGACTTGATTAGTGTAGTGTCAACAACGCAGCCACTGCCAGCTAGCCTACAAAGTCAACAACGCAGCCACTGCCAGCTAGCCTACTTCAGCAGTACTGTATCATTTTAATCATTTTAGTCAATAAGATTCTTGCTACGTAAGCAACTTTCTGAACATTCGAGACATGTAGTCCACTTGTCATTCCAATCTCCTTTGCATTAGCGTAGCCTCTTCTGTAGCCTGTCAACTATGTGTCTGTCTATCCCTGTTCTCTCCTCTCTGCACAGACCATACAAACGCTCCACACCGCATGGCCGCGGCCACCTAATCTGGTGGTCCCAGCGCGCCGACCCACGTGGAGTTCAGGTCTCCGGTAGCCTCTGGAACTGCCGATCTGCGGCCAACAAGGCAGAGTTCATCTCAGCCTATGCCTCCCTCCAGTCCCTCGACTTCTTGGCACTGATGGAAACATGGATCACCACAGATAACACTGCTACTCCTACTGCTCTCTCTTCGTCCGCCCACGTGTTCTCGCACACCCGAGCTTCTGGTCAGCGGGGTGGTGGCACCGGGATCCTCATCTCTCCCAAGTGGTCATTCTCTCTTTCTCCCCTTACCCATCTGTCTATCGCCTCCTTTGAATTCCATGCTGTCACAGTTACCAGCCCTTTCAAGCAACGTCCTTATCATTTATCGCCCTCCAGGTTCCCTCGGAGAGTTCATCAATGAGCTTGATGCCTTGATAAGCTCCTTTCCTGAGGACGGCTCACCTCTCACAGTTCTGGGCGACTTTAACCTCCCCACGTCTACCTTTGACTCATTCCTCTCTGCCTCCTTCTTTCCACTCCTCTCCTCTTTTGACCTCACCCTCTCACCTTCCCCCCCTACTCACAAGGCAGGCAATACGCTCGACCTCATCTTTACTAGATGCTGTTCTTCCACTAACCTCATTGCAACTCCCCTCCAAGTTTCCGACCACTACCTTGTATCCTTTTCCCTCTCGCTCTCATCCAACACTTCCCACACTGCCCCTACTCGGATGGTATCGCGCCGTCCCAACCTTCGCTCTCTCTCCCCCGCTACTCTCTCCTCTTCCATCCTATCATCTCTTCCCTCTGCTCAAACCTTCTCCAACCTATCTCCTGATTATGCCTCCTCAACCCTCCTCTCCTCCCTTTCTGCATCCTTTGACTCTCTATGTCCCCTATCCTCCAGGCCGGCTCGGTCCTCCCCTCCCGCTCCGTGGCTCGGCGACTCATTGCGAGCTCACAGAACAGGGCTCCGGGCAGCCGAGCGGAAATGGAGGAAAACTCGCCTCCCTGCGGACCTGGCATCCTTTCACTCCCTCCTCTCTACATTTTCCTCTTCTGTCTCTGCTGCTAAAGCCACTTTCTACCATTCTAAATTCCAAGCATCTGCCTCTAACCCTAGGAAGCTCTTTGCCACCTTCTCCTCCCTCCTGAATCCTCCTCCCCCTCCTCCCTCTCTGCAGATGACTTCGTCAACCATTTTGAAAAGAAGGTCGACGACATCCGATCCTCGTTTGCTAAGTCAAACGACACCGCTGGTTCTGCTCACACTGCCCTACCCTGTGCTCTGACCTCTTTCTCCCCTCTCTCTCCAGATGAAATCTCGCGTCTTGTGACGACCGGCCGCCCAACAACCTGCCCGCTTGACCCTATCCCCTCCTCTCTTCTCCAGACCATTTCCGGAGACCTTCTCCCTTACCTCACCTCGCTCATCAACTCATCCCTGACCGCTGGCTACGTCCCTTCCGTCTTCAAGAGAGCGAGAGTTGCACCCCTTCTGAAAAAACCTACACTCGATCCCTCCGATGTCAACAACTACAGACCAGTATCCCTTCTTTCTTTTCTCTCCAAAACTCTTGAACGTGCCGTCCTTGGCCAGCTCTCCCGCTATCTCTCTCAGAATGACCTTCTTGATCCAAATCAGTCAGGTTTCAAGACTAGTCATTCAACTGAGACTGCTCTTCTCTGTATCACGGAGGCGCTCCGCACTGCTAAAGCTAACTCTCTCTCCTCTGCTCTCATCCTTCTAGACCTATCGGCTGCCTTCGATACTGTGAACCATCAGATCCTCCTCTCCACCCTCTCCGAGTTGGGCATCTCCGGCGCGGCCCACGCTTGGATTGCGTCCTACCTGACAGGTCGCTCCTACCAGGTGGCGTGGCGAGAATCTGTCTCCTCACCACGCTCTCACCACTGGCGTCCCCCAGGGCTCTGTTCTAGGCCCTCTCCTATTCTCGCTATACACCAAGTCACTTGGCTCTGTCATAACCTCACATGGTCTCTCCTATCATTGCTATGCAGACGACACACAATTAATCTTCTCCTTTCCCCCTTCTGATGACCAGGTGGCGAATCGCATCTCTGCATGTCTGGCAGACATATCAGTGTGGATGACGGACCACCACCTCAAGCTGAACCTCGGCAAGACGGAGCTGCTCTTCCTCCCGGGGAAGGACTGCCCGTTCCATGATCTCGCCATCACGGTTGACAACTCCATTGTGTCCTCCTCCCAGAGCGCTAAGAACCTTGGCGTGATCCTGGACAACACCCTGTCGTTCTCAACTAACATCAAGGCGGTGGCCCGTTCCTGTAGGTTCATGCTCTACAACATCCGCAGAGTACGACCCTGCCTCACACAGGAAGCGGCGCAGGTCCTAATCCAGGCACTTGTCATCTCCCGTCTGGATTACTGCAACTCGCTGTTGGCTGGGCTCCCTGCCTGTGCCATTAAACCCCTACAACTCATCCAGAACGCCGCAGCCCGTCTGGTGTTCAACCTTCCCAAGTTCTCTCACGTCACCCCGCTCCTCCGCTCCCTCCACTGGCTTCCAGTTGAAGCTCGCATCCGCTACAAGACCATGGTGCTTGCCTACGGAGCTGTGAGGGGAACGGCACCTCAGTACCTCCAGGCTGTGATCAGGCCCTACACCCAAACAAGGGCACTGCGTTCATCCACCTCTGGCCTGCTCGCCTCCCTACCACTGAGGAAGTACAGTTCCCGCTCAGCCCAGTCAAAACTGTTCGCTGCTCTGGCCCCCCAATGGTGGAACAAACTCCCTCACGACGCCAGGACAGCGGAGTCAATCACCACCTTCCGGAGACACCTGAAACCCCACCTCTTTAAGGAATACCTAGGATAGGATAAAGTAATCCTTCTCACCCCCCCTTAAAAGATTTAGATGCACTATTGTAAAGTGGCTGTTCCACTGGATGTCATAAGGTGAACGCACCAATTTGTAAGTCGCTCTGGATAAGAGCGTCTGCTAAATGACTTAAATGTAAATGTAAATGTAAACATTTATTATAACGTGTAGCTTCACAATCATGTTTGTCACAATACATTTCACAAAAAAATAAAATCCTGACTCACTAGATCTATTGGAGTCATTTAAATACTATGAAGATGTTTTTATTTATGATTAATAAAGCTGTAGATTGTTTGGTGAAGTCATGACCTGGAAGAGGGGTTCCGATTGTCACTTTTATAGCACTCCTACTATTGAGTAATGCTTCATTTATTTGGAATTCACTATTTGAATCAGGGAATTGGGAATTTACTACAGATATTGATTAAAGCTAAACATTTCATTCAAGTGGATGTTAGCAAGAACCAAGTCAGGTCTGGCCATTTATTTAATGCACAGCTGCTTTCAACAGACCAAGGTGGGACTTGAACCCACAATCCCCAGCTCCGGAGGATGATGCCTTACCCATTAGGACACTGGATCTCTTATTCCCAACATAAAATTACATCTCGGTGGGGCAAACATACTTGAAAGGTTTTGACGCATGCCAGCAAAGCCATTACACAAGACAATACAACATTAAAGAATACATTCATTGCACTATAACGGTGACAAACGGTACCCACAAACAGTTAGGCCCTATATAAAGCTTTCCCAACAGCAGAGCTTTCTTTTCAGCACCAAAACATCCTTACCTCTGCTACACCTTGCTATCAGCGGAGCCTTGTCTGGCAGCGAAACAGTTCATTCAGCCTCATTTACTGCTTGAAAAAAAAACACTGTAGCTGATATGGCTGACTTGCTTAAACAAATGTGGTTCCTACTGACAATTGAGATGTACAATCTATGCTGGGGACAATAAAAGGCCACTTTAAAATGTGCAGTTTTTTCACAAAACACAAAGCCACAGATGTCTCAAGTTTTGAAATGAAAAATTAGTTGTAAATATAAAGTATAAAGCAGGGGTGCAACTTTGGTTTTCGAAATGGGGGGGACATAACTATTATTATTTTTTATTTTTTCACCAGTTGGATAAACACTCCAAACAGCCTATCCGACTGCTTGGAGGTGTCCGCATGGTCCTAAAGCATACCGTAGCCTCGTTTTGTATCACATTCCAATGATAAAACTAGGGGGGACAAAAATGTAATTTCAGAATGAGGGTGTTGGGGACAGGACAAGTACTCCCCTGATATAAAGAATCAGTGTATTTTGGGGGATTTTGCATTTGATTATATTTTATATACAAGTCTACATCTTATTCATTTTGTTTTCCAGACAGAGTGGACCTATTTCAACGTCTTCCTTCCCAAAGAGGGCAAAGACTCCAGCCTGCCCATGTTCTTCTGTTCCAAGTGGAGTGTGGAAAAAGTATTGGACTACGCTGCCTCACTGGCCAGCCTCAAGAACAACAACAATATACTAACAGCTAATCTAATAGAAAACAGCCACTCGCAGCAGGCTCCAAGTAGACAAACCTATTCTACTGTTATCATCATACAAATACGAATCAACATTCAAATCAACATTACTTCCGGGTTGGAGCGAGCGGTCGCATTCGCACTTCGGTCCGCACTTTGGTCCGCAGGTAGTATACATTTCATTACATTTCACTATAGCACAACGGTTTGATTTGTCTAATCTTAGCAATTTCTTCTTAGCTAGCTACATAGCCGTCTTTGTATCAAAGATAATTGCGTAATTATCGTATTTCCTCGTCCTAACGTAGTCTAAACTGCTATCTGCCCAGCAGCTAGCCAGCTAGCTAATGTCCACCGTCTACCAAATAGCAGCACTGTAAAAACTATTACACTCAACTGAACGACTTGATTAGTGTAGTGTTAGCTAGCTACATAGTTGTCTTTGCTGTCTTCGTATCCAAGATAATTGTGTAGTTTAGAGTGTGTAGTCTTAGAGTGATTATCTTAATTTACCGAGGTTAGCTAGCCAGCTATTTGTCGTCCTTAACGTAGGAGACACTGCTAGCTAGCCAACAGCTAGCCAACGTCCACCGAATAGAACTTCCTCACTCAACAACCCGGTCGCATTCCGCTTCGCTCCACAGGTAGTATCACATTTTCATTTCATTTCATTACAGTACAACGGTTTGATTTGTTTGATCGTAGCTAGCTACATAGCTAGCTACATAGCTGTCTTTGTATCAAAGATAATTGTGTAGTCTAGAGCGATTTTCTAGGTTAGCTAGCCAGCTATTGTCGTTCTTTTAACGCAACGTAACGTAATCAACACTGCTAGCTAGCCAGCTAGCCCCCGAATAGCAGCACTGTAGAAACTATCACACTCAACGGAACGACTTGATTAGTGTAGTGTCAACAACGCAGCCACTGCCAGCTAGCCTACAAAGTCAACAACGCAGCCACTGCCAGCTAGCCTACTTCAGCAGTACTGTATCATTTTAATCATTTTAGTCAATAAGATTCTTGCTACTTAAGCTTAACTTTCTGAACATTCGAGACGTGTAGTCCACTTGTCATTCCAATCTCCTTTGCATTAGCGTAGCCTCTTCTGTAGCCTGTCAACTATGTGTCTGTCTATCCCTGTTCTCTCCTCTCTGCACAGACCATACAAACGCTCCACACCGCGTGGCCGCGGCCACCCTAATCTGGTGGTCCCAGCACGACCCACGTGGAGTTCCAGGTCTCCGGTAGCCTCTGGAACTGCCGATCTGCGGCCAACAAGGCAGAGTTCATCTCAGCCTATGCCTCCCTCCAGTCCCTCGACTTCTTGGCACTGATGGAAACATGGATCACCACAGATAACACTGCTACTCCTACTGCTCTCTCTTCGTCCGCCCACGTGTTCTCGCACACCCCGAGAGCTTCTGGTCAGCGGGGTGGTGGCACCGGGATCCTCATCTCTCCCAAGTGGTCATTCTCTCTTCCTCCCCTTACCCATCTGTCTATCGCCTCCTTTGAATTCCATGCTGTCACAGTTACCAGCCCTTTCAAGCTTAACATCCTTATCATTTATCGCCCTCCAGGTTCCCTCGGAGAGTTCATCAATGAGCTTGATGCCTTGATAAGCTCCTTTCCTGAGGACGGCTCACCTCTCACAGTTCTGGGCGACTTTAACCTCCCCACGTCTACCTTTGACTCATTCCTCTCTGCCTCCTTCTTTCCACTCCTCTCCTCTTTTGACCCACCCTCTCACCTTCCCCCTACTCACAAGGCAGGCAATACGCTCAACCTCATCTTTACTAGATGCTGTTCTTCCACTAACCTCATTGCAACTCCCCTCCAAGTCTCCGACCACTACCTTGTATCCTTTTCCCTCTCGCTCTCATCCAACACTTCCCACACTGCCCCTACTCGGATGGTATCGCGCCGTCCCAACCTTCGCTCTCTCTCCCCCGCTACTCTCTCCTCTTCCATCCTATCATCTCTTCCCTCTGCTCAAACCTTCTCCAACCTATCTCCTGATTATGCCTCCTCAACCCTCCTCTCCTCCCTTTCTGCATCCTTTGACTCTCTATGTCCCCTATCCTCCAGGCCGGCTCGGTCCTCCCCTCCCGCTCCGTGGCTCGACGACTCATTGCGAGCTCACAGAACAGGGCTCCGGGCAGCCGAGCGGAAATGGAGGAAAACTCGCCTCCCTGCGGACCTGGCATCCTTTCACTCCCTCCTCTCTACATTTTCCTCTTCTGTCTCTGCTGCTAAAGCCACTTTCTACCATTCTAAATTCCAAGCATCTGCCTCTAACCCTAGGAAGCTCTTTGCCACCTTCTCCTCCCTCCTGAATCCTCCTCCCCCCCTCCTCCCCTCTCTGCAGATGACTTCGTCAACCATTTTGAAAAGAAGGTCGACGACATCCGATCCTCGTTTGCTAAGTCAAACGACACCGCTGGTTCTGCTCACACTGCCCTACCCTGTGCTCTGACCTCTTTCTCCCCCTCTCTCCAGATGAAATCTCGCGTCTTGTGACGACCGGCCGCCCAACAACCTGCCCGCTTGACCCTATCCCCTCCTCTCTTCTCCAGACCATTTCCGGAGACCTTCTCCCTTACCTCACCTCGCTCATCAACTCATCCCTGACCGCTGGCTACGTCCCTTCCGTCTTCAAGAGAGCGCGAGTTGCACCCCTTCTGAAAAAACCTACACTCGATCCCTCCGATGTCAACAACTACAGACCAGTATCCCTTCTTTCTTTTCTCTCCAAAACTCTTGAACGTGCCGTCCTTGGCCAGCTCTCCCGCTATCTCTCTCAGAATGACCTTCTTGATCCAAATCAGTCAGGTTTCAAGACTAGTCATTCAACTGAGACTGCTCTTCTCTGTATCACGGAGGCGCTCCGCACTGCTAAAGCTAACTCTCTCTCCTCTGCTCTCATCCTTCTAGACCTATCGGCTGCCTTCAATACTGTGAACCATCAGATCCTCCTCTCCACCCTCTCCGAGTTGGGCATCTCCGGCGCGGCCCACGCTTGGATTGCGTCCTACCTGACAGGTCGCTCCTACCAGGTGGCGTGGCGAGAATCTGTCTCCTCACCACGCGCTCTCACCACTGGCGTCCCCCAGGGCTCTGTTCTAGGCCCTCTCCTATTCTCACTATACACCAAGTCACTTGGCTCTGTCATAACCTCACATGGTCTCTCCTATCATTGCTATGCAGACGACACACAATTAATCTTCTCCTTTCCCCCTTCTGATGACCAGGTGGCGAATCGCATCTCTGCATGTCTGGCAGACATATCAGTGTGGATGACGGACCACCACCTCAAGCTGAACCTCGGCAAGACGGATCTGCTCTTCCTCCCGGGGAAGGACTGCCCGTTCCATGATCTCGCCATCACGGTTGACAACTCCATTGTGTCCTCCTCCCAGAGCGCTAAGAACCTTGGCGTGATCCTGGACAACACCCTGTCGTTCTCAACTAACATCAAGGCGGTGGCCCGTTCCTGTAGGTTCATGCTCTACAACATCCGCAGAGTACGACCCTGCCTCACACAGGAAGCGGCGCAGGTCCTAATCCAGGCACTTGTCATCTCCCGTCTGGATTACTGCAACTCGCTGTTGGCTGGGCTCCCTGCCTGTGCCATTAAACCCCTACAACTCATCCAGAACGCCGCAGCCCGTCTGGTGTTCAACCTTCCCAAGTTCTCTCACGTCACCCCGCTCCTCCGCTCCCTCCACTGGCTTCCAGTTGAAGCTCGCATCCGCTACAAGACCATGGTGCTTGCCTACGGAGCTGTGAGGGGAACGGCACCTCAGTACCTCCAGGCTCTGATCAGGCCCTACACCCAAACAAGGGCACTGCGTTCATCCACCTCTGGCCTGCTCGCCTCCCTACCACTGAGGAAGTACAGTTCCCGCTCAGCCCAGTCAAAACTGTTCGCTGCTCTGGCCCCCCAATGGTGGAACAAACTCCCTCACGACGCCAGGACAGCGGAGTCAATCACCACCTTCCGGAGACACCTGAAACCCCACCTCTTTAAGGAATACCTAGGATAGGATAAAGTAATCCTTCTCACCCCCCTTAAAAGATTTAGATGCACTATTGTAAAGTGGCTGTTCCACTGGATGTCATAAGGTGAACGCACCAATTTGTAAGACATCTGTGGCTTTGTGTTTTGTGAAAAAAACTGCACATTTTAAAGTGGCCTTTTATTGTCCCCAGCATAGATTGTACATCTCAATTGTCAGTAGGAACCACATTTGTTTAAGCAAGTCAGCCATATCAGCTACAGTAATTTTTAAAAAGTACAATCTGAATCACTGTTTCTATTGCCAGACAAGGCTCATTTAAATACTATGAAGATAAGTTGTTTTTATGGTGCTGAAAAGAAAGCTCTGCTGTTGGGAAAGCTTTATATAGGGCCTAACTGTTTGTGGAAGAGTTTGTCACCGTTATAGTGCAATGAATGTATTCTTTAATGTTGTATTGTCTTGTGTAATGGCTTTGCTTTATTCAAAACCTTTCAAGTATGTTTGAAACCAAGATGGTAATTTTATGTTGGGAATAAGAGATCCAGTGGCCTGATGGATAAGGCATCAGCCTCCGGAGCTGGGGATTGTGGGTTCAAGTCCCGCCTGGGTCTGTTGAAAGCAGCTGTGCATTAAATAAATGTCCAGTCATGACTTGGCTCTTGCTAACATCCACTTGCATGAAATGTTTACATTTAATCCATATCTGTAGTAAATTCCCAATTCCCTGATTCAAATAGTGAATTCCAAATAAATGAAGCGTTACATCTTGGTGGGACTAAAAATGACAATTGGAACCCCTTTCCAGGTCATGACTTCAGCAAACAATCTACAGCTTTACAATCATAAATAAAAACATCTTCATAGTATTTAAATGACTCCAATAGATCTAGTGAGTCAGGAACAGTTATTTTTTATGAAATGTATTTGACAAACATGATTGTTTTCAGCTACACGTTATAATAAATGTTTACATTTACATTTACATTACATTTAAGTCATTTAGCAGCGAAACAGTTCTTAGCCAGACGACTTTACAAAAAACTTCATGATAGCTGATATGGCTGACTTGCTTAAACAAATGTGGTTCCTACTGACAATTGAGATGTACAATCTATGCTGGGGACAATAAAAGGCCACTTTAAAATGTGCAGTTTTTTCACAAAACACAAAGCCACAGATGTCTCAAGTTTTGAAATGAAAAATGAGTAGTAAATACATTATATACAGTATAAAGCAGGGGTGCAACTTTGGTTTTCGAAATGGGGGAGACATAACTATTATTATTTTTGATTTTTTTCACCAGTTGGATAAACACTCCAAACAGCCTATCCGACTGCTTGGAGGTGTCCGCATGGTACTAAAGCATACCGTAGCCTCGTTTTGTATCACATTCCAATGATAAAACTAGGGGGGACAAAAATGTAATTTCAGAATGAGGGCGTTGGGGACAGGACACGTACTCCCTGATTTAAAGAATCAGTGTCTTTTAAGGCGTTTTGCATTTTATTATATTTTATATACAAGTCTACATCTTATTCATTTTGTTTTCCAGACAGAGTGGACCTATTTCAACGTCTTCCTTCCCAAAGAGGGCAAAGACTCCAGCCTGCCCATGTTCTTCTGTTCCAAGTGGAGTGTGGAAAAAGTAGTGGACTACGCTGCCTCACTGGCCAGCCTCAAGAACAACAACAATATACTAACAGCTAATCTAATAGAAAACAGCCACTCGCAGCAGGCTCCAAGTAGACAAACCTATTCTACTGTTATCATCATACAAATACGAATCAACATTCAAATCAACATTTATTATAACGTGTAGCTTCACAATCATGTTTGTCACAATACATTTCACAAACAAAAAAAATCCTGACTCACTAGATCTATTGGAGTCATTTAAATACTATGAAGATGTTTTTATTTATGATTAATAAAGCTGTAGATTGTTTGGTGAAGTCATGACCTGGAAGAGGGGTTCTAATTGTCACTTTTCTAGCACTCCTACTATTGAGTAACGCTTTATTTATTTGGAATTCACTATTTGAATCAGGGAATTGGGAATTTACTACAGATATTGATTAAAGGTAAACATTTCATGCAAGTGGATGTTAGCTAGAACCAAGTCATGACTGGCCATTTTTTTAATGCACAGCTGCTTACAACAGACCCAGGTGGGACTTGAACCCACAATCCCCAGCTCCGGAGGATGATGCCTTATCCATTAGGCCACTGGATCTCTTATTCCCAACATAAAATTACATCTTGGTGGGACAAACATACTTGAAAGGTTTTGACGCATGCCAGCAAAGCCATTACACAAGACAATACAACATTAAATAATACATTCATTGCACTATAACGGTGACAAACGGTACCCACAAACAGTTAGGCCCTATATAAAGCTTTCCCAACAGCAGAGCTTTCTTTTCAGCACCAAAACATCCTTACCACTGCTACACCTGGCTATCAGCGGAGCCTTGTCTGGCAGCGAAACAGTTCATTCAGCCTCGTTTACTGCCTTTAAAAAAAACCTTACTGTAGCTGATATGGCTGACTTGCTTAAACAAATGTGGTTCCTACTGACAATTGAGATGTACAATCTATGCTGGGGACAATAAAAGGCCACTTTAAAATGTGCAGTTTTTTCACAAAACACAAAGCCACAGATGTCTCAAGTTTTGAAATGAAAAATGAGTAGTAAATACATTATATACAGTATAAAGCAGGGGTGCAACTTTGGTTTTCGAAATGGGGGGGACATAACTATTATTATTTTTGATTTTTTTCACCAGTTGGATAAACACTCCAAACAGCCTATCCGACTGCTTGGAGGTGTCCGCATGGTCCTAAAGCATACCGTAGCCTCGTTTTGTATCACATTCCAATGATAAAACTAGGGGGGACAAAAATGTAATTTCAGAATGAGGGCGTTGGGGACAGGACACGTACTCCCCTGATTTAAAGAATCAGTGTCTTTTAAGGCGTTTTGCATTTTATTATATTTTATATACAAGTCTACATCTTATTCATTTTGTTTTCCAGACAGAGTGGACCTATTTCAACGTCTTCCTTCCCAAAGAGGGCAAAGACTCCAGCCTGCCCATGTTCTTCTGTTCCAAGTGGAGTGTGGAAAAAGTAGTGGACTACGCTGCCTCACTGGCCAGCCTCAAGAACAACAACAATATACTAACAGCTAATCTAAAAGAAAACAGCCACTAGCAGCAGGCTCCAAGTAGACAAACCTATTCTACTGTTATCATCATACAAATACGAATCAACATTCAAATCAACATTTATTATAACGTGTAGCTTCACAATCATGTTTGTCACAATACATTTCACAAAAAAAAACAATCCTGACTCACTAGATCTATTGGAGTCATTTAAATACTATGAAGATGTTTTTATTTATGATTAATAAAGCTGTAGATTGTTTGGTGAAGTCATGACCTGGAAGAGGGTTCCAATTGTCACTTTTCTAGCACTCCTACTATTGAGTAACGCTTGATTTATTTGGAATTCACTATTTGAATCAGGGAATTGGGAATTTACTACAGATATTGATTAAAGCTAAACATTTCATGCAAGTGGATGTTAGCAAGAACCAAGTCATGTCTGGCAATTTATTTAATGCACAGCTGCTTTCAACAGACCCAGGTGGGACTTGAACCCACAATCCCCAGCTCCGGAGGCTGATGCCTTATCCATTAGGCCACTGGATCTCTTTTTCCCAACATAAAATTACATCTCGGTGGGGCAAACATACTTGAAAGGTTTTGACGCATGCCAGCAAAGCCATTACACAAGACAATACAACATTAAAGAATACATTCATTGCACTATAACGGTGACAAACGGTACCCACAAACAGTTAGGCCCTATATAAAGCTTTCCCAACAGCAGAGCTTTCTTTTCAGCACCAAAACATCCTTACCACTGCTACACCTGGCTATCAGCGGAGCCTTGTCTGGCAGCGAAACAGTTCATTCAGCCTCATTTACTGCTTTAAAAAAACATACTGTAGCTGATATTGCTGACTTGCTTGAACAAATGTGGTTCCTACTGACAATTGAGATGTACAATCTATGCTGGGGACAATAAAAGGCCACTTTAAAATGTGCAGTTTTTCACAAAACACAAAGCCACAGATGTCTCAAGTTTTGAAATGAAAAATGAGTAGTAAATACATTATATACAGTATAAAGCAGGGGTGCAACTTTGGTTTTCGAAATGGGGGGGACATAGCTATTATTATTTTTGATTTTTTTCACCAGTTGGATAAACACTCCAAACAGCCTATCCGACTGCTTGGAGGTGTCCGCATGGTCCTAAAGCATACCGTAGCCTCGTTTTGTATCACATTCCAATGATAAAACTAGGGGGGACAAAAATGTAATTTCAGAATGAGGGCGTTGGGGACAGGACACGTACTCCCCTGATTTAAAGAATCAGTGTATTTTAAGGCGTTTTGCATTTTATTATATTTTATATACAAGTCTACATCTTATTCATTTTGTTTTCCAGACAGAGTGGACCTATTTCAACGTCTTCCTTCCCAAAGAGGGCAAAGACTCCAGCCTGCCCATGTTCTTCTGTTCCAAGTGGAGTGTGGAAAAAGTAGTGGACTACGCTGCCTCACTGGCCAGCCTCAAGAACAACAACAATATACTAACAGCTAATCTAATAGAAAACAGCCACTCGCAGCAGGCTCCAAGTAGACAAACCTATTCTACTGTTATCATCATACAAATACGAATCAACATTCAAATCAACATTTATTATAACGTGTAGCTTCACAATCATGTTTGTCACAATACATTTCACAAAAAAATACAATCCTGACTCACTAGATCTATTGGAGTCATTTAAATACTATGAAGATGTTTTTATTTATGATTAATAAAGCTGTAGATTGTTTGGTGAAGTCATGACCTGGAAGAGGGGTTCCAATTGTCACTTTTATAGCACTCCTACTATTGAGTAACGCTTTATTTATTTGGAATTCACTATTTGAATCTGGGAATTGGGAATTTACTACAGATATTGATTAAAGCTAAACATTTCATGCAAGTTAGCAAGAACCAAGTCATGTCTGGCAACTTATTTAATGTACAGCTGCTTTCAACAGACCCAGGTGGGACTTGAACCCACAATCCCCAGCTCCGGAGGCTGATGCCTTATCCATTGGGCCACTGGATCTCTTATTCCAAACACAAGATTACATCTCGGTGGGGCAAACATACTTGAAAGGTTTTGACGCATGCCAGCAAAGCCATTACACAAGACAATACAACATTAAAGAATACATTCATTGCACTATAACGGTGACAAACGTCACCCACAAAGAGTTAGGCCCTATATAAAGCTTTCCCAACAGCAGAGCTTTCTTTTCAGCACCAAAACATCTTTACCTCTGCTACACCTGGCTATCAGCGGAGCCTTGTCTGGCAGCGAAACAGTTCATTCAGCCTCGTTTACTGCCTTTAAAAAAACCTTACTGTAGCTGATATGGCTGACTTGCTTAAACAAATGTGGTTCCTACTGACAATTGAGATGTACAATCTATGCTGGGGACAATAAAAGGCCACTTTAAAATGTGCAGTTTTTTCACAAAACACAAAGCCACAGATGTCTCAAGTTTTGAAATGAAAAATGAGTAGTAAATACATTATATACAGTATAAAGCAGGGGTGCAACTTTGGTTTTCGAAATGGGGGGGACATAACTATTATTAGTTTAGATTTTTTTCACCAGTTGGATAAACACTCCAAACAGCCTATCCGACTGCTTGGAGGTGTCCGCATGGTCCTAAAGCATACCGTAGCCTCGTTTTGTATCACATTCCAATGATAAAACTAGGGGGGACAAAAATGTAATTTCAGAATGAGGGCGTTGGGGACAGGACACGTACTCCCCTGATTTAAAGAATCAGTGTATTTTAAGGCGTTTTGCATTTTATTATATTTTATATACAAGTCTACATCTTATTCATTTTGTTTTCCAGACAGAGTGGACCTATTTCAACGTCTTCCTTCCCAAAGAGGGCAAAGACTCCAGCCTGCCCATGTTCTTCTGTTCCAAGTGGAGTGTGGAAAAAGTAGTGGACTACGCTGCCTCACTGGCCAGCCTCAAGAACAACAACAATATACTAACAGCTAATCTAATAGAAAACAGCCACTCGCAGCAGGCTCCAAGTAGACAAACCTATTCTACTGTTATCATCATACAAATACGAATCAACATTCAAATCAACATTTATTATAACGTGTAGCTTCACAATCATGTTTGTCACAATACATTTCACAAAAAAATACAATCCTGACTCACTAGATCTATTGGAGTCATTTAAATACTATGAAGATGTTTTTATTTATGATTAATAAAGCTGTAGATTGTTTGGTGAAGTCATGACCTGGAAGAGGGGTTCCAATTGTCACTTTTCTAGCACTCCTACTATTGAGTAACGCTTCATTTATTTGGAATTCACTATTTGAATCAGGGAATTGGGAATTTACTACAGATATTGATTAAAGCTAAACATTTCATGCAAGTGGATGTTAGCAAGAACCAAGTCATGTCTGGCAATTTATTTAATGCACAGCTGCTTTCAACAGACCCAGGTGGGACTTGAACCCACAATCCCCAGCTCCGGAGGCTGATGCCTTATCCATTAGGCCACTGGATCTCTTATTCCAACATAAAATTACATCTCGGTGGGGCAAACATACTTGAAAGGTTTTGACGCATGCCAGCAAAGCCATTACACAAGACAATACAACATTAAAGAATACATTCATTGCACTATAACGGTGACAAACGTACCCACAAACAGTTAGGCCCTATATAAAGCTTTCCCAACAGCAGAGCTTTTTTTCAGCACCAAAACATCTTTACCACTGCTACACCTGGCTATCAGCGGAGCCTTGTCTGGCAGCGAAACAGTTCATTCAGCCTCGTTTACTGCCTTTAAAAAAAACCTTACTGTAGCTGATATGGCTGACTTGCTTAAACAAATGTGGTTCCTACTGACAATTGAGATGTACAATCTATGCTGGGGACAATAAAAGGCCACTTTAAAATGTGCAGTTTTTTCACAAAACACAAAGCCACAGATGTCTCAAGTTTTGAAATGAAAAATGAGTAGTAAATACATTATATACAGTATAAAGCAGGGGTGCAACTTTGGTTTTCGAAATGGGGGGGACATAGCTATTATTATTTTTGATTTTTTTCACCAGTTGGATAAACACTCCAAACAGCCTATCCGACTGCTTGGAGGTGTCCGCATGGTCCTAAAGCATACCGTAGCCTCGTTTTGTATCACATTCCAATGATAAAACTAGGGGGGACAAAAATGTAATTTCAGAATGAGGGCGTTGGGGACAGGACACGTACTCCCCTGATTTAAAGAATCAGTGTATTTTAAGGCGTTTTGCATTTTATTATATTTTATATACAAGTCTACATCTTATTCATTTTGTTTTCCAGACAGAGTGGACCTATTTCAACGTCTTCCTTCCCAAAGAGGGCAAAGACTCCAGCCTGCCCATGTTCTTCTGTTCCAAGTGGAGTGTGGAAAAAGTAGTGGACTACGCTGCCTCACTGGCCAGCCTCAAGAACAACAACAATATACTAACAGCTAATCTAATAGAAAACAGCCACTCGCAGCAGGCTCCAAGTAGACAAACCTATTCTACTGTTATCATCATACAAATACGAATCAACATTCAAATCAACATTTATTATAACGTGTAGCTTCACAATCATGTTTGTCACAATACATTTCACAAAAAAATACAATCCTGACTCACTAGATCTATTGGAGTCATTTAAATACTATGAAGATGTTTTTATTTATGATTAATAAAGCTGTAGATTGTTTGGTGAAGTCATGACCTGGAAGAGGGGTTCCAATTGTCACTTTTCTAGCACTCCTACTATTGAGTAACGCTTCATTTATTTGGAATTCACTATTTGAATCAGGGAATTGGGAATTTACTACAGATATTGATTAAAGCTAAACATTTCATGCAAGTGGATGTTAGCAAGAACCAAGTCATGTCTGGCAATTTATTTAATGCACAGCTGCTTTCAACAGACCCAGGTGGGACTTGAACCCACAATCCCCAGCTCCGGAGGCTGATGCCTTATCCATTAGGCCACTGGATCTCTTATTCCCAACATAAAATTACATCTCGGTGGGGCAAACATACTTGAAAGGTTTTGACGCATGCCAGCAAAGCCATTACACAAGACAATACAACATTAAAGAATACATTCATTGCACTATAACGGTGACAAACGGTACCCACAAACAGTTAGGCCCTATATAAAGCTTTCCCAACAGCAGAGCTTTCTTTTCAGCACCAAAACATCTTTACCACTGCTACACCTGGCTATCAGCGGAGCCTTGTCTGGCAGCGAAACAGTTCATTCAGCCTCGTTTACTGCCTTTAAAAAAACCTTACTGTAGCTGATATGGCTGACTTGCTTAAACAAATGTGGTTCCTACTGACAATTGAGATGTACAATCTATGCTGGGGACAATAAAAGGCCACTTTAAAATGTGCAGTTTTTTCACAAAACACAAAGCCACAGATGTCTCAAGTTTTGAAATGAAAAATGAGTAGTAAATACATTATATACAGTATAAAGCAGGGGTGCAACTTTGGTTTTCGAAATGGGGGGGACATAGCTATTATTATTTTTGATTTTTTTCACCAGTTGGATAAACACTCCAAACAGCCTATCCGACTGCTTGGAGGTGTCCGCATGGTCCTAAAGCATACCGTAGCCTCGTTTTGTATCACATTCCAATGATAAAACTAGGGGGGACAAAAATGTAATTTCAGAATGAGGGCGTTGGGGACAGGACACGTACTCCCCTGATTTAAAGAATCAGTGTATTTTAAGGCGTTTTGCATTTTATTATATTTTATATACAAGTCTACATCTTATTCATTTTGTTTTCCAGACAGAGTGGACCTATTTCAACGTCTTCCTTCCCAAAGAGGGCAAAGACTCCAGCCTGCCCATGTTCTTCTGTTCCAAGTGGAGTGTGGAAAAAGTAGTGGACTACGCTGCCTCACTGGCCAGCCTCAAGAACAACAACAATATACTAACAGCTAATCTAATAGAAAACAGCCACTCGCAGCAGGCTCCAAGTAGACAAACCTATTCTACTGTTATCATCATACAAATACGAATCAACATTCAAATCAACATTTATTATAACGTGTAGCTTCACAATCATGTTTGTCACAATACATTTCACAAAAAAATACAATCCTGACTCACTAGATCTATTGGAGTCATTTAAATACTATGAAGATGTTTTTATTTATGATTAATAAAGCTGTAGATTGTTTGGTGAAGTCATGACCTGGAAGAGGGGTTCCAATTGTCACTTTTCTAGCACTCCTACTATTGAGTAACGCTTTATTTATTTGGAATTCACTATTTGAATCAGGGAATTGGGAATTTACTACAGATATTGATTAAAGCTAAACATTTCATGCAAGTGGATGTTAGCAAGAACCAAGTCATGTCTGGCAATTTATTTAATGCACAGCTGCTTTCAACAGACCCAGGTGGGACTTGAACCCACAATCCCCAGCTCCGGAGGCTGATGCCTTATCCATTAGGCCACTGGATCTCTTATTACCAACATAAAATTACATCTCGGTGGGGCAAACATACTTGAAAGGTTTTGACGCATGCCAGCAAAGCCATTACACAAGACAATACAACATTAAAGAATACATTCATTGCACTATAACGGTGACAAACGGTACCCACAAACAGTTAGGCCCTATATAAAGCTTTCCCAACAGCAGAGCTTTTTTTTCAGCACCAAAACATCTTTACCACTGCTACACCTGGCTATCAGCGGAGCCTTGTCTGGCAGCGAAACAGTTCATTCAGCCTCGTTTACTGCCTTTAAAAAACCTTACTGTAGCTGATATGGCTGACTTGCTTAAACAAATGTGGTTCCTACTGACAATTGAGATGTACAATCTATGCTGGGGACAATAAAAGGCCACTTTAAAATGTGCAGTTTTTTCACAAAACACAAAGCCACAGATGTCTCAAGTTTTGAAATGAAAAATGAGTAGTAAATACATTATATACAGTATAAAGCAGGGGTGCAACTTTGGTTTTCGAAATGGGGGGGACATAACTATTATTATTTTTTATTTTTTCACCAGTTGGATAAACACTCCAAACAGCCTATCTGACTGCTTGGAGGTGTCCGCATGGTCCTAAAGCATACCGTAGCCTCGTTTTGTATCACATTCCAATGGTATAACTAGGGGGGACAAAAATGTAATTTCAGAATGATGGTGTTGGGGACAGGACATGTACTCCCCTGATATAAAGAATCAGTGTATTTTAAGGCGTTTTGCATTTTATTATATTTTATATACAAGTCTACATCTTATTCATTTTGTTTTCCAGACAGAGTGGACCTATTTCAACGTCTTCCTTCCCAAAGAGGGCAAAGACTCCAGCCTGCCCATGTTCTTCTGTTCCAAGTGGAGTGTGGAAAAAGTAGTGGACTACGCTGCCTCACTGGCCAGCCTCAAGAACAACAACAATATACTAACAGCTAATCTAATAGAAAACAGCCACTCGCAGCAGGCTCCAAGTAGACAAACCTATTCTACTGTTATCATCATACAAATACGAATCAACATTCAAATCAACATTTATTATAACGTGTAGCTTCACAATCATGTTTGTCACAATACATTTCACAAAAAATACAATCCTGACTCACTAGATCTATTGGAGTCATTTAAATACTATGAAGATGTTTTTATTTATGATTAATAAAGCTGTAGATTGTTTGGTGAAGTCATGACCTGGAAGAGGGGTTCCAATTGTCACTTTTCTAGCACTCCTACTATTGAGTAACGCTTGATTTATTTGGAATTCACTATTTGAATCAGGGAATTGGGAATTTACTACAGATATTGATTAAAGCTAAACATTTCATGCAAGTGGATGTTAGCAAGAACCAAGTCATGTCTGGCAATTTATTTAATGCACAGCTGCTTTCAACAGACCCAGGTGGGACTTGAACCCACAATCCCCAGCTCCGGAGGCTGATGCCTTATCCATTAGGCCACTGGATCTCTTATTACCAACATAAAATTACATCTCGGTGGGGCAAACATACTTGAAAGGTTTTGACGCATGCCAGCAAAGCCATTACACAAGACAATACAACATTAAAGAATACATTCATTGCACTATAACGGTGACAAACGTCACCCACAAAGAGTTAGGCCCTATATAAAGCTTTCCCAACAGCAGAGCTTTCTTTTCAGCACCAAAACATCTTTACCTCTGCTACACCTGGCTATCAGCGGAGCCTTGTCTGGCAGCGAAACAGTTCATTCAGCCTCGTTTACTGCCTTTAAAAAACCTTACTGTAGCTGATATGGCTGACTTGCTTAAACAAATGTGGTTCCTACTGACAATTGAGATGTACAATCTATGCTGGGGACAATAAAAGGCCACTTTAAAATGTGCAGTTTTTTCACAAAACACAAAGCCACAGATGTCTCAAGTTTTGAAATGAAAAATGAGTAGTAAATACATTATATACAGTATAAAGCAGGGGTGCAACTTTGGTTTTCGAAATGGGGGGGACATAGCTATTATTATTTTTGATTTTTTTCACCAGTTGGATAAACACTCCAAACAGCCTATCCGACTGCTTGGAGGTGTCCGCATGGTCCTAAAGCATACCGTAGCCTCGTTTTGTATCACATTCCAATGATAAAACTAGGGGGGACAAAAATGTAATTTCAGAATGAGGGCGTTGGGGACAGGACACGTACTCCCCTGATTTAAAGAATCAGTGTATTTTAAGGCGTTTTGCATTTTATTATATTTTATATACAAGTCTACATCTTATTCATTTTGTTTTCCAGACAGAGTGGACCTATTTCAACGTCTTCCTTCCCAAAGAGGGCAAAGACTCCAGCCTGCCCATGTTCTTCTGTTCCAAGTGGAGTGTGGAAAAAGTAGTGGACTACGCTGCCTCACTGGCCAGCCTCAAGAACAACAACAATATACTAACAGCTAATCTAATAGAAAACAGCCACTCGCAGCAGGCTCCAAGTAGACAAACCTATTCTACTGTTATCATCATACAAATACGAATCAACATTCAAATCAACATTTATTATAACGTGTAGCTTCACAATCATGTTTGTCACAATACATTTCACAAAAAAAAAAATCCTGACTCACTAGATCTATTGGAGTCATTTAAATACTATGAAGATGTTTTTATTTATGATTAATAAAGCTGTAGATTGTTTGGTGAAGTCATGACCTGGAAGAGGGGTTCCAATTGTCACTTTTCTAGCACTCCTACTATTGAGTAACGCTTCATTTATTTGGAATTCACTATTTGAATCAGGGAATTGGGAATTTACTACAGATATTGATTAAAGCTAAACATTTCATGCAAGTGGATGTTAGCAAGAACCAAGTCATGTCTGGCAACTTATTTAATGTACAGCTGCTTTCAACAGACCCAGGTGGGACTTGAACCCACAATCCCCAGCTCCGGAGGCTGATGCCTTATCCATTGGGTCACTGGATCTCTTATTCCAAACACAAGATTACATCTCGGTGGGGCAAACATACTTGAAAGGTTTTGACGCATGCCAGCAAAGCCATTACACAAGACAATACAACATTAAAGAATACATTCATTGCACTATAACGGTGACAAACGTCACCCACAAACAGTTAGGCCCTATATAAAGCTTTCCCAACAGCAGAGCTTTCTTTTCAGCACCAAAACATCTTTACCTCTGCTACACCTGGCTATCAGCGGAGCCTTGTCTGGCAGCGAAACAGTTCATTCAGCCTCGTTTACTGCCTTTAAAAAAACCTTACTGTAGCTGATATGGCTGACTTGCTTAAACAAATGTGGTTCCTACTGACAATTGAGATGTACAATCTATGCTGGGGACAATAAAAGGCCACTTTAAAATGTGCAGTTTTTTCACAAAACACAAAGCCACAGATGTCTCAAGTTTTGAAATGAAAAATGAGTAGTAAATACATTATATACAGTATAAAGCAGGGGTGCAACTTTGGTTTTCGAAATGGGGGGGACATAACTATTATTATTTTTGATTTTTTTCACCAGTTGGATAAACACTCCAAACAGCCTATCCGACTGCTTGGAGGTGTCCGCATGGTCCTAAAGCATACCGTAGCCTCGTTTTGTATCACATTCCAATGATAAAACTAGGGGGGACAAAAATGTAATTTCAGAATGAGGGCGTTGGGGACAGGACACGTACTCCCCTGATTTAAAGAATCAGTGTATTTTAAGGCGTTTTGCATTTTATTATATTTTATATACAAGTCTACATCTTATTCATTTTGTTTTCCAGACAGAGTGGACCTATTTCAACGTCTTCCTTCCCAAAGAGGGCAAAGACTCCAGCCTGCCCATGTTCTTCTGTTCCAAGTGGAGTGTGGAAAAAGTAGTGGACTACGCTGCCTCACTGGCCAGCCTCAAGAACAACAACAATATACTAACAGCTAATCTAATAGAAAACAGCCACTCGCAGCAGGCTCCAAGTAGACAAACCTATTCTACTGTTATCATCATACAAATACGAATCAACATTCAAATCAACATTTATTATAACGTGTAGCTTCACAATCATGTTTGTCACAATACATTTCACAAAAAAATAAAATCCTGACTCACTAGATCTATTGGAGTCATTTAAATACTATGAAGATGTTTTTATTTATGATTAATAAAGCTGTAGATTGTTTGGTGAAGTCATGACCTGGAAGAGGGGTTCCAATTGTCACTTTTATAGCACTCCTACTATTGAGTAACGCTTTATTTATTTGGAATTCACTATTTGAATCTGGGAATTGGGAATTTACTACAGATATTGATTAAAGCTAAACATTTCATGCAAGTGGATGTTAGCAAGAACCAAGTCATGTCTGGCAACTTATTTAATGTACAGGTGCTTTCAACAGACCCAAGTGGGACTTGAACCCACAATCCCCAGCTCCGGAGGCTGATGCCTTATCCATTGGGCAACTGGATCTCTTATTCCCAACACAAGATTACATCTCGGTGGGGCAAACATACTTGAAAGGTTTTGACGCATGCCAGCAAAGCCATTACACAAGACAATACAACATTAAAGAATACATTCATTGCACTATAACGGTGACAAACGTTACCCACAAAGAGTTAGGCCCTATATAAAGCTTTCCCAACAGCAGAGCTTTCTTTTCAGCACCAAAACATCCTTACCACTGCTACACCTGGCTATCAGCGGAGCCTTGTCTGGCAGCGAAACAGTTCATTCAGCCTCATTTACTGCTTTAAAAAAAACATACTGTAGCTGATATGGCTGACTTGCTTAAACAAATGTGGTTCCTACTGACAATTGAGATGTACAATCTATGCTGGGGACAATAAAAGGCCACTTTAAAATGTGCATTTTTTTCACAAAACACAAAGCCACAGATGTCTCAAGTTTTGAAATGAAAAATGAGTAGTAAATACATTATATACAGTATAAAGCAGGGGTGCAACTTTGGTTTTCGAAATGGGGGGGACATAGCTATTATTATTTTTGATTTTTTTCACCAGTTGGATAAACACTCCAAACAGCCTATCCGACTGCTTGGAGGTGTCCGCATGGTCCTAAAGCATACCGTAGCCTCGTTTTGTATCACATTCCAATGATAAAACTAGGGGGGGACAAAAATGTAATTTCAGAATGAGGGCGTTGGGGACAGGACACGTACTCCCCTGATTTAAAGAATCAGTGTATTTTAAGGCGTTTTGCATTTTATTATATTTTATATACAAGTCTACATCTTATTCATTTTGTTTTCCAGACAGAGTGGACCTATTTCAACGTCTTCCTTCCCAAAGAGGGCAAAGACTCCAGCCTGCCCATGTTCTTCTGTTCCAAGTGGAGTGTGGAAAAAGTAGTGGACTACGCTGCCTCACTGGCCAGCCTCAAGAACAACAACAATATACTAACAGCTAATCTAAAAGAAAACAGCCACTAGCAGCAGGCTCCAAGTAGACAAACCTATTCTACTGTTATCATCATACAAATACGAATCAACATTCAAATCAACATTTATTATAACGTGTAGCTTCACAATCATGTTTGTCACAATACATTTCACAAAAAAATACAATCCTGACTCACTAGATCTATTGGAGTCATTTAAATACTATGAAGATGTTTTTATTTATGATTAATAAAGCTGTAGATTGTTTGGTGAAGTCATGACCTGGAAGAGGGGTTCCAATTGTCACTTTTATAGCACTCCTACTATTGAGTAACGCTTTATTTATTTGGAATTCACTATTTGAATCTGGGAATTGGGAATTTACTACAGATATTGATTAAAGCTAAACATTTCATGCAAGTGGATGTTAGCAAGAACCAAGTCATGTCTGGCAACTTATTTAATGTACAGCTGCTTTCAACAGACCCAGGTGGGACTTGAACCCACAATCCCCAGCTCCGGAGGCTGATGCCTTATCCATTGGGCCACTGGATCTCTTATTACCAACATAAAATTACATCTCGGTGGGGCAAACATACTTGAAAGGTTTTGACGCATGCCAGCAAAGCCATTACACAAGACAATACAACATTAAAGAATACATTCATTGCACTATAACGGTGACAAACGTTACCCACAAAGAGTTAGGCCCTATATAAAGCTTTCCCAACAGCAGAGCTTTCTTTTCAGCACCAAAACATCCTTACCACTGCTACACCTGGCTATCAGCGGAGCCTTGTCTGGCAGCGAAACAGTTCATTCAGCCTCATTTACTGCTTTAAAAAAAACATACTGTAGCTGATATGGCTGACTTGCTTAAACAAATGTGGTTCCTACTGACAATTGAGATGTACAATCTATGCTGGGGACAATAAAAGGCCACTTTAAAATGTGCAGTTTTTTCACAAAACACAAAGCCACAGATGTCTCAAGTTTTGAAATGAAAAATGAGTAGTAAATACATTATATACAGTATAAAGCAGGGGTGCAACTTTGGTTTTCGAAATGGGGGGGACATAGCTATTATTATTTTTGATTTTTTTCACCAGTTGGATAAACACTCCAAACAGCCTATCCGACTGCTTGGAGGTGTCCGCATGGTCCTAAAGCATACCGTAGCCTCGTTTTGTATCACATTCCAATGATAAAACTAGGGGGGACAAAAATGTAATTTCAGAATGAGGGCGTTGGGGACAGGACACGTACTCCCCTGATTTAAAGAATCAGTGTATTTTAAGGCGTTTTGCATTTTATTATATTTTATATACAAGTCTACATCTTATTCATTTTGTTTTCCAGACAGAGTGGACCTATTTCAACGTCTTCCTTCCCAAAGAGGGCAAAGACTCCAGCCTGCCCATGTTCTTCTGTTCCAAGTGGAGTGTGGAAAAAGTAGTGGACTACGCTGCCTCACTGGCCAGCCTCAAGAACAACAACAATATACTAACAGCTAACCTAAAAGAAAACAGCCACTAGCAGCAGGCTCCAAGTAGACAAACCTATTCTACTGTTATCATCATACAAATACGAATCAACATTCAAATCAACATTTATTATAATGTGTAGTTTCACAATCATGTTTGTCACAATACATTTCACAAAAAAAAATCCTGACTCACTAGATCTATTGGAGTCATTTAAATACTATGAAGATGTTTTTATTTATGATTAATAAAGCTGTAGATTGTTTGGTGAAGTCATGACCTGGAAGAGGGGTTCCAATTGTCACTTTTATAGCACTCCTACTATTGAGTAACGCTTCATTTATTTGGAATTCACTATTTGAATCAGGGAATTGGGAATTTACTACAGATATTGATTAAAGCTAAACATTTCATGCAAGTGGATGTTAGCAAGAACCAAGTCATGTCTGGCCATTTACTTAATGCACAGCTGCTTTCAACAGACCCAGGTGGGACTTGAACCCACAATCGCCAGCTCCGGAGGCTGATGCCTTATCCATTAGGCCACTGGATCTCTTTTTCCCAACATAAAATTACATCTCGGTGGGGCAAACATACTTGAAAGGTTTTGACGCATGCCAGCAAAGCCATTACACAAGACAATACAACATTAAAGAATACATTCATTGCACTATAACGGTGACAAACGGTACCCACAAACAGTTAGGCCCTATATAAAGCTTTCCCAACAGCAGAGCTTTCTTTTCAGCACCAAAACATCCTTACCACTGCTACACCTGGCTATCAGCGGAGCCTTGTCTGGCAGCGAAACAGTTCATTCAGCCTCGTTTACTGCCTTTAAAAAACCTTACTGTAGCTGATATGGCTGACTTGCTTAAACAAATGTGGTTCCTACTGACAATTGAGATGTACAATCTATGCTGGGGACAATAAAAGGCCACTTTAAAATGTGCAGTTTTTTCACAAAACACAAAGCCACAGATGTCTCAAGTTTTGAAATGAAAAATGAGTAGTAAATACATTATATACAGTATAAAGCAGGGGTGCAACTTTGGTTTTCGAAATGGGGGGGACATAACTATTATTATTTTTGATTTTTTTCACCAGTTGGATAAACACTCCAAACAGCCTATCCGACTGCTTGGAGGTGTCCGCATGGTCCTAAAGCATACCGTAGCCTCGTTTTGTATCACATTCCAATGATAAAACTAGGGGGGACAAAAATGTAATTTCAGAATGAGGGCGTTGGGGACAGGACACGTACTCCCCTGATTTAAAGAATCAGTGTCTTTTAAGGCGTTTTGCATTTTATTATATTTTATATACAAGTCTACATCTTATTCATTTTGTTTTCCAGACAGAGTGGACCTATTTCAACGTCTTCCTTCCCAAAGAGGGCAAAGACTCCAGCCTGCCCATGTTCTTCTGTTCCAAGTGGAGTGTGGAAAAAGTAGTGGACTACGCTGCCTCACTGGCCAGCCTCAAGAACAACAACAATATACTAACAGTTAATCTAAAAGAAAACAGCCACTAGCAGCAGGCTCCAAGTAGACAAACCTATTCTACTGTTATCATCATACAAATACGAATCAACATTCAAATCAACATTTATTATAACGTGTAGTTTCACAATCATGTTTGTCACAATACATTTCACAAAAAAAAACAAATCCTGACTCACTAGATCTATTGGAGTCATTTAAATACTATGAAGATGTTTTTATTTATGATTAATAAAGCTGTAGATTGTTTGGTGAAGTCATGACCTGGAAGAGGGGTTCCAATTGTCACTTTTCTAGCACTCCTACTATTGAGTAACGCTTCATTTATTTGGAATTCACTATTTGAATCAGGGAATTGGGAATTTACTACAGATATTGATTAAAGCTAAACATTTCATGCAAGTGGATGTTAGCAAGAACCAAGTCATGTCTGGCCATTTATTTAATGCATAGCTGCTTTCAACAGACCCAGGTGGGACTTGAACCCACAATCCCCAGCTCCGGAGGCTGATGCCTTATCCATTAGGCCACTGGATCTCTTATTCCCAACAAAAATTACATCTTGGTGGGACAAACATACTTGAAAGGTTTTGACGCATGCCAGCAAAGCCATTACACAAGACAATACAACATTAAAGAATACATTCATTGCACTATAACGGTGAAAAACGGTACCCACAAACAGTTAGGCCCTATATAAAGCTTTCCCAACAGCAGAGCTTTCTTTTCAGCACCAAAACATCCTTACCTCTGCTACACCTTGCTATCAGCGGAGCCTTGTCTGGCAGCGAAACAGTTCATTCAGCCTCGTTTACTGCCTTTAAAAAAACCTTACTGTAGCTGATATGGCTGACTTGCTTAAACAAATGTGGTTCCTACTGACAATTGAGATGTACAATCTATGCTGGGGACAATAAAAGGCCACTTTAAAATGTGCAGTTTTTTTCACAAAACACAAAGCCACAGATGTCTCAAGTTTTGAAATGAAAAACGAGTTGAAAATACATTATATACAGTATAAAGCAGGGGTGCAACTTTGGTTTTCGAAATGGGGGGACCTAACTATTATTATTATTTTTTTTTTCACCAGTTGGATAAACACTCCAAACAGCCTATCCGACTGCTTGGAGGTGTCCGCATGGTCCTAAAGCATACCGTAGCCTCGTTTTGTATCACATTCCAATGATAAAACTAGGGGGGACAAAAATGTAATTTCAGAATGAGGGGGTTGGGGACAGGACATGTACTCCCCTGATTTAAAGAATCAGTGTCTTTTTGGGGGTTTTGCATTTTATTATATTTTATATACAAGTCTACATCTTGTTAATTTTGTGAATGAAGCAACGCCACTGGTTACATCAATGCATGATCCTTGTAAAAGCAGGTACATTCTCAGTACTTGTTCAGACTGATCTAATTTCCAACATGATTTTAATCTGTCAAGCAAGCTAATTACACTCCCCACTGTTTTGTCATTTAAAGAAATATTCTTCCATTTAAGTTTTTTTTTTGCTGTTCTAGATTAGTTGACCCCAACATTTATTACATTGTGCCCATGAAACATTAGGTTCCTGGAACATCTTGGTCAAATTCAGAAGGATAATAATACCAACACCATCTCTAGGGGGGGGGGGGGGTGCAGGGTTGCCCACCCCAAAATATCATGTTGCCCCTAAAAATGTCATGTTAAACCGTTAAAATTGCAGTCAGCAAGCCTTGAAACAGTGAAAAAGACATATCATCCTAGAACAGGACACGATTATTAATACTATTTTCAAACGTAGTGTTCGCACATCCAATGACTTGCGGGTACTGGGTACAAAGAATAAACTCATGGAATAAAGATCGATACCGGCACGCTGATGCTGCAGTTTATCTATGCTGGTAACTGTATTTATTTCTTAAGGATATTAATAATACTACATGGCGTTGTGGTGTTCATTCCATATTTAAATTTGTAATAGTTTTAATATGTCAATAAACTGTATGTTTGCCATCTTCCCGATTGAACCTACAGATATGACACACAAATGTGCACTCCTGTAATCTCTCAGCTATTTTTGTGTGTTTAGGCCGGGATTCAATCCGATTCACGCTTTGTCGAAAACACACAATTTAAAGGTCATTTCTGATTGAGCTGACATGCGCAGCTTCTACCGGGAATGTAGACTCCGCGAACACGGGAGCATTGTATCTCTTAATTCCCACCCTGCATGCCCTATCCCAGCCACCATCCCAGGAGGATTTAGGCAGAGATTCGATTCAAACCGCCCTTTTAGGTTATTAACATTTTAAATGCGATTTTCCTGTATTTTGTAGACCGATTTAACTGTAAATGGTGCAAATGTCAGCAAAAAAATCAAATTACCTTTAAATGTCAAGTTCGCTATTACGCAGATCTATCGCTAATCGGATTGAATCCCGGCCTTGGCAACATGACTTTCGATCACACCAGACCATACACTCTAGTAGTGTTTCCATAGCTTTTAATATCCTGTTCAATCTGACCCACCAGCACCCCCACTAAACAAACAACACCTACTTCAGTTAGCAGCAGATAACTGGTAATTGAACTGACAGGAGGAAAGCTGCCATTCTAGACTGGGGAAACCGGAGAAGATCAATGGTGGACCTCTGCCCACTCTCTGTGTAGGCCACAATTTATTATCAGTCTCATTAACAAAAAAACACCATGGCACAAACGGTCAACACTGTTAATCATCCTGCAAGCAATATTTCCTCAGTCAACTAAGAAATGTACGGTATACATATTCGGACAGCCTGCCTCACACCATAATAGTACAATTCAACAACAGCTTTAGATTCTTTAGATGGTTTGATTCTTTAGATGGTTAGACGTTCTGATCACTGATCTCGAAAAGGACAAGATGAGTGTTAACGTGGATTTGTATGTCTCTCCTTCTCTTGTCTCACCGCACATACATAAATGTAGATGGAGGGTGCCAATAACATGTTCATGTTCGTCTCATACTTGTTGACATGACACTAATGGGCAAAGAGTCCCTATGGGCTCTGGTCAACGGTAGTGCACTATAGAGGGAATTAGGTTTCCATTTTCACTATCCTTCCACAGCTGTAGCCTCTCCTATAGCGTTGTCAGACACACAGCATAGGTTAATGAGATTGCTATGTGACGTTCTGACTTCATTCGTGTGAAATGAGTGTGTGGTGAAACTTGCCGAGGCAAGAGTTTGAGGATTTCACCAAACGTTGAGAAAGGCCTATGACGTCTTTAGCCCAGATTGGGAGAGGAGAAGGCCAGTGGTTCTGGACGATCAGGGATCAGACCCAATATCCGTCTGATCTAATGTTTTTATGCTAAAGGGGCACAACATAATCTATGGGGCACAACATGTGTTCTCATTATATGTGCATTTGTTCTTTTTAGCTACTTGTTTGGTTGATGTTTTTGGATATACCGTATAAAAACCTATTCAGCTGCTCTTCGTATCTGACATAATAGAGTCTTATTCTTTTTGTAAAATGATGGCCTCATATTTTGGGAGCAAACAAATATGAATTATTAACAGCAGATCAAATGCATTTTTGGACATGACTTCGCAACTGCTCAAACCTTGGGCAAAATCTGATAGTGGTTGAGCATCTGGTGGAAGCTTATATTTGTTCTGTTGCAAATGAGAGCTCCTCGTCAGAAATCAATAATATGCAATATGCATCTTCAAGCATTAAGCCACACCTGAGCCATGATTACACATCCTCCGGTAGTAATGCGGTCATTATCACAGCCATCCTCTCTTGTTGGGTGAGCTCTTACTTACGTCATAGCATCTGATCCCCTTCAACAGGGCAATAATGGCTGTCCTAATCTATGGAGGAGAACCAAACTGCCTTCCCCCAAAGTGAATAGTGCATCACCCATACTAAACAGGCCAATGAAGTACTACAATATCCAACAAGAGCTTTGAATTAAGAGCTTAGAATTATAGATAATGCCACTGTCTCAATTATGTGCTTATGAATTCTGACATTTTTTCAAACATTTTTTTGTGGGGACAGATTTGTTCTTCCAATCTACACCAATAATATTTAATTTGTATCTGATCTTTATTTATAGATATCCTCTCACTGGACCTACTGTAGTCATGGGCCTGAGGCCAAAACTACCATCACATTTTTGACCTTTCAGTTTTACTCTGAACATCTCCTCCTCAACCGGACTGCCGCCTGTGACTCATCTCGCTCACCGAGCTGTGCTTTTGTCACCACATGATTTCATCATGTTTGAACACTATGTTTGGACCTCTGCAAACTTATTGAGACCACACCCAAAAGAGAGGTGAAAATGGAGCCGGAGAATAGGGCTGCCGTCTTATCGGCTCTTAACCAACCATGCTATTTTGTTAGTTTTTTTGCGTTGTTCGTAACTTGTTTTGTACATAATGTTGCTGCCGAAAACAGCTTCTGGACCTCAAATTGGACGAGGAGTTCTTCTTCAATGAGTCGGACGCGAGGGATATACTACAGGCACCCGACAAGGCCCAGATCCCCGTGATCACCCCCTCATCACTGTCAAACGCTCCCTAAAACACTTCTCCGAGCAGGCCTTTCTAATCGACCTGGCCCGGGTATCCTGGAAGGATGTTGACCTCATCCCGTCAGTTGAGGATGCCTGGTCATTCTTTAAAAGTAACTTCCTCACCATCTTAGATAAGCATGCTCCGTTCACAAAATGCAGAACTAAGAACAGATATAGCCCTTGGTTCACTCCAGACCTGACTGCCCTCGACCAGCATAAAAACATCCTGTGGCGGACTGCAATAGCGTTGAATAGTCCCCGCGATATGCAACTGTTCAGGGAAGTCAGGAACCAATACACGCAGTCAGTCAGGAAAGCAAAAGGCCAGCTTTTTCAAGCAGAAGTTTGCATCCTGTAGCTCTAACTCAAAAAAGTTCTGGGACACTGTAAAGTCCATGGAGAACAAGAGTACCTCCTCCCAGCTGCCCACTGCACTGAGGCTAGGTAACATGGTCACCACTGATAAATCCATGATAATCGATAACTTCAACAAGCATTTCTAAATGGCTGGTCATGCCTTCCTCCTGGATACTCCTACCTCGGCCAACAGCTCCCCCCCCCCCCCCAGCAGCAGCTACTCGCCCAATCAGCTGGTCTTGACAATCTGGACCCTCTATTTCTGAAACTATCTGCCGCCATTTTCGCAACCCCTATTACCAGCCTGTTCAACCTCTCTTTCATATCGTCTGAGATCCCCAAGGATTGGAAAGCTGCCGCAGTCATCCCCCTCTTCAAAGGGGGAGACACCCTGGACCCAAACTGCTACAGACCTATGTCCATCCTGCCCTGCCTATCTAAGGTCTTCAAAAGCCTAGTCAACAAACAGATCACTGAGAATCTCGAATCCCACCGTACCTTCTCCGCTATGCAATCTGGTTTCCGAGCCGGTCACGGGTGCACCTCAGCCACGCTCAAGGTACTAAACGATATCATAACCGCCATCGATAAAAGACAGTACTGTGCAGCCGTCTTCATCGACCTGGCCAAGGCTTTCGACTCTGTCAATCCCCATATTCTTATCGGCAGACTCAGTAGCCTCGGTTTTTCTAATGACTGCCTTGCCTGGTTCACCAACTACTTTGCAGACAGAGTTCAGTGTGTCAAATCGGAGGGCATGTTGTCCGGTCCTCTGGCAGTTTCTATGGGGGTGCCACAGGGTTCAATTCTCGGGCCGACTATTTTCTCTCTATATATCAATGATGTTGCTCTTGCTGCGGGCGATTCCCTGATCCACCTCTACGCAGACGACACCATTCTGTATACTTCCGGCCCTTCCTTGGACACTGTGCTATCTAACCTCCAAACGAGCTACAATGCCATACAACACTCCTTCCGTGGCCTCCAACTGCTCTTAAACGCTAGTAAAACCAAATGCATGCTTTTCAACCGTTCGCTGCCTGCACCCGCACGCCCGACTAGCATCACCACCCTGGATGGTGCCGACCTAGAATATGTGGTACCTAGGTGTCTGGCTAGACTGTAAACTCTCCTTCCAGACTCATATCAAACATCTCCGATCTAAAATCAAATCTAGAGCCGGCTTTCTATTCCGCAACAAAGCCTCCCTCACGCCACCAAACTTACCCTAGTAAAACTGACTATCCTACCGATCCTCGACTTCGGCGATGTCATCTACAAAATAGCTTCCAATACTCTACTCAGCAAACTGGATGCAGTTTATCACAGTGCCATCCGTTTTGTTACTAAAGCACCTTATACCACCCAGCACTGCGACCTGTATGCTCTAGTCGGCTGGTCCTCGCTACATATTCGTCGCCAGACCCACTGGCTACAGGTCATCTACAAGTCTATGCTAGGTAAAGCTCCGCCTTATCTCAGTTCACTGGTCACGATGGCAACACCCACCCGTAGCACGCGCTCCAGCAGGTGTATCTCACTGACCATCCCTAAAGCCAACACCTCATTTGGCCGCCTTTCCTTCCAGTTCTCTGCTGCCTGTGACTGGAACGAATTGCAAAAATCGCTGAAGTTAGAGACTTTTATCTCCCTCACCAACTTCAAACATCTGCTATCTGAGCAGCTAACTGATCGCTGCAGCTGTACATAGTCCAACGGCAAATAGCCCATCCAATTTACCTACCTCATCCCCATACTGTTTTTATTTATTTACTTTTCTGCTCTTTTGCACACCAGTATCTCTACCTGCACATGACCATTTGATCATTTCACTCCAGTGTTAATCTGCTAAATTGTAATTATTCGCCTACCTTCTCATTTCTTTTGCACACAATGTATATAGACTCTTTTTCTTTTTCTACTGTGTTATTGACTTGTTTATTGTTTACTCCATGTGTAACTCTGTGTTGTTGTCTGTTCACACTGCTATGCTTTATCTTGGCCAGGTCGCAGTTGTAAATGAGAACTCAACTAGCCTACCTGGTTAAATAAAGGTGAAATAAAAATGTTACAAATCATTTTTTTTAAAATAATTTTAAAAAGAGGTACCGGAGCGCCAATTCTAGGTCCAAGAGGCTTCTAAACAGCTTCTAGCCCCAAGCCATAAGACTCCTGAGCAGCTAATCAAATGGTTACCCAGATTACCCCCCCCCCCCCCCCCCCCAACGCTGCTGCTACTCTCTGTTATTACTATGCACAGCCACTTTAATAACTCTACCTACATGTACATAATCACCTCAATTACCTCGACACCGGTGCCCCCCGCACATTGGTACATTGACTCTGTACCGGTACCCCCTGTATATTGCCCCGCTATTGTTATTTACTGCTGCTCTTTAATTATTTGTTATTCTTATCTCTTACATTTTTAGGGATTTTCTTAAAACTGCATTGTTGGTTAAGGGCTGGTAAGTAAGCATTTCACTGTTGTATCCACCTGTTGTATTCACACTTGACAAATAACATTTTATTTTAATATCACTATATTGATCACTCACATTTTGCATTCAGCAATTTGTTAATGTATGTATGTGAATCATGCACATCACCATAGAATGTAGGCCTATGATAGGATATAACCATTTACCATGTTACATTGAAGGAACTGTCCAGTGCTCCAGAATTCAGTTACCTATAATGAATCACAATATGAGTGAATTTTATTAGACATACACAAGTTCATTCATTGAAAATTATACTCATTGATCAGTTTTCCACTATATGGTTGGTGCTATGACAACGAAAGGACTTGTCGATACTAATCAAGATGATTGACGCATACCCGCCTCCACAACCCTGGGCCACTGTCTTGTACTTGAAGTGAAGGTCCCCAAAGCATGCAGTCTACTAATTTAATGTTGTCCACATGTCATTGACTACTTGATGGAGTGCACCGCGGCGTGCCATGACCGAGGAAAACTCCAACCCAAAAGCCCAATTAAATTACTTTTTAATTCTTAAAGGAAAGAAGAGGCAAGAAGGAGTGGACGAGGAGGAAGTGGTGGGGTGACTTTATCCACCGGAGTATCCGATGTGACGTTCTTGATTCATCACCTAATATGGGCAGTCCGGGAATATATAAACTCCCGCTCACACCCTTCCCGCCAATGAAGAACCTCACACGAGGAAACCCTCCACCGAAAAACCTCTACAAAGCTACAAAAGTTGACAGTAAGTTTAAGACAGTTGTGTGCCGTCCACAAACCGCTAGACTTTTATATATAAAATGTGAACACTTATTTAGGATAATAAATGATTTATTCAGTTATTAGGTAAGAGTAGATAATTCATTGGTAGACATATCTGTATTTTCTAAGATTACGCAATCGTGCGCAATTACGCGTTAAACATACTAATTGAAAAGTTAGGACAAGATGACATTGATACAAGTCTAAAGTCGGGTTCAACCATGTATCTTTACCTTTATGTCGTTTTAAAATAAGACGGTCCACCTGCAGTTCCTTGCTGTCCATCTACAATGATTCCTGAGACTAGAGTGGCGAGCCCGGTGACGGTGAGAGAGTGCGTCCTGGGGACCCGCTGGCTGACGGCTGCGCTCACGGTACTGCTGCTGCTGTCCACGACAGTCACCTGTGTACACAGTACCACAGTGGAGCACGACTATCATATCGTCCACAATGTCGACAATAGAAGTAAGTTGTTGCTCGTTTTATTTTCGAATAAAAGTGAATGATTTGTGACTATATGGATATTACACATGGATTGCACATTTTATTAATACAATTCAATTTTTGTATGTTAATTAATATAAATAATATTTCAGATTTCTAACCTATTACAAATGGTTTATAAAGGGTGTGGTAAAATGTGTTAATAAACAAATACAATCATAATAAACAAATGGAATAATTTTGAATGGGTAACACATATCACACTGAACGTGATATGATCTACAATGATTCTAAAAATACATTTTGTTACATCATAATATCATCTAAGGTTTTTAACATTATTGATGTGGCGTTTATAAATTAAATAACCCTAAAATCCAATAAATGGACCTCCACTGCCTGATGAAAAAGTGACATCTACTTTCTGGTTATTGTTCATAGCCTACATGGTATTGTTCATACCAGGTTATTGTTTGTAGCATAATAGTATTGTTCATACCAGGCTATTGATCATACCACCTTATTGTTTATACATGCTATTGTTCATACCACTAAATTGTTCACACCACGTTATTGTTCATACCCGGGTTATTGTTCATATCACGTTATAGGTTCATACCACGTTATTGTTCATATTGTTCATACACGTTATTGTTCATATCAAGTTGTTCATACAATGTTATTGTTCATACCATGTTATTGTTCATACCACGTTATTGTTCATACCACGTTATTGTTCATATCACGTTAATGTTCATACAATGTTCATACCATGTTATTGTTCATACCAGGTTATTGTTAATTTCACGTTATTGTTCATACCCAGGTTATTGTTCATATCACGTTAATGTTCATACAATGTTATTGTTCATACCAGATTATTGTTCATATCACGTTATTGTTCATACCACATCAGAACTCATACCAATACCAAAACATTGTGTCCTTTACAACATTAATACTAGTTATGGAACAGCAATATGAAGGGTTATTAGGTCTGACTATCAAATGTGACATACTGTTTAGGCATAACGGTACAACTATGTAGGCTACATTGTGGACAGGCATTTGTGTGTGCTTGTCAGAGAGTTTGAGTGTGTGTGTTTCTGTCTGTCTGTGATTGCGAGCACATGCTTGTATATACTGTGTGTGTATATATACTGTGTGTGTATATATACTGTGTGTGGGATGAGTGGAAGCATCAAGTTAAGGTTGAAATATATATATATATATCTTCCACTCATCCCGCGTCTTTTCTTTGTCAGGTCCAGAGATAGATCCATTGTGGTATGTGGGGCGTGGGGTGAGGCCCATCGGGCGCTTTGGGAAGAGGCAGAGCAGAGGAGGGGGCAGTGGTGGGCTCAGACACCCTGAATATGTGATAAACACCCTGGAGCTTCTCCTCAACACCATCAGGAACCAGGAGAGCCTCGGGAAGACACTGGGAGGGGAGGACGCTGACTGGTTACCGTGACAACACGCTCGCCACCCACAGTCTGTGTTTGTGAATGTGTATTTTTATTTATTTAATCAAGGATTGTCCCCGTTTCTCGGTCTCTTTCTCATTTTCTTTCTTCCTTCCTGTCTTTCTTCTACTCAAGGTTCTCTCTCACGCCTATGTCTTACTCAAAGGGACCTCTAAACTGACTGACCCAAAAAACAAGTTGTATTCTGTACATACTGAGAAATGCAATCTATATTGATTAATAAATTAAGATGTCTCGAACTGTTTTTGGTAGATTGGTGCTGTTACCGATGATTGTTGAATGAAAAGCAGGACGTAAATCAAGAGAAATGTAAAGATGCTCAAATTCCAAATTAGCGGGTTCATATATATATATATATTGTTTTTACCACGAGGTAAATAGGTATGAATATTGCTGAAAAAGGGATTTTCTTCGTAACATAAGATAAGTAATACGTCATTAACTCCCAAAGGTTAGAAATGACAGGAAACTCCAGAGATCATTCAGGTATGCAAACTTTTATTCATTTAGTATTACACCTTTTCTCATTCAGAGCAATTTGGCACATAGAGAATACATTTTTTGCTTCAAATCAAATCTTTTTGATTTGATTTTTTGCTTCTTTATATTTTTCCCCAACACATGATATGGATTGCAACAAACGATTGCACATGAGTGAATAGTCCATCAAAGCTGTGCATAGTGAACTTCACTGCAGTCATTCCGTCATGATGGCAGCTAGGTTGCACAGTCTCCCACAGACAACACAGAAGGATCAAGTTTATGATTGGGCAATTATATCTTATATGTCATATCCGTTTTTTTACATATATATATATAAACAAATTCTGAGGTGAGATCACTTTTTTTTTTTACAATATAAAAATACAGGACATTGATAATGATGAACCCCTTGGCTGTGCTTCTCGTGAGAATTTTGTACATCTATTTAACATGCGTTTATACACAACACACCTCCAGGAACAACGACAACATACAGGAACGATCTGCAAAACCTGCAAAAGGCGATCATAGGATGAATATATGGACCCACCAGTGGACAGTGTTCAAATAGAACCCAATAGAATCAAATATCATTATATCATGTAAAAACAACAGAAGTCCCAGCAGTCCAGAGGTATGGGAATAACCTGTTATCAAAGGACAACTAGATGACACTTTATACTAGTTCTGGTCCAGGGTGTTATGTGTGGCCTGAAAAAAGGCTGCACATAACACCACGGACCAAAGCAAACATCATACTATTTTACCTGTCATTACCGAGCAGTAGACACGAACAGAACCCTACGCAACCTTGTATTTCATATCCTCTATATTAATACTTTGACTTTCTCAATATAAAGAGCAAGGCCTGTATTTGTAGATCACAATGAATACAGTTAACATGGACAGGGAAGATCTGATCCTAGACCAGTACTCCTACAATGAGACGCTTGATAGAAACAGGCCGAGCACTCAAGACTCTTTGGAGTTGTGTCACACACTGCATCAACTACTATTTATAGCATCTCCCATTTGATCATGAATATGAATACCCTTATCAACTTTTGAAATCATACATTTTTAGACAATTAATGCAGCCACACATGTAAAGCACTTTGAAGATAGAAACATGACACGCTTTCAGACATAACTGATGAGAGAAGCGTTCAGAGGGGGAGAAAGCTTACGCCATTATCCACTCACTTTGTTTTAGTGAAAATTATAACAATCTTGAAAAGTTAAAAATTCAATTGCTTGTAATAAAATCATGGTTTTCATAGCATTTTGTCATACAGCCCATTAGGCTTCATTATGTTTACATATTTACTAGATATTTAACGCAATGTACAATTCATTACTGGAGCCATACAGCACAGGTGACAAATCAGGATCTATGCCAAATAAAGGCCACAAAGCTGAAATAAATGAAATATAAAAATAACAACTAACGGCTTAGATGGTGACAATTTCATAGACAGGTGTTTTTAATTGGTAAGAAACACATGTTCATTTAATTAATTCATGGCTTCTTTGGGTTCATAAATGCTTTACAGATAGGTAGCCTATTTGTGTGACAAATGCTTCATTATTTGAAAATGCAATTAAATGTAAATGTTTAATTGCATTACTAGCAATATAGCAAAACTTTCTCCAAATATGGTAACTAAGCACAAGAGTAATTATGTCATCACAAAATCACCTCCTTCAAAAAGGTTGAGTTGTGCTCACTTGCTACCTTAATGACAATGACAATTCTTAACTGAGGAACAGGAGAGGACACCTGTTTTTTCAAGTAATCTCCTTTTCTAAAATTGGAAAAACATCAGACCATATCTTAGTGAATGAGGATTTCTTATTTGCTAGTTTCAGGGAAATTATTACTTTTGAGTCTTTACACAGAAATAATAATTAAATGTCAACATTGAACAGGTTCTGCAACTGCTCTACAATTCATCATGACATTTCATCGGTGAGAGAAAGTAAAACAGTAGTATATAAAACATGGTTTTAGCCTCTTTAGGGACACGTACCACAAGTATTTCACGTGGTTTTTTCACATCTTCTTTGTTCATTAGTTCAAACACCTACAACACTCTTGCAAACAGTTAGACTGACAGATGTTTTTTATTTTCTGTACTACAATGACTCTGAAGTGACGTCTTCTTTTGATAGTAAGACAGTGAGTTGTCACGGTGAGGAGTGTTCGTATGCTGATTTTAAGGCAGAGACACGCCGTCTATCAACCCACCATCGTGTGGTGTGGTGGTTACAGTGAGTGAGGCCTGGGGGGGGGGGGGGGTGGAGTAGGATGGGGAGGCATGGTATGGGGTCATTTTTAGGGGGTGACAGGATGGGGAGGTGCCTGGCTGAGGAGAGCGCTGGTTGGGGTGCACAGGGCAGGTGTTAGTCCCTGTGTAGCCCGAAGCGGACGATGATTCAAGGCACTGGATTGGAGAGGCCCCGCGGGGGTCCACGGGTCCTGGGGTGCCCTCGAAGGACTTTTTGTGCTGTCTGTATGTCAGTACGGCTGAAGTGCTCTCACCTGCTGCTCGGACTCCTTATCTGGAAGAAGACCAAGAAATACATATAGACATATACTTGAGCTATTCGGGTAAGGAAAGTATTCAATAGTCAAAATGACAAATGAAGCTATTACATAGTATAACGTAAATGTAGTTTACATTGCATATACACTGAGTGCACCAAACATTAAGAACACCGTCCTAATATTGCGTTGCACCCCCCCCCCCCCCCGTTTTGCCGCCAGAACAGCCTCAATTCGTCGGGGCATGGACTCCACAAGGTGTCAAAAAGCATTCCACAGGGATGCTGGCCCATGTTGACTCCAATGCTTCCCAAGTTGGCTGGATGTCCTTTGGGTGGTGGACCATTCTTGATACACCTGGGAAACTGTTGAGAGTGAAAAACCCAGCAGCATTGCAGTTCTTGACACAAACCAGTGCGCCTGGCACCTACTACCATACCCTGTTCAAAGACACCTAAATATTTAGCCTTTGCTCAGTCACACTCTGAATGGCACACATAGACAATTGAGACATGGATTGTGTAAAGACAATTGTCTCCTTCTTTAACTAACTTGTGTCCTCCCTTCATCAACACTGATTGAAGTGGATTTAACAGGTGACATCAATAAGGGATCATAACTTTTCACCTGGATTCACCTGGTCAGTCTGTGGAAAGGAAAGAGCAGGTGTCCTTTAAGTTTTTGTTACACTATTTGGTCGTATTTAATCAGAATTGGGCATGAAATTCAGAAGTTCCCCCAGACAGAGAGAGAAACAGTAAAACATGCAACCCTTCCTGAAAGAATACAGCTCTAATCTAACGACGATCTTTTTAAAAGACGCTCTGTCGATCTCCTTCTGAAATCAACACATGACTATGAGACGACTTCTTTGATCTCGCCTCTGTTGCGTTGTGCTTTTCTTTGAGACTAAAGCTAAAAAAAAACCAGAGTGAATCACTGACATGGTGAGGCTGCTTGATGGCGCCAAACAGAAACAAAACCACCATTAATAATTAATGAAATAATTATTAACATGAAAAGGAGTGTGTCCCATTGGCTGATGACGCAGCCGTCCGATTCGTCTCTTATTCTCTGTGCTTCGTCTCTCTTTCCTAATTGAACCTTTCTCTTTCTTCCCTCTCTAGCTGGTGCATTTAGGCTGGCGTCCATTCAATCTCCTCCTGTAGATCCAAATGTGTGATGTTAGCCTTCCAAGTGTGAATACCAGCCCCCCCCCCCATCCAACATCCACACATTAAAAAGGGTCCGTTACTCTGCGGAGCGGACAACATTGTGTTGCCACAGTGATGTGAGCCAAGATCGATGTAAAACGCACATGAACGCCCTAAGAGTGTGTGTGTGTGTGTGTGTGTGTGTGTGTGTGTGTGTGTGTTTTACGACTGTTGAAAGGCAGAACTTGCTCCTTGAGACAGTGTGATATTACACAGTCTGAAAGATTTGAGATTTTATGAAGTGACAACGTTTGGATCATTTTGCGCCCTGGTACTTTTTCAATCAACAAGGGGAGTCAACCCTATAAACTTAATTAAACAAAAGTAGGACATGGAAATGGAGGCATCAATCGATTAAATAGAACTAAACAAATGGTTCAGAAGCAAAACAGGTTCTCTTTGTGAGGATTTCAACAAGTCCATTACCGTTGGCTGGAGGGGCAGGTAGCTTTCTCCTCTGTTGACGTGACGTGTCGAGGGTTTGAGGCTGCAGAGAAACAGTACATGAGTACAGTGACCATTGGGCTGTGTATGTGTGTAATAATTGTAAGGTGGAAAAAAATACTACCTTAGGTTTTGGCTTGGGGAACTTGGAGAAACGATTGCAGGCGGTGACGTTCAGTCCAGCTGTTTTTAAAGATAATATCCTCACCTCGATGTCTGATATCTGGAGGGAGAAGATGAAAAACAATTCAATATTTGCTGTACATGTGGTGTAGATCAAGGCTCAGGCTAGCAGATCACTTCAATTCACTTTGCTACTGAAGGACAATTTAGAAGACACCAGTGGAATACAATTACATGTCCTTCACACTCTATCCAGTCTCCAGATTTAAGCCTGCATTCTAACAGGACCATCAGACCTTGGTCACGTTCCAGACTGACCACACTGTAGACGTGCCATGTCATCGACTGCACAGTTGGGCATCAAATTGCTCTATCATAACATCTGGTTGGTAGCCTAGGGTGATATAAATCAAATCAAAATCAAATCAAATTTTATTTGTCACATACACATGGTTAGCAGATGTTAGTGCAAGTGTAGCGAAATGCTTGTGCTTCTAGTTCCGACAATGCAGTAATAACCAACAAGTAATCTAGCTAACAATTCCAAAACTACTACCTTATAGACACAAGTGTAAGGGGATAAAGAATATGTACATAAAGATATATGAATGAGTGATGGTACAGAGCGGCATAGGCAAGATACAGTAGATGGTATTGAGTGCAGTATATACATATGAGATGAGTATGTAAACAAAGTGGCATAGTTAAAGTGGCTAGTGATACATGTATTACATAAGGATGCAGTAGATGATATAGAGTACAGTATATACGTATACATATGAGATGAATAATGTATGGAACATTATATTAGGTAGCATTGTTTAAAGTGGCTAATGATATATTTAACATCATTTCCCATCAATTCCCATTATTAAAGTGGCTGGAGTTGAGTCAGTGTGTTGGCAGCAGCCACTCAATGTTAGTGGTGGCTGTTTAACAGTCTGATGGCCTTGAGATAGAAGCTGTTTTTCAGTCTCTCGGTCCCAGCTTTGATGCACCTGTACTGAGCTCGCCTTCTGGATGATAGCGGGGTGAACAGGCAGTGGCTCGGGTGGTTGCGGTCCTTGATGATCTTTATGGCCTTCCTGTGACATCGGGTGGTGTAGGTGTCCTGGAGGGCAGGTAGTTTGCCCCCGGTGATGCGTTGTGCAGACTTCACTACCCTCTGGAGAGCCTTACGGTTGTGGGCGGAGCAGTTGCCGTACCAGGCGGTGATACGGCCCGACAGGATGCTCTCGATTGTGCATCTGTAGAAGTTTGTGAGTGCATTTGGTGACAAGCCCGAATTTCTTCAGCCTCCTGAGGTTGAAGAGGCGCTGCTGCGCCTTCTTCACGATGCTGTCTGTGTGGGTGGACCAATTCAGTTTGTCTGTGATGTGTACGCCGAGGAACTTAAAACTTACTACCCTCTCCACTACTGTTCCATCGATGTGGATAGGGGGGTGTTCCCTCTGCTGTTTCCTTAAGTCCACAATCATCTCCTTAGTTTTGTTGACGTTGAGTGTGAGGTTATTTTCCTGACACCACACTCCGAGGGCCCTCACCTCCTCCCTGTAGGCCGTTGTTGGTAATCAAGCCTACCACTGTTGTGTCTTCCGCAAACTTGATGATTGAGTTGGAGGCGTGCGTGGCCACGCAGTCGTGGGTGAACAGGGAGTACAGGAGAGGGCTCAGAACGCACCCTTGTGGGGCCCCATTGTTGAGGATCAGCGGGGTGGAGATGTTGTTGCCTACCCTCACCACCTGGGGGCGGCCCGTCAGGAAGTCCAGTACCCAGTTGAACAGGGCGGGGTCGAGACCCAGGGTCTCGAGCTTGATGACGAGCTTGGAGGGCACTATGGTGTTAAATGCCGAGCTAGAATGAATGCAGCCTCCGGATATATGGATTCCAGTTTGCAAAGAGTCAAATAAAGTTTGTTCAGAGCCATCAATGTGTCTGCTTGGGGGGGGAATATATACGGCTGTGATTATAATCGAAGAGAACTCCCTTGGTAGATAATGTAGGTCTACATTTGATTGTGAGGAATTCTAAATCAGGTGAACAGAAGGACTTGAGTTCCTGTATGTTGTTTTGGCCACACCACGTCACGTTAACCATAAAGCATACGCCCCCGCCCCTCTTCTTACCAGAAAGATGTTTGTTTCTGTCGGCGCGATGCGTGGAGAAACCCACTGGCTGCACCGATTCCGATAGCGTCTCTCCAAGGGGGCCATGTTTCCTTTACAGTCTCTGATGTCCCTCTGGAATGCTTACCCTTGCTCGGATTTCAGTGGTCTAAGATGCAGCGTCCAGGACACATACCAACCAAGTTCCCTTTACCACAAATTATCTTTCAGCACTGTCATCCACTCTCTATACCTTAAACATACTGTTTATGACAAAAGAAGATGTGATTGGCTCATATGTCACACCTACACAGGTGCTGTGAAATCTGACATGCATCTGCAATGTAATCAGCATGGAACATGAATGGACCCCCTACCTGGAGCTCAGACTGCTGCACCTGGGTGGCGGCAGTGGCCACCTGGTCCTCCAGGAAGGCCAGCTCTCTGTCTGAGGTGCTACTGCTGATGTCCCGGGCCACCTCTTCCAGGTCCCCCAGTGCCCCCTCCAGGCCGTACACCGCCCCCGCAGCCAGGTACACCTGCAGGGACAAGTCACATGTTACAGGAGAACTCAAAGGGCACAGGTTCTGAGCATAACAATGTTGGGATCCCACAGGGCTCTATCCTAGGGCCTGTCCTGTTGAGCCTCTACATTAAATAATACAGGTTGTAGTCACTATATGGTCATGCTAAGATGGACAAAAGTGGCTCAGATAGTGACTTCAGATGGGCAAGTACACATAGGTTATCTATTCTCTTGATCTAGGGTTATGGTTGAGGTTAGGGTAAGGATTACGTTTTGCGTTTAGAAAGCGCTGCACTTTGGTCCTTTCTAGCATGGCCAGATAGTGGCAACCACCAACATTCAGGTGTATGTACAGTTGAAGTCGGAAGTTTACATACACTTAGGTTGGAGTCATTAAAACTCTTTTTTCAACCACTCCACAAATTTCTTGTTAACAAACTATAGTTTTGGCAAGTCGGTTAGGACATCTACTTTGTGCATGACACAAGTAATTTTCCAATAATTGTTTACAGACAGATTATTTCACTTATAATTCCCTGTATCACAATTCTAGTGGGTCAGAAGTTACCATACACTAAATTGACTCCGCCTTGAAACAGCTTGGAAAATTCCAGAAAATTACGTCTTGGCTTTGGAAGCTTCTGATAGGATAATTGACATCATTTGAGTCAATTGGAGGTGTACCTATGGATGTATTTCAAGGCCCACCTTCAAACTCAGTGAGTCTTTGCTTGACATCATAGGAAAAGCAAAAGAAATCAGCCAAGACCTCAGCAAAAAATTGTAGACCTCCACAAGTCTGGTTCATCCTTGGGCGCAATTTCCAAATGCCTGAAAGTACCACGTTCATCTGTACAAACAACAGTACGCAAGTAGACACCATGCAGCCGGCATACCGCTCAGGAAGGAGACGTGTTCTGTCTCCTAGAGATGAATGTATTTGGTGCGAAAAGTGTAATTTAATCCTAGAATAACAGCAAAGGACCTTGTGAAGATGCTGGAGGAAACATCAGTTAAAGCTTGGTCGCAAATGGTTCTTCCAAATGGACAATGACCCCAAGCATACTTCCAAAGTTGTGGCAAAATGGCTTAAGGACAACAAAGTCAAGGTATTTGGAGTGGCCATAACAAAGCCCTGACCTCAATCCTATAGAAAATGTGCGGGCAGAACTGAAAAAGCATGTGCGAGCAAGGAGGCCTACAAACCTGACTCAGTTACACTAGCTCTTGTCAGGTGGAATTGGGCCAAAATTCACCCAACGTATTGTGGGAAGCTTGTGGAAGGCTACCCGAAATGTTTGACCCAAGTTAAACAATTTAAAGGCAACGCTGCCAAATACTAATTGAGTGTACGAAAAACTTCTGGCCCGCTGGGAATGTGATGACAGAAATAAAAGCTGAAATAAATAATTATCTTCTATTGTTCTGACATTTCACATTCTTAAAATAAAGTGGTGATCCTAAATGACCCAAGACAGGGAATTTTTACTAGGATTAAATGTCAGGAATTGTAAAAAACTGAGTTTAAATGTATTTGTCTATGGTGTATGTAAACTTCCGACCTCAACTGTAGGCTGTGGTTCTTACGTTTTCCTCCATCTTTGTGAGTTTCTGGTCCAGCTCCCTGGTCTCTAAGCTGCTGGAGAAGGATTCAGACGCGCTCATGCACTCTGAGGGGGTGACGCTATCGCCCCCCGCCTCACCAATCAGCTCCTCGGTAGCGTTGAGCACCTTCAGGACTTCTGTGGTGATACTGCACAGAGATGCGGCCGAGTACTTCTGTTCAACACACACACACCAGATACAAAACAGACATACAACACACACAGAGATACGAGTTATAGGCACAAAGATGACTACCATCAGTGAGTAAAAAACATTTGAAACAGTGAAGAGGGTCCGAGAGATGTTTACAGCATGGTCGTCAATGACAATGACAGATGAAGTCAGTCAATGACACACACACAGCTTTTACATCTCAACACACACACAAACACACATCATGACTCACGCTCGACCTGCACGGAGCGATCAGGTGGGAGGAAAAACAGTGTGAGGAAGAAGAGTCTGAGGTTTTGGGTGGAAGAGGGGGAGAGCTGTTGACCTTTTCTATTAGTAGATTCCGCTATATAATAGGTTTAAGTTATAGAGGTCACGCAAGGGTGACAGTGGACCTAACATGAGGCAAATGAAAGTGCAGTCTCGGCTTGAACCTAAACGACATAACAAACCACACTCCAACTGTACAGTACAAACAATAACAGTACATCTGAAAAGGAGAGCGGGAAGATGGAGAAGGAGAGAGATGGATGTAATTCAATATTGAGTTAATCATTGGCTTGAAGCTTTGATCTGTGGGACTAATGAGTGCATTGATCCACCCGCTTTCTCTCTCTCTAAGACGCGTTAGCCGGCTAGCGACGTGCATGGGCTTTGAAAGGAAAGGCACAGTGTGGGTGTTAGGAGGTGTTCGTGGGTGGCACTTGAGCCGGAGATGAGACGAGATGAGAGACGGCTCCTTTTGAGCACTCGGCGGTGACTTAGAGAGCAAAGAGTTACGGCGCTGACCGAGTAGGTCGATGGAGAATGGGAGCCGGAGTGAGAGTCTTGGCCATCACCCCCATTACAAAGAGACATCATTACCACGTGGCTCCCAACACACGGCTCCATTTCCTACTGCGACATTTGGGTTGAGAAAGCACTTTAGACAGTGCATCCACACCCGCATTCCTGAGATACCATGCAGTGTGTGCTTGTGCACTTGCTTATAAGCTGCTTGCTTATCAGCGAGTGACATTTCCTCCCAAATTGGGCCCATACCTGGTGCGGACAAACACACATGACCGTGCTCCTGCAAGCGTCTCAGCCGATCGTGCCACCTCAAGAGCAAGTTAATGAAGTGACACAAGCTGGAAACTCACAGCTGAGGAGTAAGTTTCACACGTCCCCGTGTGTTCCACTGGGGCTTTATGAACACGCTGAGGATCTATACTCGTGGAGAGTTGTGCAGATATACTTCAGTGTCCTTGTTATTCCAAAAGAGGAAAGGTGACAGCAACTTACACAAATGGCCGCAAAGGCAAAGTTTTAAATTCATTGTGCTCTTATTTATACAAAATGAATACGTCAGTTTAAAAATATATATATATATATATAAACAAGAGCACCATGATTTTAAAACGTTCCCGTTGCGGTCATTTGTGGAAGACTTTACGGACATGACTTTACCCAGATTTAGCACCCCATTCCAGAGAAGGCTTTTAGTAGTGTGTGGGATACCATGGGATACCAATATACTTAAGTACAGTGGTGGAAAAAGAACTAAATTGTCATACTTGAGTAAAAATAAAGATGCCTTAATAGAAAATGGCTCAAGTAAAAGTGAAAGTCACCCAGTAAAATACGACTTGGGTAAAGATCTAAAAGTATCTGGTTTTAAATATACTTAAGTACAGTGGTGGAAAATGTACTAAATTGTCATACTTGAGTACAAATAATAAATTAAAGTAAATGCTATACATCCAATTCCTTATATTAAACTAACTAGACGGAACGATTTTCTTGTTTTTGTACATTTACGGACAGACACGGGCACACTCCAAGACTCAGACATAATTTACAGACGCAGCATTTGTGTTCAGTGAGTGCCAGATCAGAGGCAGTAGGGATGACAACACGTTATATTGATAGGTGCGTGAATTGGACCATATTGCTGTCCTGCTGAGCCTTCGAAATTTAACGAGTACGTATTGGATGTCAGGTAAAAATGTCAATATTTTCTTTACAAATGTAGTGGAGTAAAAGTAAAAGCTGTCAAAAATACAGATACCCCCCCCCCCAAAAAAAATACTTATTAGTACTTTAAAGTATTTATACTTATGTACTTTACACCACTGGTGGTTTCACACCTTTTATGTAACTGCCATTCATACCCCCAGCCTCTGCCCTTTACAATTGTCGAAAATGTATTGAAGGAAGAAGAATAAAAGAGAAAAGCACTAGAAGGGATACGCGTATATTACCTAATGCAATCGGCTTCGTAGGTCTAAATTGAATCCAGCACCATACGCTTTTCACTCGGTTATTTCACTCCCTCTTTCAATCCCTATCCACCCTTAGTGGCTTTGAATAACATTGAGAAGTGTCCATAAGTCCCTAAAATAGGCCACATCTAGATAAGAACAAATCGGCGTCACAAATGGTACTCTGTACCCTACATTTAGCGCACTACATAAGGAATAGGGTGCTATTTTGGGACACAAACAACTGAAGTAGAGCAGAGAGAGCGAGCGAGAGAGAAAGAGAGAGAGAGTGAATAATACCATTATGGTCCCTGACAAAACAACCATGTCTCACTTGATGATGTCTTACTTGTGACAGTGTGTGTGAGAGGATTGTAAAAGGAGGAATCATCAGATAGGTGCACGTGTGCATGGCTGAGTGTGTGTTAGTGTGTGCTGTCTACGTCCATCACAGTAATTTGATAGTTTTGGTGTTGTATCAGGTGAATGTTAAGTTTGGGACTGTTATTCTTGACTCATGTTGCATAGAAGGTCTATGCATGTATGTGTGTGTGTGTGTGATGTCCTGACCGGGGGCCTGTGTTATAGAGACAGTAGATCTCACCTGCTGTAAGAGAGAGGAGAGCAACTGTAGCCTCTGCTGTAGTTCCAGCCAATTCTGTCCCTCCTGACAGACAAGACAGACACGCATGGACGGACGGACGGAGAGACAGACAGGAGAAAGGGAGAAGGAGAGAGGTGGGACATGGATGGCACAGCAAAATATAGGTGAGAAGAGTTGAGAAGAGGTAGGCGAGGAGGGAGAAAGAGGTTAGGGATGAGAAGAAGGTACAGACAGAAGAAAGGCAGGGGAATAAAGGCATGAATGAGAGAAATGAGACGTAGGAGTACGATACAGAGACAGTCTAAGATCAGATTGAGAGATACCTAAGGGTAGCCCCCTGCCGTGTTTAGGTGAGGACAAACAGGACAATGATGGTAGGCTAAAGCCATAGATGTACTAGAGAGCTCATCTCCTATCTTTACCCATGGTAAAACAGGCTTTGGGCCAAGTATCCCTATCCTGGTATACATATCTCTAGATTTGGCCCTCTATCCAACTCTATGGTTAAAGTGAAATATGAAACAATGCGTTCCTGTTCCACCTCTCTCTGCTCACCTGTCCGTCACACAGCACCCCCTCCTGGACAGATGGGGTAATAACAACCGAGGTGGGCGTGGATCCGGTCTTTTCATTTTGGTCTTCCACTTGTTTCCCCTTTTTCTCAGTCTTTCTGTCCACCTCTTTTCCCTGTGGTCTCTTACTGAGCCTGTTCTTCTCCACTCTCTTCTCTTCTCTGTCATCTACTTTCTCTTCCAAACTCTTTCCTCCTCTCCCCAACCTACTATCCTTCACGCTCTCCTCCTCTCTTAATATCGGCCTTTCTGTTAGTCTATCTCTCTTTTTCAGTTCCGGCCCTTTCACTGACTCGATTGTCTCTCTCTTCGCCCTATCCTGACTTGTACTCCTCGGTCTCTCACTCTGTCTCTGTCGACCTCCTTCTCTCTCATTCTGCCTCAGCTTCTCTTTCGGTCTGTCACTTTCTCCAGGACTTTTGATTGGCTCGTCCTCGGATGAGCTCACTACTTCTTTGCTGTTGGCTCGTCCAACCAGCTGGCTCAGTTTGGAGCGGAGCTCCTGCTCCAGTGTGTCTCCGGAGCCGGGCCCAGTGCTGCTGGTGGACAGGGGGTCAGGGGTCATGGGGTTACGGGGGCTAGGGGCCGCAGAGTTAGGGGCCACAGTGTCCTGGTCCTCGGGCTCGGGAGTCATGGCCTCGGGCACCACATCAGGGGCGACCATCTCCTCACTCATGCCCCTCTTCAATAGGCCGTTCAGCAGGAAACTGTTCTCCTAAGGATGGAGAGAGAAAGAGAGTGACAGAGACAGAGAAAGAGGGCAGAAGAGAGAGAGAGAGAGAGAGAGAGAGAGAGAGAGCAAGAGCGAGAAAGAGAGTAATAGGGAGAGAGACCTTAAAGCGTATTTTCTGTCTTTATGAAAAAAGATGGCCCTATTCTGCCACACAGTGTTGTGGTACTGTTTCTCAATAGTCTTACGAGGGTTGACCAATGACTTTACACATTTTTTCAGACATTTCTAACAACAAGAATGTGGTGGAGTAAAGATGATTTTAAACCTAAAATCTCTGCAGCTGAATCTACGACCGTAAATGAGAAATGAGAACAAGATTGGTGTAGCTGCAACACGCGCCATATCTTCACATTTGAGTAATTTTGAGTAATTTAGCACAGGGTTTTCCTGGGCACGTTTTGTTTTTTGCCGTAGCACTACACAGCCAACTTTGATTATTTGAATCAGCTGTGTAGCGCTAGGGCAAAAAACGTGGACCTTAGTGGGGGCCCCAGGACCGAGTTTGGGAAAGCCTGATTTATCAGACACTGTCAGCAGAGTGACTTACTGTCAGTGCGTTCAACTAAGGTAAGACAACCACATATCACAGTCATTGAAAGTTAAACCGTCCTCAAGGCTTTGTTAGTGTCGTCCTCCCACCTGTACAGATTGTGCGTAGAGGGTCTGTGTGTGTGTCTGTGTGTGGGCCTGGTTCCCTGCCGCTTCCCTCTTGCTCTTCCTGCGTCTCCGCGACCTCCTGACCTGGTCGCTCTGCATGCTGTCCTCTGCCTCGCTACTATCCCCAGTCACCTTGGGGTTAAAGTTCACATCCAGCGCCTCCGGGTGGAGCGGGTACGAGGGGAAGTTCTGGTATTGATGATGATGGTGGTACTGAGCCTGCTGGGGGTGAAGATGCGAGTCTGAGTTAGGGCCTTTTCTTCCCATCACGTTATGGAAGGGTTTGCGGGGGCGGGCGGAGGGTACCGACGAGGACTCTGAGTCAGAGTTGACGGTCTCCGTGTTGGTGTACTGGCCCGAGGAGGGCGAGGTGACCGGGAGGTGGACCGGGGTGTACGTCCACTCCGGGTCGTGTTGGGAGTCCGTGTAGTACGTCTCGTCTGAGAGTTTCTGCCGGAACTGGCGGAGCGCGGCCCCCCAGCCCCCTTGTCGTTCTCCTGATCGGAATCAGAGCCCATCTCGTCGTAGGCCGAGACCACGCCAGACTCTTTCTCCAGGACGCTGAACACCAGCGACTTTCTCTTGGCCAGTAGGCTGGGACGGGAGTGCTGAGAGGTCTGCAGCGCAATCCAGTTCCCGTCAGGGCTCTGCAGCACCGAAGACGCACCTGAACATACAAGCACAGGCAAACATAGAAAAACTTCACGTGTGTGACAAAACACAGCATTCTTCCTGTGAGTTTAACGGTATGGAACTGTCCTGTTTGCATGTAACATACTGTAATTGACTGTACAAATAAGAGACGAGAAATGAGTGACATGCCTTTGTGTGTAACAGTATGGACATGTCTCTGGGTTGAGTGTAGAGTGTTGTGTGTCTGACTATCAGGAGGACTGCCATGGACGTGCCTCTGTCTCTAATGTGTGTGTGTGTGTGTGTGTGTGTGTGTGTGTGAGAGACTGTATGAAGGAGGCCGGGTTTCAGTGTGCTTCTTACTGGAGTTGTCCAGGCGGTCCACACTCTTCCAGCTGGGCAGTGAGGAGGCCCTGGCCGTCTCCTTCTTCAGAGAGGCGTAGTCCTGTACCCCGCCCCCCGCCCCCATTAGTGCCTCAGTCACCTTCTCTGGGGAGTCATCACTGGTCAGGGAGAATGCTGACCGCGACCTCTGTACACACGCGCACAAACACACAAAATACATGTTAAATGACATGCTACGCACTTTAAAAACTATGAGTGCTGACAAGGTGACACAGAACTTTGGGTCTACCAGCCAAGGGCAGCTTGAAATGGAACCGGCACAGCCGCAGAATTTTCCTCGGGGCAGCAATTTTCCCACGCTTCCGTTCCAGACAAACAAACATTTGAGGATTAGGTCGAAAAGATTTGCTTGTTTGGGTGGCTATGTGGATAACGGTGACTACGTGCGGTTATTGACTGATCCAGCTGAACGTGAACTGGTTTGTTTGGTTAGAATCCCAGAAGGTATTCAAAGGAAATGGCAACTCAAGTTTGTGTTCCTCCGGGAGCCAGGTACACCGTAAGACTGACTTTCAGCGTGCGTCCCAACCAAATGGCACCCTATTCGACATAGTGCACTACTTTTGACCCAGAGCCCTTCCATCTGGGACGACGCACCAGTCACATGGATGTGATTCCTATAAAGAGTCAGCAGGGGGCATCAGAGAACTACAATACGGATAAGAACAGTGGAAGAGGGACGCATCCCTGTTCTCACACACACACACTCCCTCGGAGCTCATTCATAGCATGTGTGTGTGTGCGTGCGCATGACCGTGTGCACCTGTGTGTTTGTCTGCGCACACTTTTGTGTGTGTGTGTGTGTGTGTGTGTGTGTACAGAGAGCGTTGATAAAGGGAGCCCATCCCTCTGTGGACCAGGGAGTTGAGGAGAATCCCTGTGTATTCAGCAGCGCTTTGATCATGTGTGAATGTAACAGACTGGGAACGTGGCTTTGATTCCACACTGCTGCGCCTGCCTTACACCCACGGGACGATGACAAATCTCAGCAAGCTCCCCTCTGACTACCCCTTTGAAATTCTGCCAGGCGTGTGTGTGTAGAGGTTTCCCAGGTAAGTTACTGTACAGCTCACAGGTACAAACCGGTGACAACCCTCAGTGGACAAGCAATCATGCGAAAATCTGCCAATATAATGGAAACACTTAAGTAAATGAGGGATGCAAAGTATTAAAAGCATGTGCTTCCACACAGGTGTGGTTCCTGAGTTAATTAAGCAATTAATATCCCATTCTTAGGGTCATGCCCCCATAGGATGACAATGCCCCCATCCACAGGGCACAAGTGGTCACTGAATGGCTTGATGAGCATGAAAACGATGTAAACCATGTCTCTATCACCAGATCTCAACACAATTGAGCACGATTGAACTTATGATGGAATTTCTCATGGAAGAATGGTATCGCATCCCTCCAATAGAGTTCCAGACACTTGTAGAATCTATGCCAAGGTGCATTGAAGCTGTTCTGGCTCGTGGTGGCGCAACAGCACTTTATGTTGGCCTTTCATTTATGTTGGCAGCCAGCCCTCAACCCCATCTGTCCTCATATCTCATCACTAGGGACAGGAGTTTTTCCTGCCCGTGTGACCGGACCAGGCCCCCGCTACAGACTATATTTAGGGCCCAGCTTTTCCTGGGTCAGGTCACATGGTCAGGAAAAAGTGTAGTGTAGATAGTATATTATAGTGGAGCTTACTGTATTGTAGTGTAGTATATTATAGTGGAGCTTAATGTATTGTAGTGTAGTATATTATAGTGAAGCTTACTGCAGTGTAACGTATAGTGGAGCTTATTGTGGAGTAGTATAGCCTAGTGTAGTGAAGTGCATTTTGCTGTAGTGTAGTGTAATGTAGCGTAATATAGTGTAGTGTATTGCAGTGAAGTGTAGGGTAGTATAGTGTAGGGTAGCGTAGTGTACTGTAGAATACTGTAGTGTAGTGCGCTGAGGTTCAGTATAGTACAGTGTAACATAGCTTAGTTTAATGTAGTAAAGTGTATTGTAATGTAGTGCAGTGTAGTGTAACGTATTGTAATATAGTGCAGGGTAGCGTAATGTAAAGAAGCAAAGTGTAGCGTGATGTGGTGCATGGTAGCGTAGGGTAGCGTTACGGAATGTAGCGTAGCATAGCCTAGTGTAGTGAGGGCTTCCACCCAGACTGACCCAGAGGGAGTAGGAGCTCTTGAGGTGGGCCTGGTTGGCCTGGGCCAGGGTGCTGTGAGGGTGCTGGCTGGGGGAGGACAGCTCACTGCCCTGAGGCTGGCCCTGGCTCGGTCTCTGGGGCCACACAAAGTCATACTCTGTCTGCATATCGGAATGCTTCCTCCTCTGGATGATCTGGGAGAGAGAAGGAGAGGGGGAGAGAGAAGGAGAGGGGGAGAGAGAAGGAGAGGGGGAGAGAGAAAGAGAGGGGGAGAGAGAAAGAGAGGGGGAGAGAGAAAGAGAGGGGGAGAGAGAGAAGGAGAGGGGGAGAGAGAGAAGGAGAGGGAGAGAGAGAAGGAGAGGGGAGAGAGAGAAGGAGAGGGAGAGAGAGAAGGAGGGGAGAGAGAGAAGGAGAGGGGAGAGAGAGAAGGAGAGGGAGGAGAGAGAAGGAGAGGGGGGAGAGAGAAGGAGAGGGGGAGAGAGGAGAGAGAGAGATACAGAATGAAAGAGGGCAATGCTAATGTAATGTCACTAAAAACTTCACACCAAACATAAAAGGTACTTTTTGTACGATGGTTGTGGCCAGTTCCTCTATAAGCTCTTCTTTGTGGTCCCGTAGGTAGCGAGCCTCATTCTGCTTCTCCTGCAACACAGACGTCAATGCCCGGTCAGAACTACCGTAAAACAAGCTTTTCTACAAGCACTAAAACCAAACCCTCATCCAAATAGCTCCAAACCAAAAGAGACAGAAAGACAGACATGGAGAGAGAAAGAGAAAAAGAGATAGAAAGAGAGAGGGATGGATGGATCGGTAGAGAAAGAAGGGAGGAAGAGAAGGAGTGTTGCCTCACCAAGCTATCACTGAATTCCTCTGCGTTGGCGATGGCTTCCTCTATGGCCTCCTCAGCAACGCGCAGGGCAACCGCAAGTGTCTCTGCCATGCTGTGTCCTGCCAACACACGCACCAACACGTTTACTTACAGCGCTCTCAGGAGTGGTCATTACCTAAATGGCAGATTTAATTAGAGATACAGTATACTAGACAAACAAAACATTACCGCTGCAGAGAGAATGCAATTACTGCTGTCTGAGTGTGTGCGCGAGTCTCTCGCGCTCTCTCTCTCTATCTGCGCACATGTGTGTGTAATATATATATATGTGAGCGCATATGTGTTTGGGAGTCTGCTTTAGAGGGGAAGATAAGCACACTGTGGTCTTGTCATTTGCTGTGGTGACTCGTGTCAGGGCTGTGGTGGAGTGCTGCTGTGGTGACTCGTGTCAGGGCTGTGGTGGAGTGCTGCTGTGTTGACTCGTGTCAGGGCTGTGGTGGAGTGCTGCTGTGTTGACTCGTGTCAGGGCTGTGGTGGAGTGCTGCTGTGTTGACTCGTGTCAGGGCTGTGGTGGAGTGCTGCTGTGTTGACTCGTGTCAGGGCTGTGGTGGAGTGCTGCTGTGGTGACTCGTGTCAGGGCTGTGGTGGAGTGCGGTTGTGGTGACTCGTGTCAGGGCTGTGGTGGAGTGCGGCTGTGGTGACTCGTGTCAGGGCTGTGCTGGAGTGCTGCTGTGGTGACTCGTGTCAGGGCTGTGGTGGAGTGCTGCTGTGTTGACTCGTGTCAGGGCTGTGGTGGAGTGTTGCTGTGGTGACTCGTGTCAGGGCTGTGGTGGAGTGCGGCTGTGGTGACTCGTGTCAGGGCTGTGGTGGAGTGCGGCTGTGGTGACTCGTGTCAGGGCTGTGGTGGAGTGCTGCTGTGATTACTGTGATTCACAAACACAAGTGGCCGACTGGGAGGGTCACAGACCTCTGGAACAAGAAGACCACGCAGCAGTGTGTGTGTGTGTGTGTGTTGCTGTGTCATGCTGTGGCTATATGCAATAAGCTAGTATGATGAAACAGATATAGCTAGTATGACCATTAATCATTGGTTGGGTTCTATATGAGGTTGTGTACCTTCACTCTGCCTGTAGAAGGTTGAGTCACTGCCACAGACGCTGCCATCATTGTCATTGCTTCCGTCGTGAACACTGCTTTCTACAGGGGAGAAAGAGACAGAGGTTAGAGGTCAGAGGTTAGCTACGGACTGTGCTGGGAGGAACCTAGGCTCACACTGAGAGCCTCACCTCAGCCTCATCAGCAGAGGAGAGCAATGATATGAAACAGGAGGAAACAGTAGAGCAGAGAACCTACGACACTGCTCCAGTTCATTTCAACACATCCCTTCTTTCAGCCGTGTGTAGTGTACTGTAGTGTATGCGTGTGTGTGTATGAACTGTGGGTGTGTTTGCCTGCGTAGTGTCGTCTCTTCATAAACCACACACCATTTGCAGAGGGCCATTTGTTGGCAGATATGTATCCCATAGGGCCATCTGTTTTCTCCAGGAGGTCTTTCATCGACTTGTTAGTTCCTCTCACGGGAACAATCGACTTCCTTCAATTAGCAGCTTAGATCCACAGCTCTGGGACGAACACCGGTGGTACAGCTGAAATGATCACCCTGCCACAGCCTGTGCCTCTGAAGTACTGGGCTGAACTGTGTGTGTGTGTGTGTGTGTGTGTGTGTGTGTGTATAGAGGCTGAGGCTGTGAGGATTTCAGCGGTGACACGAAACACTCGGAACCTAGCAGTGGGAGTCGCGGCAAGCCACTAGGACTCCTCTGAGTGTCTGTGTGCAGTGAGGCTGAAACTGCAGTGACATTTGGGTCAAGGCGAGCAGACAGAGTTGCTTGTGTTGGTCTGTCCGTCTGTAGTGGGACTCTGCTTGGTCAGGCATAGGACAGGTTGACTTGCATTTTAACCGTTTTAGTCCTCTCCGGCTGAAGAGTGAGTCGTCAGCCATTCAGTTCTTCTTTGATCCGACAAGAACTCCCACCAATGTCTTCTTCAACCACATCACGGTCCTGTGTCCTCCCGGCCTTCCTCTTCCTCCCCTGTTCCTCCTCCTCTTTCTGTCATCGTTCGACCATCCCGCCACTCCTCTCTGGAGCATGTTTGGCCATCTGAGGGCTTGTTTTTTCCCCTCTGATAATAAGTGAGATTTGTGGCCTCACAACTCCAGCTTCCTGAATGCGTCTCAAACGCTTCAGGTCAGCTTCATTACATGCCACTGCAAAGGCCTCGCTCTCCTCTGCTCTGTTTTAGATACAGCGTGTGTGTGTGTGTGTGTGTGTGTGTGCCTGTTCATTGTGACTTAAAGGAGAGATACAGCCAACAACAACATGCAGTAAGTTACCCAGCATAAATAAAGTCTGAAATCATGGACGCAGTAGGACAGGGAGATACACTGGCACCGCTGACGATGACCGCGTCCTAATGAAGGAAATGCAGCAACAACAACGGCCTGTAAACAAACAGGATCACAAGATGGAGGCCGCGTGGTATTTTGTTTACTGACGCTTTTCTGTTTCTTTCTTTCGTTTTCTCACTTCCCCTGTCTTTTTGTCTACATCTCTCTCGCCCTCATACACACAGCCACACTCTTTTTTCCCCCTCTCTTATTTCCTTGTCACACACACGCACTTTCTGAGGATGCTGAGGATGTGAGAACTAGATGTATGGCAAAGTGAGTGATTCCCTGGGTAACAAGTGTCATTGTTGCAGGTGACCCTGTCTGTTATCTTTCACAGCAATGTCCACCGCCTGATGCTTCACCGTCCAGGCAGACAGTCTGACAGACAGACCGAACACGTGAAACCCGCAGATTTAACCATGACACAACACCCCGCCACGCACTGTCATGACCCTCTCCTGAATCGTTTCGACCCTCCACGCCGAACAGAGCCCCTCCCCACCTGCACTGGGCGTGTCCTCCTCAAACCAGGAAGCTTACGCCATCTCATGTCAGTTTATTACTGAGAGATGGAGAGAGATCTATCTTTACTGTTCCTGTTTCATTTCTTCTCATTGACCACGGTCTCACCTTTTCCCCACAGACGGCTCGGGAGGGGAGTCACTCGATATCACCATGACTACCCTGCCGACGGCAGCACCGGGCTGTGTGTGTGTGTGAGAGAGACACTCCTGTCGGTAAAGCTCCACTTAAAGGTAAAGTTCCTCCAGCAGCAGTCCAGACAGCTAGCTTTCAATTATATTACAGCATCTGCCATCGTACGCTTTCCCAGCACACACACACACACACACACACACACACACACACACACACACACACACACAGGCAGCTTTCAGCAATGACTGGACCTTCATTTACACCATGGCAGCTCACACACCAACAGTAAGAGAAAGAGAGAAAGACAGACGAAGATAGAGCGAGAGTGAGAGAGAGAGGGCGGGTGGATTGAGAGAGCCAGAGAGAGGAAGTGAGAGAGAGAACAAGCGAGAGAGGGATAGAAAAAGAGAGAGTTTGTGAATGAGAAATGCACAGACGGAGTAAACCTGACTGTTCCATCTGCTGCATGTTGTAGTGAAACATACTGGCCACCAGGGGCACTGCAGATCAGGTGCCATTAGGGGTTGAGATGAGAAGGGCATGGTGGATTTCTGTTCTCCACCTACCAATTGTGATCTGACATCGACAACGCCTCTACAATAATTAGTTGGGTGGCACTGTGTGTGTGTGTGTGTGTGTGTGTGTGTGTGTGTGTGTGTGTGTGTGTTTGTGTGTGAGAGAGAGAGAGAAAGAGAAGAAGTGTGTGCGTGTATGTTGGTTTTTGTGCGTCCTTAAACGTTTTCAAACGTCTGACAGATAGTTAGTGACAGATGAATATATCTTTGACACCAGAGTCACTTAGGGTCACATCATGACATCACCTCAAGCTTCTGTGGGACCGTAGCACCACACTCACTATGCCATCCTGTAAACAACAAGCACACACACACACACAAACCCGCGAGTGCATACGCACAAGTATGGGGAGACAGACGCACGGACCACACACACAAAAACACAAATGTGCATATGTACATAAACCCCCACACGCACACAAACCATTCACAAACATGCACAATCCGTTCACAAAAAAACACACAACTACTCAAGTCCTGACAGACAAAATCGCAGATACACTCCTGGTGCCGTTTGGCATTGCGTGTTTCGCCACAGACACACACACATTTCAGGACAGGGCTGTGTGTGAGTCACTAATGTTCTAAAACCAGAGACAGCAGCAGGAAGCAGGAGAGAGACAACAAGGTCAACAGTCACTGATTCACTGGGTTGGCTAGAGCTATACGTATAGTATCTATTAGAGGTCGACCGATGAATTAATTATGGTCGATTTCAAATTTTCATAACAATCGGAAATCTGTATTTCTGGACACCAATTTTTTTTTTACACCTTTATTTAATCTTTATTTAACTAGGCAAAGTCAGTTAAGAACACATTCTTATTTTCAATGACTACCTAAGAGCGGTGGGTGGGTTGACTGTCGTGTTCAGGGGCAGAACGACAGATGTTTACATTGTCAGCTCGGGTGATTCAATCTTGCAACCTTACAGTTATCTAGTCCAACGCTCGAACCACCTGCCTCTCGTTGCACTCCACGAGGAGCCTGCTTGTTACGCGAATGCGAATGAATATTTTTAAACCTGCATATTTAGCTAAAATAAATCCAGGTTAACAGGCAATATTAACCAGGTGAAATTGTGTCCCTTTTCTTGTGTTCATTGCACGCAGAGTCAGTGTATATGCAACAGTTTGGGCTGCCTAATTTTATGTAATTATGACATAACATTGAAGGTTGTGCAATGTAACAGGAATATTTAGACTTATGGATGCCACACAGATGAAATACGGAACGGTTCAGTATTTCACTGAAAGAATAAACGTCTTGTTTTCGAGATGATAGTTTCCGGATTCGACCATATTAATGACCTAAGGCTCGTATTTCTGTGTGTTATTATGTTATAAGTCTGTGATTTGATAGAGCAGTCTGACTGAGCGGTGGTAGGCACCAGCAGGCCCCTAAGCATTCATTCAAAGAGCACTTTCGTGCATTTTGCCAGCAGCTCTTCATTGTGCTTCAAGCATTGCGCTGTTTATGACTTCAAGCCTATCAACTCCCGAAATTAGGCTGGTGTAACCGATGTGAAATGGCTAGCTAGTTAGCGGGTGCGTGCTACTAGCATTTCAAACGTCACTCGCTCTGACATTTTTGACATGCGTTTTTCTGGATTTTTGTTGTTGTTATTCTGTCTCTCACTGTTCAAATAAACCTACCATTAAAATTATAGACTGATCATTTCTTTGTCAGTGGGCAAACGTACAAAATCAGCAGGGGATCAAATACTTTTTTCCCTCACTGTATATCATTTTGTAATTTAGGTGAATTATCCCTTTAAAAATGGCAACGGTGTTAAAATCAACCTTCATTCACCTGTGATTTTCAAGTGGGCGGAAAATGTTCTATTACTTTCAAATACTATCTGCTCTTTTCGAAGGCGCTTGACTTTTCCTCTAGTTTGTCAAAAGCTCCTCAACTCAAACCAACAGCTGTAGTCAGATAGATCTCCCCACTTTCAGATCAATCGAGGTATAGTTTGTTATGTCAACAAAATGTGCCTTCATACATTGTGGGCTCAGATCAGTGGTGTAAAGTACTTGAGTAGTACTTTAAAGTATTTTTTACTTATGTCAATTTTTTGGGGGGGCATCTGTACTTTACTTTACTATTTATATTTTTTGACAACTTCTACTTCACTACATTCCTAAATAAAATAATGTACTTTTTACTCCATACATTTTCCCTGACACCCAAAAGTACTTGTTACATTTTGACAGGAAAATGGCCCAATTCACACATTATTAAGAGAACAACACTGTTCATCCCTACTGCCTCTGATCTGGCAGACTCACTAAACACAAATGCTTTTTTTGCAAATTAATGTCAGAGTGTTTTAGTGTGCCCCTGGTTATCCATAAATAAATAAAAATACAAGAAATTGTGCTGTCTGGTTTGCATAATATAAGGAATTTGAAATTATGAATACATTTACATTTACTTTTGATACCTAAGTAGATTTGAGCAATTCCATTTACTTTTGATACTTAAGTATATTTTAAAAACAAAATACTTTTAGACTTTTCCTCAAGTAGTATTTAACTGGGTGACTTTCACTTTTACTTGAGTCATTTTCTATGAAGGTATCTTTACTTTTACTCACGTATGACAATTGAGTACTTTTTCCACCACTGACTCAGACAAATACAACATGTCTTCATCCAGTATTTCTACAGCACCATGGCCTTGACCCATTATGGGTACATCTTTACAGTCTAATATACGAGGAGGGGAGGAGGAGGAGGGAGAGCACACTCAGAATGGTGAGGAGGACATTCTCAGGGACAACGCACATGGCCACACAAACACGCACGCGCCGGTACGGTGTGATGCAGTGGTGCGTGCTTGTGACTCTCATGCAGTATAATCTGTTCAGCTCATCTGAAATGGGAGCCCCTGCGGCAGCTAGCAGCTCATCCCATTTTGTCCCTGTGTGATATAAGAGTGGTAGTGAGAGGAGAGGAGGAGAGAGGGGAGGATAGGGGATAAGATGGGGACAGCTGGGAAGACAGATTGGGACAGGAGGGCCCTTTGGACTGTACAGGGACACAGACAGACAGTGGAGCTGATTGTCCACCTGACTGGTGGCTGTTGGTCCAAAGAGTCACCCGTCAACACAACGGTAGTGGAGCTTTGATACTCCTAATGCTTCAAACAGTGATATACAGTATCAGTCAAAAACACCTACTCATTCAAGGGTTTCCCTTTATTTTGACTATTTTCTACATTGTAGAACAAAAGTGAAGACATCAACACTATGAAACATCACATCTGGAATCATGTAGAAACCAAAATGTGTTACATACAAAAATATATTTTATATTTGAGATTCTTCTAAGTAGCCACCCTTTGCCTTGATGACAGCTTTGAACACACTTGGCATTCTCTCAACCAGCTTCACCTGGAATAACTTGCAACAGTCTTGAAGGAGTTCTTACTGAGCACTTGTTGGCTGCTTTTCCTTCACTCGCTGCAGAATGCTGTGGTAGCCATGCTGGTTAAGGGTGCCTTGAATTCTAAATAAATCATAGACAGGGTCACCAGCAAAGCACCCCGACACCATCACACCACCTCCTCCACGATGCACGGTGGGAACCACACACATTGAGATCATCCGTTCACCTACTCTGCGTCTCACAAAGACACGGCGGTTGGAACCAAAAATCTCAAATTTGGACTCATCAGATCAAAGGACAGATTTCCACTGGTCTAATGTCCATTGCTCATGTGTCTTGGCCCAAGCAAGTCTCTTCTTCTTATTGGTGTCCTTTAGTAGTGGTGTCTTTGCAGCAATTCGACCATGAAAGGCCTGATTCACAGTCTCTTCTGAACAGTTGATGTTGAGATGTGTCTGTTACTTGAACTCTGAGAAGCATTTATTTGGGCTGCAATTTCAGAGGCTGGTAGCTCTGATGAACTTATCCTCTGCAGCAGAGGTAACTCTGGGTCTTCCTTTCCTGTGGAGGTCATCATGAGAGCGAGTTTCATCCTAGCGCTTGATGGTTTTTGCGACAGCACTTATTTGAGCTGTTCTTGCCATAATATGGACTTGGTATTTTACCAAATAGGGCTATCTTCTGTATGCCAACTGATTGGCTCAAAAGCATTAACTTCTTTGGGATAGGGGGCAGCATTTTCACTTTTGGATGAAAAGCGTGCCCAGAGTAAACTGCCTCCTACTCAGTCCTAGATGCTAATATATGCATATTATTGTTAGTATTGGAAAGAAAACACTGACATTTCTAAAACTGTTTGAATGATGTCTGTGAGTACAACATAACTCATATGGCAGGCAAAAACCAGAGAAAAAATCCAAACAGGAAGTGGGAAATCTGGGGTTTGTAGTTTTTGAACTCAGCCCCTATTGAATACACAGTGGGATATTGGTTGTTGCACTTCCTAAGGCTTCCACTAGATGTCAACCATCTTTAGAAACTTGTTTCAGGCTTTACTATAAAGGAGGGGGGAATGAGGGCTCTGAGACAGTGGTCTGCCAGCAGCATCGATCTCAGTCACGCGCATTCACATGAGAGGTAGCTCTCGTTCCATTGCTTTTCTACGGAATTCTCCGTTTGAATTCCAGATTGCCCCTTTAACCCGCTGTGCTATACCACGGTCCAACCGACCAGGCTGATGGGGGTAGGGGGAAACAATGGCATCTGGATTATGAGAGGATGAGGGCAGATAAAACGTGTCTCTACTGTTCCCACAGCAGGAACTAATCATTCAGAGGCCAAAGTGGCCCAGGCCACTGAGGGGATTTACGACCCAGCCAGCAGAGCAGCTGCCGCCCCCATCACCACCACCCCACCCAGGCCTAGCAGCATGGCCACTCTCTTCTCTCCCCCATTAGGCTTACTGAGCAGCAGCCGTAACGCTAGCTGTCTGCTAATATTACACAAGGATTACCCCTCTCAAACCTCAGGGATTAGTACCATCTACTGTGTCCAGGAGGCTGGCCAGTGGTGGATGATGAGTGTGTTTGGGTATAAAAGAGAGATGACGTGTGTGGGGGAAAGGGGGTGAGGGAGTGAGTGTGTGGGTAGAAAAAGAGATAATGTGTGCATACGAAAGAGAGAACGTGTGTGTGTGTGTGTGTGTGACAGTCGGTGTTAGAGGGAAAGCGGGGCTGTGTATATCCGATGGCCATTGGTTCTGTTTCTCACCACATGACTTGTGAGGCAAGGGACTGTGGTTCTCTCTTCTGTATGTGCGCGAGTGGAAAATGTGACGCGAGACCTTTTGCCCCCTGTAGTTGAGTTACTGACTGAGAGCTGTTAATGCGCATTAACCAACATAGCACACATAATGGGCCAGGCAGTAGTATAGACAAGGGCCATAGAAGCCCAGAGAGATATTTGGTCATTAAATTAAGCTGGACCAAGGCACTCTTCATATAATTAAAATACTTTTTTGGGGGGTGGAATGTTCAATAGATATTTTAAACTCCAGAGATATGACACTGTTATGCACAGGAAGACAGAGAGAGGGAGAGAGTTTGCTTTGGACTGACGCAGTCATGAAAGGCCACGAGGAGGCTTTTACATGTACCTGGTAGATCCAAGATGCCTCCTCTCTCCACTATGTGATTCCTGTAGAGCGTCTTCAGAACCTTGGCACTGCCGAACCTCTTGAAGCGGCTCTTCACGTTGTTATAGTACCATTCTAGAGACTGGGTCCGCAATATCCTGGAGAGGAGAAGAAAGAGACAGAGGAGAGAGAACGAGAGAGAGAGAAGGGAGAGAGAGCGAGTGAGAAGGGAGAGAGAGTCAGTGAAATTAAGCATGGCACAGTAAAGAGGACGGAGAAAAAGCATAAAGGATCCAAGGAAAATGTTGAATCACGGCCGAGTCATACTTTGGCACAGCGTCAAAAAAGCCATGTGAAAACTCTGTTTAATTTGACGTCTCTGTATTACTGTGGCAGAGCGATGACTACCGCTTCTCTCTTTCAGACAACACTCTGGGAAACAAACTCTTTCCCTTGTGAACAGAGGTCTGTGAGAGAAAGCTGGCTTCTGTCCTGTTACCCGTCCATGGGGCTACATCTCAAATGGCACCCTTTACCCCTACTTACATTACAATGAGCCCGTCCTCCTATAGCTCCTCCCACCAGCCTCCTCTGAAACCCATAGGCCTCTGGTCAAAAGTAGTGCGCTATGTAGCGTAGAGGATGCCATTTGAGATGCAGCCCATGGTGTTATGCCACCACGACTGGCATTGTATTTACTGAGCCATGTAAGCAGTCAAGCAGTCAACAGTCCCATTCACAGCCCCTCTCCAGCACTTCTATGTGAATAATTGCCTTGTTAATCCGATGATCCAATGCCATGAGGGTATTGTGTGTGTGTGTGTGTGTGTGTGCACACAGTGCATTCGGAAAGTATTCAGACCCCTTGACTTTTTCCACATTTTGTTACATTAGTCTTATTCTAAAATGAATTAAATAAAAAATGTTTATACATTTTCCCAAAATTCTGAAAAACGTTTTTGCTTTGTCATTATGGGGTATTGTTTGTAGATTGATGAGGGGGGAACAATTATTTAATAAATTTTAGCATATTTTAGCAAAATGTAGGAAAAGTCCAGGGGCCTGAAAACTTTCGAATGCACTGTATTGTGTATTAAATGCACACTGTGTTGTGTATTGACTGTGCGTGAATGTGTATTGTGTGTGTGTGTGTGTGTGTGTGTATTGTGTGAGTACGTATTTTATTTTTTATTTAAGTAGGCAAGTCAGTTAAGAACAATTTTTTATTTACAATGACGGCCTACCTCGGCCAAAGCCTCCCCTAACCCGGCCAATTGTGCGCCGCCCTATGGGACTCCCGCCTTAGACCGCTGCACTACTCGGGAGCACGTACGTGCGTTTTGTGTGTGTGTGATTGGATGCCCCACCCCTTTTCCCCATGGCTTGGTGTGGATCTGGAGCCGGAGTGTGTTTGACGGGGCGCTAGCTGCTCATACTGACCCGACTGCTGTGGTCTGTGTGTTATGTAAGCAGTCATTTATGTTGGAGTGTGTTCTGGTTTACGAAACATGAGGGAAGCGCTCGCCTGTGTTGCATGGGATTGCGTGAATCTCTGCCAACTTCGTGTTAAATCTCTCCAAAACCACCGCCCGCCCCATTTCATTCACACAGTGGAAAAACCCTGGTCACATACTGCTCACGTAATGACGGACAAAACGTACTCACACGTGCGCAAACACACACTGAGTGCTGTGCCTAATCTGTTCATTCTATATTGGGATGGTTTCTGCATGGAAAAGTTTTGGATGGGCTGTTTTTTCATGTCGCCTATGTCCAAGTCCCTCCTCCCAAAAAAAGATAATAATCATTTGGAAATACTTTTTGGGATGGAAAAACTCAGATATGCAGTCTATACTGTAGATAAGCATAAGCCATGGCAAAATGTGCTTTAAAACAGCTACAGTGTGTCATTGCGGCGAACAGGAGGGCCTTGAAAATGTTTGGTCAGTGACCGCACCATAGGCCACGCCCGTGACCACGCCCGTGACCACGCCCATCGCGTGAGGCCCATTTTGATCCAGAAGAAAGCCTATATACAGGTTATATACACTGCTCCAAAAAAATAAAGGGAACACTTAAACAACACAATGTAACTCCAAGTCAATCATACTTCTGTGAAATCAAACTGTCCACTTAGGAAGCAACACTGATTGACAATAAATTTCGCATGCTGTTGTGCAAATGGAATAGACAACAGGTGGAAATTATAGGCAATTAGCAAGACACCCCCAATAAAGGAGTGGTTCTGCAGGTGGGGACCACAGACCACTTCTCAGTTCCCATGGTTCCTGGCTGATGTTTTAGTCACTTTTGAATGCTAGCGGTGCTTTCACTCTAGTGGTAGCATGAGACGGAGTCTACAACCAACACACGTGTCTCAGGTAGTGCAGCTCATCCAGGATGGCACATCAATGCGAGCTGTGGCAAGAAGGTTTGCTGTGTCTGTCAGCGTAGTGTCCAGAGCATGGAGGCGCTACCAGGAGACAGGCCAGTACATCAGGAGACGTGGAGGAGGCCGTAGGAGGGCAACAACCCAGCAGCAGGACCGCTACCTCCGCCTTTGTGCAAGGAGGAGCACTGCCAGAGCCCTGAAAAATGACCTCCAGCAGGCCACAAATGTGCATGTGTCTGCTCAAATGGTCAGAAACAGACTTCATGAGGGTGGTATGAGGGCCCGACGTCCACAGGTGGGGGTTGTGCTTACAGCCCAACACCGTGCAGGACATTTGGCATTTGCCAGAGAACACCAGGATTGGCAAATTCGCCACTGGCGCCATGTGCTCTTCACAGATGAAAGCAGGTTCACACTGAGCACGTGACAGACGTGACAGAGTCTGGATACGCCGTGGAGAACGTTCTGCTGCCTGCAACATCCTCCAGCATGACCGGTTTGGCGGTGGGTCAGTCATGGTGTGGGGTGGCATTTCTTTGGGGGGAGGCACACAGCCCTCCATGTGCTCGCCAGAGGTAGCCTGACTGCCATTAGGTACCGAGATGAGATCCTCAGACCCCTTGTGAGACCATATGCTGGTGCGGTTGGCCCTGGGTTCCTCCTAATGCCAGACAATGCTAGACCTCCTGTGGCTGGAGTGTGTCAGCAGTTCCTGCAAGAGGAAGGCATTGATGCTATGGACTGGCCCGCCCGTTCCCCAGACCTGAATCCAATTGAGCACATCTGGGACATCATGTCTCGCTCCATCCACCAACGCCACGTTGCACCACAGACTGTCCAGGAGTTGGCGGATGCTTTAGTCCAGGTCTGGGAGGAGATCCCTCAGGAGACCATCCTCCACCTCATCAGGAGCATGCCCAGGCGTTGTAGGGAGGTCATACAGGCACGTGGAGGCCACACACACTACTGAGCCTCATTTTGACTTGTTTTAAGAACATTACATCAAAGTTGGATCAGCCTGTAGTGTGGTTTTCCACTTTAATTTTGAGTGTGACTCCAAATCCAGACGTCCATGGGTTGATAAATTTGATTTCCATTGATAATTTGTGTGATTTTGTTGTCAGCACATTCAGCTATGTAAAGAAAAAAGTATTTAATAAGAATATTTTATTCATTCAGATCTAGGATGTGTTATTTTAGTGTTCCCTTTATTTTTTGGAGCAGTGTATATAAATTATATCCCTCACTGCCCTCATGGAAGTGAGTCAGAGTGTGTGTGTGTGCCAGACATCAGTGTTTGTGTGTGTGCCAGACATCAGTGTGTGTGTGTGTGTCAGACATCAGTGTATGTGTGTGTGTGCCAGGCAGCAGTGTGTGTGTGTGCCAGACATCAGTGTGTGTGTGTGTGTGTCAGACATCAGTGTATGTGTGTGTGTGTGCCAGGCAGCAGTGTGTGTGTGTCTCTATGCCAGCATGAGACAAACCAGATACATACAGTATATAAGCTGCTAATAGAGGAATCATGAGTGCCTTTGAAGGTCCTTGGGTTTTGTAGGCTCTCATCCCTCCCTCCATCCCACCCTCCCTCTGTTCTCTGTGGACTTATTATCCTCCTCTCTCCCTCTATCAGCTGGCCCGACAAACGCGCCCGGCCTCCTTAATTCACGCCCGGGGTCACCCAGGTTCCAGTAATGGCTGCCGGGAGCAAGCGAAAGCAGAGCGCCCAACTGAAAAGGCCCGGCTGGTTTTTATCTCTGGCTACTTGCTTCTCACTGCCGCCGCACAGCCAAACAGGAAATAAATGAATGAGCAACTGAAGAGAAACAGGGGAGAAATACACATGGTTTCTGTGCGATAAGGCTTAAAGTGTCACAGAAGTTGAACTGGGACTCCAGGAGGTATACACTGAGGGTTCGAGCACAACAGCACTTACAGTTGACCGGGGCAGCTCTAGCAGGGCAAAAAGTTGACAAACAGACTTGTTGGAAAGGTGGCATCCTATGACGGTGCCACGTTGAAAGTCACTGAGCTCTACAGTAAGGCCATTCTACTGCAAATGTTTGTCTATGGAGATTGCATGACAGTGTGCTCGATTTTATACACCTGTCAGCAACAGGTATGGCTGAAATAGCCGACTCCACTCATTTGAAGGGGTGTCCACAAACCTTTGTATACAGTACATTCGGAAAGTATTCAGGATTTTTTAGATTACAGCTTTATTCTAAAATGGATAAATCAAATGTTTTCCTCATCAATCTATAATTTTAATGGTAGGTTTATTTGAACACAGAATAACAACAACAAAAATCCAGAAAAACGCATGTCAAAAATGTTATAAATTGATTTGCATTTTAATGAGGGAAATAAGTATTTGACCCCTCTGCAAAGCATGACTTAGTACTTGGTGGCAAAACCCTTGTTGGCAATCACAGAGTTCAGACGTTTCTTGTAGTTGGCTACCAGGTTGGCACACATCCCTTTGCAGATCTTCTCCAAGTCATTAAGGTTTCGAGGCTGACGTTTGGCAACTCGAACCTTCAGCTCCCTCCACAGATTTTCTATGGGATTAAGGTCTGGAAACTGGCTAGGCCACTCCAGGACCTTAGTGTGCTTCTTTTTGAGCCACTCCTTTGTTGCCTTGGCCGTGTGTTCTGGGTCATCATCATGCTGGAATACCCATCCATGACCCATTTTCAATGCCCTGGCTGAAGGAAGGAGGTTCTCACCCAAGATTTGACGGCACATGGCCCCGTCCATCGTCCCGTTGATGCGGTGAAGTTGTCCTGTCCCCTTAGCAGAAAAACACCCCTAAAGCATAATGTTTCCACCTCCAAGTTTGACGGTGGGGATAGTGTTCTTGGGGTCATAGGCAGCATTCCTCCTGCTCCAAACACGGCGAGTTGAGTCAATGCCAAAGAGCTCCATTTTGGTCTGATCTGACCACAACACTTTCACCCAGTTGTCCTCTGAATCATTCAGATGTTCATTGGCAAACTTCAGACTGGCATGTACAGTATGTGCTTTCTAGAGCAGGGGGACCTTGCGGGCTCTGCAGGATTTCAGTCCTTCACAGCGTAGTGTGTTACCAATTGTTTTCTTGGCGACTATGGTCCCAGGGGCCTTGAGATCATTGACAAGATACTCTCGTGTAGTTCTAGGCTGATTCCTCACCGTTCTCATGATCATTGCAACTCCACGAGGTGAGATCTTGCATGGAGCCACAGGCTGAGGGAGATTGACAGTTCTTTTGTGTTTCTTCCATTTGTGAATAATCGCACCAACTGTTGTCACCTTCTCACCAAGCTGCTTAGCGATGGTCTTGTAGCCCATTCCAGCCTTGTGTAGGTCTACAATCTTGTCCCTGACATCCTTGGAGAGCTCTTTGGTCTTGGCCATGGTGGAGAGTTTGGAATCTGATTGATTGATTGCTTCTGTGGACAGGTATCTTTTATACAGGTAACAAACTGAGATTAGGAGCACTCCCTTTCAGAGCGTGCTCCAAATCTCAGCTCGTTACCTGTATAAAAGACACCTGGGAGCGAGAAATCTTTCTGATTGAGAGGGGGTCAAATACTTATTTCCCACAAAAGCAAATCAATTTATAACATTTTTGACATGCGTTTTTCTGGATTTTTTTGTTGTTATTCTGTCTCTCGCTGTTCAAATAAACCTACCATTCAAATTAGACACTGATAATTTCTTTGTCAGTGGGCAAACGTACAAAATCAGCAGGGGATCAGATACTTTTCCCCCCTCACTGTAAGTATTCAGACCTTTTGCTATGAGACTCGAAATTGAGCTCAGGTGCATCCTGTTTCCATAGATCATCCTTGAGATGTTCCAACAACTTGATTGTGGTAAATTTTACCACAGGTAACTTTTACATGTGGTAAATTCAATTGATTGGACATGATTTGGAAAGGCACACAGCTGTCTATATAAGGTCCCACAGTTGACAGTGCATGTCAGAGCAAAAACCAAGCCATGAGGTCGAAGGAATTGTCCGTAGAGCTCCAAGACAGGATTGTGTCGAAGCACAGATCTGGTGAAGGGTACCAGAGGATCTGCAGGGAAGAATGGGAGAAACTCCCCAAATACAGGTGTGCCAAGCTTGTAGCATCATACCCAAGAAGACTAGAGGCTGTAATCGCTGCCAAAGGTGCTTCAACAAAGTACTGAGTGAAGGGTCTGAATAACTCAGTTCTTTCTTTTTAATACATTTGCAAAACATTTTTTTTCACTTTGTCATTATGGGATATTGTATGTACATTTAGGGGGGTAAAAAAACAATTGAACCCCATTTTAGAATAAGGCTATAACATAACAAAACGTGGAAAAATTCAAGGGGTCTGAATACTTTCCGAATGCACTGTAGAGTGTAGATTGTGTATGAGTGCCATTCTGAGGGTGAATGGGCAAGAAAATATTTAAGTGCCTTTGAACAGTGTATGGTAGTATTTCCCGGGCGCAGCGGTTTGTGTCAAGAACTGCAACGTTGCTGGGTTTTTCACGCTCAACATTTCGCCGCGTGTATCAAGAATGGTCCACCACCCGAAGGACATCCAGCCCACTTGATACAACGGTGTGAAGCATTTCCGTTCTGCATCAGTGGGCTCAACTAGCAGCCCTCCACTCCCTGTGCCTGTCATTCAAGACGAGTAGTGAAACAGATGGGGGACAATGTACAGTTCAGGTTCAGCATCTGATCCATCTCTCCTCCTCCCTTACAGGCTACTCAAGTGTTAGGCTACACACTACACGAACCCTCTCAAATGTAGTCAAATCATGTCAGCACACTAACCCTCTCAAATGTAGTCAAATCATGTCAGCACACGAACCCTCTCAAATGTAGTCAAATCATGTCAGCACACGAACCCTCTCAAATGTAGTCAAATCATGTCAGCACACTAACCCTCTCAAATGTAGTCAAATCATGTCACTACACGAACACTCTCAAATGTAGTCAAATCATGTCAGCACACTAACCCTCTCAAATGTAGTCAAATCATGTCAGCACACTAACCCTCTCAAATGTAGTCAAATCATGTCAGCACACTAACCCTCTCAAATGTAGTCAAATCATGTCAGCACACTAACCCTCTCAAATGTAGTCAAATCATGTCAGCACACTAACCCTCTCAAATGTAGTCAAATCATGTCAGCACACTAACCCTCTCAAATGTAGTCAAATCATGTCACTACACGAACACTCTGAAATTAAATCAAATCATGTCAGCACACTAACCCTCTCAAATGTAGTCAAATCATGTCAGCACACTAACCCTCTCAAATGTAGTCAAATCATGTCAGCACACTAACCCTCTCAAATGTAGTCAAATCATGTCAGCACACTAACCCTCTCAAATGTAGTCAAATCATGTCAGCACACGAACCCTCTCAAATGTAGTCAAATCATGTCAGCACACTAACCCTCTCAAATGTAGTCAAATCATGTCAGCACACTAACCCTCTCAAATGTAGTCAAATCATGTCAGCACACGAGCCACTTCAAATTAAGTCAGTACACAAACCTTCCCAAATTAAGTTGGCTCTACTGTTTTCATGTATTTTCAGAGAGTGCTGTGATTTATGAAACATGACATTCTGTCTCGTGGGTTTATCCCACGAATTTCAGAGAGCGAAGTGGGTAAGGGAAGGAGGTTTCGTTCGGCACCCTACTGCTGCAGCACAGTTACTTTGTGCGAATCCATATTCCGTAATGAGGTTAGGAGAAAACAAAACGTATTCCAGACTCACATGAATAAGGGAGCGGGATTCTTCGTGAGAGTCTCTTCTCCCCGAACCCCCAGCACCCTGCCTTGGAGCTTGGGAGGGAACAAGCTTTCCTCCCCTTCTTTACTCTCTCTCCTCTCTTCTTCGATCAATTTGCACGTCTAAATGTGATCTAAATAAAATATGTTTGCGAAATAAAAACTTGTAGGGGAAAAAAAAGGCCTCTGACGCTTTTCCAAGGACCCCACTTCCCCTGGCAAAAGGAACTATTACCATAATTGACTTGTAATGAATCCCAGTGGTTTCTGTGGAGGGGGTGGAGCAGGGAGAGGGAAGGCAGAGGGATGGGTAAAAGCGGCGCTTCTTCGACATCAAAGATCAAATCTCTTTCCTCTGCTCTGAACGCCAACAGACGATCTCTCTATTTAATGAAACAAAATAAGATGTGGGGGTGAAATGAAGCAGCTCTGTGTTTGATGATTAGTTTGGGATTTTAAAGTTTGAGGAGGAGATCATCTCATGATTTTTTTACATCTTAATGAGTCTGCTGTGAAATGTTTGAAGGGTTGGAGTGTTCGTGGGGATCTGACCATTTCATTCCACGGAGAGGCTCGAGGTTCAAGTTGTGTGTCAAAGAAAGGTTTTTCCCCCCACTGTCTGCGAAAAAGTAAGAAAAAAACATATCAACTCGGCAAAAAAAGAAACGGCCCTTTTTCAGGACTCGTCTTTCAAAGATATTTGGATTTTTACAAATTAACTTCACAGATCTTCATTGTAAAGGATTTAAACACGGTTTCCCATGCTTGTGTAATGAACCATAAACAATTCATGAATATGCGCCTGTGGAACGGTCGTTAAGACACTAACAGCTTACAGACGGTAGACAATTAAGGTCACAGTTATGAAAACTTAGAACACTAAAAGAGGCCTTTCTACTGCCTCTGAAAAACACCAAAAGAAAGATGCCCAAGGTCCCTGCTCATCTGCGTGAACGTACCTTAGGCATGCTGCAAAGAGGCATGAGGACTGCAGATGTGGCCAGGGCAATAAATTGCAATGTCCGTACTGTGAGATGCCTAAGACAGAGCTACAGGTAGACAGGATGGAGAGCTGATCATCCTCGCAGTGGCAGACTACGTGTAACAACACCTGCACAGGATCGGTATTTATGCTGCAGTAGTTTGTGTCGGGGGGCTAGGGTCAGTTTGTTATATCTGGAGTACTTCTCCTCTCCTATTCGGTGTCATGTGTGAATTTAAGTGTGCTCTCTCTAATTCTCTCTTTCTTTCTCTCGGAGGGCTTGAACCCTAGGACCATGACTCAGGACTACCTGACATGATGACTCCTTGCTGTCCCCAGTCCACCTGGCCGTGCTGCTGCTCAGGTTTCAACTGTTCTGCCTTATTATTATTGGACCATGCTGGTCATTTATGAACATTTGAACATCTTGGCCATGTTCTGTTATAATCTCCACCTGGCACAGCCAGAAGAGGACTGGCCACCCCACACAGCCTGGTTCCTCTAGGTTTCTTCCTAGGTTTTGGTCTTTCTAAGGAGTTTTTCCTACCCACCATGCTTCTACACCTGCATTGCTTGCTGTTTGGGGTTTTAGGCTGGGTTTCTGTACAGCACTTTGAGATATCAGCTGATGTATGAAGGGCTATATAAATAAATTTGATCGGTACATCCGAACATCACACGGGACAGGTACAGGATGGCAACAACAACTATCCGAGTTACACCAGGAACGCACAATCCCTCCATCAGTGCTCAGACTGTCCCCAATAGGCTGAAAGAGGCTGGACTGAGCGCTTCTAGGCCTGTTGTAAGGCAGGTCTTTACCAGACATCACTGCCAAAAACATCGCCTATGGGCACAAACCCATCGTCGCTGGACCAGACATTCACTGACGAGTCGCGGTTTTGTCTCACCAGGAGTGATGGTCGGATTTGCGTTTATCATCGAAGGAATGAGCATTACACAGAGGCCTGTACTCTGGAGCGGGATCGATTTGGAGGTGGAGGGTCCGTCATGGTCTGATGCGGTGTGTCACAGCATCATTGGACTGAGCTTGTTGTCATTGCAGGCAATCTCAACGCTGTGCGTTACAGGGAAGACATCCTCCTCCCTCATGTGGTACCCTTCCTGCAGGCTCATCCTGACATGACCTTCCAGCATGACAATGCCACCAGCCATACTGCTCATTCTGTGCGTGATTACCTGCAAGACAGGAATGTCAGTGTTCTGCCATGGCCAGCGAAGAGCCCGGATCTCAATCTGGGACCTGTTGGATCGGAGGGTGAGGGCTAGGGACATCCCCCCCCCACACTGTGTTTGTGTGTGTGTGTATGCGTGCGTACATGTGTATTAAGAGACATAGACAAGTCCATCACTAACCACTGGTTATGAGGCAGTACGAGCCACTCCCAGTCTGAATGGAAACCACACAGACAGACGATCGACAGCTCAACCTCACCCCGAAGAAAGGAATGCATGCAAAGCCATCACAACCAGTGGCATGGCCTATTTTAAAGGCCATCACATTTAGGCCATCCTTAGATCAAATCTAACACATTTCAAATGTTATTGCGCCCCTCAATGTAAATAAAGCATGGTGAAGAGGCAGACTGGAACAGCACTGAGCCCCTCTAGCTGCGGACCTCTGACCTATCTGTGTGTGTGTGTGTGTCTGTATACATGAACACCCATGTGCGCTCGCGCCCCCCCGGCCAGTTCAGAAGGTCTAGGGTGTTCCGTCTTGCTAACTTAACTCACTTGTCTAAATATAGGAGCAGCAGATCCTCACTTCTGCTCAGGCACCGCTAGGCAATTCTCTCACCCAAACGTTCATCTCTCACTCCTTCCTCCCCCTAGAACCCCTAGCACTGCAAATGGCCATGGCAGCAGCTGAGAGAGCCCAGGGCCGCATCCCAAATGGCACCCTGTTCCCTAATATAGTGCACTACTTTTTCCACCTGGGCCCATAGGGCTCTCGCCAAAAGTAGTGCCCTATGTAGAGAATAGGGTGCTATTTGGGATGCAGCACAGGACAAACTGTTCCTATTGGCCCCAATCCGAACTTCAGATCAAGGCACTTAAGATGAAATGAGAGGAGGTCTGAGATAAAGAAGAGAAGGGGGGGTTAATATGAATGGGATTGTAGAATCCAAAAGCCTCCTTCCAAAGTACCTATCACAACTGGTCTGGGAGAGGCTGGACAGTGTATGAGATTGTGAGAGAAGTGTGTGTACTCTTACATGCCTGTGTGTGTGTGTGTGTGTGTGCGCGCGCGTAGCTAGCATCCGATGAAGCAAGCGGCGCAGAACGGAGACAAAATTGTGAAAGGAAGATATACACGACAGCAACATTCTCTGTTGCCTCTTCCCATTCGTTCAGCACGCGGCCAACCGTAGTGTGTGGCTAATGGTAGCCGCGAGCTACGCTAGCCTTGTTTAGAGCTATGACATCTAATGAGGCGAGCACAGCAGAAGCTGGAAGAGACGGGGGGGGGTGTAAACAAATTAATGGCCACTCCTAACACATTATCAAAGCGATAGCAGACACGCTATTAATACAGCAGACAAGTCCAATCCCAATCACATGGGGAGGTCCCTGGGTGGCCGGTTTGACTTGGCGGTGGTCCCTGGGCAAGACAAGGTTGAAGACCTCTGCATCACCGTCTCGGACGTTGCATTGAACCTGTAGCGCGACGTCACTCAAGAAGTGGAAATCTATTCTGCCCGACCAAGCAAAAAGAGCAGTAACTGTTGACATTTTTTTTTATACATTAAATACATGCTTTATCATGTGGGCAAATACCCTGCCTTAATTGTGTGGTGTTATGGAGAAAATGGGAGGGGGGTCATGTTTACAGTTACTGCAGAAAGTTAGTGAAACCAAGGAAAAAGGCACTTAACTGCCATCACTCATGTCATTTACTGCCTTTTTTCCTTGGTTTCCCTGAGCTTTGGGCTGCAGTGTCTACGGTTTACCTTGCTTTTATTTAATATATGGCTGTCAGTGTATCAAACTACATGACACTGAAAGCTATATATTAACACAACATTGTGTACAAAAAACGAATTGTCATGGAAACGTATTTCAGTGGGTGTACCAAGCAAGAAGGCAGTAACTGCCGTCTAGGGTCAAAGGTCAATATGAATAAAAAATGACCTGAAACCAAAACACCTTAGCCGGAAACTGTAATACTGGCTGGAATTAAAAAGGATCTGAGATGGCATAACTGCCAGGTTGAAAAGGCAAGATTCAGGATCCTCCGTGACACGTGGAAATGAGATATGTTAAATTAATTATGTTATGTACCATCTCTGGATGGAAGGACAAACCAACCACAAGCCCAATGCTTTATGCAATGGCACCTTCTGTAGGACATACAGTGGGGGATAACTACCTACCGTGTAGACACGTAATGTCCCCTTCAGAGAGGGGAAAACTGTGGATACTGAAGGTGACATTTTGGCTCCAATTGTAAGAGCCTGGTGAACACAGGGAGCTAACATGAGAGCCATGCCCTAAACATACTATCAGCATCATCACTAGTTTAGAAAGAGGAGAGGAGTAGAGGGAGACACAGAGAGACAGACAAAGAGGGACAGACAAAGAGGGACAGACAAAGAGGGACAGAGAGAGACAGAGAGAGACAGGGACAGAGAGACAGGGACAGAGAGACAGGGACAGAGAGACAGGGACAGAGGTCATGGGGACAATATCACAAACCCCGGATGCATGGGACATGTGTTCCTCTTGTTTCTCCCCAGTTCTCCTATTCGTTAAGCCTCTTTTCACCGCTGCCATAATTCCCAGTGTGTGTAATCCATGCGGACCGATGTTCAAATGGACAGAAAGAGAAAGAGAGTGAGAGAGAAAGAGTGGCCGCAGAAGCTAGCTATCTTTCACCTAAAGTTCCTTCAAGTGATCTTCCTCTGCCCTCGCTCACTCCGCGGGTAACAAAACATTTTTATTCTCCCCTTTGAAGGCAAGCCCTTTGCCTGATAAGCCAGCCAGCTGGTCGGCCAAAAGTGGTTTCTTACCAGAAAGGGACATTCTAGGGGATTATGTGCATCCTGGATGTGAGGCAGGCCTAGAAATGAATCAGGTGAATCATCCACTATCAGAGCATCCAAGGCTAAACTCCTTCAAACTCTGAGATCTGGCCAGATCACTTGGCAGCATCACCGTTTAGATGACCCTAAAACAGGGCAGAAATACAGCAGGGGAGTCAAATCAAACTGAGATGTAGGAAGTGGAGCACTGCCTCCTGAAGCCCAAGGGCATGATGGGTAGCTGTCAGTGAACTTCCTGTGTCACAGAGTGGAAATGTCCTTCAAAACAGCTATGGGGGGGGGGTCAGGGATGCTATCTATCCCAGTTAGAAACCACCCCGCTGATTTTAGAATCCTATACGGTTTTTCTCCAGATTTATTTAGACAATGTAGAAACAGATGGGTAAGACAGGCCAGGAGAAGAGAAAGTCAGAAAAGACGAGGGCAGGGATCAAACCCACCACCATCAGGATTGTAACATGTCTGCATACTGCTGGTAGTGCAATGTATCAAAAGGAAAATACTTCATTGCCAGTGTATCTATGTAATTTCTCAAGAAAACTGATTATCATTGTGTTCATGTTACATGGTCAGTGCGGGATATATAAGTGTAAATCATAAGCTATTGTACTGTGGCTCATGTCCACTCATGTCCACACACACACACACACACACACACACACACACACACACACAGAGAGAGAGAGAGAGAAAAGCACTCAGCTGTGCTTTAAACAATCCTCTCTCGCTGCTCTCGGCTCCCTCTTAACAAAGCAGCTTTTTCCAACTTCAGTCGTATCGAGCTGCTCCACCAACACACAGTGAATCGCCGTGCCCTGCAGACGAGTGTGTTTTCTCTGGTCCAGGCTCAGAACACTTTAATACTCCCTCAATGGACTCGCTCACAGAGAAAGACTCCAGTGTGTGTGTGTATGTGTATGTATGGATTACTCATAAAAGCATATCTATAATAGGAATGAATAGAGATGTAAATGTATGGATGTGTGTGTGTGTGTGTGTGTGTGTGTATATGGATTACTCATAAAAGCATATCTATAATAGGAATGAATAGAGATGTAAATGTATGTATGTATGTATGTATGTATGTATGTATGTATGTATGTCTTCTTCCCATCAGAATAATTCCTCGACGCTCGTCACCCTAAGCCCACATTCTCCAGTCATTTGAGTGCATTTTACATGAGGAGGCATTGCCAATCACTGCAGCCCTGCCAATTAAGAAACCGACAAAATGTCCGCTTCTCCCAAACAAGCACCGACTGTGGCCTCCCGAGTCCCTGGGGTTCACTTTCCTTCAAGTTATACACACAATGCAAGCCACAAGCCAAAAGCACTACGGGGACAACTTCTCCCTCTCTGTCGTTCCCTGCCTCTCTTTCCACTCTCTCACTCCCTGTCTCTCTCATTTGCTCCCTCGCTCGCTGTCGGTAACGCTCTCCTCCTCCCTCTGCATGATCTCAAACTATCTCCCTTGGCAATGGAACAGATCTGGGTGCATATTAACTCCATATTCTTTGGGAAAGAGAATAGCAATAAAAAGGCACTGGCAACTGACCACAAAACGGAGGTCTCTTGGAGTTCTGTATTATATAGCTGCAGTATATGAATAAGCAAAAAATAAAATGTATATTTAGGCAGTAAGGCCAGAGGGGGTGTGGTATGTGGCCAATATACCACAGCTAAGGGCTGTTCTTATGCACAACGCAACACGGCGTGCCAGGACACAGCCCTTAGTCGTGGGGTATATTGGCCACATACCACAACCCCCTGAGGTGCCTTATTGCTATTATAAACTGGTTACCAACACAATTAGAGCAGTAAAAATAAAATGTTTTGTAATACCAGTATACCACAGCTTTCTGCCAATCAGCATTCAGAGCTCGAACCACCAAGTTTATAATAATTGATACAACATGGACAGTGAATTCCAGCTCCAATGTTATCTGTGTGTATGTCCCAAATGTCACCTTATTCCCTATGGGCCATGGACAAAAGTAGTGCACTAAACAGGGAATAGGGTGTAATTTAGGATGCAGTCCTGTGTCAGATAGAGATATAGAGTGGACTCATTCTATTTCCTGTCTGGCTCTAACTCGTCCATAAGACAGCAGTCAGTCAGAGGCCTAACTCATCAGTCTGCTTGGCCCATGTCCTGAGCTGTCCTGACAAGCAGCGAATGGCCGCTAGTGTGTGTGTATATGATTGCGCATCTATGCCCACAGGGGCTGAGTCTGTTCTGGCATGTCCTGTATGCTCAGAGACACATCTCTATCTGCATCCCAAATGACACCCTAATCCCAATATAGTGCACTAAATTTGACCAGAGCCCATAGTGTACTATGTAGGGAATAGGGTGTCATTTGGGATGCACTCCTATCTGCCAGTCCATAGCCAAGCCTGGTTCATTCACTACTCACTCAGCGCAGTCAATAAACAGACTGGGAGAGACAGATGAGGATAGATCAATGACTGCACCAGACAAGCTGTAGAAACCATGCACATTTCTCTCTTGCTCTCATTCTCTCTCCAAATGGAGCAGTGTTCCATTATGGTTGAATCACCATTAGGAAGTCCCGGTTGAGATTACAGAGACAAGGAAGGGGAGGATGCATGTGTAAACACAGGCCTTCTGAGAGAGAATTCCCGTCTCAAAAGACATCCCATGCATGTACGTGTATGTAGATCTTTCGTACGCTCCCTCTCGTCACTGACGACAAAGGATGAGCTCGCTCTCTCGCTCTCTGCCTCTCTCTCCCTCACTAGAGTCCCTGTGGCTGGCTGTCTGTGCATTCTGTCCCATCTCAGAGAGGGCCACGGGAGAGACAGATGGAGGGACAGCATCCACGCGCACAAACCGAGAAATCGCCCACTCAAATTATTTCTATAATAGGATAGGAAGATTGGCTGGGCAACACCAGATCTGTGTGAGAGCAGGATAGGGACAACTCAGAATGAAGTTATGCAGGCACTAGGCGGCCATTTGCAAACCTGACAATTACATTCCACTCCATTTCGTACGGTTGCATTCCAAGAGGCAAACATGTTGTTTAATCCCGTTATAAACCGTGACAGATTAACAAAACAAGGATGTTTGGGAGGAGGATTGTGGTAAACTGAGATATGGAAAATAGCTTGTGTGTGTGTGTGTGTGTGTCCATGAGCCAGACCTCCAAATTTGAGCCGTCGGGCTCAATTGGGATGACGATGTGTCATGGACTTAAAAAAAATAAAAAAGTTATTTAACCAGGAAAAGCCCATTGAGACACAGAGTATTTTTTGCAAGGGAGACCTAGCCAAGAACGCAGCAGCAATCAAATGTCCTGTGTCTCTGTGTTACGACACTTTCCTTCATCCACACATTTTCTTCCATAGGGATTTTAACCGATGACAAACAACGTCAGTTACTCCTCACGTATACTCTTTAAACACAATTCAATTAAAAACATTTGTAGACACAGGCCCATTACAGGATCCCCACATAGACACAAGTCTTTTTCTAATATGGCTGCCAAACAACTCAATAAGATCTTATTTCATCAATTTCGCATGACCATACCTGTAAGAAATGCAATTGTAGCATGTCCAATAATACCTTAAAATGGTTGTGGTGGTAGAGAATTCACATCCAAATTAGCCAGCTGTGCCAGATATACAGTACCAGTCAAAGGTTAGGACACACCTACTCATTCAAGGGTTTTTCTTTACTTTCACCATTGTCCACATTGTAGAATAATAGTGAAGACATCAACACTAAGAAATAACACATATTGAATCATGTAGTAACCAAAAAAAAAGTGTTAAACAAATCAAAATGTATTTTATATTTGAGATTCTTCAAAGTAGCCAGCCTTTGCATTGATGACAGCTTTACACACTCTTGGCATTCCCTCAACCATCTTCATGAGGTAGTCACCTGGAATGCATTTTGTTGTGATAAGGTAGGGAGGGTATACAGAAGACAGCCCTATTTGGTAAAAGACCAAATCCATATTATGTCAAGAACAACTCAAATAAGCAAAGAGAAACGACAGTCCATCATTACTTTAAGACATGAAGGTCAGTCAATGCGGAACGTTTCAAGAACTTTGAAAGTGTCTTCAAGTGCAGTCGCAAAAACTATCAAGAGCTATGATGAAACTGGCTCTCATGAGGACCGCCACAGGAAAGGTAGACCCAGAGTTACCTCTGCTGCAAAGCATAAGATCATTAGAGCTTCCAGACTCAGAAATTGCTGCCCAAATAAATGTTCAAGTAACAGACATCTCAACATCAACTGTTCAGAGGAGACTGAGTGAATCAGGCCTTCATGGTCGAATTGCTGCAAAGAAACCACTACTAAGGGACAGCGATAAGAAGAAGAGACTTGGGCCAAGACACACGAGCAATGGACATTGATTAGACTGGCGGAAATCTGTCCTTTGATCTGATGAGTCCAAATTTGAGATTTTTGTTCCAACCGCAGTGTCTTTGTGAGATGCAGAGTAGGTGAACGGATGCTTTCCACATGTGTGGTTCCCACCGTGAAGTATGGAGGAGGTGCGATGGTGTGGGGGACTTTGCTGGTGACATTGTCAGTGATTTATTTAGAATTCAAGGCACACTTAACCAGCATGGCTACCACAGCATTCTGTAGTGATATGCCATCCCATCTGGTTTGCGCTTAGTGGGACTATCATTTGTTTTTCAACAGGACAATGACCCAACATACCTCCAGGCTGTGTAAGGGCTATTTGACCAAGGAGAGTGATGGAGTACTGCATCAGATGACCTGGCCTCCACAATCCCCCGACCTCAACCCAAATGAGATGGTTTGGGATGAGTTGGACCGCAGAGTGAAGGAAAAGAAGCCAACAAGTGCTCAGCGTATGTGGGAACTCCTTCAATAGTGTTGGAAAAGCATTCCAGGTGAAGCTGGTTGAGAGAATACCAAGTGTGTGCAAAGCTGTCATCGAGGCAACGGGTGCCTACTGTGAAGAATCTAACATTTTTGATTTGTTTAACACTTTTTTGGTTACTACATGATTCCATAGGTGTTATTTCATAGTGTTGATGTCTTCATTATTATTCTACAATAACAGACCCCCCCCCCCCCCGCCCCAGTTCCCACTGGGGAGCCAGGCCCAGCCAATAAGAATATGTTTGTCCCCACAAAAGGGCTTTATTACAGACAGAAATACTCCTCAGGTTCATCTTCTGTCCAGGTGGCTGGTCTCAGATGATCCCGCAGGTGAAGAAGCCTAATGTGGAGGTCCTGTACTGGAGTGGTCTGCGGTTTTGGGGCCGGTTGGACGTACTGCCCAATTCTCTAAAACGATGTTGGAGGCAGCTTATGGTAGAGAAATGCATATTTAATTATCTGGCAACAGCTCTGGTGGACATTCCTGTAGTCGGTACACCAATTGCATGCTCCCTCAAAACTTGAAACATCTGTGGCATTGTGTTGTGTGACAAAACTGCACATATTAGAGTGACCTTTTATTGTCCACAGCACAAGGTGCACCTGTGTAACAATCATGCAGTTTATTCAGCTTCTACCTTGGATGGATTATATTAAAATTATGTTTTTTTTTGTGGAATATTAAAACTGACAGTCTACTTGCAGTGAAGCCGCTCAACATTTACATTGAATTCAGTCATCTAACAGACTCCCATCCAGAGCGACCCACTGAAGCAACCAGGGTCAACTCCGAACTCAACGGCACATCGGCAGATCTCCCACAAGGTCATAAACGGGGACCCGAACCAGCAACTTATCAGCCATCGGCCCAAGCTCCCAACCGCCAGGCCACCAGCCCTCCAAGATCCCCCCACAGTTCCCCAAAGAAATAATACAGTAAAAGCAGTAAATGTAAAAGCAGTAGAAATAAATGTTTTGTCATATACCACAGCTGTCAGCCAATCAGCATCCAGGGCTTGAACCACCCAGTTTATAATATTATTTCATACAGGTATGTTCATGCGAAATTGATCCAATAAGAACCCATTGAGATGTTTGGGGGCCATATTGGAAAAAGTCTCCTTTGGGGTTAATGCCCGAATCCTGTGATGGCCCTGTATCTACACGTTTTTAAAACCCTGTTCTAGCTGTGTGTGAAATGTGGGGATTCGATCACCAAAGTGATGAATAGACACTTCTGTATCATTCATGTAAACCTGGTCAAATTTAGTAATAGTGGTCATAGGGGGAAGAGCTGTAAGATTCTATTCTGGTATAACTTGCACTGGTCGCTATTGGTGACCATCTGAGCATGTTGTCGTGGAAGATTCAGAATTTGTTGGTAACATATGTAAGATGTTTTATATTCATCAAATGTGTGTAAGTTACTTCTCATCAGAATGGTATTTTTGTATAATAATGTGGCGAGGTTGCAGTTATCTGTTCTATGTCAAGACTAAGTTGCATGGGCCGCAAAGAGGGGAGAGGTCAAAGTGTCATCATGTGTAAACATTTCCCAGTGGGGAAAGGAGGGTGGCAGTGTCTGGAATCATTCTATGCTCCCTCTAATGTTGTTCCTATCTTAACCTATAGCCTCATTCTCCTCTCCGTGAGTTTGTCCAGGATTGGTTGTATTTAGGGTTGGTTGTATCTAAATGACAATTTGATATATGGAGGATTGGTTTATGGTTCTGGGGTTTGAGAAAGGAGACAAAGCTGAATGATGAATTATGTCTATGATGTCTGACTATGTGTGTCTTTGCTATAAAGGACCTCATTTGAAATGTGGAAGGGGCTCTCAGAGAATTCATGGTTAGACACTGAATGCCTGAGAGTCACAGGATTGTGATAGAGCTCATATAATTAAAGATGGACTTTGATAACTAACTCTGACTTGTGTGTGTGGTTTGCTCCCATGATTTGGTAAATAGAGGAAATTTCCACGACAATGTGCAAAAGGTGTCCATGGTGATTCCCTCCAACTTCAGGAATGTTCAATACTAAGGGTTGTGTGCCGAATGGCACCCTATTCCCTGTGTAGTGCACTACTTTTGACCATAGCCCCTCTACGGGCCCTGGTCAAAAAGTAGTGCACTTTATAGGGAATAGGGTGCCATTTGAGACGGAGCCTAAATGTGTTTAGATGGGACTGGAGAGCGCATAAACACGACGAATAAGCAACTGCTCTGCAGGTGGAAATTACACACTAGAAGGCACTTGTAGGCGTCAAGCCTTCTGTCAGCAATCCAACATGGTCAGATTTTATAGGGATTTTACATCACTACAGTTGATTTGATTTTTGACTTTTTTTTCAGATCATAGTAGTATATTGCTATGATACAAACATTACTTCTGCATGGGTTTGGGTTGGGATACACTCCCTCCATTGACAGATTAGAAACCTCATGTACAGTAGTCTAAAGTGAAAAACCCACTCTAGCTGATTGCTTGGGGTCAAAGATCAACAATAGTAATGCCATAGGCCTATCTGTGAGGAAGAGGGGATTGAAATACAGCAAGGTGGGTGATTTATTAGGGAGGCAAGGGGAAGCCTCGTGTCGCTAACCACCAAATGGCCCCGTGGACTCTACGATGAATAAACATGTGCAGCTGGGTGTGAACAATTATTAAATCCATTCCACTTGCAAATAGAGGACACCCAGAAAACGTCTGCTGCCTGCATACCGTTAGAAAACAAAAACGGCAAACAGCGGGACAAAATTGGATGGGGAGCATGTGTGTGCTGAGTGTTAACTGGCGCTAAGCTAGCGTTAGCCTAGGAGGGTCTTTACACTGCAGTCAGGCAGTCTCCGGTGACAAATCTGTTCACCAACAGAGCATCAAAACTGACTGGGTGCCAGCAGTGAGAACTAGGATACAGCTAGCAGTAGAGAGCTGAACATTGTGCAGTAGTAGTAGTTGTGAATCTGCAGCCAAGATTGGGCAGTAAGTAGCCTAAGGACAGGTGAATGTGTGGTTATATCACCCCAGACTGATAGACAGGTGCAGCCATTCTGTTTGACACATCTATTGCTCAATAGTCACTGACATTTCCGTCTTGTGCCAGTGCCATTTGTCTGTGACCAAAAATACAGAAATATAGTGCTTTCGGATAAGTTGAAGTTTTAGGTAGTTGGGAGTAAACAAAACTGGAACTTCCCTTGATGATTTTATGCCGTGAATTAAAACACCCCAAATCCATAGCCAGTCAGGAAAAATAACCTTAATTCAAAATGCATGGCTCCACAACAAGGGAATCACTCCAGCTGCTACAGGGCTCCAACAGTTCACCTCTGAAGGCTAGCACACGCGCACACACACACACACACACACACACACAGCAGTGAGAAATGGGAGTGGAGCCAAGATGAGATGTAAACCTGGAGCTGTGCAGAATCATTGATATGCATCAGGGTGGGAGAGAGGAGAGGGAGAGAGAGGGCGAGAGAGAGAGATGAGTGAAAGAGGGGAGAGGGAGATTAAAATAAACAGCAATTAAAGGGTCTCAGAACTCACACACACACCTGGGACAGTGGGATATCAGCATTAGCATATAGAGCTAATTGCTATGCATCCACAATGCCTCACTTTCCAGGAAGAAGAAAACACATCCACGAGTGTGTAGGCTGCATTTCTCCACTCTATGCGTGCGTGTGTCTGTGTCCTAATACACTGTATGTGTGTGAGATAGAGGTGCATCTCGAGTGTGGAAACCCACTGTTAGCCACAGAACCAGAATTTCTAGGTATTTAGCCCAGTTCAGTAAACTGAAAAATGACCAATTGTAAGATGACAAAAACAGCCACAAAATCTCTCTGTACGCTTCAGGTCATTTTCAATAAGACGTCACAATTACGTTCGATTTGGCTCCATTGACAACTATGTCCTGTTTCAAGGGATTGTTAAATAAATGTTATAATGATTTGGTTTTAATATCATCCCCTATTGAGCAGAGTCAGAAGTACAAATGTCTAATTATTCCATGCAAAAAAAATTGCGCACATTGAGCTCTATCATCATCAGAGTTATACAGCAAGTAACAGCATGCTTTTCATGACCAGTAAACATCAATTGTTCATGCAATTCCAGATACGTGAAGATCCCCTTATCAATTTGGCGTGTACCTAGCTAGCTAGCTAAGCAAACAACATGATTTAGCTTTCTTCATCAGAGATTAGGCTTTTGGAAAGACCTTGACATCGGCAAGTCCTCGTCCTGGTAGTTGCCTGTCATCACCACGATCGATGGAAGGCAAATCAAACAATATTTGGATATAGCCATCTAGTTTATCCCCTGAAAGTTAGCTTGTTAACTAGCTATATTGACGTGATCTGTTATTAGCTAGCTAGCCATTTTGACGTGGCCCATCAATCAATCGCCTATCGTGTTTTGTCAGCAGCAATCGTGATTAAATACTTTCTTAAAAATGATGTTGAAAAGGGTATAATGTTAGCTAACTTCGCTAGGTAGGCCTACATTAGGTCTACTTTACCGCTATACGTTTGGCCAACTACAACGTTTCCACCCGTAGTTTGCAAGGTAAACGTTATCAGCTAACGGTACCACGGCAAATGCGCCCTTCTGCTGCTTGACAGGCAGTGCACACAAAAGATGGAAAATGAACCTAAACCACCCATACTCGTCAAGTACAATATAGTTTACTTTTACATCACTCAAATACCCAATTAATGGTGACTGCTTATTGAGCGATATGGTGAGGCGTATCTGAAAATTACGTGATCAGCTGATGTTTAGCCTTCTGATCATGAAAAGCATGCAGGTACTTGCCGTGATGATTGAGCTAAATGTGCGCAATTGTTTTGCATGGGATAATCGGTAATGTGTAGTTCTGAATTCAGCTCTTCGAGAGGTGATGACCTTACAACCAACGGCACGCAGTTGTTCTTGTTAAATACATTGTCTAACTATTTGGTATCCTTTGCCCCCGGAACAGGCTAATCGAAACGCTCTGCACCCTATTGTGACGTTTTATTGATAAGGACCTATAGGCATGCCCAAGTGCAGCAGGGAGAGTGAATACTCATAATACTCATAACTGCTACATTGTGGTGACGAGGGAAGGGATTTATGCAATTATGGAAATGTTTTCATTGGAAGGGGATCAACTCCTGCCTTTACCCTCCTGTCTCCCTCACTCACTCTCCAACCCACTCTCTCGTTCCTTATCTTTACCTCGGTCTCTCCCTACCCCCTCTCTCTCTACTCTCCCTGGCTCTCTCCTTCTTCAAAGGGGTCTCTCGGGGCAGGAGGGAGGGAATGCGTGGTGAATATGAACGCTGAGGTGTCAATATCTCACTTTGGGTCGTGCGCTGGAGAGCGCACTGTGGCACAGGATCAGATGGAACCGCCTTGCCCTCGGGAAGAGTGTTGCACGAACCAGGGAGGGAGGAAGAAAACAAGGGAGTGACAACAAAAAAAAACGAGCGAGAGAGAGTGAGTGAGAGAGATAATTCTAACCCAGCAGCACCTCAGGATTCCATCCCTGCTTGCTATTTATCAGAGAGGCATACGAGAGAGAGGAAGAAAGAAAGAGAGAAAGCGAGAACACAAATGAAGAGAGAGAGAGAGATAGAGCGATGAAACTACATGAGAGAGAGGAGTAATTGCACAAGTCGCATCAAGACCTCCCAGTGTGAAAACAAGAAGTACAGGAGAAGAGGTGGAGAGCCGAGCCATTGATCTGCCAATCACAGCTCGGTTGAATCACCTGGAGACAGAGTTCAGCGGAGCCGATCAGCACGGCAGCAGGATATGAGATACAGCACTCTGGGGTTGGAGAGAGACCAAAAGACTCTGATGCCAACACTAGTACAGATCACATATAAAGCTAACTGGATAGCCAATAGAATATGTGGGCTGGGAGCACATTTATGCAGTTTTTCCAGAAGGACTGGGTCCCCTTCCAGTCTTCTCGGGGTGTAAGTGTAACGGATGTGAAATGGCTAGCTAGTTAGCGGTGTTTGCGCTAAATAGTGTTTCAATCGGTGACGTCACTTGCTCTGAGACCTTGAAGTAGTAGTTCCCCTTGCTCTGCAAGGGGCGCGGCTTTTGTGGAGCGATGGGTAACGATGCTTCGTGGGTGACTGTTGTTGATGTGTGCAGAGGGTCCCTGGTTCGCGCCCGGGTATGGGCGAGGGGACGGTTTAAAGTTATACTGTTACATTGATGCTGTTGACCCGGATCACTGGTTGCTGCGGAAAAGGAGGAGGTCAAAAGGGGGGTGAGTGTAACGGATGTGAAACGGCTAGCTAGTTAGCGGTGTTTGCGCTAAATATCGTTTCAATCGGTGACGTCACTTGCTCTGAGACCTTCGTGGGTGACTGTTGTTGATGTGTGCAGAGGGTCCCTGGTTCGCGCCCGGGTATGGGCGAGGGGACAGTCTAAAGTTATACTGTTACATAGGCACTAGTGTTGTTCTGGTAAAATTGTGTTTCGATAGGTCTCCCACTAAGGACTTGTGACGAGCAGAATCCACAACCTCGGGAACACTCTGCACAGTTGCTTTTGAGAGTGTAGATGTGCTTGTTTTACTGTGAGACAAAACAAGTTAAAATCATTTCCCATTAACCCATAAAACAACAAGGGCTTAGCAGTCGTCCTGGTGTCCCATAAACTGATTTAAGAATCACAAGATTCCCAATCGCCTGTGTGTGAACAGGGAGGCCCAGCCGCTCACAGACTGAACCATCTGGAAGTGCCCTTTCACGTGGAGACCTCCATTAATTCACTGTGCAGAACTAATACAACTGAAGTCAACCGAGGACACACAACGGGCATCAGAGCACACAGCACAAGTGCAGACACGATGTTGACGGACTCAGTTTCCTGACTCGCAATGCTGAATTGGTGAAACCGGAGGTACAACAGGAGCCACAATGGAGTTGGGGCCACAGCTGTGAGTGGCAGAGGCTTGACTCTCTGGGTATCACTCTGTCACACACACAGACACCAGGGAGGCCTGCAGACTGACAGAGAAACCATGGCACCACTATATTATCCCACAACAATGAGTCAGACATCTCTGCAAGGTGACACAACCACACATAGCGCGGACACACTGCAAACCAAAAAAAAACACACTGGCTTGGCACCTGCCAGAGCGGATGGATGCCTGTTTGGCTGGCAGCAGTAACAGCAGCGGGTTATCACCTGCTCCAGATACACACCTGAGCCCCTACAGAGAGACTCTGATAGAACACATGAGGCCAACAGAGCAACAGTCACGAGAACTGCAGGGAGGACAGAGAGCACGCACACGTACGTACCCGACTCACTCACACACACACACACACACACACACACACACAGGAAGATTGCCTCTAGGCTAGAGCGTTCAGCTGTAATTAGTTTTGAGGAAGCTCCTGCACGAATTCAATTGGTAAAAATGAACCAGGTCTGTGAATTAGGCCGTTTCAATTTCTGAAGGACGGGCTGTTAACTGTATCCTAAACGAGCACGGACAATTCCACCCGTCTTCTCTGGTCAATGGCTACCATGTCAGACAGGGAGAGTCTATAGGAGAGGAGCGAGGGAGAGACCGTAATAAAGAGGGAGGACGACAGCGAAAGAAAGAGATGGGGGGGCGATGGCGAGAGATGAGGAAAGAGCGCGAGAGATGAGGAAAGAGCCCGAGCAAGAGAAAGCTGAGGAAATAGAGAGAGAGCGAGAAAGAGAGAGATGAGGAACGGGAAAGGGAGAGAGAGGAGGAGATAATTACTGCTCTAACTCAAGTGGACTGAGGCTACAGGTATAAGTGTTTAGCTCTACTCTGCAATTGGCCCGAACCGTTTCAATTGACTAAAAGCTTCTTGGGAAAGGAAATAGAGTGAGTCTCTGAACCTACCCCCAGCTCACAGCACAATGCCTCATCTCCCTAACACCCCCCCCCCCCTCGCTCGCTCTGCTTCCATCTCAATAGATAGACTGCAACTAGTCAGGTCAGTGCAACATACACACTTGAAAACACCCACACACCCACCCAGGAGATGAACAGTCTGTTATCTGTTATACAGTGAAGACTCACATTAGTAGAAGCTAGCATCAATCTGATTCCCTTTCCACATGGCTCGCCCAGTTACCTGCCTGACACCATCTAGGTCTCAGCTCCAGTACATCTCTACCTGGGTCGTATTCATTCGGCACCAAGCGGAAGTACGTCACCTTTATTTAACTAGGCAAGTCAGTTAAGAACAAATTCTTATTTACAATGACGGCCTACACCGGCCTAACCTGGACGACGCCGGGCCAATTGTGCGCCGGGTGTCTGTAGTGACGCCTCTAACCCGGAGGTGCAGTGCCTTAGACCGCTGCGCTACTCGGGAGCCCTAAGAAAACAGATTGAAACATGGAGGAACTATCTGAACTTGTTCATTAAGAAACACCTGTTTCGGTTTTCCGTTGGAAAAAAAAACGTTTTGCTACGGTGTGCACTAAGGAATACGACCCTGGTGAAGACGATAGCAGCCAAAATGAAGTCTGGGTATTATTCTGATGCACACACCTGTAGGACGAGCATAAACTGTGTACAGAGAATGCTTTTGAAGCGATGCAAAAGGATAATTTGGTGTAAAATCAACCCGTATGTTCTTATAACTCAAACCATATTACCAATTGATGTAATCAGGAGAGAAATAGCTACTGTGTAAATACTGCAACGTGGGTTTTCAAACGAAAAAGCCCAGGCATTTTGAAGCCCTGGAACAGTTTGGCAGGGCTCCATTTCACACACCCTTCTTTCTGCGAGGCTGTGGGAGCGGCTGACGTGCAGTCCAGAAGACAGCCAGCCACACGGACAGGCTGTTTCACACATGCAGTCGGTCCAACACCTCCAGCAATACACTACAGCACCGCGCTAAATGGGGAGGAGAAATAGAAGCAGCCCACAGCGGCAGTCACTAGCCAACCGCCAAAAACCCAGGTCTGACGGCCTGATATCAGGCAAGGTGGTGAAATAGCCGTGGATTTTTATGGCCGTCGTTTGTTACAGTTGACTAGTATATCAGGGTGATAATTCACCAGACGGTGGGGAACGATGGACGCTCTTGTCCTTGTTGAAGATAATGGAAAGGAGAGGTACCGAATGATAGCTACATCGACTGCTGTCAAGAGTGTGCGAGAAATATCCGCGTCTCAAATGTTCACACCCGGGCTGGACTAACCGTAAGTACTTATGAGCGAAGAAAGAAAGGAGAGTGCGGGCTTTGATCTTTTAAATTGCACGGCGGCAAAAATCGCTTCAGCTACACAAGCAACTGGATTGACCGTGATCGAAGCTGTTATTCTCGTGCGTGTCTAGTACGGACACGCGGTTTAAGAACATGCCTATGGGCCCTGGTCAAAAGGAGTGCACTACACAGGGAATAGGGTGCCATTTGGGATGGAGGCCGTCTTATGCGGTAATACATCCCATCGTGATGGTTGTTGATATTATGATAGCATTTAGTATCATTTATATCAGTGACTCTGAACAGTAATGAGCGTATTAAAAGAGCTGGATGCATCAAAGTCTCTACTCATCTCACTAACATTAACACGTTGGAGAGAGCTACAGCCCTTTGCCTTAGGGTAGTATCAGGGAGAGGAAGGATGAGGGGGAGAGAGAGAGAGACAGAGGCGGGGTAGAGAGAGAGAGAGGGAGGTGGGGTGGAGAGAGCTACAGCCCTTTGCCTTAGGGTAGTATCAGGGAGAGGAAGGATGAGGGGGAGAGAGAGAGAGACGGGGTAGAGAGATGGGGGATGGAGAGAGCTACAGCCCTTTGCCTTAGGGTAGTATCAGGGAGAGGAAGGATGAGGGGGAGAGAGAGAGAAACAGAGGGAGGTGGGGTGGAGAGAGATGGGGGATGGAGAGAGCTACAGCCCTTTGCCTTAGGGTAGTATCAGGGAGAGGAAGGATGAGGGGGAGAGAGAGAGGGGGGGGGGGGTGAAGCGAGAAACAGCAAGAGAGAAAGAAAGAAAGAAAGAAAGACCAACCAACCTCCACCCTGATGGATAAAAAATCAACAGTTTTGTCTCGTAAACCCAGTTTGGGGCTACGTGTCTAATTCTATACCACGCCTTGGCATGTTCCATCATCACACACACACTGTGATATCACTGTCATGAATGGTAAGGAAAACACAGTTTTCCATGTCAGCGACTCAGGTGGTAGAGAAGACTGACTGGGCCATCCTTCAGGCATTTCCATCCATGTATCTAAAACCACCCAGAAGGCTGAGACACACAACAAAGTGAGACGCTGGAGGCAACGTCGATTAAGGCAGCCCCCTGCACCCCTCTGATTCAAAAGGGCTGGGTTAAATGCGGAAGACATTTCCATTGAATGCTTTTAGTTCTGCGACTGACTAAATATCCCCTTTCACACACATAAATGACATGACACAAACACATATCATATGAAGTCTACACACACTTAGGTGAAGACACAGACAAACAGCTTTCCACCCACCCAGTTCACACACCCATGAAAAGCAGTGTTCTGGTTTTCATCAAGGTCCTAGTATAGAGTATAGCCCGTATAACACAACATACTCTGCTCAATTCATCATCCTCCCATTGTAACGCAGCTCAATACGGTGAAGCCTGGTTAGTGTAGCTTCATGTTGGTGTCGGAGTTTGTCTGTGCTATGACGGCAAGCATACACACACACACACACAGTCTCTCCTCCGGACATATACAACATGGACAACACCTGGCTGCAGCATCCAAAAAACACCTTTCTTCAGTCTCTCACCTCATACACTCTCCTTTCCTCACAACCTACACCCCCCCCCCCCCCCCACCGTCCTTCCCCTCGTTCCCAAGAGCTCTCTCCAACACGACGCGCTGTTCTCTCCCCCTCCTCCCCGGGCTCCCTCTTTTTGACAGTCTTCTCTTTCTCCCTCCCTCTCTTTCACTCCTAACTAACTCTGGTCGCCGTTGACAGACTGTAGTAACAGCGACAGCAGTGTAGTATCCACCTCATTCACTCTTCCCTCCCTGCCCATTCACTCTTCCCTCCCTGCCCATTCACTCTTCCCTCCCTGCCCATTCACTCTTCCCTCCCTGCCCATTCACTCTTCCCTCCCTGCCCATTCACTCTTCCCTCCCTGCCCTTTCACTCTTCCCTCCCTGCCCTTTCACTCTTCCCTCCCTGCCCTTTCACTCTCCCTCCATCCCTCTCTCTCTCTCTCTCCCCGGGCTCCAACCCAGCTATCTGCCTCTCTCGCTCCCCCCCTCTACCTCCCTCTGCTCTCCCTCGCCTCCCGTCTTTCCCCCTAGTCTCCCCATCTCACTCTGGTGTTCCTGTCTCTCCCTCCCTCTCGCTCTCTCTCTATCCATTCATTCATCCAGTGAGATAAATAGGATTCAGACCGTAGTAGACTGACCTGGTCTTCTGGCAGACGGTACAGAGCCAGGCTTTCTCTCGCTTGCTGTAGGTGCGGCAGGTCTTGCAGACGTTGTACTGGCAGTCCAGACACGGGCGCTTGGGGTTGACCAGGAAGGTGAAGGGAGAGCAGCAGCGGATACAGCAGTGCTCGTTGAAGCGGTGCTGCTTGGAGAGGATGGAGCATCTACTGCCTTCCTCCGCCAGCTCCTGCTTCATCTCACTGCCCCGACGGAGAGAGACCGGGAGGAGGGAGAGTGGGAGGGGGGAGGGAGTTAGCGAACAGAGGTGGAACATGAGGCGGCGGAGAGGGGAAGGCGGAATAATTGGAAGCCGTAACAAATGAACAATTAAAAAGGTTAATAAAAGGATAATAAAGGGAAGACGGAGAGTGTTAAGGTGGCTGACATTTCCAATCGGAGAGACTGTCACTCCTCGTCTCAACGCCAACGGGATATTGAGAATGGCATGCTACACACGTGTGTTTGGTGTGTGTGCATTAGTGTGTGTTTGTGTGTGTGTGTGCGCCTCCTGTGTCTGAAAGTTGTAACTCTTAATGGAACAGGCTTAGTAGCTGCTTTCCTCCCTGTAACATATTGTTCCTTACTAGAGGTGTTCTCAGACTGGTTGCAATGCAGCTACCAACAAAAGCCTCTCAATACCAGAATTTGCACTTAGCACTAGATAGCATTTGTCATTATGCCAGCATTATTGAATGTATTATAATGTAGTAACAAAATAACATGAATAGCAAGGACGGAGAAAAATAAAAGAAACCAGACGGATGAAAACGGACCGAAACGGCGAGGGACTACCTAAATATGTCCAACATGAAGCTCTTGCAAAATGGTTTGCTACGGTGTGCACGAATGAACACGACCCTGTTCCCCGACTACATTCCCTCTGCTGGTGTCCCATCAGATGAACTCCTTTCCCTGTTAACTAGCAACAATAGGGGACTCATTAGTGTTACCTGTCTTGTCGCCTATGTATCGTGTTCCCTCTACAACCCCTAATGACACAGTATATTAAGCTATAGGACTACCCCCATTGTAATAACGACGATGATGATGATGTTGATGATGATTATTAAACGGTGCGATATTAAACAGCTATACAGCTGGCGGTCACTGGGGAGCTTTAAGCAAAACAAACACATGTACAGTACACACTGAATGCCACGCTCAGGCGTTGGGTAAATAGTGTTAATGACAAGTGTGATCCAATTACACCGCAATTATAGGGGCTTTGGTTCAATAACAATGGTCCCGCTGTACTCTAATGAGGCTGATTTACGGCCATACACACAGGTTATTCCAGGTATGCTTAGTTAATTACACAATTACCTTTCTGTAGGCTGGATGTGCATCGATTACTTTCTGTGTATCTGTGGTGGTCGCCGTGTTGCAGTTTCACGGTCTGGGACTTGACCATTGGTGACTTACATTCTCCTTCTCGAGACTATGATGAGGAGAATATTAGCAGCACTGGGTGAGCAGAGCAACGAGGGTTCTGTCCTTTATCAGTGGGAAGGGCCAGCCACACCCGGGCACACACAGTCTACATCAACTGGTGAGCCGCGGGGGAGCAAGCGATGAGTGTGAGCAGACAGGATCCGATCATAGGCTACACATCGCGCAAGCGTCTCACTTGCCTTCCCGTAACAACCATTAAGAAACACAAACTGCTGTACGAAATTGAAAACAATACTATTATTCAGTTTAATAGTAAAACAACAGTCTAGCTAGGTGTCTCTCTCAACCCTTGAGTATAGAAAGTAGGCTGTGTCTTTGAATGTGTTTTCTCGCTGTTCCCGCCCACTTCCACCCCCCTGCATCCCATAGCCAGGTTCTGACAAGTCTCCCTTTAGTTTTCACTATGTAATAATAAATAAATTAAAATGACAAAAATGTTAGTGGGTGATTACAAAAAAGTAGCCGAGAGCCTGACTTGCCATTCATTTATATAATAATGAAGTAGTTTAAAAACAGGTTGAGTAGAACTTGTGAGGTAGTGATGATTAGTAAATTAGTTGGAGATATACCGCCATCTGGTGGGGACTAGAAACAATTGCATAATAACACCAACTATAAATTGATGGACTCGTGACTCCGACCATTGGTGATTCGGACTTCAGCCATAGGGACTCGTGACACGACTCGGACTCGAGCACAGAGGACATGGGACTCGACTCGTACTCTAGGCTTAGTGACTCGACTACGACACTGGGTGGTTGCCCTAGCAACAAGCTCTCACAGTTTCACTTCAGAATACCCAATGTTTGTCCCTAAGGTTTGGGATAGGGTTAAAACATTAAGTTTAAGGCATTCATTCAGAATAGTTAAGGTAAGGGTTAGGGAAACCTTTCAAAATGGTTTAAATTTAGTGTGCATAGCACTGATCGAACACGCAACCCTCTGAGTCGGTACTTGCGGCTTACGCCCATCCCCAGCACCCTAGCAACAAACCGCAAGCCCACTTGATGGTAATAGCGCTCACTGTTGCCCATAGTGGCTGGTTTTGCCGTAATCTCCCAACGTCCTGGGTACCTGGTCGGTAGTCCAAATATCGCCTTGGATCTTGAGCGACCTGGCTGTGTACTTGCCAGATTCTTATGGGGCTAGTAGAAAGGTGAGCGACAGGGTGAGTTTAACCCATGGTTGGAGAGTCAATTATTCACACACATCTCCTCTCCTCCGGGATTTACTGTGCTCAGGGTAAACTCCCACACAGCTTTTATTGATCCTACATCTACGCACACACACACACACACACACACACACAAAAACCAACCCTCCATCATCTTTTCATATCCATCCAGATACTTTTATCTATCCACAGAGACCTATAATTTAATAAATGATTTCTCCCCAGTGAAAAGCCACATAGTGCAACAAGATCTTCTAAATGCAGGTAGTATGGAGTACTGCAGAGATAGTGAACGCAACCTGCGATGGGAGGGGTGGGGGTCCAACCGTGTGTGTGTGTGTGTGTGTGCCTGCATTTGACCCATTTTAGTGAGGCTCCCTAACGCTTAATGCCTTGCACTGAGGGGCCAGATGGATGATACTGTAGCTCTGGATGATAGCTCGGTAACAGTGCAGATAGGTCTATAGGCTAAATGAGCACGGTAATACACACATATACAACAAGGACAGAGAGCCCTGTAACTCCTGGTGTCCCATCAGATTAAAGGGATACTTCAGGATTTTGGCCACGACGCCCTTTTATCTGCTTCCCCTGAGTCAGATGAACTCGTGAGAATACAAATTGTATGTCTCGGTGCCCAGGATGAAGGAAGTTGGAGGTAGGTCTGCGAGGGCACCCATTGGTGGAATGGTACAGATTAAAACAGCTGACAGCGGTATACCGGTATGAATGTGAATACTGGTATGACGGTGTGCCATGATATGGATTTTGCCATATCGTGATAAATTAATACATGTTGAGTGATACAGCCTAGTGGGCTAGTTCAAATGGTTTATCTTTTACTAAAAACAGTCTCTCTTTTTTTTTAGCAAAGCAAAAAAGTAGAAGCATGGAGGTCACATGCAATCTGCCTGCCAATCAAAGTCAACAAAACAAGCACCCGCAACTGCAGAGTAAGCAAACGTTTGGCGAAGTAAACTCCGTTCGTAAGCCAGTGTCCAAAAATCAAGCAAGCATGAAGACAAGGAAAATAACGCTATCGAGGTTGATTTGCAGGACGACGAACAATTGGTTCGGGGGGAGGGGGGCTCCTCTGCCGTTTGGAACTGGTTCGGCTTTAAGATGTCCGACCTCGACCAAACAGTACTGTGTAAGTTGTGTCGACGCATTGTGCTCGTCAAAAAGGTGGAAACACCAGCAGTATTTTTTTCCCACAACCTGAAAACCATACATGTGCGCAAATATATAGAATCTACCAGAATGCTTGCAACAAACCCCCGGAGCAAGTCCCAAGACATCTTCAAGCCAGACCGGCACTCCGCTATCACTCAACGCATCATTCGTTAGTGGTAACTCCCTATGACAAGAAGAGCAACAAGTGGAATGCGAGAACGAGTGCAATTACTTATCACATGGCGAAAGACATGGAACCAATTTTTTTTTTACTGTGGAGAAAGACGGTTTCACAAAGTTGATTCGAACTCTAGACCCCAAAATACGAGAGCCATACATTAGCCTCACGATTCATTACATTGACGACAACTGGAAACTGCAAATGCCTTCAGACCTCTTAATGGACTGGACTAGGTGGTTTCAGACACGGGCTAACACTTTGCTATTGGTACGTCTCAACGTCCATAACACAGAGCTCGGTAGATAATATTTGTAAATGTGTGCAATATCCAAATATTACATGGATTACATTGATGGCATGTATAATTGACACAGCCTACGGCGTCAATATATTAATCTATCCTCTCTTTCAATAACAAAGCCTACTCAATAAATGATCCCGTTTTCTAAAGCAACGTAGCTCTCTTAATCACAACAGTTGTATGCAAAGCTATAGATGGATTAAAATGTGTAATCATGTCCATTGTCCATGCTGTAAATTGCTGTAATTATAGCAGATGCAATATTATTTCTATTGAATAATTGTGATTTAATATGTAATTTTATTATCTCCAGAGAGGAGAGTACAAAACGAACCTCGGGTATCCCGGACCACAGGAGTGTGCGGCACATTTTCCTATAGTTGGAAGAAGCAGAAGGCCCTGACATGTGCAAAGGATAAACTGAGCCTGATCCTCCACGAGATCATCACAGAATCCTCGACACGGTGGGGATCTCGACTGCAGATGATGGAGATAGTCCTGGAGCAGGAAAAGGCCATCACACAAGTCCTGGCAGCAGACAACAACAACAGAAAAACACTGCACCTTGCATCCTCCTGGCAAGACATTGATGTCTTTAAATCTATCACGGCAGCACTTAAGCACCTCCAGGATTTCAGACGCCCCGTCAGGAGAGACATACGCGACTGTGTCCTATCTGAAGCCCGTCCTCCATTTGTTCATTGAAATCCAAATGAAGGTCGATGCCAAACTGACCCGAGAGATTAAGACGAGGGTCCTCAATTCCCCGAATGGCAAATACACCGACCCTGAAACAGAGGAGCTGCTCACCATGGCTACCTTGCTGGAGCCAAGGTTCAAGACCACCTAACATGACCACTGAGAAGCTGGTGGAGGTGAGAGCTGCCTCCGAGACAGAAGCCCTCCTTGTAGGGAACACGGCCGTGGGAGACTTCTCTCTTGAAGAGGACCAGAGCGAGAGAGAGAAAGAAGCTGCCACTGCTCCACAATCAGCAAAGAAGTCCAAGAAGAGCCTTGGGAGCCTCTTTAAGAAAAGCAGTAGAGCACCTGCCTTGAGAACCCAGAGGACAGGTCACGGAGCGAGAGCTGGACAGCTACACTCTGATTGGCAGCAGACAGTCAGGCTGATCCTTTGGAGTGGTGGTGAGCTCACACTTCCCCACAAGTGAGTTATCTGACAAAGAAATACTTCTGCATCTCCCTGCCACAAGTTGGCCCTTCTGAGGGAGCATTTAGCACTGCGGTCACATGCCACAGGGCAACTTTGAAGCCAGAAACTAATCGATAGGCTGGTGTTCCTGACACGGGACTTGTGAAGAGGGAGGCAGTGAATTGTTACATGGTGAACTGAGAAACATACAGACTGTCTTGGTAAATGCTTGAAGTTAGTTTGAAAAGGTTTACAACTTGAATTCATAATGACCGGTGTTATGCTGAAAAAAAGACTACACTTATATTTGGCAGGAAATATTTTATTTAATTTTACTGCATATTTATTTGTTTGTTTGCATAGGGGAAAAAATGTGCAATGACCCCTTTCTGTTTCTATAAGGTTAAAAGCAATATTTTGTCTAACTTAAGGGCTCAATGTACAAAGAAAATTGTACAGTCCATTGTGATATTATCGGTTTACAGTTGAGAGTTAAGTAGGCCCTCATTCACCATCGTAAAGCCCTCGTTATTTCGTTGCTTTGACAAAGTCACTTTTTGAGATTAGGATTTATTTCATGTGATTTAGGGTTTCATTTACGTCTGTCCCTCATGAAGGTCAACCCTGAACTGAACACTCGTTTTCATAATGGCGAAACTATTTTCAAAAGAAACACTGAACATCGAGTAAAAGCAGGTTCTACTCTTTTTGGACATTTTGTGGTGTAAAACTGAACCGCTCAAGCATAACATGTCAACCCTGTTACCGATCGATAGACAGGCTAGACATGTTTTAACCATATTCTTTTTTATTATGAAGCTTGCATTCAATTGCCACTCCCTCTAGCACACAACACGTTTCCATTGCCCCGGTCAAAAGGGGATTCATGGCAGATTTAAGAAGCAATCATGTATCTATTAATGGTCGGTATTAGTGAGTGTGCAGTCCGTACATCATTCCTCTTGAATTATCCAGTAGGTTGCTGCAGACTAGCCCTGCAGATCCTGGGTATAATTCAAGAGGTGAGCAGCAGCCTCTGGGCCCATACTCTGTTTCAAAGTAGGACTACTGATCTTAGAACAGTTTTCTTTTGGATCATAATGAAGGAGATTTATATACAAAGTTACATCTAGAATTGGCTTCCTATTTCGCAATCCTTCACTCATGCTGCCAAACATACCCTCGTAAAACTGACCATCTTACCGATCCTCGACTTTGGTGATGTCGTTTACAAAATAGCCTCCAACACCCTACTCAACAAATTGGATGCAGTCTATCACAGTGCCATCCGTTCTGTCACCAAAGCCCCATATACTACCCACCACTGCAACCTGTACGCTCTCGTTGACTGGCCCTCGCTTCATACTCGTACAGATCACTGCACCTGTACATAGCCCATTTATAAATAGACCAAACAACTACCTCTTCCCCTACTGTATTTATTTATTTTCTACTTTGCACACTCATCTGTCAAATCTACCATTCCAGTGTTTTAATTGCTATATTGTATTCACTTCGCCATCATGGCCTATTTATTGCCTTTACCTCCCTTATCTCACCTCATTTGCACACATTGTATATAGACTGTTTCACTCCATGTGTAACTGTATTATTGTATGTGTCGAACTGCTTTGCTTTATCTTGGCCAGGTCGCAGTTGTAAATGAGAACTTGTTCTCAACTTGCCTACCTGTTCGTTTTTTTTAAAGGTGAATTTTTTTTTAATTAAAAAATATGGACAGAGAGGACCTGAACTCCTACTCCGAGAAGCTTTATGAATGAGGTCGCAGCAGTCTTTTGTTCAGAACTATTCGTAGGGGTAGTGTTAGACCCAGAGTTTAATTGAGGTGAGATGCTATAGCAATTGCTTGACTAACCCTGTTATATGCTTCAACATCTGATCTTAACTGCAGGAGTGAATAGATTCCTTTGGTACAGATGTAGGATTTTAATTTGATCACCCTTTTATTGCTGAACATTTTCCTGCACAGCTGGAAATGCAAACTTGTAGTGTATTCTAGGTTTAAAAAGGCTTCTAACGTTTAGTTTTCCGCTTAAACATTTCAGACTTGATTTGCCGTAACAAAAATGTATCAACCCCTACAAAACGCCATTATTTATAATCCACATTAATTCCCAATTCTTGTTGCTGCAGGATTATTTTCTTGATGTAGCAAACTGGCTCAAATTAAGATCCTACATCTATAGATCTTCAAAAGTGGACTGAGGTTTTAGCCGGACCTTTTCCTCGAAAGTGAAGTTAAAGACCCTTTGTAACTTCAGTGACTACTAAGTATTTTTTATACCTCCGGCTTTGGGCTGGATGTCAATGTGTAGTTCCTACATGCATAATCAATCTATGAGGATAATTACTGTCTTACATCAATTAACCACGAAATCCCCAATTTGAAAGCAACTTTTTCTGGAAGATGTGCTGCGCCATTTTCCCCCACGTGGGCCAGCCCCCTAGCAATTAGAGTTTAAGTCAATGAGCTTCAGCCCCTCGCCATTTGAGTGAGGGGCTGAAGATGCACACACAGCAGTGAGAGAGAGACAGCAATGACGTGTCGCACATATCTGCGACGCAGTAACGCAATCGTCGGGGACCACGTTTGGCTCGTGAGCGCTACTTTCAGAACTACCGTCTAAGAAGTATATAAATGTTAGAGAATCTCTTTAATGTTAAGCCTAGTAGAATGACCATTCTTCTTCAGACCTTTTCACACACACAGCAGAAACCACGTGTACAAGGAAGGAAGGATGCATGTTCAAAGTATTGGAACAGGGCCGCAGCGTGTACAGTGTGTGTGTGTGAGGGACACACACTAAGTGTAACCCATCCCAGAGCTAACCGCTAGCGTCTGGGAACCATCAATCCAGGTGGAATAACAGCAGGGAGACCACCCGGCAGACATTTCATCATGGAGCGCAGCCTGGGGATTTACAACCTCTCTCTCCCAATGGTTTATTCTACAGAGTATGTCTCTGCCCGTTAAATAGACCAGCCCAGAGAAATGGACACACACACACACATATATAGAATTACATATAGAATTTATAGGATCTCTATGTTCACACATCCTTGGCCCACACACAAAAACCCATGTGCACGTATGCACACACGCACAGTGATCGACCAAGTGAGCTTTGTCCCTTCCCACAGCTTCTTCTTCCTCAGCGGTTGAGACGGCTGGCTGATGGGCTTTCCACTGAAGAGATGAAAAGCCTGGTGCCATGTCCCAGATAGCACCCTATCCCCTTTATAGTGCACTATAAAAGGGAAAGGGAGCCATATGGGACGCAGGCCGTAATCAGTCCTCCGGCGATGTGACCGTGCCGCCCCCCCTACACTAACCCCAGGTTAACGTTATAAGGCCATTCTGTGTCCTCGCGCATGTACTGTATGTCTGGGGTCACACGACACCACGGGTGAATGTCCCCAACCTTTCATGAGTAAAATACCAGCAAAGAAGGAGAGTTAAACGTGAGTGTGCACATACAGCACCTTAATGTGCCTGTGTGTGTGTAAGACATTATAAAACCTTGTTAAGTGTCAGGGAGCCTTAATAAGCCCCTGTGTGATGTTTAAAATGTTCTTATTAGCTTGCCTTTACTATTTATTAGGGCCGAGATGATATCGTGGCAAGGAAAACAAAAACAGATTTAACCTCTTTAGGAAAACAGCACTGATGTGGGAAACAAAAACAAACACGTTGTCATCCGGAGTCACGTATTCATTTTGCAAGCTACAGCACACAATATTTTACATACAGCAGGTTTTTAAAGGACCAAAGAGTTTGATCTGCTTCGAGTTTTCATTTTTTGCTATTGAAAAAAAAATATGATACTGGTATCGTCACAGCCCTACTATTTAGTCAATAATTCATTCCCCCTCTTATTCCCTATGCGTGGCACGGTTTACTGCTGCAGTCTGTAGATTGATTGAGAATGGGGATACATGGCACCCTATTCCCTATATAGTGCAACAATGTATACAATAACACTCCAGTCTGGTTTTAGACCCCATTATAGTACTTAGGCTGCACTCGTGAAGGTGATAAATGACCTTTTAATGGCCTCAGACCAAGGCTCTGCATCTGTCCTGGTGCTCATAGAGCTTAGTGCCGCTTTTGACACCATGGATCACCACATTCTTGCCTGGTTTAGATCTCATCTGTCGGAAATATATTAGTTTGTCTCTGTGGATGCTGTTTTTGTGTTCCTCAAAGTTCCGTTTTAGGACGACTATTGTTTTCACTATATATTCTACCTCTTGCTGATGTCATTCGGAAACACAAAATGTCAACTTTCACTGCGATGCAGACGACACACAGCTCTACATTTCGATGAAACATGGTGAAATTGCCTACCTTGGAACCCTGTGTTTCAGACATAAGGAAGTGGATGGAGGAAAATGTTTTACTTTTAAACCTCGGACAAAACAGAGATGCTAGTTCTAGGTCCCAAGAAACAAAAGAGTTCTGCTGTTTAATCTGACAATTAACCTTGATGGTTTTACTGTCTCAAATAAAACTGAAGTACCTCGGCGTTACTCTGGACCCTGATCTCTCTTTTGACTAACATATCAAGAATACTTCAAGGGCAGCGTTTTTCCATCTTCGTAACATTGCATAAATCTGAAACGGTTTGTCCAGAAATTATGCAGAAAAGCTAAATCGATGCTTTTGTCACTAAGGCTACCACAATGTTCTACTCTCTGGCTACCGGATAAAGCACTAAATATCTTCAGTTACTGCTAAATGTGGCTGCTAGAATCTTGACTAGAAGCAAATAATTTGATCATATTACTCCAGTGCTAGCCTCTCTACGCTGGTTTCCTGTTAAGGCTAGGCTGATTTCAATGTTTTACTGATCACCTATAATCATTACATGGACTTGGCTCCTACCCATCTCTCCAATTTGCCCCCTTATTGTCTCTAGAACCTCTGAGCAAACTGCTGAAGGCAGGGCTTTCTCCTATAGAGCTCAATTTTTGTGGAATGGTCTGCCTATCCATGTGAGAGACGCAGACTCGGTCTCAACCTTTAAGTCTTTACTGAAGACTCATCTTTTCAGTAGGTCCTATGAGTATAGTCTGGCCCAGGGGTGTAAAGGTGAACGGCAAGGCACTGGAGTGACGAACCACCCTTCTCTGCCTGGCCGGCTCCCCTCTCTCCAGTGGGATTCTCTGCCTCTGAGTCACTGGCTTACAAGTACTCTTCCATGCCGTCTCTAGGAGGGATGTGTCACGTCGTGACCGTCTTTTTTCGCTATTACTTGTCTTGAAAGGGTTGAGTCACTGAAGTGATCTTCCTGTCTGGTTTTGCGCCCCCTCGGGCTCGTACGGTGGAGGAGATATTCATGGGCTATACTCAGCCTCGTCTAAGGGTAGGAAGTTGGTCTGTTGATATCCCTCTAGTGGTGTGAGGGCTGTAATTTGGCAAAGTGGGTGGGGTTATATCCCTGTCTGAGGGTATCATCGGACAGGGCCACAGTGTCCCCCTACCCCCGCTGTCTCAGCCTCCAGTATCTATGCTGCAATAGTCTATGTGCCAGGGGCTTCTGTTATCTGGGGTCCTGTGTGAACTTACTGTAAGTATGCTCCCTCTATTTTGCCTCTCTCTCAATTTAAGGGGCTTTATAGGCAAAGGAAACATATGTTTGTGAAATAAACAATACAAAATTAACAGTAAACATTACACTCAAAAGTTTTAAAAGAAAATACATTTCAAATGTCATATTGTCTATATACAATGTTGTAATTATGTGCAAATAGTTAACGTACAAAAGGGAAAATAAATAAACAAATATAGGTTGTATTTACAATGGTGTTTGTTCTTCACTGGCCCGTTCCATGATCTCGCCATCACGGTTGACAACTCCACTGTGTCCTCCTCCCAGAGCGCTAAGAACCTTGGTGTGATCTTGGACAACACCCTGTCGTTCTCAACTAACATCAAGGCGGTGGCCCGTTCCTGTAGGTTCATGCTCTACAACATCCGCAGAGTACGACCCTGCCTCACACAGGAAGCGGCGCAGGTCCTAATCCAGGCACTTGTCATCTCCCGTCTGGATTACTGCAACTCGCTGTTGGCTGGGCTCCCTGCCTGTGCCATTAAACCCCTACAACTCATCCAGAACGCCGCAGCCCGTCTGGTGTTCAACCTTCCCAAGTTCTCTCACGTCACCCCGCTCCTCCGCTCTCTCCACTGGCTTCCAGTTGAAGCTCGCATCCGCTACAAGACCATGGTGCTTGCCTACGGAGCTGTGAGGGGAACGGCACCTCATTACCTCCAGACTCTGATCAGGCCCTACACCCAAACAAGGGCACTGCGTTCATCCACCTCTGGCCTGCTCGCCTCCCTACCACTGAGGAAGTACAGTTCCCTCTCATCCCAGTCAAAACTGTTCGCTGCTCTGGCCCCCCAATGATGGAACAAACTCCCTCACGACGCAAGGACAGCGGAGTCAATCACCACCTTCCGGAGACACCTGAAACCCCACCTCTTTAAGGAATACCTAGGATAGGATAAAGTAATCCTTCTCACCCCCCCCCCCATCTAAATCTAAAAGATTTAGATGCACTATTGTAAAGTGGCTGTTCCACTGGATGTCATAAGGTGAATGCACCAATTTGTAAGTCGCTCTGGATAAGAGCGTCTGCTAAATGACTTAAATGTAATGTAATGCAAATAGTTAACGTACAAAAGGGAAAATAAATAAACAAATATAGGTTGTATTTACAATGGTGTTTGTTCTTCACTGGTTTCCCTTTTCTTGTGGCAACAGGTCACAAATCTTGCTGTTGTGATTGCACACTGTGTTATTTCACCCAATATATATGGATTGGATTTGTTTTAGAAGTCTTTGTGGGTATGTGTAATCTAAGGGAAATGTGTCTCTAATATGGTCATACATTTGGCACGAGGTTAGGAAGTGCAGCTCAGTTTCCACCTCATTTTGTGGGCAGTGTGCCTTTCTCAATTGCAATACTCACTGAGTCTATACATAGTCAAATATTTTGGGTTAGTTACAGTGGTCAGGTATTCTGCCACTGAACTCTGTTCAAGGCCAAATAGCATTCACGTTTTTAAAAAATTATTGTAAATTTCCAATGTGTCAAGTAATTATCTTGTTGTTTTCTCATGATTTGGTTGGGTCTAATTGTGTTGCTGTCCTGGGGCTCTGTTTGTTTGTGAACAGAGCCCCAGGACCAGCTTGCTTAGGGGGCTCTTCTTAAGGTACATTTCTCTGTAGGTGATGGCTTTGTTATAGAAGGTTTGGGAAACACTTCCTTTTAGGTGGTTGTAGAATTTAACAAATCTTTTCTAGATTTTAATAATTAGCCGGTATCGGTCTAATTCTGCTCTGCAACAATTATTTGGTGTTCTACGTTGCAAACAGAGGATATTTTTGCAGAATTCTGCATGCAGAGTCTCAATATGGTGTTTGTCCCATTTTGTGAATTCTTGGTTGGTGAGCAAACCCCAGACCTCAACCATAAAGGGCAATGGGTTCTATAACTGATTCAAGTATGTTTTGTATGTTCCTGGTGATGGCATAGACCTTTCTTGCTGATGTTTAGACAGAGGTATATATAGTTTGAGTGCTCTAGTGCAACAGTGTCTAGATGGAATTTCTATTTGTGATCCTGGCAACTGGACCTTTTTTTGGAACACCATTATTTTTGTCTTACTGAGATTTCCCGTCATTGACCAAGTCTGACAGAATCTGTGCAGAAGATCTAGGTGCTGCTGTAGGCTCTCCTTGGTTGGGGACAGAAGCACCAGATCATCAGCAAATAGTAGAACTTCAGATTCAAGTAGGGTGAGGCCGGGTGCTGCAGACTGTTCTAGTGCCCTCGACAATTAGTTGATATATATGTTGAAGACGGTGGGGCTTAAGCTGCATCACTGCATCCCTCTCACTCTCTCCCTCTCTCTCGCAACTGTTGTCTCTGAATGCTTGGCTATGAAAAGCCAACTGACATTTACTCCTGAGGTGCTGACCTGTTCCACCCTCTATAACCACTGTGGTTACCAACCCTAACCCTGCTGGTCATCTATGAACATTTGAACATCTTGAATAACGTTCTGGCTTTAAAATCGCCATGTACTCTTATAATCTCCACCCAGCACAGCCAGAAGAGGACCCCTCAGAGTCTAGTTCCTCTCTAGGTTTCTTTCTGGGGTTATTCCAAGCCACCGTGCTTCTACATCTACATTGCTTGCCGTTTGGAGTATTAGGCTGGGTTTCTGTCTAGCACTTTGTGAGATCTGTTGATGACACTGTTGACTAGGGTCCATAGCGCTATGTATGGAATAGGGTGCGATTTGAGGGACAGGTTGGAACTTCAGGCAGCAGCAGTGTTAGGGACAGATTTACGTGGTCCAGGAAAAACTATTGGTCCGGAGACAGAGTGCAGAGAACCCATGGATTACACCTTCTAGCAGACCAACATCTTTCACCTTCTTCTGAGCAGAAACATGACTTCAAGAAGACAAGTGCACAGAGGCAGAAAAAACAGACAAAGGCCTTATTGTGTGTGTGTGTGTGCGCGCGCGACTGACAGGTGGTAAGTAATGTGCTGCTTTCGTTAGATTTCTGTTTTTGGAGAGCTGTGGCAGAGGAGCAGACCTGGGACTTGGCTTGTGCAAGTGTGTGGATGACTGCTGCTGCAGCTGAGAGAGCGAGAAACAGAAAGAGAGACACATACACAACCTTTCAAAAGTTTGGGGTCACTTATAAATGTAACCAGAATAGAAAGTTGGAGGCCCCGGTGCACAACTGAGCAAGAGGACAAGTACATTCGTGTCTAGTTTGAGAAACAGATGCCTCACAAGTCCTCAACTGGCAGCTTCATTAAATAGTACCCGCAAAACACCAGTCTCGACGTCAACAGTGAAGAGGCGACTCCGAGAGGCTGAAAAATGGAGCAAAATGGGCAAAATTTCATACCGAAGTTGGTGTATATTTTCTCTCGCTTCATCTAAAATAATTCAAGACCATTTTGCATAATTTTTTAAATGGCTGTGTCATGTGCATTCCACTGAAGCTTGCATCGATGCACCTTTCAAAATATGTACAAAACGGATTTTACAGCTGGGAAGTCCACGCCGTGCACCGTTGTGCATATACGGAGTGCGGTGGTATGCAAATTGAGAAACACCCAGAATCTGTCGCCCCCATACAGCACACAGCGTAGATCAGGGCTTCTTCTCTCTCAACTTATTCATTACAGTTGTCATCTGTCAAAGCTGTGTGTGACTCCAAGCTGACTCTTTCAACGAGCTTCGCTTTGGAGATAGCGAGCTAAGCTAACCACCCCAGGTTACAGTACAGTGCTTCGCTCTGTAGCCCCCCACGCATCACAAAGCTCAGATAAGGGCTTCCTCTCTCTCTCTCTACTGGAACTCACCCCATGTTACAGCTCTCTTCACCCTCTTCCCAGCACACAGCCAAAATAAGCCTCCTTACATTTGTATTGAAATCCCAAGTTACTTTGAGGGGAAAAATAATGATGACTGTCACAAGGTTTACAAACTAACTGATTTGCTAAGCTTCATCTTTAGCATCAACAATGCGATCTATGGTTTGCTTGCACAGCTCATGTTAAGGCCAGAGCCAGAAGACACTGATTGCTAATCATCCTCTTGGTTATTAGCTAGCCATGTTTTGTTTTTAAACCTCAGTCAGTCAGTCTCTCTCTCTCAGCAGCCAGTGACAGAGGGGAGTTGGTGCTGGGTTAATTGACCTTGAGATGAACCGTGAAGTGTTTAAAGCTCCAGAGTCTCCTTCTCCTCCCCACCTTCTCCTCCTATCCACTAAGATCTCTCTCTGGGTGGACGACTAGTGATGGACTCAGCAACCACCCAGCAGTAGAAGCCTACTACTGTACAGTAGAGAGAAATGGGCTAATTTGAAAGATTGAAGAGCAAAAACCTCTGGGGATATTCTTACGGTGAAAAGAGAGCGAGGTCTGTATGGAGAGATAAAGCACAGTTCCCATGCCTCTTTGGCTGCAACCTATTCTCTATATAGTGGACTACTTTGACCATAGTCCTATGGGTTTCACTATGGGCCCTGAACAAAAGTAGTGCACTATATAGGGAATGCACTATATAGGGAATATGCCATTTGAGACGCAAACTATGTCCCTGTTCTGTGATTGATGGAACCTGTCCCAGGGGGAAGGGAACAAGGCACAGCACGTGTCATTACCCAGTTTCAGGTTGTATTGCCACATGCACAAGTACAGTGAAATGCCTTTCTTGCGATGCACTAACGGGGCTGCAGGGTAGCCTAGTGGTTAGAGCGTTGGACTAGTAACCGGAAGGTTGCAAGATCAAACCCCCCAGCTGACAAGGTACAAATCTGTCGTTCTGCCCCTGAACAGGCAGTTAACCCACTGTTCCTAGGCAGTCATTGAAAATAAGAATTTGTTCTTAACAATATATTTGAAAATATAAAATAAATATATAGTATTATAAAAGAGGGTAGAACAAAAACACGAGAAATAGAACTAAGAAGAACATGATAAAATACGCAAGTGTGTATGTGCTTTTTTATTTATTTACCTTTATTTAACTAGGCAAATTCTTATTTTCAATGACTGCCTAGGAACAGGTTAACTGCCTGTTCAGGGGCAGAACGACAGATGTGTACCTTGTCAGCTCGGGGATTTGAACTTGCAACCTTCCGGTTGCTTGGTGAACGGATCATCAAAAGAGTTGGGAGAGCCATGGGGGTATCTTGTCTGAGAGCCATGTTTCAAAAAAGCAGAGAATATTGTAGTTACAAGAGTCCCGTTGATAGCAATCCCACTAGAGGAGGACATTCATCTTATTATCAAGTGATTGGCCAATAGAATGTTGGGAATAGGTGGCTGGTTTTCCCGTCGCCTTCATCTCTCCAGGACTCCCCTCTCCTGCCTCTTTCGCTGGTGATTCTTATTGGAGATCCCGGAAATTGGGTCTGAATTGCACAAAGAGCCCAGGACAGACGAGTCAAAGTTGAAGCCGGAATTGAGGTTAGTAACCGCAGATCTGATATTGAAAAGTTCTTGTCGCTCATAAGAAATTATAGCGGATACATTTTGCACAGAAAAAAACTAAACTAAACGGCAAAAGAATCACAAGATAGTAAAGTTGGACCCGGAGAGGAAGAGAGAAAAGTGGGGATGGGGAAATGGAGGATGGACTAGAGCAGGGTTTTCCCATGTTTCTCGTGTAACATTCTATTTCACATGTGAAAACCATGTGGTTTGGAACACTTCACGTGGTGATATTTCACATCAAGTTTCACAGGTGACGCCCTGCGAACAAAAGTCAGTCGTTAGGATGTCCCCCCCGGAACGTCACGCAGAGTTTTCAACTTACATATGTGACACAATTTGACACACGTAATTACATTGTGTATGTTTATTTATACAGTTAACCTCACAACCTCGTAGGGTCCGCTGGCCAGGAGCGCTGCTCACACACACACAGTAGGGCAAAGAGTGGGATCTTAGAGAAGCTTACCAAGTGGAGATAACGCTTCATCAATTACTATAGTAGGCTGCACCACTGTTGTCATGCTCTCACAAACATGCTAATAAAGGCAAACACACACACACACGCATGTACGTACTCACTCACTCACGCAGGCATGCATGAACACATGTACACGTCATTCACACACAATACGACCTCTGGTGCAATAACAAAATGACAGACGATGGGTAAGAAGCTGGTTTGTACTAGCAAATCCTGATTGTACAGTCATCACATATTCAAGTTTCTCTTTTATCCCAAAAGTCTAAACGAGGCCCATAACTCATCACTGATTTGGGAATATAGGACGTGTTGCGTATTATCTAAGTTGATCTCAGTTTGTGTATCATTAGGGTATATCACTGTCCCCTTCTCTGTCCATCACTTTTCCCTTTGACCAGGACCCATGGTATGCCTGGGGTGTGGTGTGACTGTGTGACGCATGTCCTGACAGCCCACACACACACACCCATCCCCGAAGAGCGGATTAAGTACTTTTTCATTGCATCTTTCGCTATTCACATATTTCCACTTCTTACATAGAGTCAGATTATATTCAGTTGGACCAGCACACAGTAGAGAGACACACACACAGAGAACAGGTCATGTGTACTGCTTACAGTATTGATTTGGCACTTTGACTGTACTATGACAAAAGCCATGTCTGCCAGCTGTGAGAAAGTGCATCAATCTGTCCGCGTGCATCCCAAATGGCAGCCTATTCCGTATTGAGGAATTCCCTGGGTCAAAAGTAGTGAACGGGGTGCCATTTGGGACACGTGGTGTCTGTGTGCATATCTAGAACACCCACACAACCCACCAGCCAGCCAGACAGGGTCATACCAGTGGGTGTTTGTGTTGTGTCTGCTAGCTTTGTCCAATATGCCTCAGAGCGTAGTAGGATTGTGTTAATGCTTAAATCAAACCGTATTGCTTGGCTGTTACAAATGGCCAGCGTGTCTCACCCTCTAAAATCGATAACTTGTAATGTTGAAAACTCAATAGCATATTTTTCACTCTTCAGACCTTGATCTAAAATTGCTTCTTGTGGGCTGAGAGAAGTCCTTCTCACTCCCACTCCAGGCGCTCAGTAATCAAACGTGCTCAAGGGCTGTGCATCCGTCCATCAGTCTTGCCGGCGCAAATGTGTATCTTAAAAGAGCTGTGCCGCTCGCTCAGTCCTACCCTGAGTGCTGGCAGAGGCTGGGCCTAATTGATCATTTTTAGGGGGGGTTGGGAGGGGATGTCTACTGTCAGAAATAAGGGTCACCCTCAGAGACCCAAAACAGGGCTTTATGAGGGATGCAACACTGGCACACGCATACGGATGGCTGCACGCACAGTGCCAGCCCATCCCCTTCCAGTACTGGATCTGTCACTGCCTCTAGAGAACATGGCTGTAAGGCAGCTATGTTCACCAGCCCATCCTCTTCCAGTACTGGATCTGTCACTGCCTCTAGAGAACATGGCTGTAAGGCAGCTATGTTCACCAGCCCATCCCCTTCCAGTACTGGATCTGTCACTGCCTCTAGAGAACATGGCTGTAAGGCAGCTATGTTCACCAGGCTGTACTCCATTGTTTCAGTCTATAACAACACTATCAAAGCCGGTCAGTTTTCCTCCTCTCCTTCGACGACACGTTCTACACACAGGGGGTTAGTAGCGAGGGGGTTAGTAGCGAGGGGGTTAGTAGCGACAGTCAGTCAGTCAGTGTGCCTCTACTCTGTGTGGAGCGGATGGAGTGTACCACAGTAGTCAAGTTTCACTGTGCGATAGATGGTAAGTAGAGGAGTCAGTCAGTCAGTGTGTCTGTGGAGCGCATCGTCCCATAGTACTCTGCGTTGGCTTGGTCATGTGTAATGTGGACTGTAATTGGGGTCAGGACACCCTGGATAGGAAGTGAACACAGTACCCATTAAGTCGCAGCGCCACCGCCACAGCCAATCCCTGTCTCGCTAATTGAATTGGTATCTCCCAAATACAACTCTCTCGCTCCCGCTCTCATATTTTCCTTGCGTACAGCACTCGTCATCACAGGGGTTAACACTGAAATAGCCACGGTCCCTAGTGGCTCCCTCAGACCCCTGTATGTAGGCCTACTACTGTAACTCACTGCCTGTGTCCCAAATGGCACCCTATACCCTACATAGTGCACTACTTTTGACCAGAACCCCATAGGCCCTGGTCATAAGTAGTGTGCTATATAGGTACTAGAATGCCATTATGGAACATGGACCCCGATTATCTTAAAGACGCAACAACCACCAAATGATCTATGTTTACATCACCACGGCAACAGAAGGTACAGTATATACCCACAATTACATTACAGCCCATACATTAATAGCTGTGAATGTTTCCAACTCTCCAGCCCCACCCCTCTCTCATTTCTCCCCTCTTTCCCTCTCACTGGACCTCTATCGATGGGCGACACTTTGGCTGAAGGTTTGGCATATTTGGTTTGCTTTCCTCCCCATGTGAAAAGAGATTATTCATCCAATCACAGGCTTCCACTGAAGCGGCAGCGCCATGTGACAAGAATCACTTATCTCACCGAGCCCGAATAACAGAGTCCATCTGAGGGAGGGTTAAAGGGAGATGGTCACGGTAGTTAAAAAGCCATTTCTCATTGGCAGTTAGTTTGAGGGAGTCCGTTACATTGGCATTATGAAAGCCTGGGAAAAGGACGACAATCAGACTCATATTTACATACAAATACTGTTTACGTTAAAGGAATACATACAGGGTGTGCGTGCCAAAGGGGAAATTAAGCAGAAGAGTTGAGAGACAATATAATGAAACATTTTTTTTTTTATAAAAAAATGGGGGTCGTCTTCCCACAGTGTAATTAAAACAGAACACTGGAACAGGGCCCTGTGGACATTTAACTAGAATGTTCCATTTCATCATATTGCATTATAGATGTATAAAAAAATATTCTCAGGTGATATTGTAAAACACTTTGTGTATTTGACTTCTGCATTATGACCTTCCAATCAGCCATCCAAAACAGTTCAATGAGACCAGTGGAGTTGACTCTTTATCCAATCAGTCACTACGTTAAGTCAATTTACCGAGGCAACACAAACCTGACCACCGCTCTGTCATTGACTTAAGCACCCCTGCCAGTCATCCATCTTCTGCCATTGTTAACCAGACCTTCTAGTAGAATCTATAATAGATAGTCCAAAACACAGTGCCCCATCATGTCACATGACCTAGATTTTTGTGGGGCGGCTGGTAGCCTAGTGTTTAGAGCGTTGGGCCAGTAACCGAAAGGTTGCTGGATCGAATCCCCGAGCTGATGAGGTAAAAATCTGTCGTTCTGCCCCTGAGCAAGATAGTTAACCCACTGTTCCCCCAGGAGCCGAAGACGTAAATGTCGAAAAAAGCAGCCCCCCGCACCTCTCTGATTCAGAGGGGTTGGGTTAAATGCAGAAGACACATTTCAGTTGGACAACTGACTAGGTATCCCACTTTCCCATTATTTTAAGCATTTTCCAGAAATGACAATGACACCAAAAATGAAGGCAATTGTCTGAGGATGTTCCTGCACCATCTAACATAAATTTTAAAAAGGGGACAGTTCGATGAAAAAGCTTTAAATAAAAAAGGTTTAAAATCAAGGTCATGTGACATAATTGTCCAAAACACAGGGCCCTAACTAGTCAGGTCATATTGTGCGTGAAATGGCATTTACTGCAGATTGGATGCGCAGTGTGTGCCCTTATCAGCTTGTTTGTGAGAGCATGACAACAGTGGTGCAGCCGACCACAGTGATTGACGAAGTGTCATCTCTCCTTGGTTCTGCCTGTGAATTCACTCTCTCCTCTACCACACACATTTTCATTCACCCAACAACGATTCCCACATTGACACAACTCCCAGATGTAAAATAAGTGCTGGGTCTCGGTAGTGGGCTCACACCCCCCTCACCCGGATCAAAAGCTGACAGGCAATCTATGCGGCACGCCATCCGCAATCCTTCTGTGAGCATGATACACGATAAATGGGCCTCAGAAAGTTCTAGAAACCTCTTCACAGAGACAGCAATGATAACATCAACTCCTCTGAGGATATAAACTTATCTAATATCTTAAAAAGAATCCAAACATCAGGAAAGCGGTCATGTGCACATATTAAAATGTCATATTAGTGATTCAAAACACCACATAGGACATGGGAAAAAAATACAGTGAGTTAATTAAACTTAGCAATGATGCGGGGTGGGAACCAAAAGAAACGTGAATGAAAAACAACAAGACAAGACAGAAGCAACGTCAAACGTCTTTTGTCGTTGTTGCTATCCACAGATGAATTTGCCACCGTTCATAGTAGAGCTCTGCTATTATGATGACAGAGTGTCTTTTAAACTTCATTTACAACCCGACTCTCTGGGGAAACACCGTGGAAGACAACAGAGCAGTGTGTGTGTGTGTGTGTGTGTGTGTGCGTGTGTGTGTGTCTTTCACAGAACAGTCGGAGACAAAGAGCAGCAAGTCTCTCTTTGACTTAGCTTAGTTAAGAAACACGTCTGTTGTGTGTCACATTTTAATTATTCCCCAAGGAAACAAAAAGAAGAGCGCTCCGCAGCAGCGGCAGTGGGATATTCTCCCGATACTCCAGTCTACTCCTTAGTGTGATGCCAATTCGGTCTCAACACAACTGTAGCTTATACCTATTTCAGAAGATATGATTTGTTACCCGTTGGTTACAGGGTCCGTGAAAATACAGGAAAGCATGACTAGGTCTCAAAGTGGGATTTAATATACCATGTGTTTTACCCCCTACCGTTTTCAGATCTACAAAAAAGCTGGTATAAAAAAAGCTGGCATTGTAAAATAGTGAGATTTTTATCTGTGGCTGGGTCTCTATGGCTGTGTTTACACAGACAGTCCCATTCACTTATTTTTCTCTCTCTCTCTAATTAGTCTTTTGAGCAATCACATCAGCTCTGAAAAAGATCTGATGTATAAAGATAAGATACGATTGGTCAAAAGACCAATTCGTGGAAAATATATCAGAATTGGGCTGCCTGTGTAAACATAGCCTATGTATAAAGCAAATTGATAGTATGTGTCCACATAGACAGTGGGTTGATGGTGTTTGTGTCCACCTCTGTATAGCAGGTTAATAGTGCGTCCACAATAGAGAGACGGTTGAGGGTGTGTTGACTTCTATGCACAGGTTGACAGTGTCCACATAGAGGCTGGGTTGAGCCTGTCCACTTCATTACTGTACATTGAGATAATACAGTATGTGTCTGGCCCCAATGCTGTACCTGTCTATGACTTAAGGTTCCCGTGCAGAGGCTCTAACCTGAACCCAGCCAGCCTTAGTAACAGGGTTGGCAGATGAGCACAAAGTATAGGGGGGACAAACACAGCAATTCACCCTTTATCTTACCTAAACATATCAAATCTAATCAAATTGTATTTGTCACATGCGTTGAATACAACAAGTGCTTACTTACAAGCCCGTAACCAACAATGCAGTTAATAAAAATCAACAAATAAATTGAAATGAAAAAAAAACTAGAAATTAGCTAAATAAAAAAAATTAAAGAGCAACAATAAAATAACAGCAGTGGTATACAGTACTTAAGTAAAAATACTTTAAAGTACTACTTTAGTGTTTGGAGGTATCTGTACTTTACTATTTATATTTTTGCCAACTTTTTCTTCACTACATTCCTAAAGAAAATATTGTACTTTTTATTCCATACATTTATCCTGACACCCAAAAGTACTTTTACATTTTGACCGGAAAATGGTCCAATTCACACACTTATCAAGAGAACATCCCTGGTCATCTCTCCTGCCTCTGATCTGATGGACTCACTAAACACAAATGCTTAGTTTATAAATATGTCTAAGTGTTGGAGTGTGCCCCTGACTATCCGTCAAAAAAGGAACAAAAATAAGAAAATGGGCCGTCTGCTTTGCTTAATATAATTTGAAATGGTTTATACTTTTACTTTTGACACTTAAGTACATTTCCGCAATTGCATTTACTTGTAATACTTTTACTCAAGTAGTATTTTAAATGGATGACTTTCACTTGAGTCATTTTCTATTAAGATCTCTTTACTTTTACTCACGTATGACAATTGAGTACTTTTCCCACCACTGAATAACAGTAACGAGGCTACATACAGGGGTTACCGGTCGGTACAGAGTCTATGCAAATAGTCTGGGAAGCCATTTGATTAGCTGTTCAGGAGTCTTATGGCTTGGGGGTAGAAGCTGTTAAGAAGCCTCTTGGACCTAGACATCGTGTTCCGGTACCGCTTCCCGTGCGGTAGTAGAGAGAAGTCTATGACTAGGGTGGCTGGAGTCTTTGGTCATTTGTAGGGCCTTCCCCTGACACCGCCCGGTATCTTTTCAGTCTCCTGAGGGGGAACAAGCACTGTCGTGCCCTCTTCACGACTGTCTTGGTGAGTTTGGACCATGACAGTTTGTTGGTGATGTGGACACAAAGGAGCTTGAAGCTCTCAACCTATTCCACTACAGCCCCATTGATGAGAATGGGGGCATACTCAGTTGCTAATCCTGGCACCACACTGCCAGGTCTCTGAACTCCCTATAGGCTCTCACCATTGACGGTGAACAGGGAGAACAGGAGGGGACTGAGCACGCAACCCTGAGGGGCCCCAGTGTTGAGGACCAGCGTGGTAGATGTGTTGTTGCCTACCCTTACCACCTGGGGACGGCCCGTCAGTAAGTCCAGAATCCAGTTGCAGAGGGAGGTGTTAAGTCCCAGGGTCCTTAGCTTAGTGATGAGCTTTGAGGGCACGATGGTGTTGAACACTGAGCTGTAGTCAATGAATAACATCCTCACATAGGTGTTCCTTTTGTCCAGGTGGGAAAGGGCAGTGTAGAGTGCAATAGAGATTGCATCATTATGGATCTGTTGGGGCAGTATGCAAATTGGAGTGGGTCTAGGATTTCTGGGATAATGGAGTTGATGTGCCCTGGGTCCACAGTAGCCCTTAATGTGTGGTGAAAGACAGCCTGCATCCAAAATGGCAAGGGAATAGGGTGTGCACTATAGGGAATAGTGGTCAAAAGTAGTGCACTATATCGGGAATATGGTGCCATTTCAGATGCAGCCAGAGAGGCTGTGGAGAGGTGACATGAGGTTACTCAGTGACAAGCATCTGCAGTGACAGGTGATCTAATGACATCACTGTCTGCCGCCACAGGCAACACAATGTTAACTGACAGGAGATGACAGACACAGGCAGCCAGACAGAGGATCACTGAGGGAGACAGGAAATGAGAGAGGGAGATAGGCAGAGGGGGGGAAGAGAAAGAAGAGCAAAAGAAAGGGGGGGGGGCAAAGAAAGAAGGACAGAGAAAAAAGGACAGAGTGAAAGAACAGGGAGAGGAAAGAGGGAGAGAGAGAGCTGCGTGCTGACGAGAGGGAGAGAGCCGACAAAAGAGAGAGCTCCGACGAGAACGAGACATTATATTGACAGGAAGTATGGCTGATTACTAGACATCACTAGGGCTTCTACTGCAAGCAGGGAGACTGGACTAACAAGCTTCTACAGCTCAGCACAGGATCCCAAAAAGGAAGAAGATTGATGGCATGCTTTGTAACACAAAACATTTTTCTGATAATCATGCTGAAAGTGGACAATTTAGACCCATTTTTAGACCTACTCTATTTATGGAACATGAGGAACACCTGCTCTTTCCATGACAGACTGACCAGGTGAATCCAGGTGAAAAGCCATGATCCCATATTGATGTCACCTGTTAAATCCACTTCAAAATCAGTGTAGATGAAGGGGAGCAGACAGGTGAAAGAAGGATTTTTAAGCCTTGAGACAACCGAGACAAGGGCTGCATTCCAAACACTTAACAGACACACCCTCTCCCCTCAGCCCTCAAATTAAGTGGACACATCTGATGACGTATCATGACCTCTGACACGTTTACACTTGCAGGGCAAGGGAGGAAGGAATGAATTTGAAATTGTCCGCCCTTGCCTGGAAATTCACTCGATCGTCTCGCAATGATTGAGCTTGCTTTATATGCGCTACAGTCAATTATGATTGTCTACTTATATTAACTATATAATTATTAATATACGCCTACTGTATGATAGCTAGCAAATGAATTAGCTAACTAATGTTAGCCTGCCTAGCTACTTCTGAAGGAAACCTTTTTATTTCTAAAATTTACAAAGCTAACCAAACAAAATCATTACTTTTACGAGATGTGTTTGTGCATTACTAGCACAATTTATTTACATTATTATTTACATTCGTTTTACTTACAATTGTATGTTGACTCCATATTGTTGACTCCATATTGACGTTGTGCTTTTAAGTTTTGGCAGACTTTTCTTAGCTGACGTACAATCATCGAGAATTGAATTACACTCACAAACTCCATTAAAAACCAAGGGCTGAGGGGCTTACGTTGCAAACCTCCCTTGCTCGGCTAATCATTTGGACCGATTCCCCCAATGGCATAAAGCGAGGGTAAGTGGACGAGGGTGTGTCTTTTATGAGTTTGAAACAGCCATGGACTGTGTATGTGTGCCATTCAGCGGGTGAATGGGCAAGACAAAAGACTTAAGTGCCTTTTACGGGGTATGTTGCCAGGGGCACCGGTTTGAGTGTCAATAATTGCAACGCTGCTGGGTTTTTCATGCTCAACATTTTCCCGTGTGTATCGAGAATGGTGCACCACCCAAAGGACAACCAGCCAACTTGACACAACTGTGGGAAGCAGCCCTGTGGAACGCTTTCGACAACTTGTAGAGGCCATGCCCCGAAGAACTGAGGGGCATGAAGGAAAAAGGGGGTGTAACTCAAATGTTCCTAATGTTTTGTACACTTAATGTATACATGCCTCCTGTAAAACCCAATGATCTGTGAACAATACATGATACAGACAACACCTTGGTGTCATTATACTCAGATACAAAATTGTACAATTTCTCTGAAGTACTCTTTTTGATTGAGATTATTTTTAGACATATTGTGCACAACAATATACTCTTCCAAACACGTCAAATTCCCAGAGTGGACTCTCAGCTACTTTTAAAGTTATGATGAATTTTATGAGCAGCACCAACATAGTAAATGGGAAAATGGATTCAAAAGGGACCTCCCTCTGCTGGTGATTTTCTGAATCTGTGATTGGGTAATTACCTATAACGTCAATTTATATTTATAAAATTGATCATTTCTTCAAAAGTAGCAGAGAGCTTCACATAATCCAGACAACGGAATTCAACAATATTCAAAAATGTATTGAACTTAGTAGGAAATCAACTAAAGGTATTGACGTTATTAGAAAATTTGCTCAAATTTTGGATATGTAATTTCCTGGAACTTTCTGAAAAGGCACAGGAATGCCCGACTGTGTGTGTTGTGTGCAGCGTAGGTTGTCATACTCTGCCCAGAGTATGACAACCTACACCGCACACATATCAACATTATAACCAAACAGCATTATAACCAAAAAGTCATATTTCCTAACCTACCACTGGGTGGTTCGACCCCTGAATGCTGATTGGCTGACAGCTGTGGTATATATCAGACCGTATACCACTGATATGACAAAACATTTATTTTTACTGTTCTAATTACATTGGTAACCAGTTTATAATAGCAATAAGGCACCTCTGAGGTTTGTGATACTGTGTCTGGCCAATATACTACGACTAAGGACTGTGTCCCGGCACTCCGCGTTGTGTCGTTCATAACAGGAAATTACAGGAATTTTGCATTAATATGAAAAGCATACAGTGCCTTTGGAAAGTATTCAGACCCCTTGACTTCTTCCACATTTTTACTTTACAGCCTTATTCTAAAAATGGATTAAATTGGGGGGTTTCTCTCAATCTACACACAATACCCCACAATGACAAAGCAAAAACAGGTTTGTAGAAATGTTAATATCACATTTACATAAGCATTCAGACCCTTTACTCAGTACTTTGCTGAAGCACGTTTTGGCAGCGATTACAGCCTGGAGTCTTCTTGGGTATGACGCTACAAACTTGGCTCATCTGTATTTGGGGAGTTTCTTCCATTCTTCTCTGCAGATCCTCTCAAACTCTGTCAGGTTGGATGGGGAGCGTTGCTGGACAGCTATTTTCAGGTCTCTTCTGAAATGTTCAAATCGGGTTGTTTCAAGTCCAGGCTCTGGCTGGGCTAATCAATGACATTTAAGTCATTTACATTTAAGTCATTTAGCAGACGCTCTTATCCAGAGCGACTTACAAATTGGTGCATTCACCTTATGACATCCAGTGGAACAGTAGTGCATCTAAATCTTTTAAGGGGGGGGGTGAGAGGGATTACTTTATCCTATCCTAGGTATTCCTTAAAGAGGTGGGGTTTCAGGTGTCTCTGACATTCAGAGACCTGCCCCGAACCCACTCTCCTGCGTTGTCTTGGCTGTGTGCTTAAGGTCGTTGTCCTGTTGGAAGTCCCTGCCGCTGAAAAACAGTCGCACACCATGATTCTGCCACCACCATGCTTCACCGTAGGGATGGTGCCAGGTTTCTTCCAAACGTGACACTTGGCATTCAGGCCTAGAGTTCAACTTTGGTTCATTCAGACCAGAGAATCGTGTTTCTCATTGTCTGAGAATCTTTAGGTGCCTTTTGGCAAACTTACAAGTGCTGCAGCGATGGTTGTCCTTCTGGAAGGAACCTTGTTCCTCAAGGTTCTGTTTTAGGACCACTATTGTTTTCACTATATATTTTACCTCTTGGGGATGTTATTCGAAAACATAATGTAAACTTTCACTGCTATGCGGATGACACACAGCTGTACATTTCAATGAAACATGGTGAAGCCCCAAAATTGCCCTCGCTAGAAGCATGTGTTTCAGACATAAGGAAGTGGATGGCTGCAAACTTTCTACTATTAAACTCGGACAAAACAGAGATGCTTGTTCTAGGTCCCAAGAAACAAAGAGATCTTCTGTTGAATCTGACAATTAATCTTAATGGTTGTACAGTCGTCTCAAATAAAACTGTGAAGGACCTCGGCGTTACTCTGGACCCTGATCTCTCTTTTGAAGAACATATCAAGACCATTTCGAGGACAGCTTTTTTCCATCTACGTAACATTGCAAAAATCAGAAACTTTCTGTCCAAAAATGATGCAGAAAAATTAATCCATGCTTTTGTCACTTCTAGGTTAGACTACTGCAATGCTCTATTTTCCGGCTACCCGGATAAAGCACTAAATAAACTTCAGTTAGTGCTGAATACGGCTGCTAGAATCCTGACTAGAACCAAAAAATTTGATCATATTACTCCAGTGCTAGCCTCTCTACACTGGCTTCCTGTCAAAGCAAGGGCTGATTTCAAGGTTTTACTGCTAACCTACAAAGCATTACATGGGCTTGCTCCTACCTATCTCTCTGATTTGGTCCTGCCGTACATACCTACACGTACGCTACGGTCACAAGACGCAGGCCTCCTAATTGTCCCTAGAATTTCTAAGCAAACAGCTGGAGGCAGGGCTTTCTCCTATAGAGCTCCATTTTTATGGAACGGTCTGCCTACCCATGTCAGAGACGCAAACTCGGTCTCAACCTTTAAGTCTTTACTGAAGACTCATCTCTTCAGTGGGTCATATGATTGAGTGTAGTCTGGCCCAGGAGTGGGAAGGTGAACGGAAAGGCTCTGGAGCAACGAACCGCCCTTGCTGTCTCTGCCTGGCCGATTCCCCTCTTTCCACTGGGATTCTCTGCCTCTACCCTGTTACGGGGCTGAGTCACTGGCTTACTGGGGCTCTCTCATGCCGTCCCTGGGGGTGCGTCACCTGGGTGGGTTGATTCACTGTTGTGGTCGGCCTGTCTGGGTGGCGCCCCCCTTGGGTTGAGCTGTGGCGGAGATCTTTGTGGGCTATACTCGGCCTTGTCTCAGGATGGTAAGTTGGTGGTTGAAGATATCCCTCTAGTGGTGTGGGGGCTGTGCTTTGGCAAAGTGGGTGGGGTTATATCCTTCCTGTTTGGCCCTGTCCGGGGTGTCCTCGGATGGGGCCACAGTGTCTCCTGACCCTCCTGTCTCAGCCTCCAGTATTTATGCTGCATTAGTTTATGTGTCGGGGGCTAGGGTCAGTTTGTTATATCTGGAGTACTTCTCCTGTCCTATTCGGTGTCCTGTGTGAATCTAAGTGTGCGTTCTCTAATTCTCTCCTTCTCTCTTTCTTTCTCTCTCTCGGAGGACCTGAGCCCTAGGACCATGCCCCAGGACTACCTGACATGATGACTCCTTGCTGTCCCCAGTCCACCTGGCCATGCTGCTGCTCCAGTTTCAACTGGCCTGGGCCCTAGGACCATGTCCCAGGACTACCTGACATGATGACTCCTTGCTGTCCCCAGTCCACCTGGCCATGCTGCTGCTCCAGTTTCAACTGTTCTGCCTTACTATTATTCAACCATGCTGGTCATTTATGAACATTTGAACATCTTGGCCACGTTCTGTTATAATCTCCACCCGGCACAGCCAGAAGAGGACTGGCCACCCCACATATGCTCTCTCTAATTCTCTCTTTCTTTCTTTCTCTCTCTCGGAGGACCTGAGCCCTAGGACCGTGCCCCAGGACTACCTGACATGATGACTCCTTGCTGTCCCCAGTCCACCTGACTGTGCTGCTGCTCCAGTTTCAACTGTTCTGCCTTATTATTATTCGACCATGCTGGTCATTTATGAACATTTGAACATCTTGGTCATGTTCTGTTATAATCTCTACCCGGCACAGCCAGAAGAGGACTGGCCACCCCACATAGCCTGGTTCCTCTCTAGGTTTCTTCCTAGGTTTTGGCCTTTCTAGGGAGTTTTTCCTAGCCACCGTGCTTTTACACCTGCATTGTTTGCTGTTTGGGGTTTTAGGCTGGGTTTCTGTACAGCACTTTGAGATATCAGCTGATGTACGAAGGGCTATATAAATAAATTTGATTTGATTTGATTTGATTTGGAAGGATCTCCCATCGCCACAGAGGAATTCTAGCTCTGTAACACCAACAAGTTGTCTGCACTGTGTACGTTCATAGGGTCTTACAGGACACGTGTATAGGTCTGGAAAGGGCCTACAAATGGCCACTTACATCATGATTTTCCCAAAAATGATTTGGGATACAAATGTACATTTTAAGCATACTTCCTCCAAATGAAATTTATGTGAGAATTACCAGAACAATCTGAGATATCAAACATATTTCTGTTATGGAATGGCACAATATTACAGTACAACTTTCTCCTTTTTGTAGCCCCCTCCCCCCAATCAATTAGGATTATGAGGGGAAAAATGGATGGATCCATATGTCATAAAGTGTAATATAAAAAAGTCATAGAGAAATGGGGCCGACATGGATCTGTGACCTGCTGTACGTGTTTGCCATGCTGATGGATGTTAATACTAAATCACATGCAGACGACCCCACCTCATTAACAGGTGCCGGAGCCCGTCTCCATGGCAACAGCCCACATAGTGATGTGCGGGGGGGTAATTAATGAGGGTTGGTTTTGAACTCACACCATGGTACCGTGGGCTGCACTGTCTTTCACTCTAAATCACCTGTGTCCAACACACACACTCTACCATCTGTAAAGCCTTCAAAACTCACCCCGTGGTGCCCTGACTGGGTCGTACCCCTTTGTAAAACCTCTGCTACACACTGTCGCTCAACAGCTCCAGACCTCACACACACACACACACCTCACACCCCTCCAGAATGATGGCAACACTCACTCCCTTCTCCACCCATCACTGATCTTCACACACTGTGCTACAGAACCCTGAAAAGGAATACAGGGCTGGGCCAGAGGGATACAGTATCAGGAGGGAGAAATCGGTGCAGATGGATTTCTTTAATAAAACGGGAATCTGTGCCATGTAGCCTTTAGCTACACACACATAGAATTACACAATAGGCCAAGCTTGACATTCAACGGTGTGCAGACAATTGGAGTATAAGCCAAGAACACTGCCAGGCTGCTTACAACTCCCAGACTCTGTAGCTTCTTGCCTCAGCGGTGAACAGTGATATGCATTACTATTGTCTATACTTAGGAGATTCCACCATGTTTTCCCAGAGAGAATTCAACATAGAAGGTAAAAAGGTAAAATAACGACAGAGGGAATAAAATAGGCTATGTGAATTAAATCTGTTGCATATTTCCCCATTTGTTTTATGCTTTAGCTTTTTATAAATATGTTTTATCTTGCACTGGGAAAAAAAGGAGACAAGTTGAGTACATTTGGTGTGGTATTGTTCAGCGGTGCAGTCAGTGGCAGTCAGTGGCTTCGTCCAAAATGGCACCCCATTCCCTATATAGTGGACTACTTTTGACCAGAACCCTATGAGCCCTAGTGCACCAAATAGGAAATAAGATGCCATTTGGAAGGCACAGTCAGGGTTATTCTACCGGGCCGTGAGGATAAACCCGGCATTCAAAGGATTCACCAACAATTAAGGGATACTTAGCGGCAGCGAAAGAGAGAGGGGGAAGAAAGAAAGCACATCAATATTGCATGTAATGTTAATCAATTAGACTTTGCCTCATAAGAATGTATATTACTTTAAAAAATATGTACATTTGTTCAAAGCTTAGGCTTTAGTCGAGCACACAGCTGAAGGAAGAGGGGAGAACTGGAGGGGAGGCTGGAAGAGCCTCAGTCATTATTCATGTGGACATGATGAGGAACAGGCAGTAGCTTTTGAATATGAGATGAGAAGGGCCTAGCAGGCTGGCTGGGTCGGTGGTAAACTACTGCAGAGGGTAAGGCCTACCCAAACCAAAATTATAGCTTAGAGACCTTACATCTTTTTTTTTTTTTTTCCTCAACTTCCATATTTAAAAAAAAATCTAGTTCGAAACAGCTCTTTCCCCAGTGGGGAGATTATAATGTGTCCAGACCACAGGCTCGGCATAAACCACTTATCTTGAATATATCCCTTATTGAAATAGTCACAAAGACCATTCATTCCTGTTACGACTATAAGGACAATAATGAACTATTGTTGAAAAACTATCTTGATGTCATAGAACATTTAAAATGTAATTCTTCATAACATCTATAGCCAGGGGGCTTTCAAACAGATTGCTCTGAATGACGTTATTCCTGACAAATTAATAAACCCATCATTGCTTTGTTTTCTTTAACATTAATTGAACAGTAACTACCCTCAATGCACTCTGAACACCTCATGATTCTAGGATCAAGAAAATGTATCCAAATTTGCTTCTGAAGTTTAGTAATTGCATGGCCGTCAATGGTAAAACATGACAGGTTCCCATTTTCTCAACAGTTTTAGAGATACAAGTTATTCTTTTGACAGCAACGTAATGTAAGACACGGGGCAGATAAAGCCTAACGATGCAGTGTTCTACAATCACTGCAGTACTCTGTGACCCACAGCTCTGATGTCATGTCATTGTTAACAGAAGCGGAGCCAATCTAACCAACGAGCATGGCACCTACATCACCACTTAAATCACTAGCATGAAAGGGTGTGCTAATTGCTCTCGCTATCTAATGTGCCTACAAGACCGAATCCCAGTGCACCTAACAAATCAACGCCATTGGACATTATTCTAACGACTATCCATCACAAATACACATCGACTGGGATATTCTGTAATGATCTCAGTGATCACTGATCATTGCTTGTGTTAGAAATACAAAATTGACCAAAGCCAAACCCTGTTATATTGTTAAACAACATTTCAGACAGTTTGATGAGCAAGCGTTCTTACAAAATCTGTACCATAATATCTGATCGGGTCTGATTCCCGATGTTGACACTGCCTGGGACTATTTTTACATGAAATTTGTGTCGATTTGTGATAAGCATGCCCCTGTGAAGAAATCTAGAATCAGCGAAAGGGACAATCCCTGGTTTTCAGATAACTTGGCAGAATTAATTAGAAAGAGCCATATCTCTTGGGCTCAAGCTAGACATACAAATGCTCCTGTTGACTGAGCCTCCTTCAAAGTGCTAACAAATAACTGCACAGGATTGATCAGGAAGTCCAAATCAGATGACTATTTAAATGCAGTCACAGAGAACCTAAACAATCCTACCAAGTTCTGGACGCTAATCAAATCAGTGTCAGGTTCTTAATGTATCCTCTGGCCTTCCTGACCATTGCATGATGGATTCTAATGAAGTGAAGGATAAAGCCCAGATTGTAGGTGTTTTAAACAAGCACTTCATATCTGCTGGTTCAGTTTTTGATAATGGTGGGGCCCAGGCCTCTAATGTAAGTTCTGTTACAGTCAACTATGATACAGGCCCTCATGTGAACCATTTTAACTTTGAGCCTGTTTCTTATACTGAGGTCTATAAAAGCACTAAAGACAATAGACACTAAAAAGTCTGCAGGTCCAGACAACCTGGACCCCCTTACCTCTTAAAGATAGCAGCAGGTATTATTACTGAACCTGTGGCTCACATTTTCAACTTGAGTCTCTTGACCAATTCCATACCCAGCATTTGGAAATGAGCTTATGTCCATCCCACTGCTAAAGGGTGGAGATCCCACAGATGCTAATAACTTTCGTCCTCTCTCTAAACTCCCTATCCTGGCCAGTCTATGAATCCCTAATAAACTCACAGTTAAAACACTTCTTAATTGAAAATAACATACTGGAGAGGAGTTCAGTCTGGCTTTAGATCGGGGCACAGCACCACAACTGCAGCTATGGCAGTGGCCAACGACATCATTAATGCACTTGATACAAAGCAACATTGTGCTGCTCTGTTTGTGGACTTATCAAAGGACTTTGATTCAGTTGACCATGAATTGTTGCTAGCTAGACTAACATTGGTGTCAGTGAAGGGGCAGTAAATTGGTTTAGGAACTATCTTTCTGACAGAAATCAATGAGTACAGTTGAAGTCGGAAGTTTACATACACCTTAGCCAACTACATTTAAACTCAGTTTTTCCCATTCCTGACATTTAATCCTCGTAAAAATGTGCTGTCTTGGGTCAGTTAGGATCACCACTTTATTTTAAGAATGTGAAATGTCAGAATAATAGTATAAAGAATTATTTATTTCAGCTTTTATTTATTTCATCACATTCCCAGCGGGTCAGAAGTTTACATACACTCAATTAGTATTTGGTAGCATTGCCTTTAAATTGTTTAACTTCGGTCAAACGTTTTGGGTAGCCTTCCACAAGCTTCCCACAATAGGTTGGGTGAATTTTGGCACATTCCTCCTGACAGAGCTGGTGTAACTGAGTCAGGTTTGTAGGCCTCCTTGCTCGCACACGCGTTTTCAGTTCTGCCCACACATTTTCTATATGATTGAGGTCAGGGCTTTTTGACAGCCACTCCAATACCTTAACTTTGTTGTCCTTAAGCCATTTTGCCACATCTTTGGAAGTATGCTTGGGGTCATTGTCCATTTGGAAGACCGATTTGCGACCAAGCTTTAACTTCCTGACTGATGTCTTGATGTTGCTTCAATATATCCACATAATTTTCCCACCTCATGATGCCACCGATTACGTGAAGTCCACCAGTCCATCAGCAAAGCACCCCTACAACATGATGCTGCCACCCCCGTGCTTCGCGGTTGGGATGGTGTTCTTCGGCTTGCAAGCCACCACCTTTTTCCTCCAAACATAATGGTCATTATGGCCAAACAGTTCTATTCTGTTTCATTAGAGCAGAGGGCATTGCTCAAAAAATAACAATCTTTGTCATCATGTGCAGTTGCAAACCGTAGTCTGGCTTTCTTTGTCAGTTTTGGAGCAGTGGCTTCTTCCTTGTTGAGCGACCTTTCAGGTTATGTCGATATAGGACTCATTTTACTGTGGATGTAGATACATTTGTATTCAGCATCTTCACAAGGTCCTTTGCTGCTGTTCTGAGATTGATTTGCACTTTTCGCACCAGTACGTTCATCTCTAGAAGACAGAACGCGTCTCCTTCCTGAGTGGTATGACGGCTCCGTGGTCCCATGGTGTTTATACTTGCGTACTATCGTTTCTACAGATGAACGTGGTACCTTCAGGCGTTTGGAAATTGATCCCAAGGATGAATCAGACTTGTGGAGGTCTACAATTTTTATTCTGAGGTCTTGGCTGATTTCTTTTGATTTCCCCATGACGTCAAGCATAGAGGCACTGAGTTTGAAGGTAGGCCTTGAAATACATCCACAGGTTCACCTCCAACTGACTCAAACATTGTCAATTAGCCTATCAGAAGCTTCTAAAGCCATGATGTCATTTTCTGGAATTTTCCAAGCTGTTTAAAGGCATAGTCAACGTAGTGGATGTACACTTCTGACCCACTGAAATTGTAATACAGTGAATTATAAGTCAAATAATCTGTTGTTAAACAATTGTTGGAAAAATGACTGGTGTCATGTACAAAGTAGATGTGCTAACCGACGTGCCGAAACTATAGTTTGTAAACAAGAAATTTGTGGAGTGGTTGAAAAACGAGTTGATGACTCCAACCTAAGTGTATGTAAAACTTCAGACTTCAACTGTACACACTGGCAATCACAAGTCTATCTTTCTTAAGATTAATAGAGGTGTGCCCCAGGGTTCCATTTTAGCTCCTGTGTTGTTTCAAATGTTTATTACGGATTTGGAAAATGGGATGCAACCAGAAAAGTTACATCTATATGCAGATGATAGTTATATATTCATGTGCTCCTTCTCTGGTTCAGGCTATTGAAGAGCTCCAGACTGCTTTTCAGTCACTGCAGGCCTCCCTTTATGGTGTCAAACTGGTCTTGAATGTACCAAAAAATAAATTCATGACCTTTTACCAGAGCTAGAACTCTGCCAGAGAACGTTAGCAGTGTCACATCTGGTGGCTTATCCATTGAAAGTGTCATCCTACAAATACCTAGGTATTTGGTTGGATGACAAGTTGTCCTTTAAAGTTCATGTGGGTAATTTTGTGACAAAGCTTACATTTTTAAATTGAAATAGGGTTTTCCTTTTCGGAATAAGGCTTGCTTCCCACTTTTGGCTAGAAAGAAGCTTGTTCAGGCCACTTTTCTCTCTGTAATTGATTATGGTGACTTGTTGTACATGCATGCAACCTCCTCCGTCTTACAGAGACTGGACTCTATCATGCATCTTGCTATTTATTACAGATGCCAAGTCACTCACCCACCATTGCACATTGTACCAAATGGTAGGTTGAACCTCACTTTATACGCGCAGAATGATACAAAATGTATTCATCTACAAATCCCCTTTGGGTAAGCTCCCGCTTTACCTCTTTAGTCGGATCTCCTTCACCACCAGCAGTTACTATACCCGGTCTGCTAGGTGGTTGCTACTTAAAGTCCCCAGGACATTCACAGTATTAGGGAAGACTGCCTTCTCTTGTTGTGCACCAGACGCATGGAATAATCAACAATCCATGCTTCATCTAGATATGTTAGTGCCACGGAATTAATTTAAAATACTGATGGGAGAGGAGCAAATGCTTTTTTTAGGCTGGATCATGTTGTATTGTATTGTTGTATGTTTTAATGATGTAATGTATTGATCGTTGCTACCTTCTTGGCCAGGTCTCACTTGAAAAAGAAACGCTGGGTCTCAATGGGCTTTTCCTGGTGAAATAAATGTTTTTAAAAAATGTCTGTGTGCCAAACGGCACCCAATTCCCTATATAGACAATTACGTTTGACCAGTGACCATAGGGAAGAGGTCAAACGTAGTGCACTACTGTATGTAAGTAAAAAGGGTACCATTTGGACATGCAGACCTAGTCACGGTGCAATTGCACAACACGGCCTGCTCTCTGAAAGTTCAACAAAAGTCTAGGCTAGTTCTGTGTGTGCCATCACACCAACTCCTTGTCCTGTTTGGCTTGACAATGACAGAATGGAGTTGGCTAGAGTGCAAACAGATTTGGAACTCAAGCTAGTAAAACACGAGCCATGGAATGAATCTACTGCAAAGTAAATGGCACTGGGGATTGAGAGTGTAAAGACTGATTGAAATACTGTACTTCACAACACCTCTCAATAGACTGTGCTACATGTTACTTGTCCTATGTTGCTCTGCATGTGCACACTGCATTGACTGTCTGTATTTTTACTGTAATTGTTTTTAATAACCTGCCCAGGGACTGCTGTTGAAAATTAGCCGGCTGGCTAAAAAACTGGCACTTTTACTGAAACGCTGATTAATGTGCACTGTCCCTATAAAAATAAACTCAAACAGCAGGGATTGGCAACTGGTGGCCCCTCTTTTATAGGCCTGGGGATCAACTACCGCCCCCCCCCCCACAAAAAATACACTATATATACACAAAAGTATGTGGACACCACTTCAAATTAGTGGATTAGGCTATTTCAGCCACACCCGTTGCTGACAGGTGTATAAAAATCGAGCACACCCCCATGCAATCTCCATATACAAACATTGGCAGTAGAATGGCCTTACTGAAGAGCTAAGTGACTTTAAACGTGGCATCGTCCTAGGATGCCACCTTTGCAACAAGTCAGTTCGTCAAATATCTCCCCAGCTAGAGCTGCCCCGGTCAACTTTAAGTGCTGTTATTGTGAAGTGGAAACGTCTAGGAGCAACAACAGCTCAGCCTCTAAGTGGTAGGCTACACAAGCTCACAGAACGGGAACGCCGAGTGCTGAAGCACTTAAGCGTAAAAATTGTCTGTCCTCAGTTGCAAGACTCACTACCTCTGGAAGCAACGTCAGCACAAGACCTGTTCATCGGGAGCTTCATGAAATGGGTTTCCATGGCTGAGCAGCCGCACACAAGCCTAAGATCCCCATGCGCAATGCCAAGCTTCGGTTGGAGTGGTGTAAAGCTCGCCTCCATTGGACTCTGGAGCAGTGGAAATGCGTTCTCTGGAGTGATGAATCAAGCTTCACCATCTGGCAGTCTGAAGCACGAATCTGGGCTTGGCAGACGCCAGGAGACACTACCTGCCCAAATGCATAGTGCCAATTGTAAAGTTTGGTGGAGGAGGAATAATGGTCTGGGGCAGTTTTTCATTGTTCGGGCTAGGCCCCTTAGTTTCAGTGAAGAGAAATCTTAATGACATTCTAGACGATTCTGTGCTTCCAACTGTGGCAACAGTTTGGGGAAGGCCCTAACCTGTTTCAGCATGACAATGCCCCTGTGCACAAAGAAAGATCCATACAGAAATGGTCGAGATCGGTGTGGAAGAACTTGACTGGCCTGCACAGAGACTTGCCCTAAACTCCATTGAACACCTGTGGGATGAATTGGAACGCTGACTGCAAGCCAGGCATAATAGGCCAACATCAGTGCCCGACCTCTAATGCTCTTGTGGATGAATGGAAGCAAGTCCCCTCAGCAATGTTCCAACATCTAGTGTAAAGACTTCCCAGAAGAGTGGAGGCTGTTATAGCAGCAAAGGGGGACCAACTCCATACTAATTCCAATGATTTTGGAATGAGAGGTTCAACGAGCAGCTGTCCACATACACAACACCATTCTGTATACTTCTGGCCCTTCTTTGGAGACTGTTAACTAACCTCCAGACGGGTTTCAATGTCATACAACTCTCCTTCCGTGGCCTCCAACTGCTCTTAAATGCAAGTCAAATTAAATGCATGCTCTTCAACTGATCGCTGCCCACACCTGACCACCCGTCCAGCATCACTACTGTGGACAGTTCTGACTTAGAATATGTGGACAACTACAAATACCTAGGTGTCTGGTTAGATTGTAAACTCTCCTTCCAGACCCACATTAAGCATCTCCAATCCAAATCCTCTGTTTTGTCACTAAAGCCCCATATACTACCCACCACTGCGACCTGTACGCTCTCGTTGGCTGGCCCTCGCTTCATACTCGTCGCCACACCCACTGGTTCCAGGTCATCTACAAGACTTCGCTAGCTAAAGCCCCGCCTTATCTCAGCTCACTGGTCACCATAGCAGGACCCACCCACAGCACGCGCTCAAGCAGGTATATTTCACTGACCTCCCCCAAAGCCAATTCCTCCTTTGGCCGCCTTTTCTTCCAGTTCTCTGCTGCCAATGACTGGAACGAACGCTGAAGCTGGAGACTCATATCTCCCTCACTAACTTCAAGCACCAGCTGTCAGAGCAGCTCACAGATCATTGCACCTGTACATAGCCCATCTGTAAATATCCCATCCAACTACCTCATCCCCATACTGTATTTAGCTCCTTTGCACCCCAGTATCTCTACTTGCACATTCATCTTCTGCACATCTATCACTCCAGTGTTTAATTGCTATATCGTAATTACCTTGCCACTATGGCCTATTTTATTGCCTTACCTCCCTGATCTTACCTCATTTTTTTATTGTTTACTCCATGTGTAACTCTGTGTTGTTGTCTGTTCACACTGCTATGCTTTATCTTGGCCAGGTCGCAGTTGTAAATGAGAACTTCTTCTCAACTAGCCTACCTGGTTATATAAAGGCGAAATAAATAATAATTATAATTCTTTCTTTCTCTCTCTCGGAGGACCTGAGCCCTAGGACCATGCCTCAGGACTACCTGGCCTTGCTGTCCCCAGTCCACCCGGCCGTGCTGCTGCTCCAGTTTCAACTGTTCTGCCTGCGGCTATGGAACCCTGACCTGTTCACTGGACGTGCTACCTGTCCCAGACCTGCTGTTTTCAACTCTCTAGAGACAGCGGGAGCGGCAGAAATACTCTGAATGATCGGCTATGAAAAGCCAACTGACATTTACTCCTGAGGTGCTGACCTGTTGCACCCTCGACAACCACTGTGATTATTATTATTTGACCCTGCTGGTCATCTATGAACATTTGAACATTTACATTTAAGTCATTTAGCAGACGCTCTTATCCAACATTAACATCTTGGTCATATTATGTTATCATCTCCACCTGGCACAGCCAGAAGAGGACTTGCCACCCCTCATAGCCTGGTTCCTCTCTAGGTTTCTTCCTAAGTTCTGGCCTTTCTAGGGAGTTTTTCCTAGCCACTGTGCTTCTACACCTGCATTGCTTGCTGTTTGGGGTTTTAGGTTGGGTTTCGTAACAGTACTTTGTGACATCAGCTGATGTATTTATAAATAAATTTGATTGATTTGTTCAGGTAGGGAATATATACAGTATATACACTGAAAATACCAAAGTTCAACGTTGCAGTTCTTGACAAAACTACACATTTTGGAGTGGCCTTTAATTGTCCCCAGCACAAGCTGCACCTGTCTAATGAGCATGATTTTTAAATTAGCTTCTTGATATGCTACATCTGTCAGTTGGATGGGTTACCTTGGCAAACGAGAATTGCTCACTAACAGGGATGTAAACAAATTTGTGTACAACATTTTAGAGAAATATGCTTTTTGTGCTACGCACACAGCCAAGACAACACAGGAGTGGCTTCGGGACAAGAATCTCCAGATGTCCTTGAGTGGCCTAGCCAGAGCCCGGACTTGAACTCGATCAAACATCTCTGAAGAGACATGAAAATGGCTGTGTAGCGACGCTCCCCATCCAACCAGCTTAAGAGGATCTGCGGAGAAGAATGTGAGAAACTCGCCAAATACAGGTGTGCCAAGTGTCATACCAAATAAGACTCAAGGCTGTAATCGCTGTCAAAGGTGCTTCAACAAAATACTGAGTAAAGGGTCTGAATACGTAAGTAAATGTGATATTTCAGTTTGCAAAAAAAAATTGCTTTATCATTATGGCGTATTGTGTGTCGATTGATGAAGAAAAAAACGATTTAATCAATTTTAGAAGAAGGCTGTAGCGTAACAAAATTTGGAAAAAGTCAAGGGGTCTGAATATTTTCCGAATGCACTGTACATACATGACTGACCTCGTGTGTATTGGTGTGCCCTTTTTGTGTGGAAAGAGCTGATTAGTTTTCACAGATCGTTTCAGGCTGGAACCGTAAACTGCGGGAAACCACCTCTATTCTATTCCCCCAAATAAACACACACAGGCAGACACACGCAGACACACAGACAGGGGAGGGCCATGACAACAGGACTCATTAACTTTTCAGCGAGACGTCTTTGTTAAACCACCTGACGTGCTGTTTTCGGAGGCCTCGTTGATGTTTGATGAGCGCAGTGCATTATCACTTTCCGCGAACATCAAATCAGAGTCATCGAATGATGTTAGGAGAGAGACCTTTGTTCATTTAAGTGGGCTACCAGCCCCGGATCTTAACACGCTACTATGCACAGGGTTTCCCCCTTTCCTTTTTACACCAGACTACATGTCAGGGCCACAGAAAATACAGACAGGGCATACATAATTACACTCACTTCAAACAACACCAAAGCATTAAACATAGAACGAGACATTGAGAGTGCATGGTCAATTCAAGGACTTCCCCCCCACACGTTTCCCTGTAATGAGGCCCCATTCCAATAGAGGGGGCTGAGAAACAATGCGAGCGTGAACACAGACCACAGAGCTGGACTTCTCAGACGTTACAGCGTTTTAAGTAACAGTGGACACGAAAGCAGGGATTTCAAGTACAAAGGAAATGTCGACCTAAATAACACACTATGACTAAACGACTATTAATAAGAGTCTCGGGCAGCTTTGATGGTGCTGGCTTCTCTCGTCTTGCTGAGCAGAGAGAAACAGAGCTCTTTAGATCACAGGGTGTCATTAATATTAGCCAAACATCGATGAAGAGGGAGAAAAGCAGAGGGAGAGAGACAGCGAGAGACAGAGACAGAGAGGAACACTGAAAGAGCAAGAGAAAGAGGGATAGAGGGAGACGGAGAGAGAGAGGAACACTGAAAGAGAGCAAGAAAAAAAGAGAAAGAGGAATAGAGGGAGACGGAGAGCAGAAGAGGTGACTGTCCTCTTAAGCTGTTCAGTGGAGGGTAGCTTCATTAAGTCATTACTGCAGTCAATGTGACAGAAGAGGTACAATATGTTTCTTATTTGTGTAATGGGTTTTTCGGAGCAAATACCACAAAACTTGATACACACATTTCCAGACACACAACACTGGTTAAAAGGTGGACAGAGGAGCCTGGGTGTTGTTGACAGTAGCTAGGTTTCCATCCAATTCGCAACAGATTTCCACGTGAATATTCTGCAATTCCCACTGATAGTATGTTTCCACCAAATGGACTTGTTGCAAATCGAATTCAGTGCGTGACGAGGTGGTGCACACAAAATGTACTTCACACCTATGTTTTCATGCACTGAAATAAAATCTAAAAAGTTCAATGTGTTTCCATCACATTTTCAACTCTACTAATAGTTACATAGAAAATGTGTGTCTACTCTGGATTTTGGCACCGTCGCCCACCGTCGCTCGAGCCAACAGCTCACGGATACAGTGTGTTTAGGTCGTGCGGGTTGCTAGCCTACATGATGATATTATTACGGATTCTTTTTATTTGTCAAAGGGCATTCAAGAATCGATCATTTCACCAGAACAAGACCCTTGACATTTATTGAAAAGCAGCATTTATTTGAAATGCAGTTCATCATAACTTATTTCATCTGTAGCCTAATAAACTGCATGGTTTCCCCAAGTCATAGTGGGGTGGACCACACACATCATATCATCGTGTGACTCCAAATTTACTTTGATTTGAAGGTTATTGTATAAATATTTGCGCATAAAGTCATATCCACACCCATTTACCGCATAATTAATTTGACCAACAAAAAAAATCCCAACATTTCAAACAAATTATCTATCGGTATTTATAAAATGACGGTGACTTTTTTGTAAACGATATGACTTGCCTCACATTTAAACTGCGGATGGAAACGTGGTTAGTGAGTGAGATGAAGCCGTGTGGCCAACAGGGGAGTCTTGACCTGACAACCAGGACAACAGTGCTCCCTATGAGCTCCACGGAGCAAAATCAACCCACCTCCAACCTCGCAACCCATGGATGAACAACGACAGACGAACAGTACAGCCGTCGCAAGCTGACAAACCCACTGATGAGCTATGATAAACCCACTTATCTGGACATTTCTATAAGCACTATAATCCACAATAGACCCTGGCAACACTTTGTTTGAGAGGCCAGAAGGGAAGTGGCAGACACCATGAACATATTTCGTGAATTAACTCATTACCTGGCAACCAAGTAATGCACTGTTCAAACCCCACAGCACTATATTAAAGCTCCATCCACATCCACTGAGAAAGTTCATCTTAACACTGCTACACTCAGTCAACATCAGCTTTGCTAACCTTATCCACAGTTGTATCTTCAGTGCTACAGGCCAGTCTCATTGTACACCACATGACCAAAAGTATGTGGACACCTGCTCATCGAACATCTCAATCCAAAATCATGAGCATTAGAGTTGGTCCTGCCATTTGCTGAGTTGACAGCCTCCACTCTTCTGGGAAGTCTTCACACTAGATGTTGGAACATTGCTGCGGGGACTTGCTTCCATTCAGCCACAAGAGCATTAGTGAAGTCAGGCACTGATGTTGGGCGATTAGGCCTGGCTTCGCAGTTGGCGTTCCGATTCATACCAATGGTGTTCGATGGGGTTGAGGTCAGTGCTCTGTGCAGGCCATTCAAGTTATTCCACACCGATCTCGACAAACCATTTCTGTATGGACCTCACTTTGTGCATGGGGGCATTGTCATGCTGAAACAGGAAAGGGCTTTCCCCAAACTGTTGCCACAAAGTTGGAAGCACAGAATCGTCTAGAATGTCATTGTATGCTATAGGGTTAAGATTTCCCTTCACTGGAGGGGCCTAGCGCCAGCCATGAAAAACAGCCCCAGACCATTAGTCCTCCACCCAGCGTTACAGTTGGCACTATGCATTTGGGCAGGTAGCGTTCTCCTGGCATCCGACAAACCGAGCGTTTCCACTGCTCCAGAGGCCAATGGCAGCGAGCTCTACACCACTCCATTGCGCATGGTGATTTTAGGCCTGTATGCGGCTGCTCAGCCATGGAAATCCATTTCATGAAGCTCCCGACAAACAGTTCTTGTGCTGACGTTGCTTCCAGAGGCATTTCAGAACTTGGTAGTGAGTGTTGAACCGAGGACATAATTTTTACGCGCTTCAGCATTCGGCGGTCCCATTCTGTCAGCATGTGTGGCCTACCACTTCGAGGCTGAGTCGACAGAAATTTTACGAACTGACTTGGAAAGATGGCACCTTATGACGGAACCACATTGAAAGTCACTGAGCTGTTCAGTAAAGCCATCCTATTGTCAATGTTTGTCTATGGAGATTACATGGCTGTGTAATCAATGTTATACACCTGTAAGCAATGGGTGTGGCTGAAATAGCCAAATCCACTAATTTGAAGGGGTGTCCACATACTTTTGTATATATAGAGTGTATATGCTTACCATTGTCCCAAATGGCACCCATAGGGCTCTGGTCAAAAGTAGGGTACTATATAAAGGGAATAATAGGGTGCCATTTGGGACACAACCTCGACTAGCGTCATGGATGGAGCCTGCACACTATGGAAGACCCTATTATATGCAGTACCGGTGTGCTCGCCATTTTTGGTGAAGCTGACAAAGTTGAAGTTGGTGTTCGATATAAGTGCCTACCAGACACACACACACACACACACACACACACACACGAGTGTGAGTACTTGACACACGCACTTTAATTAAATCCGAGCTTTGCTTTACCTACTACAACGCTACACCACAGCCAACAAGGTGCATGGGAATATCCTTCGTCAGAGAGCCAGGGCCCCAAAGCACTAATTCATGAGTCATAGGATGCTCCTAACCAGATATCCTCTCATGTCATCAGAAGCGCTAAAGGAAAAATCCAATCATCCAATCATACGATTGATCTGACGCAAGCAAGCCCACGCCACGGCAAATAAAAAGGTAATTTGTAGCACTGTCTGTGAAACTAATGTTGTGGTTAGTAGGAGTGGGCGGAATGCCCGGAGCTTTGGCTCATGTTAAATACAGTATCTGAGCTGATATTTGAGGGCCATTTATTCAAATATTACCCACTGTTGGGTACAGCTAGAGTGACTGCACTTCCTGATTTGGCCACGTTTTAGATTTGGTTGATTAAGAAATGCTAGAGATCGAGACGAATTCAAACGTGAGTTGATTTCGGGGTGTGGTCTGATGTGGGTGTCTCGTGTGTGTGTGTGTGTGTGTGTGTGTGTGTGTGTGTGTGTGTTGTTCGCAGGTGGGAAGAGTTAGAATCAATTTTTTTCCAATTAGCTTCAGCCGGCTGGTGTCCGACCGTGATATAGCTGGTTTTACTTTGGATAGCCTATCTCCGGGGCTAGTTAGGGACGGTCAATAAATTATATATAAATGTAAATGAGACAATGTCTATCTCTGGCACTCTTTTCCCTTTCTCCTTCCTTCTATTGTTCTCTTTCTCCCTCATTGCCTTTCTATATAAAGACAGTAGTTCCCTGTATGTGTGTGCTCCTGACAGTGGCCAGGCCATACTGAACCGGACAGCCCCCTTTCAGTGATTGTAATGTGCAGTAATGGGGTTGCTGCCCCAGACATTGACCTGGCTCGACCCCGTGATTGCGGGAGCAAACACTTCTTCTCGCCAGACTGAACCCAAACAACCTCATAACACTGCTCTGTATCTCCATACACGATCTCTGTGCCCAGATAAGATATGCAGCTCACTGGCAACACAGACAGCTGTCCTTTTTATTACCCATTACGGGCTTCTCCAGTTAATGCCGTTACGCAGCTGCAAAAGGAAAATAAATGGACAATGTGTTTGTGATGAGTGTTAAAAAGGTATCCTGATTGGAAGAGCTTGTAAAGTGAGATACCACCCAACTGAACAGCAGCTGACTGACTTCTTTGCACTGAGTATTTCTCAGGATGTTTTATTTTTATGGAAAGGACAGGTGTGTCACAGACACACTGGTCATGTCACAAATGGAACTCTATTCCCTATGTAGTGCACTACTTTTGACCAGGACCCATGGCCATTTGGGATGAACCCTCCATCTTTACCTGAATTAAAGATGCACAAAACACCATGTTTTTACAAGTCAAGCTATTTCGAAAAGAAGAAATACAACTTAGAAATACAACTGGAATCTGACATGTACGATCAGTGGAGTAGCTGAAGACTGCAGAGAGAGAGAGAGAGTGAGCGAGAGAGCGAGGAGGAAAGAAACCACCGTGGATGTTGCCAGACCAACTGTGATTAGCAGTAGCACAGAGCCTGTTCTCACCCAACAGCAACTGAACTCATGATCCAAGATGGCATAGCAGTTCAGACGTCTTTTGTCCTCGTCTTAACGTGTCCCGTCCATCCATCCATCCATCCATCCATACACATATATTTACAACTTTTTTCAAATACATTTTTATAATTTTCCATAAACTCATCTTCAAAACACTCTCCTGCAACCTGCCTCACCAATTTATATTTATAAAAAAAGTATTATTTACTTCAAATCTGTAATCCTCCAAGAAACTAGCCAGGAGCTAGCCCAGAAGCTAGTTCAGAAGCTAGTTCAGAAGCTAGTTCAGAAGCTAGTTCAGAAGCTAGTTAGCTTCTTTACTGGCAAATCGTTAGTATTCAGCTAACCACGGTTTGTGGTCATCAGCTATCCTTTAGCTCGAAAATCTATCGGCAGTTTTGTACGGCGCAGCGCAGCTCGGAACGGAACATACCGGACCAATTTTTCTCTCCATGTCCCTGGATTTCAACCGCTAACTCTGGACATTCATACCTGGATCTCACAGCTAGCTAGCTGCTATCCGTGTGACTATCGTCTTTCGTCGATTCCGGAGCAAACATCAATTATTCCGGAGTTAGCCAGCTGAAGAGTTCCATCAATCACTCCTGGGCTGCAGTCACCTATCCGGACCCGTTTTACTGGGCTGCTGACGTTATCTACCCGAAGGAGTTATCCGGCTGGCTCCTCCATCGCGACGTTACCTGAACGCCCATCTGCGGCCTGCTAACCGTTAGCTGTCTTATCGGCTGCTATCTGAATAGACAACCGGACAATTTATTTATTTATTTTTATTATTTATTTATTTTTCTTCTTGGGCCTCTATAACTATATCTATTGTTTTTATTTTTGTTGTTGTGTGATTTGGATTAATCCCCTCTACCACACAGAACCCCACTAATCTACTGACGGAACGCAAGAGGTGGCTAATAACAGACCTCCATCCTATGCTAGCTTGCTACCGATGGCCTGGCTAGCTGTCTAAATCACGGTGACCCCCAACCAACCTCTCCACTCACCGGTCCCTTTTGATCACTCGACTAAGCATGCCTCTCCTTAATGTCAATATGCCTTGTCCATTGCGGTTCTGGTTAGTGTTTATTGGCTTATTTCACTGTAGAGCCTCTAGTCCTGCTCACTATACCTTATCCAACCTATTAGTTCCACCACCCACACATGCAATGACATCTCCTGGTTTCAATGATGTTTCTAGAAACAATATCTCTCTCTTCATCACTCAATACCTAGGTTTACCTCCACTGTATTCACATCCTACCATACCTTTGTCTGTACATTATACCTTGATGCTATTTTATCACCCCCAGAAACCTCCTTTTACTCTCTGTTCCAGACGTTCTAGACGACCAATTCTTATTGCTTTTAGCCGCACCCTTATTCTACTCCTCCTATGTTCCTCTGGCGATGTAGAGGTGAATCCAGGCCCTGCAGTGCCTAGCTCCACTCCTATTCCCCAGGCGCTCTCTTTTGACGACTTCTGTAACCGTAAAAGCTTTGGTTTCATGCATGTTAACATTAGAAGCCTCCTCCCTAAGTTTGTTCTATTCACTGCTTTAGCACACTCTGCCAACCCGGATGTTCTAGCTGTGTCTGAATCCTGGCTTAGGAAGACCACCAAAAACTCTGAAATTTTAATTCCAAACTACAACATTTTCAGACAAGATAGAACTGCCAAAGGGGCGGTGTTGCAATCTACTGCAAAGATAGCCTGCAGAGTTCTGTCCTACTATCCAGGTCTGTACCCAAACAATTTGAACTTCTACTTTTAAAAATCCACCTCTCTAAAAACAAGTCTCTCACCGTTGCCGCCTGCTATAGACCTTCTGCCCCCAGCTGTGCTCAGGACACCATATGTGAACTGATTGCCCCCCATCTATCTTCAGAGCTCGTGCTGCTAGGCGACCTAAACTGGAACATGCTTAACACCCCAGCCATCCTACAATCTAAACTTGATGCCCTCAATCTCACACAAATTATCAATGAACCTACCAGGTACCTCCCCAAAGCCTTAAACACGGGCACCCTCATAGATATCATCCTAACCAACTTGCCCTCTAAATACACCTCTGCTGTCTTCAACCAAGATCTCAGCGATCACTGCCTGCATCCGTAATGGGTCAGCGGTCAAACGACCTCCACTCGTCACTGTAAAACGCTCCCTGAAACACTTCAGCGAGCAGGCCTTTCTAATCGACCTGGCCGGGGTATCCTGGAAGGATATTGATCTCATCCCGTCAGTAGAGGATGCCTGGATATTTTTTTTAAATGCCTTCCTAACCATCTTAAATAAACATGCCCCATTCAAGAAATTTAGAACCAGGAACAGATATAGCCCTTGGTTCTCCCCAGACCTGACTGCCCTTAACCAACACAAAAACATCCTATGGCATTCTGCATTAGCATCGAACAGCCCCCGTGATATGCAGCTGTTCAGGGAAACTAGAAACCATTATACACAGGCAGTTAGAAAAGCCAAGGCTAGCTTTTTCAAGCAGAAATTTGCTTCCTGCAACACTAACTCAAAAAAGTTCTGGGACACCGTAAAGTCCATGGAGAATAAGAACACCTCCTCCCAGCTGCCCACTGCACTGAAGATAGGAAACACTGTCACCACTGATAAATCCACCATAATTGAGAATTTCAATAAGCATTTTTCTACGGCTGGCCATGCTTTCCACCTGGCTACTCCTACCCCGGTCAACAGCACTGCACCCCCCTCAGCAACTCGCCCAAGCCTTCCCCATTTCGCCTTCTCCCAAATCCGTTCAGCTGATGTCTGGAGCTCTGTCAGAGTGACCATCAGGTTCTTGGTCACCTCCCTGACCAAGGCCCTTCTCTCCCGATTGCTCAGTTTGGCCAGGCAGCCAGCTCTAGGAAGAGTCTTGGTGGTTCCAAACTTCTTCCATTGAAGAATGATTGAGGCCACTGTCTTCTTGGGGACCTTCAATACCCTTTCCCAGATCTTTGCCTCTACACAATCCTGTCTCGGAGCTCTACGGGCAATTCCTTCGACATCGTGGCTTGGTTTTTGATCTGACATGCACTGTCAACTGTGGGATCTTATATAGACAGGTGTGTGACTTTCCAAATCATGTCCAATCAATTGAATTTACCACAGGTGGACTCCAATCAAGTTGTAGAAACATCTCAAGGATGATCAATGAAAACAGGATGCAAAACAGGAGCTCAATATTGAGTCTCATAGCAAAGGGCTTGAATACTTTCTTTTTTTCTTTTTTATAAATATGCAAAACAATCTGAAAACCTGTTTTCGCTTTGTCATTTTGGGGTATTGTGTGTGTAGATGGAGGCTTTGATGTAACAAAATGTGGAAAAAGTCAAGGGCTCTGAATACATTCTGAATGCACTGTACTTCATAAACAGGTATAGACTAACATTTTTTTATAATAGAAGTAATAACATAATAATAAAAGCAATAATACACAATGAGTAGAGATAACTTGGCTATATTATCGAGTACCAGTACTGAGTCCATGTGTAGGTGTACGAGGTAATTGAGGTAGATGTATATATATCACCAGACACTTTAAACAATGCTACCTAATATAATGTTTACATACCCTACATTATTCATCTCATATGTATATGTATATACTGTACTCTATATCATCTACTGCATCTTTATGTAATACATGTATCAGTAGCCACTTTAACTATGCCACTTTGTTTACATACTCATCTCATATGTATATACTGCACTCAATACCATCTACTGTATCTTGCCTATGCCGCTCTGTACCATCACTCACTCATATCTTTATGTACATATTCTTTATCCCCTTACACTTGTGTCTATAAGGTAGTAGTTTTGGAATTGTTAGCTAGATTACTTGTTGGTTATTACTGCATTGTCGGAACTAGAAGCACAAGCATTTCGCTACACTCGCATTAATATCTGCTAACCATGTGTATGTGACAAATAAAAATTAGATTTGATTTGAGATGTGTATCTATAACTAGGAATAAGGTGACATAAAAAAAACAATAGCATCAGCGTATGTTATTTGTCAAAAAAGTCAAAAACAGGTAAATGCAGATAGTCCGGGTAGCTATTTGGTCAACTATTTAGAGGTCTTATGGCTTGGGGGTAGAAGCTGTTCAGGGTCCTGTTGGTTCATCGGTACCGCTTGTCGTGTGGTAGCGGAGAGAACAGTCTATGACTTTGGTGGCTGGAGTCTGACCATTTTTAGGGCCTTCCTCTAACACCGCCTGGTATAGAGGTCCTGGATGGCAGGGAGCTTGGCCCCAGTGATGTACTGGGCCGTACGTACTAGCCTCTGCAGCGCCCTGCGGTCGGATGCCAAGCAGTTGCCATACCAAGTGGTGATCCGAGGGCCCATGCCAAATCTTTCCAGCCTCCTGAGGCTGTGTTGGTGTGTGTGGGGACTAGAGGTCGAACGATTATGATTTTTCAACGCCGATACCGATTAAAATCGGCCTATTTAAATTTTAAAAATTGTAATAATGACAATTACAACAATACTGAATGAACACTTAACATAATACATCAATGAAATCTATTTAGCCTCAAATAAATAATGAAACATGTTCAATTTGGTTTAAATAATGCAAAAACAAAGTATTGGAGAAGAAAGTAAAAGTGCAATATGTGCCATGTAAGAAAGCTAACGTTTCAGTTCCTTGCTCAGAACATGAGAACATATGAAAGCTGGTGGTTCCTTTTAACATGAGTCTTCAATATTCCCAGGTAAGAAGTTTTAGGTTATAGGAATTATAGGACTATTTCTCTATACCATTTGTATTTAATTAACCGATGACTACTGGATGTTCATATAGGCACTTTAGTATTGCCAGTGTAATAGTATAGCTTCCATCCCTCTCCTCGCTCCTCCCTGGGCTCGAACCAGCAACACAACGACAACAGCCACCCTCGAAGCAGCGTTACCCATGAAGAGCAAGGGGAACAACCACTCCAAGTCTCAGAGCGAGTGACATTTGAAACGCTATTAGCGCGCACCCCGCTAACTAGCTAGCCACTTCACATCGGTTACATAATCTCGGGAGTTGATAGGCTTGAAGTCAAACAGCGCAATGCTTGATGCCCAACGAAGAGCTGCTGGCAAAACGCATGAAAGTGCTGTTTGAATGAATGCTTACAAGCCTGCTGCTGCCTACCACCGCTCAGTCAGACTGCTCTATCAAATCATACATTTAGTTATAACATAATAACAAACAGAAATACAAGCCTTATGTCATTAATATAGTCGAATCCGGAAACTTTCATCTCGAAAACAAGACGTTTATTCTTTCAGTGAAATACGGAACCGTTCTGTATTTTATCTAAGGGGTGACATCCATTAGTCTAAATATTCCTGTTACATTGCACAACCTTCAATGTTATGTCATAACTACATAAAATTCTGGCAAATTAGGCAGCCCAAACTGTTGCATATACACTAACTGCGTGCAATGAACGCAAGAGAAGTGGCATAATTTCACCTGGTTAATATTGTCTGCTAACCTGAATTTCTTTTAGCTAAATATGCAGGTTTAAAAATATGTACTTCTGTGTATTGATTTTAAGAAAGGCATTGATGTTCATGGTTAGGTACACATTGGAGCAACGATACGCACCGCATCGATTATATGCAACGCAGGACACGCTAGATAAACTAGTAATATCATCAACCATGTGTAGTTAACTAGTGATTATTATTGATTGTTTTTCACAAGATAAGTTTAATGCTAGCTAGCAACTTAACTTGGCTAACTGCATTCGCGTAACAGGCAGTCTCCTCGTGGAGTCCAATGAGAGGCAGGTGGTTAGAGCGTTGGACTAGTTAACTGTAAGGTTGTAGGATTGAATCCCCCGAGCTGACAGTGAAAATCTGTCGTTCTGCCCTTGAACAAGGCAGTCAACCGTTCCTAGGCCGTCATTGAAAATAAGAATGTGTTCTTAACTGACTTGCCTAGTTAAATAAAGATTAAATAAAGGTGTAAAAATATATATATATATTATTATTTTTTTATTATTATTATAATTTTTTTTAATTGGCCAAATCGGTGTCCAAAAATACAGATTTCCGATTGTTATGAAAACTTGAAATCGGCCCTAATTAATCATCCATTCCGATGAAGCGGTCGATTTTCACTTCAACCGTTCTCTTTAGCTAGTGATTAACTCTGTTCTGGAGGCATGGGCTATAGAGTGTTAATGTTTTCTGCAATAGCCTCTCACAGGATCACTTCACTGTAACTCACTCTACCAACGACCAAACCCATTTAAAATCCCCCAGCAGTTTGTCACCACACAGTAAAGCTCAGCCATTGGAAACACAGGATGTGTCCCAAATGCACCCTATTCCCTACATAGTGCACTATATATATATACATACACACTATATATGCAAGAAAGTGTGCCCAAAATTCAACAGGACGGATGTCACAGACTGTTTCCGGAGTTTATCGAAAAACTGTCCATTAACTTCTTTCTAATTCTCTTTACCTCTCCTTTTCCTCGTCCTCTCGATCTGTTTTTGATTCAGTTGTTGCCAGAGAGAATATTGATATGCCTGTAGTGTGCAACGGCAAGAAACACCTCAGGAGAGAAACTACAGCTACAACAGTACAAAGGAGTGAAGACATAAACCTCACATGCATGGATAGTTGAGGCAACCCTAGGAGGGCTGTTTACCTCAAACAAACCAAACGAGGCAAAAAGAAATGTAGAAGCTTTATTATACCTCAGAGAAAGAACCTTAATTTCAACTCCAACTCACCTCGACAGACTCTTACTCATAACCATGATGAAACTTCTCCATCAAACAGAGACAGCAGAAAAGCCTGGAGCTCAATTCCAGCTCTGTCCGTTGTGTTTGAAGTTAGCCCAAGTCCTTCCTCTCTCTTCTCTTCCCCTCTCCTCTATTCTATTCGGTTGAATCTTAATCTTGCAGGGAGCCTGAGACTATAGATACTTCCCAAAAGGCACTCTATTCCCTACCTAGTACACTAGTGCTCAATTGGGATCTAGTCAAAAGTAATGCACTATATAGGGAATAGGGTGCCCTTTGGGACGCAAACTTAGACTAATCACACACTTTGCACTAAATCCCCAAAAAGCCACTCCAAACCCAGTATAATGAACTATGTCACATCATTTGAACCTCTCGGCGGTGGCTAATACTGACTGGGATATACCGTTAATCCAGGAGCTGTGAAGTTCAATTTTAATTCAACTTAATTCAACATGAAACGACCTGCGATTCAGTAGCTGAACAGCTGAACGATTCAGTAACTGAATGGCGGTTGTGTGTCCTGACCAGAAGTGAGAGACTGATTCAGATAGGGAGAGCATGGCTACTATCGTTCTGATACTTCACCCACTGACTAACTGGACTAGCTCTGCTTTTCTCAGACAGAGACAGAGGTAACAGCGCCACAGGTAACTTCCACAAAGCTGTGAATGATCTGAGAGACAAGGCTAGCAGGGCCTTCTATGCCATCAAAAAGTAACATTTGATATACCAATTAGGATCTGGCTAAAAATACTTGAATCAGTTATAGAACCCATTGCCCTTTATGGTTGTGAGGTCTGTGGTGCGCTCACCAACCAAGAATTCACAAAATGGGACAAACACCAAATTGAGACTCCGCATGCAGAATTCTGCAAAAATATCCCCTGTATACAAGGTAAAACACAAAATAATGCATTCAGAGCAGAATTAGGCCGATGCCAGCTAATTCTCAAAATCCAGAAAAGAGACGTTCAATTCTACAACCACTTAAAAGGAAGTGATTCCCAAACCTTCCATAACAAAGCCATCACCTACAGAGAAATTAACCTGGAGAAGAGCCCCCTAAGCAAGCTGGGCTCTGTTCACAAACAAACACAAACAGACCCCACAGAGCCCCAGTACAGCAACCCAATTAGTCCCAACCAAATCAGGAGAACACAAAAATATATTTACTTGACACATTGGAAAGAATGACAAAAAAACTGCGCAAACTAGAATGCTATTTGGCCCTAAACAGAGAGTACTGTGGCAGAATACCTGACCACCCTAGAGATTCTGGGTTCGAGTCCAGGCTCTGTCGCAGCCGGCCGTGACCGGGAGACCTATGGGGCAGCGCACAATTGGCCCAGCATCATCCGGGTTAGGGGAGAGTTTGGCCGGCAGGGATGTCCTTGTCCCATCGCGCACTAACGACTACTATGGCGGGCCAGTCGCAGTGCATGCTGACAGTCGCCGGGTGTACGGCATTTCCTCCGACACATTGGTGCGGCTTGCTTCCGGGTTAAGTGGGCATTGTGTCAAGAAGCAGTGCGGTTTGGTTGGGTTGTGTTTTGGAGGACGCACGGCTCTCGACCATCGCCTCTCCCGAGTCCCTACGGGAGTTGCAGCGACAAGACAAGACTAACTACCAATTGGATTCCACGAAATTGGGAAGAAAAAAAACCTGACCACTGTGACTGACCCAAAATAAAGGAAATCTTTGCCTAATGTACAGACACAGTGAGCATAGCCATAGCCTTGCTATTGAGAAAGGCCGCCGAAGGCAGACCTGGCTCTCAAGAGAAGACAGGCTATGTGCACACTGCCCACAAAATGAGGTGGAAACTGAGCTGCACTTCCTAACCTCCTGCCAAATCCATGACCGTATGTGACCCAATTCAGGAAACTAGGCTTATTGTCGCAAGTCACAACTTCACAGGAGAGCCGTTGGAACGAGAGAAATGTTTTTATCAAAATGTTTTTTGTCCTAACAGACTTGCCAAAACTATAGTTTGTTAACAAGACATTTGTGGAGTGGTTGAAAAATGAGTTTTAATGACTCCAACCTAAGTGTACGTAAACTTCCAAATTCAATTGTTTCTGTACCATTTATATTTTTGTCAACTTTTACTTCACTACATTCCAAAAGAAAATAATATACTTTTTACTCCATACATTTTCCCTGACATCCAAAAGTACTCGTTACATTTTGGCATGAAAATGGTCAAATTCACACATCAAGAGAATATCCCTGGTCACCCCTCCATTTGATCTGGCAGATTCACTAAACACAAATGCTTCGTTTTGTAAATTATGTCGGAGTGTGCCCCTGGCTATCCGTCAATAAAATAAATGAATACATAAAATGGGAAATCTGGTTTTATATAAAAGGAATTTGAAATGATTTAAACTTTTACTTTTGATAAGTAAGTACATTTTAGCATTTACAATTACTTTTGTAAGTATTTTTAAAACCATACTTTTACTCATGTAGTATTTTACTGGGTGACTTTTACTTTAGTCACTTTCTATTGAAGTATCTTTACATTTACTCAAGTATGACAATTTAGTACTTTTTCCCCACCACTGGAGGTGGCTGAGGGTTATAGCAATTCTTTCACATGACCCATCAATTTAGTTAAGTAAGCATCATCTAATATTTATAAAATATTTTTATCTGGGACACTTTGTGTACCTTAATGTAGGCTACTACCACATTTAGTCTTAATCTTTACGACACTACCCACTGTTTAGCACATGACCTCACATGTGAATCCTTAAAGATATGGGTGGGGCTGTCTTAAGAGGGTGTGGACAATGCTGAATGGCTGTGGACAAAGGGGAGTGCTCCAGTGAGTTTACAAGTTTATCTACTTAAAAATGATAATTACTTTCCCATTGTTCCTCAAAAATGCAGTGTATGATATACCATTCTGTAGCTCCGAGTACTCTTCACCAAAGTAAAAATACAAACATTTCAAATTTGGCTACATAAGACCGAATCCAGGTGGTGAGTCACAGAGAGACACATATTTCCCTCAGATTACACAGACCCACAAAGAATTTGAAAACAAATCCCATTTTGAAAAACTCCCATATCTATTGGGTGAAATACCACAGTGTGCAATCACAGCAGCAAGATGTGACTCGTTGCCACAAGAAAAGGGCAACCAGTTTAAAACACACCATTGTAAAGACAATTTATATTCATATTTATTTATTTACCCTTTTGTACACTATTACATCCCTGTATATAGTGTGAGTGTAATATTTACTGTGCATTCTGTATTGTTTAGTTCACTTTAGTTTATTATGCATTTCACTTGCTTTGGCAGTGTAAAAAGATGCTTTCCATGCCAATAAAGCCCCTTCAATTGAAATTGAGAGCGAGAAATGGAAAAAAAATTGGGGGAGAGGGGGAGAGAAAGAGAGATGGAAAAAGGACAAGAACGAGAAAGAAAAACACTATAATGACAAAGCATATCTTGAGCTGAGGCGCCCTGTGAACAGAGCAGAAGAGAGCCGCTGCTTGACATTTGGCCAGTGGAAAAAAATAATTCCAGCAGCGGTCAGCCTGTTCCTTGTGACATGCTCAAAATAAAACCCAAAACTTTTGTACTCAGCCTGTTCCAAGTCTTGATAGCCTCCGAATAGCCTCAGAGCCGGTCTTGGAAAAAGCCAATATCATATCTCGTATACTGCATCTTTCTGCGATGATAAGCAAGGGCTTATCAACTACAGTATGAACGCATCCCAAACGGCACCCTATTCCCCATCTAGGGCTCCATAGGGCTGTGGCCAAAAGTAGTGCACTATATAGCGAATAGGGTGCTATTTCAGACGCAACCTATATTTCTCCCTTTCATTTGGACCCAGCTGAGCCTGGTTAAAAAAGCAAGGGGATGATGATTACCTTTAAAATGTGACCTGGAGGATAGGAGGAGGGGGGGTCAGCTCTTCCAAAAAGGTATAAGCTACATACACCCGAGCAAGGTTACATATCTGTCCAGTCAACTGGAAACAACTTAATATTAAGCCACAATGTGCTCTACTTTTGACCAAAGCCCTATAGGCACTCTGGGAAAATCCCACCCATCAGCCTGGCATGATTTGCTGTTCTCCACTGACACCCAGAGCTATCACCTCACTGCCACTAACAGGCTAGCACACACAGGTCAGCACAACACACACAGTGTAATAAAAAGAGATGAAAAATGTCTGATAACCATAAGAGGATGAACAGTGAAAGAATGAAGCAACTTTACTACGTAAATCAGAACAGCTGTCCGTTTTCTATTTTCTTTGGCTGAATGTACATGACTGAAAGGTCAGAAAATATGTTCAGAGGGTGATGTCCCCTTCTCCTTTGCCCTTGTGGGTAATTGGACTGTATGGCCACACATTGTCCCCGCACATTGTCTCTGTACCGGTACCCCCCTGTATATAGCCTCCACATTGTCTCTGTACCGGTACCCCCCTGTATATAGTTTCGCTATTGTTATTTTACTGCTGCTCTTTAATTACTTGTTACTTCTATTTCGTATCTGTATTTTCTTTTTCAACTGCATTGTTGGTTAGGGGCACGTAAGTAAGCATTTCACTGTAATGTCTACACCTGCTGTATTCGGCGCATGTGACTAATAAAATTTGATAGCTGCCACATCTCTCATAGTCAGAATAAAAGCAGGTGCACTATGTGATTGAATAAGTATGCATAATTGACATAGTTAGGGCTACATTTTTCAGTGAGCTACTTTAACTTTGCCAGGGACAAAATATAGCCTAATTAGGAATGAAGAGCCTCAAACACAGATCACCTTTACAAACCCTGGAAGTAAAACACAACCGCTGATTAGCAGAGCTAGGGAGGTTTCATGGCCATACCATAGAGATACATTAAATGATCAAAAGTATGTTCAAACATCTCATTCCAATATCATGGGCATTAATATGGAGTTGGTCCCCCCCTTTGCTGCTATAAGGGACCACAAGAGCATTCGCGAGTTTGGGCACTGATGTTGGGTGATTAGGCTCGCTGTCGATGTTCCAATTCATCCCAAAGGTGTTTGATGGGGTTGAGGTCAGGGCTCTGTGCAGGCCAGTCAAGTTCTTCCACACCGATCTCGACAAACCATTTCTGTATGGAACTCACTTTGGGGGTCATTGTCATGCTGAAACAGGAAAGGACTTTCCCCAAACTGTTGCCGCAAAGTTGGAAGCACAGAATCGTATTAAATTATCATTGTATTCTGTAGCGTTAAGATTTCCCTTCAATGGAAGAGGCCAAGCCCAAACTATGAAAAACAGCCCCAGACCATTATTCCTCTACCAAACGTTACAGTCGGCACTATGCATTGAGGAAGGTAGCGTTCTTCTGGCATCCGACAAACCCAGATTGGTCCGTCGGACTGCCAGATGGTAAAGCATGATTCATCACTCCAGAGAACACTTTTACACTGCTCCAGAGCCTAATGGCTGTGAGCTTTACATCACTCCAACCTGCATTGCGCATGGTGATCTTAGGCTTGTGTGCGGCTGCTCGGCCATGGAAACCCATTTCATGAAGCATCCGATAAACAGTTCTTGTGCTGACGTTGCTTCCAGAGGCAGTTTGGAACTCTGTAGTAAGTGTTATAACAGAGGACGATGTTTATGCTCAACACGCTTCAACACTCGGTGGTCACGTTCTGTGAGCTTGTGGCCTACCACTTCACGGCTGAGCCGTTGTTGCTCCTAGACGTTTCCACTTCACAGTAACAGAACTTGCAGTTGATTCAGGGCAGCTTTAGCATTGCAGAAATTTGACGAACTGACTTGTTGGAAAGGTGGCATCCTATGACGGTGCCACGTTGAAAGTCACTGAGCTCTTCAGTAAGGCCATTCTACTGCCAATGTTTGACTATGGAGATGGCATGGCTGTGTGCTTGATTTAATACACCAGTCAAACGGGTGTGGCTGAAATAGCCGAATCCACTCATCTGAAGGGATGTCCACATACGTTTTGTGTGTGTATGTATATATGTTTTTAGAGGTTCCAACATTGTATATAAGCATGGGCAGCACCATTGAAGTCATCTCAATTTTGAAGAAGATTCATTTTCTTCATCTACTACATGCATTCTGCCACCTATAGTGTGTTTAAACATGTTTAAAGCCAAGGTTGACGATTTACTGCCACCTGCAGTTATGGAATGTTTTCTCATGAGTATAATTCATTGGCTGATCCCTCCTGATGACCTGGATGGAATTATGTGATCCTTCCTTAACCCATAGGAAGTCTCACCCAGTTAAATACTTTGAAATGGGGTAAGTCCTCAATGGCGCTATCCATGCTAAAACAGGCTATTTACATTTTAGTAATTTTAGCAGACGCCCTTATCCAGAGTGACTAACAGTTAGTGCGTTCATCTTAAAATATCTAGGTGGGTCAACCACATATCACCGTCATCGTAAGAAACATTTTCCTTAATAATTAGTCAGTCAGAGCTAGTAAGGGGGGAAATAAGTCAAGTGCAAGTGTTTGGCCAAGAGACCAGAGGTGGCAGAACAGAGTGCTCGGGTTGGTACTGAAGGTTTGAGCATAGCCTCAAAGTACTGTAGGGAGGGGCACTTTCTCTTGATGCTCCGCAGGCAAGTACCATGGTCTTATAATGGTTACGAGCTTCAACTCGAGTGTGAGGAACAGCGTTCTGGATAAGTTGCAGTTGTCCAGACGGGAGATAACAAGTACCTGAATTGGGACCTGCGCCGCTTCGTGTGTGAGGTAAGATCGTACTCCACGGATGTTGTAGAGCATGAACCCGCAGGTGTGAGTCACTGCTTTGAAGTTTGCAGAGAATGACAGGGTGTTGTCCAGGGTCACGTCAAGGTTCTATGCACTCTGGGAGGGGGACACCATGGAGTTGTCAACCGTGATGGAGAGGGCTTGGAGCGGGCAGGCCTTCCCCGGGAGGAAGAGCAGCTCAGTCTTGTCGAGGTTGAGCTTGAGGTGGTGGGCTGATATCCAAGCTGAGATATCTGCCCCGGCACGCAGAGATGCGTGTCGCCACCTGGGTGTCAGAAGGGGGAAGGAGAAAAGTAATTGAGTGTCATCCGCATAGCAGTGATAGGAGAGACCATGTGAGGATATGACCGAGCTGAGTGAATTGGTGTGTAAAGGGAAGAGGGCCTAGAACCGAGCCCTGGGGGACACCAGTAGTGAGAGTAGGACACACTCTCCACAAACACACTCTCCACGTCACTTGGTAGGAGCTGCCTGCCAGGTAGGATGCAATCCAATAGGGTGCAGAGCCAGAGACACCCAGCCCTGAGAGGGTAGAGAGGAGGATATGATGGTTCACGATGTTGAATGCAGAGGACAGATATAGGAGGATTTGAACAGAGGAGAGAGTCAGCTTTGGCAGTGGAGAGCCTCCATGACACAGAGAAGAGCAGTCTCGGTTGAGTGATCCGTTATTAAGCCTGGCTGCTTAGGGTCAAGAAGATCGTTCTGAGAGTGATAGAGAGTTGGTCAGAGACAGCACACTCAAGTGTTTTGGAAATGAAATAAAGGGATACTGGTCTGTAATTTTTGACATCAGAGGAGTTGAGTATCGTTTTCTTGAGGAGGGGAGCAACTGGGGACATTTTGAAGTCAGAGGGTCAGGGATGAGTTGATGAGTGAAGTGAGTAATGGGAGAAGGTCTCCTGAGATGGTCTAGAGAAGGGAGGAGGGTAGGGTTGAGAGGGCAGGTTGTCGGGCGGCCGGACATCCCTTGCTGCAAGATTTCATCTGGAGAGAGAGTGGAGAAAGAGGTCAAGGCGTAGGGTTGTTCTGTGTGAGTTGGATCAGTGGACTCAATAGACCTCTACTTTACAGCACCATATTTATTTCATTTAATCTAGTGTCAGATAGTGGGAAAATAGGATGAGGAAACCTATTTGTCCAATTCTAATTTCCCAGTCGGTGAGAAGCAGCTTGATGTTTTGCGAAATCAGAAAACAAACGTATAAAATATAACTTCATTTGAAAAAAATACAGCAGTCTATATAAGGATAGTGGAGTCACCAAAATATATAAACCCTAGGTATCTGAGTGTGTCTCGACTCGATCTGGTTCCCCAGTTAAGTGTAGGTTACAGGCTGTTTTCACAGACGGGATCAGGTGTCACATCTAGAGGGCAAGGCCTTGTCAACAGACACCACGACAGGCTGAGAAGGCTGCTTTTCTGTATGCTGTCAGACTGTGGTCCTAACCTCTGTTTCATCCTTTCTTTATCCTTTTATCTCTCCATGTACCTGACTGTCCTGTAAAAGAGGGACTCATTTATTCACTGCACCCTCTCTAAAAGCAGGCAATACCAACCAAAGGCTGAACTTTGTCTATGAGAGAGGACGGGAAAGAGGGAGCAATGATGAAAAATACTAACTTATTTGTCCTAAATTACTATTCTGTCAATCAGATTGGATTTGGATTTAAAAGCAGACAGCCCCTGTGCAGATATTGTCTTCAGGGGAACATATGTCACTGTAGGCTAGGTGTGGATGTTGTTCCATTAACTGTATTTGGGCAGTTTCTCCCATTCTTCTCTGCAGATGCTCTCAAGCTCTGTCAGGTTGGATGGGGAGAGTTGCTGCACAGCTATTTTCAGGTATCTCCAGAGATGTTTGATCGGGTTCAAGTTTAGCCTTTGGCTTGACCATGCAAGGACATTCAGACAGAGACTTGTCCCAAAGCCACTCCTGCGCTGTCTTGTCTGTGTGCTTAGGGTTGTTGTCCTGTTGGAAGGTGAACCTTAGCCCCAGTCCTTTGCGCTCTGAAGCAGGTTATCATCAAGGATCTCTCTGTACTTTGCTCCGTTCATCTTTGCCTCAAGCCTGACTAGTCTCCCAGTCCCTGCCGCTGAAAAACATCCTAAGAGCATGATGCTGCCACTATCATGCTTCTCCGTAGGGATGGTGCCAGGTATCCTCCAGATGTGACGCTTGGAATTCAGGCCAAAGAGTTCAATCTGGTTTCTCATGGTCTGAGTATTTAGGTGCCTTTCGGCAAAAACTCCAAGCAGGCTGTCATGTGCCTTTTACTGTGGAGTGGCTTCCGTCTGGCCACTCTACCATAAAGGCCTGATTGATGGAGTGCTGCAGAGATGGGTGAACCTTCAAGAAGGGCAATCATCTCCACAGAGAAACTCTAAAGCTCTGTCAGTGTGACCATCGGGCTCTTGGTCTCCTTCCTGAAGGGCAATCATCTCCACAGAGAAACTCTAAAGCTCTGTCAGTGTGACCATCGGGCTCTTGGTCTCCTTCCTGACCAAGGCCCTTCTCCCCCGATTGCCCTAGGAAGAGTCTTGGTGGTTCCAAACTTCTTCCATTTAAGATTGATGGAGGATACTGTGTTCTTGGGGAACTTCAATGATGGAGAAATGTTTTGGTACCCTTCCCTAGATATGTGCCTCGACATAAATCTGTCTCGGAGCTATACGGACAATTCCTTCAACCACATGGCTTGGTTTTTGCTCTGAAATGCACTGTCAGTTGTGGGACCTTATATAGACAGGCGTATGCCTTTCCAAATCATGTCCAATCAATTGAATTTACCACAGGTGGACTCCAATCAAGTTGCATCTCATGGATGATCAATGTTAACAGGATGCACCTGAGCTCAATTTCGAGTCTCATAGCAAAGGGTCTAAATACTTATTTAAATCAGGTATTTCAGTTTATTAAAAAATTGAAAACATTTCTAAAAACCTGTTTTTACTTTTTACTTCATTATGGAATATTGTGTGTAGATTAAGGAAAATGTTTTATTTAATCCATTTTAGAATAAGGATATAACGTAACAAAATGTGGAAAAAGTCAAGGGGCCTGAATACGTAAATGTACTTGGATAGTAAGTTATTCTGATTCTAGTCCAACAAATTACTACGCCATAGAAATTACAACACTCGCATTAATTTTACACAGTATACATTTCAGTTCCCTATTTTATGAAATGAGTCCTACAACCATCCAGAAATTATACATTCCATGATATCTAAACGACTCATTAACTAAGACCCTCTCTATAAGCGACTAAACAGCCTTGTACTTGTTTGGCCGTGACACTTTAATTTTAAATCACCACTTCATTTCCAAAGGTTGACCAATTAACATCACCGCCATAAAACCTAAACCGTTCAGTATAATCAGCTCAAGATGTGTTATCTACATGGGAGGGGGGAGAGAACATGCTTGAGCCAGCACATCCAGAGACAGATACGGAAAGACCGGGAGGGAGAGACCGAGAGAGAAATACCTGGAGAGAGAGCGAGACCGACAGCCAGAGAGCAGAGAGAGAGAGAGCTACAGACATGCTCAACTTGAACTCCTGATTTATTTATGTTTTTAGAATGAGATAAGCACTCAAATCTAAAAAATAAAGACAACTGATGAACAAGAACTCTATTCAATCAGAATGGGAAAAAAGTAACTTTGTGCCCCAAATTAAGAAGTTTTGACCATCGCTAGCTAGCTACACAACAAAAACCTAGCCAGCAGGCTAACAAGCTAGCCAGAAAAATTGAGCTAGAACAAATCTAGCAAGGGGAGTTGATACTACATTAAACGACCAAACCGAGTGAGTAAACCAAAAACGGACTAATTTTAAACATATGTTCTGTTTTTTATGTGTGAAGAATTGTTCACCCTTGTTGCTGGTTTTTGAGCTAAATTAGAGTTAGCTAGCAACAGACAAACAAAACCCGGTTGCCATGGCAACAGTGCAGCAGAACAGATCAGCAGCAGCAGCAGTAATAGAGTCCCCAGGCACCGTGTCCCCATCAGCGCTGAGGCCATTCTCTACCCTCCAGAGGCCAAAAATGACAACGAGGAAAGCTTTTAAACAGAACCTTCTAAAGGAGAGGTAAGAAACCCTTTTCATAGACCTCTACAAAAACGGGGACGTGAGTAATCTCATCTTTCTCACTGACCAGCCAAATACATGGAGCTCAGCAGTCTGCCCATCCATAAAGAGAAAATCTGTCATGGCTGAAAGCTGAAAGTCAAAGAGACAGGACGACCCTGACAGCACCATGATAACAATCAACTTTTACAAGACTGGGACTGTCATGGTGCAAGGTAACCTTAGGCAGTTTGAAACAGACTTTTAGACCATTAAGGAGAGAGCAGAGAGAGAGGACACCACCAATGACATGCCCTCCAACAAGACAAACTCCACTATCCCCACCCAAAAAGGCACATCAAGCACAGCGAAGAACACGCCCCAGGAGGAGAGCGACCCCCTCAGTACAGAGCAGGCTCAGGCCCTCCTCACCACCATGGCTGCCATGAAGGATGAGTTCACCAAACTGGAGGGGGAGGTTGTCCTGCTCAGGGAGAGCTTGAGGCAAACAGCAACCAGACATCCACACCTTAGAGGATCTCCTAACCAAGGTGCGGCCAGAGCAGGACAGCAGCCACACAGCTGATAGAGGTTCAGCAAGAGAGAGATGGACTCGCAAGAACTGGCTGATATAACAAAGGAGGTGAGCTCCAAAAAGACAGGCAGAGCAGTAATAATGAGCTGACCACACTAAGAGAGGAGCTGCAGGAGAGAAAGACAACAGAGGACAGGCTGCAGGAGCAGCTAGATCACCACTTTATGACCTGCCCTCACACAGCAGAGGAGCCCAACTCAACCAGCCAGGCCTCCCCAGCCCTGCCTGCTGCACACCTCCTCCCCAACCCACAGAACAGCCTCCAACTGAAAGTGGCACCGGCACAGACCAGCCACACCCCAGCTCCAACACCCACCAGCCCCTCACTCCAAAACTACTGGACCAATGGCGACTCATTATCTACAGCTCCCTGTAAACCCCGTCCTTCATGGAAAAATTATGCCAAAACTCACAATCGAAAAGACTGGCAGTGAAAGAAAAGAAACAGACATCGAAAGCAAAGATACGAGTAGCGTAACCAAAAGGTAGTACATGCAGGCAAGAGCGTAGGCAAAATCTATTCAATAAGATTGTTTGCTGGGAAAGTTTAACCAAAAACTATTTTTGCATTCGTTTTCAAATATATATTTTTTTATCATTTGTCAAAGTGTTTGCTCTCGCTTTAAAAGGACTTGCTTACAAGTTTTTGGGTTTTGGAGGTCTTATTTTTGGTTTACAATTGTTTGGTTTTTGATTTCAACATCCATTATTTCACCAGTCCTCAAAAATATGTTTACATGCAACTTCATTTTGAGTTCAATACATATGGCGTGAAATTGACCCCATACTCAACAGGCCTATAGATGGAGTGCAAACAGTACAGAAATCTATCAAAAAGAAATTAGTAGCCAAAAGATACAATCTCTCCTGGACAAATGTTTTGCCTTAACATTGTTGAAACTGAAAATGTGGCCATTTAGAACATAAACTTTATATTTGACAAATTAGCCTTCTTGGCTAATCTAAAGAAACATAGGAACAAACCAAAACAATAAGACAATGAAAAATGGTTTGATGATTGCAAAAATCTAAAAGTCATTGACAAATATATCTAATCAAAAATACAGAGACCCAGACAACACAAATGTACACCTTCATTATGGGGAAACACTGAAGCAATATAAAACACACCCTAAGAACAAAAAAGGAACACCACATTAGAAATCATCTGGATGTAATTGAGGAATCCATAGAATCAAACCACTTCTGGGAGAATTTGAATAAATTAAACAAACCTCATCATGAGGGATTTGGCTATCCACAAATGGGGATATGTGGAGGAATCACTTTGCAAACCTCTACAGCATTATAACAAGAGCCCAGAACAAATATATATATATATATAGAGAGAGAGAGAGAGAGAGATTCTGATATATATATATAAATAAGAAAAATGACCAAATCCTTGAAAACAGCATTGAAAGACTATCAGAATCTTGTGGATACCCCAATTACAGAAAAATTATTATTGGAAAAACTATGCACTCTCCAACCCAAGAAGGACTGTGTTGCTCATTGTATTTTAAATGAAATGATCAGATATACGTTTCACAAATTCAAATTGGCTGTACTCAAACTCTTCAAAAGTTCTGGTATTTTCCCCAATATTTGGAACCAAAGATTGATCACACCAATCTATAAAAATAGAGACAAATTTGACCCAAATAATTAGAGGAATGTTTGTTAACAGCAACTTGGGGAAAATTCTCTGCAGTATCATACATAATTTCCTCGATGAAAACAACATCCTAAACAGAATCCAGATTGGATTTTTTTTTAATCGTACAACAGACCACATTTACACCCTCCACACACTTACACCCAAAAACAAGCAAACCAAAACAAAGTCCAAATCGACTTGTGTTTTGTAGACTTCAAGAAGGCATTTGATTAAATTTGACAAAGGTATTTTTTATAAACTAATATAAAGTGGTATTGGAGGGAAAACGTTATAAAAAGGATGTACATTTAAAACAAATGTGCGATTAAAATTGGAAACAAGCAAACAGACGACTTCTCTCAGGGATGTGGAGTGAAACAGGGCTGCCCAATAAGTCCAACACTATTTAACATCTACATGAATGAATTGGCAAAAACATTAGAAGAATCAGCAGCACCTGGTCTCACCCTACACAACACTGAAATCAAATGTCTGCTGTACGCAGATGACCTGGTGCTATGGTCTCCCACTGTTCATCTAGTTCATCTGCAGGTTCTGTCAGACCCGGACTGACCAGAAATCAGGATGACAAATATAAATTATATTCGGACACAGTTCTATTAGAACACACCACAAACGACATTTTTTTATTTATTTTTTACCTTTATTTAACCAGGCAAGTCAGTTAAGAACACATTCTTATTTTCAATGACGGCCTGGGAACAGTGGGTTAACTGCCTGTTCGGGGGCAGAACGACAGATTTGTACCTTGTCAGCTCAGGGGTTTGAACTCGCAACCTTCCGGTTACTAGTCCAATGCTCTAACCACTAGGCTACGCTGCCGCCCCGACATGTATTACCTCCCGAGCGGTGCAGTGGTCTAAGGCACTGCATCGCAGTGTTAGCTGTGCCACTAGAGATTCTGGGTTCGAGTCCAGGCTCTGTCACAGCCGGGAGATCCATGGGGTGGCACACTATTAACCCTGATGACGCTGGGCCAGGGGAGGGTTTGGCCGGCAGGGATGTTCTTGTCCCATCGCGCACTAGCGACTCCTGTGACGGGCCGGGCCCAATGCATGCTGAGTGTGTTTCCTCCGACACATTGGTGCGGCTGGCTTCAGGGTTAAGTGGCCGTTGTGTCAAGAAGCAGTGTGGCTTGTTTCGGAGGATGTACGGCTCTCGACCTTTGCCTCTCCCAAGTCTGTACGGGAGTTGCAGCGATGGGACAAGACTACCACATGGATACCACAAAATTGGGGAGAAAAAGGGGTAAAAAAATATATTTAAAAAGAATACACGTATCTAGGACTAAATATCAGCAACACAGGTAGCTTTCACATGGCTGTGAATGAGCTGAGAGACAAAGCAAGAAGAGCCCTGACGAAGGCCATGCAGCCGAAACACGTTGGATAAAAAAAAAAAAAAATGTTTTAATTGTTTCTATTGATAAGGAAATGTATATGTTTAAAGTAATGACTAAATAAACGTAATTAACAATGTGAAATGTATTAGAATTATTAGACTATGTGAAATGTATTAGGGCAGCAGGGTATCCTAGTGGTTAAAGCGTTGGACTAGATATCGAAATGTTGTAAGTTCGAATCCCCGAGCTGACAAGGTACAAATCTGTCGTTCTGAACAAAGCAGTTAACCCACTGTTCCTAGGCCATCATTGAAAATAAGAATGTGTTCTTAACTGACCTGCCTAGTTAAATAAAATAAAAAAAATAAAAATTAGACTATAATCCAATAATGTATGGTTGAGACAAGTTAAAGACTGCTCACATTTTGGTCGACTTCAGAAGTAATTTAAGTCTACTGAATTGAGAGCCCGACAGAGAAATAGCATTGGTCTACATGGGACAAAGGAATAGCAAACTGGCCACCGGGCATTGTTCAATTATCATGCTTTTTTTTTTTTTTTTACATCACACAAACCACTAGTGTTACACAGACAGGACTTTAAGATGCAGACACTTGACTTTCGCCTACGGCTGTAAAGATAGACTTGTCAAACGCTCATTAATAGCAGTGTCTGTGAGCTAGGGAAAGACTGACTGAGCATGTGAAGTGTGAGTCATTATCAAGTCAGGAACAGGCCTTTAACGGATCAATCTCCACCATCTCCAGGAGTAACCACTGCGGCTGTAGGCCGAGAGAACAGACAGACCTGGGGAAACTTCGAAAAACAAAGAGTGGTGGATGGATATTGTTATTTTTATCATTCTATAGTCTTTCCCTCCATCCCTTAGGAGTCAGTGCTGTTTGTTCTCTTTCCTTCAACCATCTCTCTGGCTGAGCTCTGAGACTGAATTCCCTGTGCTGGTGTAATGAGAGACTCCAGCAGGCTGGCTACAGTGAGAGGAGGAAGCAGGCCAGAGGTTGGACAGCAGATACTGTAACTGTACATCATAATTGGGTAAAAAGCACATAATCTTGTACATGTTAAGAAGGAAATATACTGTAGCATGCCATACTAAGCAAGCCAACATTTAACAATGTTGACATAGAGTAGCAATAGTTTCTAAACAATTTAGCTCACTGGCATTACAAATCACTGAGTAAACAGAGCTTTAGCAATAGTAGTAGAACAATAGCTATACATGTTTAAAAGGCTGTGAAAATGTGATTTTCCTTTGTTTTATATACATTTCCACATTGAGGTTGGAATAATACTGTGTTATTGTGAAAATTATGATAATGTACATTTAGTGTAAGAGCTGTTTGAAAAGACAGCCTGAAATTTCAGCCTCTTTTGGTGGGATGGATTTTTGGCATGCCTGATGTCACCCGGTGGTAAATTAGTTAGACTAATAAGAGAGATCCAAACCTCTGCCAAAAACAGCTAGTTTTCAGTTTTCCCCACTCAAGACCATTCCCAGACTTGCTTGAGAAATTGCTCTTTGCTATGGACCTATTTTTGTTTCGTTTTTACCGTTTTAATTGAAAACCATCACAGTAAGGTACTTAATTGTTACCCAGAAATGATTTGATATTGAGATACAAATGACTGCATTGTACCTTTAAGAAGTCCCTTACATTGCAGAACTTGAGTCGTACAGAAAAGCTGTGATTGTACCCAAGTTTGATCACATGCACATCATTTAGTTATTTACATTTTTCTGACAGGCCAGTACTTATGCGTCAGAAGGTAATATCAATTAAGTTCCTCAATATTCCTTAGTATGAAACACTAGGGAAATTAAAATGGAGCATTTGAAGTGCCAGCTGAGACTTTTAAATTAGCCTTGTGAAGGATTCATGGGACACTTTATAACTCCGGCAGGCTGGCATCATTTAAAACAGAAGAAACAAAAGTCAGCCATGCATGGAGGGAAAACCCCCCCAGGGGGAGGGAAGTACGACAACCTGAAACAACCAAACTACCATCTGCTACTGTTTGCATAGGTTTAATAGCTTCGTTTTTATTAATGTAATGTTCAAAACAGTCCTTTCCTTCTGACTGTGTTCATATCAAAAGGAGAACAGGCTTTGTTTTTGGTGTTGTAACCTAGTCAAGTCGGGCTTGATCCTTCTTATAGCTCAGACACATGGGTAGGATTGTCAAGGATTGTACTGCCTGCCGACAGTACTTAGCACCCCTGAACAGTGTCGGCAGTCAATCTCTGTTGTGTTCACATAGCAAAGACCTTGAAGTCATCAGCCACTCAGCCAAACCAGAAGCTGGCAGTAGCAGTGTTTGGCAATGTATGTCCATGTGTGTTGCTTTATGGTCGAGTCAATGTTAGCAAGCTAACTGTTAGCAAGCTAAGCTAATATTGCTATTGTTGTAGAAGGTGCATGTTAATACTAGCTAGCTAGCTAATAAGTTAGTGCACATCACATTATCAAAAAAAAACACACAAAAAACATAAGATGTAAATACTTAACTTCTTCGAGATAGGGGGCGCTCTTAATTTTTGATAAAAAACGTTCCCGTTTTAAACAAGATATTTTGTCACGAAAAGATGCTCGACTATGCATGTAATTGACAGCTTTGGAAAGAAACAACTCTGACGTTTCCAAAACTGCAAAGATATTATCTGTGAGTGCCCCAGAGCTAATGCTACAGGCGAAACCAAGATGAAGTTTCATACAGGAAATGCCCCAGATTCTGAAGGCACTGTGTTCCAATGTCTCCTTATATGGCTGTGAATGCGCCAGGAATGAGCCTGCCCTTTCTGTCGTTTCCCCAAGGTGTCTGCAGCATTGTGACGTATTTGTAGACTACATTTACCAGGTGTCCGCCCAGTGTCCTGTGTCGAAATTATTGCGTAATCTCTTGGTCCATGCGCGTTCCATTTCTTCAGAGGAGAAAGTCAACTGCCACGAAGGATTTATCATCGATAGATATGTGAAAAACACCTTGAGGATTGATTCTAAACATCATTTGCCATGTTTGTCGATATTATGGAGTTAATTTGGAAAAAAGTTTGCGTTTTAATGACTTAATTTTCGGGTTTTTTCTTACCCAAACGTGATGAAGAAAACGGAGCGATTTGTCAACACAAATAATCTTTTTGTAAAAACTGAACATTTGCTATCTAACTGAGAGTCTCCTCATTGAAAACATCTGAAGTTCTTCAAAGGTAAATGATTTTATTTGAATGCTTTTCTGGTTTTTGTGAAAATGTTGCCTGCTGAATGCTAACGCTAAATGCTACGCTAAATGCTACGCTAGCTATCAATACTGTTACACAAATGCTTGTTTTGCAATGGTTGAGAAGCATATTTTGAAAATCTGTGATGACAGTGTTGTTAACAAAAGGCTAAGCTTGAGAGCTAGCATATTGATTTCATTTCATTTGCGATTTTCATGAATAGTTAACGTTGCGTTATGGTAATGGTCTTGAGGCTGTAGTCACGATCCCGGATCCGGGATGGCTCGTCGCAAGAAGTTAATCTAGAAAAAAATATGTTATGCAGCTTTATTGTTAAAGTGAAGACAATTCTGATGGAAAGCGTGGATTAGACCAGAAAGAAAAAGGTCAACCTTATTGTGTTGTGATGGATTACTAATACCGCAATACTTTTTCTGCCAGAGGTCTTCTAGGACCCAGTTCTCATCTGTTTGACCAGAAATCAAAGCCTTTGCTTTTTCCTAATGTCCATACACGTGTAACGGTTGAAAGCTGCTTGCTTAGAGAGTACCACTTCCTCCTGATTCGGCTCACACGAGGCTCGAACACAGGACCTCTGCCTAGCTAGCACACGACAGCCCACCTGAAGCGTCTTACCAGTTGGCGCTACGCGAGAAGCTGGCAATTTGGCGGCGCAGGCTGAGTAGTAAGTTTCACACATCCCCATGTTCTACATTCACCCCTCACACTTACTCAACAGCGACCCCACCACAGACCACTTCTCAGTTCCTATGCTTCCTGGCTGATGTTTTGGTCACTTTTGAATGCTGTTGGTGCTTTCACTCTAGTGGTAGCATGAGACAGAGTCTACAACCCACACAAGTGGCTCAGGTAGTGCAGGTCGTCTAGGATGGCACATCAATGCGAGCTGTGGCAAGAAGGTTTGCTGCGTCTGTCAGCGTAGTGTCCAGAGCATGGAGGCGCTACCAGGAGACAGGCCAGTACATCAGGAGATGTGGAGGAGGCCGTAGGAGTGCAACAACCCAGCAGCAGGACCGCTACTTCTGCCTTTGTGCAAGGAGGAGCAGGAGGAGCACTGCCAGAGCCCTGCAAAATAACCTCCAGCAGGCCACAACTGTGCATGCGTCTACTCAAATGGTCAGAAACAGACTTCATTAGGGTGGTATGAGGGCCCGACGTCCACATGTGGGGGTTGTGGCTTACAGCCCAACACCGTACAGGACATTTGGCATTTGCCAGAGAACACCAAGATTGGCAAAATCGCCACTGGCGCCCTGTGCTCTTCACAGATGAAAGCAGGTTCACACTGAGCACATGTGACAGACGTGACAGTCTGGAGAACGTTCTGCTGCCTGCAACATCCTCCAGCATGACCGGTTTGGCGGTGGGTCAGTCATGGTGCGGGGTGGCATTTCTTTGGGGGGCCACACAGCCCTCCATGTGCTTGGCAGAGGTAGCCTGACTGCCATTAGGTACCGAGATGAGATCCTCAGACCCCTTGTGAGACCATATGCTGGTGCAGTTGGCCCTGGGTTCCTCCTAATGCCAGACAATGCTAGACCTCCTGTGGCTGGAGTGTGTCAGCAGTTCCTGCAAGAGGAAGGCATTGATGCTATGGACTGGCCCGCCCGTTCCCCAGACCTGAATCCAATTGAGCACATCTGGGACATCATGTCTCGCTCCATCCACCTGCACCACAGACTGTCCAGGAGTTGGCGGATGCTTTAGTCCAGGTCTGGGAGGAGATCCCTCAGGAGACCATCTGCCAACTCATCAGGAGCATGCCCAGGCGTTGTAGGGAGATCATACAGGCACGTGGAGGCCACACACACTACTGAGCCTCCTTTTGACTTGTTTTAAGGACATTACATCAAAGTTGGATCAGCCTGTAGTGTGGTTTTCAACTTTAATTTTGAGTGTGACTCCAAATCCAGACCTCCATGGGTTGATAAATGTGATTTCCATTGATAATTTGTGTGTGACTTTGTTGTCCGCACATTCAACTATGTAAAGAAAAAAGCATTTAATGAGAATATTTCATTCATTCAGATGTAGGATGTGTTATTTTAGTGTTCCCTTTATTTTTTTGAGCAGTATAGTTACACGGGTCTTTACATTTACATTTACATTTAAGTCATTTAGCAGACGCTCTTATCCAGAGCGACTTACAAATTGGTGCGTTCACCTTAAGACATCCAGTGGAACAGCCACTTTACAATAGTGCATCTAAATATTTTAAGGGGGGTGAGAAGGATTACTTTATCCTATCCTAGGTATTCCTGAAAGAGGTGGGGTTTCAGGTGTCTCCGGAAGGTGGTGATTGACTCCGCTGTCCTGGCGTCGTGAGGGAGTTTGTTCCACCATTGGGGGGCCAGAGCAGCGAACAGTTTTGACTGGGCTGCGCAGGAACTGTACTTCCTCAGTGGTAGGGAGGCGAGCAGGCCAGAGGTGGATGAACGCAGTGCCCTTGTTTGGGTGTAGGGCCTGATCAGAGCCTGGAGGTACTGAGGTGCCGTTCCCCTCACAGCTCCGTAGGCAAGCACCATGGTCTTGTAGCGGATGCGAGCTTCAACTGGAAGCCAGTGGAGAGAGCGGAGGAGCGGGGTGACGTGAGAGAACTTGGGAAGGTTGACTTTACTGGTCTAAACCACTTTGCTCCAACTCGTGTTCCTTTCAACAAAGCTTCATCATTTCTTTAATGAGCCACAGAATTCCCAAAGAAAATGTGCTTTTTACAAGGGCATTCATCCTTTTAGCTATTCATCTTTTTAAACAGAGAGAAACACCAATGGCTTGACATGGTGTTTTTTTCCAAAGGTTTCTTTAGTTTTGATCATTTGAATAAGACTTTGCTGAGAGGACATGTTGTATTTCCCAGTAATTCATGGAGAAGCTAGCTAGCTGTTAGCCCGGTCTTGATTAGACAAACCCCAGAAGGGTCTAAAAATCAAGTGTTGGTGACTCAATGACTCAAGACCACCGCTGTCTGGTCAATAATAATGTAGCCTCGATCCAGCCTTCCCCCTTATAAAATGAGTAAATGTGAGATTACAGAGTCTGGCAATGCAGGATATAATACTGTTCTGTAACAATAATAATAATAAATGTTCTTCACTGGGTAAAAAAACTAAACAAACCAATAACAGACTGCATTCATGTCGATACACATCATTCCATGGTAGGTCAACACTGTGGTGTCCTGTAACACAATGATAGGCCTAGAAGTGTAAAAAGCTACTGCAGTACAGTGGAAAAACACTTTGATCTCTTGATCAAATGTGGGGACTGGAGAGCATAACACTGTATAAAGTGAAACTTGACAACCCTTTAAATGAATATGTACATGTATTTCCATATTCAGTTTGATAGATCTGTATGATCATTTCGGAATGGCTCGAGGCATCCTCACAAGAGGCTTGCTGATGCATCACAAACCAGACGGTCTGATCTGCCTATAAATCTGATGACAGATTCCCACAAGAGCCTGTCAACATCAGAACACTGTATCCCCTAGCTGCAGCTTGTCACACACAGACACACAGACAGACACACAGACAGACAGACAGACAGACAGACAGACAGACAGACAGACAGACAGACAGACAGACAGACAGACAGACAGACAGACAGACAGACAGACAGACAGACAGACAGACAGACAGACAGACAGAGAGAGGGATAGATACAGAGGGAGGGATAGATACAGAGGGAGGGATAGATACAGAGGGAGGGATAGATACAGAGGGAGGGATAGATGGAGGGGAGAGGGAGGAGAGGGTTGAAATGTGAGGAGAAGGACAGAGGCAGGGAGGCACAATGGAGGAGGAGGGAGAAAGCCTGTCGCATCTGACAGAAGACTGTATCTCTCAGGGATGTGTGAAGAAGCAGGGTATGACATCAGAGCAGCACCCTGAGGCCTGACCCCCAACCAGACCCTGACCTCAAGACCCTGCAGCAGCACCCCGTGGCAGTGGCAAGGCCAGGAGAGATGGGGCGCAAGCTGGACCTGTCGGGCCTGACGGACGACGAGGCGGAGCACGTGCTGAAGGTGGTGCAGATATCTGACATCCACACAGTCTGACTAGGCTGAAGAGACAGTCACGTCTTAGCCCCCCTTTAAATTCAGCAGGATCAGCACAAATATCTTTCCCGAAACATCTTTACTCAAACTCACATAGTTATGTGAAAGATTTGGATAACATGGCTATCAGCTAAAAAGAAACACTCTTCTCCATTTAACTTTCGTAAGGGTAATCGTATACCAGGTAGTCCTGGGGGCACCAAATGTTCAGCAATTTAATTAGTGTTTTGAGTTGTAAATTGACACAGGAATAAAACATTTTCCGAAAACATGGTACACTTCCTCAATTATCAGACCCGCAAATCCCATTTTTCATACAGTTCCCTTCCCCTAATCCCCCATCTCACCTGAGCCTGTCCTCCTCCTTCTTCCTCAGCTTCATGTCCCTCTGCACCACCTTCAGCACATGCTCCGCCTCGTCGTCCGTCAGGCCCGACAGGTCCAGCTTGCGCCCCATCTCTCCTGGCCTTGCCACCGCCACGGGGTGCTGCTGCAGGGGGGTCACAGAGAGAGTAGAGGAGAGGGTCCATAACTGTGTCTATAAAGACTCTCTCTACTGAACAAAAACAAACTCAACATGTAAAGTGTTGATCCCATGCTTCATGAGCTGAAATAAAAAGAACCAAGAAAATATTCCATATGTACAAAAAGCTTACAATGCACCCGGAAAGTATTCAGACAGTTGACTTTTTCAATATTTTGTTACGTTACATCCTTATTCTAAAATTGATAAAATACTTCTTTCCCCCTCTATCTACCCACAATAACGAAGTGAAAACAAGTTTAGAAATTTTTGCAAATGTATTTTAACTCAAAACAAATTGTGGCCCAGCCAGAGCCCGGACTTGAACCCTATCAAACACCTATGGAGAGACATGAAAATAGCAGTGTAGCGACGCTCCCCATCCAACCTGACAGAGCTTGAGGACCTGCAGAGAAGAATGGGAGAAACTCTCCAAATGCAGGTGTGCCAACCTTGTAGCGTCATTCCCAAGAAGACGCGAGGCTGTAATCACTGCCAAAGGTGCTTCAGCAAAGTGTCTGAACACATATATAAATTATGTATTTCAGTTGCTAACATTTCTAAAAACCTGTTTCGGCTTTGTCATTATGGGGTATTGTGTGTAGATTGATGAAGGGATTTAAAAAAAAAAAAATTTAGAACAAGGCTGTAAAGTAACAAAATGTGGAAAAAGTAAAAAGGGGTCTGAATACACTGTATTCCTCTAAAATATTATGTACACATTTGTTTACATCTGTTAGTGAGCATTTCTTCTTTGCCAAGATAAATCATCCACCTGACAGGTGTGGGATATCAAGAAGTTGATTATATAGCATGACCATTACACAGGTGCACCTTGTGCTGGGTACAATAAAAGGCCACTCTAAAATGTGCGATTTTGTCATACAACACAATGCCACAGATGTCTCAAGTTGAGGGAGCGTGCAATTGACATGCTGACTGCAGGAATGTCCACCAGAGCTGTTGCCAGAGAATAAGCCACCTCCAACGTCATTTGAAAGAATTTTGCAGTACATCCAACCGGCCTCACAACCGCAGACCACGCATAACACAACAGCCTAGGACCTCCACATCCGGCTTCTTCACCTGCGAGATGATCTGAAACCAGCCACCCGGACAGCTGGTGAAACTGAGGAGTATTTTTTACTGTAATAAAGCCCTTTTGTGGGGAGAAACTAATTCTGATTGGCTGGTCCTGACTGCACCCCTGCCCACTCATAAGAAATCCATAGATTAGGGCCTAATTCATTTAATTTCAATTGATTGATTTCCTTATATGATCTGTAGCTCAGTAAAATCGTTGAAATGCGTTTATATTTTCTGTTCAGAATACATTCCATTTCCATCGTTTTTGTATTGTAGTGTATACGAATTTCCATGTAAATGAACAATAAAGTAACTGCATCTTACATGCATACGAGTCTGGATGCAGCACATCCCTATTGAGTGAAATGAGAGAGGATGGAAAGAGAATGGTGAATCATAAGCTCAGAGAATTATGCGCTCTGTGATTGACCTAGCCTCATCCTCAGAATCCTTTTGACAAGGAAGGACGGAAGGGGTAGGCGTCATATTTAGTTGTTTCATACCGGGAAGGTGACAGTTGCCTTTTGTTATGTCAAATCTAATTGGCAATCAATTTCCAATGTCATACTGTATGTTGAAAACACATCTCGGTTTTCAGTCAGCTTATGATTGAGATATATATATATATACACATATACACACACACACGAAGAGCACATGAGGCCACAAACACAGTGTCACGTTCTCAGCAGCTTCAGTGTGGGGGGAGCAGAGAAATCTTTCAGGCTGGGTCTCTGTAAGCTGCTATGGTTCAGCTTAAATGCATAATGATGCCATTCACAAGACCACCCACTCTGACTTAGACATATGAGAGACCGCCGTCTCTGACTGTCCACAGGGGTTAAGTATCCTGGCATTACTGGATGGGATTTCAGCATTTCACATTCTATTGTATATCGCACTCTTAAGGCTGCAATACCCTGCCTTGTATTTCTGCCTGACTAAGGAACAACTGCTTTCTGGACACACATTCTAATAATACTTTGAGTCTTTCTCAGTTGCACAAAAGAGGCTTCAAGGCACCCTGTGGTACAATACCTGTGTCCCTACTGATAAAAATGATTCTGGTGATGAGAGAGAGAGGGGAGAATACAGCACAAGGCCATCGCCCCGTCCTACCCCTGGCTCTGCCGCTGGACTTCCTGGAGTTGATTGCTCTGTCTCCGACGTACGGTAGGAAAAGAGGAACAAGCTATTTATTGTACTGTATCTGCCTTTGGCTCAGGCGTTGGGGAGGGCCATGGCGGTAGGCAGGTAGTACAGTCCTAGGGTGCATCCCAAATGGCACCCTATTCCCTATATATGGCACTCCTTTTGACCAGCACCCATAGGGCCTTGGTCAAATGTAGTGCACTATATTAGGGAATAGGGTGCATTTGGGGTCGACAAATGTATAGACTAGTGGAGGGAAAATGTATCATTACTCCAAACCCACAGGAGGAGGCAGTTATTCAGTCTTGCTTTTTATAGTCATGTCAAGGACAGGGGGTGGAGGGCATCAATTATGCCTCTGTGTGTGTACGTGTACACAGTGTGTGTCTGCATCCGCTCGCCAGGGTGACTCAGAGATTTAGGCTCCGTGGCAGCCAACGTTCCCCACAAGACTGTGTTCATTGATGATGCATTCCCTATTACACGTGCACGCATGTCCACACACACCCTCCCGGGCAGATGTCACCACATTTGTGTCACACACTGTCAATAACACACCCACTATCCCACAACCTAAAACAATAGCACAAATTAGGCTTGGATCAGCCTGAATGCAGCAGCACAGCAGGATGTGTGGATTATACAGGTTGCATCCCAAATAGGCTCTGGTCAAAAGTAGTGCACTATATAGGGTGCCATTTTGGGATGTAGGCACCAAACTGTGCTGATCTGCTACGGTGTTTGGAAATTGTGTCGACATCGTTTCATTGTCTTCTAAAAATGGGTATAGCCTATCCTTCAAGACACATGTTCACTCCCAGAAACTAGGTATATCGATTTCAAAGAGCTAAGATAGATAGCTCTTTTACCTCGTACTGTGCTCCAAAAAAGATACTGTTGCATTAAAGCATGGATCGTTACTAAGTGAGTCACTGCAAGCTCTAGTGAATGAAAATAACAACTCATAACAGATGTCATGTGACTCATGTCCACGAAACACAGGGAATCAGACAGCCCCATTCAGAGTGCCTCCACTCCAGATTGAGGTTTTCCCTAGGTACAGATCTAGGATCAGCTTCTCATTCCCAAATCCTGACCTTAACCATTAGTGGGGGAAATGCAGGACTGAGCCCAGATCAGCGTCTAGGGGCAACATCACCCTACTGCCCTAGAAGAGATCGCTATGCTAATCCATCACCACTGCTTAACTCGGACTGATGAGTCATCAACACATACACTATCAATCCAACAATGCAAAGCTCCTCTTCATTATATAGTGTTTCGCCCGATGCTTTCTCTTTACGTAAACAAACCATGCTTGTTGTTGCCCAGCTTCGACTTCACTGCCCTTGTGAGTGAGTAAATGATGGCTACTGTACGAGTATTGAGAGAACAGGCATTGGGATTATGTAACATAGCAGCAACCAGGACATGGCAATGGTTGGATAGAGGATGGACAGGAGAATGAAAGTCCTGTATCTCTCAGCTAAGGATGTTCAAGATAGAATAGACTCTCTATTTTTCACGGACAGAATTACACACACTCAAACGGAAAATACAAACATACTGTACATGGATGCACACACAAAAAATTATTAGGCACAGATCTATAGTAGTTTAAACTGTACCATAACACACACACAGTGACATCCTTACTGCATGTATAGCAGGGGTGTAAAACTAATTTAGTCCCGGGGGCAGCATTCTGTCTTCGACGAGGTCCGGAGGGCCGCACTGAAAATTGGTAGTGCACCATTCTATGCAGTCAAAATTCATCGTTTTGGAAATGTGTTACGCTCTCCGACTGTCTAGCTATCAATTCAGTGATTATTAGCGAGCTGGTCAAGAAACTATGAATGTAGGTCCATTATCACTTCTACACGTTTCTTTCCCCCATACAGTAATGGTGTCAACGCAACCCGGCTAGGGCTTCACAGCAGATGGATACATGAAAAGCAGACCCGGTGTGTGTGTGTGTGTGTGTGTGTGTGTGAGCTCAAAATGCAGCAGCAGCCAAGCGCTAAATTAACTGCTTGTTTTAGCCTCTTCGAGGCCAGCTTAAGGATCAGTGCTCAGCCTTAACCAGGAGGGAGAGAACGGCTCTCACGGTCTACGTCTTAAAATGGCACCCCTATGGTCAAAGGTAGTGCACTATGTAGGGAACAGGGTGCCATTTGGGACGCTTCCACCGAGTGACTGAGAAGGACATTTTTTATTCTAAAAATGCATCTTATGAATAAAATGAATGAACTTATCCACTTGAGGTTTACTCGTTGGCGTGCTGTAGGGCCTACGATGTGTGACGCATAGCATGGCTCTGTGCTATTAGGGTGAATGCTGGAGATAGAGGGTGTGAAAACAATTTAAATAGATCATAGATGATACTCCATAGTGGCGCTGTCACTTTGCAAAAGGGGCACCTAAAGCACAAGAACAGATTAACTGGATTTGAAAGTCCACCAAGTCTCTTCAAAAAAAGTGTCCCATTTATCTGGCATAATTGCCTTTGCTTGTGTCTATTTGGCCATTTGTCTTGTCTGACTAATGTGACAGGAAGTAGACCATTTCCAATCCTCCTAAGGGCTTAGAAGTAACTAGGGGAGAATCTCAAGTGCATACTCCTCGCATCCTCTCTCCTCACCTCCCTCTCAAAACCCATTGGATGAAAACACCAGCGGTCCCTCCCCGCTGACCTTCTCCTCCAATGGGTTTTGAGAAGGAGGCAAGAAGAGAGGACAGGACGCGAGGAGTAAGAATTTGAGATTCTCCCTAGGACTATCTGTCAGGAGTGGCCTCCATTCTGGGGCTTCGCCCCGAACACCTGGTCATTTGTGACTGTCAGTCACCTTGTTATCACACCCCGCACCTGCCTCCCAATTACCACCCTCTAGTTGGTGCCAAGGTGAGAATATGCTGCATTGTATTCACAACCTGCTGGCACTGCAGCATCTAATGGTTTCTGTGAATACATTACTGTGTAACTGTGCTGATGAACAATGGTGTGTATTAATGGATGCCAGGCTTCCCCCCCCAAAAAAATGACCAAGAAAAAAACCAAATTATTTATCCTTCGTCTCCCTGTGTTTTCATAATTTTCCTTCAATTCGCAAGAGGCTGAATGTATCTCACCGGAGAAAGCCTCCGAGCGAGCAAAATAGTCCCCCTCTGTCTCTGTATGTGAAGGCCATCTATCTGATGCTGTCTGGTCATAAAGAAGATGTTGTTGACACCTGTAGCATTGAATGCAAGGGAAGCCAGCAGACATGTGGCCTCCCTTGATAAAAAAGTATAAAATAAAAGCCAATCAGCACTGAGCTAAACTGAGTGAGCTCAATTGTGAATGGTCCTGGCCCACCTCAAAAAAAAATTCTATCCTATCAGATCGCATCAAGAGAAATACGTAATTGACAGAAACAACTTGAATTGTTGCATCTCGTCGTGTTGTCCTCTGGTGGCTGGCTAGCTAAAATGGTCCCTTTCCTAAATTAGCCATGGATGGAGATAGGGATTTGGACTTGTGGTTTTACTTAATTCTCTGTACTGGCCAATGATTATAATGGGGATTCTAATCCAACCATAAATTCATACATTGTGCTCCTGGACTTAGAGAACGGAAGAAACTAGATGTAGAAGGCTAATGTCATTGTCATTTAATCTACTTGCAAGAACGCATGCACGCACACACATACACACAAATCAGAACTATGGCCAGCTACATTATATTTATCTTACGTTGATTGGACTAAATCGTTTCTGGTATCTTTTAGTTGTCACAGTATTTATGAGACTAAGCATTGGTGATTTGATGATTTTGAAAAGTTGATGTTGAAATGGTAGCTGGAATAGTGGAGGCAGCTCCTGTGTTCTCGAAGACTTGCGGTAACTCTCCGTGGTTCGATATCAATTGGTAAATCAAGTCCGAAAAGTTTGGAAACATTACAGTAACTTGTCTGCCAATGCTGTAGGTCATGGAACTGTCTGTTACATGCAATATGCTTTGTGTACTTCACCAAACACAGAGGTTGCGGTTTCTTCTTATTGTCTCAGCCTTAGGCCTATATATCATGGTCGCAAGGCATAATTATGAACTAGCAGGTTCTAGAGCAAACAACGCAATTATCACAACACATAGGTTGTAATATGGCTATTTTTCTGGCTTGGCTTCCCCAGTCATTTTACCCACACACCACCACGACACAAAAACACCTCTCACCAAATGGATGTGAAATAAAAAATTGAGACTGTTTCCTCGAATGTTAACACAAACATCACACAGGTGTATTAGATCATAGAAAACAACACAATGCGGTGTGTTAATGTGAACTATTGTGGGTAGCCAATTGTAGGATATTGTTGAATTTATGACTTGTTCATTTTGATGGGTTATGTCCTTGTCATCTTGTGTCCATGAAATAATAACTCTTGAGCATTTTGTAGTCTGCATTGTCACATAGTCAACCATTGCACACATCACACTGCTGGTCAACAGGTGAGAGCAATTGGTGTCAGTCAAGGCATCACAGACAGCAACTCTCAGTAGGCATGCTTGTTTTGCTTATATTTAGGCTCCGAATAGAAATGATACATCATGGGATATAACGTTACAGTACTGAAACAAATGCCATCAGTCCCCCAGTCCAGACTTACCCCCCTAAGGGTATGACTGCAAGCCATCACTTTTTGGCAGCCCGACATTCTTCCCCTGATTTAAATCCCCACAACCCACTCTCGTGACTTACGCTCACACATTCATCGCCATTGTTTTTTTGACCTAGGCCTAATCCTTCTTGCTCGGTCAGAAGTATCCAAACACTTGTTTACCTATATAGCCCTGCATATATATACCTATATACACCTGCATCATGAAATTGACAATGTTGAGACTGATATGTCGCATTCACACCAATTTTCAGGTCGCATTGCCTGAAGGAGATTCTATGTACATTGGCATTTAAATCACAGTGTTATCTACACAATCAGATCGAACCTCCCTAACTGGGCACACACTGGTTAAATAAACGTCGATTCCACTTAATTTCATTGAAATTACGTTAGACGTTGAATTGACGTCTGTGTACTGTGGGTCATGAAATCAATTGTTGCAGTCCAGCCTATCCATCCCCCGTTCTGACTGCCACGTTTGCAATGTTTTATTGAAACAGATTATCAATGAGAAGATGACATGCAACAACATCAGTTATCAACATGCATAACAGGTGTTGCTGATAAACAAACGAATGTGGTGAGTGGACGTCGGTCCACGCTATGTGTTCTTGTTACCTTTATCATAAAACACACAATCATCTATAGACTCATTAATAAAGACATTAAACATTTTAATATCTGTCCTGTCCATATGGTTAGGCTATAACGAGGTAAACAAACGTTTAGATAGAAATCATGACAAGTGTCTGCCTATTTCTCAACAAGGACAAAGTTCATTTCAATCTTGCATCGTTGAATTATTTTTGGTCAATGCTATTTGTGATGATATCGCAAAGGTAGACTATAATAAATGAGAAGTTAATGTGATAATCGACCACTTACACGAGCGCCGGATGACCGCCAGCTACAGCCTCCAAACAGAGGGCTCTCCCGGACACACAACGTGGAAGGAAGCGTTCAGATAAACGGACAAGTGTAAACTTCCTTTAGATGAGTCTCAAATACTTTGACAGCCTTGTCTTCAGGTTATTTTCCCCACGCAGCGGTTGCAGCAGGCACCATTGAGGAGTCACGGGGTTTGAATTACAGAGGGAGGGCGCAGACGGGCGATGTGCGGATTTAACGCTACATATCTTTGTTCTCCTTGTTGATAATTATACTGTTCAATTTCTATTCAAATCTGTGTAGCATAGGCTACAATTGGAAAGATAGCAAGGCGAACCTCACTTTCGGTATCTCTGTCAGGCAACGTCGTGAGATCCAGCTGCTGATTCCATCTCTGTCAACACCTGGGCATCCTGTGGGACAGCCAATGGGAGAGCCGCAAGCCAACACCGCTACTCTTTTCTCGAAGAAGCATTGCGCGCCCCGCTACCGCAGAATTAACTCGCGCGATGCATACATTCACAAGGCCACCGACACTCTGTCTTCGGTCAGTGCTATCCGGGTCCTTGGAATGTCCCTACCCCCATTGAAGTTGACATGTAAACGTTTAATTAAGGTAAGGATTCTGGTTTTGGTTAAGGTTTAGGATAGGGACGTTCCAAGGATTCCGGATAGCACCTCTGTTGAGATGTGTGCGGAGAGACAAAAACGAGTTAACTAATTGGACATATCTCCTGTCTTTCTAAGCATTGGTTCAAATGACTCAATTAAAGTGATGATCCAGAACTTTTGTTTAATTTCAGCCAGCAATTTTGAAAGTGGTGCTCATGAACCAAAACGGGTCCCCGTTTTTTGTTTACTATGTAATCCTATTGCGTAGTACATCCAGTGGCGATTAAAGCATGTAAATCTTGGTGGGGCAATTTTTTTTTATTTGGGATGCATGCAAGAAAAGCCACGACACAATAACAACAATACTTTAATTGCAGTGCCCACAAACTGTTAGGGCCTACATAAAACTCACAACAGCAGTCCCAACACCTTACCACTGCTACACCTGGCTATCAGCGGAGCCTTGTCTGGCAACGAAAGAGGCAATCCAGAATTTCGATTAAGACATTAATGAGCAAGCTAGGATGTCCGTAGTCAATATAACTATTTGTTCAGCACTTTTGAAAAGTGCAGCGACAGAATTCAGAACATGGGCTGTTCTTACAGTGTTCTCCCTGTACACCCAGTCAGAACTGTAGGATAAATAAATGGGGCATATATGCAGACAATGAAAGCTCTTACAATATTCAAATATTACATTTCTCCAAAACAGGTTAAAGGCTACATGTGCACCACCAAGTCAGAACAATTGGCAAAATTAAGAGGTGAAAATAGACCAAATTATTAGGGTGAGGCACATGGGCAACTAACAGCTTACTACACAACATAAACTTAGTATTACTTTCTTAGCCACAGTATACATATCTCCCTGGCATATTATAATTCATGCAGAAGCATACAATACATTTTTGGACTCGCCTTGTTGTGCTGTGCTCACTTGAACAGGAAGGTGGCGCAGCTGTCCTTCGTGAGTCATTTTCTGGATTTATGGTGCTTTCAAGAAAACTGGGAATTAAAAAAAAAAGGTTCAATCATGATGACGTCAGTAATCTTCCGATCGTAGCTCTAGAAAGAGGCCAGAGTTCCAGATTTACAGTTGGATGAAAGTTCAAAACTCATTTTCTCAGTCGTAGCTCATTTTTTCCAATTTCCCAGTCATCTTGAACTCACAAAGTTCATAAAGTCCGATTTTGCAGTTCTGAGTTAACAGTTGTCTTAAGCGCGGCACAAATCATGCTTCATAGACAGCATGTCCAATGTTGAGTGTTTATCATTTTAAACTAGGAAAAGAGACCCTTAATCTTAGACTTGGAACAACACAGCCTCTCCACTGAATAGCAATGCTTGCAGTTAGCCACTGATCCCTCCCAAACCAAGCATTGTTGAATTTGTGACTTCCAACTTCTTTTATCTATAATTTCTCTTCATTATTGCTCTTCATATGACAATGATTATAAAGGATTTGTCAGTAGATTGTCGACTTGATTCAGACTAAGATTTTGAAAGTATGATGTTGACATGCTCAGTCCAATCAAAGCTACTGTAGATATAACGTGATTTGATGTCATTTTAACTGTGGCCAATGACCTTGAGCCTTCTTGGATGGGCCCTTCTAATGTAACTCTATGGCAGCACCCAATGGGCTTGAATTTTCTAACTACCCTTAGACTTGGCAGTGATGTAGTGTCCCCATGAGTAACAGAACACTGAGCCAATCACACTCCATATTTTCTGCTGGCTTGCCCCACCACGTAAAGCACTGAGCTAGGCTGAAACACCTGCATTTTGGAGCTGCCTTACTCAAGAAAACAAAAAGAAGACCATGTTTGTATGCAGCTTTAAAAACTCAATGATATATATATTTCTTTCATTGTTTTCAAACTTATATGTGACACGTATTAATGCCAAAATAACATGCAAAACAGGCAAGCCCACCAAAAATATATATACAGTGGGGCAAAAAACGTATTTAGTCAGCCACCAATTGTGCAAGTTCTCCCACTTAAAAAGATGAGAGGCCTGTAATTTTCATCATAGGTACACTTCAACTATGACAGACAAAATTAGAAAAAAATCCAGAAAATCACATTGTAGGATTTTTAATGAATTTATTTGCAAAGTAGCCACGCATTTCCTTAATGACAGCTTTGCACACTCTTGGCATTCCACAACGCCCTACTGTATATGTTACGTGTGTGTTTTTTTTATTTTATTCGTACAAATTTGTTTTGCGGACTGCATATTTAACACAAAATGAATAGATAATTCTGCTGTGTAGATTACATGGCGAGCTGATAACATTCATTTGACTTTGCTTCAGAAATCAACGGGGACAGTTCAACAAGCTCTCACAGTCTCACTGCAGAATTAGATGTTCCTCCACATAATCCAAATGTGAAATTTCAAGGTTGCTCCAAAATGGCTAATTTTGAAGTGTTTTTGTTGCTCCTGCTGCTCTGTATTATTCAATTTCTCCAAACATCACATTTAGAAGTTAAGGGTTAAGTTTAGGCACTCATTCTGAACCTGTCTAGGACTGGGGTTCCGCTAGCCAACAGCCAATGAAATTGCAGGGCGCCAAATGCAAATCAACAGAAATCTCGTAAATCAAATTTCTCAAACATACAAGTATTAGGTACCATTTTAAAGATACAATTCTCGTTAATCCATCCACCATCCACACATCCGTAAAAATACTTTACAGCGAAAGCTCCACAAACGATTATGTTAGGTCACCATCAAGTCACAGAAAAACCAGCCATTTTTCCAGCCAAAGAGAGGAGTCACAAAAAGCACAAAGAGATAAAAATGAATCACTAACCTTTGATGATCTTCATCAGATGACACTCTTAGGACTACATGTTACAAAATACATGTATGTTTTGTTCGATAAAGTGCATATTTATATCCAAAAATCTAATTTTGCATTGGTGTGTTATGTTCAGTAGTTCAAAAAACATGCTGTGATTTTGCAGAGAGCCACATCAATTCACAGAAATACTCATGATAAATGTTGATGAAAATACAAGTGTTATGCATGGAACTTTAGATACACTTCTCCTTAATGCAACCGCTGTGTCAGATTTTTTAAAAACTTTACGGGAAAAGCATAATCTGAGTACGGCGCTCAGAGCCCAAACCAGCCAAAAGAAATATCCGCCATGTTGAAGCAGTCAACATTAGTCAGAAATAGCATTATAAATATTAACTTACCTTTGATGATCTTCATCAGAATGCACTCCCAGGAATCCCAGTTCGACAATAAATGTTTGATTTGTTCCATAAAGTCCATAATTTATGTCTAGATAGCTTCTTTTGTTAGGGCGTAAACAAAACCAAACGCGCGTTCAGGTCCAGCCGAAAGTTGGACAAAAAGTTCAAAAAGTTATATTACAGGTCATAGAAACTTGTAAAACTAAGTATAAAATCAATCTTTAGTATATTTTTATCATAAATGTTCAATAATGTTCCAACCAGAGAATTCCATTGTCTGTAGAAAAGCAATGGAACGAGAGATACCTCTCATGTGAACGCACGTGACTGAGAACGAGGCTGCTGCCAGACCCCTTAGTCAAACAGCTCTCATTCTCTCCCCCTTCAGTGTAGAAGCCTGAAACACCGTTCTAAAGACGGATGACATCTAGTGGAAGCCTTAGAAAGTGCAAAATGACCCATATCCCACTGTGTATTCGATAGGGGCTGAGTTCAAAAACTACAAACCTCAGATTTCCAACTTCCTGTTTGGATTAATTCTCAGGTTTTTGCCTGCCATATGAGTTCTCTTACACTCACAGACATCATTCAAACAGTTTTGGAAACTGTTTTCTATCCAATACTAATAATAATATGCATATATTAGCATCTGGGACTGAGTAGGAAGCAGTTTACTCTGGGCACGCTATTCATCCAAAAGTGAAAATGCTGCCCCCTATCCCAAAGAAGTTTTAAGGTAAGGGTTAAGGTTTGGGATAGGGTTAAACCCTCCAAAAAACAGTATGGGATCCAAAGTCACGGGATAACGCCAATCCATAACGCCCAAGCAAAACCCAAGCCTGCTTGATGGTAATAGCGCTCACTGTTTCTATAGTGGCCGGTTTTAAGGCATTTCCAGATGTCCAATCTTGAACGACCTGGCTGGATAGTTGCATAACATTGCAAATTAGGCTGTGTTTCTTTCCAGTTTGCAATTTTGCAATGCTTGCAACCCTGTACAGAATGATGAGTAGACTACATATCAAAGTAGAAACTTTTATGTTATGCAAATAGTAATTTAAAAGTTCAACAACTCAGCCTGTTCAAGTGGGTGAAGCACCAAGCCAACCCCCAATGACAAATAACCTTGTCACTACCAACCAAAACCTCATAAATCTAGATAACAATTTAACATTCTACTATTTGGCCCCGTCAAGTGGGGAGCAGAATTAGTGTGTCAAAATAGATTTTCCCTCCAGTCTAAAAACATCCCCATGTCAGCATAAAGACCGGTTGTTCCGGCTGAATCAGGGCCTGGCGTTTCACACTAAACCTCAGAAATGGAATGGGCAGCAGTAGGTGTAGGGGTGGGCAGAGATCTGGAGAGATGCCACAGTGGAGCGTCAGGATGCTTTGTCTCTTTATCAACGCTTGATCTGCTAGGTGCTGACAAGAGCGATGTAGAAGAGAAAAAGAAGAAGACACAGCAAAGCATTTTTTGATTCCAACAACTAGAGCAGCATTACGTTTCACCCCATCTCCTCCGCCACACTCTCACACTCAGAAGCACACAGAGAGCTATAGTGCCTTACACAGATAAGAATTCTCTGTGGAGACCTCTGAGGGCTTTCTCTTCAATCTCTGTGTTAGTTTTACAGACCTTCAATAGAAATGAAGAGTGTACACACAATAACATCAGTTAACATTTACATTAACAGATATACAGTGCTTTGGGTGGAGGCGTATCTTGGAACTCCAAAAAACAGCATACCTCCCTGTATCCCACTGCTGGCTTGCCTCTGCAGCTAAGCAGGGTTGGCCCTGGTACAGATTGCTACTGGAAGTGGTGTTGGAGAGCCAGTAGGGGGGACTTTTTCCTCTGGTCAAAAATAAAATAAATATACAGTTGAATTCGGAAGTTTACATACACTTAGGTTGGAGTCATTAAAACTCGTTATTCAACCACTCCACAAATTTCTTGTTAACAAACTATAGTTTTGGCAAGTCGGTTAGGACATCTACTTTGTGCATGACACAACTAAATTTTACAACAATTGTTTACAGACAGATTATTTCACTTAATCACAATTCCAGTGGGTCAGAAGTGTACATACACTATGTGCCTTTAAACAGCTTGAAAATTGCAGAAAATTGTCATGGCTTTAGAAGCTTCTGATAGGCTAATTGACATAATTTGAGTCAATTGAAGGTGTACCTGTGGATGTATTTCAAGGCCTACCTTCAAACTCAGTGCCTCTTTGCTTTACATCATGGGAAAATCAAAATAAATCAGCCAAGACCTCAGAAAAAACATTGTAGACCTCCAAAAGTCTGGTTCATCCTTGTGAGCACTTTCCAAATGCCTGAAGGTACCATGTTCATCTGTACAAACAACAGTATGCAAGTATAAACACCATGGGACCACACAGTCGTCATACCGCTCAGGAAGGAGACGCTATCTGTCTCCTAGAGATGAACGTACGTTGGTGCGAAAAGTGCAAATCAATCCCGGAACAACAGCAAAGGACCTTGTGAAGATGCTGGAAGAAACGGGTACAAAGTATCTATATCCACAGTAAAACAAGTCCTATATCGACATAACATGAAATGTCGCTCAGCAAGGAAGAAGCCACTGCTCCAAAACCACCATAAAAAAAGCCAGACTACGGTTGGGGACAAAGATCGTACTTTTTGAAGAAATGTCCTCTGGTCTGATGAAACAAAAATATAAACTGTTTGGCCATAATGACCATCGTTATGCTTGGAGGAACAAGGGGGAGGCTTGCAAGCCGAAGAACACCATCCCAACCGTGAAGCACATGGGTGGCAGCATCATGTTGTGGGGGTGCTTTGCTGCAGGAGGATCTGGTGCACTTCACAAAATCGATAGCATCATGTGGGAGAAAAATTATGTGGATATATTGAAGCAACATCTCAAGACATCAGTCACGAAGTTAAAACCTGGTTGCAAATGGGTCTTCCCAATGGACACTGACCCCAAGCATACTTCCAAAGTCGTTGCAAAATGGCTTAAGGACAACAAAGTCAAGGTATTGGAGTGGCCATCACAAAGCCCTGACCTCAATCCTATAGAAAACTTGTGGGCAGAACTGAAAAAGCATGTGCGGGCAAAGGAGGCCTACAAAACCTGACTCAGTTACACCATCTCTGTCAGGAGGAATGGCCAGGGTCCAGCGGGAGCCAGGATGGCAGGTTAGATTAGAGGAATGAGCCCATTCCAGGACTAAGCAGAATCCAGGACGAATAACTGGTTAGCTGGGCCCACCCGCCTTGCGGACCAGGCCTTCAAAAACCCAGACTAGTGTTGCTGCTGGACAGGAGGTAGGGAGGATGGTATCTGGGTCAAACGGAGTAGCAGTGGAGCTATGCAAGTGAGAGAGGGCATCAGGCTTCCATTCTTGGATCCAGGGCGGTAGGAGATGGTGAAATTGAAACGAGTGAACAACAGAGCCAAACGAACCTTCCTTGAGTGCAGAGATATTCAGGATTCTTATGGTCGGTCCACACTAGGAATGGATGTTCCGCCCCTTCTAGCCGGTGTCTTCCTCCAGGGCCATCTTGACCGCAATAAGTTCCTGGTTACCAATGCCATAGTTCCTCTCATCGATTTAGATGATGGGAAAGGAAAAGCGCAGGGATGCAGCATTTGGTCATGGGCGTCCGAGGCGTCGACCTCCACCACATACTGACGGGACGGGTCCTAATGGATTAAGATGGGGCTGGAGTGAACCGATGCTTGAGATCCACGTGAACGGAAACCTTGGGTGGTGAGTGCAAAGATGGGGGAAGCCAGGGTGCTGTAGCCCCGGATGAAGCAGCGGTAGAAATGAGCAAATCCCAGGAAACGTTGCAGCTGCACTCTGGATGTGGGTTGGGGCCACTCCAATACCACTCTCACCTTGTCCGGATCCATCTGAATGTTCTCGGCAGCGATGACGTATCCCAGAAAGGAGATAGTGGAGCGATGAAATTCACACTTCTCCACGTTGACAAACAACTGGTTCTCCTGGAAGCGCTGGAGGACTTGTCGGACGTGGAGAACATGCTCCTGAACCGAACGGGAAAAGACAAGGGTGTCGTCAAGGTAGACAAGCATGAACCGGTTCAACGTGTCATGGAGCACATAATTGACCAGAGACTGAAACACTGTTTAATAACATGCTTAGGGAATGTGATTTTGGGAAAGAGATCATCTTAATGGGAGATTTTCACATTAATTATGAAGACAAGTCTTGTAGGAAAACCCTCAAACGGATCACTAATACCTTTGACCTTTCACAGCTAGTTAAAGGGCCAACCAGGGTGACTTGTTGCTCTAAAACACAGATTGATTTGGTGTTCAGTAATAAACCAGAGAGAGTGACTAAATCATTCAATATGGTTACTGGGCTATCTGATCATAATCTGACACTTATAGCCTAAGAGCAGGTTTAACCTCTCTACTGTTAGAAAGCCGGATCAACTAAGAATACCTAAGAGTGAATTAAACTATTTTGAAAACGCAATTAAGGGAATTAACTGGAATGATCTCTTGTCCTATACAGACGTGGAAGCTGATAGTCAAGTTTTTCTATCCACAATCCAGACTACAGTAAATGGTTTTCTAAAGAAAATTAAATCCAAACCTGGCCAAAAGAGCACTCTTCCTTGGCTAAATGGAGAAATCTGGAAGTTGATGAAAGAACGAGATTATGCTCTAAAAATAGCCCTAAGATCCAAATTGGAGCATGACAGACGTAGGTTTACCATGTTTGACAAATGAGGTGATGAAAGAAATCAGACAGGCCAAGGCAAACTTTTTTATTAACATAATTGGTGAAGCAAAGGGAAATTATAAATTGATTTGGGAGTATCTAAAACAGTTAACAGGGAAAGACCCTAGTAACACTGCAAAAAGACTAGAAATCATGGTGAATAACAATCTAACACAGGATGCAGTCGAAATAGCAATAGCCTTCAATTCCTACTTTATTGACTCTGTCAGGGTACTGACACAGAACCCATCCACTGGTTTCTTGGGCTCAGTGCTAGTAAATGACGCTCAACCTGTCTTCATCATAAGGGAGGTTTCTGAGTCAACGGTGAACAGACTAAAGAACTCTAAAGCCAAAGATGTGTTTGGGCTGGACTCTACCTTTCTTAAAAACTACAAAGAGTCACTCATTGGCCCCATTACTAAGGTCACCAAGGGTATGGAAGTCGGCCATAATAACGGCCATCTTTAAATCGGGGTGACCCTGCTGATGTGAGTAACTACAGGCCCATCAGTATACTACCTGTGGTGTCAAAGGTTGTTGAAAAGTGTGTAGCAGAACAACTGATTGCTCAACTCAACAACTGCCCCTTCACATTACACTCCATGCAGTTTGGCTTCAGAGCGAAACACTCCACAGAAACGGACATCTGCTTTCTTCTGGAAGATGTGAAGTCCAAGATGGACAAAGGGGGCGTTGTTGGGGCTGTGTTTCTGGACCTAAGGAAGACTTTTGATACAGTTAACCATGAGATTCTCATCACAAAATTGTCCAAGTTCAACTTTTCCCCCGATGCCTTGAGATGGATGAAATCATACCTCAGTGTGTCAGAGTGAGCAATGAGCTGTCGCCCACTCTTAGCTATGATGTGGGCCTGCCCCAAGAGTCAATACTGGGGCCCCTCCTGTTCAGCCTGTACATTAATGATCTGCCTTATGTCTGTACTGGGTCTAAAGTACAAATGTATGCAGATGATACAGTGATATATGTGCATGCAAAGAGCAAACAACAAGCTGCACAAGAACTCACTACTGTAATGGTCCAGGTTACAAAGGGGCTCAGTGACTCGTGTTTGCATCTCAATGTGAAAAAAACTGTTTGCATGTTCTTCACAAAGAGGGCAACAGATGCTACTGAACCAGATGTTTATGTGTCAGGCGAGAAGCTCCAGGTGGTATCTGATTTAAAGTACCTTGGCATCATACTTGATTCCAACCTCTCTTTTAAAAAGCATATGAAAAAGGTCATTCAGATAACCAAATTCAACCTACCGGTAGCTAATTTCCGATTGAAACAAAATTGTTTGACTACAGAGGTAGAAAAACTGTACTTCAAATATATGATACTCCCCCACTTAACATACTGCTTGACTAGTTGGTCCCAAGCTTGCTGTACAACATTAAAACCTATTCAGTCTGTCTACTAACAGGCTCTCAGAGTGCTTGATAGGAAGCCCAATAGCCATCATCACTGTTACATCCTCAGAAAGCATGAGCTCCTGAGTTGGGAAAATCTTGTGCAATACACTGACGCATGTCTTGTATTCAAGATCCTAAATGGTTTGGCTCCCCCTCCACTCAGTATATTTGTGAAACAGAAAATCCAACATATGGCAACAGATCCACAAGGTCTGCCATGAGAGGTGACTGTATAGTTCCCTTAAGGAAAAGCACCTTTAGTAAATCCGCTTTCTCTGTGAGAGCTTCCCATGTCTGGAATACACTGCCATCAGACACAGATAACTGCACCACATATCACACTTTCACAAAATGTATGAATACATGGCTAAAGGTCAATCAGATTTGTGATCATAATCCCTAGCTGTGTATTGCCGCTTTCCATGTTGTCTGTTGTCTGTAGCTTGTGAGGTGTGGAAACACTTTGTTGCTTTAATGAATTTTGTCTTGCTGCTTTTTGTTCTATGTTGCTCTGTCTGTATGCTACGTCTTGCTTGTCCTATGTTGCTCTGTCTGTATGCTATGTCTTGCTTGTCCTATGTTGCTCTGCGTGTGCTCACTGCTCAATGATGGTCTATATTGTAATTGTTTTTAATAACCTGCCCAGGGACTGCGGTTGAAAATTAGCCAGCTGGCTAAAAAACTGGCACTTTTACTGAAACGTTGATTAATGTGCACTGTCCCTGTAAAAAATTTAATAAACTCAAACTCAAACTGCGGGAGCGTTGGTCAGTCCGAATAGCATAATCAGATACTCGTAGAGCTCACTAGTTGTGTTAAAGGCTGTCGTCCATTCGTCTCCCTCCCGTATCCGAACCAGATGGTAGGCATTCCGAAGGTCCAACTGGATACGCTCGAAAGCCAAGGCGAGGAGTGGCAGCGCGTAACTGTTCTTTACCGTGATGTCATTAAGGCCCCGGTAGTTGATACACACACGGGGCCGACAGGGGAAGAAGAAGGACGAATGAACCCTTCCCCCAGAGAATCCTCAATGTACCCTTCCATGGTCTTGGTCTCCGGACCAGACAGGGCGGTGTAGTGCCAGGGAGGAGGTCAATGGCGCAGTCATAGGGTCGATGTGGAGGACGAGATGTGTCGCGGGCCTTGTTGAAAACCTCCCGGAGATCCTGATACTCCGCGGGAACGGCGGAGAGATCCGAGGCTTTACCCAAGACCTTCTCTCCTCCTGTATGATGCAAAAATGAATTTCCTAACGGATACAATGAAGTCACCATCCTATGAGTCATCAGAACCAGTCATAATGAAGATTCTATAATTACAGGCTCTGTAATTAATGTGTCTCAAAAATAATTTGTCTGAGACAGAAATAGTTTGAAATTAGCTTCCGATGTAGTGTGTATAAAACATATTGCAGCTAATGAGGCAAACACAAATAGATAGGAAAGTTAATTAACTGCCATTTAATACCATTTAATTGATTTACTTTGAGGATCAATCACATTGAAGTAGTTATTACATTAGTATTTGAATAATGAACAACATTATGTTGTCACTATCAACATTCTGTAATTACAATGGTTGGTAGGCCTAGATACTAATACAAATGGATTAATTGACATGGCTAATCAATCTTTCACAGTGCACAGATGTAGTGTACACCAAGCTGCCTCACACTACAAACAAGAGAGAGGCTCTATGGGCCATTCTGGCTCGGACAAGGCTTACTTACTTTTACATGGCTAACCATAAACAATAAATAAATAATAATATAAGAATGGTCCCAGCTACCTAAGGCTGGGGCGGTAATCTTGTCCTATCAATTGTCACTATAATCCTCAACTTGTGCCTGCCAGCATGACCACATAGTGGCTGTTCAGTGGTGCACATTAACAAAGCTTTGCCTATTAGAAACAAATGCACTAAGCAGCAAGGATATTGAAGTGGGGACAAAACCCCTCATGCATTTCAAACTTTTTATGTTCAATTTGAACCTAACGGTTCATTTTTGTGGTTTTGTTAATTACCTAAGCAACCATTAACCATTGATTACCGTTCATGTTATCAATCACATTACCCTCTCGCCTGTTAGTATGTACTGTACGTACAAGTCACGTCGTGTTCAGCAACTCTGTATGATGTCTCCTTTACAAGTCTTAAACTTTCCTAGTTAATGTTGAATGTCTCAATTGCAACAGAATGCTTACTAATGCTTCCGTAATGTAGTGCACTGTTTGGAGGGTTCGGAGAGTGGAACGTCAGCCATCAATCCCCTTTAAAACAGGTGTGAGGGTAATGTGATTAATAACATTAATGGTTTCTCAATAGTTAACGATTACTTATGGTTATCAATGGTTAATGGTAACCTATGGTTCAGCAAATCTATCTAATCATGTTGACGTACCGAGTCACTGCTGCCTGAGCTCAGCTTCGGACCGTTGCCAGACAAATACTGATATGCAGATCTAAGGCAGAATTTTAACAAGCTCCTCGTCATATACGTATGGAAGGGAAAATGCATTCTGACCAGCGTTGCGTTATTTTGTCGTTCTCTTTCAATGCTGGTGTCAAATTAGCCCTCTGAGAAATGTCTATGGCTTAATTAGAATTTTTTATTTAACCAGGCAAGTCGGTTAAGAAAAAATTCTTATTTACAATGACAGCCTAACCCAGCCAAACCCTAACGACGCTGGGCCAATTGTGAGCCACCCTATGTGGCTCCCAATCACAGCCAGTTGTGATACAGCCTGGAATTGAACCGGGGTCTGTAGTGATGCCTCTAGCACTGAGATGCAGTGCCTTAGACCGCTACGCCAATTGGCAGCCCAAGGAGCTTAAGCACTCCGTGTGTTGACCATTTCATAATTAAGAGGCTGTTACAAGTGTTTTTTTCCCGATATTCAGCAAGGGAAATAGACTCACTACCAGTACATGTACTGTACATACAGTATGTGCAGTTCTGTAGGCCTTTCCTGCAGCCAATGTCCTCATGGGTGGAATGTTATTAATATTTTTCATACTTTCAAAATTGATCAAGATTTTAACTGTAAAAAAAATATGAAAATCTGGTGTTTCTATGTCAAACGGTTTTGTTATATTTCAGTCTTCTGTGATGTATATAAAGTGTCATATTGGGATGCAAACTACAAAATGTAATACATTTCAACTCTATATCTGACTTGGTAGAGGTGTCTTCTTTTTTTTAAGCCCATAACCATGTGTGTGAGGTGTATACTTTTGTTTCAAAGTAGATTTGTTTAAGACTACCAAGAAACACTCTGTGACCCTGATTTAGTCTACTGCATTAAAAAGTTAACCCCCCCACAGACACCAACCCACTAGTACCACTTGGGAGTATATATACTTTAGTCACAGTAATCTTTAGCCATAATGAAGATCATAGGCCTACTGGGGAACAGTGTGATTGCTAAAGTGGAATTACTAGGCAGAATAAAAAGAGCAAAGCATTCTGGTCCCTCTATCCCTGTCACATGCCTCCTACAGAAGGTGTATCAGCAGTGTGTGTGTGTGCATGGGTGTGTGCAGTGTGCAGAACTCTTATTTGTCTGGGCATAGATTAGCTTCATAGTGTAATGCTGGCATTTGAGGGACATTTTTTCAGGGGGTGCTCTACACGCTATGTGAACTCTTCCTTCATCGAATTGTCACAATTCAAAACAATGTAATTGGTCAATGAAACGTAACTACATTGACAGCAAGACATAATTGATTTATGAATCCTATAGGTCTTTTGTGGGGATTCTTTGTGGAAAATTGTTCTTCATAATGGTTGGCTATTTGTTAGTGTTACTACTTACAGGAAATAGCCCAATTATCTCCATTGTTACATGAAGTGGGTACAATACCTAAAGAAAGAGGCTTTCATGAAAATTTAACAACCTTAATCTCTATGCTCACACTAATTGTCTGGAGTCGTGCTGAGGCTGATGTTCATGTTACAGCCAACACATTTAGCTTATTTTTCACCCATCACGAGAGAGACCTCTCAGAAAATATAAATATACATTTGGAAAGTACTTAGACTCACTTTTTACACATTTTTACACTCACTTTTTACACATTTTGTTACGTCACAGACTTATTCTAAAATGTTCTTGTCGATCAACACACAATTACACATAATGACAAAGCAAAAACAGGCTTTCATTTTTGTGGGCAAATATATATTACATAAGTATTCAGACCCTTTGCTCAGTACTTTGTTGAAGCACCTTTGGCAGCGATTACAGCCTTGAGTATTCTTGGGTATGATTCTACAAGCTTGGCACACCTGTATTTGGGGAGTTTCTCCCAGTCTTCTCTGCAGATCCTCTCAAGCTCTGTCAGTTTGGATTTTTTCATGTTTGTTTTTTTCAGGTCTCTCCAGAGAGGTTTGATCAGGTTTCAGTACGGCTGTGCCACTCACGGACCACTCAAGGACATTCAGAGACTTGTCCCGAACCTGTGTTGTCTTGGCTGTGTGCTTAGGGTCGTTGTCCTGTTGGAAGTAGAACCTACACCCCAGTCTGATGTCCTGAGAGCTCTGGAGCAGGTTTTCATCAAGGATCTCTCAATATTTTGCTTTGTTCATCTTTGCCTCGATCCTGACTAGTCTCCCAGTCCCTGCCGCTGAAAAACATCCCCACAGCATGATGCTACCACCACCATGCTTCACCGTAGGGATGGTGCCAGGTTTCCTCCAGATGTGACGCTTGGCATTCAGGCTAAAGAGTTCAATCTTGGTTACATCATACCAGATAATCTTGTTTCTCATTAGGTGCCTTTGGGCAAGCTCCAAGCGGGCTGTCATGTGCCTTTTACTGAGGAGTGGCTTCCATCTGGCCCCTCTAACATAAAGGCAAGACAATTCCGTCGACCTAATGGCTTGGTTTTTGCTCTGGCATGCACTGTCATCTGTGGGACCTTATATAGACAGGTTTGTGCCTTGCCAAATCATGTCCAATCAGTTGTAGAAATATCTCAAGGATGATCAATGGAAACAGGATGCACCTGAGCTTAGTTTCGAGTCTCATTGTAAAGGGTCTGAATACTTATGTAAATAAGGTATTTCTGTTTTAATTTTTTCATAAATTTGTAAATTACCATTATGGGGTATCATGTGTAGATTGATGAGGAAAAAATTTAATTTATGAAACTACAAATATGAAAACAGGATCTCATGGGAAATAAATGTGACAACATGGGGATGTAAAATGTCAACACGTGATGCCATGAAACTACACATTTGAACACGTGAAAACATGATCTCATGTTAAATAAATATAACAATATCGGGATGCAAAACATGTTCACATGTGAAAATGCAATTCCCTGTGTGAGAGGTGGTGTTAACATGTGAACTCTACATTTATTACATGTGAATATGGTTTAACATATGGTTTCACATGTGAACAACTGACCTCACATGTCTCTTTTTACTTTTTACATGTGAACATTTTAGCTCAAAGTGAAAACAGCTATTTCACAAATGTCACGTTTTTTTGGTCAGAGAATTAAATGATATGGGGTTTTAAAGTAAGTGATACGCTTTTCAGCTAAAACAGTGTAAATAAATCTTGAATCAATGACAATATGATTACATGTATCACTTAGTACTGACTTTTCAATATGACCCCACCTGGGCTTTGAACTCACAACCTCTGAAATTGCTGTACGCTGATCTTTCTGCTTCGCCGCAAAGTCTGTTGCATTCATATACATTCGCAGCATTTATTGTCATGAATCTTGCCCTGGAGGCAGCTCTTCAGAGTGTTCACTTGCTGGCACAGCCACAAAGTCATAAAAGCTGATTTTAAACCTAAACCTAACCTTAACCCTAACCACACTTTTAACCCTTATATCTGTATATTGTTTAATGTTGGTGGGTGTTACGTTCCCCAGTTTATGTGTGTAGTTTGTGTATTTTTATGTGTTTATTTCAGGAAATGGCTTCCTGAAATCCCTCAAGCAGCTGATTGGTCGACTCCATGGCTAATTGGAGAGCTGACTCCGCCCCCTCGTCAAGATGCAGCTGTCGCCAATTACCCATTCAATCTGAAGCTATATAAAAGCCAGTGTTCTGTTCAGGAGGGAGATCTTTTTGGAGAGATTTTGCTGGATATCTTTTTTGTAGATTTTCTGGGAGGTCATTGCTAGAGAGATTTGCGAGAGATTTTCTGGGAGGTCATTGAAGAGATATTTTGATAGAGGTTGATTTTTGCTGAGATTTGGTATGTTTTGTGAGTTTGTTGCTCATATAGAGCTTATTTGATGTCCTTTGTTTCTTAGTTTGTTTGTGAAATTGTTTAATATTCTGTTTCATTTGTTCCCAGGGGGGAAGGGGAAGGCACATAGGGAGTGCTTATGAAAGAGGCCTGCGGGCATACATATACCCGTAGCATATTCGCTGTCTAGGCACACTAGGTAAGACCTGGGCGGACCACCCCCTGTATTTTGGTTAGGGCACCAGGTGGTGCTAAATTAGGTAAGCAGTGGGTAGGCAGGTAAGATAGGAGAGGGGGGGCTTTGAGATTTACTTTCTTTGCTTTGGTTCCGTCCAGCCCCTTTTCCCCATATTACCGTGTAAAGGAATAAAGTCCTTGTAAACGTTACCACATTCTGCTTGTTGTCATTTTTACTCGCACCTACAGTCCCTACCTTCTTCGCTTCACAGAGAGTTTAGTTGTAGCAGGGTGTTGCGTTCCCTCTTCATTGAGGCGTGCGTAACAGTGGGGCAAATTATTCAGTTTTAATATGTTACTCCTGAATCACTATGATGAATACAATAAAAAAAAAACTGTTTCCCATGTTTGTTCAATGAACCATAAACAATTCATGAACATGCACCTGTGGAATGGTCGTTAAAACACTAACAGCTTACAATTAAGGTCACAGTTACGAAAACTTAAGACACTAAATAGGCCTTTCTACTGACTCTGAAAAACACCAAAAGAAAGATGCCCTGGGTCCCTGCTCATCCGTGTGAATGTGCCTTAGGCATGCTGCAAGGAGGCAGATGTGGCTAGGTCAATAAATTGCAATGTCCATACTGTGAGATGCCTAAGACAGCGCTCCTGGTAGAAGGGACAGATCGTCCTCACAGTGACAGACCACGTGTAACAACACCTGCACAGGATCGGTTCATCCAAACATCACATCTGCAGGGCAGGTACAGGATGGCAACAACATTTACATTTTACACTTAAGTCATTTAGCAGACGCTCTTATCCAGAGTGACTTACAAATTGGTGCATTCACCTTATGACATCCAGTGGAGCAGCCACTTTACAATAGTGCATCTAAATCTTTTAAGGGGGGTGAGAAGGATTACTTTATCCTATCCTAGGTATTCCTTAAAGAGGTGGGGTTTCAGGTGTCTCCGGAAGGTGGTGATTGACTCCGCTGTCCTGGCGTTGTGAGGGAGTTTGTTCCACCATTGGGGGGCCAGAGCAGCGAACAGTTTTGACTGGGCTGAGCGGGAACTGTACTTCCTCAGTGGTAGGGAGGCGAGCAGGCCAGAGGTGGATGAACGCAGTGCCCTTGTTTGGGTGTAGGGCCTGATCAGAGCCTGGAGGTACTGAGGTGCCGTTCCCCTCACAGCTCCGTAGGCAAGCACCATGGTCTTGTAGCGGATGCGAGCTTCAACTGGAAGCCAGTGGAGAGGGCGGAGGAGCGGGGTGACGTGAGAGAACTTGGGAAGGTTGAACACCAGATGGGCTGCGGCGTTCTGGATGAGTTGTAGGGGTTTAATTGCACAGGCAGGGAGCCCAGCCAACAGCGAGTTGCAGTAATCCAGACGGGAGATGACAAGTGCCTGGATTAGGACCTGCGCCGCTTCCTGTGTGAGGCAGGGTCGTACTCTGCGGATGTTGTAGAGCATGAACCTACAGGAACGGGCCACCGCCTTGATGTTAGTTGAGAACGACAGGGTGTTGTCCAGGATCACGCCAAGGTTCTTAGCGCTCTGGGAGGAGGACACAGTGGAGTTGTCAACCGTGATGGCGAGATCATGGAACGGGCAGTCCTTCCCGGGAGGAAGAGCAGCTCCGTCTTGCCGAGGTTCAGCTTGAGGTGGTGATCCGTCATCCACACTGATATGTCTGCCAGACATGCAGAGATGTGATTCGCCACCTGGTCATCAGAAGGGGGAAAGGAGAAGATTAATTGTGTGTCGTCTGCATAGCAATGATAGGAGAGACCATGTGAGGTTATGACAGAGCCAAGTGACTTGGTGTATAGCGAGAATAGGAGAGGGCCTAGAACAGAGCCCTGGGGGACACCAGTGGTGAGAGCACGTGGTGAGGAGACGGATTCTCGCCACGCCACCTGGTAGGAGCGACCTGTCAGGTAGGACGCAATCAAGCGTGGGCCGCGCCGGAGATGCCCAACTCGGAGAGGGTGGAGAGGAGGATCTGATGGTTCACAGTATCGAAGGCAGCCGATAGGTCTAGAAGGATGAGAGCAGAGGAGAGAGAGTTAGCTTTAGCAGTGCGGAGCGCCTCCGTGATACAGAGAAGAGCAGTCTCAGTTGAATGACTAGTCTTGAAACCTGACTGATTTGGATCAAGAAGGTCATTCTGAGAGAGATAGCGGGAGAGCTGGCCAAGGACGGCACGTTCAAGGGTTTTGGAGAGAAAAGAAAGAAGGGATACTGGTCTGTAGTTGTTGACATCGGAGGGATCGAGTGTAGGTTTTTTCAGAAGGGGTGCAACTCTCGCTCTCTTGAAGACGGAAGGGACGTAGCCAGCGGTCAGGGATGAGTTGATGAGCGAGGTGAGGTAAGGGAGAAGGTCTCCGGAAATGGTCTGGAGAAGAGAGGAGGGGATAGGGTCAAGCGGGCAGGTTGTTGGGCGGCCGGCCGTCACAAGACGCGAGATTTCATCTGGAGAGAGAGGGGAGAAAGAGGTCAGAGCACAGGGCAGTGTGAGGGCAGTGTGAGCAGAACCAGCGGTGTCGTTTGACTTAGCAAACGAGGATCGGATGTCGTCGACCTTCTTTTCAAAATGGTTGACAAAGTCATCTGCAGAGAGGGAGGGGGGGAGGATTCAGGAGGGAGGAGAAGGTGGCAAAGAGCTTCCTAGGGTTAGAGGCAGATGCTTGGAATTTAGAGTGGTAGAAAGTGGCTTTAGCAGCAGCGACAGAAGAGGAAAATGTAGAGAGGAGGGAGTGAAAGGATGCCAGGTCCGCAGGGAGGCAAGTTTTCCTCCATTTCCGCTCGGCTGCCCGGAGCCCTGTTCTGTGAGCTCGCAATGAGTCGTCGAGCCACGGAGCGGGAGGGGAGGACCGAGCCGGCCTGGAGGATAGGGGACATAGAGAGTCAAAGGATGCAGAAAGGGAGGAGAGGAGGGTTGAGGAGGCAGAATCAGGAGATAGGTTGGAGAAGGTTTGAGCAGAGGGAAGAGATGATAGGATGGAAGAGGAGAGAGTAGCGGGGGAGAGAGAGCGAAGGTTGGGACGGCGCGATACCATCCGAGTAGGGGCAGTGTGGGAAGTGTTGGATGAGAGCGAGAGGGAAAAGGATACAAGGTAGTGGTCGGAGACTTGGAGGGGAGTTGCAATGAGGTTAGTGGAAGAACAGCATCTAGTAAAGATGAGGTCGAGCGTATTGCCTGCCTTGTGAGTAGGGGGGGAAGGTGAGAGGGAGAGGTCAAAAGAGGAGAGGAGTGGAAAGAAGGAGGCAGAGAGGAATGAGTCAAAGGTAGGTGTGGGGAGGTTAAAGTCGCCCAGAACTGTGAGAGGTGAGCCGTCCTCAGGAAAGGAGCTTATCAAGGCATCAAGCTCATTGATGAACTCTCCGAGGGAACCTGGAGGGCGATAAATGATAAGGATGTTAAGCTTGAAAGGGCTGGTAACTGTGACAGCATGGAATTCAAAGGAGGCGATAGACAGATGGGTAAGGGGAGAAAGAGAGAATGACCACTTGGGAGAGATGAGGATCCCGGTGCCACCACCCCGCTGACCAGAAGCTCTCGGGGTGTGCGAGAACACGTGGGCGGACGAAGAATGTGTCCCTGAACAACAACTGCCCGAGTTACACCAGGAACGCACAATCCCTCCATCAGTGCTCAGACTGTCCACAATAGGCTGAGAGAGGCTGGACTGAGTGCTTGTAGGCATGTTGTAAGGCAGGTCCTCACCAGACATCACTGGCAACAACGCTGCCAATGGGCACAAACCCACCGTCGCTGTACCAGACAGGACTGGCAAAAAGTGCTCTTCACTGACGAGTCGCGGTTTTATCTCACCAGGGGTGATGGTCGAATTTGCGTTTATCTTCGAAGGAATGAGCATTACACCGAAGCCTGTACTCTGGTGCGGGATCAATTTGGAGTTGGAGGGTCCGTCATGGTCTGGGGCGGTGTGTCACAGCATCATCGGACTGAGCTTGTTGTCATTGCAGGCAATCTGAACGCTGTGCGTTACAGGGAAGACATCCTCCTCCCTCATGTGCTACCCTTCCTGCAGGCTCATCCTGACATGACCCTCCAGCATGACAATGCCACCAGCCATACTGCTCGTTCTGTGTGTGATTTCCTGCAAGACAGGAACATCAGTGTTTTGCCATGGCCAGCGAAGATCCCGGATCTCAATCCCATTGAGCACGTCTGGGACTTGTTGGATCGGAGGGTGAGGGCTAGAGCCATTCCCCCCAGAAATGTCCCGGAACTTGCGGGTGCCTTGGTGGAAGAGTGGGGTAACATCTCACAACAAGAACTGGCAAATCTGGTAGTCCATGAGGAGATGCACTGCAGTACTAAATGCAGCTGGTGGCCACACCAGATACTGACTACTCCTTTTGATTTTGACCCCCCTCCCTCTTTGTTCAGGGACACATTTTTCCATTTTTGTTACGTGTCTGTGCAACTTGTTCAGTTTATGTCTCAGTTGTTGAATCTGGTTATGTTCATACAAATATTTCACATGTTAAGTTTGCTGAAAGTAAACACAGTTGACATTGCGATTACGGTTATTTTTTTGCTGAGTTCATATATATTTTTGCCTAAAGAGTAGCAATACAGGTGAAATCAGTCATTGACACAGACATGGTGGCGTAGAAGGAAGATTGGATTGCCGTGAACCAAGAGGTTGTAGATTTAAATCCCAGATGAGGACATGTTGATTAATACTTACTCTATGAACATACACAATGTAATCATGAATGTCAAATATGTCAGTTAAAAGCACTGTTTGTGTGTGTATCCTAATGACTCATTTTTGTTTGCAGGGCATCACCTGTGAAATCTCGTTAAAAATATTCACGTGTGAAAATTTCTATCCACATGTGAAACTTCATGTGAAATATCATCACGTGAATTGTCCCCCCCCCCCCACATGTGAAACCATGTGTTTTTTCCCGTTAGGGTTCCCTCCGTCAGCCTGAGAGAGAGAGAGTCACTAAGCTCCAGGTAACTCTGATACATTTAGAGTGGAACAGCTTTTGCACCTTGGCCACTCCATATTCACCCAGCTGTGAGCCGTGACACATCCGATCCTGGGTTTGCTACCAGCTGTGAGCACTCTCCACCATCCTGCTCCTGTATTTAGTTACCTCTCCTTGCTGTCAAGGGAGTTAAAGAAGGTAGCGTTGCAATCTCAGATGTCACATTGCAGCTGCTACTATCCTGCATTTGACACTGTCTGCGTGTGTCAATGCCACCATGTGAATACCCTCTTATGTAGCTTAAAGTGCAGCTTGTAGATGATCAATGGCTGCTATGTCACTGAATTAATGTCACAGAACCATGTAAATATGTAGAAAAGCCTACTCCCCAATATTGATCGCATGCCAACAACACTGGGCATTAGCACAATCATTTGTTTTCTCAACATCGAGACCTTGGCTCTAATCTCATTCCATTTACATGCGCGTATCGAATGCCCGTAGTGCTCGGAGAGTTCTTCAAAAAGTTTCCATAGTCACGATGAAGCTGGCACGGTATATCTCTGTGTGTGTGGTCGCAGTTACGTTCCATAGTAGCACACACACATTTAAACTGTGGAAACATATTGGTCAGTCACTGGATCAACCTGAAGCCTGTATTGGACTATGATTGACAGAAGACACAGTGTTACGGTGCGGGTGCAGAGTGCCTCTGTATACATGGGCCCCACGGAAAATTCTTGCTTCAGTTACAAACCATACAACGTCTCCATCCCAAACGCAACAGATGAGCGATTTCATTAAGGAGTTCATACAAGATAGACCACCTGAAATACTTTCAGGTCCATTGGAGGGATATCAACTTATGAAAAGAGATATTACATTTTCCATACAGGTTTGTGATGGACTGCTGAGGTGAAAGAGTGTCATGAGGAGACTGAGAGAGGCGCTTTTCTATTGCCCACATGTCAAGTCAACTGACGAAATGAGCCTCACTGATTGTCACGCCCTGACCATAGAGAGCGTTTTATTCTCTATTTGATACACTGACGATTTTGCAGGTTTTCCAACTTACAAAGCATGTAGAGGTCTGTAATTTGTATCATAGGTACACTTCAACTGTGAGAGGCCGAATCTAAAACAAAAAATCACATGGTATGATTTTTAAGTAATTAATTTGCATTTTATTGCATGACATAAGTACTTGATACATCAGAAAAGCAGAACTTAGTTTGCAATTACAGAGATCATAAGATTCCTGTAGTTCTTGTCCAGGTTTGCACACACTGCAGCAGAGATTTTGGCCCCCTCCTCCATACAGACCTTCTCCAGATCCTTCAGGGCTGTCACTGGGCAATACGGACTTTCAGCTCCCTCCAAAGATTGTCTATTGGGTTCAGGTCTAGAGAATGGCTAGGCCACTCCAGGACCTTGAGATGCTTCTTACGGAGCCACTCCTTAGTGGCCCTGGCTGTGTCATTGTCATGCTGAAAGACCCAGCAATGCTCTTACTGAGGGAAGGAGGTTGTTGGCCAAGATCTCGCGATACATGGCCCCATCCATCCTCCCCTCAATACGGTGCAGTTGTCCTGTCCCCTTTGCAGAAAAGCATCCACAAAGAATGTTTCCACCTCCATGCTTCACGGTTGGGATGGTGTTCTTGGGGTTGTACTCATCCTTCTTCTTTCTCCAAACACGGCGAGTGGAGTTTAGACCGAAAAGCTCTATATTTGTCTCGTCAGACCACATGACCTTCTCCCATTCCTCCTCTGGATCATCCAGATGGTCATTGGCAAACTTCAGACGGGCCTGGACATGCACTGACATGCAGGAGGGCTTCTTAAAGAAAAACAGGTCTGTGAGAGCCGGAATTCTTACTGGTTGGTAGGTGGTCAAATACTTATGTCATGCAATAAAATGAAAATTAATTACTTAAAAATCATACAATGTGATTTTCTGGATTTTTTGTTTTAGATTCCGTCTCTCACAGTTGAAGTGTACCTATGATAAAAATTACAGACCTCTACATGCTTTGTAAGTAGGAAAACCTGCAAAATCGGCAGTGTATCAAATACTTGTTCTCCCCACGGTATAGTTGCCTGCGAGCACTATAGTAGCGTCACGTTTCGTTTTGCGATTTATTGTTTTGTTTTGCAATTGGCCCTCGGCCCCTTTGGCCTTCATGTGGACTATGTTTCACCTAGTAATAAAAATATGTGGAACCCAGATCACGCTGCCCTTTGGTCCAGTTATTATGACGAGCGTGACACAGAGACTGTGGAACTTCCTTTATCTATGCGTCCCAGGACATGATTGGCAAGACATAGAGACCTGAGGGTCTAATCCCACGAGCTCACTTGGTACCAGTGACACAGCCTTTTCCTGTCCAACGTGCTGCTTCTCACCCTCCTTTGTTAAAACATGCCTCTCCTGTGTCTGGAGGTGCTGTTAGGGAGCAAAGTCTAAAGGGAAGACAGAGTGACAGGTTCACCTAAAAGCAAACTTCCATATTATTCTGTTCTTAATTTAGATGTATTTCCCCTTGTAAAGAGTTGAGACCAGGCTTTATGGAGTCTTACATTTTCATTTATTTCTCAGATTTTTCAGTTCATTTCCTTTTAACAAAACACATTCCAGTCTCATGTATTCTTTTTGGTTTACATATTAACATGATTTCTTGTATGGTTACACTTCTTCAGAACCCAACACTTCAGGGAGAGGCTTGTCCAGCTGGCTATGGAGTGCAGAAAGGACCCGACTGTTCTCTTGAAGGAGCCAGAGTTACAGCTCCCCAAACCCAATATCCCTGCCAACATTGCCACAGCGCCAAAGCCTGCTAAAACAGCTGCCATTACCCAATACCAGATGAGATTCACCAGCTGAAGAACATTCTGGAGCCTGTCTGGAACATTCAGTTAACACAACATCCATATTCAGTTAGACTGATGTTGTAGTATAATATAGAATGCCTAGCATGCTCACAACTGCACTGTGGTATAGATTTTTCTTGCTCTTGCACATATGTATATAATTGTGTACTAACAAGTTACTAAATGATTCCAGCTGCATTAAAAACCAATAAAGTGTTGACTTCAACTTCTGGATCAAGTCATTGTGATATTCATGAAATGTATTTGAATAAACAAGCTACAATGTTACTGCTAAAACTATTGATGCAGGGAGTTGGTGTATCATTTAAACTTTAAGTTGTTGGCAAGTAAACATATTTCAATAACACAGTAGAATAGTTTGTCCAAGTAGAAATGGCTTGTATTCAAGATGTTTATTTGCTCTGCAGACTGAGGTGAGTTTACACAGTGGTATGCAGGAACAGTTATGGCAATGTATGACAAACTGTATATACAGTAGAATACAAATATACTGCTAACTCCTATAATAAATACTACAGTTCTACAAAGGGAATACTTGCATTTGGTGTGTATGGGTGGTGCAGTGAGGTGTCACTTTGTTACAAGGGGAGATTGTTGTTATGGGACATTTCACATCTCTTCAGTCATCAATTTCTTTGTATCCAAGCGGCATTGTCTGTGAGAGAAAGAAAAAAAACCTCTATTAGACATTCATTGTCGTTCGTTGTGTACTGTTTGTATTCCTACTGTAGCAGCATGATGTAGAATATGAGACATCTCACAGACATACGTTAGCTAGCAACAAAACACAAGTATAGTTACTCAAATATGAGTCATAAAGCCAAAGTCGATCCTTTAAGCTTCGTCATCATCATCAAAGCCTTTCTCCAGTTTAGCTTCTACTGATTTGCACTGAGGCTAGCTAGGCTAGTTAGCTAGCTATAACTTTAGACTACAATACATTTTAGGTATAACAAATAAAGCTAGCTAGCTAAACGTGGCTAGCTTGGCTTGTAGTGGTACAACCAAGCCCTGTTATGGCTGAATCGATCATGAAATTGTACTGTACTGAACAACACTGCCTTGTGTAAAAAGATAACTTATATTGCTAGCTAGCTACCGACAGCAAAACAACGTACTTGTTTGTCATTTGCTCTCCTGCTGGTCCAGTTGGTCTAGGAGCTTCTGAAGAACGTCTCCAGCATCCCTCTATCCGTGTGTCGAAACTTCGATGGTCTGTCACACGTATATGATCCATGGGGTCTGCAGTGACCCTCTCCAGTAAGACCTGTCCGCGATCTAATTTGTTGCAGCACAGACATTCCTCCTTTGTCGACATGGCTGGACAGCACCCGCATAAGCACCACCAGTCGTTGTCTGACCGTGGCTCCCCAGAGTCAGGAGCAGCGGATTGCTGGTCTTGAAATTATTTTTCTCATTGTCACAACTCCTCTTCAGTGTATTCCGGCTCAAATAAATAGGGCTGCGTTTCTTATGTAAAAGAATATTCAAAAACTAAATATTCGTCCTGTAACATAACTCTCGTGTAGAAACTAATACCGCCCCCGTTTTGAAAAGCCCGCTTTCGAGGGTGGGAACGCAATTGGACAAGGAAGTAAGGGCTCCGGTCAGGCTGTAGTCGTTACCAAGCCAGGGAAAATGTGTCAAGCTAAATATCCTGCAATGTCATGGCAGATAGGCCATTGTTGAGACAAGTCAACTGGCTCTATTGAACAAGGAACAACTATATCTACCCGCTGCTAGTGTGATCATACAATTGGCAAAATATTGTAGCGACCCGCACAGACAGCTGTGTGTTATGTGCTAGGCTAGGAGGTGGTTGTGTTGTACTGACCAGTACCCGGTGTTCGCGGGGTCCGACATGTCAATCAACCTGCTATCTGCCAATCACGGGAATGCCTGGAATGTTCTGATGCCGGCCATCCTGGTGGTTGGCGGAGTGGCGTGGAGGGGGGTTGGGCATTGGAAGTTAAGACCAGGTTCAGCCTTTGTTCTCTCTCTCTTACGTCTGGGCTTCACAAGAGAAGGTCACGATTGGCTTGTGGGTTATCTGTCATCTATTTGGCGTGTGCTACGGCCCAAACAGTAGCCTGTGTAAAGTTGGTTCAATAAACCGTCAATTCGCAAACTCAAGCCTCTGTCTGGACAATTGTTCATTTATGATCTAGTCAGGTCATTACAATATAAAGGCCGAAATTATTGCTACAAAACATGACTCCATTCATTTTTACATCAGACAGCAGGCTCAATCAAACGATGACATCATTGGTTGAACTCTCCTGGGGCGAAAATGCAAAAATACCACTATAGTGCATAACTATGTCTGAAACACCTCTCACCCCAAATAGTGTTTAGCTGTGAAGTTTCCCTTGAATGACTTGCTACCCGGACAGTTTGGTCTGCCAGTCAAAAACATCTCAATCAAATCCAACTTATTTGTCACGTGCGCCGAATACAACAAGTGTAGACCTTACTGTGAAATGTGTACTTACAACCACTTAACCAACAGTGCAGTTCAAGAAAGAGTTAAGAAAATGTTTACCAAAAAAAGAAACAACTATTTGTTTTTTAAAGTAACACAATAAAATAACAATAAGCTTGATACCGACTCCCGTCGTCATGGTCTACTACAACAGTGTCTGTTTCCCTTCCATGGAAACCACTACACATTGAGAGTCTCCCCAGGCTTCCAGACTTAGTCAGAGGAAGGCTGTTAGTCAAAGAAAAGCTCCCCTCTAACTACCCTGGCTGTGTTTATTTCACAAATGTGGATGAGTAAGAGTAAATATGCCAAGTACTCCATAGTTCAAATATTACTCAAGCCGCAGCTGTTTGCTAAGACACTCTTTGTGTGGCAGGCTCCACACAACATTTCAATAATGGGCTCAGGTCAAGCAACACTTTGTCACTACCCATACAAACAAGCAACTAGCATGAGAGTGGACTCTGCAATCAGGAGCTTATGTGCCAACAGTAACTGAGAAATGTGTAATGCAAATACATCCAAAACACTGATGTCTTTTCATCAATGACGTACATGAATTTACTTGAATCCATGGGAAAACAGAATGAATAAGGGGATTCTTGGGCAGGTTCTTGGGCAAAATATTTCTCAAAAGGTTGCCTTGTCATCCATGTGCTGTTGATTTTCCCCTAGATCTCTGCCAAATGGTTTCTTAACGGTCTTCCAACAGCTGCTCATACTTATCCATGGAGCAAGAGGCAGGTACATTTAACAATGAAACTGATTCAACATTATAAAAAATATATATAAAATATGATTTTTTGGGGTGGACAAATAAAACATTTTTTTTTATTGAAGTAGGGTGTCCATATAGGTTTTTATGAATAATGTAACACAATAAGGTGCAGAGCGTTCGATTTTCCTGCTGGGGGGGCAAGGAGACCCGCAGCTACGCCAAAACCATTGTCAACTGCGTGTCGTTTTCACTTGTTAAATAAATGTTAACTATTTGGTTGTAATATTATCACCTCTTGAAAAGCATGTATATATATATATGATTTTATATATATGAACTTATCACCTCTTGAAAAGCATATATATAGAACTAAACATTTCTGATTATTTCATGCAAAACAATCAGGAAGCAATTGCACACATTTAGCTCTATCCTCACCAGAGTTATAGGCTACAGGAAATACCTGGATGCCTTTCATGACCAAACAATTGATCATGTAATTTCAGATATGTGAGGGTAGCCTCACAATATCTCTCAATATTGGCCACCATTAACTGGACAGTTGACTGATATAAAAGTGAACAATGCCTGACAAATATGAGTGGTTTAAGTTAATTTATCTTAAGGATCCGCCCATTTATTTCAATTTTCGCCTGAAATAACATACCCAAATCTAACTGCCTGTAGCTCAGGCCCTGAAGCAAGGATATGCATATTATTGATACCATTTGAAAGGAAACACTTTGAAGTTTGTGGGAATGTGAAAGGAATGTAGGATCTGGTAAAGATATTACTAAGAAAAGAAAAAACGTTTTTTATATTTTTGTACCATCATCCTTGAAATGCAAGAGAAAGGCCATAATGTATTATTCCAGTCCAGGTGCAATTTAGATGTTGGTCAATAGATGGCAGCAGTGTATGTGCAACCTTTTAGACTGATCCAATGAACCATTGCATTTCTGTTCAACATTTTGTATCAAGACTGCCCAAATCTGCCTAATTTGTTTATTAATAACTTTTCAAATTTCAAAACTGTTCACTCTCCTCAAACAATAGCAACACTCTACTCAGCAAATTGGATGCAGCCTATCACAGTGCCATCCGTTTTCTCACCAAAGCCCCATATACTACCCACCACTGTGACCTTTCTGCTCTTGTTGGCTGGCCCTCGCTTCATATTAGTTGCCAAACCTACTGGCTCCAGGTCATCTATAGGTCTTTGCTAGATAAAGCCCCGCCTTATCTTATCAGCACCCACCCGTAGCACGCACTCCAGCAGGTATATTTCACTGGTCACCCCCAAAACCAACTCCTACTTTGGCCACCTTTCCTTCCAGTTCTTTGCTGCCAATGACAGGAATAAATTGCAAACTTCACTGAAGCTGGAGACTCATATCTCCCTCACTAAATGTAAGCATCAGCTGTCAGAGCAGCTTACAGATCATTGCACCGGTACGTAGCCCATCTGTAAATATCTCCTCCAACTACATCATCCCCATATTGTTTTTTATTTATTTGCTCCTTTGCACCCCAGTATCTCTACTTGCACGTTCATCTTCTGCTCATCAATCACTCCAGTGTTTAATTGCTAAATTGTAATTATTTCACCACTATGGCCTATTAATTGCCTTACCTCCCTAATCTTATTTCATTTTCACACACTGCATATAGACTTTTCTATTGTGCTATTGACTGTATGTTTGTTCATTCCATGTGTAACTCTGTGTTGTCTGTGACGCACTGCTTTGCTTTATCTTGTCCAGGTCGCAGTTGTAAATGAGAATTTGTTCTCAGCTGGCCTACCTGGTTAAATAAATGTGAAATAAAAAATAAAAATAAAACTGTAAATTGGACAGTGCAGTTAGATGAACAAGAATGTATGCTTTCTGCCAATATCAGATATGTCTATGTTCTGGGAAATGTTCTTGTTACTTACAACCTCATGCTAATTGCATTAGCCTATGTTAGCTCAACCGTCCCGTGGATGGAACACCAATCCCGAAGAAGCTTTAGTAAAGGTCGCATTTGCTGATGTACTGTTAGCTGATAATGTTTACTTTGCAAGCTACTGGTAGAAACGTTGTACAGTTGGTTAAACATAGTGGTAAATAGACCTAACGTAGGCCTTACTAGCAAAGTTAGCTAACATTATCCCCTTTTCAACATCGTTTTTAAGAAAATGTTGAATCACAATTGCTTCTGACAGACATGATAGGCTATTGATTGATGAGCCACGTCAAAATTGCTAGATAGCTAATAACAGATAACATCAATATAGCTAGTTAACAAGCTAACTTTGAGGGATAAACTAGATGGCTATATCCAAATATTGTTTGATTTTACCAGGACGAGGACTTGCCGATGTCAAGGTCTTTCCAAAAGCCTAATCTCTGACGAAGCAAGCTAAATTACATACTATGTGTTGTTTGCTTAGCTAGCTAGGTACACACCAAATGAATGTCTACCCTCACATATCTAAAAACACATGATCAGTTGATGTTTACTGATCATGAAAAGCCTGCAGTTACTTGCTGTGTAAATCTGATGATAGAACTAAATGTGGAATAATCTTAAATGTGTACTTCTGACTAACCTCTTCAAGAGGTGATGACATTAAAACAAAATTATTATAACATGTATTTAACAATCCCTTGAAAACGGCAACTTATTGTCAATGATTTTAGCGGAGCCGGGGTTCTCCGTGCCACCCCAGCTTCCAACTTGAACGCTCTGCACGGTATTGTGACATTTTATTGATAAGGACACATTAGGAAAGCCTCAGTCTCAACAGGACTTGTGAGGCTGTCCTAAAAAGGAATATTCTTATTCTAACCAGGCACAGACTATTGAATAAAGATACAGCAGAATATCATGTTGTATGAAATAGATAGGGCCAGGAAGCTAAGGGCTTTTAGTATGCAGACGGCGTAGGAGACTAGTATGACAGACAGTTTTGTTTCAGTTCTGAAATGGGAAAACAAACACAGACAATCAGCTTTTACGACATTTCCATAATAGGAGCTTCTATCTATCCCATCCACTCCCGGCAGACTAGGAGTACTAACATTTTCTCTGTGCTATCTTAACTGACACACTTGACTATAGATACATGATCATGTCTACTGCCCATTCTAAAGAGGCTTTGTTTGATACATAGTAATCCGTGCTTAAGGTGGAATAAAATGGGTGCTCGTACTCATCTTAAATGTAGGTGCCAATACTCATCATATTTTAAGCCAATATTCTATTAGAGGTGCCAGTACTCAAGAATATTTGCCGGTTCTCAGTACCGTGTTCCGGCCCAATTCAAACACTGATAGGAATGAAGTATGATATATTAGTATAGTGAATTTAAACTACATGTTTTTGTTATTTACCCCATGATTCCCGTGATATTTACCCCCCCCCCCCCCCCTCTGGCTACTTTCACCACTAAACTCAATCTACCCACTGAGCAGACATTTTGTTGTTTCCACGCCATTTCAATGGCAAAAAAAAAAAACCGTGATGGCTGATTCAACATGGAAAACTGATAGGATTTGCAAAAAGTTATCAATGTAATGGAATTTCATATTGTTTTCACTCAACCTTTAACCTAAATCCAATGACATGGTGATTTTTTTGTTGAATTGATTTTAGCTGACAACTTACCCGGAAATGTTTTCAAAACTAGACGTTGAAATGACATCTGTGCCCAGTGGGTATTGTGGTGCATGTAAGAGGTTCAAGTGAAACTCCATACAGGGATTTGAATATTATACAAAGTACTGCCTCTTCATACCATATTGCCACTCCTCAGGAGATAGATCGGTATTACACATCTCACCATTTCCCTTCATTTTATTAAATGGCATTGTTTGCCAACTCCTTGCTGCCATAGCAACGCCAGCATAGTGGCTGGATTATAAATCAGCGGAGATAGTGACCTTCACGATGTCTGTGCTCACACACACACACACAATCACACACACACACTCACATGCAAGCAGGGATGCTCCAAGGGACCACCCGAAAGTGTCTGATTTTTTTAAAAAAAAAATTTTTATTTCACCTTTATTTAACCAGGTAAGCAAGTTGAGAACAAGTTCTCATTTACAATTGCGACCTGGCCAAGATAAAGCAAAGCAGTTCGACACATACAACGACACAGAGTTACACATGGAGTAAAACAAACATACAGTCAATAATACAGTAAAAAAAAAAAACTGTTTAATAACGCTTTTCCTGCTTGAGTCATTACTTGCAAACACTTGATATTCATCAGCTCTGAAGTGTTGAGTACTGAGTGAGATAGACACACAGCCATTGCCTCCAAGGCGTAAACTTTCTGCCTCAGCTACCCTTCACTTTGAGAGAGGGAGAGGGTATAGTGCGTAAGTGTCTGTGCGCGTTGGCATTTCTGTGTGTGCGTGTGAGCGTGCGTGAATGTGTCATTATTTATCTCTACTTGTTTGGAGCTGTCGGGGAAATGCCAGAACATCATCACATCCCAGCAGAGCCTCTCGGCGGCCCCAAACGACCCCTTCATTCATAATCTGGCAACCTGACTCTTTCTTACTCTCTAACTCTCTGTCTGCCTCGCAAATGGCACCCTATTCCCAACACGGTGCTCTGACTTTTGACCCCGGCCCATAGGGATCTGGCCAAAAGTAGTACACTTCATAGGGAATAGGGTGCCATTTGGGACACAGTCTTGATTCCTATTCTGTTCCTTCGGTTCCTGAGAGGGGTTCCTAATCACATTCACACTCAAATTGGAAGCTAATTAGTAGTTCTGTCAGAACCGAACGTACAGAATGGGAATCAAGCCTTATTTCATCTGTGGTCTGTGAGAGAAGAGCCTGCTGATTTGCCGAGGGCCTTTGATTCTAGGAAACGCTCGGGGGGGGGATGAAAGAGGAATGAACTAACGCTAGCTAGCCATTGATGATGTATTTAAGCACACTTCAATACCAAGTTTGACAATCAGTCTCAGTCCAACACACTTGCTGCCATGGGTGCACAGGCATAGGCACAGAGGGGATGTTGAAAGAGAGAGCGACAACAAGCTTCAACAACCTTGTCTGATGACAGATGCACAAATAACGAGGTATAGGTCTGTGTTGTGTAATTTCCTTCAGGCTCCTCCTTGGTTTTCTCGTTTGTTCCCACCTGAAAGAAGGCTGCGTGCTTCATGCTTCTGTCACACCTCAAAATAAGCTGTTGCTACTGAAGCAGCCACTCGATAAAACTGAGAAAGCACTTTTGGAGGAGTACGGATTGTGATTCAGACTCAGAAGCCAGGTGCTAGCCTTACCTGCAAACATGCACCGCAAAAAAAGGAAAGAGAGAAAATTGTGTTAGCTAACCTGAGCAGGCTATACTGGGATTAGTACTTGCATGACACAAACAGGGCTGAGGCACAGCAGGTCTGTTAATGCTCTCGCTCCTTCCCCACACACACACACACACACAGCAAACATCATTTAGAGTGGATGGATGATGCCATTCTGTGGCTGGCAGAGTTAGGTGAGTCAAATAGAGGGCTGGATGGGAGAGTTTACGATGAGAGAGCTTATGCCTATAGGCACCAGGGGGCTCATTGACCATAGCTGGGCCAGTTCACTTTCCATTAGGAGCCCTCTCACAGCCTCAAAGAGCCAAGTAAACACGCGCACACGCTCGCTCGCACGCACGCAAACACACGCTCGCTCGCTCGCACGCACGCAAACACACGCTCGCTCGCTCGCACGCACGCACGCACACACACACACACACACACACACACACACACACACACACACACACACACACACACACACACACACACACACACACACACACACACACACACACAGCAGAGAGACCTACACCAGTTCTATATAAAGTCACTGATTTATATCCACTTGCTTTCCATTTGCAGTAAGATTGCACAGTAAACCACATCCTGCCACAGTCTTTCAGCACCAGACCACCACTATTCATCTCACACTGAACAGGCCTATATGCTGCATGGGGAGAATGGATGGTCCCCAAGTGAGACAAGTCACTCCATTCCTGTAGCTTGAAATCATGAAAAAAAGAAACATTATTTTTGACCTGTAGTTTATGTTGAAATTATGAGCTGAACACAGTTGAAAGGAATTAGGCAAACATTTTTAGCAAAGATAGACATCCAGTATATCAGTGCCTATACTATTTACGTAACTATTAATCAGTAGATCAGTATATATTTTTCTGCTTAGAATCATTCAAAGCAGGGCCTCCCGAGTGGTGCAGTGGTCTAAGGCACTGCATCACGGTGTTAGCAGTGCCACTAGAGATTCTGGGTTCCCGTCCAGGCTCCGTCGCAGCCGGCCGCGACTGGGAGACCCATGCATGGGGAGGTGCACAATTGGCACAGCGTCGGCATGCACTAGCAACTCCTGTGGTGAGCCGGGCACAGTGCATGCTGACACGGTCGCCAGGTGTACAGTGTTTCCACCGACACATTGGTGCAGCTGGCCTCCGGGTTAAATGGGCATTGTGTCATGAATCAGTGCGGCTTGGTTGGGTAGTGTTTCGGAGGACACACGGCTCTCTACCGTCGCCTCTCCTGAGTCCGCACCGGAGTTGCAGCGATGAGACAAGACTGTAACTACCAATTGGATGCCATGAAATTGGGGAGAAAAAGGAGTAAAACATTTTTTATAATGAATCATTCAAAGCAAACTGAAGCCATTTTAATTTAGAAATACAACAGGTGACATTTCCTTATGACATGGCCCGTTTTTGTTTTGATCCAGATACTACCAGGCAGATACTACCAGCGGGTTAGAGGACAGTCATAATTGAACTGTCCTCTAACCCGCTTCCTCAGATAATGTCTACGGTCACAGACAAACACTGTGAGATGGAAAAATTATTTCTCACAAGGTCGACAGGCAGACAGGCTGCCACTGAGCATCAGCCACATAGGCAGTGATGGGTGGCAGCTCAACGCTTACAATGGAAGACAGACACAGGCCATGGGGAAGAGGGGAAAACATAGGGAAATTGCTTTTCATATAAATTATGATTTTCAGTATCTATTATTCTACAATTAATGAATTCTACAATCTCTCTCTCACATTCCCCACATTCAGTTATGTTTATAATTCCAGTGCTGGGAATGTGAATACAGTGTTCTGAATTATATTATCAGTTTGTAAAAGTGAATAAATAACCCAAAATGTGTCTTGATTTTTAAAATGTCTTCCTTTCCAAAACAAGAGCAAGTTGTTTTCCAAAGGACTGTCAGACTGATGGATGGTAAGTACATGTTAGGCCTGATAAAAATGTATCACATGTTGGAGTGTTCATAGTTCCCTTGGGTTTCATTCCAGTCTAAGCAAGGCTTCCAAAATGACCATGGTTTTGAACTCTCCCATGTCTCCCTTTTGCTGGACTGTCAGTCGCTCTCCAAGCCTCCAATATTTATGTTTCGTAAAAAACAGAAACACTATCATCATCCTACCTATACCTTATTTGTTTCTATCCCCCATGCATACCTGTCAGGTACCACCTTTTAGGCATATATATATATATATTATATTATAATGATATGACATATTATCCAATTACATTTTTTCACAGCCATTTTATCTATGATGAGGGTCTCATGAGGCGGTAGTTAGAATTAATAAACTCACACTATGTTCAGTATTTCACAGCAGCACGTTTCCAATCACAGCTGAGGACAATGTAATATTCCCTTCTAGCCAAGAGGAACAGCGATAGAAGTGTGAATACATTCGGCCTTTACTCTCCTCTCTCCCTCCTCACTCATTCTTTCCATCCTTTCATACATCGTCCTTCACACGGGGTGCTTGCTGTGTTCTCCTGCCATTTCTGGATCAAGACATTCATCCATAATGGCATGTTTTGTTTTTATGGCAAAATAAGACTACTAGACAGCCCCCCCTTACATTCATTCACTCTACTTGGATACAGCCATATGCCTGCCAATTTGTTTAAAACAAACAAAAGGTCTGACGAAATCGAATCACAAAATCACACCAGCATAAAAAATGTCTTGATAAATTTACAAGCACTAAAGTTTCCTTACAACTGTCCATTTCCTTACAACTGTCCATTGTGACTTACTGTAGACGAACCCTTACATTGATTGATGTACTTCTGGAAATGAAAAACTATATGGGTGGACTAAACATGCCCTCGGCACAACCAGAAGCTCCAAGCCAACAGAAAGGTTTTAAAGGGGCAGTCTACCATGAAAATATACCATGAAAATATTTCAAGACATTTATTTCATTCGGGCGAGGTTGAGCAGTGTGAACCCAGTTAAAAGATCGACGCCTCTTCAGCGAACCAAGGAACAAACTCAAACCTACTGCTCTCTTCCAGGATATTCTGAAAAGAGAGCCACCAATATTTCAAGTGTTGTCAACAGCCTGTGTCCCACACACACACACTTTCTCTCTCTCTCTCTCTTCAGATGACTGATGTGTTTTTGGAGAACCCGCAGAACCGCTGGCTGGGTTGCGATGTTGTGCAACACTGTTTGTCTGTGTGAAGCTGGCAAGGCCCCCGTTTCTCTGCATCTGGTCGTCATTACGTAAGGAGGGGAGGGTATAAAGCAGGGTGATGACGGGGCTGGGCCCCAGTGCCTGGACCATCATGGAGGTTGCTCTTTGGGTGTGCCTAAGTTTTCTCTGCCTGCAGGGCAGCTTGCCCCAGCTCACACATGGTGCAGACTGTACTGGGACATCACAGGAAAAGAACTGTGTCAGCGGGCAGACCACCGGAGGAAAGGTAAGGGATCGGGACTCCAGGCTGTTCTGTTTTGGGGGTGAGCTCCTTTGATCAGATAGATGGAGTTGAAAAGTGTTGGTGCCGGAAGGAGAGATCCGGGGTGAGTTTTTTTTTTATTGTACGGATTTTACTATGTATTTCATTATTTTCATGATGAAACACGATGAAATGGCTTTTTACGAGCTATTCGAGACACTTCCCCAGACACTGCAGTAACAACATTAGCTCAGAAGCCAAAGGAAGCCAGTAACTGCTATGGAAGACCTTTCGTGTGGCCACAGAGCTGTTTGAGCTGCCATTTTTGCGGTTGACATTCTTAGTGGACATTCGCCATGCTCTGTCCAACGGAATCATCCTCATCTGGCCAATAGATCCAGCAGACGCAGTATTTCAATTGCTGTGGATTGTCACCCACAACATGAAATACTTTTGAGTCGAGATCTATTTTCCGTGCGGAAGGTTTTGATGTGTTTTGAGTGTAATTACACTATTCCAGTGTGTGCAATGATAAACTTCAGATGTGGTTGGGCTCTCTTTTGCCTTGGGCAACATTACTGAAGAAATCTCTTTTGCCTTGGGCAACATTACTGAAGAAATCTCTTTTGCCTTGGGCAACATTACTGAAGAAATCTCTTTTGCCTTGGGCAGCATTACTGAAGAAATCTCTTTTGCCTTGGGTAGCATTACTGAAGAAATCTCTTTTGCCTTGGGTAGCATTACTGAAGAAATATATTTTGCCTTGGGCAGCATTACTGAATAAATCTCTTTTGCCTTGGGTAGCATTACTGAAGAAATCTATTTTGCCTTGGGCAGCATTACTGAAGAAATCTCTTTTGCCTTGGGTAGCATTACTGAAGAAATCTCTTTTGAACAGGGCGAGTCCGTGTTTTGAACAGGGCGAGTCCGTGTTTTAAGGGACATGTGACCCTGAAGAGCACTCCACCTGCACTGGATTGTGGGGTGTACACGGCTCATGTACTGACCTTGGTACATTGTATGACGTCCATATAGGACAGCCTTATCCGTCTCAGCAGGAGTTGTTTCTGTCTCAGCAGAAGTGACCTCAGGGAGAGATATGTCTATGGAGGGGATGAACACCGTGAAGAGAGGAAATACAAAACTTTCTTCGAGTGAAACCTACTCCTAACTCCAACAATGTGGTCACTGTTTTACCTCACTCATCCTGACAGGATATGGTTTATGAATTGTCTTAGTTAACCTAATGGTTAAACTTTTTATTTATTTTTTATTTAAATTTTAAGTTACTGTTATACCTATGTAATAACAACGTAACGACGTACAAACATGTTGTAATTGCATATGAGTGGGGTTAGGGTGTTACATACACATAAATATTTTTTTTTCATGTGCTAAAACGTTCTTCTCACAGAATGAAGGGCTTGTGCGCCTGAAGCCATCTGCTGCAAGAAAGACCCATAACCAGAAACAGCCACAGGTATATGAGCCTCTCCCCCCACAAAGACATCCTACCACAGCCTGTTCTCTATCACAGAGGGATCCCACTTTGTACTGGATTACTTCCCACTCTGGGTTGGTCGTATGCATGACATTTGGCTCTGTAATGATAACCTCCCAGGAGGCATTTGATTCCAATGAGACACTAAGATCAATGCAACTAAAATGCTTGTTGTCCTAAGATATTGACTATTAATATTAAATATAAATTCAACAAATTCATGATACACACACACACACACACACACACACACACACACACACACACACACACACACACACACACACACACACACACACACACACACACACACACACACACACACACACACACGATGCATGTGGATTCAATAGATAAGACATCTGTCTGATGTTCTGACTCTAGGCAGATGTCTTTGGCTGCACTTAATACAAGTACATTTGCGGAAGGCGTTTCATTTTTCCCAAACTGCATGAATGATTTTAATGGAATAGCTTTCTTGTGCCCAACAGCGAGGACAACTTGGGGCACTCTCTGCACTTGGTGTAAGCATTTATATAAAGACTACCAACAACTGTAATACACTACAACCAATTGGTCTACTGTAACTGTCCATAGTTATACAACACTACTGTATTGCAGAAGTCACACCCTTACGGAAAAACCACGATTTCACCTGTGAAATTTCCACGTTTTGCACATGGAAGTTTCACGTGGGAATATTTTTCACATGATATTTCACAGATGATGCCCTGAAAACCAAAAAAAGTGTAATTAGGACACACACACACAAAACAGTGCTTTTAACGTAGGGTTTGCAATTGACGTATTTAACACACGTTGACATACATGAACCACAACCTCTAGTTTCGTGGCATTCCGATCTTCCTGCTACGCCGCCATATCTGTGTCAATGACTGATTTCACCGGTATTCCTGCACTTTGGACTTACTTAAGTAAAACCTCAGCTTTGTTTCAAATACACTCAAGAAAAACTATTATAGTTATCATAGTAATTCAGGAGTAACATTAAAACAGAATAATATTGTGCACAAACAGCAGACAACTATTCAGAAAACTTTTAAATAGCTGAAATAAGTCCAATTAAATCAATGGCAGAATGGTTGGATTAACTGATAACTGGACATGCCTCTAGCACTGAGATGCAGTGCCTTAGACTGCTGCGCCAGTCGGATAAAAAAACATGTATAATTTGCAGTGACACATGCAAAAATTGCATTTAGCCGATTTCACAAGTTGAGCAGAAATGTTCACATGTAAAAATCAAACTCTCATGTGGAATTGCATTTTGACGTGAAAAACTCATGTTGTCACATTTATTTCACAAGATCATGTTTTCACATGTGTAGTTTCGTGTTATCACGTGTAACATGTGTTGCTTTTCCCATTATCATGTGAAATTCGAGTTGTTCTTCCTGTAAGGGCAGTGCATGCATATTATGCTTTTCAGCCCTCTAAAATTGCTCCACATTCATTACGAATGCCTCATTTATGTCTTAAAAGATGTGGCTAGGTGACGACTTGCCATCGGATGTGCTATCGGACAGACAGAAGAGACAGTTGGGGAGGAACTCCCTTCTTCCTGGGTCCTTCTCAGCCAAGGGCTTCCCCAACACACTCATCAAAGTTCAGGTAAGACTGGAGAAAGGGAAGGAGGGAGGAGAGATAGATGAAGACAGGAGGGAGAGGTCACAAAAGATCCAATGGGGCTGTTGTGTTGTCATCTTTTGCGATCCCTTAGAAACAGTGGAGTAAGAAAGAATGCGAAGGTGCACTGGAGTTTTTTTTTAAAATCCTGAGTTGCTTTCGTGAAGCACTTGGTGTGGTAACACACCAGGGATGGCTGGTGTCATTGTAAATAGGAGGGGCTCATGCCTGGGATGGAATAAATGGAACCGCATCAAACACGGTTTCCATGGTTTCTTGATACCGTTACATTTATCCATTCCAGTCATTATTATGAGTATAAAGTATAAATCCAGAGTGGGATCCTTCTCTCTCATCAGCAACAACCCCAGTGCCTCCCTACAGGTACACAACATACCACGACAACACAGGATCAGACCATCATATGATACGGGTCCATATGTTAATATCAGAACTGTTTGTTTCGTGAGATCCTCAAACATACTGATGACATGACACGGTACATGTACGGTGTCCATATTAGGACAGCCTCCGTCTAAGCAAGAGTTGCCCAAGTCTCTGAGAGGCTACCTTAGCAATGCTCGGTCGACCTGCATTCAACCTTGTGTCATTGAAGTCTTACGTCATGTCATTGCTCTTCCAGGTAACCAGAGTACGGAGGCAGGTGCAGAATGAGAGGAAGAAGGTGAAGCCAAGAGGACGAGCCGGAGCGTATTCCATTATGGGACTCGCCCCACCCCACAGAAACACCCCCCTCCCATCTGAGTCAATCAATCTTCCAGGTAAGAGTACGGACGCAGGTGCAGAATGAGAGGAAGAAGGCGAAGCCAAAAGGACGAGCCGGAGCGTATTCCATTATGGGACGACTCGCCCCACCCCACACAATCCCCCATCTGAGTCAATCAATCAAACTGTTTTTGTCCCCAGAGCTAAATTCTGTTTGCAAGCAGGGTAAACATGTTAAACATGCACAGAGTTCATCCAAAACATTTAAAAACCTATTACACAAAATAGTTCACAACTGTTCACCAATCTGTTACATTTATTTGTGACTCTCTATCGAAAGTAAATGTTTGACGTGAACAATTAAATAACTTGACTCTTTCCCCAGGGACAGAGAAGCAAGAGGAGCGCACGGAAGAAAAACCTTTGTTTGCTGAAATGAAGTGATTTGCTGAAGAGCTACTGCTTTAATGAACTGTACTTTATATATTATCTTCGTAAACATATTGGTTTTTACATGTATTTTAAAATGTTATATTATAATATATACGTATAATGGAAACACATTGCTGAGGACAAGTATACAGTATCTTTGAGAGCCCCTTTAATATGGTCTTTTATGATCTGATGATTTACACATTTTTTTTTTTTTTTTTACAGAATTGTATTTTTGAAAAGGTGATTCTTTGGTAATTCTGTGCATATATCGGATTCAAATTTAGTCCAAATGTAGGAGGATACGTCATGAGAGCTTGCCCCAGCTTCTACATCTGCATTGCTTGCTGTTTGTACAGCGCTTTGTGACATTGGCTGATGTAAAAAGGGCTTTATAAATACATTTGATTGATAAGTCTACAGAGGGTTGTTATTTTCAATTTAGTCTATGACAGAGTTGGGCTTCACCTTGACAAATGGACTAGTACATTTCACTATTCCCAAAAAAACAGGCTGTTCCTTTAGTCCAATAAATCTTCCCAATTCTCCCTCCCTGTTGCACAGTGCAACACCTTGAATTCCCACACAACGGGATCTGAGAAACTGACAGAAGTTATTCAGAAAATAGGGGGGGGGGATGTCACTGAGATTCAATTACAGATGTCAGATCCCCAAATGGCACCTTTATCCCTACATAGTGCACTACCTTAGACCAGAGCACTATGGGCCCTGGTCAAAAGTAGTGCGGTATGTAAAGGAAGAGTGGGGCCGTTTGGGCTGCAGAAAGTGAATGCCCAAGGCAAGGAGGATCAGGGGCAGAGTCTAAACTAGCAGGCAAACATTTGTGCTGAGAGGACGACTATTCTGTAACATTTATGGGCATTGGACCAGTTGCTAGCGGGGGAAAAAAATCCTCAAGATGTAAGACTGTGTAAGCCATCTGTTCTAGAAGTCCAACTTAATTTGGTAGAAAGAAATATTTTATTTTTTTATTAATTTCTCCAGCACTAGGAAGCTCATGACAATGGATATGCTCATGACAACTAATCGAGATGGTTTGAGTGTTTTTGCACACAAGTTAAGTCTTGAATGCCCGGCAAATCTACTGTGTAAACATACTGTCAGAACAAGGGCTTGGTGACTCCAGGGCAAGGATCCAAGGTGAGGTCCAAGCACCACCAGTCGTTGTCTGACCGTGGCTCCCCAGAGTCAGGAGCAGCGGCTTGCTGGTCTTGCAATTATTTTTCTCATTGTCACAACTCCTCTTCAGTGTATTCCGGCTCAAATAAATAGGGCTGTGTTTCTTATGTAAAAGAATATTCAAAAACGAAATATTCGTCCTGTAACATAACTCTCGTGTAGAAACTAATACCGCCCCCGTTTTGAAAAGCCCGCTTTCGAGGGTGGGAACGCAATTGGACAAGGAAGTAGGGCTCCCGTCAGGCTGTAGTCGTTACCAAGCGAGGGAAAATGTGTCAACCTAAATATCCTGCAATGTCATGGCAGATAGGCCATTGTTGAGACAAGTCCAATGGCTCTATTGAACAAGGAACAACTATATCTACCCGCTGCTAGTGTGATCATACAATTGGCAAAATATAAAGGCCGAAATTATTGCTACAAAACATGACTCCATTCATTTTTACATCAGACAGCAGGCTCAATCAACCGATGACATCATTGGTTGAACTCTCCTGGGGCGAAAATGCAAAAATACCACTATAGTGCATAACTATGTCTGAAACACCTCTCACCCCAAATAGTGTTTAGCTGTGAAGTTTCCCTTGAATGACTTGCTACCCGGACAGTTTGGTCTGCCAGTCAAAAAAATCTCAATCAAATCCAACTTATTTGTCACGTGCGCCGAATACAACAAGTGTAGACCTTACTGTGAAATGTGTACTTACAACCACTTAACCAACAGTGCAGTTCAAGAAAGAGTTAAGAAAATGTTTACCAAAAAAAGAAACAACAATTGTTTTTTAAAGTAACACAATAAAATAACAATAACGGGGCTAAATTCAGGGGGTACCGTATAAATGCCTATTATACACGGTTGTCAGTAGGGTCAACTGTCACACCTGACAAGGAGAAACTCTGGGCAATAGTTATCACAGTGGACCACAATTGTGCACTGAATGACTCAGTGGTGAATGACTCTCGCAGTGGTCAGTGAAAGATAGGAGCTTGATACCAACTCCCGTCGTCATGGTCTACTACAACAGTGTCTGTTTCCCTTCCATGGAAACCACTACACATTGAGAGTCTCCCCAGGCTTCCAGACTTAGTCAGAGGAAGGCTGTTAGTCAAAGAAAAGCTCCCCTCTAACTACCCTGGCTGTGTTTATTTCACAAATGTGGATGAGTAAGAGTAAATATGCCAAGTACTCCATAGTTCAAATATTACTCAAGCCGCAGCTGTTTGCTAAGACACTCTTTGTGTGGCAGGCTCCACACAACATTTCAATAATGGGCTCAGGTCAAGCAACACTTTGTCACTACCCATACAAACAAGCAACTAGCATGAGAGTGGACTCTGCAATCAGGAGCTTATGTGCCAACAGTAACTGAGAAATGTGTAATGCAAATACATCCAAAACACTGATGTCTTTTCATCAATGACGTACATGAATTTACTTGAATCCATGGGAAAACAGAATGAATAAGGGGATTCTTGGGCAGGTTCTTGGGCAAAATATTTCTCAAAAGGTTGCCTTGTCATCCATGTGCTGTTGATTTTCCCCTAGATCTCTGCCAAATGGTTTCTTAACGGTCCTCCAACAGCTGCTCATACTTATCCATGGAGCAAGAGGCAGGTACATTTAACAATGAAACTGATTCAACATTATAAAAAATATATATAAAATATGATTTTTGGGGGGGACAAATAAAACTTTTTTTTTTATTGAAGTAGGGTGTCCATATAGGTTTTTATGAATAATGTAACACAATAAGGTGCAGAGCGTTCGATTTTCCTGCTGGGGGGGGGGGGGGGCAAGGAGACCCGCAGCTACGCCAAAACCATTGTCAACTGCGTGTCGTTTTCAATTGTTAAATAAATATTAACTATTTGGTTGTAATATTGGTTGTAATATTATCACCTCTTGAAAAGCATATATTCAAACATAAAGATATAAAACTGTATTTTTTTGTGAAGAATCAACAACAAGTGGGACACAATCATGAAGTGGAACGACAACTTTTTTAACAAATCAAAAACTGAAAAATTGGGCGTGCAAAATTATTCAGCCCCCTTAAGTTAATACTTTGTAGCGCCACCTTTTGCTGCGATTACAGCTGTAAGTCGCTTGGGGTATGTCTCTATCAGTTTTGCACATCGAGAGACTGACATTTTTTCCCATTCCTCCTTGCAAAACAGCTCGAGCTCAGTGAGGTTGGATGGAGAGCATTTGTGAACAGCAGTTTTCAGTTCTTTCCACAGATTCTCGATTGGATTCAGGTCTGGACTTTGACTTGGCCATTCTAACACCTGGATATGTTTATTTTTGAACCATTCCATTGTAGATTTTGCTTTATGTTTTGGATCATTGTCTTGTTGGAAGACAAATCTCCGTCCCAGTCTCAGGTCTTTTGCAGACTCCATCAGGTTTTCTTCCAGAATGGTCCTGTATTTGGCTCCATCCATCTTCCCATCAATTTTAACCATCTTCCCTGTCCCTGCTGAAGAAAAGCATGCCCAAACCATGATGCTGCCACCACCATGTTTGACAGTGGGGATGGTGTGTTCAGGGTGATGAGCTGTGTTGCTTTTACGCAAAACGTTATGTTTGGCGTAAAAGCAACACAGCTCATCACCCTGAACACACCATCCCCACCATCCCCATTGTTGCCAAAAAGTTCAATTTTGGTTTCATCTGACCAGAGCACATTCTTCCACATGTTTGGTGTGTCTCCCAGGTGGCTTGTGGCAAACTTTAAACAACACTTTTTGTGGATATCTTTAAGAAATGTCTTTCTTCTTGCCACTCTTCCATAAAGGCCAGATTTGTGCAATATACAACTGATTGTTGTCCTATGGACAGAGTCTCCCACCTCAGCTGTAGATCTCTGCAGTTCATCCAGAGTGATCATGGGCCTCTTGGCTGCATCTCTGATCAGTCTTCTCCTTGTATGAGCTGAAAGTTTAGAGGGACGGCCAGGTCTTGGTAGATTTGCAGTGGTCTGATACTCCTTCCATTTCAATATTATCGCTTGCACAGTGCTCCTTGGGATGTTTAAAGCTTGGGAAATCTTTTTGTATCCAAATCCGGCTTTAAACTTCTTCACAGCAGTATCTCGGACCTGCCTGGTGTGTTCCTTGTTCTTCATGATGCTCTCTGCGCTTTTAACGGACCTCTGAGACTATCACAGTGCAGGTGCATTTACACGGAGACTTGATTACACACAGGTGGATTGTATTTATCATCATTAGTCATTTAGGTCAACATTGGATCATTCAGAGATCCTCACTGAACTTCTGGAGAGAGTTTGCTGCACTGAAAGTAAAGGGGCTGAATAATTTTGCACGCCCAATTTTTCAGTTTTTGATTTGTTAAAAAATTTGAAATATCCAATAAATGTCGTTCCACTTCATGATTGTGTCCCACTTGTTGATTCTTCACAAAAAAATACAGTTTTATATCTTTATGTTTGAAGCCTGAAATGTGGCAAAAGGTTGCAAAGTTCAAGGGGGCCGAATACTTTCGCAAGGCACTGTATATAGAACTAAACATTTCTGATTATTTCATGCAAAACAATCAAGAAGCAATTGCACACATTTAGCTCTATCCTCACCAGAGTTATAGGCTACAGGAAATACCTGGTTGCCTTTCATGACCAAACAATTGATCATGTAATTTCAGATATGTGAGGATAGCCTCATCAATATTGGCCACCATTAACTGGACAGTTGACTGATATAAAAGTGAACAATGCCTGACAAATATGAGTGGTTTAAGTTAATTTATCTTAAGGATCCACCCATTTATTTCAATTTTCGCCTGAAATAACATACCCAAATCTAACTGCCTGTAGCTCAGGCCCTGAAGCAAGGATATGCATATTCTTGATACCATTTTAAAGGGAACACTTTGAAGTTTGTGGGAATGTAAAAGGAATGTAGGATCTGGTAAAGATATTACTAAGAAAATAAAAAACGTTTTTATTTTTTTGTACCATCATCTTTGAAATGCAAGAGAAAGGCCATAATGTATTATTCCAGTCCAGGTGCAATTTAGATGTTGGTCAATAGATGGCAGCAGTGTATGTGCAACTTTTTAGACTGATCCAATGAACCATTGCATTTATGTTCAACATTTTGTATCAAGACTGCCCAAATCTGCCTAATTTGTTTATTAATAACTTTTCAAATTTCAAAACTGTTCACTCTCCTCAAACAATAGCATGGTATTCTTTCACTGTAATAGCTAAAATAGCCTCCAACACTCTACAGCCTATCACAGTGCCATCCGTTTTCTCACGAAAGCCCCATATACTACCAACCACTGTGACCTGTCTGCTCTTGTTGGCTGGCCCTCGCTTCATATTAGTTGCCAAACCTACTGGCTCCAGGTCATCTATAGGTCTTTGCTAGATAAAGCCCCGCCTTATCTTATCAGCACCCACCCGTAGCACGCACTCCAGCAGGTATATTTCACTGGTCACCCCCAAAACCAACTCCTACTTTGGCCACCTTTCCTTCCAGTTCTTTGCTGCCAATGACAGGAATAAATTGCAAACTTCACTGAAGCTGGAGACGCATTTCTCCCTCACTACATGTAAGCATCAGCTGTCAGAGCAGCTTACAGATCATTGCACCGGTACGTAGCCCATCTGTAAATATCCCCTCCAACTACCTCATCCCCATATTGTTTTTTATTTATTTGCTCCTTTGCACCCCAGTATCTCTACTTGCACATTCATCTTCTGCTCATCAATCACTCCAGTGTTTAATTGCTAAATTGTAATTATTTCACCACTATGGCCTATTAATTGCCTTACCTCCCTAATCTTATTTCATTTTCACACACTGCATATAGACTTTCCTATTGTGCTATTGACTGTATGTTTGGTCATTCCATGTGTAACTCTGTGTTGTCTGTGACGCACTGCTTTGCTTTATCTTGTCCAGGTCGCAGTTGTAAATGAGAATTTGTTCTCAGCTGGCCTACCTGGTTAAATAAATGTGAAATAAAAAATAAAAATAAAACTGTAAATTGGACAGTGCAGTTAGATGAACAAGAATGTATGCTTTCTGGCAATATCAGATATGTCTATGTTCTGGGAAATGTTCTTGTTACTTACAACCTCATGCTAATTGCATTAGCCTATGTTAGCTCAACCGTCCCGTGGATGGGACACCAATCCCGAAGAAGCTTTAGTAAACGTCGCATTTGCTGATGTACTGTTAGCTGATAATGTTTACTTTGCAAGCTACTGGTAGAAACGTTGTACAGTTGGTTAAACATAGTGGTAAATAGACCTAACGTAGGCCTTACTAGCAAAGTTAGCTAACATTATCCCCTTTTCAACATCGTTTTTAAGAAAATGTTTAATCACAATTGCTTCTGACAGACATGATAGGCTATTGATTGATGAGCCACGTCAAAATGGCTAGCTAGCTAATAACAGATAACATCAATATAGCTAGTTAACAAGCTAACTTTGAGGGATAAACTAGATGGCTATATCCAAATATTGTTTGATTTTACCAGGACGAGGACTTGCCGATGTCAAGGTCTTTCCAAAAGCCTAATCTCAGACGAAGCAAGCTAAATTACATACTATATGTTGTTTGCTTAGCTAGCTAGCTAGGTACACACCAAATGAATGTCTACCCTCACATATCTAAAAACACATGATCAGTTGATGTTTACTGATCATGAAATGCCTGCAGTTACTTGCTGTGTATATCTGATGATATAAAATTATTATAACATGTATTTAACAATCCCTTGAAAACGGCACTTATTGTCAATGTTTTTTTATATTTATTTTTATTTTTTTATTTCACCTTTATTTAACCAGGTAGGCTAGTTGAGAACAAGTTCTCATTTGCAACTGCGACCTGGCCAAGATAAAGCATAGCAGTGTGAACAGACAACACAGAATAATTACAATTTTGCAGATTAACACTGGAGTGATAAATGATCAGATGGTCATGTACAGGTAGAGATATTGGTGTGCAAAAGAGCAGAAAAGTAAATAAATAAAAACAGTATGGGGATGAGGTAGGTGAAAATGGGTGGGCTATTTACCAATAGACTATGTACAGCTGCAGCGATCGGTTAGCTGCTCAGATAGCTGATGTTTGAAGTTGGTGATGGAGATAAAAGTCTCCAACTTCAGCGATTTTTGCAATTCGTTCCAGTCACAGGCAGCAGAGTACTGGAACGAAAGGCGGCCGAATGAGGTGTTGGCTTTAGGGATGATCAATGAGATACACCTGCTGGAGCGCATGCTACGGATGGGTGTTGCCATCGTGACCAGTGAACTGAGATAAGGCGGAGCTTTACCTAGCATGGACTTGTAGATGACCTGGAGCCAGTGGGTCTGGCGACGAATATGTAGCGAGGGCCAGCCGACTAGAGCATACAAGTCGCAGTGGTGGGTGGTATAAGGTGCTTTAGTGACAAAGCGGATGGCACTGTGATAGACTGCATCCAGTTTGCTGAGTAGAGTGTTGGAAGCCATTTTGTAGATGACATCGCCGAAGTCGAGGATCGGTAGGATAGTCAGTTTTACTAGGGTAAGCTTGGCGGCGTGAGTGAAGGAGGCTTTGTTGCGGAATAGAAAGCCGACTCTTGATTTGATTTTCGATTGGAGATGTTTGATATGAGTCTGGAAGGAGAGTTTGCAGTCTAGCCAGACACCTAGGTACTTATAGATGTCCACATATTCAAGGTCGGAACCATCCAGGGTGGTGATGCTAGTCGGGCATGCGTGTGCAGGCAGCGATCGGTTGAAAAGCATGCATTTGGTTTTACTAGCGTTTAAGAGCAGTTGGAGGCCACGGAAGGAGTGTTGTATGGCATTGAAGCTCGTTTGGAGGTTAGATAGCACAGTGTCCAATGACGGGCCGAAAGTATATAGAATGGTGTCGTCTGCGTAGAGGTGGATCAGGGAATCACCCGCAGCAAGAGCAACATCATTGATATATACAGAGAAAAGAGTCGGCCCGAGAATTGAACCCTGTGGCACCCCCATAGAGACTGCCAGAGGACCGGACAGCATGCCCTCCGATTTGACAGTCTTAGTTTTAGCGGAGCCGGGGTTCTCCTTGCCACCCCAGCAGCCAACTTGAACGCTCTGCATGGTATTGTGAAATTTTATTGATAAGGACACATTAGGAAAGCCTCAGTCTCAACAGGACTTGTGAGGCTGTCCTAAAAAGGAATATTCTTATTCTAACCAGGCATAGACTATTGAATAAAGATACAGTAGAATATCATGTTGTATGAAATAGATAGGGCCAGGAAGCTAAGGGCTTTTAGTATGCAGACAGCGTAGGAGACTAGTATGACAGACAGTTTTGTCTCAGTTCTGAAATGGAAAACAAACACAGACAATCAGCTTTTACGACATTTCCATAATAGGAGGTTCTATCTATCCCATCCACTCCCGTCAGACTAGGAGTACTAACATTTTATCTGTGCTATCTTAACTGACACACTTGACTATAGATACATGATAATGTCTACTACCCATTCTAAAGAGGCTTTGTTTGATACATAGTAATCAGTGCTTAAGGTGGAATAAAATGGGTGCTCGTACTCATCTTAAATGTAGGTGCCAATACTCAACATATTTTAAGCCAATATTCTATTAGAGGTGCCAGTACTCAAGAATATTTGCCGGTTCTCAGTACCGTGTTCCGGCCCAATTCAAACACTGATAGGAATGAAGTATGATATATTAGTATAGTGAATTTAAACTACATGTTTTTGTTATTTACCCCATGATTCCCGTGACATTTACGCCCCCCCCCCCCCCCCCCCTGGCTACTTTCATCACTAAACTCAATCTACCCACTGAGCAGACACTGTCGTTTCCACGTCATTTCAATGGCAAAAAAAAAAAAAAAACGTGATGGCTGATTCAACATGGAAAACTGATAGGATTTGCAAAAAAGTGATCAATGTAATGGAATTTCATATTGTTTTCACTCAACCTTTAACCTAAATCCAATGACATGGTGATTTTTTTGTTGAATTGATTTTAGCTGACAACTCACCCGGAAATGTTTTCAAAACTAGACGTTGAAATGACATCTGTGCCCAGTGGGTATTGTGGTGCATGTAAGAGGTTCAAGTGAAACTCCATACAGGGATTTGAATATTATACAAAGTACTGCCTCTTCATACTGTATTGCCACTTCTCAGGAGATAGATCGGTATTACACATCTCACCATTTCCCTTCATTTTATTAAATGGCATTGTTTGCCAACTCCTTGCTGCCATAGCAACGCCAGCATAGTGGCTGGATTATAAATCAGCGGAGATAGTGACCTTCACGATGTCTGTGCTCACACACACACACAATCACACACTCACATGCAAGCAGGGATGCTGCAAGGGACCACCCGAAAGTGTCTGAATGTTTAATAACGCTTTTCCTGCTTGAGTCATTACTTGTAAACACTTGATATTCATCAGCTCTGTAGTGTTGAGTACTGAGTGAGATAGACACACAGCCATTGCCTCCAAGGCGTAAACTTTCTGCCTCAGCTACCCTTCACTGAGAGAGGGAGAGGGTATAGTGCGTAAGTGTCTGTGCGTGTGGGCATTTCTGTGTGTGCGTGTGAGCGTGCGTGAGTGTGTCATTATTTATCTCTACTTGTTTGGAGCTGTCGGGGAAATGCCAGAACATCATCACATCCCAGCAGAGCCTCTCGGCGGCCCCAAATGACCCCTTCATTCATAATCTGGCAACCTGACTCTTTCTTACTCTCTAACTCTCTCTGTCTGCCTCGCAAATGGCACCCTATTCCCAACACGGTGCTCTGACTTTGCCATTGATGATGTATTTAAGCACACTTCAATACCAAGTTTGACAATCAGTCTCAGTCCAACACACTTGCTGGCATGGGTGCACAGGCATAGGCACAGAGGGGATGTTGAAAGAGAGAGCGACAACAAGCTTCAATAACCTTGTCCGATGACAGATGCACAAATAACACGGTATAGGTTTTCTTGTTTGTTTCCACCTGAAAGAAGGCTGCGTGCTTCATGCTTCTGTCACACCTCAAAATAAGCTGTTGCTACTGAAGCAGCCACTCGATAAAACTGAGAAAGCACTTTTGGAGGAGTACGGATTGTGATTCAGACTCAGAAGCCAGGTGCTAGCCTTACCTGCAAACAAGCACCGCAAAAAAAGGAAAGAGAGAAAATTGTGTTAGCTAACCTGAGCAGGCTATACTGGGATTAGTACTTGCATGACACAAACAGGGCTGAGGCACACCAGGTCTGTTAATGCTCTCGCTCCTTCCACACACACACACACACACAGCAAACATAGGCATATATATATATATATTATATTATAATGATATGACATATTATCAAATTTCATTTTTTTCACAGCCATTTTATCTATGATGAGGGTCTCATGAGGCGGTAGTTAGAATTAATAAACTCACACTATGTTCAGTATTTCACAGCAGCACGTTTCCAATCACAGCTGAGGACAATGTAATATTCCCTTCTAGCCAAGAGGAACAGCGATAGAAGTGTGAATACAATCGGCCTTTACTCTCCTCTCTCCCTCCTCACTCAATCTTTCCATCCAGCTCCCCCTTACATTCATACACTCTACTTGGATACAGCCATATGCTTGCCAATTTGTTTAAAACAAACAAAAGGTCTGACGAAATCTAATCACAAAAACACACCAGCATAAAACATGTCTTGATAAATTTACAAGCGCTAAAGTTTCCTTACAACTGTCCATTGTGACTTACTGTAGACGAACCCTTACATTGATTGATGTACTTCTGGAAATGAAATACTATATGGGTGGACTAAACATGCCCTCGGCACAACCAGAAGCTCCAAGCCAACAGAAAGGGTTTAAAGGGGCAGTCTACCATGAAAATATTTCAAGACATTTATTTCATTCGGGCGAGGTTGAGCAGTGTGAACCCAGTTAAAAGATCGACGCCTCTTCAGCAAACCAAGGAACAAACTCAAACCTACTGCTCTCTTCCAGGATATTCTGAAAAGAGAGCCACCAATATTTCAAGTGTTGTCAACAGCCTGTGTCCCACACACACACACTTTCTTTCTCTCTCTCTCTCTCTCTCTCTTCAGATGACTGATGTGTTTTTGGAGAACCCGCAGAACCGCTGGCTGGGTTGCGATGTTGTGCAACACTGTTTGTCTGTGTGAAGCTGGCAAGGCCCCCGTTTCTCTGCATCTGGTCGTCATTACGTAAGGAGGGGAGGGTATAAAGCAGGGTGATGACGGGGCTGGGCCCCAGTGCCTGGACCATCATGGAGGTTGCTCTTTGGGTGTGCCTAAGTTTTCTCTGCCTGCAGGGCAGCTTGCCCCAGCTCACACATGGTGCAGACTGTACTGGGACATCACAGGAAAAGAACTGTGTCAGCGGGCAGACCACCGGAGGAAAGGTAAGGGATCGGGACTCCAGGCTGTTCTGTTTTGGGGGTGAGCTCCTTTGATCAGATAGATGGAGTTGAAAAGTGTTGGTGCCGGAAGGAGAGATCCGGGGTGAGTTTTTTTTTTTATTGTACGGATTTTACTATGTATTTCATTATTTTCATGATGAAACACGATGAAATGGCTTTTTACGAGCTATTCAAGACACTTCCCCAGACACTGCAGTAACAACATTAGCTCAGAAGCCAAAGGAAGCCAGTAACTGCTATGGAAGGTTTCTGTTTCCATGGAGTGTGTGCATGTATAGTGGTCGAGGATGTGATATTTTGAGTGGAACACTTGCATGGAGTTAAACAGAGTTACACATTCCAGTAACCTGAAAACAAAGTCTCATAGTAACCTAGTCTCCAGTCGTACTATTACCAAATGCACCCAAGAATAACCTCGATGGAACAAACTCTCGGCAGACCTTTCGTGTGGCCACAGAGCTGTTTGAGCTGCCATTTTTGCGGTTGACATTCTTAGTGGACATTCGCCATGCTCTGTCCAACGGAATCATCCTCATCTGGCCAATAGATCCAGCAGACGCAGTATTTCAATTGCTGTGGATTGTCACCCACAACATGAAAGACTTTTGAGTCGAGATTTCTTTTCCGTGCGGAAGGTTTTGATGTGTTTTGAGTGTAATTACACTATTCCAGTGTGTGCAATGATAAACTGATGTGGTTGGGCTCTCTTTTGCCTTGGGCAACATTACTGAAGAAATCTATTTTGCCTTGGGCAGCATTACTGAAGAAATCTCTTTTGCCTTGGGTAGCATTACTGAAGAAATCTCTTTTGCCTTGGGTAGCATTACTGAAGAAATATATTTTGCCTTGGGCAGCATTACTGAATAAATCTCTTTTGCCTTGGGTAGCATTACTGAAGAAATCTCTTTTGCCTTGGGCAGCATTACTGAAGAAATCTCTTTTGCCTTGGGTAGCATTACTGAAGAAATCTCTTTTGAACAGGGCGAGTCCGTGTTTTGAACAGGGCGAGTCCGTGTTTTAAGGGACATGTGACCCTGAAGAGCACTCCACCTGCACTGGATTGTGGGGTGTACACGGCTCATGTACTGACCTTGGTACATTGTATGACGTCCATATAGGACAGCCTTATCTGTCTCAGCAGAAGTGACCTCAGGGAGAGATATGTCTATGGAGGGGATGTACACCGTGAAGAGAGGAAATACAAAACTTTCTTCGAGTGAAACCTACTCCTAACTCCAACAATGTGGTCACTGTTTTACCTCACTCATCCTGACAGGATATGGTTTATGAATTGTCTTAGTTAACCTAATGGTTAAACTTTTTATTTATTTTTTATTTAAATTTTAAGTTACTGTTATACCTATGTAATAACAACGTAACGACGTACAAACATGTTGTAATTGCATATGAGTGGGGTTAGGGTGTTATTACATACACATAAATACTTTTTTTTCATGTGCTAAAACGTTCTTCTCACAGAATGAAGGGCTTGTGCGCCTGAAGCAATCTGCTGCAAGAAAGACCCATAACCAGAAACAGCCACAGGTATATGAGCCTCTCCCCCCACAAAGACATCCTACCACAGCCTGTTCTCTATCACAGAGGGATCCCACTTTGTACTGGATTACTTCCCACTCTGGGTTGGTCGTATGCATGACATATGGCTCTGTAATGATAACCTCCCAGGAGACATTTGATTCCAATGAGACACTAAGATCAATGCAACTAAAATGCTTGTTGTCCTAAGATATTGACTATTAATATTAAATATAAATTCAACAAATTCATGATACACACACACACACACACACACGATGCATGTGGATTCAATAGATAAGACATCTGTCTGATGTTCTGACTCTAGGCAGATGTCTTTGGCTGCACTTAATACAAGTACATTTGCGGAAGGCGTTTCATTTTTCCCAAACTGCATGAATTAATTTAATGGAATAGCTTTCTTGTGCCCAACAGCGAGGACAACTTGGGGCACTCTCTGCACTTGGTGTAAGCATTTATATAAAGACTACCAACAACTGTAATACACTACAACCAATTGGTCTACTGTAACTGTCCATAGTTATACAACACTACTGTATTGCAGAAGTCACACCCTTACGGAAAAACCACGATTTCACCTGTGAAATTTCCACGTTTTGCACATGGAAGTTTCACGTGGGAATATTTTTCACATGATATTTCACAGATGATGCCCTGAAAACCAAAAAAAGTGTAATTAGGACACACACACACAAAACAGTGCTTTTAACGTAGGGTTTGCAATTGACGTATTTAACACACGTTGACATACATGAACCACAACCTCTAGTTTCGTGGCATTCCGATCTTCCTGCTACGCCGCCATATCTGTGTCAATGACTGATTTCACCGGTATTCCTGCACTTTGGACTTACTTAAGTAAAACCTCAGCTTTGTTTCAAATACACTCAAGAAAAACTATTATAGTTATCATAGTAATTCAGGAGTAACATTAAAACAGAATAATATTGTGCACAAACAGCAGACAACTATTCAGAAAACTTTTAAATAGCTGAAATAAGTACAATTAAATCAATGGCAGAATGGTTGGATTAACTGATAACTGGACATGCCTCTAGCACTGAGATGCAGTGCCTTAGACTGCTGCGCCAGTCGGATAAAAAAACATGTATAATTTGCAGTGACACATGCAAAAATTGCATTTAGCCGATTTCACAAGTTGAGCAGAAATGTTCACATGTAAAAATCAAACTCTCATGTGGAATTGCATTTTGACGTGAAAAACTCATGTTGTCACATTTATTTCACAAGATCATGTTTTCACATGTGTAGTTTCGTGTTATCACGTGTAACGTGTTGCTTTTCCCATTATCACGTGAAATTTGAGTTGTTCTTCCTGTAAGGGCAGTGCATGCATATTATGCTTTTCAGCCCTCTAAAATTGCTCCACATTCATTACGAATGTAATGAATGCCTCATTTATGTCTTAAAAGATGTGGCTAGGTGACGACTTGCCATCGGATGTGCTATTGGACAGACAGAAGAAACAGTTGGGGAGGAACTCCCTTCTTCCTGGGTCCTTCTCAGCCAAGGGCTTCCCCAACACACTCATCAAAGTTCAGGTAAGACTGGAGAAAGGGAAGGAGGGAGGAGAGATAGATGAAGACAGGAGGGAGAGGTCTCAAAAGATCCAATGGGGCTGTTGTGTTGTCATTTTTTGCGATCCCTTAGAAACAGTGGAGTAAGCAAGAATGCGAAGGTGCACTGGAGTTTTTTTTTTTAATCCTGAGTTGCTTTCGTGAAGCACTTGGTGTGCTAACACACCAGGGATGGCTGGTGTCATTGTAAATAGGAGGGGCTCATGCCTGGGATGGAATAAATGGAACCGCATCAAACACGGTTTCCATGGTTTCTTGATACCGTTACATTTATCCATTCCAGTCATTATTATGAGCTGTCCTCCCTTCACCAGCCTCCTGTGTAACATACAGTATCCCCTTCTAGTTTCTAAATGATCCCACGGGAATGTTGTTCCTCCAGACAGAGCGGGCCAGGAGACACCTAGGCCAGTCGGGGACCAAGAAGAACAAGTATAAATCCAGAGTGGGATCCTTCTCTCTCCTCAGCAACAACCCCAGTGCCTCCCTACAGGTACACAACATACCATGACAACACAGGATCAGACCATCATATGATACGGGTCCATATGTTAATATCAGAACTGTTTGTTTCGTGAGATCCTCAAACATACTGATGACATGACACGGTACATGTACAGTGTCCATATTAGGACAGCCTCCGTCTAAGCAAGAGTTGCCCAAGTCTCTGAGAGGCTACCTTAGCAATGCTCGGTCGACCTGCATTCAACCTTGTGTCATTGAAGTCTTACGTCATGTCATTGCTCTTCCAGGTAACCAGAGTACGGAGGCAGGTGCAGAATGAGAGGAAGAAGGGGAAGCCAAGAGGACGAGCCGGAGCGTATTCCGTTGCGGGACGAGTCGACTCATCCGACAAAATCTCCCCCCTCCCATCTGAGTCAATCAATCTTCCAGGTAACCAGAGTACGGAGGCAGGTGCAAAATGAGAGGAAGAAGGCGAAGCCAAAAGGACGAGCTGGAGCGTATTCCATTATGGGACGACTCGCCCCACCCCACACAATCCCCCCATCTGAGTCAATCAATCAAACTGTTTTTGTCCCCAGAGCTAAATTCTGTTTGCAAGCAGGGTAAACATGTTAAACATGCAGAGTTCATCCAAAACATTTAAAAACCAATTACACAAAATAGTTCAAAACTGTTCACCAATCTGTTACATTTATTTGTGACTCTCTATCGAAAGTAAATGTTTGACGTGAACAATTAAATAACTTGACTCTTTCCCCAGGGACAGAGACGCAAGAGGAGCGCACGGAAGAAAAAACTTTGTTTGCTGAAGTGAAGTGATTTGCTGAAGCGCTACTGCTTTAATGAACTGTACTTTATATATTATCTTCGTAAACATATTGGTTTTTACATGTATTTTAAAATGTTATATTATAATATATACGTATAATGGAAACACATTGCTGAGGACAAGTATACAGTATCTTTGAGAGCCCCTTTAATATGGTCTTTTATGATCTGATGATTTACACTTTTTTTGTTTTTTTACAGAATTGTATTTTTGAAAAGGTGATTCTTTGGTAATTCTGTGCATATATCGGATTCAAATTTAGTCCAAATGTAGGAGGATACGTCATGAGAGCTTGCCCCAGCTTCTACATCTGCATTGCTTGCTGTTTGTACAGCGCTTTCTGACATTGGCTGATGTAAAAAGGGCTTTATAAATACATTTGATTGATAAGTCTACAGAGGGTTGTTATTTTCAGTTTAGTCTATGACAGAGTTGGGCTTCACCTTGACAAATGGACTAGTACATTTCACTATTCCCAAAAAAACAGGCTGTTCCTTTAGTCCAATAAATCTTCCCTATTCTCCCTCCCTGTTGCCCAGTGCAACACCTTGAATTCCCACACAACGGGATCTGAGAAACTGCCAGAAGTTATTCAGAAAATAGGGGGGGGGGTGTCACTGAGATTCAATTACAGATGTCAGATCCCCAAATGGCACCTTTATCCCTACATAGTGCACTACCTTAGACCAGAGCACTATGGGCCCTGGTCAAAAGTAGTGCGGTATGTAAAGGAAGAGGGGGGCCGTTTGGGCTGCAGAAAGTGAATGCCCAAGGCAAGGAGGATCAGGGGCAGAGTCTAAACTAGCAGGCAAACATTTGTGCTGAGAGGACGACTATTCTGTAACATTTATGGGCATTGGACCAGTTGCTAGCGGGGGAAAAAAATCCTCAAGATGTAAAACTGTGTAAGCCATCTGTTCTAGAAGTCCAACTTAATTTGGTAGAAAGAAAGAAAAAAAACATTTTTTAAATTAATTTCTCCAGCACTAGGAAGCTCATGACAATGGAGATGCTCATGACAACTAATGGATATGGTTTTGAGTGTTTTTGCACACAAGTTAAGTCTTGAATGCCCAGCAAATCTACTGTGTGAACATACTATCAGAACAAGGGCTTGGTGACTCCAGGGCAAGGATCCAAGGTGAGGTCCAAGTCTAAGGTGTCCATATTAGGACAACTTCAGTCTCAGCAGGTGTTTCAGTTAATCCCTGGCATTATAGCCACAATGTAATTGTAAATACTTAAACATTTGTGTTGTGAAACATGCCTCTGAAGGAGTCCTTGCGATAATCATAATGAATTCAAAAAATGATGCGATTTACCACATATCCAAATCTTTATTTACATATCTTATGAGCATATTAAGGCAGTGTATGTCATTTTAGTTATAAATTACTCAATTCTATTGAATCAATAAACACAATACCCCATTTTGTTAGCGCCATCTGTAGTCCAGCAGACAACACTTTCTCTACCAGATCTTCATACCATAATACAGTAGGCTGCTATTCCCCCACAATAACAAGAGTTGATCATGATCATGTTTCAGATAAGCAAATCTCAGAATCTCTGTATGTGGAGATCTACGATTGGCATCCACAGTGATTAGTAGGTGAGATTGGCCTGTCAATCAATCGCCGTAGCTCCCGTGACAGATGAAGCTCCTTCACGGCACTCTTAATCTGTTAAAACCTCTATTAACCCTTCCGCTTCCCTGCGGTCTGTCTGAGGGCTGCCTGTGTGTTAACCCATCCTGTTAACCCCTTTGCAAGACCTCACAGCTTGGCCTGGGCTTTTCTCATCTGGTCCCTGAGCTCCAGATGGGCGATGGACGACATGTGCACCTCGTCTGGCCCGTCTGCTATGCGCAGAGTCCTGGCGTACGCATACCTGTGGAGGGACAAAATGATAATAATGATAATAATTGTTGTTGTTTAGATGGAGTATGACAAGGGTTCATTCATCAGTGCACACTCCAGCAAAATGTACCAAAACGTTTTGAAGGCGAAAACAAGCGCTTCTTAACTGGACATGTTCCGGGAGTGCCTCCCTGCTTCAGTCCCTTTTCTTCCGTTTGGTGCCTAATAAATACGACCAAACGGAAGAAAAGGGACTGAAGCAGGGAGGCACTCCCGGAACATGTCCGGTTAAGAAGCGCTTGTTTTCGCCTTCAAAACGTTTTGGTACATTTTGCTGGAGTGTGCACTGATGAATGAACCCTTGTCATACTCCATCTAAACAACAACAATTATTATTTAGAACATACTGTAACTGATTGTGGTGATACAGCAGCATCCTAACATGCAATAGAAACGTGTATGGCTTAAGACCTCACAGAGACAGTTAAATACCCTGTAGCCTTGAGGTGAGAGAGAGAGAGAGAAAGAACTTGACCACATTGTGTGGCCATTGATACACCTTGTAAAAAAAGATCCCACACAATGTTAGCAAGGGGACAATGTCAACTTCTGTGCAATATGTACAGTACATTGGCTCCAGACTGGAAGATTAGGCTAATACTGTGTGTTAGGATGGAAAGGAGTAATTAGCCTATTATCAGATGAAAGTGTCATTTGTCTTTCTGACAATAGACTCTACTTGTCACGCCCTGACCGTAGAGAGCTTTTTTATGTCTCTATTTCGGTTTGGTCAGGGTGTGATTTGGGGTGGGCATTCTATGTTTTTGTATTTCTTTGTTTTTGGCCGGGTGTGGTTCTCAATCAGGGACAGCTGTCTATCGTTGTCTCTGATTGGGAAACATACTTAGGTAGCTTTTTCCCCCCATGGGTTTCGTGGGTAGTTATTTTCTGTTTAGTGTTTGCACCTTACGGGACTGTTTCGGTTTAATGTATTCTCTGGTTATTTTATATTAGTGTTCAGTTCAATAAACAAACATGAACACTTACCACGCTGCGCTTTGGTTCCGACTACTCTTCCTCATCCGATGACGTAAACCGTTACACTATTAGTACTGTAGTTTGCATTTGAGACACACAAATGGTAATTGATCATTGATATTCAAAGCTGTTTTCCCCTCTTCTTCCCCATTGGCTGTGTATCTTCCATTGTAAGCGTTGAGCTGCCACCCATCACTGCCTGCATGGCTGATGCTCAGTGGCAGCCTGCCTGCCGACCTCATGAGAAAGCATTTTTCCATCTCAGTGTTTGTCTGCTGTGACTAGAGCTGTTGCGGTGACCATATTACCGCCACACCGGCAGTCATGTACCGGTAATATGTCACTCTGACATCAATGCAAATGCAATCAAAAATCTAATCAAACTACTTTTCATCGAAACAGTATCCTTGCTTTTAAAACTCACCTGTGATGATACATTTGAAGAAAGAATTTCAACACCAGGTTGAAACTGAGTGGAAAACTTGGTCATTGTGGGTGTTTCGAAGCCTAACAAGAAATGGACAGTGCTTTCTAAATGCTCTGCCATTTCCTGGTTGTTAAAATTCGAATAGTTTGCCTAATTTCTGGACAAAACAAGCAAGTATGGTGTAGAGAATCATTGCACCATCTGAACTGCTGTGAAATATATTTTATAAAAAAAGATCGTATTTTCAGATGGTGTATAAAACCGAAAGTAAAAGATGCAAAATAGAAATAGCGCACATAGAACAGATCTACTGCGTCTTAGACTTGATTTCAATGAGAATGACAGATCTATAACTCTATATTCTATGTGAATTTGTTCGGGTAGCCCAAAAAGTGACATATTGCTGCTTTAATTCAAAACACCCAAACGCATATTACAGTTTATGCAAAAAATAATGATTGTGCAGTCATACAATACATAGCCTACAGCATATTACGCACAGCAGAAAAACATGAAACAAAACTGATTTAAGATGTCTTTGGTACAACTTTCTATCCACGAGTCTGGGAGAGAACGTGTAGGCCTAGGCGATGCTGTTGGTTCATTGATTGTGCAGGGCGTCTTACATAGTTACCCTACAATTATACTACATTTCTATATGCAATCCCATGTGAAAGCAGATTTTTGATGGTTGCCACAAGAAAGTGGAGGATCACAGCTGCTACTACATGTATTTCTCAGCTGTTCATATTAAATACATTCTCCGCTATAAAACCAAAGTAGCCTACCCCACATCGGTGAAAAACTAACCAGAGGGAAAGCGGCAACCATTCGCTATTGGAGTGCATACGGAGGACGTGTCTTTTTTCTCCTGCCCCTGTTCCTGCCCATTTGATAAGCCATTCTAAATCGAAACAAATGTCCCATATTAGTGAAGACAGGATTATATTGAGAATAGCCTGATAGGTGAAAACATGATCACCTTTTGAGAGAACTGCGTGTGCAGGCTGAGGCAAGCTTTTTTAAAGCGAATTTCTCAAATCATCAATAGCCTAAAGTCGCATCATGAAGACCATATATTTTTTGATTTCTAAGACATTCTAAGGTTTGTATCATTCACAATTAAAGTTGCCAAATAATTCTAAATCTAGCATACAGGGCCTGTTTCAAATGACCACGTTTACGCTCCACATTGCCACTTCATATGCGCACTCGCTCCAGAATTGGAAAATATCATGTCTATTATATTCCGCTAAGTTCAATTATATTCTTCTTAATATAAAATAATTTAATATAAAATAAAGGCATATATTGTCTACTAAAATGAGCAAGCCTACAGCCTATGGCCTGGTACATAGCCAGATAACATACAGTAGACCAACTCAAAATGTGTTCTGAAATACGTTTTCTTCATATCATAATTTTTCTTTAGACCTGCCTTAAATAAATAATGGTTATATTGTGATGGTGTATATTAAATTTATTTCTTAGACTTTTATTAATGTAGATGTTCCAATGGCACGTAATCAGTGGCTGGTGTGTGGCTTTGTATGGGTGGAGGCCTGGAGATGCTAAATGTCTTTATGTTAAATGAACGGCCAATGACCGTGAGACCGGCAGTCTTTTTGCATGACAATAACAGGCTGCCAAAATGTCATGACGCCACAGTCCTAGCTACAACTGTAGACATTTTCTGAGGAAGCCATTTTCTGAGGAAGCTGGGGGCGAGAGGACAGGTCAATTGTGACATTGTAATGTGCAGCACTGCAGCACCGCCTGGCAGTGTCTGGATCAAAACAAACAAGGGGCATAAGGAAATGCCACCAGCTGTATCACTAAATGAACATTGATCAAGTTTCCTTTGAATGATTCTAACGAAGCTAAAAAAAAAATCAATACTGATCTATCAAAAAAAGCAACAAAGCAGTCACATCAGTTTTAAAAAAAGCAACAAAGCAGTCACATCAGTTAAAAAAAAGCAACAAAGCAGTCACATCAGTTAAAAAAACAACAAAAGACAAAAAAGCTACTTACATCTGAGCGAGGGGGAAGTCTCCGGATACACCCGCACCCCCATACACCTGGATGGCAGTGTCCACAACCTTACACACCATCCTGCCAGCAACCACCTTGATCATGGCAATCTACAAGAGACCATTATTAAGAAATGAACAGGGGGACCAGTAACACTTGAGGTTCGTGAACTGTAATACTACATAGGGAATAGGGGCTCCATTCAGGGTACAGGCTGGGCGAGCCACGCGTCCCAGAAAGAAGCTGGCTGGTGGAGTGTTCAGCGTTGCCGAGGGCTTTGATCATCCAACCCCTGGGACATCTTTGTGCCTGGAAGAGATATCTCATATTTCTCAGAAACAGCACCTGGCCTTTAGATGAGAATCCCCTGTATTCATGTGAGCGTTCGGGAGAATCACAGCGTGTTATTCAAGAAACGAGGTACTCCAGGACACCACTCCTTGTCATAACTCCTTACACTGATGGTGGTGGGGTGTGTGTGTGTGTGTGCTGCTGTGACAGCTACAAGCAGGACATCGGGCGGTGTGGAGCCGAGCGTAAGCGGAGTGCTACTCAAAGCCCTGCAGGATTCGGCATTGTGGGTAAATCTCCACGCCGTGAAACTGATGGAACACAGGCAGGGGTGTGGCGGGATTGACACACACGCACGCACACACACACACACACACACACACACACACACACACCAGTGGAACTCTAGGATAATGGCGAAAGGTTGTTAACATAGTGCTCTATAGCCACTAATTGAATAGGCCTCAGGTTCTCCTGTTCCATTTGCACAGCTGTTCCAAGCTATTTCAACTACTGATGACTCACTGTACATGGTACTGAAACATCATCAACAGAAAAGGCCAATGTATCTCGTAGCATTCCATTCCCTTGGTTACATGAGTAGAATAAGTACTACATTATCTGCTTAGCTCTGACCCAGGCTGTTACGTGCGGGTTGCTGATGCTGAGCCTTGTCAGTGTCAGCAATCCGTGCGTATCGCCCTGGATCAGAGCTACTATTTGTCCAACCCTACAGTATCGTGTCTGTGAGGGGACGTGATATGATAGATGTGAGTGACGGCTCTGTATTCCTGTAGTCACTCCTTAGTCCATCTCTGTTCTGTTCTGACCTCAGACACGGGTCATGCCGCGTCTTCCCCTCTGTCGTCTCCCGCGTCCCCCTTATCAGATTAAACGTGGGGGCGCTGGCTCGGGCCCTTCCCTACCCTCGCTCCTTCACTCACCTCATGGTGTGCATCCCAAATGGAACCCTATTCCCTATATAGTGCACTTATTTTCATCGGGGGGGGGCCCACAAGGCTCTGGTCAAAAGGAGTGCACTATATAGGGAATACAGTAGGGGGCCATTTGGGATGCAAATATGTACTAATCTACCCTCGGGTCTCTTATCCCTCCATCTCCACTATCCTCCATTCACCTTATCCTCACCTCTCCTGTCAGTGCACCTCAGTTCAGCTCTCACATCAGGCTGATATCATGTCAATCATATTATAGAGTCCTAATATGTGAGATACTTCGGGTGACTCTTCACCTCTGTGTGTCCCTTGGTTGGTTTTCGAGTTCGGATAGGGACAGGCCAGCTCGGAATACAACCTAGTGTGTGTGTGTGTGTGTGTGTGTGTGTGTGTGTGTGTTTTTGTGTTTGTATGACAGATCTGAAAGCCTCTGTGTATGCACAGTGACTGATAATACAGATGTGACATGAGAGCCATATCAGGCCGACCTTTCTAAGCAGGAAGCAGACGGCTGTAATTCATATTTACAACCCATTGATATTCTGACGTTTTCAGACACACGTTTACATAACCAGGCGGTCTGTTTCAAGCAGGCACAGTCTTTACGCCATATTACATTCAGAACGGTCACATAACAGTTAGGGAGACAATTAGGCGGTTTGTTCTGCTAATGAGGTGTGCGTGTGTTACCTGTTTCCGGGCGCTCCTGCTGCCCAGTGTGTCCAGAGCGTGAGCAGCATGCAGGGTCAGTAGGCGAGTCTGGTCTATTGCCAGGCGACACTCTGCTATCCAGTGGGCCACAACCTCCTGGACACAGACACACACACAGAGATACAGACAGGCAGAGAAACAGAGAGAGAGCAAATAGACCAGATACAGACAGACAGAGAAACACAGAGAGAGAGCAAATAGACCAGATACAGACAGAGAAACACAGAGAGAGAGCAAATAGACCAGATACAGTACAGACAGAGAAACACAGAGAGAGAGCAAATAGACCAGATACAGACAGACAGAGAAACAGAGAAAGAGAGAGAGCAAATAGACCAGATACAGACAGACAGAGAAACAGAGAGAGAGAGAGAGAGAGAGAGAGAGAGAGAGAGAGAGAGAAATAGACCAGATACAGACAGACAGAGAAAGAGAGAGCAAATAGACCAGATACAGACAGACAGAGAAACAGAGAGAGAGAGTAAATAGACCAGATACAGACAGAGAAACAGAGAGAGAGAGAGAGAGAGGAGCAAATAGACCAGATACAGACAGACAGAGAAACAGAGAGAGAGAGAGAGAGAGAGCAAATAGACCAGATACAGACAGACAGGGAAAGAGAGAGAGAGAGCAAATAGACCAGATACAGACAGACAGACAGAGAGAGAGAGAGAGAGAGAGAGAGCAAATAGACCAGATACAGACAGACAGAGAAACAGAGAGAGAGAGCAAATAGACCAGATACAGACAGACAGAGAAACACAGAGAGAGAGCAAATAGACCAGATACAGACAGACAGACAGAGAAACAGAGATAGAGAGAGAGCAAATAGACCAGATACAGACAGACAGACTCACTCAATCACAATGTACAGCTCATGAAACGTTTTGACAGTAACTCAATTGGACCTCTAGGTCTCAGCAACTAAGCAGTTTATCGAGCAATGTGATTACCTCAATTGAATAAAAACTTGATAAGATAAAATACATGTTCCAATAATGAGTTATTAGGGTTTCTGTCCAGTTGCTGTGCTGTGGGCATCTGCACTGGCTAAGCAACGCACACATCCAGTGATTCCAAATGCAACAAAAATTAGCATATTTCACTTGGCAACAACAGCGCTAAAAGCCTTAGCATGGCATAAATCCAAATTTTATACACTCACTATTTCTAATCCTCACACTGTAAAGTTTTCATTTGGCACTGTCAGATCAACTCCCTATGCCAGGGTATCGAGCACTAAGAAATTCCCATCACTACCCCTTTGTCAGTTTAGCACTAGCTAGATTTCAAAATGTTTAAGATAAACTTGACACGGCAGAGCCTTGAGCACCACTACGTTTCTCAGCTCCAACGCAGACAAATCTGACAGTGGCGGCGTCCTCAATGGCACCCTATTCCCTACGTAAGTGCACTACTTTTGACCAGCGCATTAATGCTAGTCCCTGGTCAAGAGTAGTGCACTATATAAGGAATAGAGTGCCATTTGGGACTCAGCGGTGGCATCTCTGAGGTGATTAATCCCATCGGCTGTCACTAAAATGATGGATGCTTGCTGAGTCACTACTATTGGCCCAGACTCTGTCATGGGAGCACATTAAGACAGGAAATAGTGCTGAGTATGACCTGATGCCTGTTCTGATGCCCCACTATGGGCAGGGAGTCCCAAATGGCACCTTATTTCCTATGTAGTGCACTACTTTTAAGCAGGGCCCATAGAGACACTGATTTATTAAGAAGAGAATATTCCGGGACAGGCGAGATCAATCTGGTATCTCAGAATAAGCTGCTGGCACAGAGAAGTCAGGGAGCAGCACTTCTGTTGAACAATAGATCTTAGACACACGGCTAGACCGATGCGGAGCCAGAGTTGAACTTGGTACGATTACTCTGACGTTGTGCAGCGACGAAAGCCCATAACCATTAGGAATGTCGCTCCACGATGCCCTTGTGGACAGACTACGTAACATAAATGGTATGTTAACGTCTGTCAAATGACTGTGGGATAACATACACATACACACCCCCCCCCAACACACTCACATGCTGGTAGAGTTTCTTGCCGAAGGTTTGTCTATGCGCAGCACGTTGGCACAGCAGCTCCAGTGCCCATTCAGCAGATCCTACGGCCCTCATACAGTGATGCAGTCTGCCAGGACCAAGACGACCCTGGGCTATCTCGAAGCCTCGGCCCTCACCTGCACGGGGACAGACACACAGACAGTATTACAGACAGACACAAAAATGACATTTACTGTCGACTGTCTTTTACAGGTTCCGCATCTCCCCATTAGTTCCATAGATTAGCAGTCGTTGGCTAAAGCTTGTTTAAGTGAAGTTGTAGTGGCATTGTTTGGCAGAAAACGGAACCATGCATTACAGTTTCTCCTGGCCTACAGACCATTTTCAGGCTGAGGAACCATCTAACATTAAAGTTGTAAAATACCGAACTTCCCCTTTAAGGGTCATGCACAGTGTGTATACAGTGGATCATACTAGAATCAGATTATGATTATTTTCTTGAGCGGATTGTCAATCTGTAGACTGCAAATTGACAGCAAGAAACCCAAACAGATGTAATATTTGACAAAACAATGACAATTTCAAACCTGGCTTACATTTGCATACAATCACATCATATTATGTGTGCAAATACTGTACTTGGGAACAGACTACAATCACTTAGGACTGATTTCCTGGTGTTTACAGTGTTATGTCCAACAATGAAAAATTCTCAACGCAAAATAAAACCCCCAGTTGGGGAACCCCAGTGATAGAGCATGTATACCCTGTGTCAATAACGTTAGTATTTGGTATCTTACCCAAAAGAATGTTGGAAGCAGGCACACGCACGTTGTCAAAGTGGATCTCAAAATGTCCGCCGTGAATGGCATCTGATACAACAGATCATAGGGAATCACAGAGAGAGATGAACGACTGACATAACAGCATGTTTTATGTGCATAGAAAGCCTGATCTAATCAAATCATGGCTGCGTCCCGAATGACACCCTCTCCCCCATAAAGTGCACATAGGCAATCGGGACGCACTCAACCGTATGGGGAATGAGTAATCTGCCTGTTCAGATACAATAAATGACCAAAAGTATGTGGACACCGGCTTATCAAACATCTCATTCCAAAATCATGGGCATTAATATGGAGTTGGTCCCCCCCTTTGCTGCAATAACAGCCTCCGCTCTTCTGGGAAGGCTTTCCGCTAGATCATTGCTCCAGGGACCACAAGAGCATTAGTGAAGTTGGGCACTGATGTTGGGCGATAAGGCCTGGCTCGCTGTCGGTGTTCCAATTCATCCCAAAGGTGTTCGATGGGGTTGAGGAACATGGCTTTGTACAGGCCAGTCAAGTTCTTCCAAACAGATCGACAAAACATTTCTGTATAGACCTCGTTTTGTACATGGGGGCATTGTCATGCTGAAACAGGAAAGGGCCTTCCCCTGTTGTAACTTTAATGTGTTACAGAGTTCATGTTTAAGTTAATTCATTGAGCTGTATCTAAAGATATTTCTTAACAGTTATTTACATATGTAATTGTATTGGTTAGTATTGAATTACGCTTTTGACTGCAAGTTCCAGAATGCCTTGCGACAGGAATGAGAGATAACGCGACAGTTATGTGCAGGTGCAAGGTGATTAAGCTGACCTTTCCGCTAGCATCTTACCTGCATTGCTCTGTAGAATCTAAAGTTGTTAAATGTAACGTGAACAAGTATTATTACTAAAAATAAGCTTTCATATCAAGCCCGACGTCCCGAGTCATTACTTTGAAGACAGTTCATCTAAAATCCCCAAACTGTTGCCACAAAGTAGGAAGCTCAGAATGTCTAGAATGTCATTGTATGCTGTAGTTTTAAGATTTCCCTTCACTGGAACCAAGGGGCCTAGCCCGAACCATGAAAAACATCCCCAGACCATTCTTTCTCCTCAACCAAACTTTACAATTGGCACCATGCATTTGGACAGGTAGCTTTATCCTGGCATCCGCCAAACCCAGATTTGTCCGTCGGAATGATAGATGGTGAAGCGTGATTCATCACTCCAGAGAACGTGTTTCCACTGCTCCAGAGTCCAATGGCGGCGAGCTTTACACCCCTCCAGCCGACGCTTGGCATTGGGCATTAGGATCCTATGCTTGTGTGCAGCTGCTCGGCCATGGAAACCCATTAAATTAAGCTCCCGACGAACAGTTCTTGTACTGACGTTGCTTCCAGAAGCAGTTTGGAACTCGATAGTGAGTGTTGCAACAGAGGACAGGCGATTTTTTCGCGGTATGCGCTTCAACCTTTGGCAGTCCCGTTCTGTGAGCTTGTGGCGCCTACCACTTCGCGGCTGAGCCGTTGTTGCTCCGTTTCCACTTCACAATAACAGCACTTACAGTTGACCGGGTCAGCTCTAGCGGGGTAGAAATTTGACAAACTGACTTATTGGAAAGGTGGCATCCTATGACGATGCCATGTTGGAAGTCATGGAGATATTCAGCAATGCCATTCTACTGCTAATGTTTGTCTATGGAGATTGCATGTCTCTGTGCTCGTTTTTATACACCTGTCAGAAACAGGTGCGACTGAAATAGCCAAATCCACTAAGTTGAAGGGGTGTCCACATACTTTTGTATATAGTCTATGAGGGGAAAATATCCTACCGTCCTGTCCAAATACGGTCAACGGTCTGATCACGTTCACACCAGGGGTGTCCAGTGGGACCAGGATCATACTGTGCTGACCGTGTCTGGAACACAAAAACCACCTCACAACCAGAGCTGCATAGATCTGAGCTGACCACATTCATACCACAGATGGATAACCCTTGTCAGTAACACAGAGACATAAAGACCATGACCAAGCCTCTAAAACTGACACAAGTTTCCCAGTCAGCTACAGTTGGAGGAAAGAGAGAGAGAGAGATAACTTATGATCCGGCTAACTATGCTTTCTATTTCATTCCTATTCTCTTTTCTCTGATGCCAAGGTCGTTGCTGACAGAGGAGCAGAGAGGAGAATAGAGAGGGCAGCAGCAGAGGTAGCAGGCAAGCTCTGAATCTTAATAAGCCAGAAACTTCCACGAAGAAGAGAGAGGCGAAACGTCTCAAATATAAATGAGGTGAAGTTCGAGCTGATTCACGGATGAGCTTTCGGGCACAAAATGGCCACCATGGCATCACCCAGGTGGGCACTACAGATGGGTAGTGGATGAAGTGAGTCAGCCAAACAAACCGTCTACACTCTGTCCCAGGACTAACTGAGCAGGATGGGGGAAAGCATGTTTCCTTCCCTTTCTGGCTCTCTCTCTCTTTCTCATCAGCCCTGCGGTTGCCAACGGGAGCTCGGCGTGGATGAGTCTGCTGTGCTGCTGTAGCAACGGAGATCTGAGAGACTTCCCGTCCAGTAACAAAGCTTAAAACAAGGATGGGGGTTGATACTCACAGTTAACTGACGGTAACGTTATATAAACTTCACCCATCTGGCTTAACGTAAGCACTGAAGTGAAAATTACAGACGATCTATCAAGAACATCTATGATAAATGTTTTTTTAAATGTATTGGAAGAAGAGTGCATCACCGAGGTTACTAGGCGGTGGCGCTGGATTTGACAGTGCACCGTTTATTGGCCAACACACCTCACTGGGGTAGAGGGGATGAGCCTTTTCCAGTAACTGGGTGGCGCGCCCGCGTGTGTGTGTGTGAGTGAGTGAGTGAGTGAGAGAGAGAGAAAGGGAGAGAGAGAGAAAGGGAGAAAAAGAGAAACCAAGAGAGAGGTGGTGAGGTAAACAGACAGAGATAGAGAAGAGAGAGAGGAACTTGTCTCTACTTTTCCAGAGAGAGAGATAAGGAGAAGGCGTTTAAGGAGAAACAGATGACGTGGAAGAGAACACACAGTTCTGATTACCGACGCTAATTAGAGGTCTGAATCCTGGTAGGGGACAACACAGGCTGAGTCTCAAATGGCACCCTATTCCCTAAATAGGCTAGTGCACTACATTTGACCAGGATCCATAGGGCTCCGGTCAAAAGTAGTGCACTATATAGGTAATAGGGTGCCATTTGGCACATGAACGCAGACTTAAGGAGAGACCGGAATAAATGGGAACTGGGGGTAGGTTAGAATTTATCTCCATCTAGCTTGCTGTCCTTCTCTCTCTTTCCCTCTACTTTTCTCGCTTTTTCATGTCTCAATCCCCGCCACATCCGAGCTTTGGGGTCATCTGTGCACCATTGCAATAGAAACACAGGAAGCATTCTCCACAGCATTGTGAATGTCATCATCCTCAATGGCCCGAAAAGAGAACCTCACGTCAACGGCCCTGCTGAAATGATATAGACCTCAAGGCCACACCGAGGTCTCTGGGCCACAGAACCGTGTCCTTGGCCAAGGTCAACTATATGTTATTGTTCCACAGGTGCCAGAAACACCTTTTTCATTCAAGACTACATCTGGGACTGGATATAAATGGAGAGCGGATTCCAGCAGAGGCTGGTTGGCAGGAGGAGAGAGAGAGGAGAGAGCAGTGTGTATTGAATTTGGAAAGTCATAAATGGCTGTTTGAATAGCACATAGTGGGTGGTTTTTAGAGATGGCTGCCAAGGTAGATAAATCATTTGGAGGTGTTAGTTGGAACACACACACACACACACAGTTCTGTATAAAGCCTTCTCACAACAGGACTTAAACGCAACTTTTACCACAATCAGACGATTGATTTCCTTCCGACTACACAGGAGCCAGGGGTTTGGACCCAGAATACAAAACTAAACTAATTATATTTTCTATCCTATCGGCTTCTTCTTTGCACTAATATCCCGCCAGGAGGCTGTCTGAGAAGAGTGAAACAAGACAGAAACACTGTATGGAATAAAAGCAATCCAAAACTTAACCACATAAATTTCACCAGCATTGTTACTGATTGCAAACAATACACCTGTTGACATAAATGCGCCCCACGATATCTGGAATGATCCCTAAGGGCTGTGTACCCGACACTTCAATGGACTCCGGACACTGTTTGTGACATGGCTGTGTAGTGTAACGTACCTGTTTCGAGTGCTATTCGACTTGCTCTTGCACATCACGATAGCCACCTTGCACTTTGGGTTACCAGCACCTGGAGGAACAGTCAGACATGTTAAATCAACGTTAAAACAACATGAAAACAATAAACTCCTCTACCTTATAGGAGTGGCCCCTAAACCAAAATAGATTATTTATTCTCAGCTTGGGATGTCTGGACATAAAACCAGTAAGCAAACATTTTCACACTCCCAGAATATACAATCCATGATTATTTTCAGTATGGTGGACTCAGTAGACTCAGTGTTCCTTCTGACGAGCGTGGGCGGAGCTACAAACAGACAGGTCCAAAACGGGGACGCAACCCCGTTTTTAAAAATTTAACTAGGCAAGTCAGTTAAGAACAAACTCCTATTTACAATAACGGCCTAGGAACAGTGGGTTCTGCGCCCCTGCCTTGTTCAGGGGCAGAATTACAGATTTTTTATAGTGTCTGCTTGGGGATTCAATCTAGCAACCTTTCGGTTACTGGCCCAACGCTCTAACCACTAGGCACTACTTTTAACCAGGGCCCATGGGGCGCTCGTCACAAGTAGTGCAATATATAGGGAAAAGGGTGCCATTTGGGATGCAAGCCTATAAGTATTCCCAACTGGAACCACATCCATTTGATCTACACAGTACAGTTCTATTTGACACGTTTCTGTTTCCCTTCTGATGCTTTAACTTGTTTTTAAAAAACTCCACAAGCTTCTCTATCACCACTGAACTCTTTATGGTTTGGCTGGTGTGAGCGTGTTATTGATTGTGAAGAGATTTTTACTATGGCAGAGTAAGTGGTCCTGATAATATGGCTACACTGTAATATTATTACAGTAATGTCAATGGAAACACTGATGAGATGGGGAACAGCCACTAGAGGGCGATATCTATCCTTCCTCTTACTACCATTTTTTTTTTTTACCTTTATTTTAACAGGAAAGATATATTGAGGCTCAAGACTCTTTTTGAAATGCGCCCTGTATAATACAACATAAATATACACATTATACAACACATATACACATATATATATAAGTGGAGGCTGCTGAACGGAGAATGGCTCATAATATTGAAAACCATGTTTTTGATACCAATTTATTTACTCCATTCCAGGCATTATTATGAGCTGTTCCCCTCAGCAGCCTCCACTGATATATATATATATATATATATATATATATATATATATATATATATACATACATACATACATACATACATACAGTACCAGTCAAAACCTACTCATTCAAGGGTTTATTTTGGACTATTTTCTACAATGTAGAATAATAGTGAAGACATATAAACTATGAAATGACGCATATGGAATCATGTAGTAACCAACAAACCAACATGCGTAATATATTTTGATTTGTTGTTATCCACAATAGTATTGAAGACATCTGCAGAAAGGCTCAAAGCTCAATCAGGTTAAGGGATAGCTGAAATACAATCCAGGTCACTAACATAAAGATCACGTAAAAAAAGGCTGTTCACTGAAGTTTTTAAAAGTTCCTATTTGTGATGACACAAGGCTTAGATTTCGGTCCTCTCACATCTCTAGCACAAACAACTGGCCAATTGTCACTAATGTCTTGGGTGAAGACACCGGTAGAAACATATTTCTCTGGTGTATTCGTTAAAATAAGATCAATTAGAGTTGACTTTGAAGAGTTGACTTTAGTGTATAAGGCTTAGTCACCAGCTGGGTTAGGTTTAGATCATTACATATGTCTTAAATTGTCTGAAGCCTGCATTTCCCAATCATAATTGAGGTCACCCAGGATAATAACTTCTGATTCGATAAAAGAAGACAAACAAACTAGTTAACTTCCCGATTGCACAATGGTTAGCTGAGAGAACACAGTAGACACCTTTTACAGTTATGGATACATTTTAAACATAGTAGCTAAACATTTTGGGCATGGGAAATGGATTTCGGTAAAGAGAGAAAGGGAAAGTAGAATGGCCACTCCACCACACTTCTACCCTGTCTGTCAGCTCTAAACACAATATAACCCTCACTATTAATATTCCAAAATGTCCCTAGATACCAGAATGTCCGGATTCATCGGCATAACCCAGATCTTAATGTAATCCAGTTTAGGAAGTAAGTCTTTCACGATTTTTGTATTTTTATTTTATTTTTAATTTTACCCCGTACGGGCTCGGGAGAGACGAAGGTCGAAAGTCGTGCGTCTTCCGAAACACAACCCAACCAAGCCGCACTGCTTCTTAACACAGCGTGCATCCAACCTGGAAGCCAGCCGCACCAATGTGTCGGAGGAAACACTGTGCACCTGGCGACCTTGGTTGGCGTGCACTGCGCCCGGGCCGCCACAGGAGTCGCTGGTGCGCGATGAGCCAAGGATATCCCTACCGGCCAAACCCTCCCTAACCCGGACGACGCTAGGCCAATTATGCATCGCCCCACGGACCTCCCAGTCGCGGCCGGCTGCGACAGAGCCTGGGCGCGAACCCAGAGTCTCTGGTGGCACAGCTAGCGCTGTGATGCAGTGCCCCTGTGAGGCCCTTTCACGATTTTTAAAGTCACATCGAGTCTCCAACTCAAACAAGCTACGTTCAGTTGGCGGTTGCAGGTCTTGTCTGATGGTTGATATTGATATAGTTGGTATGGCTATACGATTGCATTAGAACTGCGCCATTTGGTCTATCCCTATTTGTAATGAAGGAAGGAGTAGAAGTTGAAATGACTTTTCCAAGGTCAGCACCGTAGGGCCTGAGGCCGCAAAATAGGTGGGATGAAACAATCACTGAGGTCTCTGAAGGTGGTAGCCACCAATCTGGAAAAAGTCATTTTCCCCATATGGCGAAAAGTCAGTTAATAATCCACACAAATAAAATAGGTTGGCGAGGAATCAGCTAAAGGTCAATCAATCCACACAGTGTGATAGTTAGTTTGATTGAATCACAACAGTTCCAGGCAGAATGCCAGAACCCAACCATAGACTAGAAATCAGCCAGCACTAGGACCCACAATAGACACAACCAAGGCACAAAACTAGCCAGCATAACAACAGCGAGGAGCGACTTATTCAATGCGTTTAAATGCTGGGGCCCATCAAAACAACAATGCGATAGAGGCCATTTTACCAGTATGATAGCCAGGAGAGAAGCACCTTGGAGGGGATGTAGTTTCCTGTATAGGCCTGCGGAAGCCGGCAGGGAGGCAAGCGCTACACTGAGCCGCGGGAGATAAAATAAATATCTATCCAAGTAGGCTAAAACCAAGTGGAGATCAAGTTTAGCAGTAGCCCAAAAACATCCAAAAGGCACAATGTCAAGTGGAAGGATGAAAACAGCAGTAGGCAGGTGTCTGCTCGGATAAGTAGGGTGCCCAGGTATATCAAAGTCTTGTATGTCTCCTTAAAAAAAACTGTCCAATGTGTTCATAGCCAGACGAAACAAAGCTAAATGGAGCCAAAACAATCCACGAAAACCTTGTCAGCTAAAAACACTGATCAGAGAGAGAAAAAAAAGACATGCTTGCCGCCATCTTGAAAAGATGCTTTGAAATGAGTTCGGAGTAGGGTGAAGCTGGGGTGGGGTGGGTTGTGGGTACACTCTGGAACGCAGAGATCCAGCAGAGTCCCTGGGGCGAGGTGAGGAGGTGACCAAAAGCTTGGCTTCCTGTTTACTGTCCTGCTCTAGTGACCGTACCCTGTCCCCCGGGGACGGACGTGGAGTCACAGACATATGGACACCAGATTATTACAGGATCACACAACTGTAGACCAAAAAAAATCAAATTAATTAAGTCCTGTGGACAAAAGTAGGCCCGAAGCAAGCATGATGTGATTCTATAGTGTGAACTGTGTTGTGTGGAGAGTATCACACACACAGAGAAAGGTGTACTGCACACAATAACAAAAATTCCCTTGTGCTGGAAAGATACTAAGAAAATATGTTTCACACTTTTATGCCCACACTAAATTGTCACTATGAACACACCTGGTCTCGGCCCAATCCTGAGGTTCTCCTTGTGTCTAGGTAAGCCTGTTGTTTGCCCAGGCGAAGACTGGGGTTTTGTTTTGTCATGTGATGTGTATGTATGTATGTGTCTGACAGACTAACATACGCTACATGACCAAAAGTTAATAAGACCAAGATGTGGCCATTTTATGAAGTTTATTGTTGTTTCTTCATCTCATATTTTATATACATCCTGTGAAGACAGGGGAGAGCAACAGGTCATTCACAAAGCTTAACTCTCCTGTAAATAATAGCCAATAAAAAACTATTTTTAAACGCATAATCAAACAATTAATAAATGGCATATATTTAATCTGCAATTACCTAAAAAAATATACTTCAGCATGGAAGCCCCGCCAGCTGTGTGTGTGTGTGTGTGTGAGAGCTAAAGGCTCACACACACAGCTGGCTAAAGGCTCACACACACACACACACACACACACACACAGCAGTGAAAGGTGCTCCCAGACTGCGGGTCATTGTAGGGAGGGGAGGTGGAGCATTGGATTTACAAACGGGCTGACAAAAACTATGAGGAGCGCAGTACCATACCACTGGATGTCTCTCCTGGATTAATTACCACTGCCTCAACATCTCCCACAGGAAGACACTGAGGGTAAGACTCAACCACCTCCTTTATTTACTTTACGTTTATTTACTTTATACACTAAGTTGAAAATGTATTATTTGAAAATAGTTACAAGTATTCCTCACTTACCTACTGTATATGATTCTAGTGAGGGCAGTAACATTTATAGAAAGACTATGACTAGGGTTGCAAAGCTACCGGTAGTTTACCAAAGTTACCGGAATCTTCTGAAATGGCAATTTATGTTAACTTTGGTCATTTATATTCAAATAACTTAAAAAAATATATATATATGTTTTATATACACTGAGTATTCAAAGGATTAAGGCTGACAAAGTGAATCCAGGTGAAAGCTATGATCCCTTATTGATGTCACTTGTTAAATCCACTTCAAATCAGTGTAGTTGAAGGGGAGGATTTTAAGCCTTGAGATATGGATTGTGTATGTGTGCCATTCAGAAAGTGAATGGGCAAGACAAAATATTTAAAGTGACATTAAACGGGGTATGGTAGTAGGTGCCAGGTGCACCGGTGTGTGTCAAGAATTGCAACACTGCTGGGTTTTTCACGCTCAACAGTTTCCCGTGTGTATCAAGAATGGCCCACCACCCAAAGAACACCCAGCCAACCTGACACGACTGGAGTCAATATGGGCCAGCATCCCTGTGTAATGCTTTTGACACCTTGTAGGGTCCATGCCCCGACGAATTGAGGCAGTTCTGAGGAAAAAAACAACAACAACTTAATATTTGTTCCTAATGTTTGGTGTACTCAGTGTGTGTCCATATTGTCCAAACGTTTCTAGTGGATAGACCATATGGTTCAAAAGAAAATAGCCTAATTAATTAATAAGGCATCTGCAACTCTGCAACTCTTCCAACTATTGTATTTTTTTCACAACTGCCACCAGTTTTTCCCCCAAAACATTTACAACAAAGACCTCAAGGACATAAAAAAAAAAAGTGTCAACAAAAATATATAACACCAATGGTTTTCACTAAGTTGATGGTTAATATTTAGGATAATGTTTTACAGCTTTGTCATTCTATTTGACATTTTTAAATAGTCTAATTTGATGTTTTATATATACTCTATATTACATGTGACAGGGCCAGTGATAATAACAATACCCAAAAAGGCCACTAGATGTCATCTGATAAAATTCTATATATTCCTTGAAAGTTATCACTTTGAAATTTTCCAGTAATATACCCTCCCTTTGCAACCCTAGCTATGACTCATAAGTTCCGAAGTTCAATTGTCTGAACAGTGATGGTTAGGACTATTAAAGTTCAAAGTTCTGTAGTGTGTTTATGATTGAACCTAACCATTCTCTGAAATGATGGCATATTCAGTCAGACAGAACATCTAAGCCAACAAATTAGTTTCAGCTGGTTTTCACATAATTTATTTCTATTTTTAAAACACCTTTTGACACAAAATGCTCCTTGAGGTTTAATATCTCGTAGTTAATCAGAGATGGAATATTAATGTGTTTTTGGCCATACATCTCAGACAGAGATCTCAACCAGTAGGAAAGAACAGCTGCGACAGCTGAATATTTGAGATATTTCGACATGAGAACAGACGTTCTGTACAAACACTGGCAGCTCTACGGCTCATTTCTCTCTCCCGCTAGCAGCAACATGTTGATGGATAAGGTAATAGACCTGGAAGCCATCCTAAATACCTATGTTTTTAAACTCAGGTGGCAAAGGAGACGATGCCTCACCTGTTTTGATGATCTGTTAGAGAGCACATGAATATTAAAACACATGTAATACTGTATCTAGCTAAATACTGCCCGGTGCAGTGAAACACGCACACACACACCTACTCGTAGAAAAACTCTCCACTAGGGCTGTTACGGTGACCCTATTACCGCCAGTCACGATTCATGACCGCAGTCAAATTCCACTTGACAGTTTAGTCACGGTAACTAGACTTCGCCAAGTTCTGATGCTGCTGATGGTCAATAGTAGCCTACTAGTAGCCTGCTGAGTGCCTGGTACTCAGCACTCTATTGTGCCGCTAATACACTCTGACATCAATGCAAATGTAATCGAAAATCTAATCAAACACTTCCCGAGAGCCCATGAGCTCGTGTTGCACACCATTTCTATAGGCTAGGCAATTGCGTCAGAAAACAGAGTTTTGATGGCCTCTATTAAAAAGAGGAGGATCCCATTAGCTTTCTATAGGCTAGACCTACTGTATTCATTTCTCAGCTTTCCTAATATTAAGCATATTGTTTTGCTCTACAGCAGGAGTACAGCCTGCCTGGATAGCATGAAAATGAACCATGGGAAAAGTGTCCTCCATTTGCTATTTAAGTGCATAGATGACATGCATTTCTTTCCCCTGCCCCTGTTCCGAGACAGGTGCACGATAATGGTCCATTCTAAATCAAAACTAATTTCACACATACAGTGTATATTATTTAGCATATATAAAAGACTAAGATTAAATTAAGAATAGTCTGATGGGTGATATTAGCCTATCACTTGTGAATGATATATTATCACTTGTGAATGATGTTCAGCATGTGCAGTAAGACAAGAAACAGCGCCTGCTTTTTTGTTGTTGTTTACTTTTTCAAATCATAGTCGCACAGCTCATGTAGCCTAGCCTATACGTTTTGATAAGGTTTGTAATCACAATCCGCTTTACAACTGCTGTAGAACCTAACTGGCATACATACAGTAGGCTGTGCGTGAGTTTCAAGTTTTGGGGATGATCATTTTTACCATAAAAAAAGCAGCTTTATAATAAAACATTACATGCATAATAGCATTCGTGGTCACATGAGAACAGTGTCTTCCCACTAATTGATTGCATTTTGGAACATTCACGCTTATAGCAGTGTGCACACTGCTGCGCTTATAATACAAAGAAACAGCATCATAGTTGATGAACATGTTAGACTAAACGTTCTGATCTGTTGATTCAGCCTCATTGCGGGTGGTTGTATTAATTTGCGATCTATCACATCCCACAACTGTCCCAGAGTATGTTTGGAATATTTATTTCTCGCACAGAAGGACAAGTTGACCAATGGAATAGGTAAACCTTTGTACTATGGGGGAGAGTAGATTGACATAGGCTAGTGCGTTTGCTGTTCGTTAGGCCTACTCATCTTGTTGGCTGACGAAAAATAAATGAAGACAGTTCTTCTAACATCATTAATATGCACCTCAGAATTCGATAAGAAGGATGCACACTCTTGCGTCTGTTTGGGTCTGTTTCACCTGTAGCTTACTTCGGAGCTGAGATGCATGTGAAAAGGACCCAATTAGGTGACAGGCATTGGCCGATAAGAATTGAGATCTCTGAGAGAGCCATGTGAGTGAGCGGTGCTTCGGAACACAGCCGGAAAAAGGGAATTATAGTTATTATATTCAGCCCAAGGGCACAACGGGCACTTTGGCAGCAAAAGGAATGGCTATTTAAGGGGCCATTACGGCCACACAAGGGGGATGCCGCTGTGAAATTCGAGGCCCGGTGAGAATATTATCAGGTCTTGTCAAATTGTGAATGAGAGACTGATGAAGTGTGTGCAGCCTGCGCAAGAAACAAGGCCGAGCTCATGCCTTTCAAGGAACTTTATTTCAAACCATCATTAGAGTCACATCACGTGGCCTTAGAATGTATTAAAATGTAAACGTATAGCCCAACGTTTGTATCACAACTAAAGTTGCAAAAATAACTCCTAAATTAAGCATATAGGAGGACCTTTTTCTTCGTTAACCACAACACAGAATAGCCACATTCGCACTCCCTCTGAAATTGTTTGGAGAAATACCCTTTATTTTATTCACCTATATTCAATTGTATTCTTCATGCTATAAAATAATGCCACGGAATTCTAAGCCAATCTTGTCTGCTAAATGAATTAGTGTACAATAGCCCACAGCTACATGGCATAGCCAGATCAGGGCCTAACATAAGGACAATCTCAGAGTAGACTATTCTGTTCTTCATATCATGGTTCCTTAGACCTGTTTAAAATAAATAAATGGGTTTATTTTGATGGTGTAGGCTATAGTCGTTATAATTGTTTTAAATGTAGATGTTCCAAAGGTCTGCATCAGTGGCTTGAAGGCAATGCGTGGAAGCCAGGAAATGCTAAACGTGTTTATGTTAATTAACTGTAAATTACCGTGAGACTGGCAGTTATTTGCTTGACAATCGCCGACTGACAAAAAGTCATGACCGCCACAGCCCTACTCTCGGCCAGCGGAGCTTCATCCACACAAGTGTTCCTTTGTTAACAATAATACGTGAGAACAATCTGAAGTCAGATATTAACCCAAACAGAGATTCTGGTATGATTTGGTCCATTTCCAGGCAGAGTAAACACAATTAGAGTCAGTATGAATGAGGAACAGCAGCAGTCCTGATGGAGTTGTCTGTTTGGGCACATCCTCACACACTGTGATCTGTAAAAACACACACACACACACACACACGACACAACACACGCTTCCCGCCTGACACAAATGCAGGCACGGTGTATGGATCTAATCCTCAGAGCTCTGCTGTTAAGCTATCTACAGATCTACATCTACAGTAGGGGAATGCAAACCCTTTGATAAGCCCCCCCCCTCTGGCTTCTACCAAATTTGTGGGGAAATTTCCCAGATACAGATTAAGCCTTGTTCTGGACTAAACAGTAAGATTATTGGATAACCTCCATTTAAAAGTGCTATTTAGTCCAGGACTAGGCTTAATCTGAGAAACCACAAAGAGTGTTTAAAGATTAGTCTGATTTTTCTGGGATAGTCACCTTGTCCAGGGGAAAGGAATTTTACAGGGTAAGGAATTTTGTTGTTGTGTTGGGTGTACTCGTGTGCAAGTGACTCCAACTGACAGGTTTTGTGAGGGAAATCAAGCTAGAGAGATTCCTAACAAGAGGGAGCTTAATGTTTGCACTCACGTAGGTATTTGCTCGCACACAAGCGCACAGGGAGTTTTTTTTTGGATAAAGATTAACGGAATAGAGCTAAGCACAGGCAAAATCCTACAGGAAAACCTGGTTCAGTCTCCTTTCCAACAGACACTCGGAAACAAATGTACCTTTCAGCAGGACAATAATCTAAAACACAAGGCCAAATATACACTGGAGTTACTTATCAAGATGACATTGAATGCTCCTGGCCAAGTTACAGCTTTGACTTAAAATCGGCTTAAAAGTCTATGGCAAGACTTTAAAATGGCCATCTAGCAATGATCGACAACCAACTTGACAGAGCTGGGAGAACTTTTTAAAAGAATAAATGTGAAAATATTTTACAAACCAGGTGTGCAAAGCTGTTAGAGCCTTACTCAGAAAGACTGGAAATGGAAATGCTGCAAAAGGTGATCCTAAACATGTATTGACTCAAGGGTGTGAATACTTCATGTAAATGAGATATTCCATTTTGAATTCGGGCTGTAACAACAAAATGTTGAATAAGTGAAATGGTATGAATAGTCACCATGTCAAGGGGTAAGGAATTTAGTTGTGTTGGGCGTACTTGACAAGAAGGAGCTTATTGTTTACGCGCACGCAGGTATGCGCACACACACACACACACACATGCACACACACACACACACACACACACACAGTGGAGGCTGCTGAGGGGAGGACGGCTCATAAAAATGGCTGTAACGGAGCAAATGGAATGGCATTAAACACCTGGATTCCATGATATTTGATACCATTCCACTCAAACCATTAACACGAGCCTGGCCTCCCCAATTAAGGTGCCACCAACCTCCTGTGACATGCGCACACACACACACACACACACTCCTCACCCTGTCAAGCATTGGCCACAAATTCTACCCAATATAAAAAACCCTACGGGTCAGAAAGAGGGACAAAAAGCAGTGAGGGGGAGGAAGGATAACAAAAAATCTATAGTTGTTGACAACTTGGATCGTCATGTTATTGGCTGTAAGTGCATTACAAACTTTCAGATGGATGGCCATTCTCTAGTTCTCTACTAATATATGTTTTCAGATAAAATACACATTTCATATTATGTGATACATTCTGTCTAAAGTATGTGATTGATAATCATTTTAACCAGCAAGCCTTGTCTATAACAGAAAATAGTGATCTTGTCTCTTTTAAGTTAATACAATGCAGCAGTATAGACTAAACTGACTTGATGTCATTCCTAACATGTCATGTTCCTTTAGTCCCTTATATCTCAGAAAACAGAGAGGATGGAGGAAGAGGACTACGACTACGACAACTCCAGCTCCAACGACAGTGACTACTACGACGACTACCACTCGGTGTGCGACAAAGCGGAGGTGCGTTCTTTCGGCCGGCTCTTCCTGCCCGTAGTCTACGCCTTGGCTCTGGTGGTGGGCGTGGCAGGCAACGCTGTGGTCGTGGTGGTGTATACGTCGCCACGGCGACTGCGGACGCTGACAGACATGTGTATCCTGAATCTTGCCGTGGCCGATTTACTCCTTCTCCTCACGCTGCCCTTCTGGGCGGCCGACGCTGTGCACGGCTGGCGGATCGGAGTGGCTGCCTGCAAGTTCACCTCCTTCCTCTATGCCACCAACTTCAGCTGCGGCATGCTGCTGCTAACCTGCGTTAGCGTGGACCGCTACCGTGCACTGGTCCACAACGCTGGAGGCCGGGCCGCGAGTGGCCCGCGGGCCAGGAGACAGTGGATATTAGTGTGTGTCGTGGTGTGGGCCACGGCGGTTTGCCTGGGCCTGCCTGACATGCTGTTCTCCACGGTGAAGCACTCGTCTCATCGTCTAGCCTGCGCGGCCGTCTACCCCCTTAGCATGGCTCGGCCGACCAAGGCTGCCCTGGAGCTGCTGGAGGTGCTGCTGAGCTTCCTCCTGCCGTTCCTGGTCATGGGGGTGTCTTACTGTCGGGTGGGCCTGGCGCTGGTTAGGGTCGGAGCCAATGTGTGCAGGGACAGGAGGCGGCGGGCCCTGCGGGTGCTGCTGGCCGTGGCGGCGGTGTTCCTGCTTACCCAGCTGCCCTACAACCTGGTGAAGCTGTGGCGGACGCTGGACGTCATCTATGGCCTGGTGACCGACTGTGACCTCAGTAAGGGTCTGGACCGGGCTCTCCAGGTGACGGAGAGCCTGGCGGTCACACACTGCTGCTTCAACCCAATGCTCTACGCCTTCATAGGCTCCTCTTTCAGAGGACATGTCCTCAGGGTCGTCAAGCGCCTCGGACAGCGCCTCGGGGGGAGGTGGTGCGGTGGTCACTACGGCAATGAGGAGAGGGCGTTGGAGATCTCGCTAAATACACACACCCCCGCCAGGCAAACACACTCACACTCTGTCTCGGAGGACGAGGACACCAGCACCTTCACCATCTAACATGTCTAAAAACTCTGAACTCTCATTATGGTGAGAGTGGCTCACTACGGATCGTGGTGACCGAGAGGGCAAATGCACAACACTTCTATTGACTTTTCTGAAAATACTTAAAGGGGCAATCTGGGATTCAAAAGGTCCAAAAATGAATGTACCAATCACAGATGTCCCCCTTTTTTTTTTAAAGCAGTTGCTCTATACCAGCATTTCGAAAAGCCGTTGCGATACATATATAACTGTTAAGTAACTTTGACATCAAGATAAATCTGTATTTATCTAAGTAAATAATATATTACATCTAGTCAATCTTTAGTATAGCAGAATCTTGTGTAAATAAAATAAGTTGTTATTATGTGATCCCCCCCACTATTTCTCATATATGAAAACATCAAATAAATCTAAAAATGAGAAGGAACGGCTCCCTCAAGCTAAATCTCTCGTGTTATTACTCATCCTCCATTCAACCTCAAACAGCCATGGTGCCTGCAGATAGGAAGCATATGATTTCAATGTATTATGTGGCTTTGGGAGAGAAGAAAGCAGGCAGTCTGATTGCACAGCGGGTTGCCAGTGAGAAAAGGCTGGAGAGATCCGCCAAATAAAGACAGAGAAGTTGACAGGGAGTGTGTGTGTGTGAGTGTGTGTGTGTGTGTGAGAGAGAGAGAGTGTGAGTGTGTGTGTGTGTGTGTGAGAGAGTGAGAGAGAGAGAGAGAGAAGGCGAGGTAGAGAGAGATCAAGAGAGAGTGAGGGTGAGGGAGAGAGGGCTTCCATCCGGCCATCACACAGGCAGGAAGACCGTACTCAAACAGCAGGCTTCTTCTTTAAGGGTTCAGTCTCCAAAGGCACCCAAAAGTAGTGCACTATATAGGGGAAAGGGTGCCATTTGGGACACATTACCCATGAAGAGGATTCCAGCATTTAAATTACCCTGCCTGTCCTCTCATGTTTCCCCCCATTTAAATAATCTGGGCTTAGAAGTGCAATAGAAGTTGTTGTTGAGTGCAATGCATCGAACAGGGGTGAACCATTTCAGTATGGCCATTTATCCTCTTCCTTAAAACTCCTCTTCAAAAGAGGACTTTTATATTAAACCCTTTGAAATCGATAAGGCACATCATATCACGTTTAACTCCAGCGGGCTCAAAACTCCTTTGACAAAATGGTGCATTTAATTTATTATTATTTTTATTTATTTTTAAGCAAATGTATCCCATGAATAACAAAGTCGGCCCCCCAAAGCATAGTCAGATGCATTGTATGGTGTGGAGAGTTAAACAGTGTCTTACTGAAAACCTTTACACCACCACAGGAATGATTCAGAGGATCTTGTAAAAGCGGACAAACTCCTCAGAACCCGGAGCCACCAGAGATAGAGCTACAGTAATATCCTCAGTGTTTACCTCCTATTCTCTTACAGGATGTGTTAGTCAGACTGTTCTCTCTGCTACTGCACGGCAAGCGGTACCGGAGCGCCAAGTCTAGGACCAAACGGTTCCTTAACAGCTTCTACCCCCAAGCCATAAGACCGATGAACAATTAATCAAATGGCTACCCAGACTATTTACACTTTTACTTAAGTTTATTTACTAAATATTTTTCTTAACTACATTTCTTAAACTGGATTGTTGGTTAAGGGCTTGTAAGTAAGCATTTAAATGGTAAAGTCTACACCTGTTGTATTCAGCGCATGTGACAAATTAAAACGTGAATTGATATCCTGATAAACTCAAACAGCAATCTCCTCAACTTTCTCCCAAAACACTGACAATGACTGATTTGGTGCTGTTTTTTGTTGTTGTAATAACTTATGCCATGTTAATATCATAGTGAGAATGACTAAATCTAATTGGGGGCCCCCTGGAAGTCAGGGCCCATGGCACAGGCCCTGTGTTGGTATTCGGCCATGATTACTACAAGTTTAGATGGCTAGACATGGCTAATTGAGTGACTGTTGGTGACTGTCACAGCAAGAGAAGAACTGCTGATAGGCAAACAAATTTCAAAATTGCACCGGTTGTATTTGACTATTCTTTCAATAGTAAGTTGAAACCCAGACGGAGTTCCCCCATCAAAACAAAAAAATGAATTGTTATTATAATTGTAATTTCATGTGCCACAAAGGCCTGGAACCGACCCCGCATGAGGGACTTCAACCTTAACGCTGGCTAGAGACTAGATGATTTTTGGCCTGTCTGCAGACTCCCAGTGATCATGTCTTACAACAATTCCGAAGGTGCCTGTTCAACCGATAATCGATCCACTCTGAGGTAGTGTAAGCCTCATACTGATAACCAGCTCAGTACGATTTGGCTTGACTGACTAGTTCAAATGTGAGAGGTTCTCTGAAATGAAGATTGAAAAACATTTAAGGGTGTGTCAGGTCAGCAAGAGTGACATACTACTACACCCTAAACCACATGTGTCAAACACAAGGCCCACAGGGCCGAATCCCGCCAATGACGCATTTCTATCCAGCCTGCGCAATGATTTGGGTTGTCAATTCATTTTGGTCCACTTCAATACCGCCAGCCATATGGGTCATTCTACGAAAATGTTGGCTTTCCTGTCCCGGCCTTATTCACCAGGAAAAACACTTAAAAGTGTGAGATAATGACACCCCAAAATGTTTATTTATTTTTTATTTATTTTTATTTAATTGAAGTGTTTTATTATTAATCAAACATATGTAAGAGCGTTATTATTGCAAACAATTGTTTTTATATATTGTAGAGCACGGTCAGTACCATGAAATTAGCTTGTCCCTCAGGTCCTTAGTCATGGTTTAATGACATATTTTGAGTTTCAAAATATACATCTTTCTCCCTCTTTAAATGTCATAATACAAAGTAATATAGTTATTTAGTGGACTACTTAAAAAAACTAAAATATCAACTAAATATTACAAATAATTTACAAGTAATAGCTGTCCCTCAATTTCATGTCACTGGTGTTAAAATGTATAAAAACCACCACTTTGAAAAAATGCAACATCCTTGCCAAACTCTTCCTGGGACAAAGGTTTATTGGAGATGGGACTGTCTTGAAAAGCACATGGTGAGTGTGCACTCTCTCTTCATATGTTAACAATTTGATGATTAACTTGGTAATTTAATGCGAGGACTTAAGATGTGTCACTGGTGTTATACAGTTTATAGTAAGGGGAAAGGAAATTGGATTAAAGTTATTGATAAAATTGCACGATTAAGTGATTTATTTACAATTTAAGAAGTGTGGTTTGAGCAAGTGGCCACCATCTTAGATATTAGTGTGTAACCCTAACCTGGCATCTAAGGAGCATGAATGAATCCTATGATTGCTGATTAGAGGTAGAAGTGATACTTAACCCGGTGTTCTTCAATGTGGCAGATAGTTTGGTCCTAAAGGGTTACTTCACTTGAATTATTTAACATACTATGAATAGTCAGTGTTTCTACCTCGGAACTGCAGCTCAATTTCTTTCTCACCCACCCCACCACACACTGGAGAGACTTGGGTCACTCTGATTTCATATATATATTATATATATATATATATATATATATATATATATATATATATATATATATAAAGCTCAAGCACAAAGGAGATAAGATTGCAATTTATGTAACACAAATGCTTAGGTTATTTACAAAAAAAGTACATTTACAAAAAAAACACTGCAATTTGACATACCAGGTATCAAGTAGAAATGGACATGAAAATGTCAAATAAATTTGGTGCCCATCAATATTAAACTTACAGTATCATATCTCTGTTCATATATATTATGTTAACTAATAGCAAAGAAATTTGGGGGAATTGGCCTAATCAAGACCAAATTAAATCTGTGATTTACCCTTTGGATTGATCATTTTAGAACGTCAGTGTACTAGTTAGGACACAGTGCAGGTTTTAAATCATGACCAGAGGGACCGCCTGAGTGCCAAATTATCCCTGGTAGATTTAATAACAGCATAATTCTGTGGTTCAATGTTTCACAAACTCATCCTTGTTGAGGGCGCGTGCCCCCCTCGACTCAACACTGAGAATTCCGAGGTGACTTAACCTGTCATCGACCATTGTTGTTTTAAAGATGAGAAACTTCTCTCGCAAGAAGCACTGCCGACTGGAGTAACAGCAGAAATCTTACAAAGTCAAAATAGCTCATGGAAGACCTCTTTTTAAGGTTCTAGAAACACAACAAAGTCAAGGAGAGTTGACAGTCTGTCCCTTCCACTTCTCTCTCTCCTATCAAGAAGCCTCATGTTTGAGGTCCTCCAAATCTGACTCAAAGGCCTGAGCAAAGGCAAACAGAGGCTCCTCATTCAAGAATATTGTCCTCTTCGGGTTGAGAGACTGGACCCCTTGCATTATCTCACAATTATTCTTTGAAAAACACCTCTGCAGCTCAGCTGTGAGACTGTCAAGAGCTTGTTCTTCCGATGGCATTGAGGAGTACACCACATCAGTCACTGGCTTTATCAATAAGTGTATTGAGGACGTCGTCCCCACAGTGACTGTATGTACAGTGGGGCAAAAAAAAGTATTTAGTCAGCCACCAATTGTGCAAGTTCTCCCACTTAAAAAGATGAGGCCTGTCATTTCCATCATAGGTACACTTCAACTATGACAGACAAAATGAGAGAAAAAAAAAATCCAGAAAATCACATTGTAGGATTTTTTATGAATTTATTTGCAAATTATGGTGGAAAATAAGTATTTGGTCAATAACAAAAGTTTCTCAATACTTTGTTATATACCCTTTGTTGGCAATGACAGAGGTTAAACGTTTTCTGTAAGTCTTCCCAAGGTTTTCACACACTGTTGCTGGTATTTTGGCCCATTCCTCCATGCAGATCTCCTCTAGAGCAGTGATGTTTTGGGGCTGTTGCTGGGCAACACTGACTTTCAACTCCCTCCAAATATTTTCTATGGGGTTGAGATCTGGAGACTGGCTAGACCACTCCAGGACCTTGAAATGCTTCTTACGAAGCCACTCCTTCGTTGCCCGGGCGGTGTGTTTGGGATCATTGTCATGCTGAAAGACCCAGCCACGTTTCATCTTCAATGCCCTTGCTGATGGAAGGAGGTTTTCACTCAAAATCTCACAATACATGTCCCCATTCATTCTTTCCTTTACACGGATCAGTCGTCCTGGTCCCTTTGCAGAAAAACAGCCCCAAAGCATGATGTTTCCACCCCCATGCTTCACAGTAGGTATGGTGTTCTTTGGATGCAACTCACCATTCTTTGTCCTCCAAACACGACGAGTTGAGTTTTTACCAAAAAGTTATATTTTGGTTTCATCTGATCATATGACATTCTCCCAATCTTCTTCTGGATCATCCAAATGCTCTCTAGCAAACTTCAGACAGGCCTGGACATGTACTGGCTTAAGCAGGGGGACACGTCTGGCACTGCAGAATTTGAGTCCCTGGCGACGTAGTGTGTTACTGATGGTAGGCTTTGTTACTTTGGTCCCAGCTCTCTACAGGTCATTCACTAGGTCCCCCCGTGTGGTTCTGGGATTTTTGCTCAGCGTTCTTGTGATCATTTTGACCCCACGGGGTGAGATCTTGCGTGGAGCCCCAGATCGAGGGAGATTATCAGTGGTCTTCTATGTCTTCCATTTCCTAATAATTGCTCCCACAGTTGATTTCTTCAAACCAAGCTGCTTACCTATTGAGGATTCAGTCTTCCCAGCCTGGTGCAGGTCTACAATTTTGTTTCTGGTGTCCTTTGACAGCTCTTTGGTCTTGGCCATAGTGGAGTTTGGAGTGTGTCTTTTATACTGATAACAAGTTCAAACAGGTGTCATTAATACAGGTAACGAGTGGAGGACAGAGGAGCCTCTTAAAGAAGAAGTTACAGGTCTGTGAGAGCCAGAAATCTTGCTTGTTTGTAGGTGACCAAATACTTATTTTCCACCACAATTTGCAAATAAATTCATTAAAAATCCTACAATCTCATTTTGTCTGTCATAGTTGAAGTGTACCTATGATAAATTACAGTGGGAGTGGGAGAACTTGCACTGACTAAATACTTTTTTGCCCCACTGTACATACCCCAACCAGAAGCCATGGATTACAGGCAACATTCGCACTGAGCTAAAGGCTAGAGCTGCCGCTTTCAAGGTGAGGAACTCTAACCTGGAAGCTTACAAGAAATCCTGCAATGCCCATCGATGAACCATCAAACAGGCAAAGCGTCAATACAGGGCTAAGATTGAATCATACTACACCGGCTCCGACGTTCGTTTTGTGTGGCAGGGCTTAGACTACAAAGGGAAGTACAGCTGCGAGCTGCCCAGTGACATGACAAGCTAAATCACTTCTATGCTCACTTCGAGGCAAGCAACACTGAGGCATACATGAGAACATCAGCTGTTCCAGACGACTGTGTGATCACGCTCTCTGTAGCCGACGTGAGTAAGACCTTTAAACAGGTCAACATACACAAGGCTGCGGGGCCAGACGGATTACCAGGACCTGTGCATGTGCTGACCAACTGGCAGGTGTCTTCACTGACATTTTCAACATGTCCCTGATTGAGTCCGTAATACCAACATGTTTCAAGCAGACCACCATAGTCCCTGTCCCAAAGAACACAAAGGCATCCTGCCTAAATGACTACAGACCCGTAGCACTCACGTCCGTAGCCATGAAGTGCTTTGAAAGGTTGGTAATGGCTCACATAAACACCATTATCCCAGAAACCCTAGACCCACTCCAATTAGCAACACATCTGCCACACTCATCCTCAACACTGGAGCTCCACAAGGGTGCGTGCCCAGTCCCCTCCTGTACTCCCTGTTCACCCACGACTGCATGGCCAGGCACGACTCCAACACCATCATTAAGTTGCAGACACAACAGTGGTAGGCCTGATCACTGACAATGACGAGACAGCCTATAGGGAGGAGGTCAGAGACTTGGCCGGGTGGTGCCAGAATAACAACCTATCCCTCAACGTAACCAAGACTAAGGAGATGATTGTGGACTAGAGGAAAAGGAGGACCGAGCACACCCCCATTCTCATCGACGGGGCTGTAGTGGAGCAGGTTGAGAGCTTCAAATTCCTTGGTGTCCATATTCCCCCTTAGGAGACTGAAAAGATTTGGCATGGGTCCTCAGATCCTCAAAACTTTCTACAGCTGCACCATCGAGAGCATCCTGACTGGTTGCATCACTGCCTGGTACGGCAACTGCTCGGCCTCCGACCGCAAGGCACTAGAGGGTAGTGCGTATGGCCCAGTACATCACTGGGGCTAAGCTGCCTGCCATCCAGGACCTCTACACCAGGCGGTATCAGAGGAAGGCCCTAAAAATTGTCAAAGACCCCAGCCACAGACTGCTCTCTACTACCGCATGGCAAGCGGTACCGGAGTGCCAAGTCTAGGACAAAAAGGCTTCTCAACAGTTTTACCCCCAAGCCATTAGACTCCTGAACAGGTAATCAAATGGCTACCCGGACTATTTACATTGTGTGCCCCCCAACACCTATTTTTTACGCTGCTGCTACTACTCTGTTTTATCATATATGCATAGTCACTTTAACTATACATTCATGTACATACAACCTAAATTGGGCCGATCAACCTTTGCTCCCACACATTGGCTGACCAGGCTATATGCATTGTGTCCCACCCACCACCCACCAACCCCTCTTTTACGCTACTGCTACTCTCTGTTCATCATATATGCATAGTCACTTTAACCATATCTACATGTACATACTACCTCAATCAGTCTGACTAACCGTCTGTATGTAGCCTTGCTACTTTTATAGCCTCACTACTGTATATAGCCTGTCTTTTTACTGTTTTATTTCTTTACTTACCCATTGTTCACCTAACACCTTTTTTGCACTATTGGTTAGAGCCTGTAGGTAAGCATTTCACTGTAAGGTCTACACCTGTTGTATTCGGCGGACATGACAAATACTTTGATTTGATTTTACAGACAACAAATCTGTTGACACATTTTAGTCAATAAGCTTTATCTTTTGGTCTAAATCTTTGACCAATAACCCTCATTTTATTGAGCAAATTAAAATCAACCCTCTTATTAAATCTGAGATTATTTGTAATTAAAAAGATTAATAATAAATTGATCAAATTTGTTTGAAATAATCTTGTTTGTCATTGGTGTTACATTGCGTCACTGATACTGCTGTACTGTTCTGGCATCAGAGTTGCCCAATTTAATTGTATATGGTTTTTGTATCTACATAACTGTAGCTACACTCATTAGTAAACATTTTAAGGATATGATCATTCAATGTGATGAATCAACCTCAATTATTTCTAACGTTACAAAAACAAGAATAGTATAAATGGAAAAATGTCAGACAATAAAACTTTACACATGCATGTTTAATGTAAATTATTACTAATCCAAACAATTTCTTAGTATTATCATTAACCCTTTGTCTTTAATTATAATCTCGGCAAAAAAAAAAAAATTGCCTTTTTCAGAACATGCAGGTGCCTTGGTGGAAGAGTGTGGTAACATCTCACAGCAAGAACTGGCAAATCTGGTGCAGTCCATGAGGAGGAGATGCACTAGAGTACTTAATTGCAGCTGGTGGCCACACCAGATACTGACTGTTACTTTGGATTTTGACCCCCCCCCCCTTTGTTCAGGGACACATTATTCAATTTCTGTTAGTCACATGTCTGTGGAACTTGTTCAGTTTATGTCTAGGTTGTTGAATCTTGTTGTGTTCATACAAATATTTACACATGTTAAGTTTGCTGTAAATAAACGCAGTTGACAGTGAGAGGACTTTTTTTTTGAGTGTATATGCAAATTAAGACTGAAATTACATTCTAGCCTGAATTGTCATCTAAGGTAACACCAGTGACAAAGGCACCACAAGCATTTTTTAAATGTAATATTGTAAAAAAAAAAAATGCTAAGCTGTCCATTTATGTTGATTTATAATGTTAAGAGGTTAACTTTTCTCACTATAAATTTTGACTTTATTTTATTTTAAATAATTACAATTTGTAAAAGTTGGCTGTTCTCAAAAGCCACCATTTTCATATGCTGCATTACAAGTCACAGAAAGCACTGCCAAAGTGCTGCATGCCAAACGACAGTGCATTGCCACACACACACCTCCTCCCATATACACACACACACACACACACACACACACACACACACACACACACACACACACACACACACACACACACACACGAGCCAGACAGTGCGCGCTGTATCATATCATCACTAATGGCACTGACCAAATCTTCTACCAGCCCGAAAGTTTGTAGGCTCAACTGTAGCCTACGAGGAGTTAAAACGTTCAGTCTGGTAGAAAATTCAGTCAGTGCCATTGTCCATGCTAAGTTTCGGGTTCCAACGACTGTAGCCTAAAGAAAATGTAATATTGGTTGTCAAAAAATGATAAAGTATTCACACGCAGGGTACAGTATACCTTACTACAAAAGGACAATAGGACACACAAGGGAGTATAAATGCGACAACAGTTTTTTTTCTTCTTCTGAAATTACAGCCAATTTGCTCTGCTGTCGTGTGTTCCGTTTACAGCGCGCAGCAGAGGGAAAGTGTACAATATGGCCAGAACGCTGATTGAGTTTGACACCTCTGCCGTAAACCGTCAAGTGTGGTTAGTGTGTAGGTAAACAAGCAGACGTTATCTATACTGTATCTATCTATACATACATATACTGTATCCATCTATACATATATCTAGACATATCTATACTGTATCTACCTATTCATATTTACACTGTACATTATTCACTAAGATCAACCTCTCCTTTTCAGACCAACCTGTCTTTCTTCATCCATCACTTTATCCTTCGTTATTCTACTTTGCTCCCTACTGTCACGTCTCTACTCTATCCATCTCATGAAAAGGCCTACAAGTACAATACAAGCCAGGATAACAAGCAAAACCAATCAGGCTCATCAGTGGCATTAAAGTATCCTTTTCTAAGCTGAGCTAAATTGTCATTTCCCAAGAGGTTTAACCGAAGAGCTTAACCAATTCCACATCCTCTGATAGTGAGCCAGAGGAAAACGACCAAACAGCCATTCTACTGTACACCACATAGTCATCATTCATAATATCCCATCATAGGACCCATGTTTCAATGAACAGAGAGTCAGCCTAGGTATGAGCAGATATCAACGAGTCTTGCATGGAGTCGATGAGTCCAGATGGTTGACATCTGGGTCTGCTTGTAATGCCGGGGTCACTATGGCCTCCAGATAAGAGGCTCACCATGGGTCTGGGAGTCATTGGAGTAAATTACCACACTCCTGGAAGTGTGTTACAGCTAAAACTACAATCACCACACACACACACACACACACACACACAGTAAAGGGCTGTAGTCGTCACGGTCACACAGCTCTGAAATGTACCCCAAAGCGACTCATTTTAAAAGAGAAGGAAAAAGGAGATCAAGGGCAGAATAGAAAGAAAAAAAAAGTGCAGCAAAAAAATAAAATAAATATATATATATATACAGTATATGAGTCCAGATTCCTCCATAAAGAGAGGGTAGATTTACATGAGTCCAGGGTCAAATCAGGTCATTTCTAGTGGCACTGTTGCAGTCATGATAGAGAAGACAAACCACAACTATCCCATTTGGGAACAGTGTCAATTACTCAAATCAAACGCAGCATGGAAACGAGCTGTTTTTCTCGTTAAACATCTCCTATGGATATAAGTGGGAGAAAACATAAATGCTGGAGTTATCTATATATAAGTTGTAGGCCTATATCTGGACAATATTATGATGCAAGTAGAATTTTGAATCCTATAAGAAGAAGTGGTGACAAACTCTAGACACTGAATGTACAAAACATTAGGAACACCTTCCTAATTGAGTTGCACACCCATTTGACCTTAGAACAACCTCAATTTTTCAGGGCATGGATTCTACAGTGTCATTGCGTTCCACAGGGATGCTGGTTCTATGTTGACTCCAATGCTTCCCACAGTTGTGTGGGTGTCCTTTGTGTGGTGGTAGGCCATCATTGTAAATAAGAATTTGTTCTTAACTGACCTGTTTAGTTACATAAAGGTTAAATAAAATTTTAAAAATACTAAAATACTCATTTTAAAAGGACCTTAAATATTTGGTCTTGTCCATTGATCCTCTGAATGTCACACATACACAATCCATGTCTCAATTGTCTCAAGGCTTAAAAATCATTTTTGGATTTGTCTCCTTCTTCTACACTGATTTGAAGTTGATTTAACAGGTGACGTCAATAAGGGATCAGATTTTACCTGGTCAGTCGATGTGATGAAAGAGCAGGTGTTCCTAATATTTTGTCCACTCAATATACGCTCCCAATAATTTAAGGGGTAAGGATACAGTGATGGCGAAAATAGTGTTACGTAGGACATCAGTTACTTCATCTACTGGGACAGCGTCATCCCCAAACAAGGTGGAACTGAGGAGGACGTAAAGGCCAGAATACAAAAAGAGAGTAACCTCCCTTACATGCTGACCAGATCGGACACGTCGGGTGCGCGAGCGTCGCGAAATACATTTAGAAATCCATGTTATTCAATTATTGCGCGCGTCTGCGACGCCAAGGGCTAAAATAGAACTCATTCCTATTTCTGACGCAGATCGCGCTGCAAGTCCTGGCTCTCCCATCTCCTCATTGGTTTATAGAAGCAGGTACCCACGTGCCATCTCCTCATTGGTTATACCCACGTGAGTGACTTTAAAGACAAACTTTGTTGCCGGTTGTCGTGGAAATACAATGAAAGTTTAGATGGATCGCCATATAAATTCAAAGATGAAAAAGCCTGGAAGGAGGAGAGATGACTAGAAACGATTCGGTTGGCCGTTTTATGTGTGCATTAATTGTCGGAGTAGAGGTCCTTGTGCATTTCAGGTAAAATAACTCAATGTTTATATCCCAGGACAAATTAGCTAGCAACAGCAAGCTAGCTAAATAGGACAAATTAACGTTAGCTAGCAGGTGCAAGCTAACTAGCTAAATTGCCATACATGTTTAATGCTTTTCGACCTGTCCCCAAATTAATGTCATTGGTTCAGAGTTTTGTTTTGATATTTTAGCCTGCGCACTTGATCGCGTTTGGTGTGGGGGGCAAAATACATTTATGCACGATAGCGCACGATGGCGCACGCTCGCAGCCGGTTTGGGTTCCGTGTTAGAAACATCCGGAGCTACAAGAAAATAAAAAAAAACACCCCAAAATATAATTTCAACACTGACATTAACTCAGTGCTGTTGTGTGGCCCAGAAATATGGAGGACAACAAAAATCACAATAACAACAACTCAGACCTTCATAAACAAGTGTCTGCGATGCATCCTTAACATCAGGTGGAAACGCCAGCAAGAAAGAGGCAGGATGTCACTTATACTCCCTCTCCGGCCTCTAGGTCATCAGGCTGCTAATTAGCCCGCACACCTGTCACCATCGTCAAGCGCACCAGCGCCTCATGACACTTACCTGGACTCCATCACCTCCTTGATTATCTTCCCTAAATCTGTCACTCCCCTTGGTTCTTTCCTCAGGTGTTATTGACTCTGTTTCATGTTGGTGAGTGTTTCAAGTTTATTTATTTAAAAAACACTCACTCCCTGTACTTACTTCCCAACTCCCAGCGCAGTTGTTACACAGGAGAGCGAGCTTCCTGGTGAGACTAAAGCGAAGGGGAAACCAGCCACTACTTCCCGCCATTCTATTGGCCAAAAGGAAAGTCACTTGATAATAAGATGGATGACCTCATATCCTGGATTTGCTATCAACAGGGCTCTCATAAGTTCAAAATTCCTAATTTTTCTGAAACATGGCTTTCGGACAAGATACTCAACATGGCTATCCAACTCGATTGATTCTCCATTCACCGAGTGGACAGGACATTGGATTCAGGGAAATCCAGATGGGGAGGGGTATATGTATATACAGTGCCTTGCGAAAGTATTCGGCCCCCTTGAACTTTGCGACCTTTTGCCACATTTCAGGCTTCAAACATAAAGATATAAAACTGTATTTTTTTGTGAAGAATCAACAACAAGTGGGACACAATCATGAAGTGGAACGACATTTATTGGATATTTCAAACTTTTTTAACAAATCAAAAACTGAAAAATTGGGCGTGCAAAATGATTCAGCCCCCTTAAGTTAATACTTTGTAGCGCCACCTTTTGCTGCGATTACAGCTGTAAGTCGCTTGGGGTATGTCTCTATCAGTTTTGCACATCGAGAGACTGAATTTTTTTCCCATTCCTCCTTGCAAAACAGCTCGAGCTCAGTGAGGTTGGATGGAGAGCATTTGTGAACAGCAGTTTTCAGTTCTTTCCACAGATTCTCGATTGGATTCAGGTCTGGACTTTGACTTGGCCATTCTAACACCTGGATATGTTTATTTTTGAACCATTCCATTGTAGATTTTGCTTTATGTTTTGGATCATTGTCTTGTTGGAAGACAAATCTCCGTCCCAGTCTCAGGTCTTTTGCAGACTCCATCAGGTTTTCTTCCAGAATGGTCCTGTATTTGGCTCCATCCATCTTCCCATCAATTTTAACCATCTTCCCTGTCCCTGCTGAAGAAAAGCAGGCCCAAACCATGATGCTGCCACCACCATGTTTGACAGTGGGGATGGTGTGTTCAGGGTGATGAGCTGTGTGTTTTTTACGCCAAACATAACATTTTGCATTGTTGCCAAAAAGTTCAATTTTGGTTTCATCTGACCAGAGCACCTTCTTCCACATGTTTGGTGTGTCTCCCAGGTGGCTTGTGGCAAACTTTAAACAACACTTTTTATGGATATCTTTAAGAAATGGCTTTCTTCTTGCCACTCTTCCATAAAGGCCAGATTTGTGCAATATACGACTGATTGTTGTCCTATGGACAGAGTCTCCCACCTCAGCTGTAGATCTCTGCAGTTCATCCAGAGTGATCATGGGCCTCTTGGCTGCATCTCTGATCAGTCCTCTCCTTGTATGAGCTGAAAGTTTAGAGGGACGGCCAGGTCTTGGTAGATTTGCAGTGGTCTGATACTCCTTCCATTTCAATATTATCGCTTGCACAGTGCTCCTTGGGATGTTTAAAGCTTGGGAAATCTTTTTGTATCCAAATCCGGCTTTAAACTTCTTCACAACAGTATCTCGGACCTGCCTGGTGTGTTCCTTGTTCTTCATGATGCTCTCTGCGCTTTTAACGGACCTCTGAGACTATCACAGTGCAGGTGCATTTATACGGAGACTTGATTACACACAGGTGGATTGTATTTATCATCATTAGTCATTTATGTCAACATTGGATCATTCAGAGATCCTCACTGAACTTCTGGAGAGAGTTTGCTGCACTGAAAGTAAAGGGGCTGAATAATTTTGCACGCCCAATTTTTCAGTTATTGATTTGTTAAAAAAGTTTGAAATATCCAATAAATGTCATTCCACTTCATGATTGTGTCCCACTTGTTGTTGATTCTTCACAAAAAAATAGAGTTTTATATCTTTATGTTTGAAGCCTGAAGTGTGGCAAAAGATCGCAAAGTTCAAGGGGGCCGAATACTTTTGCAAGGCACTGTATATCTTCATCAACACCAAATGGTGTGCAGACGCTAGCGCAGTGGAAGTCTCAACCTATTGTTCACCTGTCTTGGAATATCTGATGATCAAATTCTGACCCTTCTACCACCCAAGGGAGTTGTCATCTGTTATTCTGACTGCTGTATATATTCTGCCTCAGGACAACAACAACAAACTGTACAAGGCTATAAACAACCCAGGAGAACAAGTACCCGGAGGCTGCTTTTCTTGTTGCCGGTGATTTTAATTCCGAGCCACTAAGACATGTAATGCCCAACTTCTATCAACACATCTCTTTCGCCACTAAGGATGATAAAGACCACTGTTACTCAACCCACAAGCAAGCATACAAAGCCTCCCCCCCCACTTTCAGCAAATGAGATCATGACTCTATACTCCTGCTTCCTGTTCAGAAACAAAATCTCAAACAGGAAGTACCAGTGGCATGTTCCGTTAAAAGAAATGTCTATCGAGGCGGACGCTTTGCCGCAGGACTGCTTTGCTAGCGTTGACTGGAATATGTTTAACATTTAACATTTAAGTCATTTAGCAGACGCTCTTATCCAGAGCGACTTACAAATTGGTGCGTTCACCTTAAGACATCCAGTGGAACAGCCACTTTACAATAGTGCATCTAAATCTTTTAAGGGGGGGGGGGAGAAGGATTACTTTATCCTATCCTAGGTATTCCTGAAAGAGGTGGGGTTTCAGGTGTCTCCGGAAGGTGGTGATTGACTCCGCTGTCCTGGCGTCGTGAGGGAGTTTGTTCTACCATTGGGGGGCCAGAGCAGCGAACAGTTTTGACTGGGCTGCGCGGGAACTGTACTTCCTCAGTGGTAGGGAGGCGAGCAGGCCAGAGGTGGATGAACGCAGTGCCCTTGTTTGGGTGTAGGGCCTGATCAGAGCCTGGAGGTACTGAGGTGCCGTTCCCCTCACAGCTCCGTAGGCAAGCACCATGGTCTTGTAGCGGATGCGAGCTTCAACTGGAAGCCAGTGGAGAGAGCGGAGGAGCGGGGTGACGTGAGAGAACTTGGGAAGGTTGAACACCAGACGGGCTGCGGCGTTCTGGATGAGTTGTAGGGGTTTAATGGCACAGGCAGGGAGCCCAGCCAACAGCGAGTTGCAGTAATCCAGACGGGAGATGACAAGTGCCTGGATTAGGACCTGCGCCGCTTCCTGTGTGAGGCAGGGTCGTACTCTGCGGATGTTGTAGAGCATGAACCTACAGGAACGGGCCACCGCCTTGATGTTAGTTGAGAACGACAGGGTGTTGTCCAGGATCACGCCAAGGTTCTTAGCGCTCTGGGAGGAGGACACAATGGAGTTGTCAACCGTGATGGCGAGATCATGGAACGGGCAGTCCTTCCCCGGGAGGAAGAGCAGCTCCGTCTTGCCGAGGTTCAGCTTGAGGTGGTGATCCGTCATCCACACTGATATGTCTGCCAGACATGCAGAGATGCGATTCGCCACCTGGTCATCAGAAGGGGGAAAGGAGAAGATTAATTGTGTGTCGTCTGCATAGCAATGATAGGAGAGACCATGTGAGGTTATGACAGAGCCAAGTGACTTGGTGTATAGCGAGAATAGGAGAGGGCCTAGAACAGAGCCCTGGGGGACACCAGTGGTGAGAGCACGTGGTGTGGAGACGGATTCTCGCCACGCCACCTGGTAGGAGCGACCTGTCAGGTAGGACGCAATCCAAGCGTGGGCCGCGCCGGAGATGCCCAACTCAGAGAGGGTGGAGAGGAGGATCTGATGGTTCACAGTATCGAAGGCAGCCGATAGGTCTAGAAGGATGAGAGCAGAGGAGAGAGAGTTAGCTTTAGCAGTGCGGAGCGCCTCCGTGATACAGAGAAGAGCAGTCTCAGTTGAATGACTAGTCTTGAAACCTGACTGATTTGGATCAAGAAGGTCATTCTGAGAGAGATAGCGGGAGAGCTGGCCAAGGACGGCACGTTCAAGAGTTTTGGAGAGAAAAGAAAGAAGGGATACTGGTCTGTAGTTGTTGACATCGGAGGGATCGAGTGTAGGTTTTTCAGAAGGGGTGCAACTCTCGCTCTCTTGAAGACGGAAGGGACGTAGCCAGCGGTCAGGGATGAGTTGATGAGCGAGGTGAGGTAAGGGAGAAGGTCTCCGGAAATGGTCTGGAGAAGAGAGGAGGGGATAGGGTCAAGCGGGCAGGTTGTTGGGCGGCCGGCCGTCACAAGACGCGAGATTTCATCTGGAGAGAGAGGGAGAAAGAGGTCAGAGCACAGGGTAGGGCAGTGTGAGCAGAACCAGCGGTGTCGTTTGACTTAGCAAACGAGGATCGGATGTCGTCGACCTTCTTTTCAAAATGGTTGACGAAGTCATCTGCAGAGAGGGAGGAGGGGGGGGGGAGGGGGAGGAGGATTCAAGAGGGAGGAGAAGGTTGCTAGGGTTAGAGGCAGATGCTTGGAATTTAGAGTGGTAGAAAGTGGCTTTAGCAGCAGAGAGAGAAGAGGAAAATGTAGAGAGGAGGGAGTGAAAGGATGTCAGGTCCGCAGGGAGGCGAGTTTTCCTCCATTTCCGCTCGGCTGCCCGGAGCCCTGTTCTGTGAGCTCGCAATGAGTCGTCGAGCCACGGAGCGGGAGGGGAGGACCGAGCCGGCCTGGAGGATAGGGGACATAGAGAGTCAAAGGATGCAGAAAGGGAGGAGAGGAGGGTTGAGGAGGCAGAATCAGGAGATAGGTTGGAGAAGGTTTGAGCAGAGGGAAGAGATGATAGGATGGAAGAGGAGAGAGTAGCGGGGGAGAGAGAGCGAAGGTTGGGACGGCGCGATACCATCCGAGTAGGGGCAGTGTGGGAAGTGTTGGATGAGAGCGAGAGGGAAAAGGATACAAGGTAGTGGTCGGAGACTTGGAGGGGAGTTGCAATGAGGTTAGTGGAAGAACAGCATCTAGTAAAGATGAGGTCGAGCGTATTTCCTGCCTTGTGAGTAGGGGGAAGGTGAGAGGTGAGGTCAAAATAGGAGAGGAGTGGAAAGAAGGAGGCAGAGAGGAATGAGTCAAAGGTAGACGTGGGGAGGTTAAAGTCGCCCAGAACTGTGAGAGGTGAGCCGTCCTCAGGAAAGGAGCTTATCAAGGCATCAAGCTCATTGATGAACTCTCCGAGGAACCTGGAGGGCGATAAATGATAAGGACGTTAAGCTTGAAAGGGCTGGTAACTGTGACAGCATGGAATTCAAAGGAGGCGATAGACAGATGGGTAAGGGGAGAAAGAGAGAATGACCACTTGGGAGAGATGAGGATCCCGGTGCCACCACCCCGCTGACCAGAAGCTCTCGGGGTGTGCGAGAACACGTGGGCGGACGAAGAGAGAGCAGTAGGAGTAGCAGTGTTATCTGTGGTGATCCATGTTTCCATCAGTGCCAAGAAGTCGAGGGACTGGAGGGAGGCATAGGCTGAGATGAACTCTGCCTTGTTGGCCGCAGATCGGCAGTTCCAGAGGCTACCGGAGACCTGGAACTCCACGTGGGTCGTGCGCGCTGGGACCACCAGATTAGGGTGGCCGCGGCCATGCGGTGTGGAGCATTTGTATGGTCTGTGCAGAGAGGAGAGAACAGGGATAGACAGACACATAGTTGACAGGCTACACAAGAGGCTACGCTAATGCAAAGGAGATTGGAATGACAAGTGGACTACACGTCTCGAGTGTTCAGAAAGTTAAGCTTACGTAGCAAGAATCTTATTGACTAAAATGATTAAAATGATACAGTACTGCTGAAGTAGGCTAGCTGGCAGAGGCTGCGTTGTTGACTATGTAGGCTAGCTGGCATTGGCTGCGTTGTTGACACTACACTAATCAAGTCGTTCCGTTGAGTGTAATAGTTTCTACTGTGCTGCTATTCGGGGCTAGCTGGCTAGCTAGCAGTGTTGATTACGTTACGTTGCGTTAACCTGTTGCTTCTACTCGGGACGCTTGCGTCCCAACTAGAGCTCTGGAAATGCAAATGCGCTACGCTAAATGCTAATAGTATTAGTTAAAACTCAAAAGTTCATTAAAATACACATGCAGGGTATCGAATTAAAGCTACACTCGTTGTGAATACAGGCAACAAGTCAGATTTTTAAAATGCTTTTCGGCGAAAGCATGAGAAGCTATTATCTGATAGCATGTAACACCCCAAAAGACCCACAGGGGACGTAAACAAAATAATTAGCATTTCGGCGTTACACAAACCGCACAATAAAATAGAAAACATTCATTACCTTTCACCATCTTCTTTGTTGGCACTCCTAGATGTCCCATAAACACTATTTGGGTCTTTATTTCGATTAAATCGGTCCATATAAAGCCTAGATATCGTTATATGTAGACTGTGTGATAAACGAAAAAAACATAGTTTCAAAACGTAACGTCATTTTTTAAAATTCAAAAAGTCGACGATAAACTTTCACAAAACACTTCAAATACGTTTGTAATGCAACTTTAGGTATTAGTAAACGTTAATAAGCGATAAAATTCATCAGGAGGCGATGTAAAGATCATTAGCTGTCCGTCTGGAAAAATGTCCGGCTAGAAACTCAACGAAAATATCCGGTCCTAGACCTGAAGAAATACGGTGCCCTGCATGTGTTTGACCAAGAAAAAACTCGAAGGGAAATGACAAGACTCTAGACACCGTGTGGAAGCTGTAGGTACTGCAACCTCAGTCAATTAATTGTGGTTCACCTTTATCAATGGGTTCAAGTAGCGCATGGATATATTTTCCCATTTTCAGTGATCAGTTTTTCCTGTGCTTTTCGATGTAAATGCCGTTCTGGTAAAGCCACAGCAGTGATTTAACCAGTTTTTTAAACGTCTGAGTGTTTTCTATCCACACAGACTAAGCAAATGCATATACTATATTCCTGGCATGAGTAGCAGGGCGCTGAAATGTTGCGCGATTTTTAACAGAATGTTCAAAAAAGTAGAGGGTCGACTTAAGAGGTTAAAAGAACGACAATAGCTGGCTAGCTAACCTAGGAAATCGCTCTAGACTACACAATTATCTTTGATACAAAGACGGCTATGTAGCTAGCTACGATCAAACAAATCAAGCCGTTGTACTGTAATGAAATGAAATGAAAAATGTGATACTACCTGTGGAGCGAAGCGAAATGCGACCGGATTGTTGAGTGCGGAAGTTCTGTTCGGTAGACGTTGGCTAGCTGTTGGCTAGCTAGCAGTGTCTCCTACATTAAGGACGACAAATAGCTGGCTAGCTAACCTCGGTAAATTAAGATAATCACTCTAAAACTACACACTCTAAACTACACAATTATCTTGGATACGAAGACAGCAAAGACAACTATGTAGCTAGCTAACACTACACTAATCAAGTCGTTCAGTTGAGTGAACGACTTGATTAGTGTTCATAGCATGTAATAGTGATCTTGAAAATGATCTACCCATTTCCAAGCTCCCTTGCCTTGCGAAAATACTAGAATCATTGGTCAACAAATAGCTGTTATTTTCAATCTGTAAATGTTATTCGTAATGTTAATCTGGATTCAGACCTAAACACTACTACGGCTACCATGCTAGTTGTAAATGAAATTACAAATACCTTAGATCAGTGGTTCCCAAACTTTTTATAGTCCCGTACCCCTTCAAACATTCAACCTCCAGCTGCCTACCCCCTCTAGCACCAGGGTCAGCGCACTCGGTTGTTTTTTGCCATCATTGTGAGCCTGCCACACACACACACACACACTGTACGATACATTTATTAAACATAAAAATGAGTGAGTTTTTGTCACAACCAGGGCACAAATAATAATATATTAATAATCAATAATTTTGCTCTTTATTTAACCATCTCATATATAAAACCTTATTTGTTCATAAAAAAATTGTGAATAACTCACTACAGGTTAATGAGAAGGGTGTGCTTGAAAGGATGCACATAACTCTGCAATGTTGGGTTGTATTGGAGAGAGTCTCAGTCTTAAATAATTTTCCACACAGTCTGCCTGTATTTATTGTTCATGCTAGTGAGGGCCGAGAATCCACTCTCTCAGAGGTACGTGGTTGCAAAGGGCATCAGTGTCTTAACAGGATACTCTGAGCGTAGCCCAATCCAGAAATCTGGCAGTGGCTTCTGATTAAATTAAATTGATCATATTTGACATTGTCCGTAAACTTGTTCATTTGCACACAAAAAAAAAATCATACATTGATGGAAAGACCTGTGTGTTTTCCTTGTTAATGCAGACAGAGAAGAGCTCCAACTTCTTAATCATATATTCAATGTGCGGGACAAAATTGAGGCTAGTTGCAGAGAGAGTCCATGTAATCCTAGATTCAGATCATTCAGGCGAGAAAAAACACCACCCAGAGAGGCCAGTCGTGTGAGAAACTCGTCATCATGCAAGCGATCAGACAAGTGAAAATGGTCAGTGAAAAACTTTAAGCTCATCTCTCAATTTAAAAAAATACACGAGAGTTCAGGGGCCTCGCTTTAACAAAGTTAACCATTTTCACTGTAGTGTCCAAAACGTCTTTCAAGCTGTCAGGCATTCCCTTGGCAGCAAGAGCCTCTCCGGTGGATGCTGTAGTGTACCTAAGTGGCGTCGGGAGCAACTGCTTGCACGCACATTACCACTCCACTGTCTCCCTGTCATGGCTTTTGTGCCATCAGTACAGATACCAGCATGAGCAGCAGCTACTTTTGTCTACATACAGACCATTAGTGGAATTCCCGCGAGAGAGTAACGGTTAATGTGATTGGATGTTAATTATTTGAGTATACCTGTATATGACATTGTGTTGTTATTTCGCTGAACACTAGATGGCTAAATGTTATTTTTGGCAGTGAAACGAAGCTACTCAGGCGAGGGGAAAAAAACTCACCCAAATGTATTGCCCTGTTGGAAAATAGAAATGGACTGTCTGAAAATGTGAAGACCCCCCCCCAAAAAAAAAGTTTAAAAAATTGTGAATCACATTTTTATTTGGCGTACCCCGACGGCATTGCGCGTACCCCAGTTTGGGAATACCTGCCTTGAATGATAGAAATAATTGTGCTGCCATATTTGTAGACTGATGGTTTCATAATTATCTCAATGACGGAACTCAGGCCATCAAGGTAGATGGGTTCAAATCTGAGTTCCTTGAAATACATAGAGTGGTGACCCAAGATACGATACTCAGCCCACTACTGTTTACAATTGATATAAATAACAATGTTAACAATGTAATGTTATTAGATCTAAAGTTAGTGTTAAGTGCAAACAAAACAAAACAAAACGCATGCTTTTTTTCTAGGTCCCATTACCCAGATTTACATTACATTTCTAATGACTACTTACAACAGTACACAAATGGAGAGAGTTCCTTCCTACAAATATCTTTGTATCTGGCTTGATGACAAACTGTCTTTTAAAAAACATGTCACTGAGCTGGTGAAGAAGTTGAAGTTCAAGGTTGGGATCTTTTACGGAACCAAAGCATGTCTGACTTTTGTTAATAGGAAGGAAATTGTCCAGGCCACTTTTATGTCTATTATAGATTATGGGGATATTATCTATATGCATGCTACATCATCTACACTTAAACCACTAGATACTGTTTTCCATTGTGTCCTTAGGTTGATTACTGGTGATGGTTATAGAACTCACCATTGTGTTTTGTATCAAAAAAGTGGGTTGGGCCTCTTTGTATGTAAGGAGAGAGCAGCATTTTATTGTGTTTATCTACAAAGCACTCATGCAGAAACGTTCTATGTATCTATCATCATTAATGCAATTTAGACTTGACAAATGACCAAAGCCGGTCTCAGGCTTGGAGAACACTGGAGGCCCCTTCAGTCTCCACAGTTGAGTAAAGTTGATTTTAGTTTTTTTTTGTGCCCTTCATGTGGAACAACTTCCAGTTCTGGCCCCCCTTGGTCAGTTCAGAGTTATGATCAGAGACCTCTATGTTGATAAATATGTCCATTTTTCTTCATATGTTGTGTAAATTGTATACGTTTGATGTATTTATGCAGGGCTCATCTGTTAGAGAGACCCTTGTCTCAGTATGACTTCAAAACGAAGGTCATTTTTTCAAAATAAATGTGCAGACCAGCTGGCAGGCGTCTTCACAGACACGTTCAACCTCTCATTGTCCCAGTCTGTAATCCCCCACATGTTTCAAGCTGACTACCATCATTCCTGGTCCCAAAAACTCTATGGCATCCCACCACAATGACTACCGCTTTGTAGCACTCACATCTGTAATTATGAAGTGCTTTGAAAGGTTGTTCATGGCACACATGAACTCCATCCTCCCAGACACCCTGGACCCACTCCAATTTGCATTCTGCCCCAACAGATCTGCACCAACAGACGACACATTCTCAATTGCACTCCACACTGCCCTCTCCCACCTAGAAAAGAGGAATACCTCATGTGAGGATGTTGTTCATTGACTACAGATCGGCGTTCAACCCCATAGTCCCTTCCAAGCTGGTCACCAAGCTTGGGACCTTGGGACTGAACACCTCCCTCTGCAACTGAATCCTGGACTTCTCGACCCCCGGGTGGTAAGAGTAGGCAACAACACCTCCGCCACCCTGACCCTCAACATGGGGGCCCCCAGGGGTGTGTACTTAGCCCCCTCCTGTACTCCCTGTTCACCCACACGCGACTCCAACTCCATCATCAAGTTTGCTGACGACATGACGGTGGTAAGTCCTATAGCCTATAGAGAAGAGGTCAGAGAGCTGGCAGTAAGACCAAAGAGCTGATCATGGACTACTGGAAACAGGGGCGGGTGCACACCCCCATCCACATCGACTGGGTCGAGAGCTTCAAGATCATCAGTGTCCACATCACTGAGGACTTAATATCATCACTGAGGACTCAACACCAGCTCCGTTGTGAAAAAGGCACAGCAGTGCCTCTTCTCCCTCAGGAGGCTGAAACAATTTGTCATGGCTCCTCAGATTCTTAAGAACTTTTACAGCTGCACCTGACTGATTGTATCACGTGCCAACTGTCACTTCTGTGCCAACTGTCACTTCTGTGCCAACTGTCACATGATACGACTCAAGTATCTTGACACTTGGTTTAGTTGGTGAAATACATTTGCTCTGCTGTCATTACTGTATAACACCAATAAATAAACAGCTGTAAAAAAAAATATTTGAATATCTACCAAATGCAAGGCCATCTCTAAGCTACATGTTGTGTAAAGTATACACATTTATATTATAGTCGAGAAATTACCGTCTCGGTAAGTGATTGGCATCTCTCTATATCATCAATGACTAAATGCATAATGTTCCTCCTTCAATTGAACCCGAATGCTGGAAATCCAGGAGAACCACTAGTTTCCAGGATAATGATGTCTCGGTTATTCACTCAGACCACGACTCTGTTTGTTCATGGGTTTAGAAACCACCTACATGTACATCCAATTAGACGTTGTCAAACGTGATAGGAAACGTCACTGGCATTAGAGACAGTCGTCTCCGCAAAAAAGTGAACCGTGAATTAGAGGCTTTAGAGGGAAAACAATGCGGGCACAGAATGTATTCATATCCAAAATATGTTATCCAATGCCAGAGAACATTGTGTGTTCAATACAGTGTCAACACCGTCATACCAAGTGTTATCAGATGAATCACAGGTAAATGGGCAACATAATAATATATGCCTTTTAGAAGACTTTTATCCAAAGCGTCGTACAGTAGGGCGCGCATACATTTTCATATGGGTGGTCCCAAACGGGAATTGAACCCACGATCCAGTCATTGCTCTACTAACGGAACCAGACAGGACCATACATTCTCAACTTCTCTCAGATTGAATTAATACAAGACAGTCTTTTTAAAATATTTTTTTACTCTTTAAAAAAAAATTAGCCCTTTTTTCTCCCCAATTTCATGGTTTCCAATTGTTTTTTTAGTAGCTACTATCTTGTCTCATCGCTACAACTCCCGTACCACTGCGCCACCCGGGAGGCCCTTTACAAGACAGTCTTGAAAGGGTTAAGGATATGTTCCGTGCCGATACTGAAAACAACAGGCCAGTGTTCCAAGAGAATGTTTAAATGAAGAGGGCCTCAAACCACAGTTTGTGAGTGGGGGAACATCTGTAATATGTCCTACAGCGGACAGTGATTGAGGGGGTCAGTTAGCAACATCTACAGGCATACAATGACTTCGGAAAGTATTCAGACCCCTTGACATTTTCCACATTTTGTTACATTACAGCCTTATTCTAAAATAGATTTTTTTTTAAATTCCCCTCATCAATCTACACACAATGCCCCAAAATGAAAAAGCAAAAACAGGATTTTATATATTTTTTTGTAATTCACTAAATAAAATATAACGGAAATATCGTATTTACATAAGTATTCAGTACTTCACTCAGTACTTGGTTGAAGCACCTTTGGCAGTGATTACAGCCTTGAGTCTTCTTGGGTATGACGCTACAAGCTTGGCACAACTGTTTTTGGGGAGTTTCTCCCAATCTTCTCTGCAGATCCTCTCAAGCTTTGTCAGGTTGGATGGGGAGTTTTGCAGCACAGCTATTTTCAGGTCTCTCCAGAGATGTTCGATCGGGTTCAAGTCTGGGCTCTGGCTGGGCCACTCAAGCAGGTTTTCATCAAGGATCTCTCTGAACTTTTCTCCATTCATCTTTGCCTCGATCCTGACTAGTCTCCCAGTCCCTGCCACTGAAAAACATCCCCACAGCATGATGCTGCCACCACCATGCTTCACCGTAGGGATGGTGCCAGGTTTCCTCCAAACGTAACGCTTGGCATTCAGGCCAAAGAGTTCAGTCTTGGTTTCATCAGAGCAGAGAATCTTGTTTCTCATGGACTGAGAGTCTTTAGGTGCCTTTGGCAAAGTCCAAGTGGGCTGTCATGTGCCTTTTACTGAGGAGTGGCTTCCTTCTGGCCACTCTACCATACATACCTGATTGGTAGAGTGCTGCAGAGATGGTTGTCCTTCTGGAAGGTTCTCCCATCTCCACAGTGGAGATGAAGCTCTGTCAGAGTGACCATCGGGTTCTTGGTCACCTCCCAGATCTAGGAAGAGTCTTGGTGGTTCCAAACTTCTTCCATTTGAGAATGATGGAGGCCATTGTGTTCTTGGGGACCTTCAATGCTGCTGACATTTTTTGGTAGTCTTCACCAGATCTGTGCTTTGATACATGCCGGTCTCAGAAATCTACGGACAATTCCTTCGACCTCATGGCTTGGTTTTTGCTCTGACATGCACTGTCAACTGTGGGACCTGATATAGACAGGTGTGTGCCTTTCCAAATCATGTCCAATCAATTGAATTTACCATAGGCGGGCTCCATTCAAGTTGTAGAAAGATCTCAAGGGTGATCAATGGAAACAGGATGCACCTGAGCTCAATTTCGAGTTTCATAGCAAAGGGTCTGAATACTTATGTAAATAAGGGATTTACGTTTTTAATACATCTGCAAACATTTCTAAAAACCTGTTTTCGCTTTGTCATTATGGGGTATTGTGTAGATTGCCGAGGAAAAACATTTATTTAAATTAACTTTTAAATAAGGCTGTAACATCAAAATGTGGAAAAGTCTAAGTGTCTGAATACTTTCCGAAGGCATTTAACAAGGCACTTAACAAGGCACACCTGTTAATTTAAATGCATTCCAGGTGACTCCCTCATTAAGATGGTTGAGAGAATGCCAAGATTGTGCAAAGCTGTCGTCAAGGCAAAGGGTTGCTACTTTGAAGAATCTCAAATATAAAGTATATTTTGATTTGTTTCATACTTTTTTTGGTTACTACATAATTCCATGTGTGTTATTTCATAGTTTTGATGTGTTCAATATCATGCTACAATGTAGAAAATAGTAAAGATAAAATAAAAACCCTTGAATGTGTAGGTGTGTCAACTTTTGACTGGTACAATTTTTTGTTTGTATCATTGTTGGACATAAAAGACTGCAAAAGCACCAGGAAATTAGCTCCAATTGATTAGAAAAATCGTCCCCGGCTGAATCTAGTTGATGATCCCTGGCTTATAGGGTGGAGATACTGTTTGGCCGGGGAGTAACTGGTATCTGCATCTTTGTCAAAGATCCCACAAATAAACCTTTTCATTCACTATATAAAAACTGAGTCAATATAAGAAATAAACAGTCACACAATCCTTAAAATGGCCTTTAAAAGCACAAACTCACACGTCACAATGTTTAACATGGTCCTTTCAGTGTTTGTTTGTCTTGGTTCCATGAATGAGTTCTGTAAGCCATGTGTGGCTGAGAGGATAAAATGTTTACCTCATTAGTGTGTTTGGGTAGAGAGATGAAAAGAAGCGCTGCTTTTGGGTAGTAACTGCTCTCAGGCAGTTAGAGCATTGTTCAAATAGCACGGGAGGAGTCACAATTAAGCTTAAACACTTTAGGCCTTTCTGCTTCGGTGGCATGCAAACAGAGAGAGAGAGAGAGAAATGGAGAGAGAGCCCTTCAATATTTATTCATTCGCGACTCATTTAAGAGTGTCAATGGTCTATTTTGGAGTAATTGAACAATGAATAGGCTTCCCTGCTTACCCAGTCTCCAGCTGGAATTATAAATAAACCCGGAATTCAAAAAGTGAGTGAGACAACAAGTAGGTTTTACGCACCACTGCTCCACCACTTCCTCCCGTGGACGATGTAATGGTCTTGGTCCCTCTGAAGGGTACACTCCATGTTGGTGGCGTCACTGGAGGCCACATCAGGCTCTGTTGACAGGGTAAAACGGCAGAGCTAAAATTGTGTGGGAGTTATTGGTACAGTACATGTTTTTTTTACCGACTATGTCAACTTTGGGGCTGTAGCTGCACCGCAAACAGGAAAAGCATGGCAATGTGCGGGTTAACCCTTTTCTTAAGTCTTGTGGACAGGAAACGCACCCACCCAGAGATCACTGGGTAGTGTTTAACACAGCGGGACACACTACCTCTCTGTGTACGCGTGTGTGTGAACCGCTCTTTAATTAGTCCAAACACTGATCCACTCTAGAGTGAAGGTTTCTCTGTGCACAGTAAATTCCCAGGAATGTGTACACAGAGTGTACACAGGAGTGGGAGGCTCATCTGAAATCAACCAGACCGATGACGCACACAAACACCTCGGAAACAACATCTGTGTTTGCAGGAACACAAGGGAACCTAACGCCCACTATCGTCCCTTCTGACATCATTACATTACTATTTATGTGTTCCAAATGGCACACTATTCCCCACTTAGTGCACTATTTTTGACCAGAGCTCTAACATAGCCCCAGGGACCCTGGTCAAAAGTAGTGCACAATATAGAAAATAGGGTGCCATTTGCGATGCATACAATTTCTCTGTAATGGGTAACAAACAGAGGGGGATGGCTCATTCTCAACATTCTGACTCATGGTGTGGTCCCACAGGCCTCGCTCAGAGTGTTCAGTGTCTTTATGGAGATAGCTCTACTCAGAGCTGGGATGAATATACAACCTCCTCTCCCCTCAGGTGGGGTCGTCTGAGTGGAGGCAGCACCCCCACAAGCATGCTAACAGGGTTATTACACTCGTAGAAGAGGTAGGGTTCTACCAAGAACCGTTTCGATCAGAATAACCCTTTTTGGAAGGGTCTCTTGACTTTATATTGCGATTGGCAACTTTCATAAATTAGGTGCATTACCGCCACTGACCTCGTTCGTCTTCAGTCACCCACGTGGATATAACAAATGAGGAGATGGCACGTGAATACCTGCCTCTATAAACCAATGAGGAGATGGGAGAGGCAGGACTTGCAGCGCGATCTGTGTCAGAAATATAACTGAATTCTATTTTTAGCCCTTATACCCGGACTACACCGCTCGCGTCATGTGTGCCAGCGTTGCAAAATAAATTAAGGAATCTATGTCATTCAATTATTGCACCCACACTGCTCGTGCACGTCAACGAGCGTCTGAGATTCCTATTTCTTTTTTTTACCCATTTTTTCCTCCCCAATTTCATGGTATCCAATTGGTTGTAATTACAGTTTTGTCTACAGTCTTGCTTCTTGACACAATGCCCATCCAACCCGGAAGCCAGCCGCACGAATGTGTCAGAGGAAACACCGTCTGCGACAGAGCCTGTACACCTGGCGACCTGGTCAGCATGCACTGCGCCCGGCCCGCCACAGGAGTCGCTAGTGCGTGATGAGACAAGGATATCCCTGCGGGCCAAACCCTCCCTAACCCGGACGACGCAGGGCCAATTGTGTGCCGCACCATGGGCCTCCCGGTCGCGGCCGTCTGCGACAGAGCCTGGACTCGAACCCAGAATCTCTGGTGGCACAGCTAGCACTGTGATGCAGTGCCTTAGACCACTGTGCCACCCAGGAGGCCGTCATTCCTATTTCTGACGCAGATCGCACTGCAAGTCCTGCCTCTCCCATCTCCTCATTGGTTTATAGAAGCAGGTACCCACGTGCCATCTCCTCATTGGTTATACCCCTCGTGGGTGATTTGAAAAGACAAACTTTGTTGCCGGTCATCGTGGTAATACTATGAAAGACCTTGTGCATTTCAGGCAAAATAACAACTCAATGTTTATATCCCAGGACAAATTAGCTAGCAACAGCAAGCTAGCTAAATAGGACAAATTAGCTAGCAACAGCAAGCTAGCTAAATAGGACAAATTAGCTAGCAAAAGTGCAAGCAAGCTAGCTAAATTGCTATACATGTTTAATTCTTTTCGACTTGTCCCCAAATTAATATAATTGGTTCAGAGTTTGTTTTGATATTTTAACCTGCGTGTCGTGATCACGTCTGGTGTGGGGGACAAAATAAATGTATGCACGCACGCAGCCGGTTTGGGTTCCGTGTTAGCAACGCAACACTCGTTGGCGGGCGTGAGCAGTGTGGGTGCAATAATTGAATAATATGCATTTCTAAATGTATTTTACAGGCTGTACTCAGCCTGTAACACCACTATGTTGAGGTATAACTAGACCCTCAAAGAAAGGTCTTATGATATATGTAATGTACTGTCTGAAATAACAAAATGTTAAAGCCTAATAAGGCTGGTGGAACTGCTCATAAGAGGGTTCTAGGAAGAACCATCCAAAGATAAAAGGGTTCTCGGTAGAACCCTTCATAGGCGGTTCTAGGAAGAACATTTAGATGATAAAATGGTTCTTGGTAGAACCATTTATAGAGGGTTTTAGGCAGAACCCTTCATAGAGGGTTCTAGGTAGAACCATATACAGGGAGTTCTTTGAAGAACCCTACATACAGGGTTCACCCCAGCACCAAAAATGGTTCCCCTGTGGGGACAAACTGAAGAACCCTGTACGGTTCTACTTAGCACCTTTTTTCTTCTTCTAATAGTGTACTTTCCAAAGGGTCATGTGTGGTGAACGTACTGCCACAAAATGGCTGCCATTTAAGCATGTCACTAGTCTATTTATGAGTAAGAGAGCTTTCCTAGCCTCCTGTCGAAATTATAAATCAAAACTTAATTAAAAAGAAGGAGGAGCGAATTCATTTAAGAGTGCATATTTGTGGCACAAGGGATGAGTTATCACCATATAATGTTTGGCGACCTTTACTAACTTTATTAATGCGATCCATCACGTCATATCGTCTTGTGCTACGTGAACTGACACGACTAGGATGAAGCAGAGCCTTATATAGAGATACATGAATACACAGCAGGGATATAGTGTAGCCATATATTAAAGCATGGCCCTGGGCCTGAGGGCGTACCTGTCATACAGAAGCAGGAGCGGATCTGTCCACTGAGCAGGGGCTGGAGCCACTCTCTCTTCTGCTCCTCAGTACCAAACATGTGGAGGACCTCCATGTTCCCGGTGTCTGTAGGGGCAAACACAACCATAGATCTAGGAATTATCCAATGACACCATCATATCAATGCAACCTAATTTATAAATCATTTGTACACTGCAACTTGACCACAACTAAGCCCCAAAATAAACTGCTTATTTAAAGAACACTCATTTCATACCTTGATTACATTGAGACACGATCACACACTGTATGCCTCTTTTTATTCATAGGAATACTTGGGAACAGATTTCCTAACTTAAACACATTTGTTTTTCTCAATTCCTGGTGATTTTACAGTCCGATGTTATAACTCATCATGACTTAATTTATGACATAATAATTACGTAAACATGAAGCATGATTCACATCATTAGATAAGATACATATATTAATCATGAATGGCTCCGAACATGAAAATCATCTACCTGGTGCATCAGCCTGGTGCATCAGCAAAAGACTATCAGACAGTAACTTCAACAGGCTTAGTCAGTGGTGACCATGCCTTACCAGGGGCCTGGCAGTTGAAGAGGTCGGGGGCGTAGAGGCATCGTCCCGTTTCCTCTGCGATGTGGGCGTAGTCTAGCTGACTGAGACCGCTTACTGCCGGCAGGAAGAGGTTCCAAAGCCCCGCCTCTCTGGCCTTCGCCTAGGGGGGGGGGGGGGACATCTTAAATGACCTCTGAACTCAAACACCGCTCTAGGGTGGAGTTTCCCCGTTGGTACAGATTAGGATCAGCTTCCCCTCCCCCAATCCTAACCTTAAGCATTAATGGGGGTAAATGCTAAACTGACCCAAGATCAATGTCTAGGGGCAACTTCACCTTATTCCGCAAACACTCTACAAGAGCTGACCATCAAAAAACACCAACATCACCCCCCCACCATGTCCTTCCTTACCTTCAAATCCTCTATCACCTGCGGGGGGTGCCATCTCTGGGGCGAGTGGGCGTGTTTAGAGTAGTACTCTGATACTTCCTGGGGGAAAACAGTCAGTCATCCACTGGTGAATATACAAAGCGTGGACTAATTCAGGAGGTTGCAACTTCACAATACAGTACATTTCAGACAGAAATGTATAATGCCCACAGAAGAGACCGACTCAATGAGGATATGGAATCTTCAGCTCTTCTACAAGCGCTTGTCTTATATCCGCCGTGGTTTCCATTTAATACGTCCCAGATGCTCTTTATGAGGCATGTGACAGAATGAACAATTTTGTCTCTTTGTTGACGGATGTAAGTGTGAGTGCACTTAGCTTGCTCCCTCCGGCACTCTCTGTACCTCATTACCCTGACCGCCACTCTGACTCATACAGTGCCCTGTAATTCCTCCTTCTGTCTTCTCTGCTCTTGACCCCTGACCTTTCAACTGACCTGCTGAGCAGGAAGCACGTGTTGTTTCATGAACTCTGTGACCTGCTGGTGGACAGCCTGGCCTTTAGCAGTCTGGAGGAACAGTCTGGCATCAGCAGGGCCCGACCTGGAGGGGCTACAAACAGCCAGACACGCACAAACATACCATTTCACACCATATTACATACAGGCACTAGTATGAGATGATAAGACTGTAGTTTTAGTATCATGTCAACCAACATACTTCTCTGCAATCTGCAGCCCAACCTGGGCCAACGGCTCCACACTCTGGCCAAACTGGGCAGCATTGGGAGCACTGGCATTGCCCAGGAGGTGGCGCGCATAGATCCCCTATAACAGAGAGAGAGAGAGAGAGTGAGCGAGAGAGAGAAGGGGTTACAGACATACACACAGAGACAAGATCTTCTGTGAGCAGAGACAGTCTAGAGAAATATCTCAGTCCTAGGAAGTCCTCTATTAGTAAGATAGTATTATCAGCAAGAAAGAGGCAAAATGGTGTCAAAGACAGATGAAAGCTGATTGATGAAAAATAATGATTTGTATAGATCATAACACAGGAGTCTGCTTTGGTTTGCTGTGTTCAGGTACAGAATAAAGAATGAAAGCAGATAAGACAAAGTGTGTGTGTGTGTAGTGTGTCTTGATGAGATAGATGAGAATGTGGACCTGGGAATAGTTTGAGCTCATTAGCTGCCTCTTCAGCCGAACAGTGCCAAAGAGATGACAAGTAGAGAGATACAGAGAGAGAGAGAGAGAGAGAGAGAGAGCATCAAAAAACGGTTACTGTGTGTGTGTGCGTGTGTGTGTGTGTGCGCGCGCATATGCGTGTTCCTTCATTTACACCAGTCCATTTGGCATTTCAATGGCCATCATGTGCCATCAGTGAAAAGGTGCATCTTATCTAGTGGTGTAAAGTACTTAAGTAAAAATACTTTCAAGTACTAATAAGTCGTTTTGGGGGGGTATCTGTACTTTAATATTTATATTTTTGACCATTTTTACTTCACCAGATTCCTAAAGAAAATAATGTACTTTTTACTCCATACATTTCCCTGACACCCAAAAGTACTCATTACATGTTGAATGCTTAGCAGGACAGGAAAATTGACAAATTCACACACTTATCCAGCGAACATCCCTGGTCATCCCTATTGCCTCTGATCTGGCGGACTCACTAAACACAAATGCTTCATTTGTAGAGATGTCTGATTGTTGGAGTGTGCACTTGGCTATCTATAAATAAAATAGAGCTGTAAATTATTTATATTTTTACTTTGATATTTAAGTATATTTTAGCAATTACATTTACTTTTGATTACTTACAACCTCACCCTAATCGCATCAGTCTACGTTAGCTAAACCGCCCCGTGGAAGGGACACCGATCCGGAAGAAGTTTTAAGTAAAAAGAGAATTTCCCAAGACATAGACATATCTGATATTAGCAGAAAGCTTAAATTCCTGTTAATCTAACTGCACTGTCCAATTTACAGTAGCTATTACAGTGAAAGCATACCATGCTATTATTTGTGGAGAGTGCACAATTTTGAATAAACAAATTAGGCACATTTGGGAAGTCTTGATTCAAAACTTTTAACAGAAATGCATTAGTTCATTGGATCAGTCTAAAACTTTACACATACACTGATGCCATCTACTGGCCAAAATCTAAATTGTGCCTGGGATGGAATAATACATTATGGCCTTTCTCTTGCATTTCAAAGATGATGGTACAAAAAAAATACGAAAGAACGGCTTTTTTTTTCTTTGTATTATCTTTTACCAAATCTGTCGTATTATATTCTACTACATTCCTTTCACATTTCCATAAACTTCAAAGTGTTTCCTTTCAAATGGTACCAAGAACATGCATATCCTTGCTTCAGGGCCTGAGCTACAGGCAGTTAGATTTGGGTATGTCATTTTAGGCGAAAATTGAAAAAAAGGGGCTAATCTTTAAGAGTTTTTTTTTTTTTTTCAATTTAAAGTTTCTTAAAGTTCTTGTTTTTCAATCAACCAACAAAACACATTCCACATTCACAGATGTGACAGGCTTTAAAAAAATAAAAAGTCAAAAAATAATAATACATTTGAAAAAATTAAAATACAATTAAAATGAATGATAAAGTCAAATAAAAGCATTTATTTTTCTTAATCTATATATTTTCCTTGGTACCTGTATATACATACATACATACGCACATATACATACACACACACATACGTACTCAAAAACTAAATTAAAATAAAAACACACACACAACAAAAAAAAACATACCACTTGCAGCAGCACTATCAAGGTTCTTATCAGCTATTTCAAGCATTCGCTGAGACGATGGGCCAATAATTCGTTTTTAGGTTTTACAGTACCTTACACAAAATGTATCTGCGCATTTCCCTAGTCACCCCGTTCACTCTGTCCAGTTTGAAATATAGTTGAATAGTGGGGACCAGAGTCTATCAAACTTGGGCTGTCTCTTGTGGAGGTCATAAGTGAGCTTTTCAAGAGGAAGGAAGTCAACAATCTGGTCAATCCACATTTTAAATGTAGGGGGGGTATTAGAGGCCCACAATAGAAGAATACATTTCTTAGCAAAGTATGTAATAGTCATAAGCAAATTTTCTCTGTCAGGATCAAGAACAAAGTCCTGCTGGGCATTAAGAAGATAGATACATGGGGTCATATCAAACTGTACCTCTAGTATTTTCTGTGCAGCGGTATGTACAGATTGCCAGAATCTGGCAATCTCCCTACAGCTCCAAAATACATGCATATAGGTTCCACATTCAGAGGTACATCTTTTACAGTTAGGAGACATATCCATTTTCATTCTATGGAGTCTCAAAGGAGTATAATAAAATTTGTACAAAAATGTGTAATTAGATTCTTTCATTTTTACACTGGTAGAGGAGCAGTATACCTTGTCGCAAACCTCCGCCCATAACTCATCACTAATAGTCAGACCAAGGTCATTTTCCCAGATTATTTTCAAAGGAGTAAAGGAGGAGCTTCCTTTCTCAGAAAGGAGTCTATAGATGCAAGATATTTTGCCTTTAATGGATTGTGCTGTGACAAGAAGGGTTTCAACTTCGTTCAACTGAGTTCTAAACCTCCTCTTGGAGGTAAATGAGGAAATGACATGTCTAATTTGAAGATATTTAAAAAAAAATGGGATCTTGGCACATCGAATTCACTGCAGAGCTCTTGAAAGGATTTCAGTGTAGTGGTTTTCTGATGAAATAGGTCTGAAAAGGTCCTGATTCCTAGAGTATGCCAAAGATTAAAGTTGGCATCCCTCAGGGCTTTTGGCAAGTCTGGGTTGCCTACTATAGGTGAGTGAGAACATATTTGGGAGGAAATGCCCAGGTATTTCTTACAGTCCCTCCACGCTAGTAGGGTGCTGTAAATCACAAAGGATTTGGCTATGTTGCCCACTTCACTAAAGTTATTAATGAATATAATTGAGCTTAAGGGCAATGAACCACAGGATTGGGCTTCTATCTGAATCCACGTTGACTCTTGTCTGTTTGTGATCCATGTTAGCATGTTGCAGATTTGGGCAGACCAGTAGTACAATTGAAGGGAGGGAAGGGCAAGGCCACCTTTAGATTCGGGTTTTGATAAAGTGGAAAACTTGATCCTAGGTTTTTTATTGCCCCATATAAATTTGGTGATGCTTTGGTTAGTTGTTTTGAAGAAGGAAACTGGGAGATAGCATGGGAGCATCTGAAATAAGTAGTTCAGTCTAGGGAGGACGTTCATACGGATTACATTAATTCTTCCTACTAAGCTAATTGGGAGGGAGATCCAGGTTTGGAGATTGTTCTTGATTCGATCCAGGAGTGGAAGATAATTTTCCTTAAAAAGGCTATTCAGATCTGGTGTTATGAAGATCCCGAGGTATTGAAACCCCTGTGTTTTCCATTGGAAAGGACAAAGTGTCTTCATAGAGCTGGTGAGTGTAATATTGAGAGGGCAGACAGTGGATTTGTTAAAATTGATCTTATAACCTGAGAACTTGCCATACTGGGCAATTGTGTCTAAAATGAGAGGGAGGGATTTCTCAGGGTTGGATATGTAGAGCAAGACATCATCCGCGTAAAGCGAAATCTTGCCACCTGCAGAAACACCCATAATACTTGGATTGCTCCTTATCAGCTCTGCCAGAGGCTCCGCCCCCAACAAGTAGAGCAGCGGGGACAGCGAGCACCCTTGTCTTGTGCCCCGCTCCAGAGGGAATCTGTCAGAGTTCAGTCCATTAGTAGTCACCATGGCATTTGGATGAGAGTATAGTGATTTGATCCATTTAATAAAATTTGGGCCCATATTGAACTTTTCTAAGACTGAAAACAGAAAGCTCCACTCCATCCTGTCAAACGCCTTCTCAGCATCCAGTGAAGCCAGCAGGACAGGGGTCTTTTGTGCGTTTACTTGATCAATAATATCAAAAAGACGGCGAATGTTATCAGAAGAGTATCTGTCTCTAATAAATCCAGTTTGGTCCGCTTTTATTATTTTGGGAAGAAGAGTGTTTAGTCTTATGGCGAGCAATTTGGTAATTATTTTATAGTCGAAATCCAACAAGCTTATGGGCCGGAAGGACGAGCAGGATAGGGGTCCTTGTCCTTTTTTAGCAACACTGTAATGCGAGCTGTGTGCATTGAGTCTGGGAGAACTCCGTTTTTGCAAAAATCCTCCAGCATTGGCATGAAGATAGGGCTGAGCTGGGGCCAAAAAGCTTTATAGAACTCTCTGGAGAATCCATCTGGGCCTGGGGACTTATTAGGTGGCATGGAGGTAATTGCCTCCAGGATCTCCTCAGGAGTGAAGGGGGAGTTGAGATCTTCCTGGTCGGTCTCTGATAGTTTAGGTAGCGAGATTCCCTCTAGGAAAGAGTGGAGTTCTGCCTCCGTGTGTTTTCTCTCAGAGGTATATAGTTTGCAGTAAAAATCATGGAAAGTTAAATTGATATTTTTTGGGTCATATGTGACCTCGTCCTCTGCTGTTCGGATAGCCATGATTGTACGCTCTGACTGCTCCTTTTTTAATTGGTAAGCAAGCAATCTACTGGGCCTATTGCTATACTCATGGTATTTCTGTTTAGTAAAGAAAACTTTTTTTTTTATCTCCCGAGTGTAGTCCAAATTCAGTTTGGCTTTGGCTGCTTTAAGATGACTCCAGGAAGTGCTGTCTAGGGATTGTTTATGTATTTTTTCACAGCATTCCAGCTCCCTCTCAAGATCTAGCCTGTGTGCTTCCATTGCTTTTTCTTAGAGGAAGCATATGCAATTAGATGACCTCTTAGTGTGGCTTTAGCAGCGTCCCACATTGTGGCCGGAGAAACAGGGGAATCTTTATTGTCTTGTGTGTAGTTGTCTATCCATGTAGTTACTAATGTATGGAACTCGTCATTTGATAGCATGGAGGTGTTGAATTTCCAGCTCTTTGACCTCGGGATGTTTTTGCAGAGGTCAAAGCGGAGGTGGACAAAGGCGTGATCTGAAAGTGCTATGGGTCCGATTGTACAAGTGGCTGAATTTATGAAACTCTTTGGGATAAAAATGTAATCTATACGGGAGTAGGTGTTATGGACATTAGAGTAGTATGTATAGTCCATAGATGAGCTATTATTCTCTCTCCAGATATCTATCAGCCCCATCTCTTTAGTAAGAGAGTTCAACATCTTTGCAGATCTAGGATTTGTGGTGGGGACTTGAGATGATTTGTCTAGGGTTGGGTTAAGGGTACAATTAAAATCTCCGGCCACCACACCAAAGGAGACACAATGCTCATTGAACAGGGTTATAATTTTTGACATGAAGGCAGGAGTATCTGTGTTAGGGGCGTATATGTTTAATATAGTAATTGGTTGACCATATAGTGACCCAGTTATCAAAATAAATCTCCCGTCCGGATCAGATATGTTTTTGTCTATTATGAATGGAACATTTTTATGGATAAGTATGGCTGTGCCTCTACTGTTTGATTTGAAAGATGAGAAATAAACCTGTCCCACCCAAGCTCTGCGGAGTTTGGCATGTTCAGCATCACAGAGGTGTGTCTCTTGTAATAGCGCATGCTTTTTTAGAGCACATAGTATCTTTTTCCGTTTTATTGCATGCCCTAGACCATGGCAGTTCCATGTCAATAGATTTAAGGTACTAGTCATCGTCATCGAGCAGTAATCGAACTTTAGTGCAAGTCATCGCTGGGTAAAAGTGGATAGTAATTACAGCTGCGTTCACATAAAAGGAAAATAAATGGTGTACATAAAATAATAATCTCTGAACACCCCAGCCGAGTTCCCAAACAACTCGACACATCCCGTTGGATCTATTACCCCCCCGCTCAGTCTCAATTCTGTGTTCCGAATAAAACAAAACCGGGAACAGTTAGCAACGCACAACGTCTCCCTCGCCCCACCAAAGAAATGCCTCATCCTCTCCACCCCGCATTGAGTAAGTAACACAGTTGCCCTCGTCCAGACCTCAGTAAAAGAGGGGAGAAAAATAAAATCAATAGCCCAGCCTACATATACCTACCCAAGGGACATAGGGAACCCCAGGTAATAATAGCAACAACAACAAAAAAACAGGGAAATAAAAGTAGGCTGAAACATTAGTAGGCCTAGGTTAGGCTATACAGCCCATCCCTCTCAGTTAAAGGAAAATAAATATAAATTGGACGGCTGTAATGACATTTAGGGGGTGGGTCTCTGGATATCGGCTATATGTCGTCTTACCTCCTTTAGTAATGGCATTAATCGCATTTAGTCATTGGTCTGTTTCTCATTGGCCAGGATTGTCTTTCAAAAAACGTTTTGCCTCTTCGGGAGTTTTGAAGTGTCGCAAGGCTCCTTGGTGAAGAATCCTGAGCTCGTTTGGGTATTTGAATCCCCTGAAGATGCCTCGGTCAATGGAGTATTTCTTCACTTCGTCAAATTCTCGGCGCTTTCGGCGTATTCCAGCTGACAGGTCCTGGTGTAAAGCGAGTTTGGCGTTTCCCACTGTGATGGTGTTGTTTTTCGCCGCCTGTAGGACTCGTTCCTGGTCGGTGAATCTCAGGAAACGTATGGTGATTGGGCGCGGTGGTTGTCTGGCTGCTGGTGGGGGCCTCAGTGCTCGGTGAGCTCTCTCGAGTTCTATGGGCCTGTCGGTGGGCAGGTGGAGCCACTCGGGAAGTTTGTCTTGCAGGTAGCGGATCAGTGGCATGTTTCCTCTTCTTTTCGCCCAGATTGAATAGAACACAATTATTCCTTCGCCCCCTGTTTTCCAGGTCCTCTGTTTTCTCTTCCAGATGCTCGATTTTCTTTTTAGCATATGCTATTGTTTCCATGGCATCTGTCAATAAGTTTTCCATGGATAGGATTCGCCCCTCTGCCTCGTCCAGGCGCCCGCGTTTATGGTTATCTTGTTGTTGATGTCAGGCAATGCGTTTTCCAGGATTGTCACCTTGCCCCCTATCGCACTGAGCTGAGAGTTAATGGCATCTAATTTGGTGTTTAGTTCTGTACGTTGGGATCTCAACTCAGAGAGGATGTCTTCGACAGAGTGCGAGGTTGGCATTCGTTGTGCCTCGTGGGGGAGCGGGTTCTCTTGCTCCTGGCTAATGGCGCTAGTTTTTTCTGAAGCTAGCTTCTTCTTGGAGGCTTTTTCCGTCGCTAATACTCGAGTCCGGGTAAAAATGTCACCTGTAGTGTCGCCTTTTGTAGCCGCCATGACTTTTTCTTACTAAAGCTAAATGAGTGTGAACTTGGAATGGAGGTAAGATTAGGAATTGGAAACTACTTGTGCGGAGCTCTTAGTTCACGCGGCCATCTCGTTCAAGGGTCACGTGATCCCCTCCTTTAAGAGGTTTTAAGTATATTTAAAACCAAATACTTCTAGACTTTTACTCAAGTAGTATTTTACTGGCTGACCTTCACTTTTACTCGAGTTATTTTATATTTAGGTATCTTTACTTTTATCACCACTGATCTTATATTATCATATTATGTGTGTGTGTGTGTGTGTGTGTGTGTGTGTGTGTGAGAGAGACCGACAGAGAGAGAGAGAAAGAGAGTGTGAGCCAAACCTGAGCGATCCCTGCCATCTTAAAGACCGAGAGGGCCAGGTAGAAGTTGAGCTGATGCAGAGAAGATGGGATCTCTCGGCACCGGCAGTAGATGGAGATCAGGTCCTCAGGAGAAGGTATACCTGGCCATTTGGAAATAAATAGACAGAAGAAAAAAAAAAGAGAGAAAGTTCATCAATAGCATTACACAGATGAAAATCAAATCAGGGCACATAAAATCCAAGCTGTAGAGAACAGAGTAGGATTACGTTGCGTTCTTGCTTCATGGTTTAAGTTAGGGTTTAGAGCTCGTAAGCTGATCCTAGATCTGTGTCAGATATAAGAGCTCAGAGGTCATACCTTCCACACCCCTGAGGCTGCCCATGCAGCTGAGGAGGCTGAGGCCGCTGGGCAAATAGTTGGGCATCAGGAAGTAGGCCAGGTCTGCCATTGGCTGGCCCGTGGTGGAGAGCTCCCAGTCCAACACAGCCACCACACGAGCCTAGAGAGAAAGATAAAAATTTGTCTATTAGATATGCACACTTCAGTCATCCACTTTCTCTACAACATTAGTCTCATATACAATGAAAAACACTTTAGGAAAAGTGCTATAAAAATGCTAATATGTTTTACAGTATTATTACTGTTTAATGTAAGCTTCAAGCCATGTTTCAACCTCAGTAGGATGGAAAATCAGGTTGTCCACTCGAAAGTCCCCATGGACAAGGGCCACTTCATTGTCATTGGTGGGCAGGTTGCTCAACAGCCAATCAGAGAGCTTATCCATGACGGGAATTTCTTTGTGGGCAGCTGCTCTGTATTGCTTTGTCCAGGTAGACACCTTTTGGGTAATAAACGGTCAAAGTGAAAATTATATTTTAAGACCAAAGTGGGATGCAAATGGGAATAGAAAGGGGGTGGAATAAAAATGGAACGGGAATAAGTAGAGGATATCTATCTTCTACCTGTCTCTTGCAGTAGCCAGGCCCTTTCCCGTACCCCTCTAGGTCCATGGTGGTTAGGTCCAGGGAGTGAAGACGGGCCAGAACCTCCACTGCAGACACATACAAGGCTGCCCTCTCCGCTGCACTCACCCCTGGGAGCCTCAGGTCCTGAAATATACGCCCCTACACCACAGAGAGGGGAACACAATGATATCTGACCAAACGATATACAAAACGTAATACCGCGCTCATCAACCGGACATAACAGAGGGAGAGTTTGTGCGTAACTCCTACTACAGCTCAACGGTGCATTTTAAAGGCTCACACAAGTTTGTGCGCTGAGCAGCATTGACCTACTTGTACATGCTCCATCAGGTAGAACTCGGTTCCGATCACCTCTGCGTCAGTGCAGTGTAGCAGTGGCTGGGGTACTGGGAACCCAGCAGAGAACAGGGCCTTCTGCACTCGATATTCCCTGTCCACCTCGCACACAGAAGACAGAAAATGTGATCGGACAGCCCAACGGGGGGGTGACGCTAGTTTCTACTTCACAGTAGGGCCGTTTTGCAGAAATGCCTTCTTGAACATGTGAACTTTCATGTGCCTTAATTGCAAACTTGTATGGGATCCATAAATATCAATACAAATGTTAAATGACGAGCCTAGTTTAGCCAAGGAGAACGCACTGAGCTATAAATCAAATCAAACGTTATTGGTCACAGACACATTTAGCAGATGATATTTCAGGTGTAGCGAAATGCATTTTTTAAATATCTTTTTTTGATTGTTATTGTATTTTTTTAATGTAATAACACAAAAATGTTTTGGGCTAATAATGTAAGAAACAATAATACACACAAAAAAACTAAACACTGCAAAGTTGCTTAGGTGCTAGAAGCAGTGCTGCCATGTCTATATAGGGAGAAAGGCAGGATCCTTCCTGGCTAGCCATGATTGGCTGAGATAAGGGGAGGGGTATACCATGCGTTTATATGAGATGTTGAATGGGGGCGTAAACAAAGTAGAGCTCTCTAGCACTCAACACAATCTTTCAAGGACATTTTTTTCTCTTACTTGTCTCCTAAGTGGGATAACAAATGTATCAACTTTCACATGCACACAGTGTATGATATGCCATTTTGGCGCTCTGAAACTAAATGTTTGTAATAAAACATTTAAAAACTGTCGGGATTTTTCGACATAAGCCTCGGTTGGGACGGGCTGTCACAAATGTCAATGCTTCCAAATAAATAAAAGTAATGCATACATTACATAATGTACACAATCAAAAGCAATTTGTTGCGGTATTATTACTACATTCTCTAGTCTATCCCAAGCATTGACAAAACTGTAAAATAAAAAACAGCAAAAAAGCTGTAAAAACTAAGATATTTGTCCTCCGAAGAAGGGGGGTGGTGGAGGGGTTCATATTATTATATATATATTTTTAAATGTTAAACACTCCAGGGACCCGAGCTATAGACTGTTCTCTCTGCTTCCGCACGGCAAGCAGTACCCGTGCATCAAGTCTGACACCAACAGGCTCCTGAACAGATTCTATCCCCAAGCCATAAGACTGCTAAAATAGCTAACAAAAATTGCTACACGGATGATCTGCGTTAACCCTTGTATTTACATATTTATTTTTGCACTGTCTCCATGCACACTCACATGACTTTACATATATACGCACACTAACACACATATTTATCCTGATGCCTAGCAGTGGTGTAAAAATACTTTCAAGTACTAATAAGTCGTATTTTTGGAGTATCTGTACTTCACTATTTATATATATTTTTTACAACTTTTACTTCTACTTCACTACATTCCTAAAGAAAATAATAAACATTTTACTCCATACATTTTCCCTGACACCCAAAAGTACTCGTTACATTTTGAATGCTTAAAATGGTCCAATTCACACACTTATCAAGAGAACATCCCTGGTCATCTCTACTGTATCTGGTCTGCTTCATTTGTAAATGATGTCTCAGTGTTTTAAGTGTGCCCCTGGCTATACATTAAAAAAAAGGGAAAAAAAGAAAATAGTGCCGTCTGGTTTGCTTTATATATGGAATTTGAAATTATTTATACTTTTACTTTTAATACTTAAGTATATTTTAGCAAATATATTTACTTTTGATACTTAAGTATATTTAAAACCAAATATTTTTAGAATTTTACTGGATGATTTTCACTTTTACTTGAGTCATTTTCTATTAAGGTGTCTTCACTTTTACTAGATTATGAGAATTGGGTATTTTCTCCACCACTGATGCCTAGTCACCTTACTCCTATCCAGATCTACCTCTACCACTCAAGTAGCCTATCCCTGCACATTGGAAATATGGTCCCTGTATATAGCTTCTTACTTTCTCGTGTTTCACTTGTTTTTATTTCTCGTGTGTTTTGTTCTACCTTATGCTGTTTTTTTTAGTACTACATTGATATTGTGTTGGGTTTAGACCTTGCAAGGCATTTCACTGTACTTGTAACGTTAAACTTTGTCTCCCTCTACTGGAGAGAAATAATACAGCTAAAACAACTAAAACTGTGTCAAAGAGCACAGTGCCTTTTACTACTGTTCTTGCTCATTATTTATCTAATTATTGAGAAGGTTTTGCATCATAACTACCTTGTGAGCCCCTGGCAGAAGCATACCCGGCGGTTTCTTTCTCAGGACATAGCTGTCAGAAGGGGTCTGGATAAGGAAGGTGGGGTTGGATTGTCCAGCACTGGAATGATCAGACACGGAAGGCATGGACAGTGATTCACTCCATTTTACGAAGTATGCTCATTTCTATGGAACTGGAACACTTCAGATAAAAGGTGAGCATACCTGTATTGTCTGACAGTGAACCTGTCGTTGTTGGACACACCTCGTGTCTTTCCAGCCAGATATCGCTGAAGATTGACGGTGTTGAACCTGTGCTGCTCCCGAACAGGAGTTGCTGTTTGGTCTTCCATATTTCAGTGTGGATTAATTATTTGTCAAAGTCGTAAAATTGAACGAATTAGCTAATCTCGTACAATATGGAAAGTCGAATGGTGTCGTTTTGGTCAACGGAGGTGAGAGTCAGTGTTTTGCAGATCAAACTTTGCGCAATCCGCAGTTTTCTGTAAAACGTCGCTACAAAAGAGTGACTGAGCTCATCTCACAGATCGGTAAATGCACAGATTTGCTGATTGCACGCACTGGCCGATGGTCGAATTTTTAGATGCCGTAGAGATCATGTATTTATAGGACTTAAAAAACATTTTTACTCAACGCAGCTTGTTTCTGCCCGGACTGTATTTACAGAAACTCGGGTTGCCAGTTGATTCGAACTGTGTAGACGTGTACTAGCCCGTCGCTTGTGGTCTTTATGTGATTGTCAAGACTTTTCAATCCAGGCATTTTACACTTGAACAACGGAGTAGTGTGGCTTATTCTTTTTATAGAAACATGACCTCAATCGAAGAGCTGAAGCTGCGAGTGAGGGAGCTTGAGAATGAGTTGATCAAGTGTAAGCAAAAGCGATGTACGGCGATGTGTGCCGAGGAAGCTGCCGACAACAACCAACCTCATCACAGACCAAGGATCGACAAAATGAGTGCAGAAGTAGTGGATTCAAACCCTTACAGGTATATGTAGCTGTCGAAATCTAACTGCCGCAAATTGAGTCATTTGTGATCATGAATACATAAGAGAGTACATGATATGGTTGACACCCCAGAAATAAGGGCCACATACCGGCATATGGTGTAAACTGCTTACCTCGCGTTCTTACCTTGCAGTCGTCTGATGGCTTTGAAGCGAATGGGCATTGTTGAAGATTACGAGGTAAGATACAATCGTATGTTATATTGTTATCCGATACACATCGAAGGTTGCACAATGTCCCCAATATTCTGAGGCTTTCTATAAATCCCTATTGGAGGAGTCCTGAAATTCGGGCATTTTAAAACCCTACACCGATCTAATATGACAAAATGGGCATGCGTTTATTTATATTCTACTGTTAAACAGAAAATCAGGACGTTCACTGTAGCTGTGGTGGGTGTTGGAGGAGTTGGAAGTGTGACTGCAGAAATGCTCACAAGATGTGGCATTGGTAAGGTAATACAAACTTCACGTTACTAAATCAACATATCTTTATATCGTTCGTTTTCAACCTTGTGTTTCCGATGGACAATCAATGCAACAACGTACACCGAGTCATTCTGCCTTGTTGCCATCATCTCTTTACACAGCTCATCCTGTTTGACTATGACAAAGTGGAGCTGGCCAATATGAACAGGCTGTTCTTCCAGCCTCACCAGGCCGGCCTCAGCAAAGTAGAGGCAGCTGAACACACACTCAGGTACAGTAGTGACCTGAGGGGGCCACGTTCAGTAGGCAAACGTTGTGGAACGTTGCCAGAATAAAAATGTCATCAACATAAATCCTCATTCTACATGTCAGAGATGTTGGTCCTGCGTCATATATTTACATCTGAACATACCACAACATCGTGTCCTGCAAAACGTACCACTGGTCTGATTTATATTATGTAACGTCACGATAAGGTGCTTACATGTTTTTACGTTCGGTCAAACAGGAATATCAACCCAGATGTGCAGTTTGAGACCCACAACTACAACATCACCACCATGGAACATTTCGCACATTTCATGGATCGCATAAGGTGAGAACTTGTGTCCTCTCCTATCTCATAAGTGCAGTAATAATACTGCTTTTGTGGTCATTTCCGCAGAGCATTTTCAGTATTGAATTGCTCCACTGTGCTGTCCCATGACAGTGTTGCCTCTCAGTTCTCTGACTTTCAAGTTGATTTAAAAATTAAAAATAACTAATTGCATTACAGTATGACATTGGATGCTTTACTTTACGTGATGAGGACAACTGAAGAAAACACATACAGATCACACCAATAAATCTAGAAGGCGAGGTTGTTTTTGTTCAACTTTCAAGATCTACCATAACACATAACTTCTGAAATGTCCACGTGATCGCCACATGGTCATTCTGTTTCTAAGTACTCTGTGTTGTCTCAGTTATGGGGCGCTTCAGGAAGGAAAGGCCGTAGACCTGATTCTGAGTTGTGTGGACAACTTTGAGGCCCGGATGGCCATCAACGCAGTCAGTACTAAAATATATATATATACATCTCCCTCATTCCCTGACAATAAAACATACAGTATTGAGTTGAAGATCAGATGATGAATGTTGGTCATTTTCTCGTTCCTAGGCGTGTAACGAGCTGGGTCAGATCTGGATGGAGTCGGGTGTGAGCGAGAACGCTGTGTCTGGACACATCCAGCTCATCATCCCGGGGGAGACGGCCTGCTTCGCAGTACGTCACATCACACACTTAGGATGGGTCCCAAATGGCACCCTTTTCCCTATTTATGTCCAGGGCAAAACAATTATTTTGACCAGGGCCAATATGGCTCTTGTTAAAAGTAGGGCACTATATAGGAAAAAGGGTACCATTTCCAATATCACTGTTCTACTTAAAGACATGCTCTGGTACTTTGGCGACTACTAAGTCTCTTTTAAACCTTCTGCTTTGGGCTGGATGTGTCGATGTCTAGTTCATGTTTTACCTCAATTAGCCACGCAACCCCAGTTTGAAAGCGACAATGAGATTCAGCCCCTCGCCATTTGAGTGACAGCTAGCAAGTATCACACCCAGCAGAGCGAGAGCAATGTCGTGGCGCACACATCTGCACTTTTGGCTCGTGGGCACTACTTTCAGAACTACCGAAAAGTATACAAAAGTACCGGACAGTCCCTTTAATTGAAACGGATGGCACGTTGCAAACACAAGCTTTGATTGTCCCTGTGACAGTGTGCTCCTCCCCTGGTGGTGGCGGCCAACATTGATGAGAAGACCCTGAAGAGGGAGGGGGTGTGTGCTGCCAGCCTACCCACCACCATGGGTGTGGTGGCAGGGATCCTGGTCCAAAACGTCCTCAAGTAAGATCTGGGTTACATTTGCTTGTAAATGGGACCTGGGTCATATTCATTAGGCCCCACATGGAAGAAAACAGAAAGAAACAGAGGCACTATCAGAACTTATCCATTCAATAGGAAACACTTTGTTTTCTTTCGAGAAGCATTTTGCGACGGTGTGGCCTAATGAATACGACCCTGATCATAGCCCAACACAAAGACCCATAACGGGGTTGCCTATGAAGATATCCTAACAGTGGTTCATGGTCCTCAGGTACCTGTTGAAGTTTGGCACAGTCAGCCATTACCTGGGCTACAACGCCATGCAGGACTTCTTCCCCACTATGGCCATGAAGGCCAACCCCACATGTGATGACCACTACTGCAGGAAACAGCAGGACGACTATAAGGTGACTGACCAAGGAGGCCCTTTCCTCCTTTTTCTTTCTGTCTCTCTACTTCATATTATATTTCTTTACAGTTATTTACATATGTAATTGTATTGGTTAGTATTGAATTACGCTTTTGACTGCAAGTTCCAGAATGCCTTGCGACAGGAATGAGAGAGATAACGCGCCAGTTATGTGCAGGTGCAAAGTGATTAAGCTGACCTTTCCGCTAGCATCTTACCTGCATTGCTCTGTAGAATCTAAAGTTGTTAAATGTAACGTGAACAAGTATTACTAAAAAATAAGCTTTCATATCAAGCCCGACGTCCCGAGTCATTACTTTGAAGACAGTTAATCTAAAATTTGGTGCCGAATCCCGGGATATGAGCTGCGACGAAGAAGCGGCTAAAATGGCTGAGGAGAAACGTTGGCATGAAGCAGAAAGAATGAGACGAAAGCGGGGTACCATTCGAGGCGCCACAACGAGGATTTTGAATCAGATTGACGTGGAAATAGCCCAGTCAAATCCGGATTACCGATCACTTCAGTACATTGTTGGAATTGCTATCAGCTAAGGAGGACAGTTCGTTTGAACTTGATTGTGGAATTGAACAGTATTGAATTACGCTTTTGACTGCAAGTTCCAGAATCACCTTGCACCTGCACATAACAGACTCGTTCTCTCTCATTCCTGTCGCAAGGCATTCTGGAACTTGCAGTCAAAAGCGTAATTCAATACTAACCAATACAATTACATATGTAAATAACTGTAAATAAATATCTTTAGATACAGCTCAATGAATTAACTTAAACATTAACTCTGTAACACATTAAAGTTACAACACCCATCATGACCTGGGGTGTGTACAGGACGGGGTACAGTTGTAATTCAGTGGTGTGCGTACTTTGTGGTCCACAGAAGAAAGAGGCAGAGCGACCAAAAAAGATTGTAGAGAAGGTGGTGGAGGAGGAAGTGGTTCACGAGGAGAACGACTGGGGTGAGTGTAGCTGGAGCGTTGATATTGCCTCAATGTATTGTCCATAGCAAGTGATCCTGTCTAGGGACCATTACTGACCTATGTTGCTCTGTCAGGTATTGAGCTGGTGTCGGAGCAGACAGAAGAGGAACTCCATGCGGCTTCAGGCCCCGTCCCCGACCTCCCAGAAGGCATCACTGTGGCCTACACCATCCCTGAGAAGGTCAGTACCATACAAACCTCATAAAAAATACTATGATATTCTTTTTTTTTTTTTTGATGAACGCAGACAATGCATAGCCCCTTGAGGGTCATAACGCCTATCACAGGAGATTGGTGGCACCTTAATTGGGGAGCACTGGCTCGCGGTAATGACTGGAGCGGATTAGGTGGAATGGTATCAAACACATGGTTTCCGTTCCGGCCATTATTATGAGCCTCCTGTGATGACTTAAGTAGGCAAAGTTTGTTATAAGCTACTCTGTATGGTACAAACAAGCTAAGTCACTATTTCTGGGCCAGTGGAAGTAACCGGTACAACCTCAAGGAGGCATCTCAAGCCAGTTTGAACTAATAATGACCTCTGTCCTCCTTTTCCAGGAGACCGGGGCGTCAGGAGGGGAGACGGTGGAGGAAACAGAACAGAGTCTAGAAGAGCTGATGGCGCAGATGAGGAAGATGTAACCGGGACCAGGAAGACACCTCAACTATCAGACGACCATCATCATCGTCGTGCATCCGCGTATCTCCGCAACATTGCAGTGAACCTACCACCCCTTTTTTTAATAACGGAGCATTGACACCGTACAGTATACCCCCTGCAATGGAGCTTTGCATCTCCATGTTCTTAAATCAAGCACGATTTGTAATACCCACTATACGTACTACAGTATCAATACGACTTAATGCATGTACTTCTGCTCCTTTGACATGAAAGGGAATGCATTGCATGGTTGATGAACTCAAGTGCTGCTGTTTATGATCTTCATATTCCCCAAGGCTGTAAATTTACTAGTGTAAGCCTGTTCAATATGGAAGCATATAACTGTTGAAATTCAATTCGAATATCAGCATCGGAGAGCACAAACTGGACGCTGAAATGTATGTAATTATCTTAAATGAACTTTTGCTTGATGTAATGGACCAGGTACGTACAGATGTAAGCTATGTAAGTCATTATGCTTGTTGGCCGAGAGGAAATACTGTTGTAACACTCAGCGTTGAATAAGTAATTGCTGTTATGGATAGTCTCGGACCAACTATTACTACTGTATGGAATGCTAATTAATTAAATTGTTAATGCATTACATCCTTTCTTCTAAAACATTTTGAATGATGGCGAATGAGGTCTAATGTTTCTCTGCATGACAAACCTGCCTTAAATGTATCTGTTCCATGTCTAGCTCTGGTCCGCAGTGCGATAACGAGTGGCCTCTGCTACATGTTGTGGCGCTATGGGGCGGCAGAGTAGCCTAGTGGTTAGAGCATTGGACTAGTAACCGAAAGTTTGCAAGTTTAAATCCCCGAGCTGTACAAATCTGTCGTTCTGCCCCTGAACAAGGCAGTTAACCCACTGTTCCTAGGCCGTCATTGAAAATAAGAATTTGTTCTTAACTGACTTGCCTAGTTAAAGGTAAAACAAACACAAAAAAAATGGACCAGTGCTACTCTCAGCTGTTTAAACTGATATAGCTGAAACTGAAGCTTTCTCTGCTGAAACTGTACTGACTAACTCTCTGTTTCCACACTTTGTTTCAATAAAGTATTTATTAGCCAGTTGATTATAGTTTATGGTACTCCCTTAATTTTCTTACACAATGATGTGTGCCATTCAGAGGGTGAATGGGCAAGACAAAATATGTAAGTGCCTTTGATCGGGGTATGGTAGTAGGTGCAAGGCACACCGGTTTGTGTCAAGAACTGCAACTCTGCTAGGTTAACAACCACTTCCCGTGTTTATCAAGAATTGTCCACCACCCAAAGCACATCCAGCCAACTTGACACAACTGTGGGAAGCATTGGAGACAACATGGGCCAGCACAGGGATGCTTTCGACACCTTGTAGAGTCCATGCCTCGATGAATTGAGGCCGTTCTGAGGGCAAAATGGCGGGGGGGGGGGGGACATCTCAATATTAGGACGGTGTTCTTCATGCTTTGTACACTCAGTGTCAATTCTATTAGCATGGTATAATCCTGACAGAGATGATTGTGTTGTCCACAGGAACCTGGAGAAGGCTTTGTACAAGCAGGTTCTGGATGTCAGGGAGTTGTTGAGGGACTGGGCACATTCAAGGTGATCTGGCCAACAGATGTTGACGCATCTCCAGCGAACGAGTCAGGAACATTTTGGCTGCCCTGGAAAACACAGTAGGGAGGGGCACAGCTTTGTATTTGCCAAGGCAGCAGCTACTCTTCCTGGGGTCCAGCAACATTAAGGCAGTAGTACAATTTTTAAAACATTACAATACATTCACAACATATTAAGTGCACTCAAACTCCTACTCTACTACCACATATCAACAACAAAATCCATGTGTACGTGTGTCTATACTGCGTATGTTATCGTGTGTTTGTATGCATGTGTCTGTGCCTATGTTTGTGTTGCTTCACAGTCCCGCTGTTCCATAAGGTGTCTTATCTGTTTTTAAAATCTAATTTTACTGCTTGCACGAGTTACTTGATGTGGAATAGAGTTCCATGTAGTCATGGCTTTATGTAGTACTGTGTGCCTCCCATAGTCTGTTCTGGATTTGGGGACTGTGGAGAGACCTCTGGTCTTGTGGGGTATGCATGGGTGTCCGAGCCTTGTGCCAGTAGTTCAAATAGACAGCTCGTGCATTCAACATGTCAATACCTCGCACAAATACAAATAGTGATGAAATCAATCTCTTCTCCACTTTGAGCCAGGAGAGATTGACATATTAATGTTAGCTCTCCGTGTACATCCAAGGGCCAGCAGTGCTACCCTTTTCTGAGCCAATTGCAATTTTCCTAAGTCCCTCTTTGTGAAACTGTACCTACTGACTCTCTGTACACACTTTGTTTCAATAAAATCTTTTAGTAGTCCAGGTGCAACAAATCTAGGGCCTGTAGTACCTGCCTTGTTGATAGTGCTGTTAAGAATGCAGAGCAGTGCTTTATTATGGACAGACTTCTCCCCATCCTAGCAACTGCTGTACCAATATGTTTTGACCATGACAGTTTTCAATACAGGACAGTTTAGTCTCCTCAACTTGCTCAATTACAGCCTCCCGGTTGGCGCAGTGGTCTAAGGCTGTGCCACCAGAGATTCTGGGTTCGAGCCCAGGCTCTGTCATAGCCGGCTGCGACCGGGAGGTCCATGGGGCGACGCACAATTGGCCCAGCGTCATCCGGGTTAGGGAGGGTTTGGCTGGCAGGGATATCCTTGTCTCATTACGCACTAGCGACTCCTGTGGCGGGCCTGGGCGCAGTGCACACTGACCAGGTCGCTAGGTGTACGGTGTTTCCTCCGACACATTGGTGCGGCTGGCTTCTGGTTTGGCTTGTGCATTGTGTCAAGAAGCAGTGTGGCTAGGTTGGGTTGTGTTTCGGAGTGATGAGACAAGACTGTAATTACTACCAATTGGGGAGAAAAATGGGTAAAATTTAATTAATTAATTAAAAACTTGCTCAATTACCACATAATTCATTACAAGACTTGGTTTAGGGTTCAGTGAATAATTTGTCCCATATTTAGGACTAATTTATTCCTTGCCACCCATCCCAAACTAACTATAGCTCCTTGTTTAGTATTGCAGTCATTTCAGTCGCTGTGTCGAGTCATCCGCATACATAGGTTTTACTCATGTCTTTAGTAAAGATTGAAAAAAGCAAGGGGCCTAGACAGCTGACCTGGGGAATTCCTGATTCTACCTGGATTTTGTTGGAGAGGCTTCCGTTAAAGAACACCCTCTGTGTTCTGTTAGACAGATAACTCTTTATCCACAATATAGCAGGGGGTGTGAAGCCATAACACATACATTTTTCCAGCAACAGACTATGATCAATAATGTTAAAAGCCGCACTGAAGTCAAGTAAAAACAGTCCCCACAATCTTTTTATCATCAATTTCTCTCAGCCATTTGTGTAAGTGCTATGTTTGTTGAATGACCCTCCCTATAAGCGTGCTGAAAGTCTGTTGTCAATTTGTTTACTGTAAAATAACATTGTATCTGGTCAAACACAATTTTTTCCAAAAGTTTCCAAAGGGTTGGTAACAGTCTGATTGGTCGGCTATTTGAGCCAGTCTTTACTATCCTTAGGTAGGGGAATAACTTTTGCTTCCCTCCAGGCCTGAGGGCACACATTTTCTAGTAGGCTTAAATTGAATAAGGAGTGGCAAATAGGAGTGGCAATATCATCCACTATTATCCTGAGTAATTTTCCATCCCAGTTGTCAGACCCTGGTGGCTTGTCATTGTTGATAGACAACAATCCTTTTTTCAACTCTTCCACACTTACTTCATGGAATTCAAAATTACAATGCTTGTCTTTCATAATTTGGTCAGATACATTTCAAGTTGGAAGTTTACATACACTTAGGTTGGAGTCATTAAAACCTTTTTTTCAACCACTCCACAAATTTCTTGTTAACAAACTATAGTTTTGGCAAGTCAGTTAGAACATCTATTTTGTGCATGACAAGTAATTTTTCCAACAATTGTTTACAGATAGATTATTTCACTTATAATTAACTGTATCACAATTCCAATGGGTCAGAAGTTTAAATACACTAAGTTGACTGTGCATTTAAACAGCTTGGAAAATTCCAGAAAATGATGTCATGGCTTTAGAAGCTTCTGATAGGCTATTTGACATAATTTATGTCAATTGGAGGTGTACCTGTGGATGTATTTCAAGGCCTAGCTTCAAACTCAGTGCCTCTTTGCTTGACGTCATGGGAAAATCAAAAGAAATCAGCCAAGACCTCAGAATAAAAATTGTAGACCTCCACAAGTCTGTTTCATCTTTGGGAGCAATTTCCAAATGCCTGAAGGTACCAGGTTCATCTGTACAAACAATAGTTCGCAAGTATAAACACCATGGGACCACGCAGCCGTCATACCGCTCAGGAAGGAGACGCTATCTGTCTCCTAGAGATGAACGTACTTAGGTGCGAAAAGTGCAAATCAATCCCAGAACAACAGCAAAGGACCTTGTGAAGATGCTGGAGGAAACAGGTACAAAAGTATCTATATCCACAGTAAAACGAGTCCTATATCAACATAACCTGAAAGGCCGCTCAGCAAGGAAGAAGCCACCACTTGAAAACCGCCATAAAAAAGCCAGACTACGGTCTGCAACTGCACATGGGGACAAAGATCGTACTTTTTGGAGAAATGTCCTCTGGTCTGATGAAACAAAAATAGAACTGTTTGGCCATAATGACCATCGTTATGTTTGGAGGATAAAGGGGGAGCCTTGCAAGCTGAAGAACACCATCCCAACCGTGGAGCACGGGGGTAGCAGTATCATGTTGTCGGGGTGCTTTGCTGCAGAAGGGACTGTTGCAATTTACAAAACAGATGGCATCATGAGGCAGGAAAATTATGTGGATATATTGAAGCAACATCTCAAGACATAAATCAGGAAGTTAAAGCTTCATCGCAAATGGGTCTTCCAAATGGAAAATGACCCCAAGCATACTTCCAAAGTCGTGGCAAAATGGTTTAAGGACAACAAGTCAAGGTATTGGGGTGGCCATCAGAAAGGCCTGATCTCAAATCGTAAAGAAATGTTGTTGGTAGAACTGAAAAAGCATGTGCGAGCAAGAAGGCCAACAATCCTGACTCAGTTACACCAGCTCTGTTAGGAGGAATGGGCCAAAATTCACCCAACTTATTGTGGGAAGCTTGTGGAAGGCTACCTGAAACATTTGACCCAAGTTAAACAATTTAAAGGCAATGCTACCAAATACTAATTGAGTGTATGCAAACTTCTGACTCACTGGGAATGTGATACAATAAATAAAATCTAAAAATAAATCACTCTCTCTACTCTCTCTCTCTCTATTATTCTGACATTTCACATTCTTAAAATAGTGGTGATCCTAACTGACCTAAGACAGGATCAAATGTCAGGAATTGTGAAAAACTGAGTTGAAATGTATTTTGCTTATGTGTATATAAACCTCTGACTTCAACTGTTTACTTGGATGTGTAGTGTCAGTGTTTGTTGCTGGCATGTCATGCCTAAATTTGCTAATCCTGCCAATGAAAAAATCATTAAACTTGTTGCCAAATTCAGTGGGTTTTGTGAGGAATGAGCCATCTGATTCAATGAATGATGGAGCGGAATTTGCCTTTTTGCCAAAAATTTCAATTTCGAAATGAAAAAATAAAAAATTCGTAATATTAAACATTCATGAAAATACAAGTGTTTTACATCGGGTAAAATCTTAACCTCTTGTTAATCCAGCATTTTGTCAGATTTCAAAAAGGCTTTAAGGCGAAAGCATACCATGCGATTATCTGAGGACAGCGCCCCCGCATACAAAAGCATTAAAAACATTTTCCAACCATGCAGATGCATCACGAAAGTCAGAAATAACGATAAAATACATCACTTACCTTTGAAGATCTTCCTCTGTTTGCAATCCAAAGGGTCCCAGCTACATCACAAATGGTTGTTTTGTTCAATAAAGTCCTTCTTTATATCCCAAAAAATAAGTTTTGTTGGCGCGTTTCATTCAATAATCCACCGGTTTCCCCTCGTTCAGAATGCATACAAAATGAATCCCAAATGTTACCAATAAACTTTGTCCAAACAAGTCAAACAATGTTACTAATCAATCCTCAGGTACCCTAATATGTAAATAAACGATACAATTTAAGACGGACAATAGTATATTCATTACTGGAGATAACTAACGAAGTGCACCGGAATGCGCTACAAATACTACAGCCAAAATGGGAGCCACATAATAACGTAATGAATATACCGGAGATAAATAGCCAAAAATTACGTTTTGTTGGCGCGCTTGACTCAGTAATCCACTGGTTTCCCTTGTTCAAAATGCATACAAATGAATCCCGTAAGTTACCAATAAAAGTCTTCCAAACAAGTCAAACAACGTTTCTAATCAATCCCCAGGTGATAACTAACGAAGTGCACCGGAATGCGCTACAAACACTACAGCCAAAATGGGAGCCACATACAAAAACTACAAATTCTAGCTCATTTTTCAAAAACCAAGTCTGAAACTATTTCTAAATACTGTTGACATCTAGTGGAAGCCCTAGGAACTGCAATCTGGGAGGTATTCCTTTTATATTTCCATTGAGAGCCATAGTAATCAGGGGTGTGCTGAATTTTTTTTCTGGATGGATTGTCCTCGGGTTTTCGCCTGTAATATCAGTTCTGTTATACTCACAGACATTATACTCACAGACATTATTGTAACAGTTATTTCCTAGCTTCTGGGCCTGAGTAACAGGCATTTTACTCTGGGCACCTCATTCATCCAAACTTCCGAATACTGCCCCCTATCCCGAAGAAGTTAAGATGCTCCAAAGCTTTTTACAATCATTCTTCATGTAATTTATATTTGTTTCATAGTGTAGTTTCTTCCTCTTTTTATTCAGTTTAGTCACATGATTTCTCAATTTGCAGTACATTTGCCAATCGGTTGTACAGCCAGATCTATTTGCCATTTCTTTTGCCTCATCTCCCTTAACCATAGTTTTTCAATTACTCATCAAACCTTGGGGATTGAACCATTTTAACAGTCATTTTCTTAATGGGTGCATGCTTATTAGTAACTGGGATAAGCAATTTCATAAATGTGTCAAGTGCAGCATCTGGTTTCTCCTCAATACACCACGGACCAACAAATATTCTTCACATCAACAACATAGGATTCGCTACAAAACTTATTCTATGACTCTCTCTATCTTATATCTTGTTAAGTCTTAATCTTAATGAGTGCTTGTTTCCTTTGAAATGGGGTCTGTTTGAATGGACTAAAATGTGACCGACTGGCTCAAATCGGTCTTATGTAGTAACATTTGAAATGACGTTTTTTACATTGGATAACAGTAGAGATTCAGGGCTACAAAATGGTATATCATACACTACAGTTGAGGAACAATGGGAAAGTAATTCTGCTTTGAAAGTTGATAAACTTGTAAACTCACTTTTGAGAAAATGGCCTTTCAATGTTTTGGCACTATTACTGGAGAGCCCTTCTTTGTCTACACCCATTCAGCATCGTTCACACCCTCTTAAGCTTTAGCTCCACCCGTCTCTTTAAGGGTTGATCCGAGTGTTCTGTACTAACAGCAGTCAAGCACCCAAACTAACTTGCTAGCTGCTTCCAGACACAAATGAGAGAACAGCTCACTGAACATTACTGGCCCTAGCAGAGCTGGTTAGGCTGTTATGTTATCCAGAGCATTTTTTGACTGCAACTGTGCGGTCAGATTATCCGTTCGTCGGATGCCATGTTTGACCTTAGTTTGAAGATGTTAGCCGGAGGCAGGTGTTTTTCCATCTCCTTAGCTATCATACTCAAATTCCAGAAAGGGGAGAGCAACACTTATGCAGTTTTACTATACAATACTTTTTTTTAAAGCAGCGTTAGACAGGATTACCTAGACATATTGACCAGCTCAAATGGACAGACGCGTGCTGTACTCATCTCTCGGCATGTCCAGCCCATTCATTATCTCAGCCAATCATGGCTAGCGGGAAGGTTGCTAACTTTTTCTGTGGCTAAACCAACAAGGCTTGTAATTTAACAATTTTATTTGTATTTACAGATGGCATACACATTTGTTATTAAGGCAGGTGAAAGTTCACATGTTTGAGAAGCCATTTCTGCATCAAAACACATTTAGATTTTTTTTAAACGTTTACATTCACATGATTCTCCTGTGAAGTAGTGACCCGTGACATACACTTAGTTTCCTGAAACGGGTCACAAATGAACACCTTTGTATATGTAAACAAAAAATACATGACATGCTCGCTCCATCCTGGTGGCGCAGTGGACTAATTCCATGGATAGAGAATATAAGATCATAATTTTGAATCTCACTGATGTCATGACACAATAAAACAGAAATGTGGTTGCATGATTAATTCCTCAGCAAATTCATTTCCATGTTACACAGGTCTTTTCACCCCAGATCTTTTTCAGAGCTGATCTGATTGGTCAGATAACAATGAAAGAAATGTCTGCCTGTGTAAACGCAGCCCATGTGTCCTGTTTGTGCTTGGAGTTCAAAACGGTTCACCCAATCTAAGCTAACAGTCTTATTGAAACATGTTCTCAGAACATTATTTAATTTCCTTCAAATATCCTATGATTCCTGTTCTCCGAAGGTTAATAAAACCTCCTATGAAAACTTCCAGGAAACCATAGTAAAATGTTCTCAGAACCTCCTCGCAACCAAATCATTTTTGTTCCAAGAATAGGCGTATTTTTCACTTCTGTTCTCAGAACATTTAAAAAACATACAATTTAACTGGTCAGGAAACATATGGCATCATTCCCAGAACCAATAGGAAACTAGAAACGCACATTCCCTCAACTTCCAAGGAACCAAATGTGCTAGCTGGGATGTGACAATCAACCCACTGGGCACACATTGGTTGAATCAACGTTGTTTCCAAGTCATTTCAATGAAATTATGTTGAAACAAAGTGGAATAGACGTTGAATTGACGACTGTGCCCAGTGTAAAATGTAACAACAGGGTTGTATTGATTAGTGCACACCATAGAAAAACGTATCAAAATAATTGTTTCTTATTGGACGAGATAGTTCCTCCCCGTTTCAATCCATTTTCTTCCACTTGGTACCTATTGAATACGACCCACATGTAATTTTGAGGGTTCAAGAAAGTTGTCACCAAATTCTCTGATCTAACATCATAACAATCACATGTTGTTGTGGATCTACAGTGGTAAGTGTGTGTGTGTGTGTGTGTGTGTGTGTGTGTGTGTGTGTGTGTGTGTGTGTGTGTGTGTGTGTGTGTGTGTGTGTGTGTGTGTGTGTGTGTGTGTGTGTGTGTGTGTGTGTGTGTGTGTGTGTGAGACTCACTCCAGGTTGTTTAGGAGGTAGTGGAGGACGCGTTGAAGGCTATAGTCTGCTGGGTCTTTACCTAGAATCATCTGCTCTAGCTGGAGGGCCCGCCGACGGATCAGAGTAAAGCCAAACTGTACAGAAAGAGACACACACAGTCAATTCATTGTTAAAACATATACATTACACAACCAACCCCCCCCCACACACACCGAAGCCACACTGCAGAGAAAGACACAGTCAATACACTATTCATGTATATGGCAATTCCACTGTGACAGAGTGATGCGGAGACTCAGATTTTCACTTTAAAATGTATGTCAAAAAAAAAAAATTATTGCAAAGTTAAACCATACAACTGTATCCACAACGACTATTTTGATCAATTTCCACTACACTTTAAGTGAAAAAGAGTCTCAGTATCACTCTGTACGGGATCGGTGTCCCTAAACCGGGGCAAGAAAACATTGTATACAACAACCAACTTTCAAATCAAATCAAATGTTATTGGTCACATACACATGGTTAGCAGATGTTAATGCGAGTGTAGCAAAATGCTTATGCTTCTAGTTCCGACAGTGCAGTAATATCTAATAAGTAATCTAACAATTCCACAACAACTACCTAATACACACAAATCTAAAGGGATGGAATAAGAATATGTACATAAATATATGGATGAGCGACGACCCGAGCGGCATAGGCAAGATGCAATAAATGGTATAAGATACAGTATATACATATGAGAATTATAATGTAAGATATGTGGCATTATTAAAGTGGCATTATTTAAAGTGAATAGTGATCCATATATTAAAGTGGCCAATGATTTGAGTTTGTATGTAGGCAGCAGCCTCTCTGTGTTAGTGATGACCTTGAGATAGAAGCTGTTTTTCAGTCTCTCGGTCCCAGCTTTGATGCACCTGTACTGACCTCGCCTTCTGGGTGGTAGCGGGGTGAACATGCAGTGGCTCTGGTCGTTGTTGTGCTTGATGATCTTTTTGGCATTCCTGTGACATCGGGTGCTGTAGGTGTCCTCGAGGGCAGGTAGTTTGCTGCGTTGTGCAGGCCGCTTCACCCTCTGGAGAGCCTTACGGTTGAGGGTGGTGCAGTTGCCATACCAGGCGGTGATACAGCCCGACAGGATTCTCTCAATTGTGCATCTGTAATAGGTTGTCCTGACAACCTGTCTTAGGTGACAAGCCACATTTCTTCAGCCTCCTGAGTTTGAAGAGGCGCCGTTGTGCTTTCTTCACCACGCTGTATGTGTGGGTGAACCATTTCAGTTTGTCTGTGATGTGTACGCCGAGGACATTTACACCTTCTCCAGTACTGTCCCGTCGATGTGGTGAAGGGGGTGCTCCGTCTGCTGTTTTCTGAAGTCCACGATCATCTCCTTTGTTTTGTTTACATTGAGTGAGACACACTCAGAGTGCCCTCACCTCCTCCCTGTAGGCTGTCTCGTTGTTGTTGGTAATCAAGCCCACTACTGTTGTGTAGTCTGCAAACTTGATGATTGAGTTCGAGGCGTGCATGGCCATGCAGTCATGTGTGAACAGGGAGTACAAGAGGGAGCTGAGCACGCACCCTTGTGGGGCCCCAGTGTTGAGGATCAGAGAAGTGGAGATGTTGTTTCCTACCTTCACCACCTGGGGGGTGGCGGGGTTGAGACCCAGTGCCTGAAGCTTAATGATGATCTTGGAGGGTACTATGGTGTTGAATGCTGAGCTGTAGTCAATGAACAGCATTGTTACATAGGTATTCCTCTTGTCCAGATGGGATAGGGCAGTGTGCAGTGTGATGGCGATTGCATCGTCTGTTGACCTGTTGGTGTGGTTTGCAAACTGAAGTGGGTCTAGGATGGCAGGTAAGGTAGAGGTGATATGATCTTTGACTAGTCTCTCAAGGCACTTCATGATGACAGAAGTGAGTGCTACAGGGTGATAGTTATTTAGTTCAGTTATATTTGCCTTCTTGGGTACAGGAACAATGGTGGCCATCCTGAAGCATGTGGGGACAGCAGACTGGGATAGGGAGTGATTGAATATGTCCGTAAATACACCAGCCAACTGGTCTGCGCATGCTCTGAGTACGCGGCAAGGGATACCGTCTGGGTCAGCAGCCTTGCGAAGATTAACACGTTTAAATGTCTTACTTACGTTGGCCACGGGGGAAAGGGGGGCCCACAGTCCTTAGTAGCAGGCTGCGTCAGTGGCACTGTATTATCCTCAAAGTGGGCAAAGAAGGTGTTTAGTTTGTCTGGAAGCAAGACACCGGTGTTCATGATGTGGCCAGTTTTCTTTTTGTAGTCCGTAACGTAACACGTCTCGTGTCTGAGCCATTGAATTGCGACTCCACTTTGTCCCTATACCGAGATTTAGCTTGTTTGATTGCCTTTGCGGAGGGAATAACTACACTGTTTATATTCTGCCATATTCCCAGTCATCTTTCCATGGTTAAATGCGGTGGTTTGCGCTTTCAGTTTTGCGGGAATGCCGCCATCTATCCACGGTTTCTGGTTAGGTAGGGTTATAATAGTCACAGTGGGTACAACATCTCCAATGTACTTCCTTATAAACTCCCTCGCCGAGTCAGCATATAAATTAATATTATTCTCTAAGGCTGCCCGGAACATTTCCCAGTCCGCATAATCAAAACAATCTTGAAGTGTTACTTCCGATTGGTCAGACCAGCATTGAATGGTTCTAGTCACGGGTACATCCTGTTTGAGTTTCTGCCTATAGGACGGTAGGAGAAAATGGAGTCGTGGTCAGATTTTCCAAACAGAGGGCGGGGGAAGGCCTTGTATGCATCGCTGAGTTAACAGTGGTCCAGTGTATTGCTCGCTTGAGTGCTGCAATCAATATGCTGACAGAATTTAGGTAGCCTTGTTCTGAAATTTGCTTTATTAAAATCCCCAGCTACAATAAATTCAGCCTCAGGATATATGGTTTCCAGTTTACATAGAGTCCAGTGAAGTTCCTTGAGGGCCATCGTGGTATCTGCTTGAGGGGGGACATACACAGCTGTGACATAAACCAATGAGAATTATCTTGGGAGATTATATGGTCAGCATTTGATTGTAAGGAATTCTAGGTCAGGTGAACAGAAGGACTGTATGTTGTTATGATTACACCATGCGTCGTTAATAATGAAGCATACACCCCCGCCCTTCTTCCCAGAGAGATGTTTATTTCTGTTGGCGCGACGCATGAAGAAACACGGTGGCTGTACTGACTCTGACAACATATCTTGAGAGAGCTATGTTTCCATGAAACAGAGAATGTTACAATCTCTGATGTCTCTCTGTAAGGCAATCCATGCCCTAATTTCGTCCACCTTGTTGACTGGACATTGGCAAGTAATATACTCGGAAGCAGTAGGTGGTGTGCTCGCCTTTGAAGTCTGACCAGGAGGCCGCTCCATCTACCTCTTCTGCGGCAACGTTGTTTTGGGTCGGCCTCTGGAATTAGATCCAATGTCCTGGGTGGTGGTCCGAACAAAGGATCCCCTTCAGGAAAGTCGTAATCCTGGTCGTAATCCTGGTAAATTGACGTCGCTCTTATATCCAATAGTTCTTCCCGACTGTATGTAATAACACTTAAGATTTTCTGGGCTAACAATGAAAGAAATAATAAAATAAATAAAAAGGACTCGAAGCGAGTTGACCATCTCTGTCGGTGCCATCTTGCTGAACAACTTTCCGGGACATAGACATATCTGATATGCGCTTAAATTATATTCTTGTTAATCTAATTGCACTGTTTAATTTACAGTAGATATTACAGGAAAAAAATAACATGCTTTGAGGATAGTGCACAACAACAAAACACTTTTATCACAGCAACTGGTTTGATACATTCACCTCTGAAGGTAAATGATGTACTTACATTCAGTAATCTTGCTCTGATTTGTCATCCTGAGGGTCCCAGAAATAAAATGTAACATAGTTTGTTTGATAAAATACATTTTTATATTAAAATGTAGGAACTTGGTTCTACAGTTTGATCCCACCGCTGTCTCTGGCTCCACACCCCCAACCCTTGGCCATCTACCTGTGTGAAAGTTGGTGTATTTTCTGTAGGGAAGCTAATGATCCATCATGTATGACATTCCGGGGAGTCTATAAACTTAAATGTTTTATTACCATAGCATTTTTGTATGTTCTCTATAGTTATGTACTTGAACATGTATAAATTGACCAATTTGGCACATTTGGGCAAACTCCTGGCAGACTTAATGCAAAATATTGTGTAGTGAGCTAATTCTTCACTGGATCAGTCTGAAACTTTACATACACACTGCTGCCATCTTGTGGACAAAATCTAAAGTACACCTATATACTATGTTAATGTATGGCATTTCTCTTGCATTTAAAGATTATGGGATTGTTGTTTTTTTTGAAAATGCATGTTTTTAGGTTTGTATTATCTTTTACCAGATCTAATATGTTATATTCTCATACATTAATTTCACATTCCCACAAACTTCAAAGTGTTTCCTTTGAAATGGTAGCAAAAATATGCACATGCTTTAGGTCCTGAGCTACAGGCAGTTAGATTTGGGTATGTAATTTTAGGTAAAAATTGAAAAAAATGGTCCGTTCCAGGAATTTCCCATACACATTACCCACCCCACACACTACAGCCATACTGCAGAAAGAGAGCGGCACAGTGCTCTCATGTGTCCTCACCATATGGCCTTTCTGGCGGGCAGTCTTTTGGCTGAATCCTCACAGACCTCTTCTCAGTTTGTTGATTTGCTCATACCTGTTAACAGATGACTTGTCAATCACAAAGCATTATTTCTTACAATACAGCATGCAGAGATGACAAATTCACTTGAAACCAACCCACACACCAGGGTTTCTATTAGCCAGTTATTATCAGATTTTGTCCCAAAAAATATATGAAAAGCCAATAAATAAAATGTGTAGTTGGCCAAATTGTCCGGGGATGCCCTGCTGCTGATGGGAAGTAGAAAGCGAGAGAGGAGCCTTGGCCTAGGCTACTGTTGATTGTGAACATGGAGGCCTTTCACATTTTAGTAAAATGAAAATTAGAGAGTATGTCTATAAGTGATTTGGCTGTAAGAGTTTAAAAAATGTATTGGTTGCCTCGGTGCTGCACATTCATTCACCTTACACTAAAACCATGATTTGGTCAAACAGTAAAGTACACTATCCTCATGATCCCTGTAATAAAAGTGTCTGCCTGCTGGGGCCTGCTGCTGTGTCAAGTGAGCCACTCTCTCCCTCCTTTCCCGGGGGAAAAAAATGCTCCTGGGGAAAGAAAAGTGTTCTGATTGTATAACATTTGAATATCTAATTGCTGGGAAAAGAGAGGATGTTCTCAGCTTTCTGTAGTTATACTTTGTATTGTTCAACCCCCATTTTGAGCTCAATAGCAACTATTTTACAAACAAGATATTTAATATTGATTTGAGTGCATACTGTAGGCCTAATCAAAAAATATATCATCATTATATCATTAAAATATATATACATTAAATGTACTATTAGATTAATACATGGCTACTATGTGTTTTGAGTTCACTTCCTCATGTGGTGAATTAGCCCAAAATAATTGTGCCGATGATATTAGTGCACATAAAGAGGTAGGCAAGTTCATCTCCATTGAACAACAAAAATCAGAAAATTCAGGAGCCCTAGTTTAACCATAAAATATAACAACAATAGCATAATTATCCACCCAAAATGCATGACAATCACTGGACTGCGGTGCACATTTTGCACACAAAAGTCGTTTTAATGACCACATGAAATGATGAAACAACGTATTTCTTCAATACCATGTCTGTAGTCTATTACACTTTTTAATAAAGCACTGTGAATTAAATCAGGGCGACCTAATCATGGGCTGATGCCACCAACTGAAAAACTTAGTGGCACCAGTGGGAAATGTTCACCTGGAGCCTTGCTACAAGGGAAATGTCCATCATATCGACAACTTTTAATATTGTACTGGACAAAGATGAGAAGAATATTGGCAAGGCCAAATGCAGGCTACTGTGCAACTCGCTATTCAAGGTAGGATGCACTTTTAGAACTAAATTTATTGGAACTTAATTGATTAATTGAATTTATAAACATTTGTTTCATCAATATTATTATTGTATATGTCATTGTTGTTATTATAGACCTATTTATTAATCTAAACCAGTTCTTTAAATATCCAAAACGGGTTTTGTGAAGGTTTAAACCAAGTGTTTTCGCAAGGGCTATGGTGTGGGTTCGCAAGTGTTTTCTTTCATTCTGTTGAGCCATTTTCTTTGGCCAAATTAAGTTCCAGCTGTAATGTTGTGCTTTCTGCAATATAATATTCTGCTTGTTTTTTTTCCCTATAAACAGTGCCTTGACTTACTTTTTATATTACCCTAATAAAGTTTAGAAACTATTGTGAAGGTTTGGTGTGGTGTGGCTATTAGCCTATTACACTGCAGGCCTATGATATGAAAGCAGTGCACAACAGCGTGCTCCAACTGACTCTGACAGTTGAACTTGAGGGGAGGAAGAATGCTTTATGCCTACCAGAGTTACTCCTATACTATAACAATATAATGCTTATCTTAAAAAATATATATCCTACTAGAAAATGTACGAATTAGCATTCTTCTGTATGCCTATTTTTTTATTTTTTTTATTTCACCTTTATTTAACCAGGTAGGCTAGTTGAGAACAAGTTCTCATTTGCAACTGCGACCTGGCCAAGATAAAGCATAGCAGTGTGAACAGACAACACAGAGTTACACATGGAGTAAACAATTAACAAGTCAATAACACAGTAGAAAAAAAAGGGGAGTCTATATACAATGTGTGCAAAAGGCATGAGGTAGGCGAATAATTACAATTTTGCAGATTAACACTGGAGTGATAAATGATCAGATGGTCATGTACAGGTAGAGATATTGGTGTGCAAAAGAGCAGAAAAGTAAATAAATAAAACAGTATGGGGATGAGGTAGGTGAAAATGGGTGGGCTATTTACCAATAGACTATGTACAGCTGCAGCGATCGGTTAGCTGCTCAGATAGCTGATGTTTGAAGTTGGTGAGGGAGATAAAAGTCTCCAACTTCAGCGATTTTTGCAATTCGTTCCAGTCACAGGCAGCAGAGTACTGGAACGAAAGGCGGCCAAATGAGGTGTTGGCTTTAGGGATGATCAATGAGATACACCTGCTGGAGCGCGTGCTACGGATGGGTGTTGCCATCGTGACCAGTGAACTGAGATAAGGCGGAGCTTTACCTAGCATGGACTTGTAGATGACCTGGAGCCAGTGGGTCTGGCGACGAATATGTAGCGAGGGCCAGCCGACTAGAGCATACAAGTCGCAGTGGTGGGTGGTATAAGGTGCTGTAGTGACAAAACGGATGGCACTGTGATAGACTGCATCCAGTTTGCTGAGTAGAGTGTTGGAAGCCATTTTGTAGATGACATCGCCGAAGTCGAGGATCGGTAGGATAGTCAGTTTTACTAGGGTAAGCTTGGCAGCGTGAGTGAAGGAGGCTTTGTTGCGGAATAGAAAGCCGACTCTTGATTTGATTTTCGATTGGAGATGTTTGATATGAGTCTGGAAGGAGAGTTTGCAGTCTAGCCAGACACCTAGGTACTTATAGATGTCCACATATTCAAGGTCGGAACCATCCAGGGTGGTGATGCTAGTCGGGCATGCGGGTGCAGGCAGCGATCGATTGAAGAGCAGTTGGAGGCCACGGAAGGAGTGTTGTATGGCATTGAAGCTCGTTTGGAGGTTAGATAGCACAGTGTCCAATGACGGGCCGAAAGTATATAGAATGGTGTCGTCTGCGTAGAGGTAGCCTATCTGTATAGCAGACACAAGAGCCATATATTTTTAAAATCAGTGTGTCGTCGAAGCCATGCAACTAATGCTATAACATACATTTACAGTGCATTCGGAAAGTATTCAGACCCCTTCCCTTTTTCCACATTTCGTTACGTTACAGCCTTGTTCAAAAATGTATTAAACACATGTTTCTACACATGTTTCTCATCAATCTACACAAAATAACCCATAATGACAAAGCAAAAACAGGTTTAGATTTTTTTGTACATTTGTATTTTTTAAGAAATACCGTATGTACATAAGTATTCAGACCCTTTACTCAGTGCTTTGTTGAAACAGCTTTGAATCTTCTTGGGTTTGACGCTACAAGCTTGGCACACCTGTATTTGGGAAATAATGGAAAATGAAATGTATTCTACAAGAACCAGTATCAGGCCCTAAAAACACAATGCCATGGAACAAAGCACCTATAAATTGGCCCACATGGAAAACTAAATGCATAGAACCTGTAAATTACTAGGTAACAGGAAATACATTTATTTCCATGACAGAATTAAAGAGCAATTTTGGACTGACCAATTAAGATATTTTCAATACAATCAAACTTAAAAGTTACACATCACAACATTTTGATTTGAAATATTTTGGACATCGGTGCAACCTTGAGGTAATCTAATTTGAGTCAGAAAAGGATGTTCATTTGATAGCAAAGATATACAAAACCTTGCAGAGAGCGTATTGGAACGAAGACTTAAAAATAACTGATGTTAGCACAAGATGGAGGGAATGTTGGAGCACAACTAATGAAATCACAGTTAAAGAAAATGTACGCTTAATCCACTATAAACTAATATATAGAATGGTGTATACAAGAGACAAAATTCACCAATTCTTCAGCACAACGGCATGTCTTAAGTGTCAAACTAGCAATGACTCAATAATCCATGCTTTCTGGGAATGCTATCAAGTCCAAAAGTTATGGGTGGACCTAGAAAGTTGTCTGTCAGCAGCATTACAATGTAAACATACTTTTAATCTGTCTGTCTGCATATTTGAAGACATGGCATATGGGAGTGTAGTGATATACCCAATGGGCTGGATGATTCTCTTCTCATCACTCATCTTGAAAAAAACGTATAATAACAACGTAGAAATCAATCAATCGGCCATCCTTAACACAATGGAAAAATCAAATGATTTATGATTGAAATATTGAGTTGTCATGGGCGACTGAGAAACATAAAACATTATTGTGTTGTGGTGTGTTTTGTATTGGGGTTTAGTAGGTATTGGGATTGCGGCTGAGTAGGGGTGTCTAGAGTAGGCTTGGCTGCCTGAGGCGGTTCTCAATCAGAGTCAGGTGATTCTCATTGTCTCTGATTGGGAACCATATTTAGGTAGCTTGGGTTTCACTGTGTGTTTGTGGGTGATTGTTCCTTTCTTAGTGTTTGCACCAGATAGGGCTGTTTCGGTTTTCGTTACGTTTATTGTTTTGTAGTGTTTTGTGTTATTTTGTGTTTATCGTTTGTTTGAATAAACATGGATCGCAATCTACACGCTGCGTTTTGGTCCGACTCTCCTTCACCACACCTAGAAAGCCGTTACAGGCCCAAAATATACACTACCGTTCAAAATGTTGGGGTCACTTAGAAATGTCCTTGTTTTTGAAAGAAAAGCACATTTTCTGGCCATTAAAATAACATCAAATTGATCAGAAATACAGTGTAGACATTGTTAATGTTGTAAATGACTATTGTAGCTGAAAACGGCTGATGTTTTATGGAATATCTACATAGGCGTACAGAGGCCCCATTATCAGCAACCATCACTCCTGTGTTCCAATGGCAAGTTGTGTTTGCTAATCCAAGTTAATCATTTTAAAAGGCTAATTGATCATTAGAAAACCCAAGCTCTTATTTTGAAACCGTTGTGTTCCTATGCACCCCTATTGGCCATTGAAAGGGACATCAACCAGATTCCTTTTTCTACTATTCCCTAAAGTGTCTACAGCATTTTGACGTAGTTTCACGCCTTTATGTTGAAGAATGAGCGTAAACGACTACATTGCGTAAGTGGCCAGCTGAGGGCTCTCAGAGTGATTCTTGCGTAAAAGACAGAGGTAGTCATTTTTCCTCTCGCTCCTACTGAAAAGCCAATTGTCCCAGTTGATATATTATCGAATAGATATTTGAAAAATACCTTGAGGATTGATTATAAAAAACGTTTACCATGTTTCTGTCTATATTATGGATATAATTTAGATTTTTTTTCGCCGTTGTCGTGACCGCTATTTCCGGTGGATTTCCCAACATAACGTGACAAACAAACAGAGGTATTTTGGGTATAAAAATAATCTTCATGGAACAAAAGGAACATTTGCTGTCTAAAACATCCGAAGATCAAAGGTAAACGGTTCATTTGATTGCTTTTCTGATTTTCGTGACCAAGCTTCCTGCTGCTAGCTGGACATAATGCTATGCTAGGCTATCGATAAACTTACACAAACACTTGTCTTGCTTTGGCTGTAAAGCATAATTTCAAAATCTGAGATGACAGGGTGATTAACAAAAGGCTAAGCTGTGTTTCGCTATATTTCACTTGTGATTTCATGAATATGAATATTTTTTAGTAAGATTATTTGGCCGTTGCGCTATGCTAATTAGTGTAGTTGATGACAATTCTCCCGGATCTGGGATGGGTAGTTCCAAGATTAAGTAAACTGTTCAGCAATTAGGGTTATTTCTGTCCATTCAGGATTTTTTTTATAACATGAATTGCAATATTAGTTTCTCAATTTAACTGCATTGAAATACTGGTTAAGGGAATTGCTACACTCATTCCTATGTGACTCTGCAGGTGTGGAGACTGCCAGAGGCCCGGACAACAGGCCCTCCGATTTGACACACTGAACTCTATCAGAGAAGTACTTGGTGAACCAGGCGATGCAATCATTTGAGAAACCAAGGCTATCGAGTCTGCCGATGAGAATGTGGTGATTGACATTGTCGAAAGCCTTGGCCAGATCAATGAATACGGCTGCACAGTATTGTTTCTTATCGATGGCGGTTAAGATATCGTTTAGGATCTTGAGCATGGCTGAGGTGCACCCATGACCAGCTCTGAAACCAGATTGCATAGCAGAGAAGGTATGGTGGGATTCGAAATGGTCGGTAATCTGTTTGTTGACTTGGCTTTCGAAGACCTTAGAAAGGCAGGGTAGGATAGATATAGGTCTGTAGCAGTTTGGGTCAAGAGTGTCCCCCCGGCCTCCCGGGTTCGCGCCCAGGCTCTGTCGTAACTGGCTGCGACCGGGAGGGACCGGGAGGTCCGTGGGGCGACGCACAATTGGCCTAGCGTCGTCCGGGTTAGGGAGGGCTTGGTCGGTAGGGATGTCCTTGTCTCATCGCGCACCAGCGACTCCTGTGGCGGGCCGGGTGCAGTGAGCGCTAACCAAGGTTGCCAGGTACACAGTGTTTCCTCCGGCACATTGGTGCGGCTGGCTTCCGGGTTGAATGTGCGCTGTGTTAAGAATCAGTACGGCTGGTTGGGTTGTGTATCGGAGGACGCATGACTTTCAACCTTTGTCTCTCCCGAGCCCGTACGGGAGTTGTAGCGATGAGACAAGATAGTAGCTACTACAACAATTGGATACCACGAAATTGGGGAGAAAAGGGGGTAAAAAAATATAAAAAAATATATAAAAAAAAGAGTGTCCCCCCCTTTGAAGTCAGAGTTTGTTTTGATATTTCAAACTGCGTGTCCTGACTGCGTCTGGTGTGGCTGGATAAAATCAACATGTGTTGAAAGCACACGCGAGCGGTCTGGTCAGCATGTAACTGCTCAACAGCTATCGAAAGTATTCCAGAAGAATTTAGAAAGAAAAACACAATCCAAGTACAAAAGAGCATAGAAAACATGCAGGTAAAAAAGTACTGTATATATGAAATGTTTTATATGAGTATACACAGTACTGTAAGTACAGTACTTACTTAAACATGTGTGGGGAAGTAGGATAAAGTAGAATAAGTGGACATTTAGAGATTGTTACGGTTTCATAAAGAGAAGCCTTAATAGATTTGAGATTTAAAGGTTCATGTCAAGCCCTGCATGTTTTTTTTCTCCAAAAGTCTCATGGAATGTAGGCCTATATTGAACACCACACACTGGCTACTAATGTAGGTTAAATGACAGAACAGCTATCTCCATGTTAAAATGTTATGGGATAGGCCTCTGGAGTGGTACAGCGGTCTAAGGCACTGAAATCGCAGTGCTAGAGGCATCACTACAGATCAGGGTTTGATCCCAGGCTGTGTTGCAGCAGGCCATGCCCGGGAGACCCATGAGGCAGCACACAATTGGCCCAGCGTCGTCCGGGTAAGGAGAGGGTTTGGACGGCTGGGATGTTCTGTAAGGTGTTTCCTCCAACACATTGGTGCGGCTGGCTTCAGGGTTAAGTGTTCAGTGTGGCTTGGTGGGTCGTGTTTTGGAGGACGCATGGCTCTCGATCTTTGCCTCTCCTGAGTCCGTACAGGAGTTGCAGCAATGGGACAAGATTTTAACTACCAATTGGGGAAAAAAAGGGGGGAAAAGTACACCCCAAATCTTTTTATGGGACGTATTTTCTCCATTGTGTTTGATGGTAGGTGACTCTGATAGGCCTATATTATGATCAAATAGCCACAGTAACCTACATGGCCACTTAAAACTGTAATTTAAAGCGGGTACAACCTCAGTGTTCACAGTAAACGGGAGCTGGACATTGCACAGAATTTTCACAATGTCCAAGTTTGCGTTTAGCAGACGTGAAAAGAAGAGCTGGTTGACGAGGCCAACTAGCTCTTCTTATGTGAGGGAAAATGAAGGAGAATGCAACCTACAGTATCAATTTATAATCTTACTCTGCAAAATGCAGGGTTAACAGATTTAATCAAACAACAGAACTGTTGCTTGTTCTGTCTGTTTGCCGTCTTGCTTACTCCTACGGTCGTTTTCATACGTGACAATGGCCATGGGAGTTGGCAAAACCACACAAACAGATCTGAGACCAGTGGGGTCTACTAAATAACGGGGTTTAAAAAAATATTTTACCTTTATTTAACTAGGCAAGTCAGTTAAGAACAAATTCTTATTTTCAATGACAGCCTAGGAACAGTGGGTTAACTGCCTGTTCAGGGGCAGAACGACAGATTTGTACCTTGTCAGCTCGGGGGTTTGAACTTGCAACCTTCCAGTTACTAGTCCAACGCTCTAACCACTAGGCTACCCTGCCGCCCCGATAGGGATCTCTGAGATCAACTCGGGATACCTGGTCATATGAAAGTGCCTCACCTTTTAGCGAGGTAATTTTCCATGGAAATGAAACCTTCAGAACTAACCTGCTCCGGGGCAGGCTAACTTCAATTGGTTTTCCATGTTGATTCAACGTCATCATGTAGATCTTTTTGGGTTGAAATGAAGTTGAAACAATGTTGATTCAGACAGTTTTTGCCCAGTGGGATGTGTCCAAACTACGTTTTCAAGCTATTGCATTTTTAAATTTGCCCAAGGAAAACCAACCATAGACATATCATCCATACCGTAGATGGCAGTTCCCATTCAAGTCAGGACTGGCAGCCATTGCTAGTGCCATGAGTTTAACAGTCAAATTGACAGGTTTAGAGGTTCCAAAAACCCCTCTATGGGTAATGTCCATGGCCAACACAACGCAACTGTTCTGCATAAAGAAGGAGCGATAGGAGTGGGGAAAAAGGTGCTTGTAAATGAATATGTACACCAAAGATGGTATTAACGATAAGTAATAAAATACAGATGGCACTTCTTAAAGCTTTTTTCACACAATAAGCCTGCTGAATTTGCAAGATAACTTTCATTTTGATTTTGTAAAATGTGGCACTTACTCGCCCATGGATTGATGTTTGAGCATCGTCTCAATTAAGAATTCAGCGTTCGACTAGCCTGGTAAGACATGCATGCGCAGTTACAAGCCTGCTAGAGTTTGAGGCAGGTCGGAAGAGCAATATCCACCGTCGTAGTGTGGATGAAGCCTGAGCTGGAATGTGAAGCGAACTGAAGCTGGCTAGCTTTATAAAAGCCTGAGTAGATCTAGCTTGCTCCGTAGTATACCCCTCAGGCTAGAATTACTCTATTACAATCAAAGGTTCTAACTCAGCATACCCTCTGATATTTTCCCTCAGCTCCTGTGGTTCCGGACTCCAACAATGTTGGAGTCTGATGTGCCTGGGATTTACTTCTTCAAATATGAGCTGGGCTCGGAGGGCTATGACTCTGGGACACACAACCGGGATGTGGATGTTGGAGGCCAGGAATACTGGAGGCTGGGTTTGACCGACGGAGCAATGGAAGGACCAGGTGACCAGCCAGACTGCGGTCTCTTGCAAATACTTTAATGTTGTCAATGCTCAGTTCATGTTAGCAATCAACAACAATGTCACGACTTCTACCGAAGTCGTTGCCTCTCCTTGTTCGGGCGGTGCTTGGCGTTCGACGTCACCGGTCTTCTAGCCATCATTGATCCATTTTTCATTTTCCATTGGTTTTGTCTTGTCTTCCCACACACCTGTTTTCAATCCAATTCATTACCTGTTGTGTATTTAACCCATCTGTTTTATTGTGTTGTTTTTTGTTGTTGTGTTGGTGCGCGACGGTTCCTCGTACCCATGTTTGTTTATGTCTGTACGTTTAGTGTTATGGAGCATGTTCCGTGGACATTTATTAAAATACTCCATTTTGACTCTCCTGCGCCTGACTTCCCTGCCACCTATACACACACGACACTGACAAACAAAAAGATACACAAACTAGCCTACCTAGAGAAAGGGGAAGTAATCATGCCATTCTTGTTTCTTTATTCAGCTCTGATGATGGGGATTCATTTCTTGCAGTCTTCTTTGGAGATTATTTTGACCCCCTTTGCATATGGAATACAGTACCGAATTAACGTATGAAGTTAAGACAATAGACAATCTTACATTTGTCAACACTTATAAACAGACATTTTATTTGAACAACATAGCAGGAGCTAAGTGGCCCAGGCTCTGCTATTAAAATGACCATAAGAGAAGTGGCTTGATATGTTTTTATCAGGAATTGGGCTTTATATGACCTGATAAATACATGTATATGACCTGATAAATACATGTATATGACCTGATAAATACATGTATATGACCTGATAAATACATGTATATGACCTGATAAATATATTTTCCTTTGTCAATCTTTTTAGGCCTCTCCTGCTCTGTGTTGTTTGAGAGCATTCCTTTCAACCAAAGGAGAGAAGTGCTCACTGGATGAAGACATAAGGAGGCTTTTCGTTTGGAAGAAATACGGTTTGTTTTCTGGCATCTTTTTAAGGGATACTTATTAAACCCACTTGAACTATTTGGGAGAAAGCAATGCCATGAGTTTTTCATTCATTTTGGATAAAAAAGAAAAAGTAATAATATGACCAGTGCATTCACTTTTTTCCACATTTGGTTGTTACAGCCTTATTCTAAAGTTGATTCAATACATTTTCTCCTCATCAATCTACACACAATTCTCCATAATGACAGAGTGAACAGGTTTTTAGACATTTTGCAAATGTATTAAAAATAAAACCAGAAAAGTATTCACACTCTTTGCTATGAGATTCGAAATTGGGGTCAGGTGCATCCAGTATCCATTCACCATCCTTGAGATGTTTGTACAACTTGATTGGAGTCAACCTGTGGTAGATTCAATTGATTGAACATGATTTGGAAAGACACACACACACACACACACACACACACACACACACACACACACACACCTGTAAATATAAGGTCCCACAGTTGACAGTGCATGTCAAAGCAAAATCTAAGCCACGAGGTCGAAGGAATTGCCTCCATCATAATTAAATGGAAGAAGTTTGGAACCTACCAAGTCTCTACCTAGAGCTGGCCGTCCGGCCAAACTGAGCACTCGGGGAGAAGGGCCTTGGTCAGGGAAGGTGACCAAGAACCCGATGGTCACTATGACAGCCATCTCTACAGCACTCCACCAATCAGGCCTTCATGGTAGAGTGGCCAGATGGAAGCCACTCCTCAGTAAAAAGCACATGACTGCCCCCTTGGAGTTTGCCAAAAGGCACCTAAATACTCTCAGACCATGAGAAACAAGATTATCTGGTCTGATGAAACCAAGATTGAACTCTTTGAAGTGAATGCCATGTGTCACGTCTGGAGGAGACCTGGCACCATCCCTATGGTGAAGCATGGTGGTGGCAGCATCACGCTGTGGGGATGTTTTTCAGTGGCAGGGACTAGGAGACTAGTCAGAATCGAGGGAAAGTTGAACAAAGCAAAGTACAGAGAGATCCTTGATGAAAACCTGCTCCAGAGCGCTCAGGACCTCAGACTGGGGCGAAGGTTCACCTTCCAACAGGGCAACGACCCTAAGCACACAGCCAAGACAATGCAGGAGTGGGTTCGTGAGAAGTCTCTGAATGTCCTTGAGTGGCCCAGACAGAGCCCAGACTTGAACCCGATCGATCGAACATCTCTGGAGGGACCTGAAAATAGCTGTACAGCGACGCTCCCCATCCAACCTGACAGAGATTGGGAGGATCTGCAGACGAGAATGGGAGAATCTCCCCAAATGCATGTGCCAAGCTTATAGCGTCATACCCAAGAAGAATCAAAGCTGTAATCGCGCCAAAGGTGCTTCAACAATGTACCTAGTAAAGGTTCTGAATATTTATGTTAATGTTATTTTTCAGCTTTTTATTTCTTTATACATTTGCAAAAATGGCTAAAAACCTGTTTTTGCTTTGTCATTATAGGGTATTGTGTGTCGATCGATGAGGGGGAAAAAACTATTTATTCCATTTTGAACAAGGTAGTAACGTAACAAAATGTGGAAAAAGTCAAGGCGTCTTAATACTTTCCGAATGCACTGTATGCACACCATTTCCAAGAATACTATGCCTACAATAATGATAAAACAACCTAGAAATAAACTTTATTTTCATACAGGGCCATAGGCCTGCCAACCATTCTTATGTACTGTAAGTCTGTATTGCTCAACACCACAATGCTATCATACCGTAGAATTCAACACTGAACATTATCACTGTAATATAGTCATTGAATCACTTCAAGCATACACTTTTTCAAGTCCCAGAGCAGGAGGAGTGCTGACCTAGGATCAGTTTTGCCTTTTTGTTTTAAATCATCATGAATAAGATTATGGACAGGGGGGACCTGACACTAGATCACCCCTGTCTATACAGTACAGCTGAAGCAGTATACTTTGATAACTCCTTGCCAGAAAGAAATACATAATAGGATCCAACACTCCACTCACACAGGTTAGTGCGGAAGTGACTCGATTGGCTAGTGCCATAGCCTTAATGGACGCAGTTTCAACCAGGAAGTTCACCATGACGAGTATGATCATCCTGATAGCATGGTCTCCAACTGGTCTCTCCTGTTGCTTGACACCCCTCAGTTTCAATAGGATTAGAACATAGGAAACCACTATGGTGACCAGAGGAATAGTAAATGCCACCATGGTTGACACCAAAGCCTTGGGAGAAGTATTTTCCAAGTACAGCTGGTTACACATGACCACGGTCTTGTTGTCGACCTGAACAGTCATCATTTGGTTGTTGGAGAATAGCAAGAGAGTCATAGACGTGGTCACTGTGACCCACAGGCTTACCACGCGGTCTTCCGCATTGCCCGTGACTTAAGCGGTAGGACCAGGACCAGGACCAAGAGACAGTCCAGGCCAATGCAGGTCATGAAGTAGAGACTGCAGTACATGTTGAGGTAGAATAGAAACCCCACCAGGCGACAGGGGACCTCTCCAAAGGGCCAGTGGCTGTCGGACAAGTGGTAGACCATCCGCATGGGCAGGATCAGCACGTAGGAGACATCCGCTATGGCCAGGTGCCTCAGGAAGAGCTTGGAGGGCGAGGTGACGGCCTGACGACAGAACACCCACAATGCCAAGGTGTTGCCAGGCACGGCGGCCACGAATACCAGGATGTAAAAAGCTAGCAAAAATGATGTTCTCGCAGTGGGAGGCTTTGGCGTGTAAGCCACGTCTCTCCTCCTCAGTGTAGTTCATAATTGAGCAGTGGGCTCTTAGCCTATAGGACATAACAAAGACATAAAGTCAAGACACTAGTCTACAGAGGTGTGAGATTGAGATCTCTGCAGTTGCTACTAGTGAGTTGTGAAGGACTGTTGTTGCACATCACTGTGGTTTAATTTGTGGGGTCTACACCGTTTCAGCACACACCTATGGTCTAGAGGATTTTAACAGAATAACCCATGGCTGTTTCTCAAATGGCACCCTATTGCCTATGTAGTGTACTACTTCTGACCAGAGTGGGATAGGGTGCCATTTGGGAACCACACCGCGTGATTTCTATAGCATCAACAAGTTTACTGTAGGAGGTAGATATGGTGTTTCTTAGGAACAAGGAAATGCCAAATATAGTCTTCCAGTAGCCAACACAGATCAGGGTGGTTATCAGCAAAGAACAAAGTGAGAACTATGAGAAGGAACTGATCAAAATGATGGCGATTGTCAGTAATGGTAACCCATACATGAAAATGAACAGTCATTCCTACCATATTAAATACCAAAAGGTTATTGAGCGCAATGCCATAGAGGAACTATTTTAGGGAGTCTGAAGAACCATACATGGGTTGGTTCTTTGAAGAACCGTACAACAATTCATAACCTAGAATGTTTTGGCCACCCAGGACCGGAGTTGAATGGCCCTGCTGTAGGGTTTTCAGGCTTATTTGCATATTTACCAGGGTGCCATTTGAGTGAATCTTTGAGTTACCAGTACCACCCATGACTTTGTTTGCTAGTGACAGTGACATGGTTGTTGCATTCATATATTATTAGTCGTGTGGATTTCACCAAGTGAAAATGTTGCCATTCAAATGAAATTCTTTAAGACAATATATAATTCATTGACCTCAAACCCATAGTTATGAGGCTGCATCAGGGCTGCAAATCACATTATGCTGGCTTGCAAAGTGATGTGTAATGCCTATTGGAATCCAGCCAGAGTGGGGCGATCTGACATTTTACATTTTTATTCAACTGCAACCTGCATTCAGAATGACTGCCAGGTTAGGGAAGTCTAAGACATGGGAATACCTTCAACATGTCAACTGGAACAAGTAATGGGTACAATAAGTCCTCAATAAAAGATTGGAATAGTTTAGAAAAATGTATGTCACATAGTTGAGTAGCATAAGATTGATTGATGAATCAACCAATGTACATGCAAAAACATAGATATTGAAACAAAACCATTCTAAACCTGCAAGAGAGAATGCTGAGAAATATGATAATGCTGGGGGTCGTTTTGCTTCAACTCTGGTTATTTACACAAACACTGGGGTTATTTTACACCACTGAGTGGTGGTTTAAACCTTTAGTGTTAATTTAATTCCTGAATCAACACTAGAATGCTACATTGGATAATGTATGGTGTTCTCTTTCACTTTTCCCAGTTCATTTAAATCAATTTAACGGGGCAATCTGCAGTTCAAACAAAAACAAAGTGTCAACCCTGTCACTGATTTGGTAAACAGCTGAGGGCTGGTGAAATGTAACCACTCTCATATTCCTAGACAGAAGCTATGGATGTAAGGACTGACCAACCATGAGATCAAAATGATAGTTTTACCAGTTTTGAGGCCATACAGTGTTGGTTTACAATTACATTGTTTACAAAATGTATATAGTGGGTTCTTGATTGGTTAAGACAGTTGAACTAAGCTCATGAGTTACATTCTTCAAGTGGGTATATACCATTAATTTAAAAGTCTAAAAAAATGTATGCATCAACTGCAGACTGCCCCTTTAAAATTTAAATTTAAATCAAATTAACATAATTTCTTACCTTAAATGAAAGTTGATCATATATGAGTAACAGTAAAGAATAGTATATAACCACTTTAATACATAACTTACCAGTAGGCCCTTTTCCTTCAAGGGGTAATGCTGGATCTCTCTTTTCAATGGATTACAGACACCTTCAAGTGGTGTTGGTTGTTGCAGACTGGGATAAGAGTAGTTCTGTTGTTTCTACTCTTTAGAGATGTATTCTCATAGGTTAACTTCCTCTTACACAGTTTTCACACCCTCAAAGCATGGGTCACTTTCCAGACTGACCACAATGCAGACGCGGCATTGCATCAACCAATGGTTACGTGCCACTTCATTGATTGTGTAGTCAAGCATCCGGGGTGGCAGGTTAGCCTAGTGGTTAGAGCTTTGGACTAGTAACCGGAAGGTTGCAAGTTCAAATCCCTGTGCTGACAAGGTACAAATCTGTCGTTCTGCCCCTGAACAGGCAGTTAACCCACTGTTCCTAGGCTGTCATTGAAAATAAGAAGTTGTTCTTAACCGACTTGCCTAGTTAAGTAAAGGTAAAAATTCAAGAATCTTATGATGTGGTTAACTGATACGACCCATTGCAAGGGTTTTGAGATCTGACTCGCATCTGCAACTTAGTCAGCCTGGAAGGTAGCCATTATGTGGCCCGGACACTCACTGACACCTCCTGGTCAAGTAAATGTAATGAATCTGTTAATACAGAGTTCAATTCTGCTTGGTACATGGTTGAAACTGTGTGCAGAACAGGAGAGGAACTCAACGTGACTAGAACTTAAATGCATTACAAGCATGCAGACCTTTATTGTTTTTAGTCCAACACAATTCTTTACCTTTTATGTAGTATGGTTTAAAGCTTTACAAAAATGAGAGCAAACCAAATATTTACAAAATCTATCTGTGCAAACATAATTCTTCTTTTAACATGAATCACTCTCCTAAAGTATCTTAAAAGGCATGCATACAAATAAACTTTGGTATGTTAACAAAACTACTAAAGGTTCTTATAAGAAGCATTTATGTACACTTGCGAGAGCATTTTGTGAATTTCTTTTGTTTTTAGTACTGTATACATTTAGACATCGATAAACATCAACGTAGGAAACATAGACCTCCAGTCAAGCTATTGAAGGTAAAGACGTCAGCCATCAATCACACCTTGAGTGTATGTGTTGAGTTTCCACTTGGTATGTCATGATTACAGTAAAACAGTCAGGAAATGACATAACTTTGGCAAGTAGGCACAATAACTACAGAAATAACTGATAAATCTCATAAATCTCCTAAAAAAATACATTGGCAGTGCATGGATAACTATATGAGAAAATAGTCTTAGCAAAATAGAAGTCAGGTCAACGCAATTCCACTTTAAACATCTGTATACTTACAGTATACATTCATAAAAGGCATTTACAAGGGCTATACTGAATGAGAACACAAGAAATAGTGTAAGATGAAGATATACTATGGTTATCCAGTCTCTGGTTTTCAAAAATAAAACTTTTTTTTAACACGGTAATAGTGATTGTACATCAACTGTATTTTCTTAGATAGTCAGAAAAATCTTTATTTTTTATTTTTTAAATCTTTAAAATAATTTCCTCAGTACTCTAATACACCTTTTTAAAATCCAGGATTCAAGTTCAAAGCATCAGCCAAAAGAAAATGCAACTTAAAATGAAGTCAAAGCATCAGTGTGAGAATGCCAGTGACAAATCAAATTGAAATATGAATGGTTGGGGAAGTGCATCCATTACCCTTTTTACAACAAAATACAAACCAATAAACAACAGAATAACAGAATAGCTCCTAAGGGGGAGAGAGAGAGAGAGAGAGAGAGAGAGAGAGAGAGAGAGAGAGAGTAGTAACCCAAACAGGGCTACTGTATTAAGTGGAGTCCTTGGCTGCTGTGGCGGTTGGGATGCAGGATTTGCCGCTGCTGCCATTCTGGGGCCTGTAGCTGGTGAAGCTGGGGGTGTGTATGGTGCGGATGCTCTTCACACCGGGGCCCAACGGGGTGGGCGACAGAGGGGAGGGGGAGGAGGAGGAGAAGGAAGAGGAGGGTGCTCGGCCGTTTTGAGTCTGCGAGGAGAACGAGAGAGCTTTACCTGTGTGAGAGGGCTTGGGGAGTTTGAGGGAGGAACCGTTAGAGAGGGAGGGGATGTGGGAAGAGGTGGGGAGGGCTGAGCCAGGGTGGCGGGGGGCGTGAGGGGACGGGATGGAGGACTTGGTGGTGTGGGGGGAGGAAGAGGAGGAGTTGGAAGAGGGGAAAAGGGTAATAGGGTTAGTAGCATCTGAGTTTGGAGCAGACTGGGAGGAGCTGCCTTTAGCAGAGCTAGGATAAAAAGCAGGAATTTTAGAGGCAGGTATAGTAGGGGAAGTAGTTTTATGACCCTCCCCTGCTCTTTTAGCGCTTCCGTTAGCCTGCAAACAGAGATGCCAGAACAAAGACTGGTTGTCAAAATGGGAACTGGTTATTAAAGTAACACATGTAAATGTAAAAAAAGGCAAGACAACATTGACTTAAAGTTATAGACAAGAGACAATCACAAAAACAAACATTGCTACTAAGAGAACTAAAAGACACACAAAAGGCTCAAACTAGCTACAGTATGTATTTTTACTGGGTTACTTGAGGTAACTGAGAAACACACTGTTAATTAAAAAGGAGAAAGAAAAGATTGAAAGGATGGAAGGAGGGATGAAGGAAGATTGAGATGGGGGAGGGGGCACTGCTTGGTGATGCCTGTGTGTTAAGAGTGATTGTCAAGCTGTCTGAGAGGTGGAGACAAAAACAGAGGGAAAAACCAGAGATACATCTTGGTTGGGGAGGAAAGAGGAGTATGTTAGATAAAAGAGGGGATATTTTTGAGGGTAAGAAAGATAAAAGTGCAAATCTGGAGAAGTAAGGGTGAATATTCCACTGACTGGTACTGCAAGTGCAATGGGGAGAGGTGGGTGGTAGAAGAGCATCCTTCAGAGGAGGGCCGGAGGCAGCCTGGTGGAACCAGCCTGATTGCTGCATTCACACCATTCTGTTTAACTGGAATATAATGGTGAACGCAGCGATCAGGCTAGTTCCAGCAGGCTAGAAGGGAGGGGTATTAAAGTGTGGTTTAGTAGCTGTTGCATTGTGAAAATAAAGGAGCGTATCAGGTAGACTGTGTGGGTTTAATAGAGGTGCATTGTGGGCAAGGAGGGAGTGTGGCTAATGAGAAATATTGGTTTAGTAAAGCATCCTGAGGTTGGTTGGCAACACTGTTTAGGAACTCAGCTGTGATGGAAACTGGGGAGGTGATGGAGAACTCAGTCGATGACAGGATGCATCTGGAATATTTTTCTTTCTCTTTTCTTTTTTTCTCTTTCTCGTAACCAACACATTAAAAGCCGCCATGAGCAGTGTGGACCATGCAGAAGCATACAGTGATGTTATAAGGGTAACAGTCAAGAGTCAAACATGCCTTTCAGTCAGAGCAGATTGAGAGAACATAAACAGAAGCCAAAATGGCCACCTCAACCCCATTTAAACAAAACACTTCAACTCTCGCAGCTTTGGTTGTTTTTATATTTTGTCCCATAACACAGGTCTCTTGTTTTCTACACCCGGTTCACTATACAAGTTTGTTCCCTCTAGTCCCTATGGTCCCTGGTAAGGTCCTATAGTAAAACTACCTGTCGGAACTGCCTCTGAGCGCTGTCCTGTAGCTTTTGCTGTTTTCCTGCTTTGTCAGTAGTAGTCCCTGGCGACTGCCTGGACTTCGCAGACATGGGCACTGGCATCCGACTAGATGGGGAAGCGACACTGGTTGCGTTCTGCAAGAGGATCCAAACGAAACAAAACAAGAAAGAAAATAAAAGAAAGAAAAAAACAGAACACCATATTGGAGGTATGACAAACTGATAGAAGCAAGGCAATGACAGGTCACAAACCTGTTCATTCAAGATTACCACTAACCGTTAAAAGCTTAACACCAGTAGGAGCACATGCACCGCCTGTACCGTAGTAGCCTATACCAAAACGTACAACCCTACAGTTAATGCAGTCCAAGGACAACAGATTCAAGAAACCAAAAGTGTCATCAACATTGAGTGTCATTGTCTGATTAAAAGTCTGCCACTCGCTGAGACCCCAGTTAGAGTTTGAGCAGCCAATCGAAGTAGAGATATGAGAGACAGGGGGACCGGACCCACTGAAAATGCCACTCCCCAATAACATTGGACCATGGAGGGAGAAACCAACAGAGAAGGGCTCTGTCATTTCCAAAACACCTGGGAAGTGATTCATGAGTGGTTGGTTTGTAAACCAAGTGGTTAGGATGGAGTGAAGGGAGGAGTAAAAAGGGGACCCAAAGCCTCCAGACGGACAAGAGCTTAGAAAGAGACCTGTTGGCTGGGGGTGGGTAGGGTGGCTGGCCTGGGGAGGAGCTGAGGTTTGGTCTTCTTCCTCAGAGAGGAGGCCTTATTGGGCTGGGGGACCTTGGGGAGTGAACTCTTAGAAGGGAGTGATAAGGACCTCTTCAGGCCTTCACTCTCCCCACTCGAGACACACCCAGCCTGGGGCTCCACGCTGGCTGCACTCCTCACTGGTTCCTCCTGGTGGGGCCTTGCGGGGCCCATCTCACTGATGGTGGTCTCTAGCTGCTTGATGGTCTGCTCCAGGCTGTCCAGGGTCTTGTAGGTGCTCTTCCGGATCTCGTCCGTCCTGCCTTGGGAATCTGAATGCTCCCGCCTTACTACAGCTGGAGCCTGGGCCTTGGGTGACATGTCTGCTGGAAGAACAGATTGTTTGGAGCGGCTTTGGATCTCAAACCTCTTGGCCTCCTTGTGCTGTCGGACCGTGCCGTCCGACTCCTCCTCGTCCTCGTACACCACCACCTGCAGCGTCTTCTTGCCTGTCTTGGTGCCTGTGCGGATGGCTTGCGACAGAGCGGCCAGCTGCTTCTTGGGAAACTTGAACTTGAACTTCTTCTTCCCGTCTGGCTTGCCGTCGCTGGACGATTCAGCGAGGTCCGCAGACGAGGAGGAAGAGTGCGACAAGTCAGTACTGGAAGAGCAAAGAGCGCCGCTGGGGGCCTTGATGGCCGTGGGAATAGCCGCCCTCTCTCCCCCCTCGGGCCTGACCTTTACCTGCAGTCCACCGCTGCTCCCCCATGTCTCCTCCAACTCCTCGTCCTCCTCGTCTATGCGCTCCGCGGCCAGCATGCTCTCCAGCTCCTCCTCACACTCAAACACCGTAGACAGGCGCTTGTAGGCCGAGCGGATGTCCATGGGCTCGTCAAAGATGATGATGACCGGCTTCTTGTTGTTGAAGCTGTCGTCCTGTGACCCCACCGAGTTGCCGCCGTCGCCACCCGGGGTAGTGTGGGTCATGTCCCGGTTCCCAGGCCCCCCACAGTCACAGTCTGGATTCCCCGTTTGGCATTGACTAGATCCTGGTATTCCCCACAGGACAGGGCCTGGACCTTGGTGTTGGTGATCATGAAGGCGATGTTGTCTGGGGGCGGAGGGCCTTCCTCACCAGGGAGGTCAGGGCTCAGGAAGGCCTCCTCTTCCACTTCCTCATACTTGGGTCTGGGCTGATCTCTGGGTTGATTGGTGGCCTCACTAAGGGCCTTCTCTGTGGGCGACGCCACTGCCTTAGGAGCCTCTGTTATGGTGATTGGTGGAGAAACTTTAGGCAATGCAGCGGGCAACACACCACTCTTTCTAAGTGAAATGCTGGACTCCTGGATGACTGGAGACTCAAGTCTCTTGACTGTGCTTATCGGAGGCTTATCTACAGTGTTGGCCATTGGGCTTTCCAGAACCCCATCTACCACTCCTGGGCTGGTCTTCAACGACTCTGAGCTCACCACCTGTTTCTGAGACAGAGGGCTGGGGAAATTCAAGAACAGAGGCTTGGGAGATATAGGTGGCCCTAACTGCTGGGGTTTCGGTTGCGGCTGCTGTGGCTGCTGGCTTGGAGAATTGTCATTAGCATTCACATTTGACACCTGTGAGGGGGACAGTGTTGGGTTGTCTCTGCATTCAGGAGCCTCCTCCACTGGGGCCAGGGGTGGTGGCTGCTCTTTGGAGATCTGCCCAGTTACGTAGTATATCACCTGCAAATAGCAAAGGAAGGATGAGAGAGTACATGTTAAAAACTACAACACATGACAAGCCTATCAATAAGAAAAAATATATCATGACATGTAAAGGCATGCGTTTGGGTTTCATACGGCCCATACAATATGCCTTCATAAGGCCCACATAACCATACAACATGACTTCATATGACCCATAAAACCATACAACATGACTTCATAAGGCCCATAAAACCATACAACGACTTCATAAGGCCCATATAACCATACAACATGACTTCATATGGCCCATATAACCACACAACATGCCTTTGTAAGGCCCATGTAACCATACAACACGACTTCATAGGCCCATATAACCACACAACACGACTTCATATGGCCCATAAAACCATACAACATGCCTTCATAAGGCCCATAAAACCATACAACATGCCTTCATAAGGCCCATAAAACCATGCATGACTTCATAAGGCCCACATAACCATACAACATGCCTTCATAAGGCCCACATAACCATACAACATGCCTTCATAAGGCCCACATAACCATACAACATGCCTTCATATGGCCCATAAAACCATACAACATGACTTTATAAGGCCCGTATAACCATACAGCAACTTCATAAGGCCCGTATAACCATACAACATGCCTTCGTAAGGCCCATAAAAGCATACAACATGCCTTCGTATGGCCCATATAACCACACAACATGCCTTCGTAAGGCCCATATAACCACACAACACGACTTCATATGGCCCATAAAACCATACAACATGACTTCATATGGCCCATAAAACCATACAACATGCCTTCATAAGGCCCATAAAACCATACATGACTTCATAAGGCCCACATAACCATACAACATGCCTTCATATGGCCCACATAACCATACAACATGACTTCATAGGCCCATAAAACCATACAACATGACTTCATATGGCCCATAAAACCATACAACATGCCTTCATAAGGCCCATAAAACCATACATGACTTCATAAGGCCCACATAACCATACAACATGCCTTCATATGGCCCACATAACCATACAACATGACTTCATAGGCCCATAAAACCATACAACATGACTTCATAGGCCCATATAACCATACAACATGCCTTCATAAGGCCCATATAACCATACAACATGCCTTCATAAGGCCCATAAAACATGCCTTCATAAGGCCCATAAAACCATACATGACTTCATAAGGCCCACATAACCATACAACATGACTTCATAAGGCCCATATAACCATACAACATGCCTTCATAAGGCCCATATAACCATACAACAGGACTTCATAGGCCCATATAAACATACAACAGGACTTCATAGGCCCATATAACCATACAACAGGACTTCATAGGCCCATATAACCATACAACATGACTTCATAGGCCCATATAACCATACAACAGGACTTCATAGGCCCATATAACCATACAACATGACTTCATAGGCCCATATAACCATACAACATGACTTCATAGGCCCATAAAACATGACTTCATAAGGCCCATATAACCATACAACATGACATTTGTAAACATTCCAAGGCACGTTTGGAACTTTGGATGTCAAGATGAATGTTAGCATAGTAAATGCCCTGAGATTTTGACTATGAAGTTTTAGCGGTGAAAATATGGTATTCGTACCCCAGGGCTCTGACGAAGAGGGGTGGTGTTTCCGTTTTCATCCGCGTTGGGATCTTTGTCCTCACGAGTGTTCTCAGAGCTCTGCTAGGAAAGTTCGTGAAGGGACAGCATTATTGTGCAATTGCACTCTATGGGTGAATTCTAACTTGGATTCTCTCTACTATGCAACACAGCATAGTAGTCCTACAAGGCATACTTTGATTGGAGTTTCAAGATACGTGCTTATAACATATTAGATACCTTATAGGATCATACATGCAGGCACAAGTGAAGAGTTATGGTATGTTATGGCTATTATGTAAAAACCTTTAAAGGGACAATCTCGGATTCAAACAACAACAAAGCAGTCGATATATCATTGATTTGAAAGTTTAAAAACAAAAGATCCTACCAATCCCAAATTGTTAGTTACCAAATTGTTAGTTACTCTAATCTGAGGTATAGACTGACACCCATTCTACCAACAGACTAGCTAACATAATACGTTCAGTGTTGCACGTTTCTATATATTCTCAACTTTGTTGTTGGTTTAAAAGAACGTTTAATCAATCATTCCCATTTGGTGAGTGGAATGCAACGTTGTATGTCTGAAAATGTGTACGCAGTAATAACATGACCAATGCATTGCTGGTGTTTGAGCTGAACATTGTGTTTACCAGGAAAAGATCATATCTGACCCTCAGAATAACTGGATCTCTCATACAGTCCACGTACAATATCTTGTGACATGGTTTCTGAGCGAGTTAGAGAGGAGCATGAGATAAAGAGTGCATCCCAAATGGCACCCCGTTCCCTTTGTAGTGCACTACATGCACTCTTAGAGAAAAAAAGGGTTCTAAAATAGTTTTCCAGCTGTCCCAGGTAGAACCCTTTTTGGTTCCAGGTAGAACCCTCTGGGAAATGGGTTCTACAGTGCATGGAAACAAATAGGGTTCTACCTGGAACCAAACATAGTTATTTAAATGGTGCTCCTATGGGGAGAGCCGAAGAACCCTTTTAGGTTCTAGAAAGAACCTTATTTTCTAAGAGTGTACTTTTCAACCGGTCCAATATGGCTCTGGTCAAAAGTAGGCGAATAGGGTGCCATATGGAACGTATGCACCGTAGTTCCCTGTTCTCCTGTGGACAACAACCACATTAGGCATCTGTTTGGGTATTAACATTAATTAGAATATAAGAGTTAAAGTTATATAGAGATTAAGAGCTATAGTAAGGTGTCATTCCCAAGAAATAAGTAAAGTAAAGAAATTGGTCCCAGTGACCTAAAGTAAACCAAGTCTGCAAAAACAAGTCTGTAACCTAGGCAACAAATAATAAAACCTGGTTTCCCTCAATAGCCAATCAAAGTACTTTCCTATAGCAAAGTCTATAACCAAATTATTATTTAAATAAAGGGCAGTTATTCCCAAGAAACAGACAAGACCATTCGATTAGGTCTGGATGCAAGATAAAGGATTAGTTTATTGATTGGATCAAGCAAGACAAACATAACGCAATCAAAAATCAGTAGCAACAAGACACCATTCATTTGTTGGATACACACAATTACACTTTTCCAGACATTTTCTGCAGACTTAGTCAGAGAAAAACAAGTCCAAGCCATGAGTTCCATTGAAATAAAAAAAGGGAAAAAGAGAATAAGTCAGAATCAGAAGGGATTTTGGGTAGTGGAGTTGTTACAGTACAGATCTCTTGATGGAGGCAGAAGCAGGGGGGTGTGAAAGGCAGAGGTGGTTAAGGTACAGCCATCGATCGTTAGCTGACGTCACACAGTGGGCAGAAGCAGGCAGTTAGGTGGGCGGCTAAACGGCACCACGTCCTTTACCTTTTTCTCTTTGAGGGGCAATAAGGCCCCGGGTCTTAGCTCTCTGATCTGGGGCTCAACTCGAGTAGGGTGTGTCTCTAGCACACTACTTTTCACCCCTACATCCTTAACTGTGCACTTCTGGAAGACCTGGGGAGTGAAAATATGTTAGGGGATTAGGGTTTAGGGCCCTGAGGGCCAGAGCGTAACTATACCTGCCATTTGTGAGGTGATAGTCTATTAGAAACACCTACAGTCGTGGCCAAAAGTTTTGAGAATGACACAAATATTAATTGTCATAAAGTTTGCTGCTTCAGTGTCTTTAGATATTTTTGTCAGATGTTACTATGAAATGCTGAGGTATAATTACAAGCATAAGTGTCAAAGGCTTTTATTGACAATTACATGAAGTTGATATTCAATACCTCTGCAATCCACCCTGGCATGCTGTTAATTAACTTCTGGGTCACAGCCTGACTGATGGCAGCCAATTCTTGCATAATCAATGCTTGGAGTTTGTCAGAATTTGTGGGTTTTTGTTTGTCCACCCACCTCTTGAGGATTGACCACAAGTTCTCAATGGGATTAAGGTCTGGGGAGTTTCCTAGCCATGGACCCAAAATATAAATGTTTTGTTCCCCGAACCACTTATTTATCACTTTTGCCTTATGGCAAGGTGCTCCATCATGCTGGAAAAGGCATTGTTCATCACCAAACGGTTCCTGGATGGTTGGGAGAAGTTGCTCTCGGAAGATGTGTTGGTACCATTCTTTATTCAGGGCTATGTTCTTAGGCAAAATTGTGAGTGAGCCCACTCCCTTGGCTGAGAAGAAACCCCACACATGAATGGTCTCAGGATGCTTTACTGTTGGCATGACACAGGACTGATTGTAGCGCTCATCTGGTCTTCTCCGGACAAGCTTTTTTCCGGATGCCCCAAACAATTGGAAAGGGGATTCATCAGAGAAAATGACTTTACCCCAGTCCTCAGCAGTTTTTCCTGGAGAGAAGTGGCTTCTTTGCTGCCTTTCTTGACACCAGGCCATCCTCCCAAATGTCTTTGCCTCACCTGCCTGCTGTCATTCCTGAGCAAGTTCTGTACTGTTGGTGCCACGATCCCACAGCTGAATCAACTTTAGTAGACGGTCCTAGCGCTTGCTGGATTTTCTTGGGCGCCCTGAAGCCTTCTTCACAACAATTGAACCGCTCTCCTTGAAGTTCTTGATGAGCCGATAAATGGTTGATTTAGGTGCAAGCTTACTGGCAGCAATATCCTTGCCTGTGAAGCCCTTTTTGTGCAAAGCAATAATGATGGCACGTGTTTCCTTCCAGGTAACCTTGGTTGAAAGAGGAAGAACAATGATTCCAAGCACCACCCTCCTTTTGAAGCTTCCAGTCTGTTATTCGAACACAATCAGCATGACAGAGTGATCTCCAGCCTTAACACTCACACCTGTGTTAACGAGAGAATCCCTGACATGATGTCAGCTGGTCCTTTTGTAGCAGGGCTGAAATGTAGTGGAAATGCTTTTTTGTGTGGATTCAGTTCATTTGCATGGCAAAAAGGGACTTTGCAATTCATTTAAATTAATCTGATCACTCTTCATAACATTCTGGAGTATATGCAAATTGCCATCATACAAACTGAGGCAGCAGACTTTGTGAAAATGAATATGTGTAATTCTCAAAACTTTTGGCCACGACTGTAGAGTACCCGGCAGATAAGTGGAGAAAATGCTTCTCCTAAAGTCACTGAGCCTGGTGCTGGTTTGATACGGCTTGTATACTATTAACCTAGTGCTGTGGTGGCCGAATGGTTAAACTTTCTAGGGGTAAGACCATGGCTAATTCTGATTTTGTAAAGGACTGCATCCATCCTCTGCCAAGTGAAGGTAACCCAACCACCAGGAAAGGAAGGGATAGAGGACCCACTCCCATAGTGAAGGAGAGATAGAACAGTCATTAGTGTGGATGTGGATGTATTTCCCAGTGGTCCTATTTGATCAATATAGTATTGCATAGTATAGTATGAAGTATGTGTGTGTGGGAGTAAATGTACAGCAGCTGTTGAATGTATGGGTCATACCTGGAGCTCTGCCATGATTTTGTCCCCCTCGTCGTCCTCCTCCTCCTCCTCGTGGATGGCTGAGGCAGCAACGGGGGCAGGGGTGGAAGGCGTGGTCTCTGGGGGGATCTTGGTGGGTTTGCGCTGGGCAGCTGGGACCTCAGCCTCCTCTTCCTCCTGGTTTAGATGGGAATGGGGGAAGCGGGTTAATAGCGACATTTAATATGACTCAAATACTAGCATCACTGTTATTTACCACAAGAGTCAGATCAACATAGCCCATTCCAAGGTATATAAATGATATTGCTTGATAAAACTGTCCTTAAACTGTCCCCTCTCCCCATGTCACGTAGAAGCCATGTCTGTGGTTTACCACTCGCTCTGGTCTAGAACGTTACGTGCAGCTTGCTGATGCTGAAGTCTGTGTTTGCAAGCCACACGTGATGCCCTGGACCAGTGCTAGTTGACCGCAGACTAGCCTGCAGCTAGACTACATGACGGACTGACCTGTCCCGAGGCAGACTCATTCCTGCTGGTGTAGACCACCTCTCCAGACCGAGTGGTGGTCATTCCAGAGCTGGAGAAGGTCTTTCTGGGCAGAGGAGGGGGAGGAGACTTGCTGGCCTCCAAGCTGACTTTGCCCACTTTGTCTGTGGGCTTCTCTAGTGCCGGCTTGGGGAGTTTCTCAGGACCAGCAGGCTTGGCTATGGCTGGTTTCTCTGAGCTGGGCTCAGGCGGAGTCTCTTCTGTAATAGACAAACACACACACAAGGTCAACAATAAGGCCTACATGAAAATTACAAAAGGGTAATTTTCCTGAAGAACAAAAAAAAGATGTCCAAAAGTATTTTTTTTAGTAGTGGAATATGTTGAGTGTGTCAGGTAGTTTCGTAAAATAACTCTCCCTACCCGTGGTTGGTGCCACAGGCTTGGGGGAATCCACTTGGTCCTCCAGGGTAGCAGGGATCACTGCAGAGGCCTCCCCCTCGCTCGGCACCTCCCGACAGGGGATGCCCTTCATCATGTTGGCCTGGGCCTCATCCAGGATCCTCTCAAACTCCCTCCCATCATAATGGCCCATGTTCTGCCTCCGCTCCTCCCACTCTTTCTCTGCTGCCTGTGGAGGGCAAGAGAGAGGAGGGAAGATTTTGAGAGAGAGAGAGAGAGAGAGAGAGAGAGAGAGAGAGAGAGAGCAGTGGAGGGAAGAGAAACAGACATTTGATATGAGATGTCACAGATGATAGATTGAAGACTGAAATGCACTATAACTTCCATAGGGCTTACCTTTATAGACATGGCCCTGTTTTTGCTCTTGCTGCTCTTGGTGTGAATCTCCTCGATGAAGAAGTTCCCTGTCCCATTCCTGCCATTATTGACCAGAGCCTGGGTGGGCAGCTCTTGGTTGGCTGCAGCAGTGGCAGCAGGGGTCTTCTTCTGCTGGGCAGGGCTTCCCCCCTGGCTGGAGGGGTTGGAGTTGGAGGACGAGGCGGTGCCTGTGGAGCCCTTGGCTGAGCTGGGGGAGTCCCGGCCCTGGGTGGGGGTTATGGGGGGACTGGGATGGACCAGCAGGGCTGCAGACTGCTGGGATTGCTGAATGTGGACTGGAGAGCTCTGGACGTGGTGGATGACCATAGGGCAGGAGGGCATGACCACCTCAGACCTGATGGAGGAGATCTGGGGCTCGGGCAGGGCCGAGGGGGAGGCTGGAGGCTCCGCTGGGGGGTCTGGATCCACCATAGTGCTGGTGGCCAGGCTGCTCTCTATTGGGGTTGTAGCACATCTGTAGGGTAGAGAGGGCCGGATAGACAATATTAAGGTTACTTTCCCAAAATCCTGGTAGCAGGATTCTGGAATATGTGTTCACTCCTGAATATTCCAACCAGGATTTTTTTTTTTTACATTTCCAAGTGGAACCCCCCCCCCCCCCCAGAATTTGGAGAAAGTTTGGGAAGGTATACTGAGCACAAACACTAGTTAATCCAAACTGCAACAATTGGTATCTCACTAAGGTAAAACATACCTATGATGACATATGCCATGGAGCCATCAACGAATGCTTCAAAACTCCTAACCTCATAACACAGAACAGTGAATACAGAACTTTGGAGTTTGATAGAACTACTTTACCGCCCTGGCTTGTCTAGCCTGAAAATACTATAAATCTCACAAAGTGGATTTGGCCCAAATCCAACACCAAAGTGGGTGTAATCATCTCTGACATGCGGGGAGAGAAGCTCACGAAGAGGACGAGGTAATATAGAGGAGTTTGGCCGCATGGTGCACCCTGTGTAAAATGGATGCTGTTTATATTTATATTGAAATGGAGTGCTGCAGGGAGTCGCGTTGCGGAGCCAACCTCACGCCAGCGTATTCAACGGTTAGCGTCTCATACACTATTATCATATGCCCGACTGTCTGACTTCTCTGGAAACTTCTGTTTTCCATCAACTCTCTCTTAACCGCTCCCCATCACTCCACGACGTCGGGCCACCGAGTTTATTTTTTTTTATTTTCACTTTAATTCACTTCATTTACTTTGATCTGACCTTTATTTTATTGTTTTTTTTGTCTTGTTCTGGCTACATTCCAATTCTCTACCCTTCTTTTTCGAAGTGTACACTCCTCCTCATGGATTTAAAAAATAATGAACTGGTGTGAGGAAAGCTTTCACCAGTACAATGCTTTTAAATGCACGAGCAAGGTAGGAACGAGTGCACACTTCAGGTGAAGGGTGGAGAATCGGAACGCCCCCCCCCCCAACCCTCCCTCCCTCCGTCCCGCCCGGGTTCCTGTACCTCCTCAGGCTGCTGAGTGTCTCCGTGAGGCACTTGACTCTCTTCAGCATGCTGTCCAGTTTGTGGGGCTCCTCTTTGAGGAACTTAACTGCCTCCACCTCCACCCTCAGGACAGAACGCATCCTGGTCTGCAGTGGCGGGAACTCGCCTGAGAAAACATGTCAAAAAATATATATGTACTAGAAAAATATATATTTAACATTTTTACCACCACCCTTCATTGGAGGACAAATGTATTAATGTGCTGCTTTAATGGAATGTGACTGCTATTCAACAAAGAAAATGCACCTTTTTCTAGTTGTAGTATTGTGTTACTCAGTTAGAAATGATATTATCTTACTTATTACTTTACCTGTAACTGAAAACCATAGCACATGGAAACCTATGGAATCCATGGCAATGCACATCATCTAAGATATTGTGTCTGTTTAAAGTAGACTACACTGTGCGGGCAGTCTTACCTCTGAGTCCTGCCAGAGATTCTCCCACTCTCCTGAGGCTAACAGCCCCCTCTTCCACATGCTTCAGTGTCACAGCTCTGTGAGCCCCCGCCGAGCTGGTCTCCCTCTTCAGAGTGTCCACGTAATGCTCCAGTTCCCTACACACACACACACACACACACACACACACACACACGACAGAGAGAGCAAACATTCAAAACACCACTCCTAATTGGTATATCACTCCTCACCTCTCCACTATACGAGCTGATGTGTGGTGAGGTTTGTGGCACAACTGGTTGCCGTGCATCACCCAAGTGGTTGCCACCCATTGGTGGGTGGATGAGGTGAGTTTCCCTCTTACTATGTAAGCGCTTTGAGCATCTGGAAAAGCCCAATCAATCGTTATCCTAATTTCATCTCCACAGCTACCAAATGAGATAAGACGGCACCATCAAATCCCTGGCATACTGGTGATGCCGACATATCACCATAATAGACTTGAGATTGCATGCTTGATGTGTCACCAGAAAACACTGACTGCACACCAACACTAGAGGGCAGACAATACTCATTTGCACCTTATTGGCACACAGCGAGCACCAGTTTGAGCTGAATGACAACTGAAAAGTGAGAGGGCAAACAGATCAAATCCAACAATGTTCACATTCTAAAAACCATCTGGGCCGTAGGGACGTCGGCCCTTTCACCTTAATGACCAAAAGCGGACTTTCTCAGTCAGACCACACTGCACTTCCTCTGTGGGAGTCCGCTCCGACTGGATTGGGTTACTTCCCAAAACCTCAACTGTGTCCACGTGGAATCTGGGCTTATTTGTGCAACAACTTTCCTAGGTAGAGTCCCTATTGTTTTGATAACACTGTACTCTGCATTCTGAGTAGTCGACTCCAAGAGGACATGTGTTGGGTAGATGATCGCATTGTGTGGCGCTCTGAACTGCAGGAGAACAAAACATTTAGATTCTTTGTGACCGGATTCCCTTGAGGAGTACGTTTTTTTTTTTTTTTTGTACAGCTGCTGTCAAAAGAGAGTTCCTCTTATGTGAAGAGCCTCTTGATGATGACTATGGAAAAATTCAACTGAAGAGCCGGCGGGGGTGGTGGGGGGGGGAAGCATCTCTTTCTTCTTAAAATAACTTATACAGGACTTTAGAAAGTAAATGTCTATAATGTGAGTCGATGAAATGGTGCAGCATTAGAATACACTCCTAAAGATGGCTTGACAAACATGCAAGATATCCCAGGGATCATCTATTTGAGGAAGCTTAATGGGCACTCAACTCTCTCTCATCTTTCTCTATTGCTGAAGGGTAGTAGAGTGCTGACAGCTGGTTCAGATCTAGACTCCTTGGCAGGCTCGTGATGACTGGTGAACGGAACAGACTGGAAATAAATAGGAATGACCAGGGACAGACTGACACCCCCACCCAGTGGGCTAAAGATGGACCAACCCATCTGGCTTTTGCATGAGCCGCCCTATGGCCAGTCGGTTTCGAGCCAAGGAATGGGAATGCAGGAAAACCATGTGTTCAGAACTACGGAAAACCCTATAGGTCTGCTGACATTTGTGAAAAGTAACGCAAAACACAACACTTCCACTGTCCTTCGTTTCAAATCCTCCATGTTGGCAGCATCCTCATGTTACAGCTCCTTAGATTTAAAGGGCCTTGTTACAGTAGTGCTAACAATGATAAACAGTCCTATTTCAACCTTGGTCGTTTGTCGCCTCATTTCATCCCAAAGTATTTTTTTTTAAGGAGTCCCAGACTCACTCTCCCAGGTCATATTAAATTGGGTCTTCTCTCCGGAGAAGAAGGCTGCGTCTCTTCACACCACAGTCCCCCCCTCAGCCAAACAGAGCTCATTAGCTAGCCTTATTTAAAACACTACTGCAGGCCTTTGCTGAGTAAGACCTGGCAAAGCACCAAGGAAAACACTGAGCTGAATCCAGCGCTCAACGCCCTGCGCATGTCTGATTCCCCAGAAGACCAATGTTCAGGCAACGCTCCTATCGTGATGGAGATCAGGGAATATGTTTACCACTGTCTACCCAGGCAGCACTCTGACCTTGCCTGTTAAACAACAGAATTAAAAGGATTAAATTAATGTTCCCAATTGGCAAGCTGCGATGAGTGAATTAAATTAAGAGAATGCTGTGAATAATTGCCTGCCCAGGCTGCCTGGTCTTATTGTTCAGTGACTGCTGGGCTCAATTGAGACAGACATGGTCTGCCTGTTCAAACCTGTGGGCAATTTGGAGGGTGTGTACTTGCAGTTGCCAATAACACCTGGGTTGTATTCACTAGACTGTAAAACCCGTAAATTTCAAATAAATTTTGCTTTAACATTACATTACTGTAAAGAAGAGTCCAAATCCCAAGTGAGGTTGACTCCTAAGTAATCAGAATACAGCATCATACTGTCCCTTACATCAATAATACCTTATTCCGGCTCCAAAAATAAAGTAACTTTTTGTATATTTACCGTATTTTCACTGCAACCAGTAGCCGGGACTTTTTTTTTTACAGTGTAATGAAGAACCCTCTGATTGGAACAGTGTAATGAAGAACCAGACAAATGGCTACACAGAGGGTTATTCAAATAACTGATATAAAAAGGTTCTCCACAGCCAAAGAAACGGGTTCTCCTGCAGCAGTGCTTCTCAATTCTGGTCCTGGCGACCCAAAGGGGTGCACATTTTTGTTTTTGCCTTCTCAGTACACACCTGATTCAAATCATCAAAGCTTGATGATGAGCTGATACTTGGAATCAGCAGTGTAGTGCTAGGGCAAAACCACCAATTCAAACCCCTTTGGGTTCTACAGGGACAACATGAAACATTTTTGTACTAACAAGCACTTTTTTGTTTGTTTTAGAGTATCATCTGCACTACTTAATATAACCCAGTAAAATAAATTCTAAAGCTGTTGTGTGGTAGTCAGGAAATGGGATTCTAGTGGTCGGAATGGTTGTTGATGTGTTTGTTGTGGACCCGCTCTCTCCCTCTTACTCTAGCTGGTTGAGTACTCTCTCCTCCAAGCCCAGGTACTCGCGTCTGTCCTCCTCCACCAGGGCTCTCTGTCTCTGGACCGGGTCTTCCAGATGTTTCATGGCCTCCGCCAACTTTATGCTTATCTCCTGCTCAGCCCGCTTCAGCTGCACACATAGAGCCTCCTGGTTCTGGAGCTAGGTAACACACACATGAATATACACACGTACACACACACACACACATCTCAAGGAGCGAACACCATTCTTTGATTGTATCTGGTGGCATAATTCCCTTCCATTGATTAATGAGAAAGAAAGAGTTCGGTTTCTTAACCAATCCAGATAGAGGGGGTGGATTGACAGCTGATTGACAGTTGATATCAAATTGATAGCCAATAAAAGTAGATAGGGGAAACTTCACTCCGGAGCCCCTAGGTACAGATCTAGGATTAGCTTCCCCTATCCCAATCCTAACCTTAACCATTAGTGGGGGAAAATGCTAAATGGACCCAAGATCAGAGTCTAGGAGAAACTTAATCCCACTCCTAGAGCATCACGGGTGTTACCTGCAGCTGTCTCATCTGATGGAGCTGCAGCCGAAGGTCCGAGACATTCTTCTTGAACTGGAACAGGTTGGCCTGAAAGGGGGCAGAGCCTGGTAGTGCAGGGGTGGAGCCACTCTCAGAGGGGAGTGCGGCACTTTTGGGTGCTAGGATAGGGGAACCTCCTGAATGACATCAAATCAAATAGCCACATTTAAAACCCCTACAAGCTAGTCAGTTCTACAAAGTTGATAACAAAACTGCACAAGAAAACAGAATTGGATAGACGGCTCACTTTCCATAAAGATGAGCCCTCTAGCCAGCTTTATGAAAACTGATTTACAACAATGGAATCAAAACAATAACCGGTGTGTGAAAATGCATCTAAACCATTGAGCAACACTGCAGACTTTGGAGGAAATAGGCAATACATTACTCCCTCATTAACAGAAAAGGAAATATCACACAGTCAAAAGTGCACAGGCACGTTAAAATGTAATTCCTCTCCTCCTCTGCGATTGAAAGGAGGGAGTAAGGTTCTCGCTCCTCCTTTTCACCTTCTGCCTTCTGTCTGTCTACGTCCCAAATACCATCCTATTCCCCATGTAGTGCTCTCCTTTTGACCAGGGCCCATAGGGAAGCAGGTCATACATAGGGGCCCAGGTCAAAGGTCGTGCACTTATATAGGGAATAGGGTGTCATTTGAAACGTAACCTCTGTGAGTCATTGGCCTGGCTAGCCCTCGCCTCACACATCTCTGTGCTTCCTGTGGCGCCTGCCCACAGAAGCACACGGCCGACCGCCAAACTCACCATATCTACATCCCAAATTGGCACCCTATTCCCTATGTAGTGCATTACTTTTGACCAGGGACTTTAAGGGCTCTGGTCAAAAACAATCCACTGTATTGGGAATAGAGAGGCATTTGGTACGCAGACTATTTCAAATCACTGTGAGTAATGGGAGACAGGAGACGGGTTCGCCTGCCGTCGAAAACAACCGCCAGTCATGTCCTCTGGCCTCGGAGGTGGTCAGACTGACAAGATAATTGCTCTTTACATGCTATGCCCTCTGCAGCCTGCACTGACAGTAACTCGAGTTGAATCAAATGACGCTGTTCCTCACATTCAGAGTGCGGTAGTATGACCTTTGAACACCGACAGAGGTCGAAGAGTGTCTCTCGGGCGCTTGTTGTGGGAGTGGCACTTTAAGTTCCAATGCGGTGTTGTAAGCCACTGAAGTCCCTTAGCGGAAGTGAAAAAGTCCCTGTCCAGTGTCGGAACAATGAAAAGAGTGGAATGTTGCGAGGAAATGAGAGAGAGAGAGAGAGAGCACTCTAAGCTCCCTCCAAACAGAGTAGATCTACATCCCAAATGGCACCCTATTCCCTATATAGTTAGTGCACTATAAAGGGAATAGGGTGCCATTTGGGATACAGTACAGCCCTGCTGTGGGGCTAAGGAACACACTGCTATTGTCACTGTGTAATCCCCCTCCAACATTCACCACAGTCCTCTCATAGTGGATGACAGCAGCGCAGACCTGAAGTGCAGGTTCGGAAGAAAGCAGTTCCTGTGTGTTACTGTCTGCGTACCAAATGGCCCATTGGGCTCTGGTTAAAAGTAGTGCACTTTTTAGGCAATAGGGTGCCATTTAGGATACATCCACTGTTTGGAGACTGAGAGGGTGTTTTTGTGATGGAGATTATGAAGTAACAACAAGAGAGTCTGAGGAATCAAGAGAAATATGTAAATTGTTCATGCATTTGATGCGGGGGAACGATAAACGAAGGGAAATCCTGTGAGACATGAACAGTCTTTCTGGTGTTGAAGAGATTGAAATTCACTCACACACACATACACACACACACACATACAACGTGACACAGCAGATTGTATCAGTGTGGTGTAAGAAGAAGAAGAAGTGTATCGCTAAGATGTAAGGAACTGCTTCGGCAGCAGACAGATAAATACCGCTCTGTTTTCCTTCCGCCGCCCTCCAGATTGCATTTCTTTTATCGAACCCACATCTGCGCAGACCGTTTGCCAGACGAGATTGAATCATCTTGGCGGGGATGAAGAAATAATACACTGCTCTTGTTTTTCAGCAGCACATATTAAGTTTGCTGTTTTTGCATGAGAAGAGTGGATTTGAGGGGGAATATGGGGGACTTGGCGAAGAGTAAAGTAAGCTGGTCTGTGACTGACTCACTGACAGTTTTAGTGGAGCGGTAGGGGAGAGCATACGGCAGACTGTTGAGTGATATTAACATGAGAGACTTGTCTGTGCAATGCATCATGGGGAAAACGTGGATATGCAACAGAAAACTCTATTGTGAAGTAGATCATGGGGCTGCATCCCAAATGCCAACCTATTCCCTTATATAGTGCACCATTTTTTACCTGGCCCCATAGGAAAGCTCATAGGGCTCAAGTGAAAAGTAGGGCACTATATAGGGAATAGGGAACAATGTAGGGACACAGTTCATGATGTGATACATGCAGAAGGGTAATAGTGGTCCTGACCTGCACTGTGTGCACTCTGAACCGGAGATGCTTGTCTTGATGTCTTCATGGGTCGTTCGCTACACACACACACACACACGCACACACACACGCACACACACGCACGGAGACATAGAGTGAGAGAAAGAGACCTATGAATTCTGTTGAATTATGATATAAGAGATTCAATAAAAAACCCTGGGCACTGGGGGTTGATACATATTAGTAAAAGCCGTATAGACAGCCATACGTATGGTTGGGCAGACTGACAGAGGGACATGTTAACATGATGGCTGTTAGGAGCAGTCTGTTCCCATAGTAAATCATCCCATGTTCATTCCACTCATCGTGCATTCATTGAGATGGTTCATTGTAAACCCAAGCAAACACAGTTAGCACAAGATCTCCACAGAGTAGGTTGAAATGCAAAGGTCAACTGCAGCCATATCAACCTATAGAGGCAGCCATTTTGGAGAATAAATTGAGGTAATATCAGACCCCTTGTGCACCCTATTTCCCCCTGACAATGTTCTGTTTACCTAGGCTGGCTCAGATGGCTAAAAGTGAGAGCTAGTTTATTTGCGATTATCTTTTTCCACTTTGGCTGGGGCAGCCTGGGCTTATCTCGGAGAACTCAATGTCCCAAGCTGCCTCACTTTATCTTCTTGCTTACCTGAGAGCCTCGTTGGTGCCACTAGTGTTTGGGGACGTTAAAAGTGCATGCTGAACAAGACCAGTCAAGCTGGCAATCTGTTGCTCCATAGCCTTCATTCGCTCTCTGCAGGAAACATCAGAATATCAAGCTTTTAAAAATGGGGCATACTAGGCGGTGGCATTTTTGACATTTAAGTTATAAGTACTTTTTAAGTTAGGAGTTACTTCCTAACTACTACCTGCATTGTTTCCATGCCAGACGTGGTTGCTTAGAAATCAAATTAGCGATATAAAATGAAAAACACAAGGAGTAAGTCATGTACTGGATAGTGAGAATAGAAGTTAATTGATTTGTCAAATAGATGGGCTTCTGCTATATAACAGAATGCTATGCTATATAACAGTTAAATGCACTTTTAAAGCAATATCTGGCCAAAAGTAAGTGTTCCAAGCTGTCAAAATACAGTGCTAAAGGTAGTGACAGCTCCATTCGGGCAAAAATAAACTTTATATCCTAGCTTACACAGTGTAATAAATACAACCCCTTTAGAATGCCTGTTTTGCCCTCCTGGAGTCTGCCTGGAATAGTCTAGAAAAACAAGAGTGGGCTAGTCTGAATTTCTGAATACAAGACAGGGCTGTCTAGTAGATTTAGCCCAGAGGTTGAGATGAGTTGGACCTTAGTGGGCACATTGTGGATAAAACAATAGACTGCGTCGTCACTGGTTGTCGGGCGCCTGGACGAGAAAGAGAAGACAAACTCATCAATTCTCATATTACTCTGGCAGGATCGGCAATGTGAAGAAAACCAAGCACAGGGTTGAATAGGGATCCTTATGCTTGGTGATTGCTCGTTGACCAGTGAGGCTCAGACATAGAGGAGCACTGTCTTTTCACATGTCATCACATATCTAAATGGCACGGGAGGGGAGGGGAGGGGAGAGCGCTGGATGGGGCTAGATGAGGACAAGAGAAATGACTGTGATCCTGATAGTGCTGTATATTGCGGCCAGGCAATGTACTGTAGAGAAACAGACACTTAGCTATGTCTCCCCCGGGGCACTGAAATGCAAAGCCAAAGTTTCTTGTGCCTATATAGCCATTATAGAGCACCGTGCCTATACGGAATAGTCTTTGTGCGTGTAAGTACAACTCATGCTTGAAGGCCACTCCGTAGTTATAGAGTATAAAGTAAGTGAACAAAGCTACCCTGTTTGTTGTACATTAAGTACCTTTCCACAGAAATTCCTTTACTCCTTTTCCCCCAGACCCATTTAAGATGGGAATGTCCCAAATATATGTTACATTTGAGTCATTTGGCAGACAGTCTTATCCAGAGTGACTTGGGGTTAAGTGCCTTGCTCAAGGGACCATTGACAGATTTTTCACCTAGTCGGCTTGGGTATTCAAACCAGTGACCTTTTGGATACTGGCCCAACTCTCCTAACCACCAGGCTATCTACCTATGCGGGCCCTGGTCAAAGGATTGTGCACTTTAAAGGGAATAGGGTGCCATTTGGGACACAGACCATGGTGTTTGTGCCATGCAGGTGGTCCTAGTGATCTGTTCCCCCTGATTCGGCTTTCAGGAAGCCCGGGTCTTATCCAACCTGGCCAATATTTGCTTTGGTTTTCCTAAGCAGTACACACATAGCCATCCGGTCTAATGCATTCCAATGAAACCATAAATAATTGTATGGCTGGAGTATGTCCCTCACGCCCTCTCTTGTGCTTGTGTGTTCTGTCCTTTAGTGAAACAGAACGAGCCAGGTTGAAATAGCCACAGGGATGACTGCCGGACTGCAGGGCTAACAGACGATGTACACGGGGGCATGCAGACAGAGAGTTATAGATATACAGTCTGGATAGGGGGCTTGAAGTGCTATTCCATTACTGCACTGGCCTGGTTTACAGAGTCAACTAAGTCAACTGAGTAAACCAGCCCTCTTCAACTCTTCACTCCAAGGTTTTAGGACTAGGGATAAGCTATTCATATCAAAAGAGCTGGTCACACACACGGCCCAAATTGATCTAGATAAAAGTCAATACGTATATTCATAATACAGTGTTATAGCCCACTGTGCTAAATGTGATGACCTTGACAGGGCGGACCAGACACGCAGTGTGTGTGTGTGTGTGTGTGTGTGTGTATCTGTGAGACAGGGCAGACAACTGAGATGTCTCTGCCCTGCAGTGCTGATGATGAGACAGTCTGAGCTAAGATTAAAACAGTGCAGCCCACGGTTACTGTTAGGGTGGTACAAGGATGCAATGTTAGTTCATCTATGCCCTCATGCAGTATCAGACCCTTTCACTGAGCCCCCGCCCCACCTCAGGTCCCCCGGGTTGGCTTACCGTGTCTGGGGGTCGTTGGCTGGCGGGATAGGGCCGTGACCACCCTGGAGGTCCGGTAAGACTGGAGACGCCATGTTGCTTCTGCTTTTCACCACTTCCTCCTTCCTGAAGGACTGGCGAACGGGCGAGGAGCGCTCTTGGGGAATGCCGCTGGGAGGGGGTTGTGCCCCGTGGATGTCAATCATCCTCACCTCTGCCATCCTGTGGGGTGAGGGGGGTGGCGTCTTGGAGCCCAGTGTAGGCAGCTGGCTGTCTCCATACTTCCTGGACTTCTGGCGGTAGAGTGACGGTTGTTCCATGGCCTCGGTGGGGCTGGGCCCGCTGTAGGAGCCTGTGGAGCGGATGGAGACACGGTGGTATCCAGCCAGGCTGCCATGGTCCACAATGTCCCCAGCAGGAGGGTGCCCTCCATGGGCAAGGCCGTGGCCCATCCTCCCCTCGTTGAGGAGCAAGTATGGGTCAGCGTACAGCCCCTCTCCACCCCTCAATAGGCTGGGACTCATTGCACTCAGGTCCTCGTCGGGCTTGACGTCCCGCCTTTCCAGGATGGCGCTGGGGCAGGGGGACATGGATCGTGCGGGAGGGGTGGCGTTGGAAATGCGCTCCCGTGGCATGGTGGCAGTGCCGGACATGGACCCCGGGCGCGGGCCGAAGGGGATCCGGGAGGGCGAGGGGGGCAGGGAGTGGGCCGTGGGTGGGGACAGGGAGCCCTGCATGGGGTGGTGTGGAGGGGGGCCCATGGAGAGCTGTCGCATTGGGGGGTGCTGGCCATCTCTGCTGCCATACATCACCTCTCTGTGCATCTGGAGGAAGAGTGGAACCAAAAACACCAAACCACGTTATTACTACGTTACACTTACGTTAGTTGACCATGTTTACCAAGCGTTGTCGAGTGTCACAGCCCTCAGGTAGTCGGCCATGACACCTCCGTCTGAGCGTCTATAGCTCTGGTCTGTTGTCAACCCTGCATCTCTGGAGAGAGGTCACCAAACACACCATGCCTGCATCCCAAATGACACCCTATTCCCTATGTCGTTCACTAGGGCTCCGGTAAAGGTAGTTGAATAAATAGGGATATGGTGGCATTTGGGATGCAGACCATTACGCTCTAAGCCAGCCAGGACAGTTGGTTTTCATGGTCTAGAGAAAAAGAATGTCGCATCAGCACATTCTCCGAGTGAGAAAGCATCTTAAATCCTGCTAAGGCCACAGGGATACTTTCCCCCCTGTCAATATTTGACTAACATTTCACAGACACCC